>NC_139017.1:24665322-25885322 GCF_964374135.1 Grampus griseus | reverse complement strand
GTCTGTTTCTTTTTTGTGTATTCACTGGTTTGTTGAATTTTTTAGGTTCCACATATAAGTGCTATCATACAGTATTTGTCCTTCTCTGACTTACTTCACTAAGCATATCCAAGTCCATCCACGTTTTTGAAAATGGCAAAATTTCCTTCGTTTTTATGGCTGAGTAGTATTCCAGTGTGTGTGTGTGTGTGTGTGTGTGTGATATATCCAGGAGTGGAATTGCTCGGTCTTAATGGTAGTTCTGTTTTTAGTTTTTTGAGAAACCTCCATACAGTGGCTGCACCAATTTACATTCCCACCAACAGTGCACAAGGGTTTCCTTTTCTCCACACCCTCATTATCACATTTGTTATTTCATTTGTTATTTGTGTTCTTTTTGATGATAGCCATTCTGACAGGTGTGAGGTCATATCTCATTGCGTTTTTTTTTTGTTTTTTTTTGCGGTACGCGGGCCTCTCACTGTTGTGGCTTCTCCCGTTGCGGAGCACAGGCTCCGGATGCGCAGGCTCAGCGGCCATGGCTCACGGGCCCAGCCGCTCCGCGGCATGTGGGATCCTCCCGGACCGGGGCACGAACCCGTGTCCCCTGCATCGGCAGGCAGATTCTCAACCCCTGCGCCACCAGGGAAGCCCTCATTGCGGTTTTGATATTTATTTCTCTGATGCTTAAGGATGTTGAGCATCTTTTCACATGCCTGTCAGCCATCTGTATATCTTCTTTGGAAAAATATCTATTCAGCTCTTCTGTATGTTTTAAAATCAGGTTGTTTGTTATTTTGTAAGTCCCACCTTTTAAACATTAGCCCAGGCCACTTAGATGCCACCTGACTCAAGACTCTGCTCTCTGGAATCATCATTTCTTCCAGGGGTGGGTGATATCATTGTGCTCATCACCCTTACCTTCAGTAGCATCAACAGCAGGACTGCTGTTCAGCTGGTGTACATATGTGTGGCCACACTGGTTGTTAAAATACTGAAATACCATCACACACGTTGGTTAATAGCTGCTGTCCTGAGTCCGCGTCCACCCCGCCACCCAAGCCACTCCGGTAGGATTTCTAGGACCTCCCTACAATCAGCAACTAAAGGGTTAACACCTGATCCAGCAGGAGGTCTCCAGGGCCCTGCTCATCCCCAAGACTCTGGCTGGTTTATATTCTAGTAGGGAGACAGACAGGCAGACAGCCTCACCTCCCCACACACCCTCACACATGGTCGCTGAGAAATCTATTTTGATTGATAGGTGTCCATGCCACAATAGTTATTAAACATCATGAATATCAAAACATCCTAAAACAAAACGTGGGCCCTTTTCTGTAGTTAGAGGACAAAAGGAATTTCGTTGTATGCAGAGCTATGTGCTGCCTTCTTTAGAGACACTATAATAATAGATGGTGCATGACAAGCTTGCTTGTCAGGGCGGAACACACACACACAACACACACACACACACACACACACACACTTAAAGAAGCAGTGCATCACCATGTTGACGCTGATGTAGAACACAGGTGCTGAGGGGTCGGAGAGGCAGGACACAGCCAGACCGCTCTGAACAATTTCCTTTGTGTGATCCTGTGGTGCCTGCCACGGTGGCTGCGTAGGATTTTTAGTAAATATTTAAAAATGTAATTGATTGGAGAAATATCAAGTAAGTGAATTTTTAAGGCAGGGCAGGTTGGTGGGGAGAGAAGAGAGGCGAACGCTGTGGATGGGGAGAAGGGCCTGGGCCGGGGGTGCAGCTGTGGGCCATCACAGTGGTGAGGTTGGCTGGGAGGTGGGTTGTTTGTGGGAGTCATGGGCAGTGGGCCCGAGGGATGCAGAGGGGGCTGGCAGGACCCTGAAGACTGGACACTGGGTTTTGGATTTAATATGAATATCAGTAAAAATTCCATGGTGAGGAAATAACCAGCCACCCCTTAAGTTAGAGGGCGGGCTCCTTGACCCAGAACAGTTAAAACTCACCTTTTTGGAGGAGCAAGGTTGCAGAAGGAGGGGCCCTCGCCTCAGCCACATGTATCCACATCCTGCAGAAAGCTTTGCCCTCTTTTCTTTGGCTGCATGTACCTTTCTGAACTCCTCTGCACAGAGATGTCGCAGCAGATGTCCGCAGCTCACCAGCGCCCACATTAGCCCTGGTTCGAATGCTGGGTCTCGCTGCAGGGCCGCGCTGGAAGATAAGGGAAAGCATCTTCTATTAGTCACACCACCAGCGGTGCAAACGCTGTCATGAACATTCAAATGGCTTCATTATCCTCTTAACATCCTGGGTGAGTCTGAGGCTTATAGCTAAGATACATTGCTTTGTTTCTCCCTGTGATGAAAATGCTGACAGTAGACTTTTTATACCCCAAATAACTGAGTGTCTTGACAAAGATGCTGAGACCTACTTGAGACCATCAGCAGTATTACTTGGAGCGCTGGCTGGTTCCGTAGCGGAAGGAGCCTCTGCAGGGGCTGTCCTCAGAGGTCTGAGAGCCAGTGTTCACTCAGTCACATTCTGCCGGCCTGCAAGAGGGAAAAAGGATCTCTTAGGTTACTCAGATTCCTCTAGATTCTCATTGTGTTTCCATGACTGTTTTAGAACAGCTTTTCACATAGGCAGATGCCTATGTTTGGCCAAAGACTGGACTTAGGCTGCTTCCTGAACTTGGGAATAATACCCAAATCACTCATTTTAATGATTATCAAAGAAGTGTGCTTGCTTTTGCGTGCTCCACCATCATGAAAGTTGTAAGTACCAAGAACTAGATGGTAATGAGATTAAAATGCTCATGCGTGCTTCACAGCAGGGAGCTAGGCTTAGATAACACTTTGTTGTTTTTATGGTTAAACTCTCTCATAAAATCTGTCTTTAAGCTAACATGTGATTATCCCCCAATGTAGTTTAAACTGAACTTGAGTTGTGGATTTCCTTATTTTCTCTTTTCTGTTTGAGATATTTGTCAATATCTCTGACATAGCTTCTCCCATGAAAATGAACACTAAATGACGTGTCAAAGAAATCACGTGTAAATCAGTCTGTACCCTAAGTGGAAATAAGTTGTTAGGATGTGAATAAATTTAATCTTCTATTCTCTCTTTTTTTTTTTTTTCATTGAAGAAGGCTTTGTGGAGATTTAGTATCTCTGGAGAAACTTTAGTTACTGTGGAGAGAGATACTTGAATTTAGGGCAAAGGAAGTGATTTTGCTTTAGCTTAGTAAGCTAGGAGGGCAAGAGGAACAGTGAAGGAAGAAGCAAGGAGGCAACTATAACACAGATGGAGCAGAATGAATTTCAATGGCCAAACGGAAGTCCTGTCATAACAGTGACGTGTCAGCTTCCTGCTTTGTGGACATAGGTTAACACACTTTAATTTAGATACTGAATCCACAGAACTGATCTGGGAAGCATCACTTTGTTTTGGCGTTTATACAGCACAGGTTAGAATAACAGTAACATTTGATCTGACAGCAACCTTAACTAGTATATCTATAGATTGATATACTGAGAAACTGAAGAAATCCTATTTTCCCAACTAATAGAAGGCCCTGTGACTATATGTGTTGAATATTAACCTCCAAATGTCTAGCACTTTTTAAAAATTGAGAAATATTTCAAATATTTAAATCTACAGGAAATGAAATTATATGATCCATGTAGCTTTCATCCATATTTGGCATTGCCATATTTGCTTCAGATGCACTTTTAATGTAATAAAACATTATTGTTGAAGGCTTCCCCTTCCACTGCCCTCTCTTCTTCCCTAGAGATAATGGAAATTAGCCTCATCTGTGCTTTCATGGGTAACTACATAACTTTGTATGTAGGAGTATCATATAGTAGCAATGTTTAATGCTGTATGTTTTGTGTATTTTAAAGTCATTCATAATGGTAGCATACTCTACATACCCTTTGAGAACTTGCTATTTCACTCGATGAAAGCTTCAGGATTTATCTGCTGATTTAGTTTCTTTATTTTAACTGTATAACTGAATGACTATACCATAGTTCACTTAGCCATTCTTCTTTTGATGGACATGAGGTTGTTTCACTCTTACAAAAGATGCTGTAGTAAACATCCTTGTGCATTAATACTTCACACATATCTTGCTCGTGTAACATGCAGGCTCACAGGGTACGCACGACTTTAGCGTCACCAGATACTGCCAGACTGTTCTCCAAAATGCTTTGTCTGCAATCTCACCCTCACTCTATGTTTTCTTACTCTAAAATTTTGCCTGTTAGATGGGAGTGAAGGGTGTTTCATTGTTTTAATTTGCATTTCCCTGATTACTAGTGAGATTGCTATCTTTTCATAGTTTTATTAGCCGTGGGATTTTTCTCTTCTAAAAATAGTCTGTTCATAGCCTTTCCTCATTTTTCTCATTGTACTACTTGTCTTTTTCATATCCATTGGTACAATTGAATTTTAGGAGGTTTGAATGTACATCTTTGTTGGTTATTGTGTTCAGGGTCCCCTGTGACGAGGAGCTCAAAGGACTCAGAACAAAGTCTTATAGCAAAGATTTATTACAGCCAAAGGTTACAAAGAAAAATTAGCAAAGGGAAAAGGAGCATGGGGTGAAGTTCAGAAGAAGCCAGGCACAAGCTTTGAGGACTTCCATTCCTGTGGAGTCACATGGGATGTGCTTAATTCCTCCAGCACCAAATTGTGACAATAAGTGTGAAGTGTGAAGACTCCCAGAGGGAAAGCAGATGTTCAGCATAAACCACAATGCTTGAACAAACAGGTTAGGCACAGTGAGCCACTCTTAATAGTTCTGGGAATGATGGAACCCTCCTGAAATCCAGGTTCCCAGATGCCAGCCAAGGGCCAACCTTGCAAGGAGTCCTTTTAAGAAGGACAGTAGTCTCAGGTCTGCTATGTTAATTATAATTTCAAATATCTTCCCCTAATCTGTGTTTATATTGTCTTTTGTCATATAGTACTAATATCTATATTTTCTTCAATGGTTTGTAATTTTAATGTTGTACCTAAAAATATCCTTGCTTAACTTATTCATAAAGGTAGATCCTCATATATTTCTCTAATAGATTTTGCATATTTATGAGATATGTAACAAACTGGCTGAACTCTTTTATTAAGCCTAATACTTTGTGGAATCTCTTGAATTTTCTGTGTAGATAATCATATTATCTGCACTGATGACCATTTGTCTCCTTCTTTTCGTTTTTCCTCTTGTTGATTTTTCTTGTCATACTCTTCTAGCCAGTTTCTCTAGTACCATGTTGAATGGGAGTAGTGATAGTAGGCATCCTTGTTCTAAAGCTTTTAAGGAAATACATCTAGCATTCAACCATTAAATGTGATGTTTGCTGTGTGATGTGGGTAGATACCCTTTACCAAGGTAAGGAAACTTTTGTCCCAGTTTGCTAATATTTTTAAAATTTTGAGAATGGGAATTGAATTTTATAAAGTGGCCTTCTACATCTATTGAGGTGATTATACTTTTTATCCTTATTATTTAATGGGGGAGAAACTTTAAGATATTTTCTAATGTTAAGCTATTCTTATAGTATTTGCACTAAAGGTGCTTTGGTTATCATCATTATTTTTTAAAATATATTGCTGGGTTTGACTTGCTAAAATTTGTTTAGGAGTTTCACATCTGTGTACATGAGTAAACGTGGCCTATAATTTTCTTTTCTTGTACTGTTCTTACCTGGTTTGGTTTCAAAGTTATAGTAGCTTTGGTGAATGAGTTCGGGAATGTTTCCTTGTCTTCTATGATCTGGAAGAGTTTGCATAAGATTGGATTGATAGAATTTGGTAGAATTTGCCTATAAAACTATTTTGACATGGGGATTGTTGTTGTGTCAGTTTTTAACCACTCATTTAATTTTTAAAAATGATTATAGGACTGTTCAGTTTTTCTACTTATTCTTTAATTGTACACAGATTAAGAAAATTTTTTTGATTATATTGTGTATGGAATTTTAAGTCCTACTTTTTTCCTTTAATATTATGGGCATTTCCTATGTCATTAAACTTCATCAAGAAGGTGGCTTTTACAGCATTTACTTTAGCAATGTTTTTTTTTATGAATAACTTTATTTCTAGAATTTCATAAGATTACATACAGAACATACATAAGGTAGCATAGCTAGTAGTGCTAGGCACGTAGTGGACACAATAATTTCTGCTAGACATTGCACCCAGAACTAACCAGGTATTGGAACTTTCCAGAGCAAAATGCTGGAATTTCCTCATGCTTTACAGAGTGAGGGTAAAGGTAATTCTACGAAAATTAACAAAGGGGCGGGGGGGGGGGGGTTTCCTTTTTGCAAAAGGAAAAATAACACATTCTTTTTGAATGATGACTTATCTTTGAAACATATCCTGCCCGAACTGATGAGCTCAGATTCCTAGGCATGGGCAATTTCTGTTGAAAGACATTTATAGAGATTTCCGAAAGTACATATATAAAGGTGGCAGATTCTTAGTTCTAGGGGAAGAGTAACCTGGGGAGGGAAATTTTTCCCCTTTTATTGATTGCAGTTGATATGGCATAGCACATAACTTTTAATGGAGCTGTTCTTGATGCCGCACATGGGGCCAGCACCTTTGCTGCAAGTGCATTCTCAGAGAAGCTGCACATGGAAGCTACAAAGACAGCTGCCCTTTGCTGGGTGTATGCAATGCCCAGGTCAAGTTTGGAACCGTTGGACCCTTTCAGTGCTTGGCTTAG
Organism: Grampus griseus; assembly: GCF_964374135.1. Taxonomy (NCBI): domain Eukaryota; kingdom Metazoa; phylum Chordata; class Mammalia; order Artiodactyla; family Delphinidae; genus Grampus; species Grampus griseus. The sequence goes on along the minus strand of NC_139017.1, from coordinate 25,878,628 downwards.
GACATAGCAATTATATTTCTTAACAAAACACTCTTGCCATTTTGAAAGGTCTAAAAGCTTTTCTTCCATACCTTCCCCCACCCCCATCAAAATTAGTTAAGTGTTCAGAGTCACTGCAGCCAGTGTCCTTCGGAGAAGTCTCTGAAAACTCATGTCGAGTTTCCCGATTGGAGCTGTGTGTAACCCGTTTAGATTGAAACATGGTCAGGCTTGTGAGTTCTCCTTTTAAAGAGCCCTCACTGATACATACTCTTTCTCAAAAGCGCTTTCTATGGCCATGTTTTGTGTATGTTTTCTGCTCGATGCACTTATTTAGCCTTTTACAACCCACTGCCCACAGGTGACCTGAGCCGGTGGCTTTGTGCTGTACCAGGAGCACAGAAGACGGCGCTGCCACACTTTTATGTATGCAGAATGATCTGCATACGTAAAAATCTAACCTTTTAATTAAAAAAAAATTTTAAGGTATGGTCACATGGCAAAATTCCTTTTTTCTTTTTAACAAGATGTTACCTCTAATGTTTTCTTCTCTCCCTCTCTCTTTTTCCTCCGGAGTAGAAGTTTCTAAATTGTTAGACATGGTGCTTCTTTGGTTTCACATAACCCATTTCTTTATGGTACTCAAAGTTAGCGAATGGTTGAAATATTTCTTTGTGAAGTAGAAATGGGGAAGCATAAAGGATTAAATGAGTCTCTTAAAGTCATCCTGTTTTTCTTTTTGTGTCTTTTTTGGTTTTATTTTGCTTTTTTTTTTTTTCTTTTCTCGATCTCCTGTTGCTTAAACCCTTTCCTTCTCCCCCTCCCTGTGTGCTGCAAAGGCCATTGAACCTGGGTGAGCCCCCTCCCAGTTGTATGACCTTGAACAAGCTGTTTGACCTCTCAAAGTCTCAGCTTTCTCATCTATAAAATCTAAGATCCCATCTCTTCTAATGGCCAGTGAATTTTTGAAAAAATTTGAGCCCTTAGGTCACCAATGCTACAGGCCAGGAATATTACCAACATTTGGGGATTTGACATGAAATCCTGATTTGCCTTACCTGGGTCCACACACGTACCACGTGACATCTGTTAACTGCAAATATGAAACTGACCTACATGTTTTCATGACACTTCGAGGCAGGTGTCAGCGTTAAATCGGGAAGGCACTGTCACCTTCACCCTGTCCAACGGTCTCATTGTCCCGGTGAGGAAGCTGAGGCCCAGGCCATCCCTGGAGAGCGCAGCGCTGAGGGGAGAGGCAGTCGCTCCCCACCAGCGCTTCTCAGCCTCCCCCATCTTAGGAGTGTTTGGTGACTTTGCTTGTCTACAGGTCACGTGTGGATTCATGGGTTAGGTCGCCCACGTCCGGCCAGTACGTGGTGAGTCTCAAATACTATCTCTGCTCACCTCTCAGCTAGTGGGAAGAGACTGATGAACTTTCTTTTCTTTGCCCTGAAACTCTTGTCCTAGTCGAGTGAAAGGCCTTGCCACACAGTGGCCTGGCCCAGGGCTGGAAGCGTAGCCGTGGTGGGGTCTCAGGTGACACAGGACCCAAGTCCGGGTTTGTTATCAAGGCCGTTGGTCAGCGGGTTGTCCTACTTCACACACTCTCTGGAGGCGAGTTGGAAGCTGCCCAGGCCTGGGGCCCTGGGGCCCTTGGTAGGGCTGCTGTTTTGTGCTGTGCTGTTTTCCTTGTCATTTCCTCACCACTGTCATCACCCCATCTTCTCGGAGGCTGCCGTCCTAGGAGGCAGGACCAACGCATACAGATAAAAACCACACTAGGCCACGTGGGCCAAGTGAAACGCGAACTCCGGGGGCCCAAGTGCACGGGGAGGAGGCTCGGGGTCCCCTGGGAACGAAGGGGGCCTCGCTCCCGACCTGCTTTGCTCGCCACGCTTCCTTTGCTCCCCGCCGTGGGCCAACGGTGCTGTTGGACTTGGAGCGCGATCAAAGCTCATACCTCGCTAACCTGCAGACGTGAGCAGGTAAGCAATTGGGAGCCGTAAAGTAGAGAGAGACTGAAATGAAAGTTTGTCTCACTGTGATTAGCAGCTGGACCCTTTCCAAATTCCACCTGCTCTGTGTGGAGCTGCGAGCTCTCATTCCAAGTGTCTTCTCACGGGGTCTGACCCGGGGCCTTGGGTAACAATACACTGGCGTTTGCCAAGGATAACAGTGGCAGAGCTGTTGTCCAGGAGCGAGGCATCGGGGGGCAGCGTGAGATCAGAGCCGTGGGGGCCGAGGGCGGGGGTGAGGACAGCCGCTGAGGCAGAGGCCTCCCCGGCGGTCGCTGACTCACCATGTGTCTGGGAGGTTCCCCAGCCCTCTCTGCTCCGCTCTCCCCGTGTGTGAACCCACTTTAGCGCTTGGCATGTTGACACGCCCGCTGGCATAAAAGGTAAAAGCGAGGCTGCGTTGCAGTCACAGATGCCCCTCATTTTATGCCACAGATGTGTGTCAGTCAGACTTTGGCAACAGTCCTCCAGTTGCCAGACCTAAGCTGCCCCCTCTGCGGGGGGTAGAGGGCAGGTTATCGGGTGATAGAAATAATAATGGCTCAGGAGGTATTAGACTTTAAGCTCTGCCACTGGCCAGGGGAGTTTGGGGACATCACACCTCTGTCCTGGGCCTCGCCCTGCTTACCACTAAAAGAAGAGATGTTGTTGGATTGCATGATTTCTTAAGATCTTTCCCAGCTTAGGTCTGTTCATGTGTCCGACTTGGAGCATAGCCCTGATCGCGGCTACCCAGTGATGGGGCTCGAGACGTAGAAAAGACCACACATGCCCTCCCCTGTCTTCTCTCCCTGGCCCCGCTGGGCTCCACTGCGTCTCTCCCTGTTGGGCAAGGACTGGGGCCCAGCCACGGGCATGCATAGGTGTTGCTGGGCAGGGGGCATGAGGGTCCGCTCCCATGAACTTAAATACCCTCATCAGATTAGGTTTCTGAATTCTGGAGAATAAGGCCTAGGAAGTAAGCTCACAGAGACTACAGAATGGGGTAGAAATGCCCTGGGCTTTGGTTGTACCTGGCCACTAAATGCAAACGTCACTTCCTGGGAACCTGGAAACAAGCCTCTCATAATGTGAAGAAGCCTTTTGTGATATTGCTAATAACTGAAAAAAGTTCCTTTTTAGGATGAATCTTCTCTGCTGAGTTTATCGAAGTGCAGTACAGCTGGGGTACAACATGGCAGGATAGGATGCTGTTTGTTTGCTCTCTGAGGGGTTTGCTTTTTCAGGGGGGCTGGGGCTAGGGAGGCAGGAAGGTGGAATAAAGCACTGATGGAGTTGGACTCTCCTGGTGGGCTATTGGCTTGCTCCTTGCTGAGTTTCCCATGGAGAAGCTCGGCCTCCAGAATCGTTTGATGCTCTGTAAGTGTGCAGCGCCCTTGGTCCTTTCTGTCACTGAAGAAATGCCATTCAGGTCTGTGCAGTGAAGCGATGTGGATGTGGGTAGGGGCCACCAGGTGCTTGGAAGTTACCTCAGCTTTTCTCCCAACTTCCTGTGTAACCCGAGACAGTCACATAACTTCACTGGGGTTTGGGTACCTATAAGAAAGGAAATGAGAATGTTTGACTCTCCCAAGAGAGCTGGAGAGAATATCGAATAAGAATGCTTTGACGCTTTATAAACTTATTTTTAATATAAGACTTCAGTGAGGCCTATAGGATTAACAGCGCTTGAAGCTTGTGTACTGGTTGCCTGTCACACTACCTGGTGGAATGTCCTTCCCTTGAATGGCAGGAAGAGGGAAGCTCTTCTCACCCGTCTGTTACCTCCTGCCAAGTATGAATGTCACGCTGGTATCTGTGCTGCGCCTGGGCGGGGTAGGTGCTCACCTCAACAAACACAGACGCAGGCTCCTGACAAGGGGTGTACATCGCTCAGTCAATGGACTTCAGATGCAGCACTTTTGCTGTTAGATTATTGGCTCAACAGCCATCTTGTCTCCTACGTTCCTGTCTTATATTCTCCATGGCACCTAGCCCAGGGCTGTGAACGTCCACAGATGCTTAGTGATGGCTGGCTGACGAACTGTGCAGTCTGAGCAGTTAACCCTTGAATTTCCCGATGGTTCTTAATGTGCAGAATCTGAAATCTGGGAGCTATCATTCATCTCTGGATCTAACATTAAGATCATCTCTCTCCACAGCGGCTTGCCTTATGTTCTTTTGGTCCCTGGTAAGTGTGGCCAACATTTTTCAAATATCCTGTCTGAACTGGGGCATGAAATACTTGAGGTGGAACACAGTATTACCGCTGCTTCCCATGCTGGCAGACAGCTTGGTCCCATCTGTATGTTTGTTCTTGGAGAGCCCTTCTTTTCCTCCTTGTAATATATACATCTAAATGCTCAGGGCTCAATATCACAAGAAGTATAGGAGGCAGCCGCCTATCAAAGTAAATGACTGAAGAGAAGACCAGGGGCTGCTAAGTTTGATTACTTGTAATTTTGCTTTGTATACAATTCTATTTCCTTGGTAAGACCTCCTTCTTCACCTCCTTGTTGACTCTTAAGAGACATCTGTCTGTGCTTCACCTCTTAATTTCTTTTCCGGTAGTGTCCAGTGAGAGGATGATTTCCTAGTGGGGCCTCTCAGGAGTCTCACTCTGGAAGTGGAATGGACTTTTTAGAAGGATGGAAGACAGATGTTCATTTCATGTACAAACGCACCTGTCCGCAACTGATATCACAACCAGTGTTTCGGGTTTAGTCAGAAAGAGAACTTCATCCTCATTAGTATGTGTATGTGTGTGAAAGCCCTCAGAACCATACCTGGCACAGAATAAAAACAGCAAGTATTCGTTGTTCTTGTTATTATTGTTATTATCATCTTTTACTTCTGGTCAGGGTTCCACGTCAGGCAGCAAACAGGAGAGTCATGACAAGGGAACTTCAAAAGCCTCCCTCTGACTAAGCAGCCCCTGCTTTTGTAGCCCCGGTACAGGAGGAGAATCATGACGGCAGGCGGGGAGCCCTCCTTGGTAGCGATGAGTGGATGCGCTACTTCTTCTGACCCGTTCATTCTCCTGACCCCTTGTGCCTCTTCATCCACGAGTTCACATCTGCAGTTGCTGCGATCTGGAGAGAAGGTGGAAGGGCTTGCATCTGAAGTTATGCCTCTGTCACACACACTGTATCAAGCTCTAGGTTGGGTTCTGGTGTTTTAATGCTCCCTCCATACTCTCCAGGCACAACAGTGGCATGTGTGATGAATTGACGTGCTCTAGTGAGCAGTTCTCAGAGTCTGAATCGAGGCCTTTGTAGAGAGATCTGCAGATACATCTCACAAGCGCTGACTGAGTACTTAGTATGTGCGGGGCACTGGGACAGGCACTGGGGACAGAAAGCTGAGAGGCAGACTCTGTTGTTGCAGATTTCATCTGCATCCTGCCCTCAGGAGCTCGGGCTGATTGGTCCCAGAGCCAGCAGACTTCCCAGACCCGTTGGGAGATGTGTGACTTGTAAGATCCATTTCCTTAAAAAGCATAATTATTGTGGAGGACTCTCTTCCTAGAGTCGAGCATCAGTCGTTTAATGTCTGGGTGATACCAAAAAATTCATTTGGAAAAAAGAGAAGCACAATTAGTTAACAGATGTCACACCGCTAGACAACTGGTTTGGCCGACTTCAATGAGCTGACTAGTTCTTTTGTCATCTTGCGGCCACAGTCTGTGTGCGTCTGCCCAGCTTTCTTATGCTGAGGCTTTTCCCTCAGGATCATCGTCAGTTTTTTCCAGTATTTAGATGATTAGATTCACAGATGGCAGCTTCTAAGTTATGATGCCACTAATTAAAGAATTGTTAAGGCAGATTTATTTCTCTAAATACAAACACATGCAAAACTGAGATTTTGGCCAAAACTTTGCTAGACACAATAGTGCATTGTTTCTCTCTTCAAGATGTATTTCATTATATCCCTGTGTTATAAAACAGCAGTGCCTGGCATTTACATTATCTCCAAAGAGCTCTAAGCTCTTGACCACAGCTTTAAACAGATACTCGGTTCCAGCTTTTTCTTCTCCTTTCTTCCATGGTCACCAACATTCTTAGATGTGTGAATGTAGGTGAAGTGCTGCATTGCATATAGTGTGTGCTCACTAATTCCGACTATTGTCTTCATCAGTAATCTGACAAATGTATTAGTGTTAAACGTGCATGCTCCTTGCCCCACATTACTGCATCTCTTTTTTTCTTTGGGGGCAAGTAGAGAAACTGGCGTGCCTTGCAAGCTCTTCCCTGTGTCCTGTTAAAGTGTTATTCAAAGAAAATGGAAATTACTGGTCTTGGTCTCATGGCATCTAGTTTTGAATTATTGTTCTTAAAAAAATAAAAGCACTGTCATTATTTTGTATGAAAAATCACCCCTCCAATTTATAAATAAATTTATTAGTTTAATAAAAGAGTTTATCAAGATATCTGGGTTCAAAAGCAACTTATAAAATTAAATCGTGGGCTTCCCTGGTGGCGCAGTGGTTGAGGGTCCGCCTGCCGATGCAGGGGACACGGGTTCGTGCCCCGGTCTGGGAAGATCCCACGTGCCGCGGAGCGGCTGGGCCCGTGAGCCATGGCCGCTGAGCCTGCGCGTCCGGAGCCTGTGCTCCACAACGGGAGAGGCCACAGCAGTGAGAGGCCCGCGTACCGCAAAAAAAAAAAAAAAAAATTAAATCGTATTTATTTACATCACCAATAGTTTGCTAATGAAAAGTACCCAGGAGTAAATCTAACAAATGATACATAAAATCTCTATGGAGAAAATAATAAATTTTTTTCAAAAGACATTAAAAATCCTAAAAAATGGAAAGTTAATACCATATTCACGGTAGGATGACTCGATATTGCAAAATGTCAGTTCTCCACAAAATGAGCTAAAGATTCAGTGCAATTCCAGTCAGAATTACAACAGGCTTTTGGGAGAGGAGGATGTGATACATTGATTCTCCTATTTATATGAAAGAATTGAGAGACAAAGGGAGACTCATTATAAAGCTATATACATAGTTAAGGTAGCATGGTATCAGCATAGGGAGAAACAAATAGACCAATGAACAGGTTACAGAGCTAGAGGGCTTCCCTGGTGGCGCAGTGGTTGAGAGTCCGCCTGCCGATGCAGGGGACGCGGGTTCGTGCCCCGGTCCGGGAAGATCCCACATGCCGCGGAGCGGCTGGGCCCGTGAGCCATGGCCGCTGAGCCTGCGCGTCCGGAGCCTGTGCTCTGCAACGGGAGAGGCCACAACAGTGAGAGGAAGAATACAGAGCTAGAAACAGACCTGTACACGGGGAAACTTAGCTTAGGATAGACAACATTGTGGAAAAGTGGGAGAAGGAAGGATCATTCAATAAATAGTGCTGAGACAACTTGAAAATAGTACAGGAGGGTAGCAGTGAAATCAGATCGCTACCTTCACCATATACAAAAAAGTAATTCCAAGTGGATTAAAGACTGAAATGTGAAAAGCAAACTCTAAACAGTTTAGGAAAGAATATTGGAAGGTATTTTATGACCTTGGGAGTAAGGAATGACCTTTTGAAGAAGACATAAAAAGCATAAACCATGAAATTAAAGACTGATAAATTTGACTATATTTGACTAAAAATATCAGTTCATCAAAAGACACTATAGAGAAAGTTAAAAAAAAAACCCTACAGACTTACAGAAATTATTTGCAATATATATAACTGAAAAAAGATTAATACCCAGAATATGTAAATACTACAAATAAATAAGAAAACGATGGATAATTCAAAAGAAAATGGGAAAAGGACTTGAACAGGCATTTTGGAGAATGGAAAAGAGGACTAGCTAATAAACATAGGAAAAGGTGCCTAACCATCAGAATTTAGAAACTCCTAATTAAAACCGTAATGCGATACCATTTTAGATCAGCCAGACTGGAAAAAATATGTCTGACGTTATTACGTGTTGGTGAGGGATGTGGGCCAGTAGGGATCTCATATATCACCAGGAGGGCTGTAACTTGGGTCAGTGGGGATCTCATACGTCACTAGGAGGGCTGTAACTTGGGTCAGTGGGGATCTCATATGTCACTTAGGAGGGCTGTAACTTGGCACAACAACTTCAGAAAGCAATTTGTTTTTAACCCTATTATCCAAGTAATGGGCTCACAGTCCTAGCATTCCACTCCCTGGCATAGATCCTGATGGGAAGAGAATGAGCTTTGGAGTCAGACAGGCCAGGACTGGGACCCCAGTTGTATCATCTCCTAGTTGTATGACCTTGGGCATATGACTTTCTGAATTTCTTTATCCGTACGATGAGAGTAACTAGAATGTTAGGTATAATGACTGAAAAGTCCTGGCACAGAGTAAACCTCACTAAATGGCAGTTCTTTTTATTAATATCTAACTGAAGGGCATTCCTGTACTGCCCATGGTGCATAGAGTGTGGGCAGTAAAGGCAGGTTTGATTTGGATTTGCAGGGTCTCCACTGAATGCCTAACTCTTACTCTCTGCATTTAATTCTACGCAGACCTCCTTGCCCCCTGCCACCTCCACGCCACATGCAAGAGGCAGCCATGGCATCAACCCTTAGCCAGTAGTGTATATATTCAGACCACAAAAGGTTCTTAGGCTGGGAAGATGTTGCTTCTTTATTACCAGATGCCTTTAATGCATCTTGAAAGTGACAACCCTGGCACTGTGAAAAGCAGAGGGCTGGTGTGTGGATGGAGTCGAGGCATGCCCCAGCGACCCTCTCTCAATGCAGCAGTCTCCGAGATAGATTTACTTGTTTCTGAAATCTCCTTTCTTATATTGGCGTGTGCAAGGAAGCTCAACTGTAGTTACCTGTAAACTCGGGCAGGTGCGATTGCTGTGCTTAGCCGTATAGTATTAGAATCAGCTAAGAACGGATCCTGCCGGTGGCATCTAAGTATCATACAAATAGAAGAAAAATGATAAAGAGGCAATGATTAGAAGTGAGTTTCAAATTCCAAGGACTTGACAAATTCTGAGGAATTCTTCAATTGAGGCTTTCCGGTAAGAATAAATATTTTGACCACTTAAATGTTTTGGAGTGACAGGTATTTGTGAGTGATAAGAGAGATTTTTAGGGAACTTAAAGAACGAATTCAGGAGACCTGGACCTAATGCTGGTTGTCTGTCCATTGGTGGGTGGCTTTCTTATGTTTATATCCAAGCTTTTTGTTGCACCACAAAGGTTTGAAAGCTCATCCTCATTGCTGTGAAGATACTTAGAGAGTGACAGTAAAGACAGAACTTTAGACCGCTGAGAGGGAATAAAAGCATGGCCCTTTGTGTGCCCTTCCTGTCTCACAAGTTGGGCCGTCCATGAAGCCATGTTTCCGGTGCCATGCTGGGACCACTGTTTGAGTTGAGATGTATAAGTCAGCACACAGAAATCAGAGCCCAGGAGGATTAGATCTGACCTCTGAATTGGTCTGGGCCTTCTGCCCAGGTATCTCCTATTCCTCCGGCCCCTGAATTTTAATTTCTCTTTTGTAAACACCATGTTAAAAATCCACGTGTTTCTGAGCCAACACTAGGATGACCAGGCATCTGGTTTGCCTGGGACTGAGGGCTATCCTGGACGCAGGACTTCCAGTGCTAAAATCGGGAGAGTTCTGAGCGAACCAGGACTGTTGGTTGCCCAGCCAACACCTGCCTTGCACACCTGGTGCAGGTGAGCCATAGCCATGTGTCCGTGCGTAGTGTAGTGGGTTGAACAGTGGCCTGCCAAAAACGATCTGTCCACTGGAGCCACAGAATGTGACCTTATTTGGAAGAAGGGTCTTTACAGATTTAATTAAGGTAAGAATCTTGAGATGAGATCATCCTGTATCAGGGTGGGCCCTAAATCCATTCAGTGATGAGCGTCCTTTATAAGAGACAGAAAAGGAAGAGACACAGAGGAGAAGGCCATGTGAAGATGGGGACAGAGAATGGAGCGATGTGTCCAGAAGTCAAGGAACGCCAAGGATTGTCAGCAAACGCCAGCAGCTAGGAGAGAGGCACGGACAGATTCTCCCTCAGAGCCCTCAGAAGGAACCGATACCTTGCTTTCAGATTTCTGGACCCCAGAACTGTGAAAGAATGCACTCCTAGTGTTTTAAGCCAGCAAGTTTGTGGTAATTTGTTACGGTAGCCCCAGAAAACTAATACAACGTGGGAAGCGAGTTTGGGACTTTAACTGCGGGAAGCCTGGGAGGGGGATTTCTGATGTCAGCAGCCCAGCCTCCTTGCTCCAAGTGAGGCAGGCTCAGTCTGGGGCTGTTTGGTGGGGGGCTTCTGTTCAGTAGGGCCCGACTGCACTCCTCAGTGCCCGGGGATCCCAGGGGGTGCCCTAGGGGCTGCGCTGTGGGGGTGTACCAGCAAAGGCTGAGCCCGTGGGCTCTAGATCCTGGACCTCCTAAGCCAAAGCAACTCTGTCTTAGGTGAGCTATTTTTGCCCCTTGGGAAAGAAAAGAAAAGAAAAAGAAACCTCATGAAATCCCTACAGGTTGCATTCTCTCTCTCTTTTCTCTTCACGTGCCATTCTCGGCCCCTTTCCAGGCAATACCCTTTAGGGGCGCAGCAGCTCCTACAGTCCAAGGACTCGATGATTTGGAAATGGAGGGGGGGCTTAGAGCAGAATCTCCGGGAGGACGGGAGTCTGCAGAATCCCCCGCGCTTCAGATAAAATCCCAAGGAGCAGCTGCCCTCCCCCCTTTCCCTCTCATGACCAGTATCCTGCAAGTATTCCCATGCAAGGCTGATGTGTCTCTGGTTTACTGATGGCCTCTGGCAAAGCGCGGAGGGTGGGAGGGGGCTGGGGTGAAATCATTAAATACAGCGGGGTGGGGAAAAGTGGGCAGGCAGGAAAATGCTTTTAAAAGGGTTAGGGGGAAAGGGAGGCGGGGTAATAGCGAAAGGAAAAACCGCACTTACATTAGAGAGCTATAATTTTCCCCCAGTACTGCCATAGAAATCGCACTTCAGACTCTCCTCCACGCATAAATTTGAGGACAATTTACCTGTATTGTTCACGCTGTCTCATCAGCATCGTCTTCCGCGTGGATCAGTCAGCAGGACTCATTTAGTACATTATCATCTGCTACCGTTGAGTGTTCATTTCTTTGCACTGATTTTGCTGCCAAAATGTCCTCTTTTCAAGTCATGGACATCATTAAGTATACTTTTTATTTTACATCACTTCTCATTTTCAGAGCTCCTTTATTTCATTACTTTGTATTCAGAATTTCAGGCTTCCATCAATAGCCTCGACATAAAGGCAGGTCCCTGCTTTCTCCGTTTGGCATTAGCAATTCCTTTCCTGAATCAGAAATTTCTTTTTCTCTCCAGAAGTCTGCTGTGGAAAATAGCATACTTAATATGTCTTGATTTATTAGCAGGAAAGATGGAGATAAGAATGGGTGATGAGAGTTCCCTGTAAGAGGACTCCATCTGCTTCTACCCCCAGCCATTCTTCAGTGCCTTCTTGCACTCTGTTCCTTCCTGCAAAGAACAGAGGCTTGTGCGTGGGACCTGTGTACCTGGGCTGTGAGGTCCAGCCCCAACTCTGCCACACGCCTGAGCTCTTAGTTAACTCGTCTTTCCATATTTTCTCCTATAACATGGAGACTCACCGAATCTTTGGGTAATAGTGTGATTGAGGAACTACCACGTGACCATCATGAGACGCACCCCCAGGCAGGCATGAGGATGAGTCTCAGAACCAGTTGCACACGAAGCCTTCAGTTCAGGCCCTCCTCTGATTCCTTCTCTTTGGAACCTGGCTTCCTCTCAACACGTCCGACTGCGGGTTCACGTGAGGCCTCTCCTGTACTCACGGAGCAGAGGGCCCTCTTGGAGTCACCGGACAAGGGCAGTGGGATGTTACCTCTGATCCCATGAATGGCACTGTGCTGGGAAATAAGAGGTCCCAGGTAGTCTCTGAGCTGTATGTGTTTGAAAAGAACTCACAGGTAGCTGGTCTTCTTAGGTTTTCTCCATTGTCTCAGGCACTTATGCTCATCAGTGGACTTCCATGGTTACCCACTGAGGTGGTAAGGAGGCATGGTGGGGTTAGCGCCATCGCTTCTGTTCTGTCTGTGTGAAGTAGTGGCAATGTGGACCTTCATCAAAACTGACTGTTCTCATTTCTCCCCAGCTAAGCAGTTCTCCACCTCCCATGTGCTTTCGTGTTAGAGTTGCTCCCCAAACCGATGGTGGCGAGGCCTTAGACCGTCTGCTTTCTCTTTTCACCCACTTGGAAAAGAGGAATGCCTGGCCCATTGAGAAACTCGCTGGCCATGCTGAGTCGAGAGTACCCAGGCTGGGCTATAGGCAGTCGGGGCCTGGGCAACCTGTCTCTCTCTTTAATTTTTATTGTAGAATATGTGTGTAAAACAGTGTGTATGGTAGAAATGGAGAGTTTAAAGAAGAGTAGTGAAAGAAACACTCATGGGACTTCCCCGGTGGTCCAGTGGTTAAGACTCCGTGCTTCCACTGCCGGGGACACGGGTTTGATCCCTCGTCAGGGAAGTTCTGCAGCTAAAAAACAAAACAAAACAGAACAAAAAGAAGAGAACACTCATGTCCTTCCCAGCAAGCATAAGAAACAGGATATTATAGTACTCTCGAAGCCCATATATGATGCTCCCTCATTGTACCTTCCCCTCTCTACCCCCTGAATTTAGTGCTATCAACCCCTTGAGAGTAATATACCTTTTACCATACATTATACATTTAAATAACACATCATCTAGTTTTTCCTCCTTTTGAACTTTATATAAATGGAATCATACTGTTTGCCTTTTTCTGCAACTTGCTAAAGTTTTTTTTAAAAATTGTGTTGATTTAGTTACAGTAATTTTCTGAGAGGGATTCATGTTCCTTATAATTTCATCTCTGGGGAATTTTTTTTTTTTTTTTTTTAGCCGTACGCGGACCTCTCACTGTTGTGGCCTCTCCCATTGCGGTGCACAGGCTCCGGACACGCAGGTTCAGCGGCCATGGCTCACAGGCCCAGCCGCTCCGCGGCATGTGGGATCTTCCCGGACCGGGGCACGAACCCGCGTCCCCTGCATCAGCAGGCGGACTCTCAACCACTGCGCCACCAGGGAAGCCCTCTGGGGAATTTCTGAGTCTTGGGTTTAAACAACCTTCTTCCAGAAGGTATTTGGGTTTTACTTTTCCAGGCACTTGGATGTGGCATGTCAACTAAATTTGTTTTGTTTTTTTTAAGGAACACACAGGTAGTGTGAATTCTGATTCAAACCCTAAATTTAGGTGAGACGTTCTGCATCTCATCCGTAACACCTGGAGTCAAGTCTGAGAGAGGTGTGTATGTCTGTAGTTTTCTTCTGTGGGGCAGGTTTTTGTCCTAGCTCTCCCACTGAGGGTGTCATCCTTTGGGGAACCCTGTTTTCTATGGAGTTCTCTCATTTGGATTCCTACACTTCTAAAAGTATTAGGCCTGGTATACAGCAATAAAACAGTAAAACGGATATTGTCACGGTGTTGTCACAGTGGTGCCACATGACAAGCTACCACAAAACTCAGTGGCTTAAAATAATGCTCATTTTTTCTTGCTCCTGTGCCTGGGAAGTCGGCTAGGGTCTGCTGATCCAGCTGGGCTCAGCTCAGCCTGCTGAGCTCCCAGGGGAGCCCTGGGTGCAGTCTGCTCTGCGTGGCTGTCATGCTCCATGGGGCAGGACAGCGTTTTCTTCTCATGGCTGGGGCAGAAGTAGAAGACTGCTGGGCGAAAGATGCCATGCCTCTTAAGGTCTAGACCTTGCGTGCTTCGTGTCTGCCCATATTCCATTGGCCAGAGCAACTCACATGGCCCCCCAGTGGGGTAGGAAATCTATTCTGCCTTCAGTGGAAGGAACTGCAACATCACATGGCAGATACAGGTAAAGAATTTGGAATAATAGTTCAGTTTACCAGGGCTGTCACTCTCCTTCATGTTTGTCAGTGTGCGTGGATCTGTGCTCATTGAGTTTTATGCTCAGAAGTTTAAATCTCTTGAGGGTTGAATTTATCACTCAAGTGTGTTCATTTTTACCCCTGAGGTCTCTCATGTGGGATATTCCAGCTAGGATGTTTCTTAAAATTAAAAAAAAGAAAATCAGAGGAACACTAACTCAAATGGACCACTGCTTCCTCCTGCTTTACTGCTTCCGGAGGGTAGGGCACCTGAGAACAGAATTCACGTGGCAGCCTCAGCCCTTAAAACTTACTCCTCACAGGCCAAGGGTGTCACCTGGTCTGAGGAGTACCTGAGCATTACCTGGGGCTTCTTAGGCTGGAATGGGTAGGAGAAAGTGAAACAAAACCCAAACTCACATATTTTGGACACTGCTCCTTAAGCCACTGGTGAACCATATCATGATTCTGCAGAAAACTACTGGGATATGAATTTGTCCCGTTTTAAGGTATCTAGATATTTGGCACATTTATAAAAAAGATAAATGGTGGTGGCTATTCATACATGAAGGATTCTTCACTTTATAAAAGGAGTCGGTACAAGTAAATTAAGTAGCAAATTTTTTCAAAACATTAAAAATTTTTTATTTTAATTATTGATTTTCTTACAGCTTTTCAGAATTTTCTTTTGAATCACATATAACAGGAAAATCTTTGCAAATCTAGAACTATGTTTCCTCTGTGGTGTTCACTATATATTTTTAACTATTCCATTTAATTTTTATTTTAAAAAATGTTTAAGGATTCATATGTGGGTCATTTTACACGCTTGTTAATTTCTGTTACTTTAAGTCATTAGATTTTCATGTTAAGCAGGATATAATAAATGTCTTAAAATTGGACTGTGTTTGCATATTACTTTAATTATCTCCAGTTTTTCAAAATCTGTAAAATTGTGTTTTCTTTCCCCCAATTATTGGGATTTGGCTCTATTTTCAGTCTAAGAGATTACTGCAACCTGCCCTTTTGGTGGACTGGCGCTTTTAGCACATTAAAGAGATCACATTATTAGTCAGAGCCTGTGATCTGAGACTCTCTGAGTGCCTTGTCTCTTTACTGATACATGCCCAAGAAAGAGGAAGGGATTCCTAATTTCAGTGGTAACTTAGGATTTTGTTGAAAAGTAGCTGTTCCTTTTCATCTCCCCATCTTTATCTTTCCCACCAGCTTCTGGATTTTGATGATTATCTTTTGAGTGTCCCAATCATACTACTATAGGTTTTTAAAAAGATAAAAAGAATGATAAGAGAAGGAAACAAAATCCGCCAACAGAGTCAGTTTCTGTGTCCCAAATTATTTTCTTTCACTGCACCATCCCTTCCTCCCACTCTTTTTTAGTACTAAGCATTATTCCTGGGAAGAACTTTCGTATTTTCTAGGAGTCCATCTGCTCTTACTACTTATCTCCCACCTGAAGCTATACTGTTCCACTGCAAGCATCGTAATCATTTTCACAGCAACTAAATGTGATTTCACACACAGCAGATTACGACTTCTGTGGAGAGTGAGCAGTGTAAGATGATTAACCCCTTAGGACAGGGACCCCATTTCGCACTAATCTCCTTAGCAGCCAACGTAAGACAGAAAAATGGACAGCATCAATGGATTGAGGAAAATACAGCATCCAATTTAATAATCTGTTCTAAATGCCTCAGAACATAACCTCAATGAGAAATTATAGCTGCCATGAAACAGTACTGAGCAAATTTCCCCGGAAAAGGTGGCACTCATGTGGTGAAAGGACATAGGAATGTGTACCATAAAAATGAGGATGGGGTCCATCAAAGATGAAGTCTTGCCTGACAGTGGTAGACCAGTTGGCTAGTAGGGTTCCTAGAGAGACAGCATCACAAGATGGATGACAGGGTTCTCAGTCAGTTAAGTCTGAATGAGTTGATTCTAATTTATGTCTAGTTGCCTTGTGTTTTGAACAGGAAGAGCTGTACAACACATAGAACTAGATCTGTGAGTTAACACTTATAGCCTCCGTGTAATTAACAGCAATAAGAGTAACCCAAAGGTCTTTATTTCTTGCCCAAAGACCTGTAACATCCATGACAGTTGAATACCGTGTTTTTAGTTCACTGTTGCTACTTCAAGGAAGGGGTTTTTATCAGCAAGAGGAAAGTCAGTCCAGATAGGACAACTATTTTTTTTATACCTGCCGTGTATAAGACGCAGGCAGCTACTGTAGTGGGCTCCATCGTATTTGATTATGTCTGAGGTTTGTGCTGCTTTTTTATATATGACTTACATAGAAAAGAAAGCTGTTGGAATTGGTGTCCAAAAGTTGCTCAGAAATAAAATGTTTCCCTCTGAAGCGACGGTGATTTTGGAATCCTCTCTGTAAATGATTGACCAAGTCAGACAACCTTCTTCATAAAATGCAATGAAATTGAATTTTGGTTTAATCATAGATATGGTTATAGGGTGGGATTTGAAAGCATCCTCTGCACCTTGAATAGAAGACTATCATTGAAAAAATTACTAACAATTTATAGGAATCCAGACATCGTAGAACCCTTCTATTACCCCATTCAATTATTATTATTGTGATTTTCTACTCAGCAAGTGTATGGGCTTGAAAAAATCATCTAATAAACATTTATTAGTAGCCGCTGGATGCCTGATAGCAGAAAATTAGAAGGAACCAGATGCACTCACTTTAATTAATTGGTGTAATCAGGAGTGGTATGCAACCTCGAGGGTGAAAATTGCGAACTTAAACTGTGGCTGGCTCAAATGAGTTTTTGCAGTCTCGAAGTTTTTTTTTTCCTCCTTGAATATTTAGAGTGTCTATGTTTTCCTTTCTCATCTAGCTGAAAACTTTTCCTTCTTTTTTGGAGGGTGGGAGGGTGTTCAACTAAAACTCTTTTTATGGAGTAACAGGTTCTAAATTGACAGTTATTCTGCAGGAGAGTTGGGAGTTTAATCCCTGAGTTTTCTCAGTTCATTCAAAAGACCAATAAAGAGAGGCATAGCATCAGGAGATGTAATGGAAATAACACAATACATGTTATTCTCCTTTTAACAATAAGTAGTACAGATTGGAAATATAAGTATCAACCCTCTGCCCAGAAGAATCTTCTGTTTTTCCTGGCTAAATTTGCTCATTCCTTAGGGCTCTGCTTAGACATCCTTTCCTCTGGAAAACCTCCCCAAACTGCCCCCCTCTACCCACAATCCTACTTCCAACTCTGTTAGGTTTCCTTACCCCATCTTAGTACTTAATACACTCTATTTTGGAATTGTCTGTTCATTGTCTCTATTCTCTTTTACTGTGTCTTGTCACCTTTCTATCTCCAGCTTTAATACAGAGCCTGGCATTCATTTAGGTGCTCAATAAAACCTGTATCGAATGAGTGAATGAGTGAATGGAAATAGTGTCTGTCTCACCGAGGTGGTGGGCTCTTCCATCCGGCATATATTTCTGCATCCCCAGCGCTCCTTGGTGTACCAATTATCTGTTGCTGCACAAGAAACTGCTCCAAAACTTAGTGACTTAAAATGACAGTCATTTATTTCGCCGTGATTCTGGGCTCAGCTGGGTAGTTCTGCTTTTAGCTGAGCTCCCTCCTGTGTCTGTGTTCAGCTTCCAGGTCAGCTGGGGGCTTGTGATCTTTTATCTTCCAAAAGGCCAACCTGGGCTCGTTCAAGAGGCAACTGGGCAGGGTTCCAAGAGAGTGAGCAGAAGTGTGCATGGTCTCTAGAGGCCTGAACTGGCATGGTGCCACTTCTGCTGTATTTAATTGGCTAAAGAAACCACAAGTCCGGGGCTTCCCTGGTGGCGCAGTGGTTGAGAGTCCGCCTGCCGATGCAGGGGACACGGGTTCGTGCCCCAGTCCGGGAAGATCCCACATGCTGTGGAGCGGCTAAGCCCGTGAGCCATGGCCGCTGAGCCTGCGCGTCCGGAGCCTGTGCTTCGCAACGGGAGAGGCCACAACAGTGAGAGGCCCGCGTACCGCAAAAAAAAAAAAAAAAGAAACCACAAGTCCGGTCTAGATTTAAGGGGAGGGGAAATAGATTTCACATTTTAATGGTGGTGGCGGGGAGAGCTGCAGAGTCTCACTATAGTGGGTCAGGGATACAGGGAAGAGAATAATTAAAGACAAAAATGTCTTCAATTATTTTTGCAAGCAACCTACCACACTTGGCAGAAAGTAAGTGTTCAAAAAAAAATTGCTTGAATTGAATTAAATCTGAAGAATATTAGATTTAGCCAAATCGGGAAAATCTTTCAAAGAAGAAAACATTTCTCTTTGGTTCCGTTCCACATCGCTTTTGTCATCCTACCAATCCCAAGGGCTCTACTCCACTGTTACAAGTACTCAGGCCTTTGTGCTGCCCATCAGTGCCCAAGTCCTCCTAGTCAATTGACAGATTATTTGTTGGGCCCCTACGGTCATCTTGAGCACCTAGTATAAGCCAGACTCTATACTAGGAATACAGCAGTGAGCAAGTGAAACATAATTTGTCCTGTAGTGGTGAAGGTATTTGAGCAGAAATTACAAGTGTGATTAGTTACAAAGACATGTAGGATTGAAGAGAACAGATAACAACTGACCTGTTGGAGACATGACGTCTAAGGTGAGCCTGAAGGGGTCAGTTGGAGATGGCTGACCTGGGAGCATTTACAGACAGAGAAGGGGATGTGGAGAGCGGAGGGGGGGCGGGGAAGGAGAAGAGGACAGAAAGGCTGGAGCCCAGGGACGAGGGCGGGAGGGTGTGGAGAGCCCAGTCTCCCAGGCTCCAAGGCCCTAAAGACTCTTTCCAAAGAGATAGGAGAAGCTGTTGAAGGGTTTTAAACGGGGGAAAGATAGGACCCAGTTCACTAAAAAAAAAACTCCTCGTGGGCTGAGTAGAGAATAGATTAGAGGAATGCAAGACTGGATACAAAACCTCCCTTCTCCACCATCCAAACACCATACCCAGCATGCCCTTGGGAAGGGCAGCTTCCAGCTCCATTCAGTCCTCGGTGGGTCACAGAAGCAGTGTGTTAACCAGCCAGCTTCTGCCTGATGAGACATTGACGGCCCCGCTCCGGCCAGCAGTTCATTCACCAGGTGGCCTGAGTGCCACTCCTGTCTTGTCCCGCCTCCTGAATTTCAACATTTGGAGTTTTCTTTAAAGCCCATGATTTCTGCTTATCAGTCACGTTCAATATCGGGTTACTTAGAGAATGGAGTTATTATATTTAATGTTTAATAACTGTGCCACAAAGATAATATAATAAAATCCAAGAAATGTAATTGAGCGAGGCTTTCAACTCAGACCTTACGTGTGTGTGTGTGTGTGTGTGTGTGTGTGTGTGTGTTTAATCTTTCTTAATCCTATCCTCAGGGCTAAGCAACACCTTGTTTTCTCTGTCTTCTGCTTGTGCTGTCCCTTTTATTTCGTTCTTGTTTTTGCTTGGCGGGGTCCTGACGGTCTGGGTCGTGCTTCCTGAGTGCGGGCAGCTGGAGTGGGAGGTGATGGTAGAAGCGGAGGGTTGCGGGCCCTGGGGTCTTTGCTCTGGCTGCAAATGAACTGTGTGCACGCGTCTCCTGGGTGACGTGACTGATTCTTCCAAGCCTGGGCGGCTTTGGGGGCTTTCCAGACAGAACTTAGCTTCACGGCAGATGGATGGCTCTTAGCAGTGAAAAGATTCTTGGGGTAAAAGCGTGGCAGTGAATAAGGAAGATTTCTTTCTTTTTATTTTTCTGTTGAGGAACATGCTTAAAATTGAATTTAATCATTCAGATCCATCTTCTCGGAAGAAGCATCACTATGAATGATAGTCTTTGAATTTGCGAGTTAAAACTCTGATTTCCCACAGGCAGAGTCCCCTTGAGAAAGCATGCAGTTAGACTGTTTTGGGTTCTTCCTTTAAGGAATATAGACCATAATGGTGGCCCTGTTTTGTATCCTGAGGGGCTGTGGACAGGAAGTCTGTGACAAGGTTCACAGAACTTTTAGAGCTTTCTCAGAGAAAGGAGCCGTAGAAATGTAAGGCGGTACAGCTGTGTTGGAAACCTCCCACAACCTCCAGGCTCTTGTTTCACTCGCAGTCATAAAGAGAGGGGATCTGTAACAAACTCCCCCCGCCCCTTACCCTGTTCTCAAGGAAAGAACCAAAGAATCGGAGTCTAGCTATACACAAGGATCCTTCCAACAATTAATCCGCATGGTCTACCTCTTACATACTTGAAGGAGTAGGGTCGCTCCCCTCTCAAATTTTCCTTTTTCTGAATTGCTTCATATATCATGAGCTGACTTGTCTTCTTAAGGAGTCGGAGTTAACAAGGCTACCCTTGAACGGCATAAAACGGAATCAGGTACCTAGCAGGCATTTGCTTTTTCATCTAAATGATTGAATTTCTCTTTCAGGTCTATTAATGTTGGGAATAGAGAGAGGAGAGGAGGAAAAGGGTTGAAACTAGTTTTTAAGGAAATATTCTTAGGAAAGCCAGGTTTGAGTTCTGTGGATACTCCAGTTTTTGACTGCTCTGATGTTTTCTTAAATATATCCTGGTCTCCTTCAACTTGTGGGGAAAGATGGCAGAGAGAGCCCAAAGTAGAATGTCACACCCATCGAGACATAAATAATGAAGCATAGACGTATTAAAAACCTTTACTGGGGCTTCCCTGGTGGCGCAGTGGTTGACAGTCCGCCTGCTGATGCAGGGGACGCGGGTTCGTGCCCTGGTCCAGGAAGATCCCACATGCCACGGAGCGGCTGGGCCTGTGAGCCATGGCCACTGAGCCTGCGCGTCCGGAGCCTGTGCTCCGCAACGGGAGAGGCCGCAACGGTGAGAGGCCCGCATACCGCAGGGGAAAAAAAAAACCCAAAAAACTTTAATGGGAATGCAGGGAAATTATTCCTTTTCAAACATTAGATACAACTCCATATATTCCAGGGAGATGTTTATACACACCATTGGTTTAACATTTTAACTGAATTAATTAGACACTTCAACAAATGGTCAATTTAGTTAGCTTCCTAATTGATTCTTAACAAAACCGAACCAGTCAGCTGCTTGAACCAACTGGTCATTTGTGTGACATAGACACAGGCCTAGAGTAACAAGGTAAGTGGCTATGGTCAAACTTCAGGAGGAGTCAGAGAACTTGAACCATAGAGCCAGACCAACATCTCCTGAAATAATAAAATGAAGTCATAATCCCCACTCCTCCAGGTCTCATCTGACTTCACATTAAGTGGTATTTTCAGTCCATGTTGAAAAGCACATGAAAAGATGTCGACACATTTGGATGAGTGACAGGCCATAAAGGAGGTAATGAGAGTGAACTTTCTGGAGGCAATTTGGACATTAGAGATGATGATGCTATTTAGTATTTTCTTAAGTCCTTTTTGGAAACATTACTTTCCAGGGACTTGAAGTAATTGAAAGAGAGATGTCCGTTAAGTATGTTTAGAAAAAATTTTCTGTTTAGTTTTGAGTATATGGATTTGCCTGAGAGACTTTGTTTTGGACTTTATTCAGAGACTGGCTTGGATGCATTTGCTTTGACTTGATGACTGGGGGGTAGAAGGAGACCTGAATGAGTGTGAAGATGTTTTGGGAATTTATGTTTGCCTAAGACAGCTCTGATTCGGACTTGAACTTGTGGAGACTTTTCTGCCTTTCCGTTACTCATCTTTGTACCCCTAGTATCTAGCCTAATGTTCATCATAAGGCATCCAATAAATCTTCAGGTTTGGTTGTCTGCCAGTCTATAGCCCTTGAGTTGAATGAATACATTGAATTGGGCTCAATTTGCTGTTAAGACCTGTGGTTTTGGGGAAGGAAGCTTTAGGGTCCTAGAAGTTTTGATGTGTTGTCATTTTTTTTTTCTTTATGGGCTGAAAAATTTACCCTAAGCTCAGAGAACAAGGAGGGTAGGTGTTGCACATGGTGTCGCCCCTTTAGAAGCAAGTGAGGGGTGTCCATTGCTGCTGACTGAAGTCTCTTCCGTCAGTTCTGTGCTGAAGAACCATCTTTGTAGTTGACATCCTGAGTGTCCATATTACAGGCTAGTGCCATTTAATCCCAGAGGCAAGCAGAACAGTCAGACGTGTGGGTAATAATCCAAGTGGGGATGATAAGGGTCCAAAAGGCGATGCAGTCAGGAAGTGGGTCTGGATCTGTCCCATGTGCACCAGGGTTAGCCCTGTGGACTTCTGATTGAAGGACCCTCCCGTAGCCTCTAGACTCGTGAGCCTCTGCTGGCACGAGTCTTGATGGGATGCCTATGTTAGGTCAGGAACAGAGCCCTTGGTTAGTAAAGCCCACCTTATGTTTCCCTGTCCAGCTACTGGTTTTCACTTCCCCACCTTTGTTATCTCTATGTCACTTGCCCAGAATTCCATCCCCTCTGCTCCTGGAAATTCACCCCTATCGCTTTCCTCAAGGGCACAGTCAAAACTCAGCTCTTCCAACATTCTTTTTACGGCTTCGCCTCGGTACCGTGTAATTTTGTACTTATTCTGCATGTACCTTGTAAGTGTTTTTTAGTCACTTCATTTAAGTTTTGACTTCTTAGCACACTTAAGAGTGTTTGTACGCCCAAGCAAGTAGAACTGACCTATGCACACTGAATTGTATGAACCACCTTACATTAACATTCAGTTTGTGTGGGGGACAGTTATTATTATTTCCATTTGCAGATGATGAAACTGAAGCTCAGAGAGGTCCGGTGACTTAACCAAGGTCACACAGTCAGCGGCAGAGTGGGATTTCAATCCTTGTCTTCTGACTCCATGGGCAGTATCCTTGCCACAGCTGCTCACTGCCTCTTAGCTTGATGGAGCAAATAAATTCTGCCTTCAAAAAAGTAGAGTTACAAGTTTTTAAAAAACCGAAGCCTTCCTTAGCAGAAATATCCTTCTGAACAGTATGTCTTTCCCTAGAATAATAATTTGACGTAGAGTAAAAGGGTAGGCTCAGCCTTCAGAAAAAGGTGTTCTCCAGGTTTGCTTGTTCCTTTGTGAAGTATTTGTCAAGGGCCTGTCCTGTTCTAGGCATCGTGCTGGCTGACAGGAATGGGAACAGTGTCAGATGAGGACATGGCTCCTGCCCCTCCCAATCTCACAGCCTAGTGGCTGGGAGGTGGGACACCAAGGTGGCTAATCTCCCGTGTGCTTGTGAACCTGGAACATTGATGCCTAATGTTCCGACTGATCGGCAGATTTGACCTTCATTCACTACAAGTGAGCTTATATTATGCAAAAAGTCGTTTCCACAGTGCTTTGCTAGCTGAATGGATAAACAGATACCTACAATGGAATATTATTCAGTGTTAAAAATCATGAAACTCTGATACCTGCTACAGCATATAGCATGAACCTTGAAGACATTATGCTAAATGAAATGTCAGACACCAAAGGACAAATATTATATGGTTCCACTTACACGATAGGCAAATTCATAGAGAGAGAAAGTAGAATAGACATTGCCAGGGGCCAGGAAGAGAGCAATGGGGAGTTATTGTTTAATGGGTGCAGAGGTTCAATTTGGGATGATGAAAACGTTCTGAAGATGGATGGCGTTGATGGTTGCAAAACACTATGGCTGTACAATCAGTGCCGTTGATTTGTATGCCTAAAAATGGTCCAATTCGTAAAGTTCACGTTAATTATATTTTACCCCACACAAAAGTTAATTTTCCAGAATATTGTCAGCTATACTTATAAACATGTTTAAGACAAGAGGAACATGGAACTGGTTATGGCACGGTCTTGGGAAAGCAGAGGAGACTCTACGTCACCAACCGGTTTTCAGAGAGCAGAAAGCATCGGATGGACAGCCGTCTTGTGATACGGGAGCTGCTTCGCTAGTATTCAGAGCAGCTCTGGCGAGGGCAGCAACTCTGGACCAGGATCTGGGTGATTCTTTCACAGTTGATTGCGTAATGAGAAGAGCTGGTCTCAGAGAAACGAGAACATGTGTATTGGAAGGCTGCCTTTGCTTAATGGTCCAGGAGGCCAGATGGCATTTTATGTGGTTTTCACAACTGTGATTTTGGATTGATTACCAAACCTGTTTGTGTTCCTAACCCAGCTCCCTGCCTCCTGCCTGGCGTTTAGCTTAACCCGCACTCTCAGAGCTGGGTTTGAACAGTTGTGTTATTTTTTTCTTTTCCTTACTACTATTGCATCGGTGCCAGCCTCTACTACCCAGAGTCTAGCGTGGTAAATAATAATCCTTTTTCCAACAGGTCTGATCGAATGAATGGCTTTCACTTTGCATTTATGTTCAATTCTGGATTTATGTTTTTCTAGTTTGGATCATCTGCTTGATGTGTTATGAGAGGACAAGTTCTGATCCCATGTTGACTTTTCCTTCCCCGGCTGGCTTCCCATCATCAGACGGTGTTTTCATAGGAAAGGCAAATTTATTTTACGTTTAATGTAAGAAAAACATAATACAATCGTGAAAGTAATAAAAGTTAATATTTGAATTTTCAAAACACTTTTCACATAAATAATCTCTTTCAATCATGACAACAGTCCCGAGGAGTTGAGCAGGTATTCTGCACTTCATAGGAGGAAACTGAGGCACAGAGACGTTAAGTAGTATGCTCAGGATTGCCCAGCTAATATTGGTTAGAGCTGGATCTGGAGATTATAGCTTCTGGGTCTACATCCAGAATTCTTTCCACCATCCCACTCTACCTACTGGAAAAGAAAATCCAATTTAGTGTAAATAATTTCGGCATTAGCCACCATTTCGAGCTACTTACCAGGTCATTGTTGTCCTTTATTAAATAAGTCATAGTGACTTCTTAAGCTTTGCAAAATCCTCTCTCATGCTCTTTGTTCTCTAGTAACTCTTGTGACGACGGTCTGCACTTGACACACTTTAACAGACTGGCAAAGTGAGTCAGAAAATAAGCAGCGTGGGAGGAGAGAGCCTGAGATAGGGGACTGGGCTCCTGATAGAGGACCTGCTTTGCCTCTTAAACTGGGTTCCCGTTTCCCTGTCAGGGAAACTGAGGCTATCAGACATTGCAAAATCTACTTCTGTGAATCCTTCTGGAGCTTTCTAGTAGTTTGGGGGAAAACACTGTGTCCTGCTGCCCAGCTGAAATTCTGGTGTGGCTTGAGGAGGGAGTGTATCTTCGTTCTTCTGCTTCTGACCTCTGGAGCTCAGTTAACTGTGTGTTGAGTAGAGCCTCGGAAGATACCAGTTTCTAATTGTGAAACATTACAATACGTGGATTTGCTCAGTGAAAATTCATTTTGTTACCATTTCAGACATAGCTCATTCGTAACTTCTTCTCCCCCTACTTTTAAAGGAGGTTTCTCATGCCTTTAGTTCAAGTGCCTCCTATAACACAACCATCATCCTTGCATCGGTAGAGGCACAGATGAATTAAAATCTCGTTGAAATGACAGTGAACTGTGACGGCTATACTGTGAGCCCGCTCCCCTGGTTTCTCTGGGCCCTCCTTCCTCCCCGCTTCTGAACTGTGCAGGAGGTGAGGCCGGGGCTCCTGACCACAGCGCTCTGGGTTATTACAGTGATATATCTTACAACTGAGCTTGAGCAGGGATCTTCCTGTTTCCTGCTGGCATTGATTTTCTGTCCGACTTTCATTTCCTATTGTGCATTCCTTTGGGGTCAGAGCAGCTTTGTCAGACAAAAGCAGGGCTTTCTCCTCTGGAGATGTTCCTGGATTCTCTTCAGCTGTGTGTTTATATAAACGGACAGCCAGGCAGTGCAATAAAGTGTCTGCCCAGCCAAATTCTGGCTGTACTACCTGGTTGGGTTCCGGGGGTTGGAACTCAATAGCCTGGAGTCCCAGGTCGTCCTGTCCTTGCCCTGTATCTTAACGTTGTAGGCTTTTATTCTCTGAAACCTGTATCAGAGAGCTCTTCGGAAGAGAGGAAATGTTATATTGCTGTTATCATTTCAAATGTTTACTGGTTAAATGAATCTGGTTCAAAGCTTAACAGCCTGTTGGCTGTTAAGCTGAATCGGATCTCAGAGAAATCCCTGACGAGGGCTTTTGCCTTCCACTGCCTGATTACTTACTAATCAGTGTTAAGATGGCAGCCTCCAGAGTATTCAACAGTTGTCAAGATGTGTGAAAACGGCATCCTTAGCACCATAAGATGCTGAGGAGAATCAACCCAGTTGTTTCACTTTCTGTGTCTTTAGTATCCACTTCTTTGTTGCTCTATCCCACCCCCATGGTCTCTGCAGTGTTCTAGGGTGTTTTAATCAGCTGGAAGAGCAATGTCGTTAAAGTACCATTTTATTCACTTTACCAAAGGTGAAGAATTGTGTTTGATCCGTGGTTGTGGCTTCCATGGGTACACCTTCAAGCAGTCATTTTCCATCATATTTCTTAGATTTATGCTTAGTCTTCTACATCAGTCCATTTGCTACTTCACCATCAAGGCTGTGTTTGTTGACGTGTAATCATAGCAACAGGATTGTATCTGTCAGCATGTTATTATCAGTAGTAGTCAGAAAAAATCTAATATAAATTTACTGTAATGCCATAAAGGGTGCCAGGCTTTTGGGCCTAAATAATCTCTTGTTGGGAGAGAAAGCTGGTGATGTGGTAAAGGATTTGAAGGACTTGTTTTGGAATTATTTCGAAAACATGATGGTTGATAGTACGCAAACATGTCCAAATGAATTGAGTCATGTGAAAGCATCCAGTTTTATTCAGCCGTAAGTTGGACGCTGTATTCTCTGGATATAGGATTGAAGGAAGGTGGCTCCGTAAATTCAGCAGCAAGGGAGGTAATAGCGCGCTTACGGCTCTAATCCCCACCCTTTTTATGTGTCACACAAGCAGCAAGGAACACTGAGGATTTTCCCAGTATGTCAGGGAATTGTGGTTATTTCTTCCAGAACATGAAGAACTGTGTGGTTATAGAGATGGGGAATGGCCATCTGCATGGTGATTAAGAACACTAGAAAAAACCGAGAGATTTGAGTTCTGTTCTCAGTTCTGCTTCTAACACGTTCAGGGACCTTGAGCAAGTCTCTTTACCTTGCCAGACCTAAACTTCCTTATCTGTGAAAAGATATTGTCAGACTAAATATCCCTGAAGATCCTGTTCACCTCTGACTTTGAACTCAATACATCAACTCCCTTCATTTATTTAGTCAATCTTAGCAGAATTAACTTGGGTTTGTTACTTGTTTGCATCTGGGTAATTACTGCTTGCACACCTGAAAAATAGAGTAATGGTGGTTTCCGATGTTAATTTAAGGTGCAGAGAAGGAAACGTGAGCCGCCCCCCCCCCCCCCCCCGCAAATAAAACTAGAAGCAACTTCTCTTTTAGAGCAAGTGCTGATGGAATATACATAAAGGCACTGTAGCCAGGCTGGGCCCTTCTGCCCTCTTCGAGTTCTGAGGCTTCAGAGTGGTTCCTGGCTCTTGTACCATGAAATGACATCCTGTCCGGCTTTGTGACAAGGTGTGAAGGGGGAGGAAGTGTGAGGCTGTGAAGACACTCCTACAGGTGCCGGCTTCAGCACAGAGCAAATGTGATGCTTCTCAAGTTAATGACTTGGTTGAAAAGCTGTTCAGCTCCGTAGACTACCCCTTTCCAATGAGGGTCCCTGGGGAAGTTCACAGAGGAGCAGGTCACCTTACACCAAAGAAAAATTAAAAACTGTCCAGTTCCAGCAGTATAAACCAGCCACATACGCAGGGAGCAAAATTGGCACTGGCTTTTGGGGAAAGGAAAAGCACTAATAACAAATAAGTCTGATGGGGTTTCGGAAGGATTTCAGTCTCATTCTTTTGTGATGCCAGAGAGCTAAGTTTTGATCTGTTCCCTCTGGGCGTGATGGAGGCTTATAGCACAGTATCCCTGCCTCCTCCCTGATCAATCCAGGTACTAAACAAGACCAGAGAAAGGCTCAAGAATTGATGGCAAAACTGATGAGGAGTCAGGAGGGTGTTTTATTCAGGAGGGTATATCTGACTACTGGTACAAAATGGAGTTGGTATCGTTTTATTTTATTTTTTATTTTTACTTTTTTTTTTTTTTTTTTGCGGTACACGGGCCTCTCACTGTTGTGGCCTCTCCTGCTGTGGAGCACAGGCTCCGGACGCGCAGTCTCAGCGGCCATGGCTCACGGGCCCAGCCGCTCCGCGGCATGTGGGATCTTCCCGGACCGGGACACGAACCCGTGTCCCCTGCATCGGCAGGCGGACTCTCAACCACTGCGCCACCAGGGAAACCCTATTTTTACTTTTTAAAAACATCTTTATTGGAGTATAATTGCTTTACAATGTTGTATTAGTTTCTGCTGTATAACAAAGTGAATCAGCTATACGTATACATATATCCCCATATCCCCTCCCTCTGCGTCTCTCTCCCACCCTCCCTATCCTAACCCCTCTAGGTGGTCACAAAGCACCGAGCTGATCTCCCTGTGCTATGTGGCTGCTTCCCACTAGCTACCTGTTTTACATTTGGTAGTGTATATATGTCAGTATGTCAATGCCACTCTCTCACTTCATCCCAGCTTCCCCTTCCCCCTCCCCATGTCCTCAAGTCCATTCTGTATGTCTGCGTCTTTATTCCTGTCCTGCCCCTAGGTTCCTCAGAACCATTTTTTTTTTAAGATTCCATATATATGTGTTAGCATACAGTATTTGTTTTTCTTTCTGACTTACTTCACTCCGTATGACAGTCTCTAGGTCCATCCACCTCACTGCAAATAACTCAATTCCGTTTCTTTTTATGGCTGAGTAATATCCCATTGTATATATGTACCACATCTTCTGTATCCATTCATCTGTCGATGGACACTTAGGTTGCTTCCATGTCCCGGCTACTGTAAATAGCACTGCAGTGAACATTGTGGTACACGTCTCTTTTGAATTATGGTTTTCTCAGGGTGTATGCCCAGTAGTGGGATTGGAGTTGGTGCCAGTTTAGATTCTTCCCTTGAATCCTCAGAAATATCAATATTTGCCTTCACTGACTCTGAGGAAGAAGTAGCCCTTCACTTCTTCACTCTTCTCCTGGGAATCTCTGGGAATCTGCTCCATCTGATTCTCTGGGAATCTGATTCTTTATTCGTTTATAGACAAGGCCAAGTTGAAATGAAAGTCAGGTGTCCCCTCATCCTGCAGACCCCTCTTACTGTTGTCCTAATTCTCCACCCACTGTCCAACTTTTTGAAATGCAAAATATCCATTTTGGACATGGCAGGTATGGTGCATTTAAAAGTTGGTACTTGCCACATCTGCTGCCTCACAGCTAACTCACTCCTAATCTTTTGCAGTTGGTCATAAATTCTTTACACTGTCCTGAAACCGCTCTATCAAATATGGCCAACAACTTACTGGTTACCAAAGCTAATCACCAATTCCGAAGCCATTTTGTGGGCCTTCAATGTTTTCGACTTTTTTTTCTAATAGCATTTGACACTGTTGACTCTGTTTCCATTCTGGAAAAGTTTTTCCTTCTCTGGCTTTCTCTCATAGGGCTATGATAAGTCGTAAGTCAAGTGATGTCTAGAAAGCACTTAGAAACTGCTCACATAGACTCAATAAATACTAACTGCTGTTGGCGTTATCCTGGACCACTGTGCTTTTATCCTGCCTGTTTTTTTAAAAATTTAATTTAATTTAATTTATTTATTTAGTGGCTGCATTGGGTCTTCTGTTGCTGTGCGCTGGCTTTCTGTAGTTGCAGCGAGCGGGGGCTACTCTTTGTTGCGGTGTGCAGGCTTCTCATTGCAGTGGCTTCTCTTGTTGTGGAGCATGGGCTCTAGGCACGCAGGCTTCAGTAGTTGTGGCACACGGGCTTCAGTAGTTGTGGCTCGCGGGCTCTAGAGCGCAGGCTCAGTAGTTGTGGCGCACGGGCTTAGTTGCTCCGCGGCATGTGGGATCTTCTCGGACCAGGGCTCGAACCTGTGTCCTCTGCATTGGCAGGCGGATTCTTAACCACTGCGCCACCAGGGAAGCCCCTGCCTGTTTCTTTTTTGTTGATTTTATTTATTCTTTCTGCTCGTTAAATAGAGACATCTTGCTGTGCTTTTGTCCTTAACCGTCTTCTCTCTTAAAAGGCACACAGAGTGGACTTACTATTAAATTGATGAAATTTAAACTTCAGGGCCTCCCACTAACATGGGCCACTTCCGAGGTGTGTAGGATCCTTGCCGTAAGTTTTTTTCAGATTTTCAGTTGAGCTATTTAACTACCATTATTTAAGATCAGTCCTCTTTACATCCAACTTTGCCCTTCCTCACACTTCTCCTGTCAGGTGGTGGTGGAGTAGCTGTGGGCATTTTGACTGGAATGGAAAAGACAGACAATATGAAATGTTGGCAAGGTTATGGAGAAACTGAATCTTCAAACACTGCTGATGGGAATGTAAAATGGTGCAGCCACTATGAAGAATAGCTTGAGAGAGCCTCAAAAAGTTAAAAATAGAGTAACCATATGCTCCTAAAATTCCACACCTTGGTATATATATACCCAAGAAAATATGCAAAAAGGTCGTCACAAAAACTTGTGCACAAATGTTTATGACAGCATTAATCATAATAGCCAAAAAGTGGCACCAACCCAAATGTCCATCGACTAATGAATGGCTGATCAAAATGTGGTATATCCATAGGATGGAACATTATTTGGCAGTGAAAAAGAATGAAGTAATGATGCATGCCACAACATGGATGGACTCCGAAAGCATCATGCTAAGCGAAAGAAGCCAGACACGAAAGACCACATATTGTATGATTCCACATTTACCAAGTGTCCAGAATAGGCAAATCTGTAGAGAAAATAAGTAGATCAGAGGTTACCGGGGGCTGAGGTGGGGAGTGACAACTAATGGGTATGGAGTTTCTTTTAGGGGGTTGAAAGTGTTCTAAAATTGGTAACGTTTGCATAACCCTGTAAACATATTAAAAACCCAGAATCGTACTCTTTAAACAGGTGAATTGCACAGTATTTGAATTGTATCTCATTAAAGCTATTTGAAAAATGTAGGAGAAAGGTATTACCGATGTGTGTCTGTACTCTAAAATTTATCCATTGCCTTCTAAATAAAGTCCAAACTCCATGGCTTGGCTTTCAAAGGCTTTTATTTATATGGAATATTTTTCTCCCTTCATCTATACATTTGTAAACCTTACGCATTATTCAAATGCCATAGTTCGTCAAATTGGATGTGTCTTCTCGTTCTAGATAGACGTTCCCTTCATCCCTCTCCTGTAGCCCTTAGCACAGTCTGCCTAGTTGTATTTATTTCTGTATTTGTTATATTATCTACTTCTAATGGAGAGCTCTTTAAGGCCAGAGAGTGTGCCTGTTCATGTTAGCAACTGGCCTCTAATCTTGTCTGGCTGGTACAGAATAAATGTTTATCACTTGATAGAATGAATGGATTATGAAATTATTAGAAGTGACCCTGGACATGACACTCTCTTTACCTCCCTCTTTCGCAAGGGTCTTTAAAGAACGATGAGAGAGCAAACATATAAAGACATTTTTGGAAACGCTTAAAACTCTGTGCAGGGTATTATTATTATCTGTAATCCTGGTAACTATTCAAATTAGTGTCAATTAACTTTTGGCGGCACTCTGAAGATTCTTCATCGTCTGCGTTAGTTTGTCAGATGAGGTAATGCACTTTTTCTGGGTGCAGTTGTCACTGAAGAGATTGGCAGCATTTCACAGTTGTAAACAAAACTGTCTCATGTGCGCGATCATGACAAAGAGGAAATAGGATGCCAGAAGCTCTGTGAAAACACTTCAGTCCATTTCAGCAAGAAGGAATTGTGATCTGGTAAGTAAATTAGTGTTCTGCTCTGTCCTTAGCTCCTGCTAATGAGCGGGCCCCAGAGACTCCTGGTCCTGGGGGATAAGCCCCTGATACCCATTCAGGTTTGGTTGAAAGCTCCTTTTCTCTAGGGATCTTTGTTTAAAAGCAGAATTCTTTAAGCAAATATATTTATCAGATTAGAAATATTTCAAATATACAGAAATGCACAGAGAGTGTTATAACAAACCCACCACTCACGTTTAACAAATGCTAGCTTTTTGCCGTATTGGCTTTGTATTTTTTCTTTTTAATGAAAGACATTTCAAAGACAGTTCGTTGCATCTTTTCTTCCCCTCCCCAATCCCACTTTCCTTCTCCCTCTTCAGAAGTAACTATTATCTTCTTCCAGGGATCTTTAACCGGTTAATCTTTCAGTCCATCTTTGATGTCAACTGTTAACTTTTGAGGCCAGAACTGTCGTTTCCAATATTGAGTCCACCTTCGAGCCCATTAAATGAGAGTTTTCCGTGAGTCAGTTTAAATCAGCCCCTGGGTAGGGGGCGGACAGTTATAGAGTGACACTTATCACCACATTCCTAGAATTCTGGGAAGAGTAAAGAAAAGCCCTTGTGGTCTTGTGTTTGAAATGTGAAAGTTAGGTAACAGCTAGGACATTTTGGGTATGGCAGTTATGGTGCATTTAACAGACTATCAAAATGCAGAGCAGTCTAATTCAGTAGCAGTTTTGGGGAAAATGACAAGGCGCTAGGTCCTGGAGAGAGGAAAATGAAATAACCTATGTGGGGATGTGTGTGTGTTTACACATACACAAATGGCTTATTTATGTGTATACCTGCCTCATTCAAGAATAAACTTGAGATGTCCTTTTTTTTTTTTTTTTTTTGTGGTACGCGGGCCTCTCACTGCTGTGGCCTCTCCAGTTGTGGAGCACAGGCTCCGGACCCGCAGGCTCAGCGGCCATGGCTCACGGGCCCAGCCGCTCCGCGGCATGTGGGATCTTCCCGGACCGGGACACGAACCCACGTCCCCTGCATCGGCAGGTGGACTCTCAACCACTGCGCCACCAGGGAAGCCCTGAGATGTCCTTTTAAAATACATGCAGTGGAACAAAAAAAGGGATGAGGTCAGGAAATGAAGATGAAGGGAAGATGGGTATGGGAATAATAAGTTCAACTCTAAGATAAGATGAGCACATGGATACAGGCTATTAGGGGTGAAGTTTTCTCTAGAAGCGGCCCACAGATCTGGCCATGAGCTTCTCGGTAGATAGTGAAAGAAGTTAAAGGGATCAGTGACACAATTAAGGGCGGTGAAGATAAAAGCAAACCAGTTGCCCAAAGAAGAATAGCTCTTTCTACCACAGAAGCCTGAGAGCCATTTCCCTGAGGATGTCTTCCTCACCTTGGATGGGGTGGAAAGGTGGACCAACCAGAACATTGTAGAAAAGTATGCAATGCTCTGGACTGGTGTGTACCACATGCGGGGAGCTCAGCTGAGGGACAGGGTGGTCAGTGTGCATCAGGAATGCCTGGAAACCAAGGGTTGTTGGTGCTGACCATGTTGCCAGTTGGCATTGTGATGGTGCATTTCATATATCAGCTTGTTGGGGCGCAGGTGCCCAGATATTTGGTCGAACATTATTCTGGCGTGTCTGTGAGAGTGGTTTTGGATGAGCTTTGCATTTGAATCCATAGACTGAGTAAAGCAGATTGCTCTCCCCAGTGTGGGTGGGCATCGTCCAATCAGTTGAAAGCCTGAATAGAATGAAAGGCTGACCTTCATGTGATTAAGAAGGAACTCCCACTGCTCAACTGCCTTTGATCTGGGACATAATTTTTTTTTTTTTTTTCCGGTACGCAGGCCTCTCACTGCTGTGGTCTATCCCGTTGCGGAGCACAGGCTCTGGACGCGCAGGCTCAGCGGCCATGGCTCACGGGCCTAGCCGCTCCGCGGCATGTGGGATCTTCCCGGACCGGGGCACGAACCGCATCCCCTGCATCGGCAGGCGGACTCTCAACCACTGCGCCACCAGGGAAGCCCTGGGACATCATTTTTTTTTCCCTGCCTTCAGACTAGAAGTGAAGCATGGGTCTTCCTGGGTCTTGAGCCTACCTACTGACCTTGAGACTAGCTTCTCCCTGTATATGAGTCATTCTCACTGCCTGATTTGTCCTCCTTGATTATCCACTTCCGTGATCCTACCTCAGCTCAGAAGGAGTGGTGCTTTGTGCAGGGCCATAGAACCCCAGCACGGTGGCAGCATGGCTGGGTCCGGAGCCAACCACATACAGGGCTGTGCTCCATAAAGCTGCTGCTGATGCCTAGGCTGGTCACCCTTTCGTCATTGTCTCCTCCTCTGAAATGGTTTTCAGTCTGCTGTCTGGGGGAGTTAGCCTTACCTGCTCCATCTGAATCACCCCCTGGCAGGAGCAGACAAGCTGGACTGGGGTGAGGCTCTAGGTGTAGCAGATTGAGAGCCTCCTGGGGTGGTGGGCCGGGTGGGAGGGGAGACAACGTGTTCAAGCTGTGAAGAGCCCAGCCCAGCCTCTGTCTGCACAGCCAGGTCTGCCTCTAGTGTGGAGATGGCCGTCTGGGAACGGTGGGCACTGGGATGGGAGGACCCTGCTGATTAACCTCTTCCTGGCTTGTCCTTTCTGCCACCTCCCTCCCCACCAGGTAAATATTGCTTAGACACCCAGGTTCTGATTAAAGCTACATGATGAAACTTGTACCAAGGATACAACTGATGGTCCGTGTCAGCTTGTTGGAGTTAAAAAATATATTTTAATTTGTTTGGCTCTCTGGGGAAATTATCTGAGGCTGCATGTGATTACCATCTTTCACATGAGCTTTCAAAAACCTGAAATTATTCAAGCCACAAAATGAGATTTTTTAATCTACGTGAATACAGAAGTCTTTTGCCCCCCACCCACTTTTTTTGAGGAGGGGAGATTAAAAAATGTCTAATTCATTCCTCCCCTTCTCCCCCAGGACACTCTCATTAGCAGCTGTAAGAAAATGATCACACCGGTAGTACCTTGGATGGCATTCTCACATACATTTTCCCTTTTTATTTTAAACTTTATACCAACTCTTCGAGTTGTAGCAAGTGTTGCTCCCCCTTTTATAGAAGAAAGTGGTCTCTGAGAGCTTACGGAATTTGCCCAAGTTCACATGGCTGATGGGTTGCCGAGTCAGGACTAGAACCCAGTTCTTTCGGCAACAAGCTCAATGCCCTTTCATCCCACCAGGCTGCCTTGGAATAGTAACTGTGATAAAGTATCTATAACAGAATGGAGTTTGGGATTAAGATGGATTTTTATTGTACTCCACCCGCATTAGTCAGGATAAGTTAGGCTAAGTTGTGGTAAGACAAAATTCCAGTGGTTTAACTTGTTTATACAAAGTCCTCTGTGGGTCCAGGCGACTCTTCGGGGCAGTTGCCCTCCACTTCTCCAGACTGCTTTGATCTCATGGCCCCCATGTCAGCATGAAGCTTCAGGGGTGCTCCGAGGCAGGGAAAGGGGTATGGAAGATTTGCCTGTTGGCTTTTAGATGCTTCAGCCCAGAAGTAACAAAATTTAATGCCAGTTTCATGGCCCTGCCCGACTGCACAAAGGGTGAGAAACCTTGTCTTCTGTGCGTCTTGGAAGGGGAGGAAAGCCAGCAATACTGGTGACCACCAGCAATGACCGTCGCTCCATCCAGAGGCCAAAAGGTCTGTCCTGTGGAGTAGGACCCCTTTGGACAAACACCCATGTCCCAGATCCCGAGGAAAGCGTTCATACTACTGGAAATTACTTTGGAAGGACGTCCAAGCATTCGACAGATATTTAACAGATATAAACCATGTGACCTCTCCTAAACATCTGTGCTTATGGTTCAAGGAGGCTGATTCCTGTTTTATAAACACCGTTTTCATGATTAAACCTTCAATGATTCCCCATTGTCCTGAGGAAACAGTTAAAACTCCTTAACACGACTAAGGCCCATCCTGATTTGGCCCCTGACACCTTCCCCAGGTTCAGCTTTCACTGCTCCTCACACCGTATCCAGGGGAATGGACCTCCCTTTACCTCTGCCAAGCGTGCTCGCTCTCTTTACCTCCTGGCCTGTTCCGTCTGTCTTGCAGTACTTCCTTCCCCACTCACTTCCTTCTGGCTACTCCAACTCTGTATCATTTTTTTAGGCCAGGCCTCTCCTGTCTGCATTAAACCCCTTCCTTTTTGCTCTGTCAGCCCTTCTGTTTAGCTAGTGGATCTTTGTAATGTAGTACCCTGCTCACTGATCTGAATCCCCAACTAGACGGCAAACTCCTTGGGGTCAGGAAGTGGGACTGGTAGCAGCACTTGCCCTTAAGAGTTTATCCTCAGCACTGGGCTTAGCTAGTAGACCAATTGACTTAGCTAGGAAGCAATTGACTACATATTTATTAAATAAACAAATGAACGGACATGTGAATGGATGAATGAGGCCTCACTAAAGTCTCTGGGCCTCACGTTCTGCTCCATTGTCCGTGTGGTGAGCCATAGTCAAGACGGTCACTTTTGAGCTTTGACCACTATTTCCCATGTTCTCGGGGTCAGTGCACATTGGTTTGTCTCACTTGGCCTTGTATCCCCCCATTCTTCCTTAAAAGTGGGAGAAATATCTTATGTTTCTAATATTAAATCATCTTCTGTTTTTCCTGCAAGGGTTAAATTCATGGAATAATACACAGTGGTTGGAAAAGTATCATTAGGTACCTGAATTACTTGACTCTAATCCCCACTGGAGTTATTGTTTAAAGGACAGGTATTGTATGATTCCACTTCTACTCTAGGTCCCTAGAGTAGTCTAGTCCATAGAGACAGTAAGCAGCCCTAGTGATGGCCAGGGGCTTGGAGGACGGGGAGAGTGAAGGGAGTTATTGTTGAATGGGTTTAGAGTTTCATTTGGGGATGATGAAAAAGTTCTGGAGATGGATGGGGGTGATGATTGCACAACAAAATGAATGCACTTAATCCACTGAACTGTGTGGATTTTCAACACATAAAAAGAGTTGAAACGGTAAATTTTTTTTTAATATTTGAATTTTAGTTTATTTATTTTTTTATACAGCAGGTTCTTATTAGTCATCAGTCAATCCCAATAGCCCAATTCATGTCAATCCCAATAGCCCAATTCATCACACCACCACCACCACCCCCCACCGCTTACCCCCCTTGGTGTCCATACGTTTGTTCTCTACATCTGTGTCTCAATTTCTGCCCTGAAAACTGGTTCATAGGTACCATTTTTCTAGGTTCCACATATATGCGTTAATATACGATATTTGTTTTTCTCTTTCTGACTTACTTATCTCTGTATGACAGTCTCTAGATCCATCCACGTCTCCACAAATGACCCAATTTCATTCCTTTTTATGGCTGAGTAATATTCCATTGTGTATGTGTACATATATATATATATATATATATATATATACCAATCTTGTTTATCCATTCAGCTGTCGATGGGCATTTAGGTTGCTTCTGTGACCTGGCTATTGTAAATAGTGCTGCAATGAACCCTGGGGTGCATGTGTCTTTTTGAATTATGGTTTTCTCTGGGTATATGCCCAGTAGTGGGATTGCTGGATCATATGGTACTTCTATTTTTAGTTTTCTAAGGAACCTCCATACTGTTCTCCATAGTGGCTGTATCAATTTACATTCCCACCAACAGTGCAAGAGGGTTCCCTTTTCCCCACACCTTCTCCAGCATTTGTTGTTTGTAGATTTTCTGATGATGCCCATTCTAACTGGTGTGAGGTGATACCTCATTGTAGTTTTGATTTGCATTTCCCTAATAATTAGTGATGTTGACCAGCTCTTCATGTGCTTCTTGGCCATCTGTATGTCTTCTTTGGAGAAATGTCTATTTAGGTCTTCTGACCATTTTTGGATTGGGTTGTTTGTTTTTTTACTATTGAGCTTCATGAGCTGTTTATATATTTTGGAGATTAATCCTTTATCCGTTGATTGGTTTGCAAATATTTTCTCCCATTCTGAGGGTTGTCTTTTCGTCTTGTTTATGGTTTCCTTGCCGTGCAAAAACGTTGCAGTTTCATTAGGTCCCATTTGTTTATTTTTGTTTTTATTTCCATTACTCTAGGAGGTGGATCAAAAAAGATTTTGCTGTGATTTATGTCAGAGTGTTCTTCCTATGTTTTCCTCTAAGAGTTTTATAGTGTCCGGTCTCACATTTAGGTCTCTAATCCATTTTGAGTTTATTTTTGTGTATGGTATTAGGGAGTGTTCTAATTTCATTCTTTCACATGTAGCTGTCCAGTTTTCCCAGAACCAGTTATTGAAGAGACTGTCTTTTCTCCATTGTATATCCTTGCCTCCTTTGTCATAGATTAGTTGACCATAGGTGTGTGGGTTTATCTCTGGGCTTTCTATCTTGTTCCATTGATCTATGTTTCTGTTTTTGTGCCAGTACCATATTGTCTTGATTACTGTAGCTTTATTGTATAGTCTGAAGTCAGGGAGTCTGATTCCTCCCACTCCGATTTTTTCCCTCAAAACTGCTTTGGCTATTCAGGGTCTTTTGTGTCTCCATACAAATTTTAAGATTTTTTTGTTCTAGTTCCATAAAAAATGCCATTGGTAATTTGATAGGGATTGCATTGAATCTGTAGATTGCTTTGGGTAGTATAGTCATTTTCACAATATTGATTCTTTCATTCAAAGAACATGGTATATCTCTCCATCTGTTGGTATCATCTTTAATTTCTTTCATCAGTGTCTTATAGTTTTCTGCATACAGGTCTTTTGTCTCCATAGGCAGGTTTATTCCTAGGTGTTTTATTCTTTTTCTTGCAATGGTAAATGGGAATGTTTCCTTAATTTCTCTTTCAGATTTTTCATCATTAGTGTATAGGAATGCAAGAGATTTCTGTGCATTAATTTTGTATCCTGCAACTATACCAAATTCATTGATTAGCTCTAGTAGTTTTCTGGTGGCATCTTTAGCATTCTCTATGTATAGTATCATGTCATCTGCAAACAGTGACAGTTTTACTTCTTCTTTTCCAATTTGTATTCCTTATATTTCTTTTTCTTCTCTGATTGCCATGGCTAGGACTTCCAAAACTGTGTTGAATAATAGTGGCAAAAGTGGACATCCTTGTCTCGTTGCTGATCTTAGAGGAAATGCTTTCAGTTTTTCATCATTGAGAATGATATTTGCTGTGGGTTTGTCATATATGGCCTTTAGTATGTTGAGGTAGGTTCCCCCTATGCCCGCTTTCCAGAGAGTTTTTATTATTAATGGGTGTTGAATTTTGTCAAAAGCTTTTTCTGCATCTATTGAAATAATCATATGGTTTTCATTCTTCAATTTTTTAATATTGTGTATCACATTGATTGATTTGCCTATATTGAAGAATCCTTGCATCTCTGGGATAAATCCCACTTGTTCATGGTGTATGATCCTTTTAATGTGTTGTTGGATTCTGTTTGCTAATATTTTGTTGAGGATTTTTGCATCTATATTCATCAGTGATATTGGTCTGTAATTTTCTTTTTCTGTAGTATCTTTGTCTGGTTTTGGTATCAGGGTGATGGTGGCCTCATAGAATGAGTTTGGGAGTGTTCCTTTCTCCACAATTTTCGGAAGAGTTTGAGAAGGATGGGTGTTAGCTCTTCTCTAAATGTTTGATAGAATTCACCTGTGAAGCTGTCTGGCCCTGGATTTTTGCTTGCTGGAAGATTTTTTTTTTAAATAAATTTATTTATTTATTTTTCTCTTTAATTTTTGGCTGTGTTGGGTCGTCATTGCTGTGGGCAGGCTTTCTCTAGTTGCAGTGAGCTGGGGCTACTCTTCGTTGAAGTGCATGGGCTTCTTATTGCAGTGTCTTCTCTTGTTGTGGAACACAGGCTCTAGGCACGCAGGCTTCAGTAGTTGTGGCACGTGGGCTCAGTAGTTGTGGCTTGCAGGCTCCTGAGTACAGGCTCTGTAGTTGTGG
Source organism: Grampus griseus (assembly GCF_964374135.1). Classification (NCBI taxonomy): domain Eukaryota; kingdom Metazoa; phylum Chordata; class Mammalia; order Artiodactyla; family Delphinidae; genus Grampus; species Grampus griseus. The sequence goes on along the minus strand of NC_139017.1, from coordinate 25,838,942 downwards.
TGCACGGGCTTAGCTGCTCCACGGCATGTGGGATCTTCCTGGGCCAGGGCTCGAACCCGTGTCCCTTGTATTGGCAGGCGGATTCTTAACCACTGTGCCACCAGGGAAGCTCCGCTTGTTGGAAGATTTTTAATCACAGTTTCAATTTCATTACTTGTGATTGGTCTGTTCATGTTTTCTATTTCTTCCTGGTTCAGTTTTGGAAGGTTATACCTTTCTAAGAATTTGTCCATTTCTTCCAGGTTGTCCATTTTATTGGCATAGAGTTGCTTGTAGTAGTCTCTTAGGATGCTCTGTAGTTCTGCAGTGTCTGTTGTAACTGTCTGTATCTAATTTTATTTATTTATTTTCATTTTAACATCTTTATTGGAGTATAATTGCTTTACAATGGCATGTTAGTTTCAGCTTCACAACAAAATGAATCAGTTATGTATATACATATGTTCCCATATCTCTTCCCGCTTGCGTCTCCCTCCCTCCCACCCTCCCTATCCCACCCCTCCAGGCAGTCACAAAGCACCGAGCTGATCTCCCTGTGCTATGCAGCTGCTTCCCACTAGCTATCTACCTTACGTTTGGTAGTGTATATATGTCCATGCCTCTCTCTCGCTTTGTCACAGTTTACCCTTCCCCCTCCCCATAGTCTCAAGTCCATTCTCTAGTAAGTCTGTGTCTTTATTCCTGTTTCACCCCTAGGTTTTTCATGACATTTTTTTTTCTTAAATTCCATATATATGTGTTAGCATACGGTATTTGTCTCTCTCTTTCTGACTTACTTCACTCTGTATGACAGACTCTAGGTCTTTCCACCTCATTACAAATAGCTCAATTTCGTTTCTTTTTATGGCTGAGTAATATGCAATTGTATATATGTGCCACATCTTCTTTATCCATTCATCCGATGATGGACACTTAGGTTGTTTCCATCTCTGGGCTATTGTAAATAGAGCTGCAATGAACATTTTGGTACATGACTCTTTTTGAATTATGGTTTTCTCAGGGTATATGCCCAGTAATGGGATTGCTGGGTCATATGGTAGTTCTATTTGTAGTTTTTTAAGGAACCTCCATACTGTTGTCCACAGTGGCTGTATCAATTTACATTCCCACCAACAGTGTAAGAGGGTTCCCTTTTCTCCACACCCTCTCCAGCATTTATTGTTTCTCGATTTTTTGATGATGGCCATTCTGACTGGTGTGAGATGATATCTCATTGTAGTTTTGATTTGCATTTCTCTAATGATTAGTGATGTTGAGCATTCTTTCATGTGTTTGTTGGCAGTCTGTATATCTTCTTTGGAGAAATGTCTATTTAGGTCTTCTGCCCATTTTTGGATTGGGTTGTTTTTTTTTTTGTTATTAAGCAGCATGAGCTGCTTATAAATTTTGGACATAAATCCTTTGTCAGTTGCTTCATTTGCAAATATTTTCTCCCATTCTGAGAGTTGTCTTTTGGTCTTCTTTATGGTTTCCTTTGCTGCGCAAAAGCTTTGAAGTTTCATTAGATCCCATTTGTTTATTTTTGTTTTTATTTCCATTTCTCTAGGAGGTGGGTCAAAAAGGACCTTGCTGTGATTTATGTCATAGAGTGTCCTGCCTATGTTTTCCTCTAAGAGTTTGATAGCTTCTGGCCTTACATTTAGGTCTTTAATCCATTTTGAGCTTATTTTTGTGTATGGTGTTAGGGAGTGATCTAATCTCATGCTTTTACATGTAGCTGTCCAGTTTTCCCAGCACCACTTATTGAAGAGGCTGTCCTTTCTCCACTGTACATTCCTGCCTCCTTTATCAAAGATAAGGTGACCATATGTGTGTGGGTTTATCTCTGGGCTTTCTATCCTGTTCCATTGATCTATCTTTCTGTTTTTGTGCCAGTACCATACTGTCTTGATTACTGTAGCTTTGTAGTATAGTCTGAAGTCAGGAAGCCTGATTCCTCCAGCTCCGTTTTTCGTTCTCAAGATTGCTTTGGCTATTCGGGGTCTTTTGTGTTTCCATACAAATGATGAAATTTTTTGTTCTAGTTCTGTGAAAAATGCCAGTGGTAGTTTGATAGGGATTGCATTGAATCTGTAGATTGCTTTGGGTAGTATAGTCATTTTCACAATGTTGATTCTTCCAATCCAAGAACATGGTATATCTCTCCATCTATTTGTATCATCTTTAATTTCTTTCATCAGTGTCTTATAATTTTCTGCATACAGGTCTTTTGTCTCCTTAGGTAGGTTTATTCCTAGATATTTTATTCTTTTTGTTGCAATGGTAAATGGGAGTGTTTTCTTGATTTCACTTTCAGATTTTTCATCCTTAGTGTATAGGAATGCCAGAGATTTCTGTGCATTAATTTTGTATCCTGCTACTTTACCAAATTCATTGATGAGCTCTAGTAGTTTTCTGGTAGCATCGTTAGGATTCTCTATGTATAGTATCATGTCATCTGCAAAGAGTGACAGCTTTACTTCTTCTTTTCTGATTTGGATTCCTTTTATTTCCTTTTCTTCTCTGATTGCTGTGGCTAAAACTTCCAAAACTATGTTGAATAAGAGTGGTGAGAGTGGGCAACCTTGTCTTTTTCCTGATCTTACTGGAAATGCTTTCGGTTTTTCACCATTGAGAACGATGTTGGCTGTGGGTCTGTCATATATGGCCTTTATTATGTTGAGGAAACTTCCCTCTATGCCTACTTTCTGCAGGGTTTTTATCATAAATGGGTGTTGAATTTTGTCAAAAGCTTTCTCTGCATCTATTGAGATGATCATATGGTTTTTCTCCTTCAATTTGTTAATATGGTGTATCACGTTGATTGATTTGCGTATATTGAAGAATCCTTGCATTCCTGGAATAAACCCCACTTGATCATGGTGTATGATCCGTTTAATGTGCTGTTGGATTCTGTTTGCTAGTATTTTGTTGAGGATTTTTGCGTCTATGTTCATCAGTGATATTGGCCTGTAGTTTTCTTTCTTTGTGACATCCTTGTCTGGTTTTGGTATCAGGGTGATGGTGACCTCGTAGAATGAGTTTGGGAGTGTTCCTCCCTCTGCTATATTTTGGAACAGTTTGAGAAGGATAGGTGTTAGCTCTTCTCTAAATGTTTGATAGAATTCACCTGTGAAGCCATCTGGTCCTGGGCTTCTGCTTGTTGGAAGATTTTTAATCAAAGTTTCAATTACAGTGCTTGTGATTGGTCTGTTCATATTTTCTATTTCTTCCTGATTCAGTCTTGGCAGGTTGTGCCTTTCTAAGAATTTGTCCATTTCTTCCAGTAATCTCTCATGATCTTTTGTATTTCTGCAGTGTCAGTTGTTATTTCTCCTTTTTCATTTCTAATTCTATTGATTTGAGTCTTCTCCCTTTTTTTCTTGATGAGTCTGGCTAATGGTTTATCAATTTTGTTTATCCTTTCAAAGAACCAGCTTTTAGTTTTATTGATCTTTGCTATCGTTTCCTTCATTTCTTTTCATTTATTTCTGATCTGATTTTTATGATTTCTTTCCTTCTGCTAACTTTGGGGTTTTCTTGTTCTTCTTTCTCTAACTGCTTTAGGTGCAAGGTTAGGTTGTTTATTCGAGATGTTTCCTGTTTCTTAAGGTAGGATTGTACTGCTATAAACTTCCCTCTTAGAACTGCTTTTGCTGCATCCCATAGATTTTGAGTCATTGTGTCTCCATTGTCATTTGTTTCTAGGTATTTTTTGATTTCCTCTTTGATTTCTTCAGTGATCACTTTGTTATTAAGTAGTGTATTGTTTAGCCTCCATGTGTTTGTATTTTTTACAGATCTTTTCCTGTAATTGTTATCTAGTCTCATAGCATTGTGGTCGGAAAAGATACTTGATACGATTTCAATTTTCTTAAATTTACCAAGGCTTGATTTGTGACCCAAGATATGATGTATCTTGGAGAATGTTCCATGAGCACTTGAGAAAAATGTGTATTCTGTTGTTTTTGGATGGAATGTCCTATAAATATCAATTAAGTCCATCTTGTTTAATGTATCATTTAAAGCTTGTGTTTCCTTATTTATTTTCATTTTGGATGATCTGTCCATTGGTGAAAGTGGGGTGTTAAAGTCCCCTACTATGAATGTGTTACTGTCTATTTCCCCTTTTATGGCTGTTAGTATTTGCCTTATGTATTGAGGTGCTCCTATGTTGGGTGCATAAATATTTACAATTGTTATATCTTCTTCTTGGATCGATCCCTTGATCATTATGTAGTGTCCTTCTTTGTCTCTTCTAATAGTCTTTATTTTAAAGTCTATTTTGTCTGATATGAGAATTGGTACTCCAGCTTTCTTTTGGTTTCCATTTGCATGAAATACCTTTTTCCATTCTCTTACTTTCAGTCTGTATATGTCTCTAGGTCTGAAGTGGGTCTCTTGTAGACAGCAAATATATGCGTCTTGTATCCATTCAGCCAATCTGTGTCTTTTGGTGGGAGCATTTAGTCCATTTACATTTAAGGTAATTAATGATATGTGTGTTCCCATTCCCATTTTCTTAATTGTTTTGGGTTCGTTATTGTAGGTCTTTTCCTTCTTTTGTGTTTCTTGCCTAGAGAAGTTCCTTTAGCAGTTGTTGTAGAGCTGGTTTGGTGGTGCTGAACTCTCAGCTTTTGCTTGTCTGTAAAGGTTTTAATTTCTCCATCAAATCTGCATGAGATCCTTGCTGGGTAGAGTAATCTTGGTTGCAGGTTTTTCTCCTTCAACACTTTCAATATGTCCTGCCACTCCCTTCTGGCTTGCAGAGTTTCTGCTGAAAGATCAGCTGTTAACCTTTGGGGATTCCCTTGTGTGTTATTTGTTGTTTTTCCCTTGCTGCTTTTAATATGCTTTCTTTGTATTTAATTTTTGACAGTTTGATTAATATGTGTCTTGGCGTATTTCTCCTTGGATTTATCCTGTATGGGACTCTCTGTGCTTCCTGGACTTGATTAACTATTTCCTTTCCCATATTAGGGAAGTTTTCAACTATAATCTCTTCAAATATTTTCTCAGTCCCTTTCTTTTTCTCTTCTTCTTCTGGAACCCCTATAATTGGAATGTTGGTGCGTTTAATGTTGCCCAGAGGTCTCTGAGACTGTCCTCAGTTCTTTTCATTCTTTTTTCTTTATTCTGCTCTGCATTAGTTATTTCCACTATTTTATCTTCCAGGTCACTTAACCGTTCTTCTGCCTCAGTTATTCTGCTATTGATCCCATCTAGAGTATTTTTCATTTCATTTATTGTGTTGTTCATCATTGTTTGTTTCATCTTTAGTTCTTCTAGGTCCTTGTTAACTGTTTCTTGCATTTTGTCTATTCTATTTCCAAGATTTTGGATCATCTTTACTATCATTATTCTGAATTCTTTTTCAGGTAGACTGCCTATTTCCTCTTCATTTGTTAGGTCTGGTGGGTTTTTATCTTGCTCCTTCATCTGCTGTGTGTTTTTCTGTCTTTTTATTTTGCTTATCTTACTGTGTTTGGGGTCTCCTTTTTGCAGGCTGAAGGTTCGTAGTTCCTGTTGTTTTTTGTGTCTGTCCTCAGTGGCTAAGGTTGTTTCAGTGGGTTGTGTAGGCTTCCTGGTGGAGGGGACTAGTGCCTGTGTTCTGGTGGATGAAGCTGGATCTTGTCTTTCTGGTGGGCAGGTCCACGTCTGGTGGTGTGTTTTGGGGTGTCTGTAGACTTATTATGATTTTGAGCAGCCTCTCTGCTAATGGGTGGGGTTGTGTTCCTGTCTTGCTAGTTGTTTGGCATAGGATGTCCAGCACTGTAGCTTGCTGGTTGTTGAGTGAAGCTGGGTGCTGGCGTTGAGATGGAGATCTCTGGGATATTTTCGCCGTTTGATATTATGTGCAGCTGGGAGGCCTCTTGTGGACCAGTATCTTGAAGTTGGCTCTCCCACCTCAGAGGCACAGCACTAACTCCTGGCTGCAGCACCAAGAGTCTTTCATCCACACGGCTCCTTAATTTGGGATGATTGGTTGTCTATTCATGTGTTCCACAGATGCAGAGTACATCAAGTTGATTGTGGAGCTTTAATCCGCTGCTTCTGAGGCTGCTGGGAGAGATTTCCCTTTTTCTTCTTTGTTCACACAGCTCCGAGGGGCTCAGCTTTGGATTTGGCCCCGCCTGTGTGTGTAGGTCGCGGAGGGCATCTGTTCTTTGCTCAGACAGGACGGGGTTAAAGGAGCCGCTGATTCGGAGGCTCTGGCTCACTCAGGCCGGACGGTAGGGAGGGTCACGGAGTGCGGGGCGGGCCTGCTGCGGCAGAGGCCGGTGTGATGTTGCCAGCCTGAGGCGCGCTGTGCGTTCTCCCGGGGGAGTTGTCCCTGGATCCCGGCACCCTGGCAGTGGCGGGCTGCACAGGCTCCCAGGAGGGGAGGTGTGGATAGTGACCTGTGCTCGCGCACAGGCTTCTTGGTGGCGGCAGCAGCAGCCTTAGCGTCTCATGCCCGTCTCTGGGGTCCGCACTTTTAGCCGTGTCTCGTGCCTGTCTCTGGAGCTCCCTTAAGCAGCGCTCTTAATCCCCTCTCCTCGTGCACCAGGAAACAAAGAGGGAAGAAAAAGTCTCTTGCCTCTTCGGCAGGTCCAGACTTTTCCCCGGACTCCCTCCCGGCTAGCCGGTGCACTAACGCCCTGCAGGCTGTGTTCACGCCGCCAACCCCAGTCCTCTCCCGGCGCTCCGGAGCCTCAGCTCGCAGCCCCGCCCGCCCCAGCGGGCGAGCAGACAAGCCTCTCGGCTGGTGAGTGCCAGTCGGCCCCGATCCTCTGCGCTGGAATTTCTCTGCTTTGCTCTCCGCACCCCTGTTGCTGTGCTCTCCTCCGCAGCGCCGAAGCTCTCCCACTCCGCCACCCGCAGTCTCCGCCTGCGAAGGGGCTTCCTAGTGTGTGGACACTTTTCCTCCTTCACAGTTCCCTCCCGCTGGTGCAGGACCCGTCCCTATTCTTTTGTCTCTGTTTATTTTTTTCTTTTGCCCCTGTTTATTTTTTTCTTTTGCCCTAACCAGGTACATGGGGGGTTCCTTGCCTTTTGGGAGGTCTGAGGTCTTATGCCAGCGTTCAGTAGGTGTTCTGTAGGAGTTGCTCCATGCGTAGATGTATTTCTGGTGTATCTGTGGGGAGGAAGGTGATCTCCGCGTCTTACTCTTCCGCCATCTTCCCGGAAGTCCAAAAACTGTTTCTAATTTTATTGATTTGAGTCCTCTCCCTCTTTTTCTTGATGAGTCTGGCTAATGGTTTATCAATTTTGTTTATCTTCTCAAAGAACCAGCTTTTAGTTTTATTGATCTTTGCTATTGTTTTCTTTGTTTCTATTTCATTTATTTCTGCTCTGACCGTTAATGATTTTTTCCTTCTGCTAACTTTGGGTTTTGTTTGTTCTTCTTTCTGTAGCTCCTTTAGGTGTAAGGATAGATTGTTTATTTGAGATTTTTGTTGTTTCTTGAGGTAGGCTTTTACAGCTATAAACTTCCCTCTTAGAACGGTTTTTGCTGCATCCCACAGGTTTTGGATCGTCATATTTTCATTGTCATTTGTCTCTAGGTATTTTTTGATTTCCTCTTTGATTTCTTCAGTGATCTCTTGGTTATTTAGTAACGTATTGTTTAGCCTCCATGTGTTTGTGTTTTTTATGTTGTTTCCCCTGTAATTGATTTCTAATCTCATAGCGTTGTGGTCAGAAAAGATGCTTGATATGATTTCAGTTTTCTTAAATTTACTGAGGCTGATTTGTGACCCAAGATGTGATCTATCCTGGAGAATGTTCCATGCGCTCTTGAGAAGAAAGTGTAATCTACTGTTTTTGGATGGAATGTCCTATAAATATCAATTAAATGTATCTGGTCTGTTGTGTCCTTTAAAGCTTCTGTTTCCTTATTAATTTTCATTTTGGGTGATCTGTCCATTGGTGTAAGTGAGGTGTTAAAGTCCCCCACTATTATTGTGTTACTGTTGATTTCCTCTTTTAGAGCTGTTAGCGGTTGCCTTATGTATTGAGGTGCTTCTGTGTTGGGTGCATATATATTTATAATTGTTATATCTTCTTCTTGGATTGATCCTTTGATCATTATGTAGTGTCCTTCCTTGTCTCTTGTAACATTCTTTATTTTAAAGTCTATTTTATCTGATATGAGTATTGCTACTCCAGTTTTCTTTTGATTTCCATTTGCATGGAACATCTTTTTCTGTCCCCTCACTTTCAGTCTGAATGTTTCACTAGTTCTGAAGTGCATCTCTTGTAGACAGCATATATATGGGTCTGTTTTTGTATTCATTCAGCAAGCCTGTGTCTTTTGGTTGCAGCATTTAATCCATTCACATTTAAGGTAATTATCGGTATGTATGTTCCTATTACCATTTTCTTAATTGTTTTGGGTTTGTTTTTGTAGGTCCTTTTCTTTTCTTGTGTTTCCCACTTAGAGAAGTTCCTTTAGCATTTGTTGTAGAGCTGGTTTGGTGGTGCTGAATTCTCTTAGCTTTTGCTTGTCTGTAAAGCTTTTGATTTCTCCGTCTAATCGAAATGAGATCCTTGCCTGGTAGCGTAATCTTGGTTGTAGGTTCTTCCCTTTCATCACTTTAAATATGTCATGCCATTCCCCTTCTGGCTTGTAGAGTTTCTGTTCAGAAATCAGCTGTTAACCTTATGGGAGTTCCTTTGTATGTTATTTGTCATTTTTCCCTTGCTGCTTTCAATAATTTTTCTTTGTCTTTAATTTTTGCCAATTTGATTACCATGTGTCTCCGCATGTTTCTCCTTGGGTTTATCCTGTATGGGACTCTCTGCGCTTCCTGGACTTGGGTGGCTATTTCCTTTCCCATGTTAGGGAAGTTTTTTACTCTAATCTCTTCATATATTTTCTCGGGTCCTTTCTCTCTCTCTTCTCCTTCTGGGACCCCTATAATGCGAATGTTGTTGTGTTTAATGTTGTCCCAGAGGTCTCTTAGGCTGTCTTCATTGCTTTTCATTCTTTTTTCTTTATTCTGTTCTGCAACAGTGAATTCCACCATTCTGTCTTCCAGGTCACTTATCCGTTCTTCTGCCTCAGTTATTCTGCTATTGATTCCTTCTAGTGTATTTTTCATTTAAGTTATTGTATTGTTCATCTCTATTTGTTTGTTCTTTAATTCTTCTAGGTCTTTGTTAAACATTTGTTGCATCTTCTGATCTTTGCCTCCATTCTTTTTCCGTGGTCCTGGATCATCTTCACTATCATTATTCTGAATTCTTTTTCTGGAAGGTTGCCTATCTCCGCTTCATTTAGTTGTTTTTCTGGGGTTTTATCTTGTTCCTTCATCTGATACATAGCCCTCTGCCTTTTCATCTTGTCTGTCTTTCTGTGAATGTGGTTTTTGTTCCACAGGCTGCAGGATTGTAGTTCTTCTTGCTTCTGCTGTCTGCCCTCTGGTGGATGAGTCTATCTAAGAGGCTTGTGCAGGCTTCCTGATGGGAGGGACTGGTGGTGGGTAGAGCTGGTTGTTGCTCTGGTGGGCAGAGCTCAGTAGAACTTTAATCCACTTGACTACGGATGAGTGGGGCTAGGTTCCCTCCCTGTTGGTTGTTTGGCCTGAGGAAACCCAACACTGGAGCCTACCTGGGCTCTTTGGTGGGGCTAATGGCAGTCTCTGGGAGTGTTCATGCCAAGGAGTACTTCCCAGAACTTCTGCTGCCGGTGTCCTTGTCCTCACGGTGAGCCACAGCCACCCCCCACCTCTGCAGGAGACCCCCTAACACTAGCAGGTAGGTCTGGTTCAGTCTCCCCTGTGGTCACTGCTCCGTACCCTGGGTCCCGATGCTCACACTACTTTGTGTGTGCCCTTCAAGTGTGGAGTGTCTGTTTCCCCTAGTTCTGTCAAAGTCCTGCAATCAAATCCCAGTAGCTTTCAAAGTCTGATTATCTAGGAATTCCTCGTCCCTTTGCCGGACCCCCAGGTTGGGAAGCCTGACGTGGGGCTCAGAACCTTCACTCCAGTGGGTGGACTTCTGTGGTATAAGTGGTCTTCAGTCTGTGAGTCACCCACCCACAGTTATGGGATTTGATTTTACTGTGATTACACCCCTCCTACCGTCTCATTGTGGCTTCTCCTTTGTCTTTGTGTGTGGGGTATCTTTTTTGGTGGGTTCCAGTGTCTTCTTGTCAGTGATTGTCCAGCAGCTAGTAGTGATTCTGGTGTTCTCACAAGAGGGAGTGAGAGCACGTCATTCTACTCTGCCATCTTGGTTCCAATCGAAATAGTAAATTTTAATTTTTATTTCTATTATTTTATTACAATAAAAATTGGATTCCCATTATAACGTATATTATTAATTCCACAGATTCAAACAGAATACCGGTCTAAATAAGTGCTCTAAACATGACTATAGACTGTGCAGTATAATGTCACCTAATGAGACCACAGTCCGTTGCATGTCACCAGGCTAGTGCGTGATTGTACTGCAAGGACGTTTCCTGAGGCTGAGTACATGGTGTTTCCCTGGCTGCTTCTTATTTAGGAAAATTATTCCCAAGATGAGACTCATTTTGGCTCAATAGAAAAATTCTCCACCTTTTCTCCCTAGATGAAAACCCAGCTCGGTGATTTCCAAATCTTTTTTGAACCATCTTTTGCTCTTGTTTTCTCTGATACAATTTGCTTTTAAAAAAGTTTTAAACTATTTCCTATCCCTGCATTTATTAAGGAACAATTTATTTGTCTCCCCTCATGCCCTTGAAAATATGTAGACACATATAACCACCCAGCAGTGTTTGTATTGGCCTGAATGACCAGTTTCTCCACATTGATTTGATATAATTGCTGCGTTTGATATAATGCTTAAGTATGAATAAAAGTGTGATTTCCATGGGGCTTTTGACCTACACAAACTAGCTCAAGGACCCCTATTATCACCTTCAAGGAAACCAGGTAATCTGCATTTCACTTGTTTCCAGCACATTTCCTTTAAGATTGCTGGCGCCCAATTGTCCAGCCATGGTGGAGGGGCTCCCAGAGGCCTGGAGATGGATGCCCTAGTCAGGAGTGCATATTGAATCTGTTACGTGGTGGTGATATATGATTTCAGCATTTCAGGGGGGATCTGCATCTTCTGTACTCCTTGACTGGAATTTTGCTGCCATGTTGTTTTGTGCTTTACTGTTCAACAAGAGGAAAATAAATCTAGAAACCTGCTTAAAAATGGGCATACTGTATTCAATTTTATATAATTAAAAGAGCTTACATGCTAGGCCTTAATTTTCTTATCTGCAGAGGGAAGAAATTGAACTAAGGTCCCTTCTAGCTCTAGAAATTCTAAAATTGCAGCTAACAAATAGCAATATTAAGGGGTCCTAATAGCCCTTACATTTTTCTCATCTGGCAGGCCCAGAGGGCTCATTGTCTGTGGGTTTTCAGGGGTTGCTGCTTTCCCTCAGGGTTGATTGATCTGTTTATTCTAAGCTAGAGGCTGGAGCTAGAAAGGAGGCCGTTTGTTTGGGGCACTGCTGAGAAAAACAGCCTAATCACCTAAACATCACCTTGGGGAATGAAGTAACTCCAAAAGAGATGGAACGGGACCTGTGATTTGATTCTGAGTGAGGACCGTGTAGGGGTGGAGGAGGCCGGGGGAGACCTGGAGAGCTGTATCCTGTGGCGCTGTCATGACGGCCAGCAGAAAGGAATTTGGTTTCCTTAAACGTCCAGGGGTGGGACCCCCATCCAGAGCTGACTCCTCTGTACGTGTCTGGTCACTTCACTTGAGCTCCTCCAGACCCTGGTGCTGGCTCAAGGGGCTGCCCCCCGGCAGGTGTGCTGGGCAGAGGAATGTTAGCCTTTCTTGCCAGCAATTGGAAGGTTTTCAGATGAAAAGGAAAAAACCCCAAACAAGGAAACTTTGCTAAAGTAGAATGGCCCCTGGGTTTTATCTTTCTATCTTCAATGGCCCTGAACGATATGGGGACAGATGGGAATTTAACACTTTTAAGCAAGTTAGTGTCTCTAAGATAAAGCTTCCACTCCACCTGATTTCTGGGTTAGAGCAGAGCCAGACCTTTCTCCAGAGGCAGACTGATTGAGAAGTACAGATGAGGCAAATCTATTGTTTTTCTTCTTCGTTTATATTGCCTCTATCCCAAGGACTAAGAATTCTGAGAAGAGAGCTAGGAGATCCTTTAGCATAGTAAGATTTAACTCTGGGTCAGGTCAGCAAATATTTATTAAGCACACACAAAAGGCAGGGCGCTGAAAGACAAAACAAATCAATTAAACAATATCAACACTTGTCACTGGTCGGGCGAAAAAGGCAGTACAACGAACGGCTGGCAAATACAGGTGTGAATTCCACTTAGTCTCAGCAAGATGAAGGAAGAGGAAGCTTCTGGAAGGGGAGAATTCTGCCAGCACCAATCTGAGTATCCCTGCGGGGCTTGACTATTTAGCCCCATCGCTTCTCCAAGGGGCACCTCTTTACCCTGGGAGGTGTGCAGTCTGATAGATGGGCCTGCCTGCTAGTATCTGCTTGATTTCTGAGCTGTGGGTAACAGACCGGTGCTGGAATTGTCCCAGAGCTGAGCAGTGTCATTTATGGATGCTGACCTCTCCCAGCAGGGACTTTGCCGTGACCTCTTAAGGTCCTAGGGCTAAGTCCGAAAGCAACAAGCATAAATTTGGGCGACTGGCATACACATTAGAGTCCCAGGGTGAAGCGTGGTTCTGAAAACTCCGCAAACTGTGTATAACTTAATTCCCCCGCCTGCTGGCGTGTCTGTCATCCCCGAGATTCAACGTGGGCAGATTAGGTCAACAGGGGCTAGTGAGGCAAGATCAACAAAACAAAGTGAAGAGAAAAGGGTTTCTTAATAACAAGGACAACTTTTACTATTTGAGGTCAGCCTAAACCAAGATTGACCAAGAAAAAAACCACTATTCCATTTTATTCCTAGAAAGAAAGACACTTTTGTAAGTAGGAAGAATATAGGAATATGTAGATCTCAGTTCTTTTGAGGATTTATATCAACTCATATATCTTTATCCTCCGGTTAAGAAGCATCTTCAGCTTAGAGGAAAACTCTAAGGTTCACGAAGTATCACACACTGGAAGAAAACGCTCAGGGATTTTGGCAGTGGTGGAGAGAGACAGTATAAAACTGAGTCTGCAGTAATTCTTTTATAGGAAAAATGCATTCTGAGGTGCCAGAAGATTCAAGGAGAGGATGAATCTCTCCTTCAGAAGTTAGAAGACCCAGCAGAGCTATGCTCTTCTGTGCAAGAGATAAGAGCTCTGTGAAGGTCTACAAATAGGCATTGAGGGGGGTGGGTGGATGGGAGGGCAGGCCACTGGGAAGAACTAAAGCTGGTGGAAAAGGTCTGGAGGCCATAAGGGCTCTTAGTTAGAATGGGACAAACTGACCAGATTGTCGGATGCCTTTGGTGTTGAGTTCGATGTAATCACGCTCCTACTAAGCACGTAGACCCAAGAAGATAAATTCCGTATAGCCTTGGCTGCTTTTTCCTTTAAGTTATAACCGCCAGGGTGTAAACAATAGAAAGCAAAACACAAGCTGAGCGGACGTCACAGGGCTGTATGATAACATGTCCAGGTCCAGATCGCTTACGCACTCAGACTGCTGGGACCTCTGTCCTCAGGCTGGACTTTCTGATTTCTGAGGCTTTTCTCAGCTGTCACCATTTAGTATAAATAGCAGCGTGCTGGAGAGCCGGTGACAGTGTGGCATTTTGTGGGACCACTTCTCGCTCAGCATTCCTCATGAAGTCTCCTGGTGCTGGCCGTGTGCCAGGCCTGACAAACAGCCGTGAAAACGACTTGGCATAAAGTGATTTTGAACAATTATCGTGGAGGCTCCTTCATTATTACATCTTCCGTGCTTGGCAAAATAATGACTGTGCTTTGTTTTAATCAAAGAACACCGATAGAATGTTTTCCCATATCTGGATTACGGAACGTTCCACGAAATGTGTCCACAAATTCCTGGGGATGAAGCCTGGTTAGAGTTGCTGGTCCCTTCCCAGGATTTTTGTGAATAACTTCATTACTGTGATTCACTACTGACGGGGTCTCTGGCCCATTGCTGAGGACGGGTTGGAGAAGAAGAGACTGTATGTGAAAATGCAGCCTGTGACTTTGAGAAACGTGAGTGGAAGCGTTCTGAGGCTCAGACTCGTGAGTGCGTGATGTGTTTCTGTTGCACCTTAGGCGTGGATCCCTCAAGTGGGAATGATTTAGGAGCATGAAAAGACAGTCTCAGTGTTATCATTTGGTCTATTAATGCTATAGAAAATCTATTTGTTCCTACCGATCTATAAGAACTTTTCATAATAATGAAACCACACTGTATTTGTAGAAAGACTATAGCTTAAATGTCTTCAGGAGGTTACTCGTCACAAAGTGCTTTTATGTCTATTACTTTGACTCTTATATCATGATGGTCAGCTCTGTGAGGTAAATCAGCTATTGTTATCCTTATTTGTTCCAGATGAGAAACTGGAGACTCAGAGCAATAATGTGACGTGTACACTGCCGAGTACTTAGTGCTTAGGGCCAGAGGCAGGCAGGCTGGAACCCAAAATCCCTCTACTACCTTTTTTTTTTTTTTTTTTTAATTAATAGATTTTTTTTAAAAGCAGTTTTGGGTTTATAGAAAAAAGTGAGCAGAAAGTACAAAGGGTTCCCATATGCCGCTTCCTCAACCCCCGGCTTCCCTTATTATTAACTTCTTGCATTAGTGTGGTACACTTGTTATAACTGATGAGCCAATACTGATACATTATTATTACCTGAAGTCCACAGATTATATTAGGTATCACGCTTTGTGTCATACATTCTATGAGTTTTGACAAATGTATAACAAAATGTATCCACCATTCCAGTACCATCCAGAATAATGGTTCCATTGCCCTAAAAATTCCCTGTGCTCTGCCTGTTCAGACCTGCATCCTCCCTCCCTCCCTCCCAGCAACCAGTGATCTTTTTACTGTCTCCGTAGTTAGTCTTTTCTAGAATGTCACATAGTTGGAATCATATGGTATCCTTCTGCTTTTAAAACTCTAATATTTTCCTTTCATTGTTTATATCAACAAGAATAACAAAAATTTACTGTTTCTTTCTATTTGAGTTGAATTGTTTTCATGAAGATGTGTACATGAAGAAGCCTCCTTTTTTCTACTGCCATCTCCTATCCGTGGTCTTACCACTGGTTGGAATACAGCCGGTAGATTTATCTCTTGGTTAAGATGTCCTTGCCTTATATAACAAACCTAACTGCATGTATCAAGAATTTTGCTCCTCTGGGGAAAATCAGCAAAAATTTAGTATAGCGTACCTGTGATCTACTCTCCTGTAAACCTGTTTTACAAGAGAATGTTACTGTAGCAATCGAGAAAACTGGGGTGTTGAAAGAGGAAAAGCCTTGCCCAAGTGAAGATATTAAGAGAAGAGAAAATGAAAGCCAAGCCTTCCTTATTTCCATCTGAGATGCTGGTGAATTTAGGTCTGATTGGCCAGTGCCCTCAAAGGGAGACATGGACGGGAGAGACCGTGTCAGTTAGCTCAGCCATTTAGCACCGAAGCCCTGACTATTGTGGATTTGATCCTCATAGAAGTTAATGAGTTACCTTGGAACTCACCTTTAATTCCTGGAAGCTGTGGGGACCAAGGTGGAACTACCGAGTTGTGAGAGGAACCAAGACAGTAAGTTTAGATCTCATTTCCCTCTCACCCCAAACCCAGGAATAAAACAGGCCAAACACATGTTCTACCAGAGGAAGATCAAACACGTGTTTTTGTGTTTGTTGGTTAGTTTTGCTTGAAGGGATTGAGTACTAGTATTGGTTGATGGAAGAGACTACATTCTGAAGTCATTTTGTAGTGGAGAAAGGAACAAGAATGCACTCCGTAACAGATGCATTTGCTTGGCATTCTTAATTATTGTGGGTTCTCTGTTGCTTGGGTGGTCATTGTTTACAAGTTTTAGAGTGACAAAAAATGAAAGTTCCTAAACATTTAAAAATCCTTCTTGCTGTTTAACAAGGACAGAGTACCTTATTAAAAAGATAACCAAGGATAAGATAACCATGGATGCATCAACGGCTAATGCACTCTTCTAAGTGCTGGTGTAATAAATACGGGTGTTTTTAACCTTGTCAGTTAGGTGGCAGCATAGTCTAATAGAAAACAGCTCTAGCTTGTGGGTCAAAATTTCTCCAGTTTGCTCCTAAGTCGCTTATTGATATCATATTTGGGTGACCCTGGGCAAGTCACTTGACTTCTTTTGATCTCCCTTGCCAGGTCTGTAAAATGAGAACAATCATAGTGATACTTGGCCCTGACTTAGGACAAATGAGGTAATAATACTGAGAGTTTTGTGCTGTCAGTATACAACTTTAAGCTATTATGCAGGTGTCCATATTAAAAGCATCTTACCATTAATATTTATTTTATATGGCATATGTATATATTATTATCTTGTATATGGCACATGTATATATTAATATGTATTACATATATCCTAGTAGTGTTCAACACATATATGTGTGTATATCCACATGTACATATATGTGTGTGTCATGTGGTTTATAGTTTTTCAAAGTTCTTTTGCAGACATTACCCTCATTTGATCCTCCCAATAATCTCTCAGAAGGAGGATGTTTTTGCATTCATGTTATACATGTTGTGGAGAGAAGTTATGCTTCCTGAAACTTGATACAGTTACCATGATTTTGAAATAAAGGAAAAAGACCTTCGGTGTAGACAGAAGTCACAGTTTTAAGTACGTTTGTAACCAAGTTGTGAACAGGTGTGGAAAAATTTAAAGAAATTCATTACCCGAAATCAAGAAGATAAGTCTTTTGTTTTTGTTTGTTTGTTTTATAAATTTATTTATTTATTTATTTGTTTTTGGCTGCATTGGGTCTTCGTTGCTGTGCGCGGCGGGCTTTCTCTAGTTGCAGCGAGCAGGGGCTACTCGTTGTTGCAGTGCGCGGGCTTCTCATTGCGGTGGCTCCTCTTGTTGCTGAGCACAGGCTCTAGGCACGCGGGCTTCAGTAGTTGTGGCACGTGGGCTCAGTAGTTGTGGCTCGCGGGCTCTAGAGTGCAGGCCCAGTAGTTGTGGCACACGGTCTTAGTTGCTCTGCAGAATGTGGGATCTTCCTGGACCAGGGCTTGAACCCGTGTCCCCTGCATTGGCAGGCGGATTCTTAACCACTGTGCCACCAAGGAAGTCCCAGCCTTTTGCAAAAGGTCTTTCTTGATGCAGAGACCGAACAGTGTCTTTCACTGAACCATAAATTTGCATGTTGGATGAGATTTCCCAGGAAGGTTCTCTTCAGGATGGTGTCTTTCACTCAACCTGAAAGTGCTGCTTAAATTTGTTACTTAAGAAAGGCTCTAGGGCTTCCCTAGAGTTATGTGTATATTATCAATACAGGTCATTTGCCAGACGTATGTATTGCTAATGTTTTTGCAGTCTGTGACTTGACTATTTTTAGTGTCTTTCGATGAACTAAGTTCTGAAATTTAATAAAGCTCAGTATCAATGTCAAAAAGAAAAGGCTCTAAAAGGCCCCCACTCTCTAAGGTACCACCTGTTCATGTAGTTGTGAATTTATTAGTCAATCCATCTAATCATTTATTCATTCATTCACTCAAAAAGCATTTACTAAACTCCTACTATGTGCCCTCAAGGACCAAGCTGAAGTGGGAAGCAGACAGTGTAGATGGAGTTGGTCTGGATGTTGCACAGTCGGGCTGACAGGAAGCACATTTTCAGACCTGGGATAAGTCCCATATGGTGGACAGAGTTGCTGGAAAAAAGTAAAATCAAGATATATCATTTAGGACGTCTGATCTTCAAGACATACACTCTTGTTCTTATAGAACGTTGAGGTGTCCTAGCTGGGTGGAAAAAGAAGTCTTTCAGTGGAGGCAATAAACAGTGATGGTATTTCACACAAAGTTCACAAGGGTCATAGGAAAACCCCTCTGCAAGGGGCTGGGGAGACCTGCAGAGAGACGTTCCCCACATGGTGAAACTGCAGAGGCTGCATGAGGTAGGATGGAGCTGGGTGCTCTTGGTGGGGGGTTATTCATTTCTGTCTTACCATTATTTCTCCTTAGCTTAGTGCCCAGCTCACTTGTCTATCATCTCCCTTGAATTGAGACATCTCCTGTTGGCAGCCCTGCACTTTTTGGAGTGTGCAATATCCTGAGATACCTACCACAGGGCCAGCCATGCCTCAAGCACACCACTGCTGTGATCTTGCAGGCTTGTTAACACGAGAGGAGGACCCAAGATACCGTGTTCCTAAAGAAGAGTGATATCTATTGCCCACCTCCTCGCACGCATACCTGAGGTTGAATTCCTCATTTCCTCGTAGCAGTTTTTACATATATTAAGTTGTATAGGAGGTATACAACTTACAGGAGGTAGATGGGCCCCTGCGCTGAGCAGCTGGAGTTTGTCAACCAGAGTGAAATTGGAGCTTTGTCTTGCCTAGACACTCCAAGGGCAAAGGTAGTGGCAGGAACTGAGCTCAGCTGAGTAAAGAGATAAGATGACCACATCTATCACTCCTGAGGTCAGGGAGACCTCCCCAACTGCACACGCGCAGAAAGCCTCCTTGGGGGTCAAAAGGGAGGGGTGCCACCCCACAATAAATGTTGTAAAACCTCCCAGAGGCCTCTGTGCTGGAATCCATCTTGGCAAAAAAGATCACACGTATATTGGGGATGGTCCTAGGGCAGGTCAGATGTGGGAAAGAAATGAGATAATCGGCTAAAGGTAAACAAAGAGCTGGAAGACCTGCCCTGTATAAATGATTTAAACACTTCTTTCCTGAGCTCCTCCTGATTAGGGAGGATGCCCACGCCCTTGCTCTCCAGGTGTGCATCTCTGCCTTGCTTCTGTCTTAAATAAACAAACTGTTCCTCTGTGTGCGCTCCCACGTGTTATGCTGTGTCTGTGATAATAAACCTTGTACGCGTTTTTGCAGTTTTTGCCTCCTTGAGAAATTCATTTTTCAAATGGGGCAAGAGCCAGGGCAACTTTCTCTCTAGCCTCTAGACCCTGGTGGACCAGCAGTTGGGATTCCTGATTTTCACTCAGGCTACCCAGGTTCAATTCCTGGGCAGGGAACTAAGATTTCATTTCAAGCCACTGCTCACTGCCGTGTCTCTGAGAACAGAACCATATGAAATTGCCACTGTTCACCATTTTGACCAAAAAAACGGCTGTTTCATATAGTTCAACCTACTATCTGTGTTATTTAGATTGTTTATGTATATTTTTGTAGGTAACGGGATGGGATCACTTCATTGTTTATCCTTAAATCCATATCACTTAGCAAAGTACCTGACACACAATAGATGTTTAATAAGAAATATATTAAAAGCTGGAAAGAGGCTGAAAGTTCTCCTATACATTCTGTTGACTAAATGACCAAGTGTTCGGTTGGGTTTATTATCCAGCCAAGGAAAAGGACATTTAAGAGTATCAGAATTACATAAGTTAATCATACTCATCTGCAGATTTATACAACTCTGCACTTTATAGGTATAGCCATGATATGTATAGATGTTTTTAAAATACTGGGTGGAGGCCCTTCCTTACGACAAAATCACGAGTCCTGTCGGAAGTCATTCCAATTTGGGGGGAAGAACCTGCAGTCCAGTGGAGGGAGAAAGTATCATGTTATCTATGAGCAGGTTCATTTGTTGACGTGACCTTAAAACCAAGGCTTTTCCCCTGAATACCGCTTTGCCCTCGGCCCAGGAAACCATAGAGACGAGCCTGAGAGTCCATTTCGTCCCAGGCTTTGGATTCTAAGAATAGGAGCTTCAGTTCAGCCCAATGAATCGTTGAACAGCTTTCCTTGTGTCAGGCCCAGGGCTAGCTGTAGGGTGTAAGTTGTGATGGAGAATTTCCAACCAGGGCTGCCATTGCAGGCTTGATCGTGACCTCCCACTCCTCTGAGGGCTACTTGGAAACCATTGTCTCTGTTGCTGCTCCCTTGCTTATTGTCAAATGGAGAGATTCAAACTTGTTCCATTGACATAAAGCATGGGGGAGGGGGGGAATAAAATAAGAAACCTTAACCAGAAATGGAATCACCATGAAGCTAAAGGAAGCTTCAGCTTCGGGGCCCTCAGTTGCAGGGGTCCTTTCCAGGCCCTGGGGATGGGGGGCCCGGCAATGTATGCCCAGGGTCATCTGCATTCTTTCTCTTTATTTTTTCCAGCTTCCTTGAAATGTAAGTGATATATACCATTAGGTAAACTGAAGGTATAACAATGTGATGATTTGATACATGTATATACCACAAAATATTTTCCACAATTAGGTTAGTTAACACTGCATTCTTATTTTTAAAAAATTTTATTTATTTATTTTATTTTTGCCTGTGTTGGGTCTCCGTTTCTGTGCGAGGGCTTTCTCTAGTTGCAGCGAGCGGGGGCCACTCTTCATCGCTGTGGGCAGGCCTCTCACTGTCGCGGCCTCTCTTGTTGCAGAGCACAGGCTCCAGACACGCAGGCTCAGTAGTTGTGGCTCGCGGGCTCTAAAGCGCAGGCTCAGTAGTCGTGGCTCATGGGCTTAGCTGCTCCGCGGCATGTGGGATCTTCCCAGACCAGGGCTCGAACCCATGGCCCCTGCATCGGCAGGCAAATTTTCAACCACTGCGCCACCAGGGAAGCCCTGCATTCTTATTCTTAAAGAAGGTCCCCCACATTGTGTAACGCTTAAGGTCTCCCAAAACTTCGTTCTGCCCCTGGTCCCAGCATCGCTGTGACCATCACAATTTTAACTTCTTCAGACCATAAAGCATGGGAAGAGAAAGCAGAGAAATTAAGGAAAACTATACGAGAGAAAAAAGCTGAGAGATGTGCGTGACGATGACAAGGATTCCCACTAAGCACTTGGCCCCCCGGGGCCTGATCCTTGACCTGCAAAGGGGGCAACTGGACTGGAATGCGGCCTAAAGAGCTTTTCAAGTCACCTTCCATATCTACGCTGTTTCCCACTTATTAATAAATAGATGGATTTTTCCAACTATGAATATAATTCTTAGAGACAGAGAAATGCCTGCTAGATCTATGTAACCCACAAGATTGCCCTGAACTAGTTTCTGTGAGAAACGTGCGCCACAGAAGCCCCGCTGCTCTCATTCCTCATCAGCTTCCTCTCCTAATACCAAAGCCCACAGCCAGAGCCTTGGCACATGTGCAGACCTTTCCGTGGCCTCTTTGTGAAAGACAACAGCTCTGAGCATTATGAGGCCACAGGAATTGAAAAAGAACATGGTTCAGAACCTGTGCTTGGCTGCCCTGGAAGAAACCCAACAGCCGTTGGAAATTGAGTCTCTGCGCTGAGGACAGCCTAACTACCTTGGTGGGAAGAAGAAAAGGCCATTTCACTGAAGGTATGAGGAGGTAAACAAATTTACCACTGTCCAGAAACGCTATTTGCTAAGTAACCCGAAATAACTCACCTACTAAATCATGTTCCTGATATTTCTGTTGGAATATTCTAACAGCTTATTTTCTTTCTAAACAGAACACCTTTGTGACAACAAAAGTGAAGTCAGGAGATGAACTGTTGCTGCCTGATGACTTTTATGTACATCTTGAACACATCAGTTAGATCTACTGCAACGGCTCTAACTGTGCACCCTGCAAAGAACCCACCTCACTTTAATTCATATTCACGAAAATCTCATTAGGTATCTCTCATCTTTCTGGAGACACAAATACTCTTTGGGGCAGGGGTGAAGTGCTCTGTGTTCCTGCCCATCTCTGAATCAGACCCAGTTTACCATATACTTTGATTTCATCTTCACCATCTCCCTCACTTTTCTCTCCATTTGACAATAAGCAAGGGAGCAGCAACAGAGACAATGGTTTCCAAGTAGCCCTCAGAGGAGTGGGAGGTCACGATCAAGCCTGCAATGGCAGCCCTGGTTGGAAATTCTCCATCACAACTTACACCCTACAGCTAGCCCTGGGCCTGACACAAGGAAAGCTGTTCAACGATTCATTGGGCTGAACTGAAGCTCCTATTCTTAGAATCCAAAGCCTGGGACGAAATGGACTCTCAGGCTCGTCTCTATGGTTTCCTGGGCCGAGGGCAAAGCGGTATTCAGGGGAAAAGCCTTGGTTTTAAGGTCACGTCAACAAATGAACCTGCTCATAGATAACATGATACTTTCTCCCTCCACTGGACTGCAGGTTCTTCCTCCCAAATTGGAATGACTTCCGACAGGACTCGTGATTTTGTCATAAGGAAGGGCCTCCACCCAATATTTTAAAAACATAAATGCTTTAGAAATCTATACATATCATGGCTATACCTATAAAGTGCAGAGTTCCTTTATAGAGTGGTACCATTTCAGATGATCAGGGCGTGTGGAATAAATGTAAGCGAGCCCGAACTACTCCGATTGGTTACTGCACAGGTTGTTTTAGTTGCTTTTCCTTTCTTCCTTGTTTTCCTCCTTTGTGTTCTGGATTCTCCCTCCTCCAAACATTTAGCTACAGCCTGTCTCTAGAGGTCCACATTTGCGGGAAGATACAGCAGGGGCTTTTGACCTGGATCTCGGAGGGTTCTGAGACCCTGGAAGAGTCGAGAACCGTTGTTGCACAGCATTTACCCTGGAGGCGTCCAGCCTCTTATATCTTTTCTTCTAAGATGACTGCAAAACATCAGCACGTTTGTAGCCATGTTTTCCATTAAATGCACATTCCAGTGCCTTAAGACACTACACCAATGGGGAAAAGTGAGCCTTTTTTATTTTTATGAAGGTAGGTTTTTTCGGTGGTAAATGGAGTTTATCAGACCTCAAGAACTTGTGACTTCCAGAAAATGATAGTGGGCTAATCTGGCTTTGGGGGAATGTCTTTATCCTAGCCACAACAATAAACCCTTAGCCAGGTTGGAGGGAAGGGTGGCAGCGCGCAGGACTATCTGGTCCTGTCACAGCTGTCGGGGGAGTGACAAGTGAGGAAGGACAGGGAGGCCCCGAGTGAGCAGCTCTGCGGATAGGGCTATCCTTAGCTGAGGAGGGTGTGCAGGGGAGCTGCCCGCACCTGGGGCAGGAGACCTGGGTTGACTCCCTCCTGTGCCACTTGGAGCATGGCAAGATGGGGAGTTGTCTATTCCTTTTTGGGGTCTTAGTCCTAACATTTGCAAAAATAAGGGATTCTGCTAGGACTAAGGGTCCCTTGTAGTCCTCTGTTTTGTTATCCTTCAATCTATTTATTCTTATTTATAAATATATCTGTAAAGTAGACCAAGACAATGAGTTAGTAGTTGTAATTTTACTTTGTTAGACTTTCTCTTTTGGGTATCTTAGGTTCATTTTCTCTCTTAATTACCTGGATCTGTTAAGCATACAGCGAAACTGAATGCCTTTGTATATAAGCTGTAAGCATCTGGCCTTAATTCATGCTGTGTCTGTGCTAGAGTTCATACAGTTCCTAGAGTGGCCAGCTGCACTGTGACCACCACCTGACACTAAGCTCCTTCTAGCAAAGACCAGGGGATGTGGTGATACACTTAGTTGATGTATAAAGGCCCAGCTTCCACGAGAGGGGACGAGCATGGCACTCATTGCGGTGCCGTGACCACCCTCCACCCGGTCCCCACGCTGGCAGGGCCTTTCTCATCACAAGGTTGGGTTCCAGGGTATCAGGGAGTTGTCTCCCATGGGGAGCTTGTGAAGACAGGCGGGTGAGCAACAGCTGGGAATTAGCCAGGGTATTTCATTCATTCTGCAGTGAGAGCTGCGCCCCTATTGCAGTCTTTTCTGTCCACGCACCTTCTGTGATGCGTTGTGTGTTATTATTAATATATTATAATCTATTAGAGGGTAATTTTCTCTAATTTTCCGTCATTTTGCAGTTCTGTTCAAAAGGCATTGAAATGTGGGCATCTGGATATCACTGGAAAAAAAACAGCTGAATTCACAGGCTCTCAAAGTGGCAGTATGTTTGAAAAGCTTTAACCATTTCTGTGATTTTCCTTTTTGTGAAGGTGGGAGTAGGAAAGGAGGTGGCCACTAGTCCCTAGAGAATATTCCAGCAGCGTGTTACTCAGTGGAGACGGTTTTCATTAACTTAGTCTCAGGGTTGGGCTTCCTTCTAACTCCAGCATGGCGGGGTCCCAGAGAGAAGCATCTGAATTTCAGGGCTGTCAGCCCACCACCTGTCACTAACACAAGTCAGAGAGGGAAACAGTCATCGACAGTGCAATGAATTACAAAGGCAGAGACAATTTACATAAATACCCCATTATCCTTGACTGTGGTTGTACCCGCACTGGTTCTCTGGTTCTCTTGGGATTTGGACCACAAACAGATGAGATACCCAGAATGAGCTGTGGGCTGCCGGCAGCAGCACCTGGGGAGAGTCTGGGGGTCTGGAACATCAGCATGACACCGTTCTATCCCTTCCGTGCCTCCTTTCCAGGGGCCGGATGGCTGGAGGCCATGATAACATCCCTCATACATGGTCATTCACTCACCATTCATTGCATTTCTCCATCACCCCCTTCCCCCCAGCTCTCTCATGTAGGACCTAGGGGTTCATCAAATGATATCACGGTAGATACTAATTAAATATTTGTCCAATGAACAATGGAGTGATATGTATATGATCAATAAAACCAAAGGATTTTGATATTCAGAGCCTGCATTTTTCTCTGGCTGCCAGGCTCTGTGTGGTGAGCAGTCCCCTCTTAGAGCACAGAGCCCCTCTGGGCAGGCCTGAGGAGGGGAGTCTGGAATAGGGGTGCTGTGCTCTCCTAGCAGACAGGCATGGGCTGGGACCTCTCAGGTAGGGCCGGTGATGAGCAATAGCGTAGCTCTCCATGGGAAGTTCCCCCCAAAGAATCCCAGGCAGACGGCTTCGGAGAGGCAAGCTGGCAGGCCACACCGGTGGCAGGCTGCCACACGACACGTGTGAAGATGAACAGTGGGGACAACGGCATGGGGGGAGGGGAAGCAAGGGTGTCAGATGAAGTCTGATCTGTTCACTCATTCTCTTAGTGATTTCAAATTAAGTGATAAAACAGACATGCTCATAAACGAGGTGGGGGAAACCTCAACAAAGACACAGAATGCCACGTAAGATTCTGGAGAAGCAGGCTGGAAAAATGCAGCCCGAGGTGACGGGAAACCACAGTCCTGAAATGCTGACATCCAGGAGGGAGAAGCCTCAGAGCAGGGATGCAGAAGCGCTTCAGGGCAGGTGGAAATTTGCCCTAGGATGTGGCAGTGGAAAGGGCCTGGGCACTTTGGGGTGACAGAAACATAGCTTCTCATTCTGCCGTGAGTGACAGAGAGCCCTTAATCCCGTCCTTGCCGGATAAGTCCAGGCCCTCAAGGGATGTGCACAAATGCCAAAGGTTCCAGAGAAGCACTGAGCCAAGTTGTTGGGGTCGTGAAAGGTGAATTTTAGAAGAATTTTAGAAGCCAGCTTTGAGGAGCGGCAGGCCCAAGTTGAGAAAAATTAGAACCCTTAACATTCTTTATGTTTAAAAGAACCAATAACTCGAGGGGCTCTTAAAGAAAGCCCTCTTTCATCCAAGACTTTGACTGAAAATACAGATCTGGAAACTGATGGAGGAAATTTGAGGTAACCAAATTTGCCCAAACATTGGGTCCATCCCAAAATAAGGTGCTGTCCGTGAGACAGAGTTTCTGGGGAGCCCGAGCCTGGGCTTAGGGACTGTCCCTTGATTGGTGGCTGCAGAGGAAGGACTTGATTTTTCCACAGAGGCCTGGTTGGCTGTGAGATTTTAGATCATTAACTGGATATTGGCGAGAGACGGATAGATTATCTACACTGTAATATTCACTATATACGATTAGGTAATATATAGTAATACAGTAATGCCCAAAATGTGATACTGTGTACTTCTTACCTAGGGAGGAAATGCAGGGATTTTTCAACTCAGAGTTTGTTTTTAGACTCAAATGCACGTTAGGAAACACAGTAAAGTGTATGATTATGAGCTGGATTGAGCTGCTGGGGAATCTTCTTCTGAGGATACTCGTGTATGGGAGGTTGTAAGAGTGTGTATGTAAACCGTTCGCTGAACAGTTGTAAGTTCATTCAGGCAGATGACTGAAAATGACAGAAGCCCTACAGTCTCCCAAGGGCCGGGTGAAAGGTGGGTAGAACATTTCAGGATAGAACAGGGGTTCTCACTATGAATGAGCATTCATTCCCTAGATCTGCATTTGCAGTATGTTCTTTCTTTAGCTTCTGAATGTCAGAAGTAAGCACTTCCTCTTAAATTTTATTTTTCCCCAGAAGATTCTTTACTGAAGGAGCTTTTGTCTGCTTAACCTTCCTTTCGTGGTTAGTTTCAGCCCCTCCACTGTTCTCCTGCCCTTCCCCGCCTTGCACAGCCACCCGCACTGCTGACCTCCCCCCCCATTATTGTCCCCTGGAAGCTGCAACTCCTTTAGGTTTCACAGAGGTGATGGGGCCCTCACATCAGTCTGTTATGCTTATCTGCTTGTGCTTCTTCGCACAAGACAGGGAGGAGTCCTGGCTGCTCTGCTAGCTTCCAGCACTGTTATTGGCTGTTCTTTGGGAGGGGTGTCTGTGGCTTTGATGCCAGCACACTGCCTCTCCTCTGCACTGGGGCTCTGTTGGTTAATGGCAGGGGTGAGAGGCAAGTTCAGAAGTGGGAGTGAGCTCTGCTCAGGAGCATCTCCTGGAGAGACTGTGTGTTTTCAAAGTGGGTCTGTTCAATAAACTCCACAGAATCAGGGCACAGTGTAAGCTAGGGGTGCCAACAGGAAGCATCACTGTGGTACAAAAGGATATATTGGGTAGCAGTAGTCAGAGGACTAGTGGAAAATAAGAAAGAGTCAACATGCAAGAGAAAAGCAGGACAGAGACGCTATGGATGATTTAATATAAGATTGGAATACTCCCCCAGATATTTGTACGCCCACGTTCAGAGCAGCATTACTCATGATGGCCAAGAGGCAGAAACAACACAAATGTCCATTGGTAGATAAACAAAATGTGGTATGTCCATACAATGGAGTATTATTTGGCTTTAAGAAGGAAGAACATTCTGACACGTTAGAACATGGATGAACCTTGAGGACATTATGCTAAGTGAAATAAGTCAGACACAAAAAGACAAATACTGATTCCACTTATATGAGGTCCCTACAGTAGTCCAGTCCTTAGAGACAGAAAGCAGAGTGGTGCTTGCCAGGGGCTGGGAGGAGGGGGAGAATGAAGGAGTTATTGTTGAATGGGTGGAGAGTTTCATTTTGAGACGATGAAGACGTTCTGGGGATGTGAACGTTAAGCAGTGTGAACGTGCTTAATGCCACTGAACTATACACTAAAAGATGATTAAAGCGGTAAATGTTACGTTATGTCTATTTTACCACATTTAAAAAAAAAATTGGAACTCTCCACTTTCTATTCTTAGATCCTTAACTTTTAACCTCCCCAGATCTTTAAGTATCTCCCCATGAGTGTGTGTGGAGGTGGGATGGGGAATTTATTTGGGACTCAGAGGAAGCAGGAAAGGAAAGTTGGGTGGTCTCCTGTTACCCATACACTGAAGTACAGGAAACGTGTGGGAGTCGGTGATGGCCTCTCCTGTTTTCGTTTTGCAGAGGTAGTGGTAGTAGCTCCCTTTAAATTCACCTTGAATTCTGCAAGGCGCTTTAAAATCTACATTGACATGTATCAAGGAAATCCATATAGATGCTTACTAACTTAATTTGTGTTTTGCTCATTCCTTATCGCCAGGAATGTTATTAAAATGTTCTTTCTTGGCCTTAACTCACACTGTTCAGTCCTTGCAGCCTGGCTGATTAATGGCAGGGTAATTGCCCTTCATTTCTTTGCCTTCAAAACAGTGCCACCTGGGTCTTTACTGCCCTCAAAGCAGATGTCTTCTGCAGAGAGTGAAATTCCTACAGTTCAGCCCCTCCTCTTACAACACGTAGGTGAGAAGCCCCTGAAGTGCACAGGAAGGATGCCAAAGCAAGCAACCCTGCTGGAGCCTTCGGAAGAGTGACCCCAGCCCTTTCCCAGATTAACTATCACTGCTTGAGTTGGGGTCAGTGCTCCCCAGAGGATGGGCAGAGAAGGATCATCTTCTAGAGAGGAATGTGGATGCTGCTTGACTAGGGAAAGAAACAGAAACAACCCCCAAGAATGAGGAGTGAGTTTGCAGTACACAGGTAGTGTGTGGCTGTTAGTCTGTCCTCCACTGATAATGGCGTTTCTGAGCAGTCACTGTATCGGCCTCTGCCAGGCACTTTCCACAGTCACCTTCCTGTCAGCCTCCTGTCGCCCAGTGAGGGGGTGTTCCTTCCCTTCCATTTTGTAGATGCAGAAACCAAAGTGCAAAGAGGCAAGTAACTGGACCGAGGCCACAGGAGTTTTTGGTGTCAGAACTGGGATATGAACCCAGATGTGTCTGACTCCAAAGCTCATGCCCCTACACAGAGTAAATACTGGGTCTAATCTGGAGTCCCCAGCATGTCCCTGTAGGTCTGTGGTTTCTGTTATCCTTGAGAAACTATGATAGAAACAGAGACAGTTGGGCCAATGGAGTGTCTGCCCTCTCCTGCCCTGCTCACTCACGGCTACTTCTGACCATCCACCTGACCTCTGGCCTGTGCGGCCCAAATGGCCCTCCTGTGCTAAATGTGAAGGCATACTTGGGCTAGCCCAGCCCACAGATGGGCCTCGCCACCCAGGGCACTGTTTGTTTGACCTCCTAGGTATTCTCTCAACCCATTCCCAGCCCTGGAGTGCCCCTTCCCTGTAGGGCCCTGCTGTGGCCTCCCCAGGCATGGCATCCCAGGCTCCTGCATCTGGCTTACCAGTGAGTGGTTGCCACTGAGTGAGTTATCCCTCTGGTTACCGCTGAGTGAGAGGCTTAGGAAGTGAGTGAGAGCTGGAATTCCCTGCTCACCTATTCCCAAAGGAAAAAAAATCCTCCACTGAAAAATCCTGCCCCACTCTGTGTAGTTCTTGCCTTTATGCTGCAAGGGGGCTCTCTCAAAGAAGCACCATCCTCTGTCCCCAGGAAGAAGAAAGGGAAAGGAGGCTGGGGGGCCATAAAAAGAAGCACTGCTGTACACTGCTGGGGGGCCAGTGTATCGATGTGTAGGACTTAGGGGCACATGGCAAGACTGTGGGTCACAGCCATTTAGGTGCGCTTCGTCCTGGACGCTGAACGATTCATCTGGCCACTTGGTGACGGTTGTATCCTTGATCTGCCCTGGGGAGGGGTGCGATTTTCCTTTCTCTACGAATGTGAAATCATGACCCCGTGGACTGGCAGGAAATGTTCTCTCTGTAAGATGATTTGCTTGTCTGTAGGCATGGGCGGTGGCAGATCTGTGGCAGTAGCGCTTGGGAGAGCTCGTGAAGGGCCCTCGGGGTTGAGTCATTTCCCGGTTTTTCCTGTTCACCCTCTGGATCAACAACATGCTTTCTGGCCTTGCTCACCTGAATGCTGCCGATACCCTGGGAGTTCTTATCCTTTCTTTTCCCAGAGTGCTCAGGGACCACAAAGCCAGCTTCATTAAACTGGAAAGACTGACCCATTGCTAAGTAGTCAATTTTAGATGAAACTGAGACCCGGGCTAGGATTTTTGGTTCACCTCCCAGATCACAGGAATTTATGACCTCATTACCAGTCAAATAAGCAGTTTTAAATGATCCAGGAACAGGCTGACCGCTTGGAATCCCAGGTAGTCTGTTAGGTCTTTTTGCTGGTTTGTGACTTACCTCTGCTTCCAAGGGGGCCTGCCGCTGGGGCGGGGAGGCAGGAAATGAGATGCAGGAGAAAATCGGAGTGAGTGGGCATCCGGGTTTATCAAACAGAAGTAACTTTACCTGTGTGTGGAGGAGGGAGGCATTTAGAGGTTTTGTAACCTAAAATCGTTAGTCATTTAACCTGGTGACCTACAAGTACTTAGGAAGTCCGTGTGTGTGTTAAGAGCCATGTGTTTTTAGTGATTAAATCCATTTCTACTTTAGGACAAAGATGATTTATCCATCTCCCACTGCTGTAATGTAAGCTCCTCGATGGCGGCTTTTGTTTGTTTGTGTGTATGTTTATTTCGGTTTTCTAACCTTTGTTCACTAATGTATTCCGAGTTACTTAGAATTGCACAGAGGAATGCAATAAATATTTGTGGAACGAATAATAAATAACTGTGGATGTGTGTGTAGGTAGATGCACCTACACGTACAGGCAAGAGTAACATCTCACCCATAAGTCATTTATCTAACAACCTTCAGTATGTAAAATAAGTGAAGAATTAGAACATAGTCCAAAGGGCCATGGAGTAGCCACGCCTGGGGGTGACAAACCTCCTGCTACCTCGTGCTTGTGTTTCTCTACGCATAAGAGAGACGTTTGGTCCTTCACAACCAGGCCTACTTTAGATACTGTTCTTGGCCTGGAGCAGATCAGGAATGGCATATTGAAGACAGAGACAATCACAGAGAAAAAAGCAACAAAGTGATGGCTAACAGCTTGACAGGAGGAGAGGAGACAAAAAACAGACCCGTATAATCTACGTATGGCCTCCTGGAACCAGTTGGTTTAGGGCACACAGCCTTTTACACTTTACTATTCCATTGCACATTATGTTCTATAGCATGGTATGAAATTAATTAATGTTTATAAGTAGATACTGAATCATCGAAAGCTTAAATTGT
The DNA here is from genome assembly GCF_964374135.1 of Grampus griseus. NCBI lineage: Eukaryota > Metazoa > Chordata > Mammalia > Artiodactyla > Delphinidae > Grampus > Grampus griseus. The sequence goes on along the minus strand of NC_139017.1, from coordinate 25,808,258 downwards.
GTCTCATAACTATAAGAAGACAAGGTTGTCTCTAATTCTTTAGAAAGAGTCCTTTGGAATCGTTTAAATAACTGTTTCTTGACAAGTATATTCTTCCATTATCTATATCAGGAGGCAGAAAATTATGGCCTGCAAGCCAAATCCAGCTTGCTGCTTGCTTTTATAAATAAAGTTGTATTGAAAACAGCCATGCTCGTTCATTTACATATTGTCTATAACAGCAGAGTTGAGTCATTGCAACAGAGACTATAGGGCCTGCAAAGCCAAAAATATTTATTGTCTAGTACTTTATAGAAAAAGTTGGCTGATCCCTGATCTACATGTTGGATTCTTCCTGGATGTTAGTTTCTACTCATGTGTACATCTGATATGTTTGCATGCATTACTGAGTGACCCATATGCGTGCATGTGTATGCATACACATTTTTGTGTGATAGTAAGCACAACTAAATACTAAGCACCACCTTCCCTTTACTTCAAACACATAGCTCAGTAGCTCTGTAAAAGGCTTTTGAGTCCAATTAGCCATTACTCTTCCTGCTTCACTCAGCTGATGGTGTGTTGTGACCTCTGACTCAAAGGGCAAAAACATTCTGGAGAGCTATAGCACTCTTAGAAGCCTCACGGCACGTTAACTGCCCTCTCAACAGCTCCTGGAGTGTAGGCATATTGATTGCACTCAGCTTTTATGACAGACGTCCTTGCAGTGTGAAGGATTCCATGATTCTGTATCCCAGATTACAGAGGGTCTTGTGGGATATTTAAATGGTACTGGAATTCGAGTACAATAGCAAGAAATATTGTATAGTTCATGGCTTATAGAATTATAATTTTCTATAAGATATAGAAAAGATTATATCTTTTCTAGATAGAATTTGCTTTCAGATTATTCTTGTGGCCTTTGCCACTGATGATGGAGAAACTTTCTCCTGTGAAGGCAGTCATGCTGGATGTGGCTTTACCACATTAATGTTAGCTTTTACTAGTTCTGACTTCAGTGTACTCCTTGCTCAGTCTAGCTAATATACGTCACTCTGTTTTATTAATTTTCGAGTACCAAGAGCCAATATTCATTATGGAAGGTAGGCTTCTAAGATTATAGACTCCTATGGGTAAAATATTTATGTGTATCATTAAAATGAGCACTAAAACATGGTTTGGATTTGGGGTGGTGAAGGGAATGCCTTTTTTATTGAGCTATAATAAAATTGACCCTTTTAAAGTGTACAATTCAGTAGTTTTTAGTATATTTACAAAGTTATATAGTCACCTCTTTTTTTAATACACAAGAAATTTGGTTTATTTTTGAGGAACTCTATGTAATCCACACAAAAGTGGCTGTTAGAGTTGCGCTGAAATCCACACCTTTATGCTTTGCTGAGATTTACCAAATGGCCTGTGTGCCATGGGATTTGCTGAGCGTGGGTTCTGACAGTCCTAGGTACCCTGAGTTATTTTATACATCATATTGTTCGTTGCAGTTGAGCAGTGTCAGAGAGAACACCAGGGCCCAGTGTCCCAGCCCTTTGTCCTAACCTCAGACCCCATGGGTTTGATCAAGCTCCCTCGCTCTGGAATTCTTTTTCCCTCCATTATAGTGAAACCAGGGGAGTATCCTGAAAATGGCATGCTGCTCTGGCTGAGCTAGAGTTATCCTTTGAGTCTGTATTGGGATGTAAATGGACCTGCCCTGCCTTTGTCTAGCCCCATCCCTAAGTCTGTCCTGAATGACCCTGTGCAAAGAGACCAGTCATTTATTTATTCATTCTCTCATAAGTACTTGTAGTAATCCTACACCACATGCTAGACCCTGAGAATACAGAGGGAAGATAGACAGGTTCCTATGCTCAAGAAGTTTATATTCCAGTGAAGAAAAGAGACATTAAATGACTAATTATCCAATTAATTCTGCAGTCACAGTTGTGATAAGTGCAACAAAAGAAAAGTACAGGGTCTCGCGATAGAAGAGTACAACATGGGGTCAGACTTAGTCTGCAGGCAGGGAAGCGTCTCTGAAGGTGTGATATTTTTTAGCCAAGATCTGGAGGATAAATATGGCAAGGGAAGGAGGAGAGACAGAGGTAGGAGCGACATCACAGATGGCCTTGCAGGCAAAGGGAGGGTTTTGGATTAAGCTGTGGGAATTCCTGAAGCTCAAAACAAACAAACCAACAAACCAAACAGAAAAACCCCACCCTAATTGCTGTGTGTGAAGGGAGCTAGTATAGAACAGTCATCCAGATGGGAGATGATGGCGACCTCGATGACTAGGTTGGGGACAGCAGTGGATACGGAACATGAATTTGAAACGTATTTAGGAGATGGAGTTGACAGGACCTCCTGCATCTCATTCTTTATTTTTTTCATTCCTACAGTTAGATCCATCCTCAATTCTAGCTCCTTAGATGTCCTTATTGTTCTTTGGGCTGAGAGCACACCGAATTTACACTAAAAGTCATTCAATGTCCTGGAGTCAAGTGGGAGTCCTCTTAGGGGAGCTTTGGAGCTGTGTCTATAATGCTAGAGACCTTGAAATACAAAAGGGTAGGTTTGCCAGATTTTTCACTGGAAAAGCTGAGGGCTCTAGAGACGGCAGAATCTCCAGGGACCTAGAGAAGACTCACGTGGATACAGATTAGCTCATAAACTTGCTTCCACCCAGCAAACCACATTGTCCACATTGAAAAGTTCCTCCCTCTTTTTAGAAGCATCCAAATTACATGTGTCTTGCTTCCTTGCTGGCTAACTGGCCACTGGCTGGGAGGCAGCACAGCTGTGGGAGGCCTGAGCTCCCAGGCCTTCCATCATCTCTCTCCAGGGTTCACATGATGCTTTACTACCCAGATGTAGATTTTCTTTTCGCTTCCCTTCTGGATTTTCAAATTCACAGGCTACAAAATGAGTTGGGAAGTAATCCTTTGCTTCCTCCTGAATGAAGAATAAGAATGTGTCCTCTGGAGACCACCCCAGGTGCTGTGAACTAGAAAACATCCCCAGGCCTTTTTGCACTTGGGGGGAATGCATTTGATTGCCTCTGAACCTTTGGTGGATGGCATAGGGGTTGTGTGTGCATTAGTAGTCCTGACTGCTTAAGATTTTTCACACATTTGACCAAGTAAATAGCTTCTTTTTTTTTTTTTCCTAATCATTGTTTTATTTATTTTATTTATTTATTGTTGGCTGCATTGGGTCTTCGTTGCTGCGTGTGGGCTTTCTCTAGATGCGGCGAGCGGGGGCTACTGTTCGTTGTGGTGCGCGGGCTTCTCATTGTGGTGGCTTCTCTTGTCGCGGAGCACGGGCTCTAGGCACACGGGCTTCAGTAGTTGTGGCGTGTGGGCTCAGTAGTTGTGGCTCGCGGGCTCTAGAGTGCAGGTTCAATAGTTGTGGTGCATGGGCTTAGTTGCTCTGTGGCATGTGGGATCTTTCCGGAACAGGGCTCGAACCCGTGTCCCCTGCATTGGCAGTCAGATTCTTAACCACTGCACCACCAGGGAAGCCCTGACCAAGTAAATAGCTTCTTGCCTTCAGTGGGTTTTAATTTCACAACCAGCAACCATTGCAAGATGAAGAAATTCAAGAGTCGAAGGTGTTAGAGTCATTCAGATAGAGTCATCCAGATAGAGTCATCCAAATCCTACTTAAGTTGGAGCCCAGGAGAGAAAAGTGCAGAGACAGTTGTCTTCAGTGTTTTTATATAAAATTGCTTTTTCAAAAAATATGTTGTCGTTTAATTGAGAGTATTGATGATATGGATTCAAGCAAGGGAGGGCTTTAGAGACGGGAAAAATAGGTCTCTCATCTAAGGCGGCTCCTCAGTCTATGGTCTTTAGTCATTTTGCTTCTATCTTTTTTCTGAAGTTTTTATTTTATTTTGTTTTTCCCGAGGAACTGAAGGGACCATTGCACAATTTCTTAGTAATCCAGGCCAGTTTACCAGGGTTGAACTCAGTGCTTTAGCGCCTTGGGAGAAAGCGAACCAGCTGAGTAAGACCTTTGTATGAGGAGATGGGGAGAGAAAGGAGATGGAAGAGGGAAGGCATCAACTTAAGTAGGATTTGGAGAAGAAGAGTCAGACTGAGTTCAGATTCATGTTTAATTTGGAAAGAAACAACCATAAATATATATTCCAGGTATCTGCCTTCGCTATTATGTTGCTTATGGCTGAATTAGGAAAATAAATTCCTTTAGTATCTTTAGTATATAGTTGCTTGGGTGTGAATTGTTGGAAGAAAGAGTTAACACCTTTCATATGGGAATCATTTGAGATTTAAGAGTGGAGCCGGCCAATGACTTTATTGTATAAAAACTGTTAAAACTATTTAGAAAGTTCCATAAAATCTATTTTTTCCTACCATGATATATATATTCAGGAGAATCTCCATTTGCCTCTGCTTTGCCGGGCTAATTAATACCCTCTACACATGAAGGTCTGTGTCCAAGTCAGCATGATGAAACCACCTGTGAATATGAACTTCACAAAGTTCTTGCTAAATTCTTAAACTTTAGATTTTTTTTTTTTTTTGCTTTTAGCAGTAGGCTAGAGGTAGGAGAGAAGTCATCTTTGGAACTGACAGTAAGCACATATTCTTTGCTCAATTGATAAGGACCTTGCTCATGGCCGCTGTGAGATCTGGTTTATTATTCTTGTCAATGCTTGACGTTTTGACAGGCCACAAAATCTCAAGTGAACTAGATATATTTGGGCATGAAATGTTGACTTGTAATTCATGAAACTGCAACATGCCGCCTGTAAAGGAGAGGAATTGGCAGAGGTGTGGTTTTGATTTACAAGGTGAAAGCCAGAGAACAAACAAGAAGAAGACCTTTGTCGTGCTGTCACAGCTGCTGAAGATAAGTGTTAAACAGAAATCCAGAACGCTTCCTACACATCCAGAGAAGGCCCAGGGCTTCCTTGGTGGAATCACTAGGCTGTCTTGGGGTGCAGGTGGGGCTCCGGCCCTGCCCTGCCCAGAACTACTGTGCCCTCCCTCCCTCCCTCCCTCCCTCCCTCCCTCCCTCCCTTCCTTCCTTCCTTCCTTCCTTCCTTCCTTCCTTCCTTCCTTCCTTCCTTCCTCTCCCCTTCTCTCTCTTCATCCCACTCTCCTTACAAAACTGCAGCCTTGGTAAAATCCTGTTCTCCACCAACTTTGCCCACATATTGGCCCAGCTGAACCTGGGTGAAGTAAAACACAAAACCACGGTGACTGTGTTCAGTTTCTGACCATTCACCTCAAGCAGGCTCTTGGTCCCTGCTGGCAATTGTACTGTTCACTCTCCGCTCTCCTGTTAGACTATTTTATGCTCTCCTTTTCTTCCCAGCCTCTGACACCGCCTTCTCCATCTTCCCTCTCAGCTGCATTGCCTAGGCTCCCACCGACTGTCCACCTTCTCTCCCCTCTGGCTGATACTTTGGGTGAACTGCTTGTTCTCCGCACGACTGTGGGCATCCTCTAGATGCCACCCTGCTGACTGGCTCAGTGACACCCTCCAGTGGTTTCCTCTTCTTTCTGTATCATGTCTTCCTTCTCTATGGGATCGTTCCTTTTAGAATACCCAAATGCTGTTATAGTTCGCAACTTAAAAAAGAAAATTAAGAGGTCACTTGACCTCATATCCCCCGCTGACTACTGTCCCATTTCTTTGATTCCCTTTGCAGCAAATTTAGTTTTATAAAAGACTTTTTGTACTCTGTCTTCAGTTTCTCATATCTGCCCTTTCTTGAGCTCACTCCATTCAGCCTTTAGTTGCCATTACTCAGACAAAAGCTCAAAGGTCATCAGAGAAAATAATGATAGACGGATAATAGGTGAGATGTGATACACACTAATCGTGATAGGATCCTTTTGCTACATTCATTCATTCAACGAGCACTTGCTGACCGCCTACTATGCCACACTGTTGTAGGTATTTTACGAATATTAACTCACATAAGCTTGTAAGGTGGGTGCTGTTATTATCCTCATTACACAGATGAGGAAACTGAGAAACAGAGAGATGAAAGAGTTTACCCTCTAGGCCATACACAGTATACAGTGATGACTTTTCAGCCCTCATTTTACTTGACCTACTTGCAGTGTTTACGGGTTAATCATTCCATCCTTCTTGAACTACGTGCTCCGCCTCATTTTCTGAACAGCACTCTCTTTGGTTTCTCCTTTTACCTCATTATCTGTTCCTCTCAGTATCTTTTGCTGATTCCTTCTCATCTCCCCTAAATAGATGCTGGAGAGCTCAGTCATCACACCTTTTCTCTATCTACACTCACTCCCTGTGTGACCCCTCCCAGTCCCATGACTTTAAATGCTATCTATACACTGTTGGCCTCTGAAATGCTGTCTCTAGCCTGGGCCTCGCCCCTGAACTCTCGACTTGATATTCTCCCTGATCTCATGACCTCATTTTCAACCATTCCCCTCCTCACTCACCCAATTCCAGCCATGCAGGCCTCCCTGCTGTTCCTAGTTATGCTAATAGCGCTCCTACCTGGGGGCCTCCGCATGTGGACCGGGCTTCTGACTGGGATGCTTTCCGGAGATACCTGCTGGGGCTTCCTTCAAGACCTTGCTTCCTTCAAGTCTCTGTTCAAGAGAGGCCATCTCTGCCCGTCCAATCCCAAAAGTCCCTTTTTACCTGCCTTGCTTTATTGTTCTCCACGTGTCACCATGGGATATGTCATGTATTTGCTCATTATTCATTTTTCGCCAGAAGAGAGCGGCAGGCAGCAGAGCTCTGCAGAGATTTGTCACCAGTGCAGGGTGTATAATAGGCGTGTAATAAATAGCTACTGAATGAATGAATGAAGTCATCGCAGGAAACGTACAGACAGATGCCTTTTAGAAGTCCACGTCTTTAATTTTTTTAAAGTAAATTGATTCACATTTACAAAATGAATAAAATAATAAATGTATAAATAGTCGTCTTTCCTCTTCCCTTAAGTTTTATGACATTTATAAATTCACCTGAAATTGTAATAAAAGATTCCAGAAGGTTTTACAGCATGTTTTCAGTTGACGATAATAGCCAGAAATAGTTTAAATAACAACATTAACAGGCTATGGTTTTCCTAAAGGACCATAAAAGTTGGACTATGTTTGTTTTCCAATGCCTGTCAGAGAACCTGACACAATTAGGTACCTAGTAAGTGTTTGATAAATGAATGAAATTAGTGAATGAAGAGATGAATGAGTGAATATATTGAATGAATAGATAAACGGGGCAAAATCTACCTGTCTGCATTTGTATTGGGAATTACTACATGTTCAAGAATTTTAAAACATGGCCATGTATGTGTGGGAATATGCCCTAAATCTTTCACTGCTTCTGACTCCCTGTTGATATGGAAGGCCCGAATCCAGTTCACACCATGTTTCTTAAAATTTCTCAAATTTTATTGGAATCTATAATCAAAACCAAAATTAAAATTTATTTTTAAGTGTGTTCTGTGCTCTTGTTCTCTCATTCCTACTTCTTTAAAGTTACCTAGGAAATGCCTGGGGCAGAGTTTTGCACTCTAATCCCTTATGGGACACACAAATCACTGAATGAACATATCTATAGTTAACTTTCCACACTTGATGTGGAGGAGACCGACTAGAGGCAGGTGTGGGGAGGGGATGAGTTTTCTTCCCACCCTTGGAAATTTTAATTCTTGAGTGTGTCTTATTTGTACTGCTTCCCTGGAACCTCCCACCAGAGTCATCTAACTAGTTTCCTCCAAGAAAGATGTATATTTGTGTGTGTGTGTGTGCGCGCACACACGTAGAGTGGGGAAGATGGGCAGTGTGGCCCCCTTGCATTCTTTTTTTTTTTTTTTCTGGTACATGGGCCTCTCACTGTTGTGGCCTCTCTCGTTGCGGAGCACAGGCTCCGGATGCGCAGGCTCAGCGGCCATGGCTCACGGGCCCAGTCGCTCCGCGGCATGTGGGATCTTCCCGGACCGGGGCACGAACCCGTGTCCCCTGCACCGGCAGGTGGACTCGCAACCACTGTGCCACCAGGGAAGCCCCCCCCCCTGCACTCCTAATGCATTCCTAAATGCATTGCTCCTTCCCATTGAGGCTGTTCATGTTCTCCATAAGATTGACACGTCAGAGATTTTGGTGAGATAGTTGCTGTTGTCATAAGTTTCTTACACAATTAGTTTACATACATAGACAATGTACATGAACTGACTGATTCAAATCCGTCTTTTGTAGGGCCTGTTAGTCAAAAGGCCCCCTTAAAAAATATGAAGATAAGTGAATAATAACAGTATAGCAGATAAGTACAACTGCACTCTGTCAAATGCTAGGCTCCCATGTGCTAGCGTGACTAGAAGCAGCGGGGAGAGTGCAGTCTTGGTCTACTCACCCTCTCTCTCTTTCTAATACTAACTTGGGCTTGTTGTGGTTGAGCCTATATAGGCACATCTAGAAGGGATCATTCAAAATAGACAGCTTCAGGGCTTCCCTGGTGGCGCAGTCGTTGAGAGTCCGCCTGCCGATGCAGGGAACACGGGTTCGTGACCCGGTCCGGGAAGATCCCACATGCCGCAGAGTGGCTGGGCCCGTGAGCCATGGCCGCTGAGCCTACGCGTCCGGAGCCCGTGCTCCGCAACGGGAGAGGCCACAGCAGTGAGAGGCCCGCGTACCGCAAAAAAAAAAAAAATATAGACAGCTTCAGGTTTTGTTCGGATCTTCGAGATGTGCTGTGTCAACTCTCCCTGCCACAAAGGTCCTCTGAGAAGCCAGGAAAGATTGTAGCCCTGAAAGAGGTTCAACTTTTGTTGGTGGGGTTTGATAGGGGTGGCACACCCTAAGGAGGATGCCAAGGCATGGTACAGACTCACAGGCATGTGTGGAAACCCTCACCTGCCCTGCAGCAACCCCTGGTCAGGACCGAGGAGATGGGAATCTGAACCGAGGCTGGCTGGCTGGTCCTCTGACTTGTGTGTATGTAAATCGTTTGCAGTAACTGGCTTCCCAGGAATGAGTGTTATTAACCAAAGATGGCAGAGAGGCTGGGTAAAGCCTTCCTGCCCCTCCTGAGCCCCCAGCCCTCCCGTCCTACCACGTTCATAGCTTTTTCAGTGATTTTGCTCATCTCAGTGACTTTTCAGTTCAGACTGTCTCACTGAAGATCATTATGGAAGAGAGAAGGGTAAGCGGTATTGCTGACTATTCTGTGATTAATCTATTCCACCCTGAACAAGGAAACAAATGTCTAATGATAGACGGTTCAGTTCTAGGCCTCCAAGCCCAGATCTTATAACTAGGTCTTGGAAGTTGTTGATCTGTTAGATGTTTCCAGGACTCCCGCTGCCAAGGGTGTGTGACGTCATCTCTAATGTATCATGAGTGGAAACAGAAATGTCCCGTCGGGTCCTCATCCTCTCGGAGTCTCCTCCAGCCGGGGGCACCTATGGCCAAAGCCTCTGTGACTTCCCTCACCAAACCCAACCGGCATGGAACCCGGCACATCGTCTGTGCTACGTAATAAATGTGGTTTTCACAGGAACAAAGAAATCTCTGGTCTTCTCTATAATGGCACCAAATTACATCTCAGAGATGACTTCTTCTTGTCGTGGCATTGGTTTTCTTTCTCCAAGAGAAAGTTACCTGCCTCAGCGGCTTGAAGGGATTTCGTAGTCATAGCAACCTCAGCAGCACCCTCTCAAACCCGGGCAGACGGCAGAGCCAGGGGTGACTGGGCTCCGCTGCAGCCACCTGAACCCCGACCGGATTCACGGTTTCGTGTGGTCAGAACCTTGGGGCTCACTTCAGCCTTTCCCACCACACTCTTGGAAACAGCGAGTGGTCCTGTCAGCAGTGCCCGTCGCACCAGGCAGGGCAAGGGCATGCGATCCAGATGCGAGGGAGGCCCGAGGCGGGGGGCGGCAGAGTGAGGGGTTTAAAAGCCTGAGGCCAGTGCCCGCCCTGGGTTTGCCCACCCACATACACTGTACTGGCCCGCTTGTCGGCCACCACCCAAGAGTCAGCATAGAGCCTGTGCTTTTTAGAGTTTAGTGTCTCCACACTTAAGAGAAAACGAGGTAGATGAGAGCCCAGATTAGTTTCTGGATTTAGAACCCCCCCCCTTGTGGTCCTGCGTAGAGATTCCTAGGAGAGCGTGTGAGAAGGAAGCAGGGAGAGGGCTCAGGCCAGGGTTTCAACCTCGGCACAACTGACGTTTGGGCCTGGATCATTCTTTGTCATGGGAGTTTTTTCCTATGCAGTGTAAGACATTTAGCAGTATCCTTGGCCTCTACCTACCAGATGTCAGTAGCCCCCTCCCAGTTGTGACAGCGAAAAATGTCCCCAGGTATTTCCAAATGTCTCCTAGGGGTCAGAATCACCAGGGGTTGAAACCACTGGATTAGGGAGAGAATTTGGTGAAAAGACATTTGCTTATACCTGTAGTCTTGGACTATGTCCCAAGAGCCACTTATCATCGTTGTGAATGATTGTCTAGAAAAAGCGGAGGCCTGAGGTTTTCAGAGGAGTTGCAGTCCATTGGCTGGCATGGAGAGCTCTGCAGGAAATGGTCAGCTGCTCTTCAAAGGCCACAGCTAGGCTTAGATACTTGCAAGGGAGAGGTATCTCTTCCTTCTTCTCCCTCCCCGTCTCTTCCTCTGTGACACTGAACCACTGAATCACCCGGGAGGCTTGTTAAAATGCGCCCAGAGCTCCGCTCCCTAGAGATTCTGAGCCAGAGGACCTGGGAGGGGGCCTGGGATCTGACCTGTTCTGAACTTCCCAAGTGCAGGGGCGGGGGATGGGGATGGGGTGGGGTCTGGAGGCGACACCTTGAGAAACAAGGCCCCAGAGGGATGTCAGACACAACAAATGTTCCCAGTCCTCTGAGGACACTAAAATCTAGCATGAAAAAGAATAAGGAAAAGGAAAAGACTTTAGCACAAAGCAAAAAGTGATAATCCGTAAGAAAGATGAAGCTAATAGATGTGGGAACCCCTTACACTGAGAAGAGACTCACTCACTCATTCAACAAATGCTTTCTGAGTGCCTACTCTACTTCAAGCATCGCTCTAGGCATTAGGGAGTCAGCAGTGAATAAAATAGACGAAAGTCCCTGCTCTCATTCGGTGTATATTTTGTAGGGGAGACAGTGAACAGACTTCCTAACGATAGATCATGTAGAGAGAAAGCAGAGCAGAGGGTCGGGGAATGCTGGGGGTGGCTTGCAGCTGTAATTAGATGGTCAGGGAGGCCTCATTTACAAGGTGATATTTGACCACCATGAAGGTGGTAAGAGACAGTCAGGCACGTATGTGTAGGGGCAAATTTTCCATGCAGAAGGAAAAAGAAGTACAGAGTCACTGAGGTGACAGTGAACATTCCCTGTGTGATCAAGGACCAGCTCAGGCTCTTGTGGCTGGAGCAGAGTGAGTCAGGGAGCAGGGGCAGGAACGGAGGTCGGAGAGGGAATGGGAGGCCAGGTCCTGCGGTGCCCAGTGCAAAGACTTTGCCTTGACCCTGACGGAAGTCGGGTGGGGATGCGGGAGGATTTTTAGCCGAGGAACGCCAGGATCAGATTTAAGACTTACAAGGATCACCCTGGCTGCTGTCTTGAGTAGACTCCAGTGGGGCAGGCGTAGAAGTTATCATTACTGTTGAAATTATGGTATGGTTTCTGCCCCCTAGGAATTTACCATGATGGTGGAGATAGAGCATGTACAACCCTAACTAACAAGGAAGTGTTTGCTAAGTGACGTGAATCACTCAGACCAGAGAAGTGTGATGGAAGCGCCTTCTGGGAGTCAGACTTCATGGACAAGTTGGGCCCTACGATGGAAAAACAAGATTTCTTTTCAGCTTAATGGGTATATGATTGACATTTAGTAAATGGTACACATCTGAAGTGTACAATTTAATATGTTTGGTCATATGTATCTACCCATGAAGCCATCAGCACAGCGGTGAACATATCTATTACCTGCCCCCCCACCAAATTTTCTTGTGGTTTACAGGCAGGGTGGGAATTATCATCAGGGCAGTAACGTAAGCAAAGGCACAGAGATGGGAAATGCGGGGGCTTCTGTGGGACAGAGGGAAACCCACCCTGCCTGTCCTGCAGGGTCACACGGGGAACCCGGAGAGAGATGTCTGACAAGACAGCTTGAAGTAAACCACATGGGCCCCAAAATACTGGGTTGCAAGGCTTAGGTCACAGGGGGACCGGCAGAAGTGTTTAAGTTTGTTGTAGTTTATGGTCAAAACAGAGTTTATTTGCTAAAATTTCATCTTTTAGAAACACAAGCAACAACATCAAAGTTTAGGTACTTTATCTTTTTGTAGTTAAGTCCAAGGAAACACAGCCAAGTAAATTTCTGCAGTGTTTCATGCATACGAAATCAATTACAGAAAAAAGAAACATTAGGCAAATTTCATAATTAGATAATTAACAGATTCCTCAGTAACCTTATACTAATACAACTACTCACAGATTGAAAATAAATCCATTTGCCACCTGATGGTACATTATAGCCCAGACATAAAAAATACGTCTAATCTAGATAGACTTTAATAATTTAAAGGTCAAATTTTAGCAGGTCATACTACAGTCGTGATCAGTTCTGCATATTTGTAAAGTCCAGCACATGATTTTCGTGTCCTGTGGAACATGAACTTTAAAGTTAAGGAAAACATTTTAAGTAGGTGTTGTGAGTCTCCTCTCCCATCCTAAGCTCTTAAACTATTTATGAATGGATCCTTCTTCCCCAGCAAGATTTTCAGGTTTGAAGATAGGTTTGCTGATGTGAAATCCTTTCTCTTTCTCCATCTCCTGGGTGGAGTCTGGCAACTCCTCGGAGGCACAGGCCAGTTGATGGCTCTGTGATTCGGCCTGAACAGTCAGCACCCGCTTTGGAGCGTCACCCGCTCCTGAGGGAGAAATGAGGAATACTTTTCAGCGAGAGGCATCATAGTCTCAGTTCCATGGAAATGAATGACTCTAGGATTATTTCACCTCTTAAGAGAGAAGGCTGGTAGTCATCCAGTCCATGCTCAGCGATATCAGCTCAGGAGTTCCAGGGACCCACTCTTATATTGGTTTCTTCCAAGAAGACCTGACTTCCTCTAATGTAAGAGGTGGTTAGCTGAAGATCGCAAGTTCTCTTTACCATCCCCGCACCTCTTAATTCCAAAAGTGCTTGCTAAATCCTCCTGGATATAAGTAAGCCCCAGATCATTGTTGTTCTCATCGTCACCATCATCTGAAGTACCGAACTGATATAAACATGGTACTGCTTTAGATACTGAGACGTGAAACACTGATAATAATCACCACCGTTATCGAGCATTCCCAAGGACCAGGACTGTGCTAAACATGTTGCGTGTATAACCCTTACGTTACTCAGTAAAATAGGGACTCTTATCATTTCCCATTTTTACATTTAAGGAGACTGAAGCTTGGATAGGTCACACAGCTACTAAGTGATGGAGCCCTGTCTCGAACCGTCCATACTCGCTACCAAACGTTTTCAAAAGGATCGAGACATTGTCTGTGCCATTCAGTTGGAAAAGATGAGAGACACAGACGTAAAAAATTTCTCTGGTCATTACGAGAAACACCTCACCTATTCTTTTGAGTAATTCATGAACTTTTCTTAATCACATTAAGTTCCAATTAAAAACCTCCCTTTTCTTTTGAAGCAGATAGGTCTTATCGTCTGCAACACTTTTTCACACGTTGCAGCAAGCAGCCCTATTAATTGCATCCTGCCTGCGTCTGGTGCTCCCAGCAGCCTCCGGTGCTGAAGGGAATCATTCAAACTGAAGTGCACGTGCATCTCTAATGGGCCCGCATCTCTCTGCTCGTAACCCAGGTCAGGATTGCTTAGGCTGTGCGCAGTCACTACGGTCCAGGTTAATTTGGTTTCTCGTGTAGAACAACTTTGGTCTGACATTTAACATTTCTTCCTTTGACATTTTTTTTTTTGGCGTCTCTCTGAGCTCATTATCCAGCATCTTTTACATTCATTCTTTTTTACACGCTAGGATCAGTGCTTGTGTCCAATAATGATGAAAAGCCTGGGGTTCGGATGAGGCCTGGAAGGCCAGAAGGAAGTTTCACGTTCATGGAGCCGGTCTGTGGGCCACCTGTGATTCCAGGGCCTGGCCCAGCTGCTGTCACTACGGTGCTGGTTGTTTGGGCTGTCTCAGGCCTCACGGGAGCAAGCTCTAAGTGTAACACACCTGGTCACCTCTTTCATGCCCCTCTTCTTCCGTGTCACTAACTTTGGAGAATGAGCCCCGCTGTGTGAAACTGAGTGCAGCACTCGGGGATTTTGAGTTTGCACCGTGTGTCAGCGAGAATGGCAGCCCGTGAGGGTGGTCACTCTTCTCTGCAAAGAGTGTTGGGATGTCATTGCTTGTGACACAGTCTTAATTTGTTCCCCGGCTTCCCTCTCAGGTTGTCATATGCCTTGTTTGTGGGTCTGGGAACTCTGAACAGCAGGAGTAAAGGATACTGACGTCTGTCTTCCTGCTGGGTAGATTTGGTATGATGGCTGGGTGAGTAGCGTCTCATGTGAGAGACTCTGGGTTCCCCAACCCTTTGCATCCCCCTTGATCTTGCACGTCCCATCAAGCACGTGTGGACAGTGAGATACAAGATCAGGGGCTGATGAGCACGGAGGAACCCAATCTTCCTGGGGAAGGAGTTACACCCACTGGTTGGCATTTTGGGGGTAATCCTTAAATTTCAGATTTTAAAGTCTCCTTTCTGCCAGTGGAATTTGTTTTTTCTTCTTCTGAAATTACCAAGGTGAAACAAACCCAGTTCTTTGGAGGGACCTTTGAATCCAAATATTTGAATGTTTCACTGTGAATGAGAATATTTGTTTTCTTGGGTTCGATTCACCTGAGCTTTGCTACCTGTTGTTTTGCAAACTTCCAATTTTGCAGCTTCCATTAAAAACAGAGGATCATTCATATTGACACCTGCCTTTGGGGACAGAACTGCTGGGAAGACAGAACTGCTGGGAAGAATGCTGAGATTCATGAGAAAGAAAGGACACGGATAGGGAATGCAGCAGGAGGTGGGGAAGGGGCGGAGGGTGCAGACCCTCGTGTGGAAGGATTACAAGGCGTGTGAGGGTAAATTCCCTTGATCTTCTGGGAAACTGCCCGCGGTGGGGAACAAAACATTGCATTCTTGGAGTTCTAGCCATCATCCTGGGCCTCACGGGATAGCATTTATGGAAGAAGAAAGTTTAGGAACAAAGTGGAAAGAAACTGCCTTTGAAGAACAGCTTAAATCTTGTTAAGCTTGTCACTAGAGGCCTCTAGAATAATAAAACAGGAGCAAACATCAACAGGAATTTTCACAACACATGCTGGACGCTGACTCCGGCTGTTGCTTTCCTCACAGACCCAGAGGCTTTGGGGAAATGCACTCCAGGTACTCTTTTGGCTAAAATAATCTGCAAAGAAAAATCCTCTCCTTGCAAGTGGCACGAGTGTTTATTGCCAAACAGCCCATCCTTCAGAGGATGAAGTGGGACAGAAAATAGTGAGGACACTAGTAAACAGCTTGATTTGCCTGGGCCGTAGTTCTTCTTTTCTTGCTCAGGTTCCAGAGTCTCCACCCTCATTAGCAGCCATGCCTCACGTGTTGAAAGCTGGCTGCTGGCTCTTGGAAAATAAGCATGCTACCTACTTGCTGTGTGGCGGGGGGGTGGGGGTGGGGGGTGAGGGCTAACCCTGATGGAACAGGTGTGTAGTATTAATCTGGAGATTTCCAATGATGAGCTGGCCTGATGGTTAAAAAAAAAATTCTTTGCATATAAATATTGTTTTCTTGGGAACTTAGGAAAAAGTAATAATAGATTGTGTATTGAGGCAAGCGAATAGAGAATCTAGGTTTTTTTGTTTTTTTTTTTGTTTTATTTTTGCGGTACGCGGGCCTCTCACTGTTGTGGCCTCTCCCGTTGTGGAGCACAGGCTCCGGACGCGCAGGCTCAGCGGCCATGGCTCACGGGCCCAGCCGCTCCGCGGCACGTGGGATCTTCCCGGACCGGGGCACAAACCCGTGTCCCCTGCATCGGCAGGCGGACTCGCAACCACTGCGCCACCAGGGAAGCCCGAGAATCTATTTTAATAGTTTAAGGAAGATTCAGATAAAAGGAGGATATCCAGATTATGGTTGACTCACATTAGGCTCTTTAGCCAGGCAGAACAAATACAATTGGAAAACTATATTAACCCTAGAGTTGAAGGAGTTTATTTCATGACAATTTCCTAAGAAGTGACTAGCTCACTTAGACAAAATAAGTGACAGATGGACCAAAACCAACTTCATTATCGACTGTTTCAGCTTTGGTTGAATTCTTTCCGGTTATTTATCTCACAAATATTTGTTGGGCCCTTACTATGAAGTAGACACTATTCTAGACTTGGGGCAATTAAAGATGAAAAGAATATTTCCTCTTAGGGAGCTGACAGTCTAACAGACAAATAGCTCTACAAATAAAGACTACAGACAGAAAGATAGCTCTTAGAATAGAGGTGCAGGAAAGCAGGATAATGACATGATCAGATTTGCATTTTAGTTAAATCCTTTTTTTGTGTGTGTGGAGGGAGGGTTTTGAGGTCAAGGCTAGAATCAGGGAAACCATGATGATGTGAGAAACGCTGAAAGCTTTCTCATGGCAGTGGGCATGGAGAAGAGGGACAATTCAAGAGCTTTTAGGAAGGACCATCAACCACACTTGGTGATTGGATTGGAGGGCAAGGGAGGAGACGAGGAAGGTTCTAGACTTCTAGCCTGGGTGCCTGAGTGGATAATAATACTGTTTACTTTGATAGTGACTATTGGAATAAGAATAGGATCAGGGGAAAATAAAATTAATTTTGAATTGTCAGTTTGAAGAGTATTTATCTGGATGATGTTTTCTAGGGGGCGGTAAGGCTCAGAGTTCAGGAGAAGGGCCAGGCATGGATGGAGATGGAGAATTCCCAGTCACCGGGATACAGATGGCTATGGAAGCCGTGGGTTCGGTTGCCCTTGCCTGAGGAAGAGAGATTTAGTCATGATCTCTTAGAGCAGTGTGCCAGAAGACATGTGAGTCAATCTTTGAGAGCCATTAGATTACGAGAGCCCTAGGGAACATGGCAGGACACCTGGTTCCTGAATGCCCCTAGAAGAAGTGGAAGAGCAGTAAAGGGATTGGAAAACCATTTTCTGGAGTTTTCTTTGTTCTTTTGTAGCAGTCACTAAGTGGGCAGATTTAGGTGTCTGCACATTAACTTCATTTATCCCTAACCTTCCTTCTAAGAACCTTTATCCGTTTCCTAAGTGTTTTCTTGAATTCCTCTTCATGGTACACGTGGAATAATAACAATTTTGTATTATTTTTGAAAGATGAGAATCTTTTGGGCACAGAACACTTATATTGAAAGTTTAGGATGAAAATGTTGCCCAAGTGCTGTTAGCCCATTTTCAAAGGTGCTGAAATAAAAATTATGACTCCAAAAATCGAGGTTTAACCGTTCATGGATTCCTGTTATTCCCATTTGACTATTTTCTGAAGTCACGAGATGAATCGGGATAGACGATATGAATGTGTTTGAAGCCCATGCACTAGGTAGCACGCCAGACTGCACACTTAACTCATTCCTTCTCTGAGTGCAGGTATCTTTTGGCGCCAGCTAAACGAGAGGGCGCTCCCACAGTTCTTCTTGGGTCCATGTCAGAAAAGCTCAGTAAGTGTGAGCCATCCATGATTCTGAAACCTTCTTTTCTCCCTGTTTGTTACTACTCTCCCTTGAAGCAGTATTCCCTTTGTTCCAGCACTTACAGAAAGCTATGTCTGTTGACCATTCCTCTTCGAAGTTTTGAGTTGCACTGAAATATTTATAGTGTGTAGACCAGCACTTGAAAGGGATTTTGGTTTCCGTAAGGTGTATCTTTTGACTGACTGAGGCCTTTTGATGATAAGAACTCACAAAAAGTTTCAGATCAAGGGTGGCTTAATATAGGGAACACCTCTTTGACATCTGTCAGCAATTGAAGACTCATGAAAGCATTCATCTCCTCCTTCCTCTGGATGAGACAACAGTGGGTTCTGGGCTCTGCCACGTGCTGGCTGTCGGGGGGGCCGTCCTGGTGGTGGGCTCAGCTCCGGCGCTCAAGGTGATTTTGTAGACCCCTCGGGAACCGGGAGGGGAGCGCTGGGCTCCATGGGTCTGAGTGTGTGCCGATTGGTCCCAGGCTAGAGGTGGCAACAAGGGGGCATGGCGTTTGGCAATCCAGGAGCCAAGTGGGTTCCCTGGAGGGTGAACTCAGAGAGAACAGGAACCGCTCTCGTGCATCCC
This sequence comes from Grampus griseus, assembly GCF_964374135.1. NCBI lineage: Eukaryota > Metazoa > Chordata > Mammalia > Artiodactyla > Delphinidae > Grampus > Grampus griseus. Next base: position 25,789,944 of record NC_139017.1, on the reverse strand, counting down.
AAGATCTGCGGCCTGGCACATTGGAGGCCAACATGCATGGCTTGTGGCAAGTCGAGCAGCAAATAGCAGTAGGCTGAGTGAGGAAGGAGCTGCTTCAAGGGAGAGCAGTGAAAACCAAGAAGCAGCGTGAAAAGGAGTCCCCAGCACCAGGCTGGTCTTGTGGAGTGGATGTATCTTTTCTGCTCCAGCTGCAGATGTCAGGGTCACATCTAGATTCTACAAGGATCTAAGATAAACTATGATGTGTGGATGGGACTGACCTTATTGCTGCCTTTTTTACTGTGATGCCTCCTCTTGGTGATTGGGGTAACCAAAATATTCTAAGTAAGCGATTAATTTGAGGTTTCTTGAGACCAAATAATTTGGTTCCTTAAAAGCATAAGCCATGGGTGGCAGATTGCTTTTGAATGCCAGTCTCTGATCTCTCACGCTGCCTCTAATTATGTAGTAGACCTGGGAATAAAAAAATGACTTACAAAACAGCTACAGGATAAAATACCATGTGGTCATTAAAAAAAAAATCACATTTTCAAATGACATATATTGACAAGGGAAAATTCTCATTATGTGAAAAAGCAAGAGTCTATATCTTGACACCTATGGGGGCCCAAATACTTCCTTTTGAATAAATGAACATTTCGTAGGTGAATGTGGGAAAAGCCTTAAGTCTGGGCAAAATTGTGAGTCCATTGATGAATATGGCTCTTTGTCTCTTGAAGTGGAAAATCATGGACTAGAGGTCAAGAAATCTGGTTGTAGTCCGAGCTTTTAACCCTTTTGGAGCTGTTTCCTTATCTGGAAACTGAGGTAATGGTCCCTAAGGGGCCCTTTTGGGTCCCACACATGCCGAGTTTTGATCAGGGACTCTGGACGAAGCAGCTCTCATCGAGGAGGGCGCCGCAAGCAGGTCGCATGTGGTTTGCATCGCTTCGTCAGCGAGACTTGATCACCCTTGACCTCCTATGGTTCCCCATCATTTTCTATGACCGTCTTGAGTTTCCACCTCCTGAGTCACTCCTCGCTGCTGCTGTGTAAAGAGCCCTCTTGATTTATTAATCAATTAATCAGTGCACGCTGAAGAGCTGTTCAGGGTAGTTAAACAGGGAAAACAAAATGCTGGAGCCAATAATCAAGATGGATCGTAATTAAGGGTGACCCTCCCACCGCTGATCTCCCTTCCCACCCACAGCTCATCAAACTCCAGTCAGCCCCGATGGGGTTTCCACCCCAAAAAAGCTCCAGCACATTTCGGAAGGGAAGCTTTTCTTCCAATGTCCTAAGGAAAACAGGCCTTGAGATAACCCTCATCAATTACCTGCAGCAATTGTGGAATCTCAAAAGTTCAACCAGGTCCCCAAAATAACATAGTGGCTCCGTCCATATATGCAGACACTGTCCTCTCCTGTCTCCATTTCCCTACACAGAGTCATGGAGTTGGAAGGACCTTACAATAAAGGCAGGCCATGGCCTTGCGTGACAGATGAGAGGTTCAGTGAGGCTAGGTAAGTTGTCCAAGGTCACACAGCTAATTGGTAGCAGAACCAGAACTAGAAGCCAAATATTTTGATACCCAGTTAACACACCTACTGCTTATTTCTCTGTGCAGTCTTGCTTTCCTATAAAAACTAAAGCAAAGTAAATGAAAGAAATCATCCTCATTAAATTCACTTTCTGATTTCTTTTAGATAAGGGCTTCTGAACGAAAGAGTTTTTAATAGTTTTAGATGAAGTTTCTGGGGAAAAGTATCTTGGACTGTTTATCAAGGAGACATTTTTCTTTTGATGGGTCAGGATATCAGACACATGGGTACAGGCATGGCCAGCCTGCCATGGGGCCAATGGTAAACAGAGTGAATCTGCAGGGCTTTGCTGGGCTGCTGGAGAGGCTAGATCTCTGGTCCAGAATCTGTTTAGTTTGGTTTTCTTCCAGTGGCACTTAGCGCACGGTGTTAATGAGGCTAGGATTTTCTTAGAATAGAATCTCTGTTCTGGGTCACAAGTAGTACCTCCACCTGCTGCCAACTTTCCGTAGTTCACGGGGGCCCACAATGCATTGGTCCAGAGTGACTGCAGTCACCCCTGCCAGGCCCGGACGACCATTTGTGTCTACTTAATGACCACCTTGGGAGCATCCAGGTATAGCTATGATTCTTTAGTGGACACAAGGGGAAGAATCTGGAATGTTCTTATTTGACTGGCCTGGTAAGGAGGATGCTTAGAAAGCTTTTTTTTTTTAATTCCTTAAAGTCTCCACTATAAAAATCTTACATTTGTTGGGCTTCCCTTGTGGCGCGGTGGTTGAGAGTCCACCTGCCGATGCAGGGGACACGGGTTCGTGCCCCGGTCCAGGAGGATCCCACGTGCCGCGGGGCGGCTGGGCCCGTGAGCCATGGCCGCTGAGCCTGCGCGTCCGGAGCCTGTGCTCCGCAGCGGGAGAGGCCACAACGGTGAGAGGCCCGCGTACCGCAAAAAAACAAAACAAAACATCTTACATTTGTTAAATGTGTTTGTCAACTAGGGGCTCGTCTGCCAATCTGGCTGCTCATTTCTGCTGGATGTCAGTCAAACAGTCAAACTCTTTGGGTACATCTAGGGCTTAACTCAGAAACCAGGCATCTGAATTGCGCTTACCAGCCTTGATTAATAGACTCTCCTTATTTTTTTGTTTGTGTGTTCTCCAGGACGCTGCTTTCTCGGCTGTGATTCACGACAAGCTCCAGGTCCCCAACACCATCCGGAAGGCATGGAATGACAGGGACAACCGCTGTGACATTTGTGCCACACACCTGAACCAGCTGAAGCAGGAGGCCATTCAGATGGTGCTGACCCTGGAACAGGCGGCTGGCAGTGAGCACTTCGATGGCTCACCTGGCTCGCCCCCAGCCCTCTCCAACATCCCCACTCCGGTGGGGTCCCGGCACGTGGGGGGGCTCCAGCAGCCCAGGGATTGGGCCTTTGTGCCCACCTCCTATGCCTCCTCCAACTACACAGCCCTCATCACCAGTAAGCATAGCAGCAAACCCAGCAGCCTCGGGGTCAGCAATGGGGTGGAGAAGAAGAGTGGGTCTCCAACCCACCAGGCCAAGGTCAGCCTCCAGATGGCCACCAGCCCCAGCAATGGGAATATCCTCAACTCAGTGGCCATCCAGGCTCACCAGTACCTGGATGGCACCTGGTCCCTGTCGAGAGCCAACGGGGTCACCCTCTACCCCTACCAGGTAAGTAGCCTCCGAGCAAGAAAGGGCTGGGCTGGCTACAGTTAAAGCAGAGAAGTGGGCAACACTTCCTGTTTCTACTTTGTCCTCCTGGGAACTCCCCAACTCAGAGCCTAATGTTTCCATGGAGCCCTGCTGAACAATGCTAAATAGAGATAAAGTATATGAGGAACGAGTGATCCAAGATAGCACTCTGTTTCCATCGTCTCTACCCTCTGAAGGAGAGGCCGACACCTTTCCTAGTCTCTCCCAACTTGAGAGACCTTAACCCTTTTCTATTTGCAACCCACCTTAAATACCGTGGGATTAGGTAACCAACCGCGTGTTCCTCTTTTCTTATTTTCTCTTCTCAGTTATTTAAATGAGCATGTACTCTCAAGTTTCCCTATAGAAATAAGAGAGCAGGTCTTAAGTCTGCCAAGGAATCTAAAATATTTGTCTTAATTTTGCTCGTGTGAGTTTTCTGTTGGAAGAGGGTTGGCTTTACCATACGTGTTCTCTGTGTCCCTTGAGTCACTCATGTGGGAAGCAGCAGAAAGTGTTGACTGTCGCTCTGGGGTGGAGAGGTGACCAAGGTCGTAGAGTGTATTAGCTGGGGTAGGTAATTGGGGCGGCAAGTGGTCTCGAGTTGTTTCTCGCTTGTGTCCCTGTCGTATGGGGTGTTTGGCGGGTGACCTTCCACTCTGATATCAGGACCCAGCCTCCTTCATCTAGCACATCACCCTTTTCCAGAGGCCTCAGAGTCTTCCACCAGACCTTGTACAACCAGCCAGGAACTGGAGGAAGAGAGAGGGTGGAGGATCTCACAGGGACATGTGGGGACCCAGCCTGGAAGGGGCAAGAATTCAGTCTCCTGGTCGCACCTTCTCTCAGGGGAGTCTGGGCAGGCCAATCTGTCCATATGCCCAGGAGAAAAAAGGAACACGCTGAGTGAACACATAGCATAGTTTTTGTTTCATGGGGCAAGGGTACCGGGAGACATAACTTGAGTTATCAATGTGGCTGATAAAATTCCTGGTGCAATTTCTAGAGTGTAGAAGGGAAGAGAGATTGTTTCTCTTGATACCTTGAAAGAAAGTGGGGAGCGTGGATCATTATCTTAAGAAGTTAGCGTTCTTGGGCCACCAAACTTTTCATTGCCTGGATGCTTTGTAGTTTATAAAATATAGAGCACACATCATGTTGTTTAAGCCCCCAGTAGACCTGTGAGGTCGGCCCGGCAGATGTTAGATCTTTCTTTTACAGGTGGGGATCAGCATGCTTAGAGAAATGGAATAATTACCTGTGGCCACAGAGCCGGTGCCAGACCAACGCCAGCTCTCCCCTGCCCAGGAGAACGGCTCTCCCTGCCACGGCTGCTTCCAGCTTTCTTAGCTTACTCCAGAGCAATCTCCGGTCAACATCTGTTCCAGATACGGTTTCTTTTCAGAAACCATATGGTATACCGAGGGAGAGGACTCCTCTTTTGACTTGTGGGCGCCTGGCTGCCACTTCATCTTTGGACAGAATTTTCTGGGTTGTAGATATAAATATACTGAGGAACCACTTGCACCCTGGTTGGGGCTTCATAGTCTAATGCTTGAACGTAACCATCTAGGGCAGGAACAGAATAGCTGCTTTCCGTTGCTGAATAATATGCCTTTTTTTTGGTTTGTAGTTTAAAAATAGACAATTCTGAAAATAATAAAAAGAGAATACATGTCTGTTGTAAAATAAAATTTAAAAAATATGAAACAGTTTAAGTAGGCCTTTAAAAATCAACATCACCCAGAAATAGACTACCTAACATTTGGGTGTACTTCCTCCCAGGATTTTCTACACATGCAGTTTCTAAAATTGTGATTATGTTCAATTCTCTGATCTGCTTTTCACTTAATATACTAGGGGCATTTTCCCATGCCATTATCTACTTTTCTAAAACATGATCTTTAATGGTAGCCTAGTATTCCATTATATAAATACTACCCATTATATGAGTATGCCCTAATTTATATAACCAAGCATCAATTATTAGAGTTTAGGTTTTTGCTACTATAAATAAAATGCTCTGGTGCACATCCTTCTACGCAGCTCATATTTTCTACACATCCTGGGCTGTGCTAGCCACATACTCATGTTACACAGACAACTCACATTTCACCTTCCACCTCCCTAGAGCACTTGTAACGTGTATCAGGTGCTAGTTAGAAGGTTCAGCTGCTGCACAGCGCTGATGAGTGAGGACAGAAGAACTTGGAACTGGTGCTTTCGTATAAAGTATTCAAAGTGTGGGGAAAGTTTCTGTAAGGGGGAGAGTTGAAGATGGAGCTTAAAAGGAAGATTAGGGAGTATTGGTACATTTAAAAAATTTGTGCAATAATTCTTTCTGCTCCTCCTTTTTTCCCCCTACCTCAGATGAAAAAGAATTTCCTGTACAATAACAAACGTTTATTAAGCTCTACCAAGTGCCGGACACTATGCTATGTGTTGGTGGGGGCTGCTGCCATGGTCTGGAATCCCAGGCTCCTGTCCTGTGACCCTTAGGGGAGGAAGCAGGGGAAGGGTGCATTGTGTGTTTTTGTAAATTTATTTATTTAATTTTTGGCTGCGTTGGGTCTTGGTTGCTGCGCGAGGGCTTTCTCTAGTTGCGGTGAGCGGGGGCTACTCTTCGTTGAGGTGCGTGGGCTTCTCACTGCGGTGGCTTCTCTTGTTGCGGAGCATGGGCTCTAGGCGCTCAGGCTTTGGTAGTTGTGGTGCACGGGCTCAGTAGTTGTGGCTCGCGGGCTCTAGAGCTCAGGCTCAGTAGTTTTGGCGCACGGGCTTAGTTGCTCTGCGGCAGGTGGGATCTTCCTGGGCCAGGGCTCAAACCCGTGTCCCCTGCATTGGCAGGCAGATTCTTAACCACTGCGCCACCGGCCAAAGCCAGATACAAAGGTGATTCCCGTAAGCCACCAACCTGAGATTGCCCTGGGTAAATTGGATTGCTTCTTTCCAACTCAGAACAGGCTAATTTCTGCATTTCCCCTGAGCAGTAGTTAAAGGGATCAGAGGAAATCTCTCTGGGATCAAGAGATTTGGTGCCTGGCTGTGAACCAGTGTCCCCGTGTCATGACTATGTCTTCCTGATGCCCTAGAGGGGGGGCTCTGGGTCTGGCTAGACTGAATGGCTCCTGTTACGGACATCTCCCGGCAGTAAATATTCTGCAGTTCACAGTCTGGCCAGCTCAGCAGAGATGGGTGACTGCTCTGAAAGCTGACCTCACTTTTCCTGCTCACCCTTACTCCCATATCCCTCCCCACAGAGAAGATGGCCCTCTGGCTTAGTGCCAGAGCTGTTCCCTGGGCAGAGAAGCATCTAGACTTTGTTGCTGCCACTGCTGCTGCTGTGCACCAACAGACCCGGAGCCTGTAGAAGCAGGGGAGAAGAGGACGCTGCCCTTCTGCCACTTAAGTGCCGGGAGGATGACAAAAATGAGGACAGACTTTGCAATAGTGAGCAGGGTAAAACCTCTGTATGGGCTTCCCTGGTGGCGCAGTGGTTGAGAGTCCGCCTGCCGATGCAGGGGGCACGGGTTCGTGCCCTGGTCCAGGAAGATCCCATATGCCACGGAGCCTGCACGTCCGGAGCCTGTGCTCCGCAACGGGAGAGGCCACAACAGTGAGAGGCCCGCGTACCGCAAAAAAAAAAAAAAAACACCTCTGTATGGATGATAGAAGGGTCCCTCAAATCCCTCAAGTCCCCTGTTGCCTACACCACTGTGTAGCAGTCTTCGAAGGCTGCAGTAGGAAGATTTCTTGATTCTCTTTTGCTGTATCCTTCACGTTTCTCAAAAACCTCCAGAGAGAGTGGGAACCTATAAGCATCGCAGATAAGTATGAATCTATCCAGAGCGGTAAGAAAACTAGTAAGTTAGGAGACACTGAGATTATATCAAAAATGGCAACAAACCACAAAGGTAATTTTTCATTAAATATCATAGCAAGCTGGTTTCACAGCAGTTGTTAAGATGGACTGTTTCAAAGAAAGACTTTCTTTTATTAACTTGCAGACATGTAACACCATCAATACATATATATGGAAAGCAGAGAATGCTCTAGAACTTTCATTTGATCACATGAGTTTTGACTTTGAAGAGACATGTCTGGATTATTTTCTTGTAGTTCACAACAGATTAATGAACTCTTTTGAATGACAACTGCTTTTGCCTGATTTACATTTATTATAGTAAGTACGTGCAGGAAAGACTTTACATAATGCTCCTAATCACAGAACGCTGGTGATTACTATAGGACGGTAATTGCCTTTTGCATCATGGTGGGAGATTTGGAGATGGTCCTGCCTAGTTCAAGTCCATGGCCCCACCATCTGTTGAACCTCATTTTAGTAGCTTAACATTTTAGTCTATTTCCTTATGAGTGAAAGCCCTACCTTGCAAGATAACATGGAGAACAATTAAGAAAAAAGTATGAACGTATTTTGTAAACTGTAACACAAGGGAACAGCTATCAGCTCCCTCATTGCCAGAGGAGAAACCCAAGGTTGAGAGATTGGAGGTTTCTTTCGGGTAGAGCTTCCTGACTATGTTTGATGTCTTTTGCTCATTGAGAACATAGCTTCATTTTATTCTCCTGTTTCTGACAGCAGCTAACATATAAAAAAATTAGGGAAAGCTCGTTAGGGAAAGCTCCAATCTCAAGGAAACACTAAAGTTGCTTCTCCTGACTGGCCTTAGATTTAGGAAAAAATTCCAGGCTATAAGACCTATCCAGACCTCAAGGTTTTTGGTGGAAACCACCAGTTCATTGGCTCCAAGCTAATCTTTAACCTGAAGTATCTTAATGATAGTCAATAAATCCTTGGAGGCAATGAAAGTAGTCCAGGTGGCTTTTTGATGTCCCCCTCAGTACAGGGGCATTTGAAAGCGTGGAAGAACTTTATTTTATAGGACTTTGATAAATTGAACTTGTCAAGAAAATTCGAGAAGATGTTAGGTGAATACGTAAGTAATAAATCCATAATGAAGCCTTAATGTGATGAAGTATTCAACGCGCATTTCTTGATTTGAGGGAAAATGAGTTTGATAAAAGTTATTCTGCTTTCTCAGACAACACCCACTGGAATCAGTGCTAGAGATAATTCCAGGCTGAACTCTGGTTGAAGTCAGTGAGGGATTGTCTTAATTATATCTTTAGGAATTAATTGGTACCATGCGGTACCTATAAGCCTTGCTCTTCAGAGGTCAGAAGCCACAGGAGGACTTGGCGCTGACCCTCTTATGGAGGACTTCCAGGTGCCCTTGGAAGAGAGAGGTGGACTCTGACACTCACTAGTGGTCCAGTACCCAGAGGCTTTGACTGTGATGGATCTGTGGAACCTGGAAGCACACGGGTAGTACAGCTGATGCCTGCGGGGTGAGGTGCACGTGTGCTCCTTCCTCACTGAGCCGCTTTTCACGAAGGAGCAGGACAGGTGTTTGCAGTGTGTCAGGAGTGGAGGATTCCCATTCACGTTCTTTGCAGCCCTCCGGAGCTCAGCTGCCTGTTCCTGAAATACGCAAAGTGTCCTTCTTGGGCCAGTCTGAGTGCCAATTTGCTGCCCATCTGCTGCTGCTCTGTCCAGCTAGGCCAATAGCATAAGATGTCACAATCTTTTAACATCATGGGTTTTTGTTTTTTCCTGTTTATAGATGGCCAGATGAGTGTTATTTATCACCTTTATAAATTCTGACAAATGCTGAACACAAGAAAAGGAATCAGTTTGTATACTCAGTCATGGACAGAGCATTTCTCAGGAATATGGTGCTCAGGGTGAAATTCCAAAAAAGTCATAACCTCTTATAAATACGGGCAGGGCCATGGGCTGAAGGGAACACCCAAACTTCATCAGGAAATTACAGAAATGTTTTTTATCTGGTCGTTTACTTGGGTGGTAGGCTGAATAAGGGCCTCTCAAAGATGTTCATGTCCTGAACCCTGGAACCTATGAATAGGCTACCTTACAAAGTAAAAGAGGTTTTGCAGATATGGTAAAGTGAAGGATCTTCAGATGAGGAGATCCTCCTGGATTATCTGTGTGGGTCCAACGTAATCATAAGGGTCCTCATAAAAGGGAGACAGGAGGATCAGAGTCAGAAGGAGCAGATGTAAGGACAGAAGCAGAGGTCAGAAGAGAGAAGATGTAAGCTTGCTGCCTTTGAAGGGGGAGGAAGGGGCTGTAAGCCAAAGAGTGAAGGCGGCCTCTAAAAAACTGGAAAAATCAAGAATCAGATCCTCCCCTAGAGCCTCCAGAAAGAAGCAGCCCTGCAAGTGCATTTTAGATGTCTGACCTCCTGAACTTTACAGAATAGAGAACAGATGTGTGCTGTTTTTCTATGCAAAACTTTCAGTAATTTGCTTCAGGGATGGGCATAGGAGATTAATAAGCATTTGGTAGCTGAAAAGCTTGGTAGGAGAAGCTAATGAGGTATGCAGACCGTGGAGCTGCTGTGGAAGCCTGCAGGATGGCCGAGAACATGGGCTTTTCATCCCGTACAACAAGCTGCGTTACCCAGTGGATCAGACAGTACATTAGCAAGTCAGATTATTTCATTTGGGTGCCTCCACAGAATGAGAGGTTACTCATACTGCGCGGATGGTTTTCAATTGTCTCAGATTTCCCTATTGTTATAGCATCATAATAACAAGCACATCACAGCCACTCTCCATCGGGTAGCTAGTAATTACCGTTATGTAAGTATCTCATATGTTGAAACTGCAGAAAACATTCGAAGCCGGGGGTGGGAGCGTTGGGGAGAGACTCGGCTGGAATATCTGTAGAAGGAAGCTCATCTTCTCTGTAGGGTCTGTTGACCAGATTGTAGGGGTTTCATAGAACTGCCCCAGTATTCCTTCTTATGTCGTCTGGTGTTTCGAGGGTTCACATGAACTTGAAAGTACCTTGAAAATTGCAGAACAGAAGGTAAGTGTTAGTTGCTATCATTTTTTAATTTGGTAGGCAGAAGACAGCCACTGGAGATCTCAGAGCAGGAGAATGGAAAGATCTCCTTGCTTGACAACAGGAATTCTCAAATTTGGCTGCACGCTAGAATTGCTTGGAAGCTTTAAAGAAGAATATCAGGGCTTCCCTGGTGGCGCAGTGGTTGAGAGTCCGCCTGCCGATGCAGGGGACACGGGTTCGTGCCCCGGTCCGGGAAGATCCCACATGCCGCGGGGTGGCTGGGCCCGTGAGCCACGGCCGCTGAGCCTGCGCGTCCAGAGCCTTTGCTCCGCAACGGGAGAGGCCACAGCAGTGAGAGGCCCGCGTACCGCAAAAAAAAAAAAAGAAGAATACCAGCGTCTAAGCCACACTCCAGACCAATTAAATCAGAATATCTCGGGCGGGACCCAGGCTTTGTTTTAACTGCCCGGGCAAACCACAGCTTTAAAGAACAATTTATCTGGCAGTGGTGTAATAAGTGCAGGGAAGGGAACAATGAAGATGGATGGATAGACAGATAGATAGATAGATGGTATATCACTTTCCTAGGGCTGCCATAATAAAATTACCACAAACCAAGTGGCTTAAAATAACAAAAATTTATTGTTTCATAGTTCTGGAGGCTAGAAGTCCACAACTGAGGTGTCGGGAGGGCCGTGGTCCTCTGAAGGCTCAATGGGAGAATTCTTCCTTGTCTTTTCCAGCGGGTGTTCTTTGGCTTGTGGCTGTGTCACTCCAGACTCTGCCTCTGTCTTCACGAGGCCTTCTCCTCTGTCTCTTCCCTCTTATTAAAAGGACACTGGTCATTGAATTTAGGACCCATTCTAAGGCAGTATGATCTCATCCCAACCCTTCACTAATTACATCTGTAGAGACCCTAATAAGGTCACATGCTGAGGCTCTGAGTGGACATGAATTGCGGGGGGCGCTTGTTCCTCTCACGACATATAGATAGACGCCACGTAGATGCCAGACAGACGGACGGGTGAAAGGTGAAGGTAGTGTTGAGGAGGTGAGCACACCCATGCTCCTTCCTTGCTGATCCACTTCTGAAAAAGGAAGGAGGTGCAGATGTTCACAGATGGTCAGCAGTAGAGCACTCCCGTTCTGTTCTGTGGAGGGAGAAAAATTAAGGGAAGGGGAAATGATGCAAAGGGCAAAGCCAAGAAAGTGAGGGAAGAGTCGTATCCACACACACCCGTATCCAGATGGAGAATACCTCAAGAGTCAGGTGAAATAAAAAAAAAAAAAATCCACACATGAGTTTTTTTTGTGGAGTAATAACCACCTCCTCTTCTGAACTTACATACTACCTTTAAAGTCAGCTGTGCTTTCACAGCCATAGGTATAAATGTAAATAGCACTTGCTGGAGCGCCTCCTGGGGTAGCTCAGCTCACGCTGAGCACCTAATTTGACTAGTGCTGGAAAGGTTCTGTTCCTTTTCTACTGACCAAGCTGATCGTTTGGGTTAAGTTGGTGGGATGGTCTGTGTTTTTGCTTTTCTCCTTCAGAGATATTTCTAGGCCCTAGAAAGAGGCTAGAAATACTGAGTAAGGTGCTATGCTGCTTAAAAGTGTTTCTTATTCTCCCCTCGGTCCTTTGTGTGCGTGGGAGCTGAGAGGTGTGGGAAAGTGGTACTCTCTCTCAAGCAGAGGGGACCTGACTCACCCTGCTTCTCCAGCTCTCCGAGGCTAGGCTGGGGTGGGGGGCAGAGCTGAGGATTGCTGCGCGAGGGAAGTGACATCATGCCGGAGAGAAGATTCCCTGGATGTGACCCTTTTTCACAGTTATCTTTGTTTTAGACAGCATCTCACCTCCTCTCCCATTTGGCCATCCTCCCCAGCCCTGGTTTCCTCAGGCAGAACACTCGCTTTCTCTATAGAGTTGAGGAAAGGAACCAAGCTCACTGTCCATAGTGAGCTACCCAAGGGGGTAACAACGGCTACTGCCTTTTTTTTTTTTTTTGCGTTACGCGGGCCATTCACTGTTGTGGCCCCTCCCGTTGCGGAGCACAGGCTCCGGACGCGCAGGCTCAGCGGCCATGGCTCACGGGCCCAGCCGCTCCGCGGCATGTGGGATCCTGCCGGACCGGGGCACGAACCCGTGTCCCCTGCATCAGCAGGCGGACTCTCAACCACTGCGCCACCAGGGAAGCCCCTGTACCCTGTTTTAATTGTTATTAATGTGTATTTTGCGTAATTCTTTCCTTTCATGACCCAGAGTGAATTGTCTATCTCCTGATACCTTAAATACCTGTGGGTGGGTTTTGCCTCTCACTGTTGTGGCCTCTCCCGTTGCGGAGCACAGGCTCCGGACGCGCAGGCTCAGCGGCCATGGCTCACGGGCCCAGCCGCTCCGCGGCATGTGGGATCCTCCCGGACCGGGGCACGAACCCGTGTCCCCTGCAACGGCAGGCGGACTCCCAACCACTGCGCCACCAGGGAAGCCCAGCTACTGCTTTTTTGAAATGACAAAGTAAACAGATTTTTTTTTTTTAGGAACTCTGAGGCTGATACTTATCAATGAGTTTATCCAAGTCTCAAACAATGAGGGACTAGATGTTGGGTCACGCTAGATTTGCAGTTCATGCACCCGAAATAAAAGTCCAGCTTCCTTGCTGACTGTGTGACCTCGAGCAGGCGTCTTACTATTGTGTGTCTCTATCTTCTCCTCTGCAAGGTGGTCCGTTGCAGAGCTGTTATGGGGATTATATGAGATGATGTATGTAGAACACTTAGCATCGTGTCTGACACGTTGGTGACCCCTCCGTGAAGGGACTTGATACTTGAGGGCATCTCCTCTTGGTCAATGCAGATTCCCCTGACTCAAGACTGAATGGAATCAGGGCCCTCTTTTCCAATATACGAACCAGTGGTGGATAAAAGAACAAGACCCAAACCATACAATGATATTAAGCTCATGAAATAAATGTTACCCCGTAACGTCAACCACCTCCAAGTATTTACCAGAAACCAGCTTTCCGTATGTGCACCACATTTTACACGAGAAGGTCATATTCTAAACAGGATGATCTCATCCCACCATTAGTGAGTAAATTGATAAAATATTGAAAGGCCCATGGACCCATTTTTCTCCATTTTTGAAGACCTTTTGAAAGGAGGAGGGGCGGCAGTATATAAACATGAATCACTTAAAATTCTACAGAGTAGTAGAGGGTAGCATTTAAAATAATTCAAAAGAGTAATAGCTCATTATTTTGGAGTTAATGCCCATTGAAAGAACACTTTGAAATAGTCCTCGGGTCTCTCATTCTTGCTTTCCTTAGTTTACACCTTTGGTAAATGTAATTGTAATACACTTGCTTTCTTATTATTCACTTACATCTTTATTTATAAAATACGTTTTTCTTTTTCTTTTTTTCTTTTTCCGGTACATGGGCCTCTCACTGTTGTGGCCTCTCCCCTTGCGGAGCACAGGCTCTGGACGCGCAGGCCCAGCGGCCATGGCTCACGGGCCTAGCCGCTCCGCGGCATGTGGGATCTTCCCGGACCGGGGCACGAACCTGTGTCCCCTGCATCGGCAGGCGGACTCTCAACCACTGCACCACCAGGGAAGCCCTAAAATACGTTTTTCTTTTAAAAGTATTTTAAACTTATTACATAATTTGGAATCTTCAATAAATTGGAAACTTCAAGTCTGCTCTTTGCCTATCCCACCGCAGGCACACACCTAATTAATTTTAAATCGAGATTTTACTGTGCTAACAGTCTTCAGCGTGACAAATTAGCATGCTTCTGTCTTGTGGAGTATTTGTGAAGATTAGTTAATGAGTCATACATTTCTTATGCCGAAATCATTCCCAGGGAGTAATTTAGGTGTTTAGGAAGCATGTTAGTTACCATTTTTAGGACCCTGGAGACCATTTAGTGCATTGCTGCTGCACCAGTGGCCTCAAGGTGTTAACATACCCCTTTGGAAGCTTATCCGTGACACGTTCCCCTTTTGTTAAAGCAAACAGACCCCAGAGACCCTAGTGGAAGCAAGATGAGAAGGCTGCCCTTGTGAATTACAGATGACAAACTGAGGCCCAGAAATGTCAAGTGACCCGCCCAAGGTCACGCGAGCACACCAGAGCTGGGATTCAAAGTTTCCTTTGCAGAAGGGGCCAGCTCCCCAAATTGGTTCAACATTCCACATCCTGGGGAGAGCCACTCACAGCACACTCTGCGAACATTTCTTTGGGGCAATTCTGAGTCACTAGGACTTGCAAGTCCACGTTCATGTTGTATTGCTCTGCACAGTCACGTAGAAATAAATGCCCTGTGTTACGTATTCTCGCTGGGAGGTGGAGAGGCCGGTGGGGACAAAGCTTGAGACAAAGATGGGCCAAAAGCAAACAAAAAAGGCTGTGGAAGCAATGCTGCCATCTAGTGAGACATGTTTTAGCTCATCTGAGAGACAGACTGAACACGCCTAATACTGGGAATCTCACCATGAATTATATTAATTTCCTAAGATGAATAAGAGGCAACAGGGCCCTTTCCTTGTCAACAGTGTGGTCTTGAACGGAATAGTATATGTTTAAACTCAATGTCCTAACACACATTCTTTAGAAAGGACCCCGTTGGCCAAGATCTCCAGTGAAGATGGAACTCGGTTTGGGGTAGTGGACAGGGTGCCCAGGTCTGCATGGAGGTCTGGCTCACCTGCTTATTAGCTGAGTGACATTCTGCCACATAAAAATATCAATATCTCCTTTTATAGTATCTCTCTCCTAAGATTGTTTTAAGGATTAGGTTCATTCATTCTAATTTTTTTTTTTTACTTCTAAGCACTGGATTTTAATGAAATTTTAGGCACACACACACACCCACATGCACACAAAATGAGATCCCATACTGAGAAATTCTACAAAATCGGCCTGATCGACTATTCATACAGCATGACTCTCTGCCTACCTGCAGCCTAACAAGACATTTGAAGGTGAGGTAGACATACCTGGAACAATGCACATAAGCCTGAAAAATAATGGTGGAACTGGTGGTCAGAAGACTGAGGCATCCCTGTATCTGAGCTCAGATTCCAGCAGTCACGATATGATGACCATCTCGAACACGGCTGTTCCGCAGGGCTCACTCTGTAGCTTCAAGATTCGTTCAGAACCCATTTCAGCTAAGATTGTGTATCAGAGTTTTTGTTGAAGACAACAGTTTTCTTGTTTTCCTCTAAGGACAGATTGCACTTTTTCAACTAAGTAGCCTTTTTGGTAGAATGCTTCAGTGGCGTAGGTGCTTTGAGGGATTAATTACTGCCGTCAGGTTAGGTGGACCACTCCTTCCAGACACGCTGTTCAAAATTCAGGGCTGAGTCCACCGTTTTTGAAACTGGCCGTTTAGAAGCAGCAGCCATGTTGTTGAGTCCCTTCGGAGGTAAGAGAGGGACAGAGAACAGGGAAATGAAAATTCTTGTCCACAAGTAATGAGTAGAAAAGATCGATGGGGGTAGCTGGTGCTTTGTGGAAAAAAATGAGGGGCAGGGAACGCTGGCCTCTAACAAGGGTAGTTTCGAAACTTTACTGTTCTAGAAAAAGGGCAGCAAATCCACTTGCTACAGACGAGGGACACTGATTGGTTGCTGAGAGTGTGGCTGGTTGGCTAAAAAGGGCAGGAAGAGTTTCAGCCATCGAAATGACCTTTGCTTTGGGGACCGTGGAGACGGTAGAGTGCGATGAACCACAAATCTTAATTCCATCCCCACTTCTGCCACTTACTTCATGACCCTGGGCAGTTTCTCCATTTACAAAGAGGACAACTGGAGCCCCATTCTACCCTCAGCTGTGTCAGCCTGTGAACAGACAGCTGAGCTTTTAACATTTCACACTCCCCTAGCGGGGTGCTCATCCTTTTTCTGGGTTGTTTCTCTCCAAAGTTACCAAGTTCACTGTCTCTCAACTTGCAATTCAATATGCACATATTGAGCCATATGTGCATGTTATTGATTTAGTTTCATAGTAATAAGAATAATAATTACAGCTAACACTTACTGAGTGCACACCATATTCCAGGCACAGTGCTTGCTGCAGAGGAATCCCACACTTCAGAACTCCGAAAAATTTAGTCAACAAATGTGTTATTCAGCATGTACTTAGTCATTCGTTGGAATTAAGAAGTTTGGTAGATAGCATTTCTACAAGTTAATAATATAAGTTTTATATTAATAGTAAACTCGATGAGGGAGTTCTGGTCTTATCTGATTTCAATATTAAGCAAGTCCTATCCTGACGATTGTCCTTATTTAGTGACTAGTCTTCGGTCTTCATTCTCCTCACCTCGCCCAGTGTCCCATCTCTCTTCTTCTTTCTTCCTTTTTTATTTTAAATTACACAATCACCTCTTGAGACTTCTAAGACTTAATTACTTAGGTTGAAAATTATTCATACGTTTCCCCTCATTCTACCCTTATATTTTCATTTTAACACAGTTTATTTGCGTCCCTGAGAAAGGGTGGGCAAAGGGAATAAAAGGACTTGCAGTGAAAATCAGTCAATTCTATCACTTGTTAGCAATTTATAGAAAATATTTGGCAGAAAAGGCAATGGAAACTAAGATGGACTAATTAGAAAGGAAGTCACATATTTAAACATCACAGACCTTTCAACCTCTTCAAAGTAGCTGCTAACTTCTAATTATGCAATAGGCTCAGTGGAAAATGAACCAACACAGCATTCGGGGTTAATTGGTGTAAATGTATTAATTACAGAAACTACTCATTAAATGTTTTATAAGGTATATATGTTCCTAGCATAATATCTATTGAATACACATACACTGAATATATATATATTGTAAACATGTAACACCTATTAGAACCAAGTATTTAAACTCTCTCGCATACTGTTACTTCATAGCACCCTGAATCTACACCCCTGCTTGTTATCATTAGGAAGGCACATCTGGGGACAGGATTACAAGAAGGTGGAAAGGACAGCAGATATGTGAAGCCACAGTGATATCGTGAGAACGGTTTGTTGCAGGCTGGTGAAGAGGCAGAGGACCGAGGTGGCATTGACAATGGGCCACGTGTGGGCTCCATTCCTACAC
Organism: Grampus griseus; assembly: GCF_964374135.1. Classification (NCBI taxonomy): domain Eukaryota; kingdom Metazoa; phylum Chordata; class Mammalia; order Artiodactyla; family Delphinidae; genus Grampus; species Grampus griseus. The sequence goes on along the minus strand of NC_139017.1, from coordinate 25,772,712 downwards.
ACTGCGTACAGGGCCCTGGTGGTTAGGCAATGAGAAGCCACATGTAGATACAACTCTTTGGGTAGTAGGGTAGCGATGCTACTGCTAACGGGGAGAGAGAGGGAAGTGGGCAGACCACTGCTTTGGGAGGTGGTGAGGCCCGGAGAAAGATGGCAGCAGAGGGCTTGGGTGAGGGATGACTGATTCCACGGATGTTTAGGATAAAGCCCCAAGACCCTGAGGACGGTGGGACAGAGAAGAGGATAGTTGAGGAGGACACCTGGGTTTCTGCGTCGGGTGCCACATGGTGGTGAGCTGTTTACTAGTTCAAGGAAGGCTGAAGGGGTGAGGCCGAGGGAAGACACAAGAAAAGAGTGCGGGTTTGAACACCTGGGCTCCAGGATAACTGTGGGACCCTGGTCCAGAGGCAGATGTGAATGAGAGTGGGCAGGGTTAGAGGCAAGGCTGCATTGTGTCTAGGAGGTAGGTACAGATGAGGCTAGGCCGTAAGAGAAGCTGGAGGAGCTGTTTCTTCCAGAGCCCAGGTCTTCTGGCTTTGGTCAGTGTCTTCTCCACGGTACTATTCTGCCGTGTCAGTACCTAGACATGAAAAGCAGGGTCATTATGTTATAACCACACTGCGTTAAGTCATACATTTATTCATCCATTCAGCAAACATTTTTTGAGCCAGACACCATACTAGTTCCTGGGGATACAAAGCACGGTGCTTTAGACAGCTGAGGTAGGGCTTTGCCTGTTATCAGTGTGTCTTGGTGTAGGAGGTCAGTGAGGGATGATGGGCTGTTCTAATTGGCTGTCCTTTACCTGCACACGTGTGTGTGTGTGTGTGTGCGCGTGTGTGTGGGGGGGCAGCCAGTAGTGTTTTTTTTTTAACATCTTTATTGGAGTATAATTGCTTACAATGGTGTGTTAGTTTCTGCTTTATAACAAAGTGAATCAGTTATACATACACGTATGTTCCCATATCTCTTCCCTCTTGCGTCTCCCTCCCTCCAGTAGTGTTCTTAAAGGGGCACTGAGTGACTCCTGTGGCCTCGATGGTGGGCAGGCTCTGTGACCCTAACTACTGGGCGGTGGGCCCAGAGGGCTCCTGACGCCCAGCTGGGGTGCAGCTACGGAGGAAAACTAGACCCTGACCACCCGCAGTGCGGAAGAATCTTACCCTCACCCTCCTCCACCCTGATCTTGGCGTCCATAAACACTGCAAGGGTCACAGGGGTCCCACTAACTGGCTTCGCTACCTGTATTAGCACTGTTTCCTACATTAGACAACCTCCTTTTTAATGCTGTCCGTTGATAAGATAAGTGATGAGTAACTTCATCAGCTTAACCTATGACAGAAGTCACGAATCATTTTGTCACTCTCTGATCCCGGGAGGAGAAAGACAGTTCAGTTGAACAATAGATTCAAGTCAGTAGTTCCTTTCATTCAGTGTTCTGAGACGCTCACAATATGCCAGGTATCAGGGACTGGGATGTAAAGATGAGTGAGGCTTAGAGCACAGCTCTCTGACGAAGGTCAGACTGGGGTCAGTGCCAGGGCAGAAGCAGAGGCGCCATGCTGTGGGAAAACAGGGTGGGACCCAGATAGGAATTCCATCCGGGTATCTGGAAAAATGCATCTCAACATCGGTTATTTATATAGCTATGGATTAGGTGAACTGTTTATCTAACTGAGCAGTAATCCAGAAATAAATAGTAGATGTTGTATTATTAGAGGAAGTAGAGGTATAATTACCCTGTCTAGCTCTTGATTCCACCTTTAGAAATATCTCTCTGCTGCCCTTGTCTGCGTGTATTATCAGCAGGCAGAGCTGCCCTGACACCTCCCCCCCGAGTGTAACTGGGTGCCGCTGTGACCCTGTGCAGGCAGGGCAGAATGGGAAGGCACCAGAGATCTAGTCCAAGTCTCACTTTTCTCCCTCATCCGCTTCACCCAACCTCTGGTTATTCACCCAGGAAATGTTAAGAGTCCTGGGCTGCAGTTACCAACTTTGGTCTAATATGTGCTTATATCTTTGGGGGCTCGAATAGGCCATTTTGAACCCTTGAGTTAAAAGGTCCTCTGGTTCCATGCCGCCCCCTTCAGACACTGAGAAGCAGATCAGTTACCGCTCTTCCTGGTGAGTCTTCCATGCTCATCTGTATGAGACCAAAGGTGTGACATGGAAACTATGGTGACTGAGATGTTCTGGCACATGAAGTTCACGTTTAGTATTTGGGGAGAATTAATCTTACAGGACAAAGGCCCATGATCTGAACATTTAAGTATTTTTATTGTAGGATTAAAAAAAAAACCCACCTTCTGACAAGATTTACATTATAACGTTCTGGATCTATACGTTTTGAAGAAGTAGAAAAGTAGATAAAGTAGCTCACACTGAAAATAGTTTTCCTCGAAAAATAAGACTAAAGTGATTATTCGAATAATGCACTTTTAATTACTGAAGAAAAAACAGCTACTTTAAATGCCCAGTCACATAAATGTCATAGTCCTGATTTGCCCAGATTTGCTCTTTTTTCTCTTACCTTTCACATGTGCTGCTGTTAGCGTTTATCGCTGTGTTTGGAAACTGCCAGGGTAATGACTGTGTTAATTTATCTGGTCCAGTGTATTTTCACCAGAAACAGGAGCGTGACTGAGTCGTTCCTTCCACATCTCTCTCCCGCCTCCCCTGGAGAGGAGTGAGTTAAGTCATCATGGAAAGATGGCGCTTGGGCTGTTCTTTCTGGGGACAGGCTTACCAGCCCTCCTCTCATATCCCTTTCTTCACCGTTACGAATCTAACCTTTCAATTCCATTCGTCCAAAATTGTATTTCTGTCAGGAATGCTGCTCTAAGTCTGTGTTTATTCTAGGAGGGAAGATAGCCAATCAGCGGGTTGGTTCTGAACCTTGGACCTGACCACAGAAAAGCTACCGTGGGGTGTGAAGTGTGCCCCCGTCCCTATAAGTCTGTCTCTGTAAGTTGACCCTGGAACAGTGAGCATTGGGGAAGAGAGGCAATGACCCTGTTTGAGTGAGGCTTACAGTCAGCAAGAAAGCTTAATCCAAGGAATGTCATTTCCTCTCAGATGGGGGAGGATTTCTATTACATCTAGTGTTTAATAATTCAAGAGTTCACACTGTCCACTCTCAAAAAAGCTCATCTTCGTGTATGCACATTCACACGTGCACACAAGCACACAACTCTCCTGGCAGAACTGGAATAAGTTATAACTTATCTACCTTTACTACTAGAATTGGCTGACAAAAGAGCTATAGCTTATATTGCATCAACATTAATAAAGAAACGTTTCAAGCTCATTTTACATAACCATGATTATCCACTGAAGGGGTATTCTAATCCTTTGAGTATCTGAAGCAGTAAATTATGTTTTGGAAGAATGCTTAAATTACTTATGATGTTTAAATTTTTTAAAAAATTGTCTTTTTATCCGTTTTTAAAATCTAAGTTATACATGCACATAAGTTAAAGGGTTAAATCATTTGACAAGACTTGATATGAAGGACACCAGTCCACCACTGGGAATGCAGTGGGCATTTCCTGCTTCCATTAATATCTATTTCCATATCCTATCATTCCTATGTTCCTACTAACTTGATATAGTTAGTTGTAGACTACCTATTACAGCAGCTCTCAACGTGTACTCTGTGGACCATTTGAGTCCCAAGATCCTTTCACTGGGTCCATGAGTTCAAAACTATTTTTATGTAACATTCAGACATCCTTTGGCTTTTTTTTTTTTTTACTGTGTGGACATTTGCTCTGATGGTGTAAGACCACGATGGGTGAAACTGCCAGTGTCTGCATGAATCCAGGCAGGGGCACCAAACTGTATGAGTCACTGTATTCTTCATCTTTTAATTACTGAAGAATTACAATTACACATTTGGAGGTTTTTTTTAAAGTACATTTCCACTTAAGAATGTCCTTGATGAAGCAATAAAAGTGATTAATTTTATTAAACCTAGAAATGTGTGTTGAAATGTGAGGTACTTCAGTGATGTACAATGGTTGTCTCGGGGGGAAAACACTTATGCAATTGTCTGAGTTGCAAGCTCCTGGCCTTTTTCCCCCTGTGGAACACATTTTTACTTGAAAGAATAACTGACAGGCAAATCATAGTTATTCAGACTTAAGTATTTTGCAGACATTTTCTCAAAAATGAATGCAAGGGCTTGCTATTTAGAGGAAAACAACTGATGGGCTAGGTTTACCAGTGAAAAACTTTGAGCTGTCAGTTGAAGGCTCAATTTTGGAAAACTTGATTTTTCCACCATGAGCCTTGAAAGCTTCCCAACACTTAAAGACTTCTCTGATAAGATTAGTGATGATAATAACAAATGTGATTTTTTTATATTGCATAATAGAATGTATCAACATCTGGAAGATATGTATAACTCAGTAAATCAGTATTTTCCAAATGACCATTGCATTATGTTACAAAATCTTGTAACATTATGTCCATTCAAAGTGCAAGGTAGCCTAATGGATTTTAGTACGACAAAGTGCTAAATATTTATCAATGTAATTTCAGATTGCTCATTTCAGTGAACCTTTAGGAAACCACCATTTGTCAATTTTTAGTGTAGTATCAGAGAAGAATATCCACAATTATCTGAAAAGGCTATTAAAATAGTCCTCCATTTGCCAACTTTATATCCGTATGAGGTTAGATTTTCTGCATATGTTCAACTGAAACAACATACCCAGACATAATCCACAAACCATAAGCCAAACACTAAAGAGATTTGTGAGCTAGTGGGAAGCAGCCGCATAGCACAGGGAGATCAGCTCGGTGCTTTGTGACCACCTAGAAGGATAGGATAGGGAGGGTGGGAGGGAGACCCAAGAGGGAGGGGATATGGGGATATAAGTATACGTATAGCTGATTCACTTTGTTATACAGCAGAAACTAACACAACAATGTAAAGCAGTTATACTCCAATAAAGACGTTAAAAAAAAAAAGACTTGTGAAAATGTAAATCAACCTTCTCATTAAATTTTTTAACAAGGGAAAATAAATATATTTCATAAAATATGTTACTTATGCCAACATATAATGAGCTTATTGTTATTTTAAAATAAATAAATGCATATATATTTTAAGTTTTAGTTTAATTTCTAAAATGGTGAATATTGATAGTTTTAAGAGAGAGCAACCTGTCTAGACTGTGCAGGTCATAAATCTGGGAAAGAAATCTTGAGCAAGATGTCATGATCATTTTAGCTGATATGTTTGAACATTTTAAGGACAGAGTTATAGAACACAGAGGAGAGTTTGGGGTTGAATTAGTGATAAATACACGGAAAACTAAGCAAGTTGAAAAACAGAAATATTATGCAATAAAAGAAAGCTCTTTGGGATCCTCAATAATTTTGAGATTGTAAAGGGTTCCTGAAACTGACCAGTTTGAGAATCACCGACCTGTTGCTTAACCACCGAGGAACATGAGGGTTTAATCCTCTTTCACCACCACCCACCCCACTCCTGCACCACAGATATGCTCACTTCTTGTCTTCCCATTGCTCCAGCAATTTTGCTTCCATTATTATGACTATATAAAGACTGTATAAAGGTATTGCTATGACATAGAAAGGCTGTCTGCAGCTGACCCATATAACTGTGATTACTTTTCCTTTAAGTATGCAAGTGGGGCAGATTTTTTGATCCTGTGGGTCTGAAACATCTCTGTTCTTTCTTGACACTTGATTAATAATTCTTGGCTGGGTAATAGAGTTCTAGGTTGGAAGTCATTTTCCCTCAGAATTTTAAAGGCACTCTCTAATGGCCTTTTGGCTTCCTGTGTTAACGCTGAAGTCTGTATCTTGATCGTTTATATAGAACATTTCTCATCTCTCTCTGTCTTTCTCTTAAGAAGCCCTTTATCCCTAGTGCTGTGAAGTTTCACAGAGATGCATTTTGGAATGGATCTATTGCTGTCCGTTGTCCTGGCGCCCCGTGGCCCTTTCCATCTACAATCTCATGTTGGCCTCTTCTAGGATATTTTCTTTAAATATTTCTTTGATAGTTTTCTTCCCCTCTATTTTCCTTGTTTATTTTTTTCTGGAGCTCCTATTATTAGGTCTTACGGTCTGGTTTAAAAAAAAATTATGTTTGCTTTCTTATCTGCCAAACTCTTCTTCATTTTCCTGTATTTTCTGGAGGATTTCTTCAATTTTATCTTTTAACTATTTTAGTAACGTCCTCATTTCTGCTATCATTTTTAATTTCCCAGAGCTTCTTTTTGTTGTTGTTACCGTTCTTCTCCAAATCTTCCTTTTTTAAATGGCATTCCATTCTTACTTTACGGATATAATATTTTTATTCATCTCTCTGAGCATATTATTGAATGGGTTTTGTTTTTTTCTGTTTTAGTTTTATTTTTCTCTATATCTCTCTTTCCTCAAGATGGCTTTGCTTCCTTTTCTCTTTTGTATTAGATGCTTTCCTCAAATATTTGGTGATCGTTGGCTGACTGATCATATTTATAAAGGAGGCATAAAATAGCTGAATGGAGGAGCATGGGAGGGGATTGAGTGTGGTCTTACCTGTACAGTAACAGGTCTTATCTGTTACCTGAAGGAGACATTTAAAATTTTTTCTTCAGTTCTTTTCTTTGGAGAGTCAGAAAAGACTCTTGTTCTACGCTGGTGGGTGCCTGTTTTCTGGGACCTGAGAGGAAAAAGACAAGGGAGATCTCAAATTCAATATGTAAACTTTGACTTAATTGCTCTTTTCTTAGTTCCTTGCACTTAACTGTACCTAGTGGGTTTTAGTCTAGAGACCCTGGGATTTATCATCTCAGAGAATAAACCTTTAGACTCTGCCGGGGTGGGAAGGTGCAACCACCCAGAGCAGAGGAAGGGATCTGGAGCTCTAACTACTTCTTTTTTTTTTGAACATCTTTATTGGAGTATAATTGCTTTACAATGGTGTGTCAGTTTCTGCTTTATAACAAAGTGAATCAGTTATACATATACATATGTTCCCATATCTCCTCCCTCTTGCGTCTTAAGCAGACATTAAAAACCAATCCCTTTGCCTTAGCTTCCTCACGCCTACTTCCAGCGGAGCCATCAATTCTCGAGCCTTTTAAGGGTTTTGAGGTGTAAACTAGTTGTTTGCAGCTAGCTTGCCCATCACTGGCTTGGGACTCATCTTTCTTGGGTCTGCTAACTTAGTTACTACTCACCGATCCGGGTTCCAGCTTCCAAAATTATATTGCAGTTGCTTCCTTTCCCATTTTCTTTGGCCTTGTAAGTTTATGTCCTTTTCAGAATTCTTTATTGTCATTTTATTAGGGTTTCAGGAAAGAGCAGTCCCAAGTGCATGTATTGAACCCACCATCCTTAACCAGAATATTTTTTTAATATTTAAAAAGCATAAAAAGTATCTTTAATATTTAGTATTAAAATAAAAATATCTTTAGCATTGTATTAGTAGGTGAAATTGCTAGTAGTAAGAAGTATTTATTCAGACCCTACTACTTCTTGAACAAAGGTATTTATTTAAAAAAATTATCCATACCTGCAATATTATAGACCTAACAAAAGTAAGCAGTTTGATTTTGGTTCCAACATTGAACAATCATAATGTAATATCAGGTTCAAATGCAAGTAGATCTGGGCACATGTATGTGTTGAAGATAAAGCAACTACTGGGGTGTTTCAAGGATGCGCTGGTTTTTCAGGATGGAATTTTCTATGATCTTGATTTACTTGATTTGGCCAATTCTTTTCCTTTCCTTTCCCAGAAACAGGTCACATTATGACATAAAAGTAAAAGTTCGGTAGTATAGCGGGGACACAATGTCAGGAAAATGTGGAACTTCCTTGTTCACTGGGAAGTGAACCAGGTGCAAGTGGACTTCCTTGGACGCTGCTACCTGGGAACAAGCCCTAAAGACCCCGTGGTGTGCTGGAACCCATGCCTGGGCCATGGTGGGAGAATTTACACCTTAGAAATGGGCAGTGCTGCAAATCAAGGTATTTTTTCCCGGTTTTAAAATCCACACCGGCACATCATGCCTAGACCTGACGTTACTCTCAGGGCAGTCTGGTGTACTCCCAAAGCTTCATAATTATGTCATTAAGTCAACATCACAGACATTGTATTTACTTGTCATTACTGTGGCCCAGGGAAGCCAGGTGATAAAGGGGGAAAAATACAAAATTTGGAGCCAGAAAGCTTGACATTTAGATCCTTCCAGGGCTACTTCTAGCTCTGTGACCTTTGGCAAACTTCTCTTGGCCTCATCTTCACTTTCTGAATCTGTAAAACAGGGAAAACCAATGTCTACCTAGCAGGATTGTTGTAAAAATTAACACCAGTGACAGTTATTGTTACATCTACATCCTCCCCAGCTACATCCCACAGAAAGCCCTGCCTCTGTGGGCAGGTACCTCTGTGGCCTATTTCTGTTTCCCAGCAGGGCTGTGACATCATTAGTTAATGTCCTGATTTTCATAACAAAATACAAACTTTACCTTTTGTTTATCTGGTCTCTAAATTTTATGAAGCTGCTTGTTCAAGAATATAGGATCTGTGCACTTCAGACTCTCACGAGAGTATAACCTGAAGCTTTCTTCTCTCCAGGGCTCAGAATCCCGGAGGAGGAGGTTTGGTTAAGGGTCAATCGTTTAAAACACTACTTACAAATTATGCAGCTATTCTAAGTTACATCTTGGAGTAAATTAAAATCCTGAAGAAGAGATTTACATATTTGGGCCAAATCGACTTAACCCTTTTTGTAATCACCCACTCTGAATTGTGTCTTGATCTGCTACCTTCAAGCTTGCATCAGAAATTACTACAAAAAACCAACTATTTTAATTTTGCTCAGCATTTGCTGTGAATTTTGAGTAGGAACACTGATTCTCCATTGCACGACTCAATGTCCCTGGTTTACATTGCCCTACACAAGACCTCTGTCCTTGATACAGGCCATCACCTTTTCTCTCCCAAGGAACTGGTCTGTTTCATCCTGATAATCCGGAGTTTTGAGACTCGCAATATTTCCCTATTCACCTTTGCAACAGGAACATTAGGATCAAGTTTTGAAATTAATCATGAAAACCATGTAAACATGTCGTTTGGCATGGTAGATCTCTCCAGACCCTATTTTCTGCACGATCATTTCTATTTTAGTAATTTTGTTGCTCTTGTCCTTTTTTTTTTTTAACGACATGACAAATTCCTTTTGGAAATAGATGAATAAATAAATGAATGAGTTGTGAATGAGTGAAGGAAGGTTAGTGACAGTTTCATAAACTGTAGTGTGAGGCACAGTTGGAGGATTTTAGGCTGGACAGAAGACAGAGGCGGACATGAAAATGTCTTCAAGCGCTTGAGATGCTGTATCTTGGAAGAGACAGTGGATGCTTTTAATTGCTTGGTAGGATAGGAAAAGAGCCAGTGCACAGACTATCCATTAATTGAGTCATTTATTCCCAAGTTATTTCTTGTGTGCCTGCTTGTCCAGGCACTGATGAAGCAAAGTTCCCTTTCCTTTTCCTGCTTTCAGATTTCTTCCCTTTTAGGGAAGCAGTTTTTATCTGACTGCAAAGGAGAACTTTCTAAAAATCAGATTATCAAATCGTGGATATGTATGTATGTATCGAATACATCTATTGCCTTGCAAAAAGTAGGGAGCTTCCCGTCTCATCTCTGGAGGATCCTGAAAAGGGGCTGAATGACCCAGTAGCCTGAAAGGTACCCCTGCATCAGGGGAGAGGGTGGACTTGTTGACCTTTAAGGTTTGGCCCTGCTCTGCTTCCATGATTCTCTTTGACTTGGAGGTTTTGGTGCTAAGATTGAGGATCATTTTGTTTCAAAATAAGTAGGTTTTCAGCGGGTGGGGAGAGGGAAGGCAGTAAAAAATGCCTGGGCAAGCCAGTTCCTTTACTCGGTGGTCCCGGGGATTCCCACAGGTACCTTAACCCTTGATAATCCGGGCTTCTGGTGGCGGCACTGTTGGTGGCCAGGGTTCCAAGGAGCGTGTGGTTATCTCCTTACGGAGAGTCTTAATCAGCTTTCAGAGCCACTGTGAGCATTGCTTTAACCATTGACAGACTTATCCTGCATCTCTCCTCACCCAACCCCGGAAATGAGAGTATGAGAAGGACACCTGGGCCGATAGGAGAGCCAACGCCCAAAGCCCACATTCTTTCTATGGAGAAGACGGGAGGAGGGCCTCAGGCCATAGCTGGAGCCAGGGGTGGGTTGTGGAGAGGCGAGCCCTTTGCCAGGTGGGAGTCGGGTCATCGCTTTGTGTCATCTACAGTCAAATCCAGAGGCTTGCTGTGGGAATTAGGTAGCCAGGACGAGGAGCTGTGCAGTGTAAACTCCTAAAGGAAATTTGCTCTGAAGAATTTTTTCCCCACCATGTATATTCACTCTTAAAAGAATTAGAACAGTTTTGGAAATAATTTTTAACTTACAGAAAGTTTGCAAAAGTAAGTACAAAGGATATACCCATATTCCCTGTACTTAGGTAACTATTGTTCACTTTTTTCTGAACCATTTCAGAGTAAGATGCATACACCATGGGCCTTTATGTCTAAATACTTCATTGTGTATTTCCCAGGAAATAGGATATTCTTTTTGTTTGTTTGGTTTTTTTTTCCTTTGTTTTTTTTTGCGGTACGCGGGCCTCTCACTGTTGTGGCCTCTTCCGGACGCGCAGGCTCAGCGGCCATGGCTCACGGGCCCAGCCGCTCCGCGGCATGTGGGATCTTCCCGGACCGGGGCACGAACCCGCGTCCCCCGCATCGGCAGGCGGACCCTCAACCACTGCGCCACCAGGGAAGCCCTAGGATATTCTTTTATGTAGCCAGAGTGCAGTTATCAACTTCGGTAAAATTAACTTTGATGAATAACTTTAATCTACCATCCATATTCCAGTATTTTCCAGTTGACCCAATAATATCCTTTATAGTACTGTCTTCCCTCCAGTACAGGGTTTAGTGTAGATTAGTTTGCATCTAATTGTTATGTCTCTTTTTGAAGATCTTTTAACAGTGCCATTATTAGAGTTAATTGTCTTAGTGCCTTTTTCTAAATCTTTAGATAAAAACACTTCTAATCTTAGGGTATATTTCACTTACCACCATCCTTCCGTTCACCTGAAAACCAAGGCAGGATTCTCTGGAATCAAAACCCACTCCCATTCTAGAGAAAACGTGAGGTCGAAGGGAGAGGGGGTAAGGAAATTTGAGTGTGCATTTTATATGTGGTTGACTTTTCCTTATTTGATTTAAAACACACAAAAACAGATCAGAGACTTTGAGAGAATCCTCGAATTCCTCTGTTGTCAATCTGACTTATTGCCAAGAAGGACTTTCCTTCATCTTGGAGGAGAAAATAAAAACATCATTTCAAGATTCTTTGTTTTATCTTGAGACAACACACTCTATGAATCTAGAAACAAAAACAAAACACCTTTACGTTTACTCAGAGCCCTTATTTCAGCATGTGCACGCATTTTATGAGTCAACAGCGACAACACATGGGATAATTAAGCCCTTCTATGCATGCAGTGCTTTGGTTAGCTCAGCAAAGGGTATAGTCAGCAGTTCTGGTCTCTGCCCTCCAGAACAACTTGCTTAACATGCATCAGTATGCATTATTAAATATAATAACACCTCAAGTAAAAATATGACTAACACTTGCAAGACATAACACAGACTTAGAATTATTGGGGTGATTTTTTTTTTAACATGGCAACATTTAACCACAGAAAAACAGTAATTTGCCAGAACTTACTTTAAAAAAATCAGAGATACAGTACCGACTTTTTGGTTTAAACCCTCACTTTAAAAATACCCTATATGGGGACTTCCCTGGTGGTCCAGAGGTTGAGACTTCGCCTTCCAATATAGGGGGTGTGGGTTCGATCCCTGGTCGGGGAACTAGGATCCCACATGCCTCGGGGCCAAAAAACCAAAACATAAAACAGAGGCAGTGTTGTAAGAAGTTCAAAGACTTTAAAGTTTTAAAGACTTTAAAAATGGTCCACATTAAAAAAAAAAAAATCTTAAAAACGCCCTATACAAATGTCTTTTTTAGTATCTACTCTAAGAAACAGAGGGATGATGAAAGAGTAATAGAAGATAGCATTGTTTTTAAAGGTTACAGAAACTTAGTACATAGCTTCTTTGAGTGAAAAAAGTTAAGTGGAAAAGAATATAGCTTCTCATTTTCCCAAGGTGCAATTTTATACAGAAGAGACTTCACAGTGGTCCGTATTTAAGAGGCTGCAGGGGCTGTGAAGGCTGGTAGAGGATCTGATTGGTAACACTTTCTAACTTACCTCTGATAACTGTTGACATAGACTCTTTTTGGCTGCCCTAAGTATTTTGCCTTTTCACCTGGCTTGCTTTCCCTTTGCTTATTTTACTATCAGTTATAAACAGGAAAAAAATTGGACCTTTAAAACAACATGTAATTTTAATATTTTCTGAGTTTATAATATGTTAGATTCACAGTTATAATCTGAGGGAGGTGTGCCCACAGGGTACAAAAGCAATCATATAAATCGTGAATTCTTTGAGATTATCTTTCCCAGGCTGGTCAACAATTCTCTAGACCTTTGCTGTCCAGAGGGGTAGCCGTCAGTCATATGTGGCTATTAGCATTTTGAGATGAGCCTAGTTTGAATTGAATTGTACTGTAAGTAAAATACACATTAGTTTTCCAAGACTTAGGACGAGAAAAAACAATGTAAAATATTCCATTAGTAAGATTTTTTTTAGACTGATTACATGTTAAAATGACAATATTTTGTATACATTGAGTTAAATAAAATATATTATTTAAATTAATTTCACCTGTTCCTTTTTACGCTTTTAATGTGGCTACTGGAAAATTTTGAATTACACATGCAGCTTGCTTTTGTGGCTCCCATTAAGTTTCTATTGGACACTGCAGATCTGGAAAGAAAGAAAATATACAGCAAAAAAAACCCCCACACAAAACCCAACTCATTCAGTGTATTTTTAGAGTACATCACTGAAGGGAAAGCTGAAATATCCAATGATCCAGTTTTTTTGGGGGGGGGGCTTAGATTTGGATTTCATTAAACTTCTTTAATTACATCTATTGTAAATCTGCTCTAAGGTCCCAGTTGGGAAGAGAATTGAATCTTTTTGTTTGCTTAAAATTTTTTTCTAAGAAAATTCTGAACTCATTTCAAAAGCGATTTATTTTTAACAGCTTTGTAAAAAGCTTTCCATTTACTGAGATTGGAGGAATGATTAATACTGAGCTCTTAGGAGGCTAAAAAATTATGAAAATTATCCAGAAACTCCTGAAAGGACATTTCTGGTCTCCTGGAGAGGCATCCAGGGGGACGGAAGAGCCCTTAGAAGCCACAGATAGTCATCCACTTCTGTGTCCCCACCTTCCTTTCAATAAACGAAAACATTGGGAAAGATAAAATATTTATTCCTAAGGGTCTGTAACTGAATTGATGGATATAACTTGCTGGATATTATTGCCTGTGTAAACCCATGTAACTGTGCACGTAAAGCATGTTTTTATTAGTTCCTACATAAAATTTTTATGATAATGGCAAACAAAGGACCAGTTTAGTTTAGCTGAGTTTGTTCTTATTGCTCCAGCTTTGAATAGATGAGGAACAGTACAAATAACATGTCACCCAGGAAGAGGGTCGGGTCTCCCAGGGCTGGATCTCCTGGTCAGGAAGGCTGAAGCAGGGCTGCCTGTGGGGAAGCCCTCAGAAGGCCTGGCTGGGAACCTGGTAAGGTGAGGCCAGTGGGGGGCTGCCATTGGCTTTCAAGCCTGTTGTTGAGCAGTTATACTCCTAATTGGTAACTGTGGAGTATTCAAATTTAGTCTCTGAAAAGGCCTGCATAACTGCTATTGAAAGAACTCCCACATACTGTATTTCAACTGGAGACTTACAGAGAAAAAAGTTCAAGTGGCTTATTGTGGGTCATCTCCCACTCTGGGATTTAAACAAAGCACAAACAGAACAAAGTTCCTTTAAACGGGATGCCTTCATCTGAGTGCCTCCTGTCTGTGGTTTGGCAGGCTTGCTGGCTCGAGAGGGAGCCCACGCCTCTTATTCCCACTACTGCCTTTTTATGTTTGACCCTTGGATGTGACAGATGATCCCCATACTGACCTGGATTGGAGGGAAGTTTTTCTAGAATTTGAAGATAAAGCATCTTTCATAAATACTGCCTTTTCCCTCCTGATGACTAGTTAAAAATTGAGTCTGCAATCTAGAGCAAACGTAATTCCTCAATCAAAATTCACGAGACAGGATTTGACACATGTAAATGTACTTAGGAGGCCAACAGCAAGACAATGTTTTAATTGAATCAGCCTGAAAGATGCGAGCTACATGATCGTCATAGATCTGTAACACTGAAGACTAAGAATCAGTTGAGAAAGTGGGTAAGCACGGTACACATTAGGTTTACTCTGAGCTATGGTCTGTCTGGGACTTTAATGAAATTATAATTTGGTAATTAGAGGGCTGCAAAAGTTTAGAGTCTATGTATTAGAAGTACCTACACATCAAAAACTCCTGCTTGGGAGAAGTGTTCCTCTAGACGTCTGGTACTTCTCTCCCTCTGCGTAGATCTACCCTGGAGCCATTCTAGACAGCTGGCTACTGGGATTGTTCTTAAAGGTCTCTATGGTAGGAAGGTGGGTCTGTAACCTGCAACCCCACTTTCGGAATGTGTTCCTTTTAGGGCCAATCTAATTTGAGGTTATTTATTCTATGTATTTCCTCAGTGGACATGTTTACTAATTCTCAAATGTGTCTTTGTATATTTCAGAAGTTTCTTCTTAGGGTTCTTTCCCCCAGAGAAGTAGTTTTCATTCTTTTTTGTTTTTGTTTGTTTGTTTTTTTTGTTTTTTGCGCTACGCGGGCCTCTCACTGTTGTGGCCTCTCCCATTGTGGAGCACAGGCTCCGGACGCGCAGGCTCAGCGACCATGGCTCATGGGCCCAGCTGCTCTGCGGCATGTGGGATCTTCCCGGACCGGGGCACGAACCCGTGTCCCCTGCATCGGCAGGTGGACTCTCAACCACTGCGCCACCAGGGAAGCCCAGTTTTCATTCTTTCTCAAAGACACTGCTCGACAGAATTACTCCTCCAACAAGAGCGATTCTGGGGTGTGAGTATGTGTGTCCACACGTGTGTGCTTGTTTACTTTGGCCTCATCTTGGGCTCTGGGAAAAAAACAATCTACTAAGTCTTAAGCTACTATAAAATGTCTACGTGTTGTCCTGCTCTTGCCAACTTTGTGTGAACGTGCTAGTGGTAAGCCCTGTAGGAAGTCAAATAGCAGAGGTTTCAATACTTACTCCAAGAGGGTTGCTCAGAGGTGTAAAGGTATTCCACAGCAAGATTTATTTCCTGCCTTCATGGAACTGACCTTCTGAAACGGGTATGTTGCTGTCCATGCTAATACGGGGTTACTGCAACCTCTATGTATTCTCAATTTGTGTTGAAAATCGTAGTTTGGGGCCACTAGCTTCTTTCTACGATGGCCTTGCTGATTCCACACTCTGGATCTGAGAAGCCGGGTCTGTTTGTATGGTTGTCTGTCCCACACGTGGAAGCCCTGTAGACTTCAGCGTTACTTTGTGTTACGGGTAGAGTCAGGGTTTGGGGAGTCGAGGAAAGATGACAAGCAGACTTAGCTGAGATGTTAATGTTTCGTTGCTTTCTCTCAAGAGGTTGTTAAGAGAATAATTCAATTTTGGGAGAACTGCAACCAGACTGATTTGTTAATACAGTTTAGAGTCTTTTAACTCGGGATTGGATGAATAGCTTTTCAAGTGTGTATGAAAGACGAGAATCCCAAAAGATCAGCTCTATTTTAAATAGCAGACTCCAGGGACTCAAGGATTGTTAACAGAAGGGCAGATATGGAAGAGATGAACTCCCAGGTCCAACTCTGTGTGAGAATAAAGCACGGCACTGGCTGTCATCCCTGAGGTGTCGGGGTCTGCCAATCTGGCTGGCTCTGGGTTGCTAGCTGGGGGAATCTAGTTAGATAGGCTCACAATAAGTTAGTTGGTATTGACTTTGCTGGGCCTGACCCATATTGTAAAGTTCTAACAAGTGGAAAGTATAGCTGAGCTTTGGGAAAAGCCATAGCATGTACAATAGAAGAGAAAACCAACATCTTAAATGAACAGAGGAGAAATTTAAGCAGAACCACCAAGTGAAGAAATTAGGA
The DNA here is from genome assembly GCF_964374135.1 of Grampus griseus. Taxonomy (NCBI): domain Eukaryota; kingdom Metazoa; phylum Chordata; class Mammalia; order Artiodactyla; family Delphinidae; genus Grampus; species Grampus griseus. Next base: position 25,756,481 of record NC_139017.1, on the reverse strand, counting down.
CACTGGATGGAATGTTGCAGCCGAAACAGAAAAAAAGTAGACATTTATTTAGTAAGGACACATGAGATTGTACAACTTTGGCTTCAACTCACACAGAAGGCCTTTGTCTCTTGGCTAATTAATGATGTTCAAAGAGAAGAGGTGCTGAGAAAATGACACGGACTTGAAGAAATCAGACAACAGCAAAGTTAGTAGCAGAATTTCATTTTACAACTCATGAGGCCCAGGATTTTTAAATATCCCAGAATTTGAGAATTCAGAGTTAAGGATGTAAGGGGCACCCAAACATTATTAAACTTCTACGCATTCTCAATGTTATTTTTACTAGCGAAGTACACAATGAAAGCATGCATATGTAAAGGAATGTATTTTAGTACTCATCCAGATCCCCTGGGTGAACTGATTTAGAAAACCATCAAATGCATTTTGTCATAGGTCTGGGGACGGGATGGGGATCTGTCCTGACTGGGATTCGTGATCCAGAGTTTCCCAGGAAGCAACCCTGCTGAGCTGTTCTCTGAAGTCTGGACAGGTAGGAACATACAGAAGTGGAAATTACCAGCCATATGGAGTGGGTGATCCTGAACTCAGAAGGGACGAGACAGAGGAACAGTTCCAGACGTCTTCACAGGATTATTTTAGGTCAGCCCACAAATGTTTGCCTACTCCTGTGCAGCTCTTCAATGAGAGACTCTGAAGCATCGGTTTAGAAGCTTAAGCCGTTGTTATTTGAGGAGAAGGACAATTGAGAGTGTTTTTATTTGGTATTCCTTATGGCAGATCCCTGATTTTGGAAACGAGGTTGTAGAGAGGTTAACTGACTTCACAAAGGTCCCGCAGCCAGCTGTTTGGCTACAACCAAGCCCCTGGCTTATTGCTGAACTTCAGAGCCTGGCTCGCTCGCTCTCTCTCTCTCTGTATGTATTTCGGGGATTTTTAGAGTTCTGCTGTCCTATTGTTAGCTTTTTGATGTGCATTTAAGTAAGTGCTACAATTGACTGGTAGTGCCACAAACCAGATGTGTGATTTTGGACAACTCAGCTCACCAGTCTGGACCACAGTGTCTTCATGTTTACACATGAAAGTTGGCCTAGACTCTATCTAAGGACTTTTCCAGCTCCACTGAAACATTTTTGTGAAAATTGCTTTTGGGCTGGTGTAGGATTTGGCATTTCTGCAACTGGTAAGCAGAAGATGTGAGGTCAGTTCAAAGCTGGAACTGTGAAAATCTGTGCATCGCTTTGGAACAACCAGCTGACCCTTTGAGAGAATCAGCCCCTTGTTCACCATTGATGGTTTGGTACAGTACTGGGGAAAGCTTTCTGTTTTGTTGTTGACATTGACATATTTGTATGTTTTTGCGTAATGGCCACACAAATGTTAAATTAGGGACATGCTTTAAGGTGAAAGAGGAATATTTCTAAACGTCCCTGCTTTATATTTGATGATGACTTTAGGCACCACAGAGCACATTCAGTGCATTATCTCATTTCACCCAAGACACAGATTCATGAGTTCCCCTCACTGGGGAAATTAGGGCTAAGAGAGGGGAAATAACTTGGTTGTCATCAACCAAGCCATACCCAGAATTGGATCCTTTTATTCAGTGCAATGCTTACCAAGGGCCTGATGCGTGGCATACCCTTTCCTAGGGACTGGGATTACACTGGCAATTCCATTTGGTTCAGCCTGTCTCCAGTCTGGGCATCTCTCCTTTGTGGCTGTGGTGTGAGCAGAATGAATCCTATAATCTAGAGCCAGCCTCAATGCTGTCAGCTTCCTTGAAGGACTCCAAACAAGGACGAGCCCCTTCCCTGGTGCTGGGAGCCCTGCAGACCTGGCTCTCCTGACTCCTGGGTCAGGGCTCCAGCAGCTGCCAGCCTCGCCCCTTCTTTGTGCGGACTCTCTGTCCACCACCCCAGCATCCTGAGGGCTGTGTGCGTTCATGTGCGTCTGTGTGCGTGCATGCACGTGTGTGTGTGTACACATGCCTTTGTTTGTTAAGTTCCCAACATTGTCCCCTCAGTTTTGCCCAGAAGGCAAGGTTGCTTTTGCATTTAGTGAACTGGCTGTTCTGCAGACCTTGGTGGGTCCCTTACAGCAGAGTATTGTCTCAGGTCCCTCTTGACTTTTTCTCACAAGAGCTCAAGGAAACTATGAGGAAGTAAGGTGCCTACAAGGAATGCACATTTAAAATTCCAGGCCATGAGGCGCTGCCGGTTTTCTTGAAAGTTTTCCAAGTGTTAGCCAAACACAGTGGCGTGCTCTAGGAAGGGACTGCTTCCTAAAGCTGCATGGCCATGTACAGACGAACACAGCAGGTCAGGCATGGATGGAAAGGCCACGATCTGTATTAGAATTAAATGCTACATCAGTTCTGTAATCTAATGTTCAGTTTCTTAATCTTACTGTGTTTTCTCTTGGAAGCATAACTAATAAACCATGCCATCTGTAAACGTTACATGAGCAAGTATTGAGATATTCAGAAATTCTAAGCCCTTTTTTTTCGGAAATTAGAACTATGTTTTGCTTTTTATTGGAAAAGGGTGAGAGAATGGCTCAATTTTGTGACATGGGTCTTTAAACTTCTTCCTTCACACATTTTATCCTCAGGCGCCTCAGGGTTCTACGTGTAGCTGAAGGTCTTGTCTGATACCGGGAAGAGCTAGGACAGGCAGTGGGACTTCAGCCTCTAAGCTTTATTCTGTCTCTCCTGGAAACCATGTGCCTAGGATCGCTTGCCTAATATTCCAGAGAATTCCAGCTCCCTAGCTGTGGCCATCACATGCTCACACTCAAACTGGCTGAAAGGCACTGGTCTCGTCTCCTTTTTAAAAATCTTTTTCTGTAATTTCTTTTTGTTTTTCTCTTTCTTCCCCTTTCTCCTGTTTCCCTCTTTTTTTCTTTATCTCTGTCCCTTGGCCTCTTTCTTTTTTTTTTTTTTTTTGCGGTACGCGGGCCTCTCACTGTTGCGGCCTCTCCCGCTGCGGAGCACAGGCTCTGGACGCGCAGGCCCAGTGGCCATGGCTCACAGGCCCAGCCGCTCCGTGGCATGTGGGATCTTCCCGGACCAGGGCACGAACCCGCGTCCCCTGCATCGGCAGGCGGACTCCCAACCACTGCACCACCAGGGAAGCCCTCTTTGTTTCTTGTTTGCCTTTTCTTTTCCCCACTCCAGTCATTTATCTCACCAATATATTGAATGAAGTGTACCCCGAGATACCTTATGTTTTTTTGAATAAAGCTTTGTCTAACCTGTTCATAATTTTTAAAATCAGGTGAAAATAACCTTTATCCCTCAAAACCAAACAAAACTCAAGCAATGCTAACGCAACTAAATTAAGTTTATTTTTATTTGTAGGTATTTGTAATTAATGTATTAATTGATGTATTTATTAGGTATATTCCATATCCAGACACTGTGCTATGGTGGTAATACTGAAGTGAGCAACACCCAGTCTCTCTCCTCACAGGGCTTGCTATCTAGTTGGGCAGAGAGACCCGCGACAGGCAGTTACAAAACAAAACAAATGCTCTGATACAAGGGCAGCCGTGCGGACCATAGGGAGGGGTGGCCCTGAACATCCAGGGTGGGAAGAGTGCTCAGGGCATTCCTGGGGCACTGGCTCTTGGAAGTGTTTGGGGTGGGGTGCGATGGTAACCTTCCCCCAGTAAAAGAGCCGCCCACGTGATTCAGGACATGAAAAAATCCTTTAGTTCTTCCAGGTTCTCGGAGCTGACCTTGGGGCCCAACCCTGATGCCAGGATTGGGTTGGTGCTGGTTGCTCTACTCAGTCTGAATTTGCTTAGTTGCAAATGGAAAGTGAGATCGGTTACATCAAGATTCAGACCATTTGATTTTGCTTTCATTTGATCCTAAAAATCACAAAACATTGGATAGAGCAAGCCTGTGTGCATATTGAGAAATGATTCAAATGATCCTTTTCTCTGCTCTTCATCAACTCTTTGGCTGTTAACACATTTTCTGAATGGGGCAGCCACAGTTGAAGAGCCGTACATTCTCTGAATGATGTGATCAGTGCAAGATAAACTCAAGGATGGAAAGAAAGGAAACCGGGCGTCAATACCTCCTCCAGGGTTTTTCCCTTGTGGCAGACAGAGTTAAAGCTATTATTTGGTGACAGTTGTGCCTCGTTCATAGGGTTGCTGTCAGGATTAAATATGGCAGCATATATACAAAGTTGTTAGAACAGACCCTGACTCAAAAACAATAATGAGTACGATGACGCCCTATGAGGATGCCTGAAGTCACTTCTCAACGTTCGCTCAGGCAGAAACTAACCTCATCATGGCAGCTAGACCCCTGGTATCATTGTATGTCTTTGAATGTGTCACTAAACCACCCCACAAAACATACTTGAGCACCAAGTATTAAAAGTATTGTCAGTCAACCTATTTACATGTATCTATAGGAAGAAATACTACAAGCTTGACGGTAAGACTTTATTATTTGTTTTAAGATATTCTTTAAAGGAATATTTGAGCTCTGCCTTGAGCTGCACATCTCAGAACTAATATAGATCAATGGAACAGGATAGAAAACCCAGAGATAAACCCACGCACCTATAGTCAATTAATCTATGACAAAGGAGGCAAAAATATACAATGGAGCAAAGACAATCTCTTCAATAAGTGTTGCTGGGAAAACTAGACAGCTACATGTAAAAGAATGAAATTAGAACACTCCCTAACACCATACACAAAAATAAACTCGAAGTGGATTAAAGAACTAAATGTAAGGCTAGACACTATAAAACTCTTAGAGGAAAATGTAGGCACAACACTCTTTGACATAAATCGCAGCAAGGTCCTTTTCTGACCCACCTCCTAGAGTAATGGAAATAAAAACAAAAATAAACAAATGGGACCTAATGAAACTTAAAAGCTTTTGCACAGCAAAGGATACCATAAACAAGGTGAAAAGACAGCCCTCAGAATGGGAGAAAATATTTGCAAACGAAGCAACTGACAAAAGATTAATCTCCAAAATATACAAACAGCTCATGCAGCTCAATATCAAAAAACAAACAACCCAATCCAAAACTCGGTGGAAGGCCTAAATAGACATTTCTCCAAAGAAGACATACAGATGGCCAACAAACACATGAAAAGATGCCCAACATCACTAATTATTAGAGAAATGCAATTCAAAACTACAGTGAGTAGTTCTGACCTCGCACCAGTCAGAATGGCCATCATCAAAAAATCTACAAACAATAAATGCTGGAGAGGCTGTGGAGAAAAGGGAACCCTCCTGCATTGTTGGTGAGATTGTAAATTGATACAGCCACTGTGGAGAACAGTATGGAGGTTCCTTAAAAAACTAAAACTAGGACTACCATATGACCCAGCAATCCCACTACTGGGCATATACCTTGAGAAAAACATAATTCAAAAAGACACATGCACCCCAATGTTCACTGCAGCACTATTTACAATAGCCAGGACATGGAAGCAACCTAAATGTCCATCGACAGATGAATGGATAAAAAGATGTGCTACATATATACAATGGAATATTACTCAGCCATAAAAAGGAATGAAATTGGGTCATTTGTAGAGATATGGATGGACCTAGAGACTGTCATACAGAGTAAAGTAAGTCAGAAAGAGAAAAACAAATATCGTATATTAACGCACATATGTGGAATCTGAAAAAATTGGTACAAACGATCTTATTTACAAAGCAGAAATAGAGACACAGACGTAGAGAACAAATGTATGGATACCAAGGGGGAAAAGGGGTGGTGGGATGAATTGGAAGATTGGGATTGACATATATACACGATTGATACTATGTATAAAATAGATAACTAACGAGAACCTACTATATAGCACAGGGGACTCTATTCAATGCTCTGTGGTGACCTAAATGGGAAGAAGGAAATCCAAAAAAGAGGGGATATATATATATATATATATATATATATATATATATATATATATATGTAGAGCTGATTCACTTTGCTGTCCAGTAGAAACTAACACAATATTGTAAAACAACTAAACTCCAGTAAAAATTAAAAGCAAAAAAGAAATCTAAGGGAAGAATCCGAAACAGAAATGCAGCTGGCCCTTTGTTGTACCCTGCACCTCAGTCTTTTCTAAAGCATTTGGGTGGCCCTGCCCCTTTACCTTTTAGCAACACAAAGAATAAAAGAAGACAGTCATGTGCACTGAGGGGCCAGATTAAAGCCCTGATAACGGGTATCATGAAACACAGCAGCCTCCTCTGTTTGCTGACTCATCATTCAGGGCGGAACCCTGATGAAGGTGAGGCTGTAAATCCAGGGTGAGGAAAAGGCAGCTCTCCTCGGCCCCGGGAGCACCGGTGTGTGGAATTCTCTGTGGCAAGAGGTCACTGAGTCAAAGCTGTGGATGGATAATTTTATGGCCGCTAATAAAATTTATAGCCAAAGCAAGTTAAGATAATAAGGGTAATCAAACACCCAGCCGTGGGACATAAGAATCCCATCATGGCCCCTTGGTGCTGGCTGTGGGGAGGGGGTAGCTGGACAACACAGGAGGACTATATCTGTGTGACTCAAGGTAGCCGCGGGGTCTCAGAGGTGGTCTGTGCCCCATGGGAGTCACAAGGACTAGGCCAGGCCAGGGACCAGGTTCAAGTTAGGCGGCATTGCCTGTGCTCCGGGGACAGCATGCCAAGGGCTGGAGGGTTAACCGGAGCATTTAAATGCCTAAAAGTCACAGTGGCATGGGAGAGGAGCCGAACCAACCCAGTTCCAGAACACTAGTTATGGAAAAAATGTTAACTGACTGTTCGGGTGGGACATGGCAGGAATGAGGGAAGCTGAGGAAGGACGGCGTTTGACCTGGTACAGAAATCAAATGAGGTTTAATCCAAGAGCCCAGTTCCGGTGGAGGCTTTCTCCAGCCCCTCCCAGCTTTCCCGTTGCTCCCTCGTCGAGGGCTCTGGCTCACCCCATCTCCTGCAGGCTTCGGGCATAGGCTGGTGGGGTCCTGTCCCTGAGACCCCCCTGCAAACTCACTGTCATAGTCCCTGGAGGACTCGGCCCCCTTCTCTGACTCGGCCTCGACACGCAGAGTCCTCATGACTCCCTCTAAAATGACAAAGCAGGTGCAGGCCACCTGGGACAAGCTGAAGGGGATCAACTCTTTGGTGTTGTGGCGTTTCTCTTTTGTTCCTTTTCTTTTTTCTTTATTGTGGTAAAATATACATAACCTAAAATTTCCCCTTTGATGTTTCTGAACAGAGAATCTTTTGTCCCTTAGGGGAGTTTCACATGGAGGTCAAATCTCACCACCTCTGCTTTGTTCCAGGAGAGTGGCCTGTGCACCAGAACAATTTCTAAACCTTAAGCTACTTATTCAAGCAATTCTAGAAATATTTAGAGCACCTATTGTGTGCCAGGTATTGCATTAGGAGCTCTGAACTTTCAGATACAACCAGATAATTGAGTTTGACCCTGGAGTTATTATCATGATTATGGAGCTGCATTTTAAAATAAGAGGAGTACTGTCCTTACAGCTTTGGTTTCTGTCCAAGTGCTTTTTCTTAGTCCTTTCAGTGAGCGGATCTTGGGCTGTCCCTTTATTTATTTATTTATTTATTTAAATTTTCTGCGGTACACGGGCCTCGCACTGCAGTGTCCTCTCCCGTTGCGGAGCACAGGCTCCGGATGCGCAGGCTCAGCGGCCATGGCTCATGGGCCCAGCCGCTCCGCGGCATGTGGGATCTTCCCGGACCGGGACACGAACCCGCGTCGCCTGCATCGGCAGGCGGACTCTCAACCACTGCGCCACCAGGGAAGCCCTGGACTGTCCCTTTAGTCAGCAGTCCCCTGGTGCTCTTTATTCTAAGTTGTTTTTTTTTAATTGTGGTAAAATGTACGATATAAAATTTACCATTTTAACCATTTTTAATTTACCATTAGTTCTGTAGCATTAAGTATATTCATGTGTGGTGCAATCATCACCGCCATCCATCTCCAGAACTTTCCCATTTCCCAAACTGAAACTAGGTACCCGTTAAACAGTAACTCCCCGTGTCTTCCTCCCTAGGCCTCTGGCAACCACCATTCTACCTTCTGTCTCTATGAATCTAACTACTCCAGGTGCCTCATATAAATGGAATCATACAATCTTTGTCCTTCTGGTTTTTCGTTTGTTTTGTTCTGTTTTTGTTAAAATATCTTTAGATGAGATTAGTGGAAAACACATTTTATTGTTCTAGTTTTCAGTAGCTTTTCTTCAGGCAAAAAGAGCCAGCAGTAGTTAACTTGCTGCAATGTCTGCTGAGACTTCTAAGCAAACACTGTGTTGCCGTATGAGCTCTGGCCCTTTTACAAATCCTGCTTAGGAAAGGTGCTTACTACCACTGCGCACGGCACGGGAGCCACCTTTGCAATGCATCACTTCAGTTCTGGGTAGGTCTGGTTTCCAGATGGAGAACAGACAGGCAGGGTGAGATGAAAGTTGAAATGCGATCAAGTTTGCCCAATCGCTCAGGGGCAGAAAGCACTGACACGACAAGGGTGCAGTGGAACCCCTTAGGGAGGGCTGAGGCCAGCACAGACACTGCAGAAGAGGAGATCGTTCTGGCTTCGGAGACGTCACAGTGCTTCCCTCCTGAGTGGGGCATACCTCTTGTTTCTTTGCCTGCCAGGATCGAATGAACATATCTCATAAAATGAAGCATTTTGGTCCCCAGAAGGAGGGGTACAGAGGTAAGAGACACGCGCCCATGGCTGTTCCAAGAATCCTCTGTGCTGCTCCGTCCCTGGGTCACAAAGGGCAGCTGCTCCCCAGGGGGATCCTTCAGGGGAGGGGGGGGGAAGGGGCCAGATGCTGTTAGAGCCAGCCTCAGAAGTGACTCAAGTGGGGATTGACACATGTTCCTGCAGTGCAAGCGGAAGTGCAAGAAAAGGATGGAAGTGCAAGAAAAGGATGGAAAATTTTCTCTCCCCCCTACTCTCTGATAGGAGCAAAACCCAAATAAGTTAATGGGGGCCTACCTCACTGCAGTGTGATTATTAGAGGAAGATGCTGTTCTGTGTACCTCCACCAGCTTTCTGTTACCCTGTGACTGAAATGCAGGGTCTGCATGATCAGCTGTAACCGTTTATCTTTGGTTTGGGGATGCATTTGTTGATCTTGTCCTTTGCAGATTTGCTTACCTCGTTTAGGCTTTTTGAAATTGTATCCTGCTGTCCTCGTTCCCTAAGAGTGCAACCACTGACAGCATAGACAATACCAAGGGTTGACGTTAGTTGTGTCCAGTCTTTTTCAGGATAACTGTGAGTTAGGCTGTGCTAACACACATCAAAAAATATTTACTGAGCACCACTGTTTGCAAAACATATAAAAATATTAAGTAACAGTGTAAGTAGTAATAACAATAAAGGAGATATCCCCAAACAGTGAGATACAAGTTGCCTAACAGAAAATGCTTTATATGTTATTTTCTGGGATTTGGGGTCATAATGCCATTAAATATAAAGACTGAGTGGGATGCATCTGCTGTCCTTAGAAGTCTCTGCACAGGAAATGGATACTGTTGGTGTTCCCTGCTGCCCCGGCAGAGTCCAAGGGAGGTGGCTTTCTGGGTCAATAATGCCATTTAAGATGAGCCCCCAAGTTGTCACACTCTGGAAGCTCTCAGAGTCCTTCCCATCAGTGGAGAAGTTAAAGGTCAATGGCTTATAGATTGCGATTTGCCATGTGAAAGCAACCTTGGTTGATAACAGCCAAACATCTTTTGTCTTGATTCTGTGGTCGAGATCGTAACTGAATTTCAGATTCGAGATTTCTTTGTGAACAAGTATACGGCTCCTCCTATTGAGGTAGCAGTGCAAAAATGTAAATGTGCTTGAAAGACATGAATCTTGCCTAGGATGACAACGTAGTGAGTGGCTTTATCTGTGAGGTCTGTGAGGGGCAGCTCCCTGTGCACACGAACGGTAGCGGGGACTCCCGTGCGCACTGAAGACCCCACATGGACCAGCACACATGTGTGCAAACACACAGGCGCCCCCCCCCCGCTCCCTGTGCCTGGTTCCTTTACTGCCATCCCGTGTTTCAGTGACCACTACCCTCGGGATGTGATGTGGTGTTTTGAAAGTCACAGATACTTGTTGCTTTAGTGAAACCATCCGGTGTAACAGAGATGGAGAGCAAACAGCAGGTTTTAATCAGAACTAAAGCAAATGAAATCCTGTGGTGAAAATCTAGTCCCCCTAAAGTTAGTGATTGGGACCCCCTGGCAAGTTTTCAGCTGCTGCTTCTAGACTATGACATACACACATAATCAAGATAACGAATCCTTTCCCCCAGAACTTTGCGCTTTTCAGATGTGTTAGACGAAGAGATTGAGGTGTTTGAATTTTCCCACGAAGAGTCTTGTAGCTTTCACAGTATCGTGAGAGAAAACATTAAGTCAGAAAAGTCTGAAAAGCAGAGGTAAACCATAGTCCTCTACAAAGAAGGCTCTGGATTGCAGACTGTGCAGTGAAGCTAAGGTTTCCGGGAACTCCTGCTGTTTGGGCGTTTTCTCTTACAGTGGATTGCGGGGAGGGGGCCCCGAGAGCCGCCTTGAGGGGACAGTTAAAGCGGGAATGAGGGTTGGACTGGGGGAGGGGAGGGCAGAGTGAAAATGTCACAGAATCCAACAGATCCGGGTTCAGCCTTGGCCCCTGCTCCCTAGATTTTCCCCTGGGGAAGCAGCCCCAGGTTTCTGCCCCTCGGTCTCTTAGAATCCAGCTTCTGCAGGACTGCAGTGAGGGCCCCGGGGGGAACCGACCACGACAGCACACCCCTCAGCCCCATCTCACACACATCTTAGCACATCTCACGTGCTGCCCACCTGGCCTGGGAACCAAGGGTAGGGGCCGCTGCATGACTGGAGAGGGGCTTGGGGTTCTCGGCGAGCTCATCCCCATGCCCTTTGGAGAAGCCAAGTCTTCCGGGCAGATTCTTACAGAACAGAGCCTTCATTATAGCTAGCAGCAAAAAAGCAGGCCCCTCTTAGAGAGACTTGCTTTTGAAGTGTGGGGAGGCCGCCCGCTGGTAGGAAAGGCCACTGCCCTGAAATAAGATTCGGAACCAGGGGAAGAGTGAATGCTGCTGCGTAGGTGGTCTGCTTCCAAGGAGGGGGTCGCCTAGGGAACACAGGGTTGGGGTAGGTGTTAGTTTTGTCACAAGGATGATCAAGGAGGGTCGGCCGCACGTCGCTCCTGAGACCCCATTCTGGTGTGGAGAGCTGTGGGATGGAGGGAATTCACGGTGAGGTTTGTTTTTGGGACACTGTCCGGGATGGCATCCTGTACCACCGGTGCTTCATAAATGCCATTTCGTGGTGACAACAGTGTGCGTGCCCACGGCCAGGTCCCTGGTTGTTTCAGCCGTCCCCTCCAGCATGCCTCACTCCTCCGGGAGAGCGGTAGCTGGTTGAGGGGAGCCCACACCCCACGGGCTGCAGAGGAAGCCCAAAGCGAGGTGACACAGGCCCTCTGCCTGGGAAGCAGCCCCTGCCAGTGCAGGGAACGTCCTCCAGGCCACTGGCTGCTTTTGCCGTTTCCTCTCCCGTTTCTCTGATGTGGGTTGAGTTTCCTTACAACGCATTGAATGAATGAGAATAAGAAAGTGTGTATTGGCAGAATTACAGCTGGATAATGCCAAGGCTTTCCAAGTCAGAGCGTGAATTTAAGCAGAGCAAAGTTTCAAGTCTGTGGGGCTCAAGAGTGATTGCTGTTCTTCTAATAATGAAAAGTACAAATGTTTGATGTTCAAAGGTTAACCAACGGGACTCTTTCACTGGCCTTCTGGGCTGCTCAGCACAGAGTGGAAACTGTTCTGATCTTTGCCTTATCGCACTTGTATTTTCTAGGCAATTAGAAACATTGTCCACTCAGCATTTAAGAGGTTTGAACCAGCTGGAGACCTTTTTTTTTTTCCCCCCCAAACTAAAGTTTCCTTTTTTTTAAAAAAAACTGACAGTTTTTCCCTTTTGCAAGTAGACTGAAGTTTTAAAGTAACAGGCTTTCAAAATAGCACCCTTAGGACTTGCCTGCATAATTATTACATTTGTCATGGGATTAGCACTTTCCCAAAGTATATTTCTATACCAGTATCTTACTTTGCCCAGAAGTGTGGTTCTTCATAGTATATTATGTGCATTTAGGCAAAACAGACCCAGCCCCCATTCACTAGAATTTGCACTATAAATGCAATTATTGCCAATAAAATGGAAGCCGTTTATCTTAATGAACCAGTAGGAAAATTAAGTCTGTTGAAATGGTCTAAACCTTCCAAGAAAAAAAAAAAAAACCATTGGTAATTCATGGTGGGCTGTATCTATTTTTATGAGCTTCTCTAAGTCATCTCTTTGCTGACTGCCTACAGCAAACAACAACGATACACAAGTAGTGTTTTGTTTAATTTCTTCTGTTCATTAGCAGGTTCACTTCTCCCTTAAAAAAATGATATCTTTGCCCCTCTTGTCTGTTTGAGAGCCTTTAGGGCCTTCCTAGTAAGAAACCAGCACTAGTTGGTCCTACTGGTCTGGTCTTGGGCTGCAGATAGTGTGGTTAATGGCTTCTGCTTTCCCCTCCAAATGGAGGGGGGGACACAGAAGTAATTGAAACTTACAGTGTCAGGGCATAATTGTATTCCATTATATTTAAGGCAAACGAGGAGGTATTCTAGCTAACATGCAGGAAAATGGCCTTAGAGGAGGCCATGTCGCGTGTCACTGAATGCACATGGGGACGTGTTCCCTCCCAGCCTCACCGCCCCCTGCCCCACGCTCTGGCCCCGACCCCAAAACAGAGGCGCTACCAGTGGTAGTCAGGAAATGCCGTGAGCCACAGGTAATGAGCTCGATCTCCGTGTTCCTTGCCAGATCTCCCAGCTGATGACAGAGCCTGGCCGGGAGGGCCTGACAGAGGCGGCGCTGAATCGCTACAATGCAGACAAGCCTTCGGCCTGCAGCGTCCCGGCCTCGCAAGCCTCCTGCGTGGCCAGCGAGACCTCCGCGGGCACCTCGGTGGCCGCGTCCTTCTTCGCCAGGTAAGAGAGGTGTCCAGACCCTCGGTTCTTTCAGGTGAGCCCACCCGGTTGGCCTCTCACGTGGACCAGTTTAGCTAAAACACTGGGAAGAGTTTGGGGCTGTTCTTTGACTTCACTCTTTAAGACAGGGTTTCTCAACCTCAGCCCTTTGACATCTGGGGCCAGGTAACTCTCTATTTAGGGGGACTGTCCTGTGAGTACAGGATGTCTAGCAGCATCCTTGGCCTCTACTCGCCAGATTCCTGTGGCACCTTCCCCGGTTGTGACAACCCAAAATGTCTCCAGATGTTGCCAAACGTCGCCTGGCTTGAGAACCTCTGCTCTGGGAATACGTGGCTCTAAAGATGGTCTCCACAGGAGGAGGAATTTTGTGGGTGCAGCCCCATGGCTGGTGATTGCAGATATCTCTTCTCACTACAGAAGAGGAACTGCTTAAAATTTAGCTATTAAAGAGACGGCAATTTTCTTCCTCCTTGACAGACTAGCTGGATAGTTGTCAACTAGCCAGCTAATTTCAGAAACTTAAAAAAAAAAAACCCTGAGAAACAAAAAAGAAAGGTATTTCAACAATGTTTTCTGCCTAATTTTAGCAACACGGCAGAGACAGGGCAGGAGACATAGGACAGCTGAGCAGGAAGGGGCTTCAGGGATTGTCTGATTTGATCTCCTTATTTTATGAATAAGGAAACTGAGGACCAGGAAAGTTAAACTGTGAGGTAGTTTATAGCAAAGCCAGAAATAGAAACCAGATTCCTCTGGGTTTTCCTCTGTGACTCATTCTTTACTTGATACTTGGAACTTAACCTTAGAAAACTTTTTCTGTACCTAAGATTCGTGAGCTTCTGAGTAAGCAGGGTATAGACTAAATAGCGTGAGATGTGAAATCAGAAGACCCCTTGGGTTTGAGTTCCAGCTCTGCCTCAGGGTCCTCACCTATAAAATGAGAATAATATCTGTTCCTCAGGGTTGCTCTGAAGATTAACATAAGATGATTATAAATTACAAAGTATGTGCTAGACAAATGGTAATTCACTATGGACTTAATGAGCGTGTCAGTAAGAGGGAACGTTGTTTGGCTTTTCCTGTTATCCTTAGCAATGGTAACAGCCAAAGCACAAATCTGAGGAAGGGGCTCTGATTAGGAAAGGAACAAGTTAGAGGAGGAACAGAGGCTGACATCCTGGATTAAGACACAATAAAGGCAGCACACGGGGCTTGTTGGAAGACTGGCTTTGAGGTTCTGGTTGTACCTTGGTGCCGTGTTTATTGTCCTGTGAACAACTGGGCCAACTTGAATGTATGGGAAGTAACAGGAAATATGTATGTAGTGGCCACCTGACAACAGAGGCCATCGTGTTAGCTCTGTGTGTTCGTGAATTTCTGTGTTGTCTGGGACCACTGAGAAAGCTTACTGGGAGGTCATGTCCATGCCACTCAAGGAGAGAATAAACAGATGGAACAGAATGTGAGGGAATGCCACAAGCACAGAAGATCCCGGGACATAGGTGGGCTATTAGAGCATGTCTACAGGAGGGTGACTAAAGTGGTGAGGAAATAGGAGGCCAAGTCCTAGCAGGCTTAGTCTGGAGAAGAGAGCCCTCAGCTGTCTCTTGGGCCATCATGTAAAAGAGGGATTTGGATGGTTGTATAGAAAACCCGAGTATGGGGTCAAAGGCTGAATAAAACCTCATGATGAAAGAGAGAGATCTCCCAGCTCAGAATGAAGGAGAACTTGCTCACAATTCAAACTGCCCCAAGAGACAGTGAGGTCCCCATCACCGAGGGAGATCAAGCTTGCATTGGGTGACTACCTGGCTTCATTGCCGGAGAGAACATTCAGTGCTCAGATGGGGGTTGATCTCCTGAAATACTGAAATGTCCAGAGATTTTTACAGACTGACTGACTCATAAAAAAAACCCAGAAAAAGGAGTTGAAGCAGGAAGAACTAAGAAGTGCTATGATCCCTGATGGACAGTGTTTCGGGAGAATAGCGTTCCCTGCTGTGGGGAAACCAACAGTGTCATCCGAGTCAGGGAGACGATGTCGAGATGGGATAGACCAGGAAGGCCTGAGTGCTGGACAAATGGTGTATGGAGGCCAGCTTTCACGTGGGTCAGAGAAGGATTTACAAACAAGTGAACAAACACCAGGGAAAAGAATGGCGAATGACTGGCAAAGCCAGTCTTCCTGAGAGTTTTGCTTGTACACCAAGGGGTAGAATGGAAACACCAGGGTGGACCCACCTGAATAGGCCAGTGATGTCGGTTGGACGAGGCCCTGCGGATGATGTTAGTGATAAACAAAGAACCCCTGAATTCAGAATTGCAAGGGCTTGTGGTATGAGCTTTCAAAGAGCTAGAAAGGATTCAGAGGGCTACCTGAATACTTGTCATTGCTTTGTGGTGAATGCTGACAGCACCTGGAGCTTAGTGGGTTAAGGCATTAAAAGTACATGGTTTGGGGCTTCCCTGGTGGCGCCGTGGTTGAGAGTCCGCCTGCCGATGCAGGGAACACGGGTTCATGCCCCGGTCCGGGAAGATCCCACATGCCGCGGAGCGGCTGTGCCCGTGAGCCATGGCCGCTGAGCCTGCGCGTCCGGAGCCTGTGCTCCACAATGGGAGAGGCCACAACAGTGAGAGGCCTGCGTACCGCAAAAAAAAAACAAAAAGAAAAAAACTACCTGGTTTGTGTTTAGAGCATTTACAGTGTAGAGTGAGGGGTGAAGTACCATGAGAAAAAGAATAATTCTTTAAAAACACACACACACACACACACACACACACATATATATATATATATATATACATATATATATGGACACAGGGAGGGGGAAGTGTAAGCTGGGACGAAGTAAGAGAGAGGCATGGACATATATACACTCCCAAACGTAAAATAGATAGCTAGTGGGAAGCAGCCGCATAGCACAGGGTGATCAGCTCGGTGCTTTGTGACCACCTAGAGGGGTGGGATAGGGAGGATGGGAGGGAGACGCAAGAGGGAGGGGATATGGGGATATATGTATACGTATAGCTGATTCACTTTGTTATACGGCAGAAACTAACACACCATTGCAAAGAAATTATACTCCAATAAAGATGTTTAAAAAAAAAGTCAAAAAAATAAAGTTCTGAAAAATTTGAAAAAAACCCCATATATATATATTTAAAGAATTATATATGTATATTAGAGACTGAATATATATATATATTCACCCCCCCACACTCATTACGCGGTTTGCCCCGCTGCTCTTGTCCATAGTGGTTGGGCTGTCACGCCTCCCAGAGAGGGTGGCAGCATACTGACAACCTCCCTGTCATGGACGGGGACTGAGAGCAAAGTCGGGTGACCTGCTCAAGGTCCGCACTGTCAAGAGAGAACCAGGGTTGTCCCTCACCTCTGTGGGTCCCCGAAGGCCCCCCTGAGAAGTCATAAGCAGCCCCGTTACGTTGTCAGACAGTAAACTGAGGTCGCGTCAGAGGAGCTTTCTGTTTCAGCTCAAGCAAAGCTGTGTGAGGTGATGGTAGGCGTGGCTTTTAAGAAGGGTGGAATCTGGATCTGTTGCTGGGGCCAAAATTGGAAACACATTAGCGGTTATGGTTTTCGTGGAAGGATAGGAGAGTCGTTCCACATAGGAACTTGGGGGCAGGGTCAGCCCCTCAGATCTGTGTTCACCACTTTTGAACTCGTGCTGCTTGACTGTGTGATTGAAATACATCCGTGAGTCTGCAGGGCTCTGGACTCTACATAGCTCCAAGTGAGGACAGGCTGGCCAGCCCTCAAGAGCTGTGCTGGGCGTCATTTCATTGCAGATAGGAGCAGCGCCACTTGCCAAATTTGTGGCCAACGTGGCTGACATCTACTGAACACTCAGTGTGTATCACTCACTGCACTAAGCGCTTCATATGCAGAACCTCCCTTAATCCTCAGAGTAACCCTGGGACGTAGATCCTGCAATTTTCCCTGTTTGATGGATAGAGAAAGAGGTGTCCTGAGTCAAGTCACCAGCCCAAGGCTACACAGCTGGGAAGTGGCAGGGTGGGGAGTCCATTCTCATTTCCTGTCACCTGTGAGCCTTGTTGCTGTTCTCTGTGCTAAGCAGGCTTTTTCCATCATAATCGCTGATAAAACCCACGAAGTAAGGGGGCCCTGCAATCAGTTTGAGAAGATAAGCAGAACAGCGACAAAACCCTGATTTGTTGAGGGCTGCAGGTGTCCACTTTTCTCTGTGATACAGGCCTTTCTTTTAAAGTGTTTACTTTTCAGAGCTATGGGTAGAGGTCTGGGTGGATCTTGTTGCATTTCAGATTCAACAGCTATAAAATAAAAATTCCAGTTCTGAATAAGCAGTGATACTTTGGACCAGGGCTACCCCCAGTGTGGTTTGTGGACAGCACGCACTTACTGGTCTGTGATAAGTGTGGAAATTCAGAGGAAGCATTTAGAAACTTCTGTAGCAAGTTGACAGAGTAAGTTTATGCCTATTGAATCTAAAAATTAAAAAGTAGGTCTTATAGTTTGAATGTAATTAGAAATAAAAGCAAAAAAGTGATTCCTTCACCACAGATAATTTGAGAAGTGCTGCTTTAGAAAATGTTGAAGCCCAAATTGCTTTTCTTCTACATATCTTTTGCCAGAATTTCTTTATTTAATTAATTAATTTATTTGGCTGTGCCAGGTCTTAGTTGGGGCATGTGGGTTCTAGTTCCCTGACCAGGGATCGAACCCAGGCCCCCTGCATCGGGAGCGTGGAGTCTTAACCACTGGACCACCAGCGAAGTCCCTCCCTCTTTATTTCTTTAAATATCAGCATTTTGGTGGACTGCCTTTGCTTCAGAATTTCAGTACTCTGCTTTTGGAAAAACACTTTTTTGTTCCCCTTTGGAAAAAAGTAGTAACAGTGAAATAGCAACAGTAATACTAAAAATATTAATAGTAATCTTAACCAAAAACAGAGATTGGCATAACTGACCATCAAGTTGGTTATTTATCATGCTTTGAACTTTTCAAATGAGGGAATCTCCTTTGTGTGATTCCCATGTTAATATTAAGTGTTGAAGTCAGGTGTCATTAGATTTCCCATTTGTTGACTATTCACTTTGAATAAAGATTTACTTTTAAAAAAACTGTCATGACCTTGTTTTTTCAGTTTTATTGATATATAACTGACATATATTACTGTATAAGTTTAAGGCATACAGCATAATGATCTGATTTACGTGTATTGTGAAATGATTACCACAATAGGTTTACCCAACATCCATCATCTCATACAGAAACAGATACCAAAAAAAAAAAAGAAAAGAAAAAAAATGTTTTTTCCTTGTGATGAGAACTCTTCGGATCTACGCTCTTAACAGCTTTCAAACATACCGTACAGCAGTGTTAACTTGAGAACTGAATGAAGGTGGTCCAAAGGTACAAACTTCCAGTTATAAGATAAATAAGTACCAGGGATATAATGTACAATATGATGACTATAGTTGAGATTGACTTAATCATGTCCTTTGTGCTTTAAAGTATGAAGTGCGTGAAACCCTATGAAAATTCTTGGGTGAATCCTCAGCTCTGTAGGTTGAGGGGGTAGAATCCTCATTTGAATTTGAAGAGCTGTGAACAAATCCTGGATTACGTGTAGAATTGCCTGGAGCTCTGGGAAATAAAGTGAATCTTCCAGGTGATCTCCTATCTTCGCATTGATGGTCTTTCCCAAATAACCTTACTGATAATCGTACTGTTGTCGTCTTAATCCATGGAGAAAATGAGCTTCTGGCGGATTTTAATCTACATTCAGAGCACGTATGGGAAAAAATAGTGAAAATTGCTAGCGATCACATGAGCTTTGCAAAGGCAAGTTCAAGTTTGGCAGAACTGGTGCTGCCATCTCTGTGGAGTTGGTGAACACATGGGTTTTCAGTTCTGTCTTCAGACGCCACTTCTTATTGTAATGTTATTTCTTTACAGCTTTTACATTTAGTTCACAACCTTTGTAAGACCATAACTTTTTACCAAATTCAAATGAAATTTTCAAGGAAAATTATATAAAGGTCATTTTTCATTATTATTTTTTCATTTCTCTATTTTCTTAATGTAAATAAATGCCTTTAAATCTGTTTTCATGGGTTTTGATTACTTCAGATTACTCAACGCCTTCAAATCCTTACTGTCTGTCCATTTGCTCCTCATTGGATCCGTCACATTAGTTAGAGCTTCTCCCTCTCTTTTTCCTCTGTTCTTTTTTTTTTTTTCCAGTAACGGGGTTATTTTTTATTTACTGACTCTCTTCTTGAAGATTCTGACCTTTACACAATTTTCCGTTGTTGATTAAAAATACACAGCTCCCGGGTTTGGAATTTTCTGCGTAAATTTTGATGTTCACCTCAATATTGGGTTGCCCTGAGACTGATTTTGTGCGGTCCACTTGCTCTGTTTTCTCTCTCTCTCACTTGGCAAGCTGTCCCTCATTTCCTTCTGCTAACTTTTTGCCTTTTGCCTAAACTCATCTTTTTCTTAGGGATGTTATTATATTTCTGACTATCTCCACCTCTTGTGCAATTTCTTCCACCTTTGTTATTAGACCGCTGCTTGTATCACCTGACGGCCATCTCCAAGCCCCTGTTATGCTGTTGACTCTTAGGACTGATTTAACCAGCATCCCTCTGAGGCCAGAGGTTGCTGTGACATTAAACCAAGACCAGCTCGGGTCCAGAATCAGGGGCTTAGCTGAGCTGAGAGGGCCAACTCCCGGCTCCGAGGCCCTGCCCTCAGACGGGTCCCTCCGTTCATCAGCCTTCTTGTGGGACCTGCTCCTGAGTGCTCTGTACTCACGTGCTGCTGTACACACAGCTCCCACTGCCACAGAGAAGGTCCTCCTTAAAAGCCATTTCCGCACTCTCACTGACAGCCAACTCAAATAGTGCCTTTCGCTGGTCACAGCAGATGCTTCTCGTATATAATCTTGCACAGCGAAGGCTTTCTTTAGTCCCTGGGCGTGCTGACACATAACAGTAGTAGTTGGTTATTTGAGAGGAGCCTATTAAGTCAAAGAAGGATGGAGTGTGAAACTGTTCACGGTTCTTTTGTTCTTCCATCAGGTACAGTTCCCTTAGGGATGCTCACATCTTCCCATTATAAATACACCAGCAATTATTACCAGAGAAGAACTCTCCTAAACACACCACAGTTGGTCTCAGGTGATTTAGGGGGAGAAATGTGGAGCTGGGTGCACAGATCCAACTCTTAATTTGCTGATTCTCTGTGGAGAGATGGGGCAGACTTTCTGCCTCCAGTTTTACAGATTGGAAGTTAATTTCCAGCGCCATGTGTGTTACAGCAGAATGATATCTCTACAAAACAAAACAAAAAACGCTAGGAGCTTTGAGGAGCTCATACTGTGGAATTTCTCTTATATGATTATTGTATTTTTCCTGTTTTGTTTGCATCCAAGTCTGCACCTTTGTCTCCTACTCCTTCTAGGGTCTCATTCTGACTTAGGGTCTATCCCTTTCCCCTTTTCTCCCATTACTCTCCACCTTCCCCACACCACCTCCCTGTCTGCCTCTTCCATGGCTCCCACGGAAGTGGGGCTGCCGTTGAACCTTGTAGGGAACACCTGTGATCAGGGCCGACATGCATAATTGTGCCATTTGCTGTTTGGCCAAAACTCTATTGGTTGAGCTGAGATGCCTCCCACTGGGCTCCATCTATCCAAAGGGACGTCTTTTTCTCAGCTGCCCAAAGGCACTGTCTGGGCTCGTGTCTCCCCTGGGGGCAGCGATCTTTGAAGGCCTGAAGTGGAAACCAAATCCCTACCCTCTGGATTTCTTGTTTACTTATTCCTGGCAAGTCATAGCTTTACTTTTCTTAGAAAAGACTCCATGGACTTCTCAGAAAAGAAGGGACTGTTGCTCATGTATATTGATGCAGTGAATGTTTAGGAATCGTAACTATACGAATATAGTTTCGCTTGAACACACATCAGTTGCAATATGAAAGGAAAATACTAAAAAGGAGCCAAATGTGTATTTCGTGCTGTCAGATTTCAGGGGCCGCAGGAAATAGTTTCAGGTGTTGCTGCATGAAGAAGTAAACCCTTGATTGTTTATGAAAGACAGAGAAAGCACTGAAGAAAAAGTGGCCATAATTCAATGTCTACACTATGATCCTTTGTGTTCAAAAAAAAATCCTAAAACACTTTAAATATACGAACCTAACAGCCAGTACCCTACCCCGGCAACCCCAAAACCCCTGTTTTGGGGTGTGCAGACCATAATAGAAATGGCACTCATGGCTTGGCCCACGCCATTCTGAATTGGTGATCTCTGCTAAAGAAAATGGTCAGTGTTTGCTGCCCCATTCCCATCTCCCGCTGCAGGAAATGTGTAAGATAGCGCATTTTCCAACTTAAGTCCTTCGTGTGACGGATGGCCAGTTGGGGCGCTGGCAATCAGCTCACAACATCTGGGACTTATTTGTACAGCTTTGCCTCAGTTGAAAACCCAGTTCTTGGCTTGGTGTGGATGTTTGAAGGCAAAGCAATTCCGCTGAGCCTTAAGGATCCCGGTGATTCTTGTCAAATATTCTCAGGGTTAGGCATTCTGGTTCTTACTGAACAATTTTAATGTCCTTTTTACTGATGCAGGGGTGAGGGGAGGGGAAGAAGAGTACTGGATAAAGCAAAGAGAAGGATGGGGTGGCTTGTGGCTGCATCCACAGCCTGCCACTGACATTCTGACTTTAGGCAAGTAACTTAAACCTCGCGAAGCCTCAGTTTCTCCTGTTAAACAGAGATCATCTTATCTACTTCATAGGATTATAGTGAGGATTAAATGAAAATGTGATAGTTGTTTGTAAACATCATCTAAGTCCTAGAGATGACGTTAAGATGGCATTTGCTATGAAAAGGATGGAATTCTACCCTCAGTGGGAAATCCAATGAATTCCCAACATTCCCTTTAGAGTGGGTGACTTGTGTTGTGCGTACCTTTACGGTGTGTTTACATGCCGCTTTGTAATCCGGCCTAATGACCACCTAGGACCTCCATGGCAATTGTAAAGATCAGGCATCACGCCTCGGAGAGCAAAACTGCCATCGTCGGGGGCCGAAGATCACAGCTGCCTCTTGAAGCCTTACCTGGAAAGAACCAGGTTGTCACTGGTGATTGAAAACATCAGTGACCAGCAGAGAGAGAAACTCTGCCCGCTCCTGTGGAGCTCCAGTTAGCTGACTACACACTTGTAAATCTTTTGAAGGGTTTCTTTTTGTAGTTTTATAGCCCTAGAAAAACTCTCAAACAGTAAGAAAGAAAACAAAAGGAAGAAAAGGAGGAGCCATTAAGAATTCTATGACCATATAGCTTGGTGGTGACTGCAGTGTGCGAGCTGGAAGTCTGCCGTGACACTGACAGTGAAAATGAATCACAACAGTAAATAAAATAGAAGTAAAAGAGGGAAATATTCACTCTCTTTGTTAATACCTTCATCATTTGAATTGGGGGCTGAAGAGGGAAGATATGGTGGCACGGAGTCGATTCATAAAGAACACTAGGGCTTCCCTGGTGGTGCAGTGGTTGAGAGTCCGCCTGCCGATGCGGGGGACACGGGTTCGTGCCCCAGTCCGGGAGGATCCCACATGCCGCGGAGCGGCTGGGCCCGTGAGCCATGGCCGCTGAGCCTGTGCGTCCGGATTCTGTGCTCTGCAATGGGAGAGGCCACAACAGTGAGAGGCCCGTGTACCGCAAAAAAACCCCCAAAAAGAACAATGGAATGACCTGTGTCCTGAATGAGAAGATGGATGGAGAAAGGATACAATTTTATCTACTATATATTTGATAAAATGTTTCCTTGAGTGCACTTCTGCCCCTGCCCTGTTGCAATACCTCTGTAACTTGTTCCTTTCTTCAGTACTTACTCATTTAAAATTAATAGCCTACATTTATTGAGGGTTTCCTATGTGCCACACGCTACTCTGAGTTCTTTACACGAGTTTAAACTTCAGAAGCCCCCATGAGCTGGCCCTCTTATCATCCCATTGTTTAGATGTGGACACCGAAGCGCAGATGGGTGAGGTAACTCGATCATGGTCAGACCGCTAGAAGGAGATGAGTAGGTGCTTGGGCCAGGCCACCCGATTCCAGAGCTCGGGAGCCAGAATGTAAGCTCCGTAAGGGGAGAGATATTTGTCTCTTTATTCTTGGCCGAACCCCTAGTGCCTGAAAGAGGAAATGTTTGTTGAATGGATGAACAAATGCTCTTAGCTACTGAGGCAGGAGATAGGTGGGCTCCAGGTTAGGAATTTACAATCGGCCTCCTGTTTGCACTTGGAACTAGAAATAACAACAGGAACAGGGTAAATACCCAAGCTTTGTCTCCTGAGGACGCTTTAAGATAACAGTCCTGGCAGGAACAGAGAGGGACTAAGCCTTCTTTGAATAAAGGATCAGGAGGTCATATATTCCCCAACCGTGGGGCAAGGGAGACACTGCACATGTGCAGAAAGCCTCCTTGGGGGTCAAAAAGGAGGGGGCACCTCCCCAGAATAGGAGATGCCAAGGCCGTCCCCTAGGCCTCTGGCCTGGAATCCATCTTGGAAAAAAGCTGCACATGCATGTTAGAGAGGGTCCTCAGGCAGATCAGGTGTGGAAAAAGAAACCAGATAATTGGCCAAAGGTAAACAAAGACCCGGAAGAACTGCCCTATATGGATGACTTCACTGCCCCTTTACTGCCTCCTCATTAGGGAGGACGTCCGCACCCTTGCTCTCCGGGTGTGCATCTCTGCCTTGCTTCTGTCTTAAGTAAACAAACTGTTTCTCTGTGTGCTCTCCCCCTTGTGCTGTGTCTCTGATAATGAGCTTTGTACCTGTTTTTACAGTTTTTGCCTCCTTGAGAAATGCATTTTTCAATGGGGGCAAGGACCAGGGGGATTTTGCTTCTAGCCTCTACCCACTGGTGGACCAGTAGCTAGGATTCCTCATTTTCAGCCAGGCTACCCAAGTCCAATTCCTGGGCAGGAAACTAAGATCTCACTTCAAGTCACCGCTCTCAATGCTGCCTCTCCGAGATCACTACTAGGCTCTCCTGCCTCCAAACTCAAAACGGGTTGTGATGGGTGGGCATTCATGAAGTCTCAACACAATGATGATCAGCGAGACCATAGTAGAGAAGGAATGCAGAGCACACCACTGAAGACATAAGGGAGAAACATTTTGACCAACTACTCTATTCCTCTAATTTTGTTAGTTACTAAAATATTGCTTCCTGTCTCACTCAGAGTAAAAGTTAAAGGTTTTCCAGTGGCTTGCCAGGGTCTCTCTACAATCTGCCCAACACGCTCCGCTATCACTCTCCCTCTTGTTTGCTCTGACCCAGGCACACTGACCTCCTTGCTTTTCCTCAGAAAGCGCCAAGACCATTCCTTCCTCACAGACTTTGCTCTTTCTGTTTCCTCTGCTCTTTCTCCAGGTATCTGCTTGGCTCGACCCTTCCTTCCTTCAGATCTTTGCTCAAATGCCACTTAATGGCAAGGCCTTCCCTGACCTCCCTACTTAATATTACAGCTATTCTGGCTCTGCATCCCTCTTCCCACCTAATACCTGTTGTCTTATGAATATCTGTTGAATGAATGAATCTCAGACTCAAAGGGAGATGGGCAGCTAAGCGTCCAGGTTGTCTTCCACTGAATTTCTTTTGAGAAGCTTACATTTTTTTCCCACTAAATTCAAACTACCTGCTTAGGAATTAAATTATTCTCTTAAATCTAGGATGTTTAGGGGAGATAACATCGTCACAAAGCATGGAAAAAGGCGTTGTTGGGAAATTGAGATTCATATTAAAATATAAGTACCCGGTTGTCTTTTCAAGAGGAGGATGTGTAGAGACGGGACCAGAGGGGCTGCCTGGGACAGGAAACCGAAGAAAGAGTTAAAGCACAGGAAAGACTTATGAGTTGTAGGTCTAGCACAATGAAGCAGGGCTCTCCATCTTTTCTCCTGTCTCATTGAAAAGCTGTCTTTTCCTCCCTTGAATAAACCTCTTTGCTTTCTGTCCTGCGCTTTGATTTATTATTTTAATTCTATAGCTGTCTTAGTGAAGTATGTAAAGCATTTGGGGATAAAATCATGTGGAAGACATTACAGAAACTAAAGATGTATTATCTTATGTGGTATGGGGTAGACGCTCGGTGTGCTGAGGAATCCTATCCGAGATGAAAACACAGATCGTGTCTGTGGCATTGTGTATTGACTAAGAAACTGACTCCTCATTGAGGGTATAGGAGGGCGGAATTTAGGGAGTACTGTTATAATAATTTGGTGGGAAATAGGTAAAACTGAAGCATAAAGAGATCTCACTGAAGTGTCTGCTTTTCATAAGTGAGAGATGTCCCTGAAGGTGGGATTTTTATTTTCTTGCCTCTGAAGTGGACATAATGACTTTTTCTTTTCCTTCTGTCTGATTACTAAGGTGTAGATTTCAAGAGAACAGGAGCTGTGTCTAATCCCCTTATTGCATCTAGCACTGCCTGGTACAGAGTAGGAGCTCAGTACATGAATGTTGAAAGAATGAATCAACCATGCTTGAAAACTTAGGTCTGTCCTGCTTCTCACAAGAATGAAATACTTAAAAGAAACTGTGGGATTATGTAGCCTCAGAGATATCATCATTCCAAGTACTAGTATTAATGATAAAAATAATTCTGATAGATAAAAAAATAAATGGAATATTTTCCATGATTGATTTCCACACAGTTAGATTCAGCAGGACACTATTTCTAATAATCATCTTTTTATTTAGCTGGTACAAGAATGATTTTAGCATCACACTGTAATTAGATGCCTTTCCTGGCATTTGGTGTGCTTGCTGTTCATGAAGTACCCTGGAATTCGGGAAATATAATTTCACGAGCCTAGATCATAACAGACTGTGTCATTTTCTTGGCATCCTCAAAACCAAAGCCTTAAGAGTCCATAGTTTGTCCTTTTAAACTCTAGCAAAGGAAAGCAAGGGCCTTGGCAGTGACAAAGAAAGAGAAATTCTCTTGGAGTCTGTAAAGTGATCGGCACCAGGCAAGCCAGTTGAAATAAAAAAATGAGAAAATGTAAACCATCACTCAAAACTTATTTCCGGTCTTTTAGGTGCTTCAAAAAATAATCGTGATTCCTTTTTCTGAAATAAATCTTCATCTATTATTGTACCTGCCTAAAGTGGCAAGGTGGCACTTGGGGGGAAAGCAGAATACCCCTGAACAGAATTGTAGGGGCACTTTCTAGTGATTAAAAAAAAAGCTAAACAGTCTTACATCACTATATATGCTCTCACCACCCACAAGTGTTTAAAAAGCAAAATAAGACCTTGTTTCCACCCTTGAGGAGTTCCAAGCATCAGGTTAAAACTGAGAGAGGTGAACTTCCCTGGTGGCGCAGTGGTTGGGAATCCGCCCGCCAGTGCAGGGGACACAGGTTCGAGCCCTGGTCCGGGAAGATCCCACATGCCGCAGAGCAACTAAGCCCGTGCGCCAGAATTACCGAAGCCCGTGCGCCTAGAGCCCGCGCACTGCAACGAAGAGTAACCCCCGCGCGCATGTGCTCCCCGGCCGTGGGGTCTGAGTTGCCTCGGTACAGCTTGCAGACCGCTGGGAGTCTGGGCTGCTACCCTGCGTGAGTCCTCCCGCGGCTTTCCCCACTGTCCGCCCCTCTCGGCTTCGCGATGCAAGTGGTCCGGGCCTTTGAGCCTGCAGGAAGTGGACGAGAGGCCACAGCACGCGCTGCAGGTCAAATACGGCGGGGCGGAGCTTGACGAGCTGGGCAGAGTGCTGACACCCACCCAGGAGCAGTGGCACGGTGCTCTCCGATTATGTGGGCTTTGGGCCTCCCAAGGGCACAGGCCTTCACCGCTACGCCTGGCTAGTTTACGAGCAGGACAGGCCACTGAAGTGAGATGAGCCCATTCTCAGCAACCGATCTGCAGAGGAGCGTGGCAAATTCAAGGGGGCGAATTTCCGCAAAAAGTACGAGCTCGGGGCTCCGGTGGCCGGCGCGTGTTACCAGGCCGAATGGGATGACTATGTGCCCAAACTGTATGAGCAGCTGTCTGGGAAGTAGAGGAAAGCCAGGAGATGGACACGGTCCCAGAGTTCCCAAGCAGTGTTTCAGTTTAGTGATGCATGTAGATTTCTCCCCTTCCCCCTGCCTGAGCCCTGAGCGGTCAGATTTAGGTTTAGGGTGACTCTTCCTTCTGCCTGTCCTCTTTAATTCTAGGGGGTTTACGTTTTGATCAAATTTGAACTCCGTTTTGGTGAGGGATATTTTGGTACTGGGATGGGGTCATCAAAATGTTAATATAAGAATAACAACCCAGACGTTAAAGAAGAAAAAAATTCTGGTAAAAAGACCAGGTCTGCAGTATTAGAACAGAGTATCAAAGAATCTTTAAGGGAGGTTGAAAAAAAAGAAAAGGTTGATTGCCTCTGCCTTTGTGAGCCCGAGCCCAGGATTGTCTGTGACGGCATCTGACGGCATGTGTTTTCACGGCCCTGTCTCTCACTAAGACAATCAGGGGCCGGCAGGTCCGCTAGCCCCCCATGTGATACATCTCAGGCTGGTTATTGGGTGTCAGTGTCCTGCTCTGGCCCCTTTAAAGAGCAATACTGAAAAAAGCAATAGGGAGAGAGTTGCTGTTAAAGCTTGGCCATCTAGGTGAGCTGCAGGGCTGAGTGAGAGGTCATCAGCAATCCGAAAGTCTGTGCCTGTTAAATTGATCACTCTTCGGTGTAAGAAAAGCCGGTCTGGAGTTGCTGAATGTTGTGTTAATTCTGCTGTTTGCTTATAGTTGAATAAAAACATTGCGTAGTTAAAAAAAACAAAAGAGTAACCCCCTACTCATCGCAACTAGAGAAAACCTGCGTGCAGCAATGAAGACCCAAGCGGCCAAAAATAAATTAATTAATTTTTTAAAATTGTCTAGACTTTATGTGTGGTTCATTCTCTTTTAAAAAACAAAAACAAACAAACAAAAAACTGAGAGAGGTAGAGAGGGAGAGCCAAGGATTACCAAGCCGTGTGTCGTCAAGTCTGACCAGGCTGCAAAACCTCCCTTCTGCTGCTGCCTCTGCAGCCCCCTGGCTGCACACCACTGGCTTCAGGCCCCCCAGGAATTCGCCAGATGCGTGTAGCTGGCTGTAGCAGGTACTGTTGGCCCCCACGCCCCCATGCCCTTCTGCTTATCATTCTCTAAACAAAACCTTGCAGCTCCCAAGGTCCAGGCAAATAAGTCTGACAGGAGTTGGTGGATAAATACCCCAGCTCCCTTCCTCCTTGGTTGGGATAACACTGAGACAAGGTCTACCCTGTCTCCCTGATTTCCTAAGTAGGACTGAGCCCCAGTTGCCTACGTCAGCAATCTGCTTGATAACGCATCCTCCGGTCATTTCCTTCCCTCCCTGTCTTGCTTTCCCACTTCCCTACACCGCTTCCTGGAATCACCCTCCAATGAAAGCTACTAGCACTCTTATCCTTATGCAGGGATGCTTCTAGGGAAACCCAGCATAAGCTATTGGCAGTATATCCTCACTCACTCACCCATTCATGTATCCATTCCTTCATTCATTCACCAGGCATTTGGTAAGCCCATACTGTATGCCAGACATTATATTAGATGCCGAGGATGACAAAAGGGCAGCCACTGCCACCAGGGAGCTCCCCGTTCAGAGGGGCAGCCAGTCCCATTACTGGAGAGTTATAAACAACATGGAAGTCCAGGACAGAGCAGTACAGGAGAACTCCCAGTATCACTATCCCTAAGTCTTGTCTTATCCATTCATTTCCTGTCTCCCCTTCTAGAATGTAAGATCCATAGAAAGAGACCCTTGTCCGTCATGTTCCATCGTTGAAACCTCAGCTCTTAGAACGGGGCTGGGGCTCAGTACATATTTGGTGAGTGTGTCTCAGGAACTTTAGGAGTCTGCCGTGGAGAGTTCCCTGCCAGCTGTCCCTCCTCAGGGAGGCCACCTGGGCGCAGCTCACTGAATTCCACTGTGGAAGTAGAGCCTCCAGTACAGAGTGACGGCCTGTGCTCAGGGCAGGAGAGAAAGAATGAGTGCCGCCTGCACAGCGCTGCACCTTGGGGGTGGGGCCTTCTTTCTGGTCACTGGGAACTGAGTACTTTGCCCCACCAGGCACCTGAGACGAGTGTTTTCCTTTAACATAACGGAGGGGAATCTGCTTCAGAGTCTGTTGACGTAAATGTGAATCACATCTAAAAAATACCTTGATAGCAGCATCTAGGCTGGTGTTTGACCAAACAGCTGGGCGCCATAGCCTGGCCCAGTGGACCGTCGCTCCTAGAATCAGTACTCAGTCTAACGTGAAAATACTTTCCGTTCTGTGCAACGCCAGGCTCCTACTGAGACACCCTGAGGTTGCTCCTGGCTCTGGTTTCTTAGCACTGGGGCTGCAGGGATGTGCCCGCTGGTCTTCAGGCGTGCCTCCTTCCCTCCCTCCGCCCGCCTCCCACCCTTATCCTTTGGTCTTCAGGGTCCCCACCTGTGGACAGGTGCAGTTTAATCCTTGTGTCATCTGGATCAGTTGGAGAGTCCCATATCATTTCTCACTGAAGATGCTGAGCATTTTGTTTTCGCTTTCACACTAAAGGTAGAGAAAATAAAAATAGATATTATTAATCTTTACGCATCTCCTGTGGTCCTAATCACAGCCTCAACGTCCTATGGTGGATTACTACTTTGCATGTTCTTTATTTCCTTTAAAGCTAGGCACGTGAGGAAGACTGATCTGTGGAGTCTAGATCCTGCTTAGTTGCGGGGGGAGGGAAGCTGCAGTAAATTTAGACATCACTAGTGTTTCTTTACATTAACTTACAGCCATTGCTACAGAAGCTCGTAAATCAAAAACTACCAAGTCTCTTCCCTACACACCTGGAACCTCAGCATTACAGTCCATTCATTCTGTGATTGCCTCCTTCACAAAAGAGGCGTGGGGGCGATGGCTCAAACAGGATTTCCCAACATAGCTCTGATATCCAAGCCATGACTCACCCATGTCTTTTGACCTTTGCTTAAAAAATATTTCCGGGTAAGGGAATTATTTACTTGAAGCATAGACTCGAAGAATTTGGTCCCATTATCTTTTTCCTCTAACCTTCCTCCTTTATTACTCTCTCTTCTTTCTCTCCCTTTCCTTCTTGGGTTTTGGTTTTGGTTTGTTATTTTACATACATTTCAAAACAAGTCTAACGGCATCAGAAACAAAACACAGAAAAGTCTTCTTTATTTTCCATTCTGTTCTGAGCCATAGATTCTTCCATGTACTCAAATAATACATCCAAGAGGACTGGTAGAATGAATTTGATTAGCCTCTTAAATGTTTTAGCACCTGCACACCATAGCGCTTGCAAGAGTGGGGAAAAGATTTTTCCTCCTATCCCTAAGGGATGGCTTGCTACTTGGGCCGTGTAGCTGTGTGTGCCACTTTACTGAGGCTAAGATTGAGTAGCCCTGGTGGAGAAAGAAAATCCTAAATAAGTACAGGTACAGCTTCGAGGCCCCATATGTTTTTGTTTTTGTTTTAATTTTATTGAAGTATAGCTGATTTACAAGGTTGTGTGAGGCCCCATATACTGTTTGTTTTTTTTTTTTGCGTTATGCGGGCCTCTCACTGTTGTGGCCTCTCCCCCTGCGGAGCACAGGCTCCGGACGCGCAGGCTCAGCGGCCATGGCTCATGGGCCCAGCCGCTCCGCGGCATGTGGGATCTTCCCGGACCGGGGCACGAACCCGTGTCCCCTGCATCGGCAGGCGAACTCTCAACCACTGCGCCACCAGGGAAGCCCGCCCCATATACTTTAACTTCTTAATTTTGTTCTTTGAGAACCATGTTTACTTTTTTTGAGAAAAAGGCATAAATAAAGGAAAAAGAGAGGCTATACTTTATTTAGATTTTCAGGCAGCCTTTAAAAATACGTCATACTGGAAGCAGTAGAAATGATTTTACACTACCCTTCCCCCAGTCCTTCACTCTTAGTTATTTTTACTGAAGAGAAGTTAGGGCATATGCTCACACAAAGACTTGTCCATGAAAGTTCACAGCAATATTATTCATAATAACCAAAAACTGGAAACAACCCAAGTGTCCAATGGATAAACAAAATGTGGCATATTCATATAATGAAATACTACTTAGAACACTCAAACTATTCATATATGTACCAACATGGATGAATCTCAAAGTAATTATAGTGAGTGAAAGAAGCCAGACTCCCCCACCAAAAACAGAAGACAACGTACAGTATGATTTCATTTCTATCCGATTATAGACAATACGAACTAATCTATAATGACGGAAAGCATTATCAGTGGTTGACTAGGAATGGGGGCGGGGAGGGACAGATAACAAATGTGCAGGAGGACGCTTTCAGGGGTAATGGATGTGTCCGTTATCTCGCGA
Source organism: Grampus griseus (assembly GCF_964374135.1). NCBI lineage: Eukaryota > Metazoa > Chordata > Mammalia > Artiodactyla > Delphinidae > Grampus > Grampus griseus. The sequence continues at coordinate 25,724,963 of NC_139017.1, read as the reverse complement.
TGGTTTCCCAGGTGTATACATATGACAAATCTCACCAAATTCTAAATGTGTACAGTTTATTATATATAAATTATACCTCACTAAAGCTAAATAATTGAGTTTTCTTGGGATTAGAGACAATGTTTTGAGATGGAGAGAGAATTACCTTAGTAAATGAAGAGTTGGGATAGGGGCTTCCCTGGTGGCGCAGTGGTTGAGAGTCCGCCTGCCGATCCAGGGGACACGGGTTCGTGCCCCGGTCCGGGAGGATCCCACATTCCGCGGAGCGGCTGGGCCCGTGAGCCATGGCCGCTGAGCCTGCGCGTCCGGAGCCTGTGCTCTGCAGCGGGAGAGGCCACAACAGTGAGAGGCCCGTGTACCGCAAAAAATAAAAATAAAAAAAAATAGAAATTTGTTTGCACCCAGAAGTTCTTATGAAGTTTTGATAAGTATACCTTAAAACACAAGAGGGAAGCAAAAACCATCGCGGGGGAGGAGGAACTTCCCTTTTGAGAATAGTCAGTTGGAAGAACTCCTCAGTCTGGAAGACATGATGTGGGAGGGAATCTGAGTAGCTCATGTCACATGTGTATAGATTATTCACTTAATCTTGAGTTAGCTCTTAAGATTGAGAAGAAGCAGCATTAGGGAAAAATAAAGCAAGCTGTCCTCCACATCCTAAGACACGGTTCTGACTGAGACGATAAATCTGCAGGTCCAGATTCCTTCACAGATGGTAGGCTGATGGGAAGCTGTTAGCCAGAGTTGTCGGGTAGAGAGCAAATCCCCAACTTCAGAGGCCTCTCTCATGCAGGGGGAGATGGAATTCTCAGCTCAATGCCTCAGGACTCCGGTCCAGTATCATGGCTGTTCTAATCTGTTTCTACAGCATTTTAAAAAGTGGCTGCATTATCCTGAACATTTTTATCAAACAAATCAGCTGATATAAATGCATAAAGTTGGCTGAAAGCAGGCCAGGATTTCAAAGCCCCCTTCGGCACGTCTAGGTTGGGCACACGTCATGGACCCTCTCCTTTGGCCGCGGACTCAGGGGCAGGCTGGTGTAGAGTGACTTCCGGCATCTGATGTTTCGGATGTGAACATCAGCAGAGCAGACGCTAGGCAGTTCCCCTCTGCACCTGGAGTGTTTCATGCCCAAAAGGAAGGAATAGAAATCCAAACCAGCGCAGTCAGTCAGAAAGAGGACAGGCGATGGCCTGGCGTTCTCTCCTCGGCTTCGTGTGGAATTGCAAAGTACTGCTTTAGGGCTGTGAACTCCAGCCACCTGCTTGCTTGGATCCTGGAGAGCAATACTGCTGGTATCTGCCGCCCTAATGAAGAGGGCGCAGGGCACGGAGGAGCTGCTATCCGGCTCCTCACCGGCGAGGAGCTGGGCTTGGCAAACGCGGGGATGCACATTTGAAAGTGAAGACGGAGGAAGCCTGATGGCTCCCAGAGGACACAGCCGCCAGGTTTCCTTTGTAAAAGAAACGGGACTGTATAGTTTAGAAAACACATTGACTTTTTTCGAGATGTCTGCACCTCAGCCACAGCTGAACAAGAGTCTTTCTCTGTTGCTGGCTTCTTGTTTGCTGTAATCCTATAATTTTCTGGTGCTCGTGACCATCGGTGATTCTCCGGCTTCTTGTCCTCCCCCCATCTATCTGTTGGCTCCTGGGAGCAGGGGTTCCAGTCCACCTGGCTAGCCAGCATGTGATTCTGACAGTAATGAGCCACATGGGGAGACCCCAGGAGAGGAACAAGAATAGGTCATCCCTATATTTTTATGTGGAGATTGATAATCAAGGCTAACAATCCCGGCAGAAGGTGAACAACACATTAAACAGAGGGGAAAAGATAATAAAACATCTCCTGCTGGTTAACAGTCGTTGGGTGGAAACGTTCCCTGGAACTATCCAGCTGTTGCACTTCATGGCTCATAAAGTCTCGGTAACGTCCGTCAAGGGCCTTTTTTCTTGGTGAGGGATCATTTTTTTCATGCAGTTATGATAGCATCTGGTTCCTATCCCTGGAAATGCAAAGATCCACAGGCACAGGCAGGCAGCTGCTGGGGAAGAGCCGGACTGCAGAGGCATCTTGCTCCTTTGACGGGTTTTGGGTCACTTCTGATCTAACGGGCACCGTCGGCATGTAAATGCAGGCTCAGTGGGGGGGTCTGAGCATCTGCTGTGTTCCAAGTTATCACATGTAATCCTCACAACTGTGAGGTAGGGATTATCATCATTTAAAAGAGAATACCATGGGGCTTCCCTGGTGGCGCAGTGGTTGAGAGTCCGCCTGCTGATGCAGGGGACGCGGGTTCGTGCCCCGGTCCGGGAAGATCCCACATGCCATGGGGCGGCTGGGCCCGTGAGCCATGGCCGCTGAGCCTGCGCGTCCGCAACGGGAGAGGCCACAGTAGTGAGAGGCCCGCATACTGCAAAAAAAAAAAAAAAAAAAAAAAAAGAATACCATGGAAACCAGAGCCCTGGAGTCTTTGAGGAAGCGTACCCAGGTCACAGTGCTGCAGGTGACAGTCCGAGATGTCCATATCTGGTGGCCTTTGCTCTGTGCCACATTGCTGCAAAGATGGAAGAAGAGAGGAATTGCTTGCTGTGTGTGCTCTGGGTACGTGTGAAATAGCTCTGCACTTGCTTCTCCTACCTGGTGCTCGGGCACGTGTGTGCTGAGAAGGGGTGACACTTTCCAGAATACTCAAAGTAAACCATGGGAGTACTAAGTGACCTGCTGTTTGAGATCAGGTTTCCCAGGAGCAGGTCGTGAGGTAAGGAGCCCTGTGCAAGTGATTTATGAAGAACGTGGTCCCCGGGGGACCTGTAAGGGGGTGAGAGAGGCCGGGAAGGGAAGAGAAAGGGGAAGCCAAAGAAAGGTACATCTTCGCGCCCTCCCTCCGGCAGAGGTTGGCTTTCAGCATCAGCCTGGTTCTGCCGGGGAACTACACCTCAGAGCTGTCCTGAGCTGGGCAGCAGAGCTGGGGCCGTAATACTCCCTGACCGCCTATTAGAGTTGCAGAAGAGCAGGAAATCCCAGAGACATCTGGCCAGCTCTCCACTCAAGCAGGCAGCCCAGGCTCCAGCAGCCCAAGGATAGGCCTTTGGAAAAGAGCAGCAGGTGCTGACTGTTAGGAGCAGAAGTGCACTGAAGGGCAGCACACAAAATGCTGCAAGAGCGCTGAGGGGCCCTGGGTTCTGCACCAGCCTTGTCGCCTGCACCTGCCCTTTGTCACACCCAGCTGGCAGAAGAGGACACTGATGAGATAGGAAGGCAGCAGGGAGATGAATCAGGGACCCCCGGTGTTTTCAAGCAACACCCTCGGCTCTATCTCCACAAGAAAGAGTGTCGATTTTCCTAAATTCTGGGAATGGTGTTTTTTCTATCACTGCGTTTATCAGTGAGCCACTTTCAACCCGTGTCAGCGCGGAACAGAACGTTGGGTTATTTCATGTTGGATGATATAATTCATGTGGACAAGGCAGATCTCTTGGGAGTGAAGGGAAGTTGTTCCTAAGTAAACTTCCGTGTTCTCTTACGAGGTGGGAAAATGCAAAGGGAAAATAAAAAGTCGGGGGTGCCCAAGACAGAGAGCCTCCCCATCTGAAACCATGCTGTGACTTGAAGTGCTGCAGATTCCAGACCCATGTGTGTCTTTCTTCAAAACCAATAGCTGCATGTGAAAAAAAATTATATAGTATGTGAACCCGTAGCAATGATATTTTAAATGAAAACAGATTCCTTCCATTTAAAAGAAATGTCAACTCTTTGTTTTGGGGTATGGGGGTTCCCCACATGTGTTCCAGCTGAACAGGAACACCAAATCCTGATGTAGTTTATAGCAGAATCTGGTTCTGTCCTTAGCTCTCTTTGTATCTGTCACAAACGTCGGCATCGAGGACTCTAGACGCCAAGTACATTATGGTTTTAAAGCTGTGACTGAGCAGAGACACGAATGGATCTTCCTCCTTTTTGGGCTGTTTGAGGGCACAGAGGGTGAAATCCAAGCGTGGTAATCAGGGACTGCAGTGGAACCATGCTTCTCTTATTATGTAAGCCTAGTCTTCCTGGCAACCCCAGCGTGGGGAGAACCATCAAAGGGGCATGGGTGAGCACTGAAACAGGTAATGAATGAAAATGTTTTATGATGATAATGGAATTACAATTTTTTAAGTGTACCTATTCTTTAGAGACATATACTGAAATATTTACAGATGAAATGTTACAGTAATGCAGAAGAAGAGAGAAGTGTTGGGGGAGGGGGGTATACATGGAGTAAGATTGGCAATGAGTTGATAATTGTTGAAACTGGGTTGCAACACAGACTGTTCTATTTGTGTATATGTTTGAAATTTTCCATAATAAGAAGGAAGAAAGGTCATGAAACTAGTTTATACTTAAGGGTCCATCCAGAAGGCTCTTTGGAAGCACAGCCCTGCTGGTCCCAGAGTATACCTTGCATTCTCCCTGGCGACCATAATTATAGCCTCTGCTGCAGGACTGCTGTGGACACCTGGCACAGCTGCCACCACCCCACTCCTCCCAGGACCCCATTCCTCCAGGCACAGGGCCCCCAGCATTACGATTCCAGTAGGCCTCCTCCCTTATTTCTTGCAAAATTAGTCTTTAAAAAAACTTTTTAAAATTGAAGTATTGTTGATTTACAACGTTGTGTTAGTTTCTGGTGTACGGTAAAGTGATTCAGTTTTATACGTACATTCTTTTTCATATTCTTTTCCGTTATGATTTATTATAGGATACTGAATATAGTTCCCTGTGCTATACAGTAGGACCTTGTTGTTGTATCTATTTTATACATAGTGGTTTGTATCTTCTAACACCAAACTCCTAATTTATCCCTTCCCCACCTCTTTTCTCCTTTGGTAACCATAAATTTGTTTTCTATGTCTATGAGTCTGTTTCTGTCTTGTAAATAAGTTCATATTTTAGATCCCACATATAAGTGATACACATGGTATTTGTCTTTCTCTTTCTGACTTACTTCACTTAATATGATAATCTCTAGGTCTATCCATATTGCGGGAAATGGCATTATTTCATTCTTTTGTTTATGTCTGAGTAATATTCCATCGTATATACAAACCACATCTTCTTTATCCATTTGTCTGTCGGTGGACATTTAGGTTGTTTCCATGTCTTGGCTATTATAAATAGTGCTGCTATGAACATGCAAACTTACTCTTGACACGAGTGCTAGGGACTGAGCTAATTTGAGCAATACTGACTACTAAAATTTCGTTGGCCCTCATGACATTCCCTTTTCTCAGAAAAAAAAACAGTAAGATAAACACTGGGTTTGTTTGCTTCTATAGAAGGAGCCCAGCTAAATTTTATAGTGCTAGTTAAGAAAAGTATAAGGAGCTGTGATTTAGTCCCAGACATCTGCAGCCCTGGAAACAGAGTGGCCATGTGGGCAACTAGGCCTAGAGCAGGCTCAGAAAAGAATCAGGCCTGGGATCCCAGCCTCTTGCCTCTGAGGTGGATTTTTATCCCCCAAGGCCACCTCCTTTTGGTATGTCTGGAGGTTCTAGAGTTTAATTAGAGGAACACAAAAAGTGACTAAGAGTAATTTAAAGAATAACCAAAAAGCCTATCATAAAGCAGTTAACTCTTATGTGAATGGTTTATCTCATGGGGGTGGTATCTGATACAACTGCAAATCCTGCTGTCTTCCAGTTTACAAAACATCCACGTGGAACTCTACCCCCTGCCATTTTACGCAAAGACAGATCATTACTGCTATCACTAGGGACTTCCCACAGACATTGACTGGGTTCTGGAGGAGAAAAGGAAATTCCATTATTTGGGAAGTAAATTTCATTTTCTTTCATATTTGGGGGTACAGTTTCTGACTACACCTCTGGTCCCTTTCATAAAGATATGTGTACCGTGAATGCTAACAGATTCTAGGATATAATCTGATTGATTGATTGGATGGTAATATGCTCTGCAGTTGCAACTCTCAGCTCTGTTTTATTGGCCCCTTCACCTTACGGCATGTGGGGTGGATCAGGCTGGCTCCTCTGGAGCTGGTACATTGCTAGTAAATTCCATTGCTGCCGCTGTGCTTTGGTCTCCTCTCCTCAAGGTCAGTTGATACTGATCAGGGCAAGGACCTCATGGCGAATGTTCCAGCCCTGATGTCTTCAACTTATCTTTCGTTTTGAGTATCTACTAAGTGAATAAGAATATGCTTAGTACTGGGAGGATAGATCATAACTCTTAATAAGGACTAATCTCAGAAAGAAGGAATTAGTATAGATCTTCTGGAGGGCTGGCCAATGCTTAGAAGCCTGGAGGAGACCTGGGAGTTCTCTCAGTTACAGAAACAGCCCAGGGCTCTTCTCAACTTGGTGTGCAGACAGATAGCTATCATTCAGATTCAGAATTGACATCACAACCTATAAAGTGTTGAATCCTCTCTTGCATTCGCAGAGCTGCCTTGGATTTGAATAACTTAATGTTCTCCATACATTGAAAAATATATTATTGAACATCTATAGATTCCAGATAGTGAGGTCTGCTAGGTTTTGGCTAGCTTTGTGGGTTTTAAAGCCAGAAGCACCCAGCAGCTATTAAATCCTTAAAGTAATGCAAAATATATGCATAGTCTCAGAGTAAAAAAACCTTCAATGCCTGGAACGAGGAGACTGTTCAGTTTAGCACACCTGTACTTGAGGATTGATCTCATGTTGCTGTTTTGGGTCTGCAAGTTCAGGATAATATCATGTGGATTTTTGAACCAAAATGAATACAACAGACAGTCCATCACGATAACAGAAGGATGCTGGAGCCTGCAGATGCCATCCACATCAAGGACTTTGCTTTCATTGAGCTCTGCAACCCCGTGGATTGTTGTCATATGGAAGTGATTGGGGTGAAAAGAGCCAAGATGTTCCTAAAAATCAGTGAGGGCAGTTTGAAAGCCTGAGTCAAAAAACAAGCTGGATACACCACAGAGGAAATTTTCTCAATAACTGTTTTTGGAGGAGGTTTTAGATCACTTGCCTTTGAGTAACATTTGTTTATCAAGTGTCCAGTAATCACTTCCATTGTAGCTGGAGCAGGAGGGGCTGTGTTTTCATCGCAGACCTAATTCCCATGATTCAATGTGCCGTCAAAGCTCCATTTTTATTGCCCTTTCTATGGCTGACATACATTTCCACTTTGTACTGTTTATCAGATAACTTACTACAATCTGGGAAGTGCATTCACTAAACACCTGACTAGCCTCAAGCTCTTTACTTTTGACAAAACAGGAGACAGAAATTATAATGACTTTCCCATGTTAGACTGAATTATGGAATTTTAAGATTGTTTTGAAACACTTGGTTGAATAGAGAGGTGAAATATCCTTGATACTTTACTGCTGGGGGAGGGGTTTATCCAACAAAAAACAAAGACGTAAATTTCAAATGACAATTTGTCTCCAAGATATGCCTCTACCATAGACGCTTTTTAATCTTTTTATAGTCTACTTGATATCTTATGCAATTATTGTCAGTGCTTTCTGCTAATGGATTCATTGCAAGTAGGTTTACCATACGTGGAATCTACTTTTTCTTGTGTAAGCACTTTTCATTCTTATACATGTGAGGTGTGTCCATACATGATGGATGTGCCGTTTATTGATAGGAGAGAAAAATGTATCAATAGGGATTGTACATGTATTTTGCCTTGGGCAGCAGCAGCATTGCAATATAAAATGTGGTTGGTGTATGTCTAGGCAGAATGTGGTGGCTTTCCTTGCTCTCCTTCCATTGAACCCCTTCCAGCAATCAACTGTTTCCTCCAGTTGGTATCTTTGGTGGCCATTTTCTCTCACTTCTCTCTGTTGACTTTGTTTTTCCATCCGCAAATTGCTTTCTCTGTCTAGCTTGGAAGCAACAGAGTGGCTCCTCCCAAATCACTGAGTTTACAGGGCTAAAGGAGCTTGCTTGCTCCCATGTTAGTTGCCTGGGATTAGAATTTGAACGTGAAGACTGGGAGGAATAGCACCATGCTTCTCTGAAAGGATTTTCACTGTTGCTCCAGGTGTTCTGAAAAGAGGAAATGCGTCACCTTCAGTCACTTTTAATGCTACAGGGAGAAAGGAGTCGTGTTAACTATATAAGAAAATAATCTAATCCTTTTCTGTGTGGTCCTTTCAATAAAGTTTACGGCCCTCTCCAGTGGGTCCAGTGGCTCTGAGAACAATAATGGCTGGTGAATTATTGTTCCATCTCTGCTACTATTTGATTTCCGTGCTTTGGTTTAAAAAAAAATTCACTTCATGGGGCTTCCCTGGTGGTGCAGTGCTTGAGAATCCGCCTGCCAATGGAGGGGACATCGGTTCGAGCCCTGGTCCGGGAAGAGCCCACATGCCGCGGAGCAACTAAGCCCGTGCACCACAACTACTGAAGCCCGCATGCCTAGAGCCTGTGCTCCACGACGAGAGAAGCCACTGCAATGAGAAGCCCGCGCACCACAACGAAGAGTTGCCCCCGCTCGCTGCAACTAGAGAAAGCCCACGTGCAGCAACAAGGACCCGACGCAGCCAAAAATAAATATGTAAAATAAATAAATCTATTTAAAAAAAGTTTTAAAAAAAATTCACTTCATTGTGACAATCTTTTGAGAAAACAAGGAGACCAGTGGTGTTATACCTCTGTGTAGGTGTATTCTGTGGTAGGATTTAGAATGAAAGAGTGTGAATACTGAAGGGATCTTCTCAGACTGAGGTACCTGAACACCCGGGCATAGAGACTGATGTGCCAGAGTCTCTGAGAAGCTGTTGGGTATATGGTACATCTTCTTGGGGGCATTAGTTTTCCTTGAAATCTTGGAGGTTGGGGGAGACCAACTTTTTAACTGTTAAACACAAAGAGATGCATTATGGAACACAATATGAAATTTGGATGAATTTGTAAGATAGAGAGTGAACTTCTAAGTAATTTCTTGCTAGATTTAGACTGTTTGGAGTTATGTCTCCACCATGGGAACTAATTCACTCTGTCCATTGCCATTAGATCTACTACAGGGAAAAGTTTCTTTTTCTGTTTTTCAAAGAACCAGCTGCTTGCTGTATTTTTTTTTTCTTGGTTCTAGTGTTTTTCTATTTGCTACCTCATTGTTTTCTGTTTTTAATCTTATTATTTCTTTCATTCTGCTTTCTTTCAGTTACTTTGTTGTTGGAATTGGGAATTTAATGCATTTGTTTTTATTGATATAAATATTTAGGCTATGAATTTTCCACTCATGACGGCTTTAATGGTATTTTATAGACTGATATGTAGTGTTTTATTAACATTCTGTTTTAGAAATTCTGCAATTCTGGTTTGTATTTCCTCTCTTACCTGAGAATTATTTAATATAGATTTTAAAAATTTCCACTGGAAGAGCCTTTTGGTTTTATTTTTTTTTAACATCTTTATTGGAGTATAATTGCTTTACAATGGTGTGTTAGTTTCTGCTTTATAACAAAGTGAATCAGCTACACATATATCCCCATATCCCCTCCCTCTTGCATCTCCCTCCCTCCCACCCTCCCTATCCCACCCCTCTAGGTGGTCACAAAGCAGTGAGCTAATCTCCCTGTGCTATGCGGCTGCTTCCCACTAGCTATCAGTTTTACATTTGGCAGTGTATATATGTCCATACCACTCTCTCACTTTGTCCCAGCTTACCCTTCCCCCTCCCCGTAGCCTCAAGTCCATTCTCTAGTAGGTCTGTGTCTTTATTCCCATCTTACTCCTAGGTTCTTCATGACATTTTTTTTTCTTAGATTCCATGTATGTGTGTTAGCATACGGTATTTGTCTTTCTCTTTCTGACTTACTTCACTCTGTATGACAGACTCTAGGTCCATCCACCTCACTACAAATAACTCAATTTTGTTTCTTTTAAGGCTGAGTAATATTCCATTGTATACATGTGCCACATCTTCTTTATCCATTCATCTGATTATGGACACTTAGGTTTTCTCCATCTCCTGGCTATTGTAAATAGAGCTGCAATGAACATTTTGGTACATGACTCTTCTTGAATTATGGTTTTCTCAGGGTATATGCCCAGTAGTGGGATTGCTGGGTCATATGGTAGTTCTATTTGTAGTTTTTTAAGGAAACTCCATACTGTTCTCCATAATGGCTGTATCAGTTTACATTCCCACCAACAGTGCAAGAGGGTTCCGTTTTCTCCATACCCTCTCCAGCTTCTATTGTTTGTAGATTTTTTGATGATGGCCATTCTGACTGGTGTGAGGTGATACCTCATTGTAGTTTTGATTTGCATTTCTCTAATGATTAGTGATGCTGAGCATCGTTTCATGTGTTTGTTGGCAATCTGTATATCTTCTTTGGAGAAATGTCTGTATAGGTCTTCTGCCCATTTTTGGATTGGGTTGTTTGTTTTTTTGATATTGAGCTGCATGAGCTGCTTGTATATTTTGGAGATTAATCCTTTGTCCATTGCTTCATTTGCAAATATTTTCTCCCATTCTGAGGGTTGTCTTTTCATCTTGTTTATGGTTTCCTTTGCTGTGCAAAAGCTTTTAAGTTTCATTAGGTCCCATTTGTTTATTTTTGTTTTTATTTCCATTTCTTTAGGAGGTGGGTCAAAAAGGATATTTATAGGACATTCCATCCAAAAATAACAGAATACACTTTCTTCTCCAGTGCTCATGGAACATTCTCCAGGATAGAGCATATCTTGGGTCACAAATCAAGCCTTGGTACATTGAAGAAAATTGAAATCGTATCAGGTATCTTTTCCGAACACAATGCTATGAGACTAGATATCAGTTACAGGAAAAAAATCTGTAAAAAATACAAACACATGGAGGCTAAAAAATACACTACTTAATAACCAAGAGATCACTGAGGAAATCAAAGAGGAAATCAAAAAATACCTAGAAACAAATGACAATGAAAACACGACGACCCAAAATCTATGGGATGCAGCAAAAGCAGTTCTAAGAGGGAAGTTTATAGCAATACAATCCTACTTAAGAAACAAGAAGCATCTCAAATAAACAACCTAACCTTATACCTAAAGCAATTAGAGAAAGAAGAACAAAAAACAAAAAAGTTAGCAAAAGAAAAGAAATCATAAAAATCAGATCAGAAATAAATGAAAAAGAAATGAAGGAAACAATAGCAAACATCAGTAAAACTAAAAGCTGGTTCTTTGAGAAGATAAACAAAATTGATAAACCATTAGCCAGACTCATCCAGAAGAAAAGGGATAAGACTCAAATCAACAAATTAGAAACGAAAGAGGAGAAGTAACAACTGACACGGCAGAAATACAAAGGATCATGAGTGATTACTACAAGCAACTGTATGCCAATAAAATGGACAACCTGGAAGAAATGGACAAATTCTTAGAAAGGCACAACCTTCTGATACCGAACCAGGAAGAAATAGAAAATATAAACAGACCAATCTCAAGCACTGAAATTGAAACTGTGATTAAAAACCTTCCAACAAACAAAAGCCCAGGACCAGATGGCTTCACAGGCGAATTCTATCAAACATTTAGAGAAGAGCTAATACCTATCCTTCTCAATCTCTTCCAAAATATAGCAAAGGGAGGAACACTCCCAAAATCATTCTACCAGGCCACCATCACCCTAATACCAAAACCAGACAAAGATGTCACAAAGAAAGAAAACTACAGGGCAATATCACTGATGTACATAGATGCAAAAATCCTCAACAAAATACTAGCAAACAGAATCCAACAGCACATTAAAAGGATCATACACCATGATCAAGTGGGGTTTATCCCAGGAATGCATGGATTCTTCAATATATTCAGATCAATTGATGTGATACACCATATTAACAAATTGAAGGAGAAAAACCATACAATCATCTCAATAGATGCAGAAAAAGCTTTTGACAAAATTCAACACCCATTTATGATAAAAAAACCTCCAGAAAGTAGGCATAGAGGGAACTTACCTCAACATAATAAAGGCCATATATAACAAACCCGCAGCCAACATCATCCTCAATGGTGAAAAACTGAAACCATTTCCACTAAGATCAGGAACAAGACAAGTTTCCCCACTCTTACCACTATTATTCAACATTATTTTGGAAGTTTTAGCCACAGCAGTCAGAGAAGAAAAAGAAAATAAAAGGAATCCAAATCGGAAAAGAAGAAATAAAGCTGTCACTGTTTGCAGATGACATGATACTATACATAGAGCATCCTAAAGATGCTACCAGAAAACTACTAGAGCTAATCAATGAATTTGGTAAAGTAACAGGATACAAAATTAATGCCCAGAAGTCTCTTGCATTCCTATACACTAATGATGAAAAATCTGAAAATGAAATTAAGGAAACACTCCCATTTACCATTGCAACAGAAAGAATAAAATACCTAGGAATAAATCTACCTAAGGAAACAAAAGATCTGTATGCAGAAAACTATAAGACACTGATGAAAGAAATTAAAGATGATGCAAACAGATGGAGAGCTATACCATGTTCTTGGATTGGAAGAATCAACATTGTGAAAATGACTATACTCCCCAAAGCAATCTACAGATTCAATGCAATCCCTATCAAACTACCACTGGCATTTTTCACAGAACTAGAACAAAAATTTCACAATTTGTATGGAAACATGAAAGGCCCCAAATAGCCAAAACAATCTTGAGAAAGGAAAACGGAGCTGGAGGACTCAGGATCCCTGACTTCAGACTATACTACAAAGCTACAGTAATCAAGACAGTATGGTACTGGCACAAAAACAGAACTATAGATCAATGGAACAGGATAGAAACCCCAGTGGCAAATCCACGCACTTATGGTGAACTGATCTATGACAAAGAAGGCAAGGATATGCAACGGAGAAAGGACAGTCTCTTCAAGAAGTGGTGCTGGGAAAACTGGACAGCTACATGTAAAAGAATGAAATTAGAACACTCCCTAACACCATACACAAAAATAAACTCAAAATGGATTAGAGACCTAAACGTAAAGCCAGTCACTATAAAACTCTTAGAGGAAAATATAGGAAGAACACTCTATGACATAAATCACAGCAAGATCCTTTTTGACCCACCTCCTAGAGAAATGGAAATAAAAACAAAAATAAAAAATGGGACCTAATGAAACTTAAAAGGTTTTATTATTTTATTTTTTTCTGGTTTTATTGCATTATGATCAGATAATGTTTTTATTATTTCTACTTTATGAAACTTATTTAAGTTTTCTTTATGAGTTAAGATACAGTCAAGTTTTATGAATTGCATATGAGAAGGGTGCAGTCTTTATTTTTTGAGTGTAGAGTATGATATATATAAAGAAAATCTATCTTTTTTTTTAACATCTTTATTGGAGTGTAATTGCTTGACATTGTTGTGTTAGTTGCTGTTCTATAGCAACGTGAATCAGCTATACGTATCCATATCCCCATATCCCCTCCCTCTTACATCTCCCTCTCACCCTCCCTACCCCACCCCTCTAGGTGGTCACAGTGCAGGAGCTGATCTCCCTGTGCTTTGCGGCTGCTTCCCACTAGCTATCTGTTTTACATTTGGTAGTGTATATATGACAACACCACTCTCTCACTTCGACTTAGCTTACCCTTCCCCCTCCCTTTATCCTCAAGTCCATTCTCTACATCTGTGTCTTTATTTTCTATTTTTTAATAAAGTTATTTTGGAATAAATATAAAACATAAAATCTGCCATTTAAACTATTTTTAAATGCATAATGTAGTGGCATTAATTACATTTGCAATATTGTACAACTATCACTACTATTTGTTTCCAAAACTTGTTCATCACCTCCAACAGAAACTATACCCATTAAGCAATAACTCTCTATCCCTCAACCCCACCACCAGCTCATAGTAACCTCTATTCTACTTTCTATCTCTATGAATTTACCTATTCTAGATATTTCATATAAGTGAAATCATTCAGTATTTGTCCTTTAGTGTCTGGTTTCTTTCACTTAGCATACTGTTTTCAAGGTCCACCCAAGTTGTAGCATATATCAGAACTTCATTCCTTTTTAGGTTCAAAAAATATTCTGTTATACCACATTCTGTTTATCCATTCATCTGCTCACAGACACTTAGCTGTTTCCACCTTTTGGCTACTGTAAATAATGCTACAATGAACATTAGTGCACAAGTAGCTGTTTGAGTCCCTGTTTTCACTTCTTTTGGGTATATACCTAGGAGTGGAATTGCTGGCTTATATGGTAATTCTATGTTTAGCTTTTTGAGGAATTGTCCAACTATCTTCTACAGAGGCTGCATCATTTCAAATTCCCACTAGCAAAGCATAAGGATTCTAATTTCTCCACATCTTTACCAACATTATTTTCCACTTTGTTTCTTTGTTTTAAAAATGATAACTAGTATAGTAGGTATAAAGTGGTATCTCATTGTGGTTTTGATTTGCATTTCTCTAACCACTAGTGATGTTGAGCTTCTCTTCATATGCATATTGTCCATTTCTTTGACAAATGTCTGTTCAAATCCTTTGCTCATTTTTTAAAAGATTTATTTATTTATTATTTATTTATTTATTTTATTTTTGGCTGCGTCAGGTCTTAGTTACGGCACGTGGGATCTTCGTTGAGGCACGTGGGATCTTTCTTTGCAACCTGCAGGCTTCTCTCTAGTTGTGGCGTGTGGGCTTTCTCTCTCTAGCTATGGTGTGCAGGCTCCAGGGCGTGTGGGCTCTGTAGTTTGTGACACAAGGGCTCTCTTGTTGAGGCGCGAAAGCTCAGTAGTTGTGGTATGCGGGCTTAGTTGCCCCGTGGCATGTGGGATCTTGGTTCCTTGACCAGGGATTGAACCTGCATCCCCTGCATTGTAAGGCGGATTCTCTACCACTGGACCACCAGGGAGGCCCCATCCTTTGCTCATTCTTTTTTTCTTTTTTTTTTTTGGCTGCATTGGGTCTTCATTGCAGTGTGCAGCCTTCTTACTGCGGTGGTTTCTCTTGTTGTGGAGCACGGGCTCTAGGGCACACGGCTTCAGTAATTGTGGCTCACGGGCTCTAGAGCTCAGGCTCAGTAGTTGTGGCACATGGACCTAGTTGCTCTGCGACATGTGGAATCTTCCCGGACCAGAGATCGAACCCATGTCCCCTGCATTGGCAGGTGGATTCTTAACCACTGTCCCACCAGGGAAGGCCCCTTTGCTCATTTTTCATTGTCTTTTGTTGTTGAATTGTAGGAATTCTTTATATCATCTGGGTATTATCAGATACATGATTTACAAATATTTTCTCTCAGTGTATATATTGTTTTTTCACTTTCTTGATAGGGTCTATGATGCAAAAGCTTTTAATTTTGGTGACATACAGTGTATTTTTCTTTTGTTGTTCATGCTTTTTGTGTTAATAGCTAAGAATCCATTGCCAACTCTTACGTCATGAAGATTTACATCTATGCTTTCTCCTAAGAGCTTTATGGTTTTAGCTCTTATATTTAGGTTGTTTATCCATTTTGAGTTAATTTTTGTTTATGGTATGAAATAGAGGTCCAAATACATTCTTTTGCATGTGGATATACAGTTTTTCCAGTACACCAGAGATTTATCTTACTGATCACATTGTTTAGGTCTCCTACAGCCTTACTTAATTTTTTGTCTTCTTGAATTATCTTTGGACCAAGAGTGGCAGGTTAAAGTAGTGCCAGTGTCATGCTAAGTTATATTGGAGCCTGGGGCTCCAAAAGAAAAACTCAGTGATACTGTTCCTATCTTTATTTTAAAATTTCAAATTTTATTTATTATAGATTGTATGCATTAATTTTTACTTTTTAAAATATTGCATTAAAATATTTTTTGTTTTGGTTCCTGAGTTTTGGGCACTCCCTATGATGGTGCGTCTGAGGAAAGTGCCTCACTCACCTCACCCTAATCCCAGTCTTGGGCTAACGGCTCCTATTCTTAGTGTATTTCTGTCTGTTTCTCCTTGCAGCTCATGCAGTGTTGTTTTTTGAAAGTGGTTGCCATGTATTTGATGCAAAAGAATTCATAAACGTTATACTTTTGTTATGCATTGTGGCTTTCAGTGCTGCAGCATCATTTGTCTTGTTTAATGCTTCTTGACCTGCATTCTACCTTGTCTCATATCAGAATCACAAACTGTAGGGGGAAACTTGAGATGCTAACAAGTCCTCAGTTTACCAGCGATGAAACTGAGGCCCAAAGACTTTGGAAGAAGTTGGAATAATTATGCCTATTAAGTTAAAAGTGTTGATTGCTTTACTTCTAAGTACTGACATAGCAACAGCCTCAGTATACTTCCATGTGGAAATGGTATCACTCTGAAGTTGTGTAAATCAAAATTACAGTGAATAGCCTCATTATGTGTAAGCACATGGGCCACAAACCCAACTGAGGTTTTAGGATGGGCAGACTCAAGTAAGCTCTGGGCTGAATGTGGTACCCTGTGAGGGAGCTGAAACTTGCACCGGTGTGAAGGATGTGAGCTGGAGGAAGGCCAATTCACTGATTTGGACGATTCAGCCGACTCAACTAGTTAGAAATTTTGTCTTTAACAACAAGATCCTGGGCCTCATTTTTGAGCTCCTGGTAGTTGTATGAGAGAAGAAGGGAGTTGTTTCGCTGCACTTTACAGAGTCCAGTCTCTTATCTTTCCCTTTTGTACTTCTTACGGCAACCTTACAGCCTCTACATTAATTAGCCTGGCTTCATTCAAGCAGTTCCGCAGCATTTGAGACTGGCTTCTTACTTTTCTTCTAAGTGGTTCTCGTGTCTGTGTCTTGGAGCATTCAGGGAGGTAAATCTGAAGACAGGTGGAAATAAAATATGGCTCAGTTTTGGCCTTACCAGCCCCTTCCGAATGCATTCATGCTTCTCTCTGTACGCCTTGTTATGTGAATGGGAAAAAAAAGTGCATTTTGGTACATCAGGTTTTCTTCCCTTTGTCTCCTTCTGAGGTGCTCAGAGGCATCAATAACAGATCAGGAAAGCCCTGACTGAACAAAACTTGGTATTTTCCTTTGATACCTTCCATTGGGAGGCTTCATACAATGCACTTTGTCAGCAAGCCCCTGCTTCAGGCAAACATTGAGAAAACTATTGACGAGGCTTCAATGGAAAGGATCTGATCTGCCCTAGAAACTGCCCTAGTTCTCTATCAGGGGAGCCACCAGCCCTAGAAGAGAAGGTTGCCCCACCCCCCAACAGTCTTTTTTTCTTTCTCCTTTTTAATCTCCTTTCTATTGTAAGAATTGTGGGAACTCTCTTTAAATGAAAATAACTCTCAAGCTGGGCTTTGTTTTCCAACATGGATAAATGCCTAGATATCTCATATCCACTCTGTAAAACTAGAGTCTCAACTTCAGATTATAACAAACTTACTTGGGACAAATGTTTGAGTTCAAGGTGAAATAAGCACTAGATGTTGCGAGTGAGGTTTTTTAAAGCCCCTAAACATTAAATACTTGTTCATCACCCTCCTGCTAGGGAGCCCTCTGCCCCCTCCTCACTGGACTCTGTGGGTCTGCTCGAAGCTGGCTCAGTACCGTATTTGCATTGATCTCCAATCTCTTGCCATCACCCTTTGCTTGATTTTAATTGATTTTAAGTATTTCTGAACTTCTGAAACATCAGTTACTTAAAAAACTATACTATGTTACTTTCTATTTTCAGTTGCAGCTTGTATTATAAAGCAAATCCTTAAGGTGGTGATATCAAGAGAAATAAAATATCTATTTAGCTACCTTTTCCCAATCATTGTGATAAGCCCAACTGCATACAAGTGGATAAATATTCCGGAAGTGAGAGAGTATGAGCATTGCCCAGCGTGCTCGTTCACGGAGTCTGGCAGTTCTATTCCGGCAGGACCACTGGGGCCCAGCAGAGGCCTTGCTACTCTTCCCCGGGGCTCCCACAGGACATGGCTGCCCAGGCCAGGAGCCCGTACGGCCACTGTCTCCCCATCTATAAAAATGAAGGTCCTTTCTAGGTCCCAATTTCTGTAATTATCTGATCGGTTGTGTTTTGGGCTAATAATAAAATAGGCCCATTGAAAAATATTTGAAAACGATTATAAAAAGGTTTTAAAGCAAGAAGATACCCATGATCTCAGGAGCCAGAGAAAATCACTAGTGGCTTTTTAGTGTTTCTTCCAGTCTTTCTCCAATGCATGCAGTTATTTGCAGAATTGGATTCATGCGTATATGCGGTATTGTATCCTTTCTCCACTAACATTATCTCTTGAACATTTGTCCATGTCGTTTAATATAAATTGAAAAATATATGAAAATATGTATGATGACTGAAAATTATTATATCATGTGGATAATATTTTATTTAATGAATACCTTATTGTTACATGTTTAGTTGTTTTGCTGTGATAGATGATGCTTTAGCGAATATCCTTGCACGTAAACCTTTGTGCACATCTTCTGTTATTTCCTTAGTATATAATCCTAGCAGGAGACTCACTGGGTCAAAGTGTATCCATGTTTTTAAGGCCCTTGATACATAATGCCAAACTACCCACTGGCAGTACGTACTAAGTGCCCATTTTCCTGAACCTACGCCAATATTGAATATTACCTTTGCCAATTTGATAGCTTAAAATGATATCTCATTTTAAATTTTGTTCATTTTATTGCTTATTTAGTTGAATGTTTTTCGTGTCTTCATCAGCCATTTAAATTCTTCTGCTAAAATTTTTCTGTGTTTTTCATTCATCCTTCCATTAGGGTGTTTGGGTGTTTCTTAGTGATTTTTAAGAACTCTAAAATTCTATTATTATGAAGTATGAACTAAGTTACCCAAATATTTTAATTTTAATGAAGCTACAATAGCTGCTATCCTTTTATAATTAACCCTGTTTTCATTTCTCAACCTTTGTACCTGGAACAGAGCTGTCTATACAAGGGGCTACATAAATTCTTTTTAATGAGAGAATGATTCATTATCTAATATGTTGTTGATGTACAATGTTGGTTAGTAAAGCTAAAATGAGAATTTTTAGTCTGTTAGGAGTTCTCCTAAGGAACTTATTCTTTTATAATGGATTGTCCCAGAAAAGAAAGGTGGAAGAGAAAAATAAACTATATTCATATATATGACCTCAGGCTAGCAGAACATCAGAGAGAACAAATTTTACAAATCAAAACAAAAGTAGAGCTCAGAATTTTTTCCAATTAAACAATATTTTATGAATGTAAAATGTTAACAGAATGATATAAGAAAGACTTTTACCAAATAGGGTTTTATCGTTTTTTCCCTGATCATTTTTTTAAAGAAGTCAAACATCACAGAATAGTTGAAGCCACTGGTATTCCCTTCTTCTATATCATTCCTCTTCTTCTCCAGAGGTAGCTATTCTTGCCTAATATTCTGAATATGATACTTTTTTATTTGAGCACATGCTTTATACTTTTATGACACAGGCATGTATCTGTAAGCATATGAAAGATTGTTTTACATTTTTAACCCTTTTGTAAATGGATCATACTGTAAGTTTCCTATTGCAGCATTTCTTTTCTCATTCAATATTATGTTTTGGGGATACAAACATTTTATTTATTTATTTTATTGGAGTACAGTTGCTTTACAATGTTGTGTTAGTTTCTGCTATACAGCAGAGTGAATCAGCCACACGTATACATATATCCCCTCTTCCTTGGATTTCCTTCCCATTTAAGTCCCCAGAGAGCATTGAGTAGAGTTCCCTGTGCTATACAGTCTGTTCTCATTAGTTATCTGTTTTATACATAGGACTGTATATATGTCAATCCCAATCTCCCAATCCATCCCACTCCCCCTTTCCCCTTGGTATCCATACGTTTGTTCTCTACGTCTGTGTCTCTATTTCTGCTTGGCAAATAAGTTCATCTATATCATTTTTCTAGATTCCACGTATATACGTTAATATACAGTATTTGTTTTTCTCTTTCTGTCTTACTTTACTCTGTATGACAGACTGTAGGTCTATCCACCTCACTACAAATAACTCAATTTCATTCCTTTTTATGGCTGAGTAATATTCCATTATAGATATGTACCACATCTTCTTTATCCATTCCTCTGTCGATAGACATTTAGGTTGCTTCCATGTCCTGGCTATTGTAAATAGTGCTGCAAATGAACTTGGGGATACATGTATCTTTTTGAATTATGGTTTTCTCAGGGTATATGCCCAGGAGTGGAATTGCTGGATCATATGGTAGTTCTATTTTTAGTTTTTTGAGGAACCTCCATACTGTTCTCCATAGTGGCTGTATCAAACATTTTAATACTATTCTATCATATGGAAATTTCACAGCTTATTTATCCACTCTCCCATTGGTGGTCATTCCGGTATTTTGTGCTTGCAAATGTTGCTTCAACGAATGTTGTGGGTTGTGTCCACTTGTGAGTTTCTCTAGGGTAGCTGTGGAATTGCTGAGTCATAGGTGGGTGCATATCCTTCTTTTCTAGAAACTAGAAAATTATTTTTCATGTTTTTAAGGTATTATATAAATGCTTGAGTCTTCCCCATGGACATTTACATAAATAGCACCGGTAAATATTTTTTGAGTACTTGCCGTGGGCCAGGAAATGTTCTAAGGGTTTTTATGTGATTCAATACATTTAATCCTCACCTCATGTTTACGCTTCACTGGTACAAAGACATCAGCTATTAGCTGACAGGAAACCTCTGAAGAAGGGAGCAACCTTACTAGAGTACTACTGTCTGCAGATTGGGAAGAAGAAACAGAATTGTTGCTTAATTTGTTCAAGGTCCACGGATCAGTGACTGATTGCAGGCTAAATCCCAGGCTGTGGATGCATCGTGCTGGCCATGCTGTCTCTGTTCAGTGTCTCTCTCTCTCCACCTGTGTGGAAAGGTATAAAGCTATATCTTCATGTGCTTTCAGTTTCTTTTAGTCTAGGGTAGACAGCTCTCAATAGAAAGGTCAAATAATTTTTTTAGGAGTAGTAATGGATATAATCATGTAAATTTTAATTGCAGCACTTTAATCCCCATTCTGAGTGCCGAATTTCAGGATTAATATGTTACATCTGATGGTGACATGGTACTCGGTCTTCTGACCAGATTCTTTGCCCAAGGCCCCTCATTTACTAATGAGTAATCGCTGCAATTTTCAGAGAAAATGCCACTGGTAAAATCACGTTTGAATATTCATCAAATATGACGTGAGCCCAGTTAGAAGAGATGTTAGCGTCCTTCGCCTACAAATAAGGGCATGGAATTAAATCTCCCTACGCTATAATTTTCCTAGGGTTATTGCTTCCATCAGTGTTTGGAACAGCTGATGATGAAACTATTCGTGGCCTTAGAGCTCAGCTGATAGGACCGTGTCATGAGTCAGGCTTACAGAATGGCTGGCTGAAGCCTGCCTTCCATTTGCCTGTTACTGTTCAAGCCCGTTTTGGAAAGAGAAGGCAGCGGTGGAAGGTGCAGCAGGGGTGCGTTTCTCTTTGTACACACATCATAGACACACAGCGCTGACAAACTAATTATAGCTTTAGGTTGAGCGTTTCCACTTTCTGCATTTTGTCTGCAAACAGCCCATTATCTCCATCGTGTGTGCTGGAAAAACACAAGACGAAGTGGGTTCATCGGTTATGTTTCTGGTTAAGTCCAGCTGTCCACTTACCACCCCTCTTTTGGTTTCGTTGTTTTCAGATTGGGTTTCTAACTCCTCTTCCATCCCTACCCAGCTTTTTTGAATCTTTCTAAGCTGCCTTCAGAGCAGTGGTTGGAGTTCCAGGTTTATGTTATCTTACTTGTGTTCAGCCTTATCTACTTTGGAATATACCGAGAGTCCACAAAGCCACATGCCTTATACCTTCCTTAAGAGGGCAGTGACACCTACTCCACTGTGTGCATGGCAGATCCTGTATATGCGAGGCGCTGTCATTCCCAGGAGGATGGGGTGAATACAGAAGTGAATATGACCTTGCCATAAAGGACCTCAGGACTGACTGAGTCGATAAAAGAATGACTGGGTACTTTGGGGTCACCTGAACTGTAAGAGAACTAAAGAAAGCAGCAAAGCCCGAAAGAGATGTGAGAGGGAGATAAAACCCAATCCTGCAGATCTGGGGCTGCGTTCCCGTGCTCTGTTACAGCACATAAAAGGATGAAAACCTCTGAAATCTGGATTTGTGATCCAGGTTGCAGCGTCGTGGAAAATCTACGATTCAGGGTCTCTCCCCCTCCTGCTAATTCTTTTTTCTGCCTGTGACCTATGGTAGAATGAGGAAGATAAGGAATGCCCTAGAATTAATTCTCTCCAGAGTTATCTTCAGAGTTTTCTTAAAGCAGCTGGACAGAAATCATATAACTTAAAATATTTACCACTTAGCTCTTTGCAGAAAGAGTGGAAAGAAAAAGCCTTCAGAGAATTCCAGTGTAGGAAAGCTCTTGAAAAGTCATTTGGTAAAGGAAAGTTGTGAGGAAAAGGTCTATATTTTGTAAAAGAAAGGCAGAAAGTATATTTTGTAAAAGAAATGGACAGCCTGCCTTTTCTTCCAGCGGCAGGGGCCATGGCTGCATGGCGTGCGTGTGGGAGCATACGCACAGCTCTCAAATGATGCCACCCATTCAGAGTTAGTTTGGCCATAATGGCCCAAGTCCATTCAACAGACTTTTCTTGAAAACTTCTGCACTCAGAGCAGAAGATACAAGGATGGAGAAGGTGGAAGCAGGCCCCTGCTTCCGAGAAGAGGGGGAGGCAGACATGCAAACAAATCTTGCAGACAAAGCGACCGACGTCAAATATCCCAGAAGAGCCCTTGCAGAGAGGAGCAAGGTTGATGGGAACCCAAGGAAAGCAGCTTGCTCTGCCTGGGAGAGCTGAAGACCCAACCCTGCAGTTCTAGGGTCTAGTTCCTTTCATTCTCATTAAAGAATCTGAATGGAAACCAAGAGCCTGTCCATTCACTGAGGACACGAAGCGTCCAATAGCCGTCTTCCCTGTCATGGCAAAGCAGACATTCAGGAAAATGTATTCTCACCTCAATTTTCAGGCAACGTTTGGGGACCCGTTAGAAGCCTGGATTGCTGAGGGGTGATGTGCTAAAATCTGGACTGACTCTTCGCTTCTGCTTTCTCAGAGTCAGCTCAGTTTTCTCCATCTTATAACCAATCAGATTGGCTAATAATGTGTTCTGCAAGGCTAGCGCTCCGTCGACAATGGTCAGTGGTAATTTGTTGAGAGAAGCTCACTGAGGAGGAAAGAAATTAATACCATCTTTCATTCCCATTACCTCGAGCTGCTTGAGCCTTGACTAGAGATGATGGGAGCCTCCCGGGGACACTGCCCAGTGGTCCTCAGGGAAGCAGAGGACTCCACGTTCCATCTTCCACTTGCATCCGTGGTCTCGATCATGTTGGCCACGGGAGTGGTGCTCCAAGTGGAGCTCTTTCCAGACAAGGATGAGGTATTAGTGGAGATGGAATGCAGATATTCATATGATTGCACTATTGCCTCAGGAATTCGATTTTAGGTGTCTTGAAGACAGGAGATTTTAACTGGTAGTGGTGGAAGAATTTTGCAGAACTCCACGGAATCTACCATATTCCTCAGGAAAACCATTGAGAATGGAGTTACATCAAAATCTGAGCAAATGGAAAGGCTTCAAGACATACTGAAAGAATGCTCTTACACAGACATGCTTATGCTTTTCCCTAGATAATATATATATTTTTAAGTTAATCTCCAAAATGTTTTAAAGTCAAGTTTTGTGGTAACTTCTTAAAGCATATAGACTAGGCATATTTTTCATTATGAAGTATTTCAGCCAGTACATCAAAGCCAGCAATGGACTCCTGCTTTGAAGGGCCGAGAGGAGGTGATGGTCATGGCCGTGGACCTTTGGTAGCATCTTCACTGTGTATTCACCGTGTACCCACAGTGTCAGTGATAAGACCCGATGTTTACTGGGTGGCTTTCAAGTGTCAGTCTCTCTTCTAAGAAGTGTTTTACAGACATCATCTTCCTCTGTGCTCACAGAATCCACGTGGGGAAGCTGAGGCACAGCATGTAACGTTAGTGGCCCCAAGTCCTTTAGGGCTGGGATTTGAACTCCAGTGGACATACTTTAGGGGCTGCCCACTCAACCTTTACCCAGTGCCTCCTGTGAAAGAATCAATGTGAATAAACTAATGAGTCACATCTACTGAGACAGGCTCTGGGGGACATGGAGAGACAACTCTTGCCCAATGCTTATGACCAGGTTGGGGAGATAAGGCTTGATACCAAACACACATAAAGGGAACAGAACGGATAACTGGATAGCAAGTGATATGAGATGGGTCACATGACGCTGAGGAAACTCCCTCTGTCCTCCACCCATTCTCCCCAATGGTGCCCTTTTCAGAAGGACCCAGAGCATTTGGGTGCTAGTGTAGGTCAGTAAGAGCCATATCAGTTCCTATTTATTCCTTGCACTCAACCCATTACATACATGACCATATCCAGTCCTCATGCCAATCTCATGAAATAGGGATTATTATTCCCATTTTATAGAACAGACAACTGAGGCTTACTTTCCAGATCTCACAGCTCAGTAGCGGTAAATAGCTCAGGATCCATGCAATGGTGTGGCAGACCACAAAAGCCTTCAGAGTCCCATGATATCTTGTGTGTCCCATGTATATATACTTCAGTACCGGGGTGGGTTTTATTTCTTCCTAGCTGGAATGGGCAGCTGGGGGCTAGAGTGCTCAGTAAGGTAAGAGAAGCAAAGCTATTGAGCTGAAGGTATTTGCACTATCAGGAAGTTCACAGACTTCCTGGGACTGTGCAATCAGTGGTTACAGAAATTACTTGAGATCAGCCTGTTCTGGGACCTGGGAGTCCAGCACATTCTCCACTCATGTGGTGCAGCTACCATTGGCCCACCTCTGGGGACCAACAGTCTGTCTGGATCGTGATTAAAGAGGAGGAGGCAGACCCAGGACGGTGTCATGTACTCTGAGTGTAGTGTGACTCTGTTACAGGAAACTGGGGATGGGGGTGGGTGTAGGATTCCACCGTGTACACACACCTCAGAGACAAATCCATCTTACTCATTTCCTACCTGGGGATATTGTGCTGTGAGGTCTGTCGCCTAAGGCTTCCCCGTAATGATTTTTTTAAATGATTCATTCCTCAATTAGTGATGTTTTATTGCTGTACCACAGAGCTTTCAAAATCATTACCTCCCCCTCCTCAGGAAAACGTGACCTGAGGTCCTCCTCTGACCGCACTTAATCACGCCGTCCCCACCCTTTGTAGTCTTTCCTCAAACTTGTGCCAGTTCCTGTCTCTCTGGTGCAAGTCGGATGAAAGGAGCATAAGTCAGTCGCAGGAAATAAACACCAAGAGCTAAGTGCACATTCAGAAAAGTGTGCTGGTCTCTGGTCCCAAACATGCCACGGTTGATCTGTCGGAGACAGCTCTGGGTTGTCTTTAAAGCGGTGACGGGGGTGGCTGCATGCCTCAGGAGATGGGGGGCCACACAGAGGCAAGTAGGTCCAGTTCCCCCACCTGTGAGTGCACGTGTGTGCAGGGGTGTGCAGGCACGTGCCCAGCCCAGGGTTCTTCTTTTGTGGTGCCAGTATCGAGAAGACAAACACCCAAAGTTGTGTCCCAGAGAGGATACCAATATCAAATTTAACAAATTACATCCAAAGCAGTTCACTGGTCAAGGGGGCCAGGCGAGCAGAGGGCAGTGCCATGGTGCAGAGCACGAGGATGGGACTGGCTGACAGATGGGAGCCCAGCCCAGGTGCACGGGGCTGCTGGCCACCCAGGCACCAGGCCCACAGGTTACCTGCAGGACCGCATCTCTCCCTCCAGCATCCTATGGGCTGCGGACTGTTCTTGTTTTACCTTCACAGGTGAGACCTAAGGAAACTGCCTGTGAAGCTGTTACCTCTCAGCCTAGACTCATACTCAGATGAGAGGGGAAAGCAGCATTGATGCTCCAGCAGGGACACCCACACCTAGTGCTTGGGGTTCATATAAAGGCACTGGGGGTAGAGAGATTGCATCAACCAAAGGATGGGAAGGAACCACAGAGCAACCATCTTTGGGTTTTCTGCCCAGTTACCTGGAGACTTGATTTTTAGTTTTTTCTAGGTTCAATTTCCTTCAAATTTGTACAGATTCCTTTAACATATAAATATTCATAACCCCTTAGGGTCATCAACCACTTAAACATTCTTGGGGTCCTGGGCAAAATGTTGCATATGTTTTCGGGGAGTTTTGCACTCCTTTCAGCCAATCTCTGGACCTCTCAGGGTGAGAGTTCTTTTTTTTTTTTTTTTTTTTTGCGGTACGCGGGCCTCTCACTGTTGTGGCCTCTCCCGTTGCGGAGTACAGGCTCCAGACGCGCAGGCTCAGCGGCCATGGCTCACGGGCCCAGCCGCTCCGCGGCATGTGGGATCTTCCCGGACCGGGGCACGAACCCGTGTCCCCTGCGTCGGCAGGCGGACTCTCAACCACTGCGCCACCAGGGAAGCCCCCAGCTGTGTTTTTTTTAACAGTTTGCCTTGGACAGTTAAATTAAGGGTTATTGCAGGGGAAATACTTCTTATTGCTTTAGCAAGTGAAACTACTTGCTAGTTTTTTTAATATGCATATATACTTAAAATATGTATATTTTAATATATACATACATCATATGTATGTAGTGTGTGTGTGTGTGTGTGTGTGTGTATGGTTTTGTTTTGTCTTTTAACATCAGCTGGGGTAGAAAGAGAAGGGTATCTTTGCTGTAAGCCTTTCCCCAACTGGGTCGTAAAGAAGAATCTCTGGCTCCCTCCTGCTCTCACCAGCATGGCCCCCTAGTTTAACACCAACACCAGGTTTCAGGGTAGAAAGATCACACACACACACACACACACTACACCCATATTGTGGCACACAGAGAAGCAGTGGTCCCCGGGGGAGAGGGGTAGAAGGGGATGGCCTGCCTAGACTTGAAAATGCCTTTTCTCTCATCTCAATTATAATCAAGCTATTAACTTGGCTTTAATGTGGAGATTTTGTGGTTCAATTTTCTTCGATGGTATCCATTAAAAAGGGGGGACTGGTGGGTAACAGAATTGATTGGCATAGTCTTCCGGTATTTTGTGTGTATTATTAATACTTAGTGTGTATTATTAATACTTAATATGCATTATTAACATTCCATACCTGTAGCAAGAACTATCATGGCTTAATCAGAGTTATCCTTTACTCCAGAATTAAACCATGTTTTTCGTGGTTGCCTGAATTCCAGGTGGGACTAGGCACAGCTAAGAGTATCTAGTAGCACCTTCAGGTGACTCTTGTATCAGCCAAGCCTTTGAAAAACTGGCACACAGACCTGTAAAAACTTATACTTCTCTTTATCCTTGTTTGATTGGCATTGTCACCATGCATGTTTATTTTAGTGAAATGGACAATCTACAGTCCTATTGCAACACATCCAAAACCCAGTTGACATAAACAATTAATTGAAACTTTTTTTTTCTGTCTACCTGCAATGTGTATAGTACTGTGCTTCACCCTGTGAGGGGGAGATAATCTAGTCCCTGCTTTTTAGGAATTCAAGGTCTCATTGAAAAGAATAAAATGTGCACAATTAACTAGATGCAAAAGGTAGTCTGTGGATACATGCCAAATGAATAGTACCAGAAGGGAATTCTATAGGCGTCCAAAGGAAGTGGAGGCCCCAGTGGATTAGCGTTGGGGGAGAGTCTTCAGGGGTTTGGAACCAAGAGGATTCAGATGAGCTAGAGGGGCTAGAGGGCATTTCCCACCACACACCCTGATAGTTCAGGATTTGGGTTGCTAAGCCCAGGGGACTATGGTGGGAAGGTGGGTCACCCAGGCTTAGATCTTGTAGGCGGGCGGAGCTTCCTGAAGGATTTTAAATACTGAAAACCTGGCAGTCCTAATGGATTAGGCAGAAGGCAGATGAACCAGGCTATTGCAGTAGTCAAGACTGGGGTAACTGAGAATTTGGTTCAGGAAGACATGAAAAGAAAGCAATGGATTCAAGTTATGGGGGAAGAATTGGCAAGGGTTGGCCAAAGAGTTCATGTTTAGAGAAGCACTGTGGTCTGAAGCATAGTGCCGCTTTGATTCCGCAGTCTCCGTCCCCAATCTCCTGAGGGACGAGATGGAGCTAATTCCCCTGCTTGGTAATTTCCTGCCAATTAGTGCATAATTTGAAATCTTATCTATGTAACTTTCAGATGCTCATTTCCCTCTATATTCCCCAGCGCAATTTCATATGCGGTCTCTAGCTCGCTCTTTCTTTCTCTCTCTTGCATAGATATATGATATATATTTGATTTGATAACTGGCTCAAGAATTTCGAGATACATTGTGTTCCTGTTTAGCTGGAAGCATTTTCAAGAGAGCTGAAGCCCATTCTTATACTGTCTTCTAAATTTATCATTTATATTCTCAAGTAGGACAATAAAAGTGATTACTAAAGTTGAGCCTGTTATTCAGCCTTTGATAGTTATTTTTTAACTCTTGCTGGCCAAAAGGCACCTATGAAGATACAGAAGTCATTAGTGTGTTGACAAACACCATTACAGTGTTTTCAATATCTATTCACATAACAAAAAATTTTGTTTTACTGCACTGAAATATGTTATCTCTATTAATAAAAGTGCATCCTCATTAGTGAATTCTTGTCATACAAAGCTCTGTATCTCTTAGGGCTATGTGTAGGCATTTTCTGCTAAATATATGATATTCATGTTCATGAATTAATTAGTTATATCAACAGACATTTATTGAGCCTTGCCTGGCATGGTTCTAGGTGACTGAGTACAATGGGACAGTAAAAATAAGCTTCCTGCTCTCATAGATCTTACATTCTGATCAGGGGAGACAGACAATAAATAAACCAGAAAATATCTGACAGTCAAAAAGCTATGATGAAATAAGCCAGGAAAAAATCTAGAGGGAGAGCATTCCAGACACATCTCTACTCTTATAAGATGTACATAAAAGCACATGAGCCTTGCACATGGGAGGTATTATTGATGCATTTATTGAATGAATAAATGAATGGATGGGTGCATTTATTTTCCTGCTCATAAAACTTTCACCAGTAGACTGTTGGCGCTTAGTACTTTATTGTGCTAATAAAAGTGATCTTACCTTACGTAGTATTTTCCTTCCAAAGAGACTTCATGGAGAAGCGAGCGGCTGCCTTAGTTGGCCCTCTGTCTCTGGGCTCACTACACCCTCTTGCCCTCAGATAATTAAAACAAGTCAACTCCTCCTTACCTTTCGAGGCTATAATTTCTTCAGGGAACCTTCCCGATCTCTATGGACCTATATTGAAATTAGAGTTTATGTGCCTATCTCATTCTCTAAACCAGGCTCCTCCAGTGTGGACACAGAAAGTTATTTTCCTAATGCAACCAAGAAGTAGATGCAGGGGAACGATTTCCTTTTGAGACGAAAGTCACCGAGCCTGGCCATTTACCTCTGCGTATGTAGAACTGTGGTGTTCCCTTAGGTCTCTGCTTCCTGCCCTCATGCAAATTACCCTTTATTTAGGGAAAATAAATAAAGCATAAACAATAAGAGAACATTTGCAAACCAAGATGGTAAAGAATTGTGGAGAAATGCAGAGGGAATGACAGTAAGAGAATCAGCTGAATGAGTGGATGTCTCTCACCATGGTCTCCTTGACCTGCTCAATAGAGACCATTGGACCAAAGTAGGCCAATATCCAGTCTCTATCCTCCTCTAGTCTTTACTATTAGAGGCAAAGACATTGTTTTGAAAGACCAGTATGCAAGGGTTTTATGATGTATCTTTTATATGATAGTTCTTATTGTTTTCAATATTTTAATTGATGTCTTCGATTTGCCTGAGAGCTTTAAATATTTTATGATCTTGAAATGGCATGTGAAGGCATCAGGGCTTCTAATTGATGCCTGCCGTTTTCATTTGAGTGAGGTGGTGCTGTTACTGGAGTGGTGGTCATCTGGGTGGGTGTGCCCTGTCACTGGAGGAGATGGAAGAGCTTTTTAAAATCTGCACTATAAGCACTTACTCTTGCACTCACTCACTTTCTTTCTTTAATTACATAATTAATCCGTCCTTGATGAGAGGGGTGGAAACAAAGGAGGAAAGAAAGTAAGGCAAAAGGAAAACAAGTTAAATAT
The DNA here is from genome assembly GCF_964374135.1 of Grampus griseus. Lineage (NCBI taxonomy): Eukaryota > Metazoa > Chordata > Mammalia > Artiodactyla > Delphinidae > Grampus > Grampus griseus. Next base: position 25,694,822 of record NC_139017.1, on the reverse strand, counting down.
TCATAATCCCAGCAGCTACTATTTTTTTTTTTTTTGGCTGCGTTGGGTCTTCGTTGCTGTGTGCGGGCTTTCTCTAGTTGTTGCAAGTGGGGGCTACTCTGCGGTGTGCTGGCTTCTCATTGTGGTGGCTTCTCTCGTTGCAGAGCACGGGTTCTGGGCACAAAACCTTCAGTAGTTGCATCACACGAGCTCAGTAGTTGTGGCACACGGGCCCTAGAGCACGCGGGCTTCACTAGTTGTGGCACATGGGCTCAGTAGTTGTGGCTTGCGGGCTCTGGAGCACAGGCTCAGTAGTTGTGGCACACGGGCTTAGTTGCTCCGTGGCATGTGGGAACTTCCCGGACCAGGGCTTGAACCCGTGTCCCCCACATTGGCAGGCAGATTCTTAACCACTGCACCACCGAGGAAGTCCCACCAGCAGCTACTATTAATATCTCAGTGTAAAGCTCTAAATACTTTGAAAAAAATATTTCCTTTTAAAATTTTACCACAGAGAAAATTACAATACCAATTTTCTCACTAACAGAGAACTTCCAGGCCAATAAATAGTTTTCAGACTATGTTCCAAGGAGTGGCAGGGGCCGCCCAGTTCAAGATAACAGGGACCCTGCAAAGGGCCAGGGGGCCCATCTGGTTTTCCCTCCTCAGGGCAACTCTACTCTTACTGAAATATATTGTGTAAAAAACAATTATTTTTGGTAACAGGGTTTCATTGCTCATATAAATAGCACCTTGTAAAAAAGTCACATTTCCATTGAGTAGAGTACTATGTGCCCATCCAAAGTTAAAAACTCTGATAAACACCTCTGTCCATATGCCCTCCCTCCCTGGATGTTGGGCTTTTGATTGGCCCTGGAGCAGCCATCTGTTGTGCCCTGCAGAGACCGTGGCCACCTCTGCCTGTTGGACTGAGCTGTGCAGACAGTTGACCTGCTGGCTGGGAGCCGGCTCAGACCTGTTCATGTTTATCAGGGGCGCCATTGCTGGCCCCAGTTCAGCTGAGGAAGAGTTGGTTGACTAACAAGTGAGTAGGCGGAACTGCACGGTGCCAGTTGCAGAGAAGGCAGTAGGGGCACCACGAGGTATCCTGGGGTGGGCCTAGGCTGGGGGTCAGAAGGTCACTGGTTGGATGGCAGTAATAATCGCAAGAAGAATGGGAGAAATGTTTACAAATCAAGTATCTGATAAGGGTCTAGTATCTGGACTATAAAAAGAACTCTTACAACGCAACAACAAAAACACAAACAACCCAGTTTTTAAAAGGGCAAAGGGTTTGAATAAACATTTCTCCAAAGATATACGAATGGTCAAAAGCATATGAAAACACGCTCAGCATTGTTAGTCGTTAGGGAACTGCAAACCCAAACCACAATGAGATACTATTTCACACCTACCACTAGGATAGCTATAATAAAAAAGACATGGTGTTTTTGCGGTGGTTTGAGTGTTGGCAAGGATGTGGAGAGATTAGAGCCTTAGACATTGCTGGTGGGAATGTAAAATGATGCAGCCACTGTGGAAAGCAGTCTGTCAGTTCCTTAGCAGATTCAACATAGAGTTGCCATTTGACCCAGCAATTTCACCTTTAGGTGTATACCCATGAGAAATGAAAACATACGTACGTTCAGAAACTTGTACACAAGTGTCCAGAGCGGCATGATTCATAAGAGCCCAAATGTCCATCAGTTGATGAATAGATAGACAAAATATTGTATATCCATACAATGAAATGTTATTCAACCATGAAAAGGAATGAAGTACAGATATATGCTAACAAGTGGATGAACCTTGAAAACATGGTAAGTGAAATAAGCTAGACACAGAAGGTCCCATGTGGTGAGATTTCCAGAATAGGCAAATCTCTAGAAACAGAAAGTAGATTGGTGGTTGCCCAGAACGGGGAGTGTTGGGGGAAATTGGGAATGACTCTTTTGGGGGGTAATGAAAGCGTTCTACAGTTGACTGTGGTGATGGTTTTCCAGCTCTGTGAATATACTAAAAACCACTCACTTGTATACTTGACATATAACATTATGTTAGTTGTAGGTGTACAACACAACGACTCAATATATGTATATATCATGAAATAATCACCACAGTAAGTCTAGTTAATATTCGTCACCACACTTAGTTCCAAATTTTTGCATGTGATGAAAATTTTTAAGATTTACTCTCTGTGAATATACTAAAAATCACTTGTATACTTTTCGATCGTGAGCTTTATGTTATGTGAATTTTAACTAAATAATAATTTAAAAATCAGTGAAAGTCAGGTTTATGTTGTTTTTGGCTCCTAAGAAGCCCCCTTAAATGGGCTTCTTACACTTGATTATGGAACAGTAATTAAACAGAGTATAAACAATACATACACCTCCATAAGTCAAAGGGAAAACGGAGTGTACGTGTGGTATACCTGGGAAAAACAGGCAGAGATGTTCTTCATCTGAAATAACTGATAGGAGAGGTAGAGAGAGAAATCTCAGTGGGTATGAGACATGATATTTTTGAGAGTGAGCCAGTACATTTTTGGCAAAAAGGAAGGATTTAGCAGGCCACTAGGTTGTAAAACTAAACTGTAAACTGGAGCAAATTTTCAGCATTACCTTCAATTACGTAGGGTTAGTAACTTGTATTGATGCTTTCTTAGTTCAGTCCTGTCTCTTTTTTTCGAAATCGTTGTTCTAAATCCTGACTTAGAAGGTGTATTTTTGAAGCTCAAGACACACAAGATTCATTCATTTAACAGATACCTTTCAAGCTCCTACTCTGTGCGGGGCAGTGTCCCGGGCACACCAGGGAACAAAGACAGATTCCTACCCTCACAGAGCTTAGATTCTAGCGTGTGTGGACACAGACCACAACTACACGCATAAGTCAGTCAATCAGGCAGTAGATTAGAAGGCGATAAAATCTGTGGAATAAAAGGAAGAGGAGCAGGTGTTAGGAGTGCATCGGTGCAAGTGGCTGTATTACATAAAAGGGCCCAGCCCTGCTGAAAGGTGAGATTTGAGCAAAGACACAGAGGAAGTGAGGGAGTTAACCAAGCAGGTGTCTGCGTGTCTCTGAGGGAACAGCATTCCCAGCAGAGGGAACACCACCACAAAGACTGAGAACGGGCCTATTATGTTCAAGGAACCACAAAGGGTCTGGATTGTCAGGAAAAGAGCCTGAATCCGAAAGGAACTAGGAGGGTCAGATGATGCAGAGCCTACCTAGGGGGCCATTGTGAGGAATTTCCCTTTTTAAAATTGAGATATAATTCACTTATCAGAATAGTTACCTTTTGAAAGCATCCAATTCAATGTTTTTCGGTATATTCTTGGATGTGCAACCGTCACCACTAATTCCAGAACATTTTCATCACCCCAAAAAGAAACTCTGTGCCCTGCAAGCAGTCACTTCGCATTCCCCCCTCCTCCCCAGCCCCTGTCAACCTCTAATCTACTTTCTGTGTCTATGGATTTGCTTTGTTCTGGACATTTCCTATTAATGGAATCGTACAATATGTGACTTCCTGTGTCTGGTTTCTTTCACGTACCATAATGTTTCCAGGCTCATCCACTTGCAACATGTATCAGAATTTCATTCCTTCTTATGGCCAAATAACATTCCATGGTAAGGATATGCCACATTTTGTTTATTCATCAGTTGATGAACATTTGGGTTGGTTCCACTTTTTGGCCCTTATGAATAATGCTGCTATGAACATTGTGTACAGGTTTGGTGTGGGTGTATGTTTTTATTTCTTTGGTATATGCCTACAGGTGGAAGGACTTTGTTTTGTTTTGTTTTGGGTAAAATGGGGAGGCACAGCAAGGTTTTGGACGTATCCGAGGATCACTCTGGCTGCCTTGTTGAGAAAAGACTGTGGCGTGAACAAAAGGGAGCCTAGGCAGAAAACCGTTACGTTGATTTAGGTGAGGAATGATGGTGGCTCAGACCAGGTTGGGAACAGTGATGGTGGAGAAGTGGTCAGACTCTGGATGTATTTTGAAGGTAGCCAGTATAATTTCTCTTTGAGTGAGAAAAAGCGAGGATATAAAGATTAATCCAAAGGTTTTTGGTTTGATCAACTGTAAGGATGGAGTTGTCATTACGTGAGATGAAAAAGACTTGAGAAGGAAGGGCAGGAGTTCAATTTGGATATATACTGAGGTTGAGGTGTCCGTTAGACATCTAAGAGGAGCTGTCAAGCAGGCAGTTGGATAAATGAGTCTGGAGTTCAGGAAATAGTCTGGGCTGGAGATATAAATTTGGGAGTCATTGGCATCTAGATGCTATTTAGAATCATGAAATTGAGTGAGATCACCAAGGTTCCCATTTACTTTAAGGGCCAAATAACATAAATATGGATAGATCGTGGTAATAGTTTCTGTTTATTGAGTTCCAGCAATGAGCTCATGTTATAACTGAAAACACACATCACAAGAGAAGCTTCTCTAGAAATGCACATTTAATGCGGTGATGCTACAGGCACCCAGCGTGTATATAAGAAGTCATTCACTAACGCCTTAGGGGCATATGCCTCGGTATCGTGTGAAGTCTCTTTTGTTCTAATCATGCTTTCCGTTTTTTGGTTATTTTCCTGTTCTCCCGCGTACACCTCAGCTTATGATCGGTGTGAAGGAGTAGGAATGGTTGTGCTGTTGAGACATTACCGCCCCAAAAGTTGGTGGTAACCTTACCTAACTTGACTAATTTGCAGTGTTCCCACGTAGAGAAAGTCGTTTGACAGCAGAAGGCAGGGGATGGTAAAAAGCACCTTTACGTTGTTAGATCACTGACCAAATGTTAAGTCCATCCATAAGAGGCAAGTAGAGTGCTGACTGGTCCGGAAACCACCTCAGGGAGGAATAATTTCAGATCTGAGGGGGTTGAGCCTGGAGGAAACGGAGAGGAGGAAGATAGGAGTTATACTGAAATATCTGAAAGGACCCAGACTCGTATGTTACTCTAGATAGAACCAGGATTCATGGGTAAGGTTTGCAAATTGACAAACTTCCATTTAAATAGGAAGGAACTTTCAGATCATTAAAGCTGCAGAACGATATGCAGGGTATTGGGTGCAGTTCAGCTGCCACCTCTTCGCCTGCTGTGCAGAAGGGGGATAGTCAGTCAGGGTGCAACCAGAGGGTCTCCAGGCTGGGCTCGGACCTCTGAGCACCAGCTTGTAAATCCCATGATTCTCAGGTAGTATGGCTTAAAAAAGAGAGGATGGACTTGCGAAGGGCCTTGGAGAGTTTCTACATTTCCGTGATGCAAATAAGCCCTCGTTCTTCAGAGGATTCTAGTCCGGTCTGGTATTGTTTAACCAGCGACTCTCAGGTTGAAGTGAATGGTTGGCTCGCAACAGTGCATTCCAAGAGTTAGAGCATGTGGGTGATCGGCTGGACAGACTGAGTCTGGGCAGGTGTTTTAGAAATACACTGCCCTTCTGTGCATGGATTGTACCTTCATTCTGTAGAGACCTTGGGATTCTCTGTTCTATTTATCTTATGTGTTCCAAATGCTAATGTAGTTTAATCCTAACACTTTTAGAGGGTTGAGAAAAGAAATGTTTCAAGTTTGAATACAAACCCTTGGAGTCATTAAATATTCCCAGTGAAAGCAACCCCAGAGATCACGTGGTCCCGTTTCCTCATTTTATAGAAGGGAAGATGCAAGGTCTACCCCAGAGCAGTTAGTTGATTCGAACCTTCTCTTCTTATTCCCACGATAGTGATTTATCCACAGTTACTTTACATTTAAGATTCAGAAACAACTACCTTATGAGAAGTACTTATAATGTGCCAGGCACTGCACATGCATTTGCTTATTTAAAATATCACCTGTAAGTGCTATCTTGGAATAGTCATGCTCTAGGAAGAAGCATCTGCTTAGAACCAATGGTGGACCAAATGGCTTTTCTGTTATCTTTTCTACCATGTGGGTTTCTCCATAAATGGTAACTGGCAAAGGCTCTCTTTACAACTCTGTGGCCGTCCCTGGGCTTAGAAAATGCCCACAGCCACCAGCTCAGCTGGCACACAAACTGTTTCGGGTCCTGTTCCCATGTTTCAGTCAATCTGTCTAGGGAACAATGGAACTCCTGAAACATTCTAATGCTCAAATGTAGTGTAAAAAGGACAACAGAAAACTTCAGGCTTCCGTGTTTGAACTACACCCCCGGTAATGGTTGGGGACTTGTCATTAAACAGGAAAACTCGATGTGTGCCCCAGCATCACTCAGTGTTCCAGTCTCCATGCTGTAGAGAGATGTAACACTTATTCCTATTCCCAGATCTTTCACCTTTTTACATGAGGCTAATATTTGAAAATTCTTTCTTTCCCTGGAGTGTCAGACCTCCTGTCAACTCACCATAAAGGCAAGGAATAGATTTTCTTTTTCAACAAGTGAGGACAGCTGTGGCCAAGTGTTGATGATTATTGTAAGAGAGGAATACAAATGTTACCATTACTGAGCGCTAAGTTTTGTTTATTTCTCCAGAATTTCCCAAGAGTCTCTAGGCTGGGAATCTTGACCACAGACTTGATGAACGTCCTTTGCCTCTTTGAAGAGTCTCTAGTTTGATGTGACAGCGTGCCGTAGCCTTCCCTCTTACCAGCAGCATAGCAGCATCAAACCAAATTGCACTCCTCTTGGAACTGTGTAATTTTACTGTCCTCGCTAATGAGGCCCATAGTGAAGGAAGAGAAAAATAACAAATGGGCAGTGTATTTGATTCTAGGAGAATTGCAAACCAAAGGTGGAGATTGTCAAGAAGGCATTTCAATGGGGAGAGACATTTATTTTTAAATAAGAGCTTCCAGTGAGTAATCCTTTGTAGCCAACCTTAGAACCAGATGCTCACTAGGTGGATGTATATTCAGAGATGCATATCGTTTTATATGAAGATCCAGAAAGCCGAATATAAACGTCATTAACCAGGTTCTTCTCAGGGCTTAGGAAGAAACTGCCCGAGGCCACCCTGGTTTCTATGTACATGATATATTCCATCTGCCTGCAGTCCTCCTTTGCAATGAGAAGTCTCACTGTTGGGTGAGATTGAGATGGGAAAGGGGCCAGTGGAAAACTCACTTCATCGATGGGCTGTGGAGCCTTAATTAATACGTTCCTCACTTGCCTCGTGCCTGGGGTGGCTGATGATTTCTATGGGTGTCCCCACCAACGAAGGGTTCACCCAGAGGCACATGTGGATTTCAGAGGAAGGCGTATGCCCTGAAGTCCAGTTCTAAGAGACTAACAAACACACACATAGTCTCCAATGTTGGAGCCTTGGAGTCTGGGAGTGTGGTGTGGTGAATCAGGGTAACAAGTGCATGGTTTTGGGGAATATGAAATTTCATCAATTCAAGTCCAAGTCATTGAAGAAAGCTTCCCCTTTGGGTACAAGAAAGCACAAGTGGTGTGTGCTAGGTTACACTGCCAGGCCTAGTTTTCTTTGGAAGGTGGGGAACTAGGTGTCAGCCAAAGCTCTGGGTCATCTTCTTTTGTGTCTCCTCGGATCTCAGGGGGTTTCACGAGTGCCTGGGGTCTATACAAACATTGATGTTTCATGTAGAATGCAAGAGCCTGGTGGAGAGAGGCTGTCTCAGAATCAGTTGTAATAAAAATAATATTTAATAATTGACATTATAGAACATTTACTTTGTCTCAAGCAGGGCATCATTTCTTTTCATCCTCACAACTTCTATTAGTGTCCCCTTTTATAGGTGAGAAAAATGAAACTTAGAGAGATCAGGAGAGTTATCCAAGGTTACCCAGCTGGCATTGAAATCCAGAGTCCCAGAGCTCGAGCCCTGAACTGCTCTGCCTCGTTCCAGAGCTGGTTTAAGTGCCTGGAATGTCACAGTCTCTTTCTTTAAATTGAAGTAGAGTTGATTTACAGTGTTGTGTGTCACAGTCTCTTTTACCACAGATACTTAACACCTGTCTTGGGGGGAACAGGAGAGGTGCAAGAATAAAGTTTAAATCGCTAACAAGAAATTTCCCTAATTAATTTTGGGAGGACATGCTGAGCATGTCTGAGCACGTTGCTACAGGTGCCATCGCAGGTGGGCACAGATTAAACACGTGCAGGGGTCACAACAGTGGAGCTACCAGAAGGTTAAAAAGGAGAAGGTAACTGGCAGAGCTGGAACATTCACTTTGCGAATTTTGTCAGGTTTGGTGTGGAAACCCCAAATTCTCATTACACAAAACAACTACTTGGAACTGAATCAGAAAGAATATTTCTTTTTATCTTAGTCTGTCAAATGTTTTTCTCTTCCTTTTCAACTTTTAGTAATGTATTTAGTAACATATTGATATAAAAATCTATAAGTAGGGGCTTCCCTGGTGGCGCAGTGGTTGAAAGTCCGCCTGCCGATGCAGGGGACACAGGTTCGTGCCCCAGTCCGGGAGGATCCCACATGCCGCGGAGCGGCTGGGCCCGTGAGCCATGGCCGCTGAGCCTGTGCGTCCAGGGCCAGTGCTCCGCAACGGGAGAGGCCACAACAGTGAGAGGCCTGCGTACCACAAAAAAAATAAAAAAAAATAAAAAAATCTATAAGTTAGTTTTCCTCATTGCATGTTTATGTTTTTGCTTATGTCTTTTCTTCATTCTAATACCTTCTCCTGAACTGAAGCTCTTCGCTGAAACGGTGCTTTGTCAAGTGTAACAGTCGAAATCTACTTCCACTCCAAAGATTTCCAGCTCCATATCTTTTCTGTCTTTCCCTTTACCTCTGACCGCTCTGCCTGTTCTCCCTTATTAAGTGTTTATCATTCTGGGTTGTAATTTTGCTCATTCTGGGCAATATTCTGAATCTTACCTCACTAAAGAAGGTGCTAATGAGATACTCCACATTATGCATCTGTGCTCTCCTACAGGTGCCAGTAAGCTCAAAGCATCTGATGGAGCCACGTAACTGCATCCATCTGAAGCCCAGACACAGTGAATGAAGGCACATAACCTTGGTCATCTGTCAGATGTACCTCATAACACTGTACAGACACTGAGTAACTTCTCTAGTACAGTTTAATGATATAGATTGGTCCCTCTGCTATTCCATGTAGTTTCGGGGATGGATCCCTCTCTGAAATATTTGGCGTACAAATTGGATTGATGGAAAAGAAATTTTGTTGCACAATGAAACAGATTTTGAAGCATTGTTCAAAGGTTGGAGATTTGGAGATTGTTCTAGCAATTTGGAACTTTCTTTTCTTTTTACTGTGGGCCGTTAACTAACTTTCTTCTCTCTCCCTCCCTCCCTCCTCTCTTTCTTTTTTTCTCCCTCCCTCCCTCCCTCCCTCCCTTCCTTACTTCCTTCCTTCCCTCCCTCCTTCATTTTTCTCCCTCTCTCTCTTTACTCCAAAGAAACTTCCAACAGAGTAGATTTCTGTGACAGGAGACCCCGAGAGTTGCTTTTCTTCTCTGGATTAAGTGGGATGACAAAAAAGCAGACACCTTGGTATTTTAAGTCTGTTTTTACAACAGAAGCCGAGAAATTAAAACAATGCTGACCAAGTATCCATCAATAGAGGAATGAATGGATAAACAAAATGTGGTAGACCCATACAATGGAATATTATTTGTCTATAAAAAGTCATGAAATTCTGACACATGCCCCAACGTGGATGAACCTTGAAGACATGATGCTAAGTGAAATAAGCCTACCACAAAAGGACAAATATTGTATGATTCCACTTATATGAGGTACCTAGAATAGGCAGGTTCATAAAGACAGAAAGTAGAACAGTGGTTGCCAGGAGTTAATGGGTACAGAGTTTCAGTTTGGGAAGATGAAAAGGTTTTGAAAGTGGATGGTGGTAATGGTTGTTCAACATTTTGAATGTGCTTCATGCTACTAAAATGCACACTTAAAACGGCAAATTTTATGTTATATACATATTTTACCACAATAAAAAATTTTATTCAGAAATTGCTGCATGTGAAGGTAGCCCGAGGAGAAAACTCTGCATCTTCTTATAAACTGGTGACCCTGTGTAGCCTTTCTCTGGGATCACAGATACTGTGGGGCAAGACTCTAAGGTGGTGATGGTGGCCCTTCCGCTTGAGTGGTATTGACATTTTTTCTATTGCTGTGATGAATAAATGAATAAAGGAAGGAGTTAAGATTCCATTCTGCTTTGCGTCTTGATCGACAGTCATTCTATCTTCTGGTTAAATGTAAGCATCTTTCTTTGCAGCAACCTCCTCCCAGCTGTTCTTCTTAAATATACTGGCATTTACTTAGACTTGACCTTTGCTAAAGGAGCTTTAAAGAAATCCATATACCCTGATTAAAAATAGAAGACTGTATGCTTTCTCAAGGGTTAATGTAGGCAAAGTGAAGAAACCTAATTTAAGTGCCTGTTTTTCCAGGCTCTTTTTGTAACACATTCCTATTGTATCCTGTCCATCCATTTGGGCTAACACTGCTTCATTGAGCGTTTTGTAAAATCACTGAGAAACTCTAGAAAAAGATTCCTGCCTTTTTTTAAGAGGGTCATATTTGGAACAAATACGTTCCAAGGAAGGAAGAAAAGCGTCTCTCGATTTGATAAATCTTTTCCAAGAAAGAAGTTGCGGCAAAGTGTAAGATTGAGCAGACAATTCAAGGGAAAAAAAGAGAGAGAACATTACATAGAGCACTATAAAAATGGTTCTTGTTACAGAACTTTAACATACATAAAGTAATTTAATTCCTAGTATCTCATTAATGCTCACAACGACACAGCAAAGGAGTTATTATTTTGTTCTGAAGTTGCAGCTTTCATAAATGACTCGCTCAAAGTCACACAGGCCACAGGAAGAAACCAAAGTCTGGCAGGCCTGAGTTCATGTCCCAAAGTCTAGAGTCCCGGGCCTGAGGGCTGGGTTAGTTGCAGAGGGCTGGGTCCCCATTAGTTACCCTTTGTGACTCTATGTATATGCAGAATGAACCCTTCATTGTAGAAAACTGAGTTGGGGGGAGGGTGTTTCGAGTTCCTGGAAGTGTTTCACCAATGCAACCATATTCTGCCGCCTCTTCCTTTGTGCACTTGTAAACATGATCCCACCACGTGTTTCTGAAACGGTCTTTAACATATGAATTTGAGATTTTAAATTGGACAGATTTAATAGATTGGTAGCTTATACAAATCTAAAAGAGAAGAGTGCCATGCTGGGACCCACTGTATGGTTTGTGTGGCCCAGTGCAAAAGGAGATGTGGGGCCCCTTGTTCAAAAATGATACAAAAGTTTCAAGATGGTGACAGCAGAGTATTAAACCAAGCACGGAGGGCTTCCCTGGTGGCGCAATGGTTGAGAGTCCACCTGCCGATGCAGGGGACACGGGTTCGTGCCCCGGTCCGGGAAGATCCCACATGCCACGGAGCGGCTGGGCCCCTGAGCCATGGCCGCTGGGCCTGCGCGTCCGGAGCCTGTGCTCCGCAACGGGAGAGGCCACAACAGTGAGAGGCCTGCGTACCGCAGGGAAAAAAAAAATGAGCAAACCCACCTGACATTTGGCCACAATTTTGGCAACAGACCCCAAGAGTAGGTACACTCCCTGAAAACACTACCAAATATACACTCCTTCTCACAGCGTAGGGTTGTATCAGAGGATGTGAGGAGACAGGGACCTGGCTGTGGCATCTGTCACAGCTCCGTCTGAGCAGTGCCACACAGCCTGGTTCCTGAAGGAACAACCTCTACAGAATGAACCACCCTTGCATCCTGGAAGAACCTGGCGCCTCCTGGTCTGTCCATTCCTGGGATTAGATCTGAACCATAGGCCATGTCACTCCTCTGCTGTGGCCCCATCCATCCCCCGTCTGGCTTTTGATGAATGGAAGGCTTGGGTCTGGGCTGTAATGGAGACTTACAGGAGAGTGAAGCATTTTAGCTTTAAGAAAATTATTATAAATATCTCAAGGCACTGAAGTGGTGCTCCATTTGCATTTCAGACACTAAAATCAGAGGTCAGATCTATAAGAGGTTAATTTTTTGAGTGAGTCCTTAATAACAGAGGCACCAAGATGAGATTCTGTATGCCTTCTCCCGGCTTTGCAGTTGGAAGATGCAAAATATACTGATAAGATTAAAGCTCTTCTAGTGACTCTTAAGGGAGCCTCATGCTCTTTTATTTGCAAATGACCTCTACCCTCCATCTCAGAGGACTCCCTGGGCTCCAGTGCCCTGGCTTCCCTTGCACTGGATCCTGTGGATTTGTATGGACAGGAAAGCAGACTCTTATCTCCTACAAGTCGCTGTCAGACATGGAACAGCTAGTCCAGCTTCCACACTCTGGCGGCTAGACCTCTTTGCTGAGCATCTAGGTAAAGACCACTTATGAATCATTATAAATACATCCACCATAAAGAAGTCTTTCTGAATGTTAGGCCGTTTCTTGAACAGCCTTCTTGAAACAACAGCCTAGGGAGGACTGACGCATCCTTTTCAACCCTCAAGAGCAGATATGAGAACGCAGCATCATTTGCTAAACTGCAGTTGCGTGTCCCTTATGAATAAACATGGATTGGATACATGATGCAAATATAGAAAAGATATTTCTATCTCATGGAAGTAAATCTGATGGCTCATTTCATTTTAAAATTATCCAGTCTATGATCAAGTCCTGGGCTAGAAATCTAAGAGGTGTCAGGCCCCATGATGGACTGAAGTGACTTTGGGATAGCCCGCAAGTGTTATCTCAGCCTGTCATTTTCCAAGACAGTGAGATTCAGTACATTTTAACCATAGTGCTGCATCCTTCTTGAAAGATTTAATTTTAGTGTTTGCTAAGTTTGTAATTTTTTAAAGCAAAAAAAAAAAAAAAGATTTATTTTCCATTTCTGATTCTTCTTTGGGATGTGAGTATGTAATGTCCGGGGTTATCTAAAGGAAGAAGCAAACTTTCTGTCCAGAAGGTGTCATAGTATAATATGGTGTAACTTAGTTTAATATAGATAAGAACTCTCTGTTTCTTTAGACACTGCTAATGCTATTTATATTGTTCTAGGACTACTCATAATAGCTAACATTCACTGAATGCTTACAGTGTGCGTGCCACTTTGCTAAGAACTTTATACTAATTATCTTAATTTTTACAGAAACATTTTGAGGCAGATACTGTTAATACCCTAATTTTACAGAGGGAAGAGACAGAGGGTCAGGGAGGTTAAGTAACGTGCCCGAGAACAGCTTGCTAATCAGTGATTGAGCTGTGTATAAAGTCTGTACATGTAACAATTGTACTGTTGTATATAGAACTGTCTGACTACCTGGGATAGTAAATCAGCTTGCTTGCCCACGATAATTAAATGTTGGTCTCTACCTTGAATATTGAACTTGGCAGTTCAGTGCTATCTGTGATTGATTTGTGATTATCTGCAATGGGTAGATCCAGGGAAAGGAAAGATGTGACTCGAGTTGCCATTCCTATATTAGATTATTTACAAACATGAGGGACTTCTTTGTGGACCACATGCCGTCTGGGCTTCTGTAGAACACATTTTTTAAAACTATTTATTTATATATTTTTTATTTTTGGCCGCATTGGGTCTTCGTTGCTGCACGCGGGCATTCTCTAGTTGCGGCAAGTGGGGGCTACTCTTCGATGGGGTGTGCGGTCTTCTCATTGCAGTGGCTTCTCTTGTTGCGGAGCACGGGCTCTAGGCACGCGGGCTTCAGTAGTTGTGGCTCGCAGGCTCTAGCGCGCAGGCTCAGTAGTTGTGGCGCAGGGGCTTAGTTGCTCTGCGGCATGTGGGATCTTCCCGGATCAGGGATCGAACCCGTGTCCCCTGCATCGGCAGGTGGATTCTTAACCACTATGCCACCAGGGAAACCCCTAGAACACATTTTTATTACACAGTCTATATTTGTATTTCTAGCTTGTCAGTGGGCTACTTTCTTCATAAAGAGTAGGCAGTTTCATATTAATGTCTTATCAAAAGCAATGCCCATTTTCCATAAATTCTACTTTGGCATTTGTTTTCTTTCTCAATACTGAGTCCTTGGAAAATGGTATGTACGATGAGAAATATTTGAGTGGTTTACTGCTGTATGTGAACCTTTCTCTCAAGAATCCCAGGTGCTTGTGATTTCCCTGTTTGCGAAGTACATTGTTAACTCCAATTATAGCTGGAGAAATAAAAACAGAGCAAGTAAATGCTGTTTCAAAATATCTGTAACATTGGCAAATAGATCAGATCCTCGTAATTCTTCATTTTTACAGGAAATTCAAACACATATCCACCTCTTCAGTGATGAAGAATTTTTGCTCTTTCACTTTGCTGCTTAGATTGGCATTTGTCCCATGAGAAATCACTGAACAGATTTAATTTTGTTTATTCTTTCTTTTGAGACAGCATATTTATTCTCCACCAGAATTATCCAAAGAATGAAATGAATTTCAACCAGAGATGTAAGGACCTAAAAAATTTAGGTCAAAGCTAACATATAAGACACTTTGTCTTGCTGACATTGGTCTGTTCACGTTTTTCTTCTGAAACGAAAATAACTATATGTTGATGTTTCAGAATTAAAAGTAAACCGCATCACTTACTGAGGTTGTTTCCTGTTACTCTGATATAAAAACTTCTATTTTTCTTCGTCTAGGGCATTCTGCTCATATCCAAGACAGCTCGATAGACACAGGTAACCTAAAAGTTCTGTGCTGGATTCAGAGTATGGTGACCTAACTTGGGCTAGATTGTACAAGCTGGCCCAGGGGAAATGTTACTCTAACCAGAGCAAGAGCCACTGGCCTCCAGGAGCTCCTTATGAAGGACAGAAAACAGGGAGCCCTAAGCAGGACAGTAGATTAATATCTAGTAAACTGAATTCTGGGTCAGGCCTTAACTCCTGAGTCATTTTGGCTAAGTTACCAAATTTCTCTTGACCTGTTTCCTTGATTATAAAATGGAAATAATAGACCAGAAAATCTCTAAGTTCCTGCCAAATTTAGGAGTTCCAGGCTCCCATGGTACTCTGTGCCGGGGACCTTCCTGGTGTCTGCTCTCACAGGAGGGCAGTGAAACAGCAATGCTGCTTCACTCTCTGCATCTTGCTGGGGGGGACATTCCCACTGAGCCCCCTGGACACAAGGGCTGAGCACTGTCAGCTCTTTCCCAGGAAGCAGTTTAAACACTTCACAGTTGTCAGAAATGCCGCTCTGGTGGCCTCTCTATGTTCTTGAGGTGTTTCACTGAAGCGGGATTCAGGTTCTCTGATGTTTCCTTTTCTTAAGATGATATTACAAGCTTTGTATGTTTTCTTCTGATGGGGAGAGGGAAGAGTTCAGTTCTCTTGAATACAGTTCACCTGTCAACTTAGAAAGACTTTTCAGTAACCTTAATTCCTTCTGTGTGCAACTAGGGCTAATAAGAGAACAGGGTTAAACTGGGCCATGAAAAAGCCAAGATTATCATACTTCACGATATTTAAAAAAAAAAAACAACAAAGGTGGAAAACCAGAGCAAATGATAAGGCCATCATGGCCACTGAAGTTTTGCACTGACTTGTGAAGCCAAGGGTATTTTCTAAACTGCCTTAGGCCAATTTGGTTATCTGTAATTATCTTTGGTAGATATCTTAGCTTCCCCTAGTTCAAGGTAAGTGGGGCCATAGGTTTCCTCCCACAAAACATTTTCAGGTGGTATTATAAAGTAAATAAACCTTAAACTAAACTCTGCCATAGTTACCAACACGTGTTAGCAAGCTGGCAAAAAAGTTGTACAATCTGTTTTGTAAACTTGATGAAGAGCCACATCGTTGTCCTTTCAGGCACACACTTCTTCAGCACCTTGCATAAAAGATACACTAGAGGCAGGTGTGGTTCTTTGCTGATGGCATGATTCATCTAGTTAAAGTTGGGCAAAAAAATCCTCCTGTAAGGATCTGAACAATGGACCAATTGGATTCTAATCTATAGGCTAATTGGGCTCCCTGGATTCTTATGTACTGTTTGTGTAAGAGCAAGATTACCTACATAATATTTCTATCCAATCCACATATTTTGAGCACAACCATTTGCACCAAAGAAAACCCGTTTCTAACTTGCATTATTTTAATTATCAATGTTTCTGCTGTTGACCAGTAATAAAGATAGCCAAACCAATTATAGTGACTGCCTCTGGACTGTTACCTTCCAATTAGAATCTCTCAGATAATAACTTGGACTGTCACAGGCACCGACCAATCAGAACAGATTCTTGTCTTAGCTGATGCTAAATTGAGGAAGGCCCCTACTGAGCCAGAGTTGTATCAGAGAGCTGCCAAGGCAATAGGACTTGAGTAGCTAAGATCTGAGAGAGAAGGGAACTACAGAGAGTTGAGAAGATGCTTTTCTTACTCAGGTCATCTGCTGAGAATACAGCAGACCTTTTGGCAATCTTATGGGAATTTGTGTTCAGGGCTGCTAAGGTAGGCAGGACTTGAGAGGTCAAGATCCTGGAGAGAAGGAAGTTATAGAAAAGTGAGCTAGATACTCCAGTATATTTTCTTTTGAAGCATTTGACAAATATTACTGTACAGAACAAGAAACTAAGGAGCTAACTAAAAAAACACTGAAGAGTTTTCAGTATCACAATGCTGACTAAAAAATATTGGCATTCAAAGCCCACCAAGGAGAAGAGGCATGACCAGATACCCCTTTGGGATCCTTAGAGAGCTACATGTAGGAGTAGAGGTAAACCCAAAGTAGACCAAGCCATACAAAAACTCAGTAAGTCTTTGATTGGGTTATGGTGATCACCCCCATTCTGCCTACCAGAGGATAAGGTCACTGAAGGAAGAGAGTATTTTCAAGAGTCTCTAAATTTTTTCATATTTTTTTTCAATAAAGAATTACCAGGCATACCAGAAAACAGGTCCAAGAGAAAAAAATAGGCAATGGAAAAAAAAACCCACTTATAAATGACCCACTTATTGGTGTTATCATTCATAGACTTTAAAATAACTGTGATTGGTATGTTGAAGAAAATTGGTGACATGATGAATAATTTCATCAGAAAACTGGAATTTTTAAAAACCAAATTCTGGAACTTAAAAAATGAAATAATGGATATTAAGAGCTCAATAGATGTATTTAACTGCAGATTAGATGCATTACAAGAAAGAATTTGTGAAAATGGAAAACAGATCAGTAGAAAATATTCAAGTGGATGCATGATGCACAGAGAGCAAAAAGGCTGAAAATACTGAAAAGAGCATAAGAGACACATGTAACATATATTACTCTACATAGCAACATGTGACTGGAGTCCCAGAAGAGGAGAAGAAGGAATAAGGCAGGAACAGTATTTTCTGAAAATGATCAAAGACATCAAAACATCGATTCAAGAAGCCTTGTATGCCCCAACTAGGATACATACAGAGAAAACCACAACTAGTCTCAATGTAGTAAAACTGCTGAAAACAAAACCAAAGAGAAAAATTGTGAAAGCAGCCAGAAAAAAAAATTCATTAATTTCAAAGGAGCAACAATAAGACCAATAGCTCACTTCTCAGAAGAAACAATGGATGCCAGAAGACAATGGAATATCATATTAACAGTTTGAAAGACTATAACTGCCAATGTAAAATTTCATAAATCCAGCAAAAATATTCATCAAAAGTTGATGTGAAATAGACATTTTAACACAAACAAAAGTTGAGAGAATCAATCACCAGTAGCCTAACATTAAAAGAAATACTAAAAGTATTTATACATGTAGAAAGAAAATGATCCCAGAAATGCAAGAAGGACTAGAGAGTGACAGAAAAGGTGAATATGTGCTTAAGTTGAAATATATTAAAAATATAAAATGGATTGATAGCTGGATAGAGAGATGAATAGATATGTAATAAAGCAAATATAGAAAAATGTTGATTAGAGAGTCTGAATAAGGGTTATATGGGCATTCACTATACCATTTCATAATAAAATGTTGAGAAAAATATATGGACAAATATAAATGAATATTGATCACACAAAACATAAATGAAGTCTCATGGAGTCTAAAATATATGTAGATTACATGTATGACCAAAATAATACAAAAAGTGGAAGAGGGCTAAATGACTTTCAAGTGTTATAAGATCACAGCAACATCTGGAAGTACTAAAAGCTATAATTTTACTGTACTATAATAAGTCAAGGACATGCATTGTAATTTCTAGAGTAACTAGTAAAATAATACATAGAAGGGGAAATAGAATGAAAAATACTTGATTAATCTAAAAGAAAGTAAGAAAGAGGAGAAAAGAGAACATAAAAGCAGGTGGACCAATAGAAAACAATTCTAAGATGTTAAATATAAACGCAAACATATCAGTAAGTGAATTAAATGGAAATTGACTAAATACTCCAACTAAAAGATAATTATAATCCTACTGCATTAAAAAAGAACAAAAGAAATCTAACTATATACTGCTTGTGAGAGACACTCCTTAAATAGAAGGACACAGAGAAGTTGAAAATAAAAGAATGAGAAAAGATACACCTTGTAAATACCAACCAAAATGAGCTGGTGTAGTTCTACTTAGATCAGAGAAAATAGATTTTAAGGGAAGAATCATCATTAAAGATAAATAGGAACATTTTATGATAATCAAAGGATGAATCCACAAGAAAGTTACAATTCTAAATTTGTATATATCTAACAACATAGCTCCAAATGTAAAAAGCAAAAATTTGACAGAATTAAGAGGATAAATAAATCAATCCATAATCATAGTGGGAGTCTTTAACACCACTCTCTAAGGAAATAATAGAACAGGCAGACAAAAAATTCAATAAGGATAAAGAAGATCTGAACAATTACTATTAATTAATTTTACCTGATTGATGTACATAGGCCATTGTACTCAATATTGACACAGTACAGGTTCTTTTTCCAAGTTACCAGAACTGACCATATGCTGGCTCATAAAACAGGTCTTGAAAAATTTCAAAGACCTAAATTTATTCAGAGTAAGTTTTCTTGACCAAAGAGGAACTAAGCTAGTAATCAATGACAAAGAAAATAGAAAAATCACCAAAGATTTGGCAAGTAAGCAATCCACCTATAAATAACCCATGGGTTGAAGAAGAAATTTCAGTGGAAATTAGATAATATTTTGAAATTCAATGATAATGAAAATTTGACACATGAAGTGCTAACCGATCATTCCTGAAGTGTGTATTTCTGATTAAGGCATTTTAAATATTAACTAACTTTCCCTATAGTGTAAATTAGTACTAACTCACATATGTATCACGCTATGTATGTTGAAGGACTGTATTTTAAAGCAAATCGCTGACAGTGACAGGAATGGAGATAATTATAGTAATGCCAGTGCTTTATGTGGAATTTCCAATTATTAAATAAAAAGCAATGCTTAGATGAAGCTAGTTTGAAAACACACTTGTTCTATCATATTATATTCATCCATCTAAAAATATACAAAAATATGAAAATAATGCACATGTAATTTCTAAAGTGATTTCTCAACATTCAGACATCATTTATTAAACATCAAATTCCCATCTTCTTCCATTTCCCTGTGTATCTCTTTTCCTACATGGAAGTCTTCCTGGCAGCCGAGGGAGGTAGAAGGGATGAAAACCTGGGATGCCATACTGTATATTCTCATATTTTCAACCCGATGGCTTTAGTGTGATCGGAGAAGCTGGAAACTGAATCAGAGACCTCAGGGGCAACCCAAGTGATGAGTCAGCCTGGATGTGAAAGTTATCACTGTTGGCTCCATGTGCTTAATTAGAAGCTAGTGGAATATTATCATCTCCTCTACCAGCAAAAATCTTCACTTGAGAAGCAAGTGGGTTAAGGAAGAACATGCTGAAAACAGAGTTTGTGAACCATAACTGAAAACTGTTTATCCACAGCAACCACCAGCAATAGCGAGGGTGGGAGAAAGTGCAGCCGTTGGCAGTCTTCTCACAGAGCCTGTGTGTAAGCAGCGGGTACTTTCTTTGAAGCTGTATCTGACGGCACTCAGTCCTGTTCGCTGGCCTTTCTTCCTGAACAGATAGTTTAAATCTGTGTGGATTGTCAGGTTTTCTTCCTCCTAATAATATAGTCATTAATATTTGACTTTCTTTCAGCCTGAAATTTTCAGTAAGTTAATAATAGCTGCCCTCACCAGCTGCCTGTGAGGAAGGTCAGTCTTGCCCACTGCCTCGTGGCTCTGTGCTTCTGCGGGGCAGCTCTGAGAACACCAGGCAAAGAGGCAGGAGCAAGGCTGGTCTCCCCTCACTCCTCTCTCTTGCCCACCTACATTTCCTTTAGTGGCTTCCATTTTTCTTTTCCTCCACACCTTCTGGGCCCTGGGGATGTGACGTCACTAAGTCCTAGGCTGGATAGAAAGATTCCTCTTTGGTCATCAATGGGAGGGAGGTGGCATTTTAGCTCCAGAAAGAAAGGAGCCAGGCTGTTGAAGGAAGTGAGTTTCACCTTTATCCTTACCCTGACTCTTGTGGAAGATACAAATCAATTAATTCACCCCATTCTTATTCAGCATCTTGCCATCCTAAGGTCCCTTCCCAACTCTTCGGAATTCCTTCTCTAATTAAGTACGGTGGTAGAAAATTCAAAGTTTTGCTTGTGTGTGTAAGGGGTGGGGGGGTGCGTATCCTTCCCTGGAGAGGGTCCTAACACTTTACAAAAATAATCTAGATTAATTCAACATCATCAGAGTATGAAGAGGTTAAATAAATTAGCCTAGATAGACTAAGTGATGTAGACAAGGCCACACAGTGAATTTAGTAGTAAAGTCAGATTAAAGATAGAGTCCCTACTTCATACTGACTTTTCCTGCCATATTCCTTGGGAACTATGAGATATGAGATTATTTTCTGATTTTATTTTTTCTGGACAGGTTAACCTGGCTAAATAGCTGGGGGCACAAAACCGACTTATAAATAAATAGGTAACTGTTAGTGGTATAATTTTTGTGACCCGAAAAGTTTCTACTCACAGATTTTCTATATCTATAATTTACTTACAAATAAATCAAGGGCCCGGGAGGCAAAGATGACAGCATCGCTTCAGAAAGCATGTGTTTCTTGGGAACAGCTTATTAGTACACATGGCTTTCAGATTAACCAATTGATGTCCTGGGCCTGAAGGGATAGAAAACTGCGCAGAAGCTTGTTTTGTTGGGGTTTTGCTTGTGGTGTTCAGGCTGGTAGGTCTGATGCCCGGTAAAGTGTGGAGGTGATTATGGATGCCAGGTAAACAGTGTGGAATGTGTGAAGAGGCCATTTTCCTTGGGGGAACTCTCCCTCCCTCAAGATTCTGCTGGGGCTTGGCCAGGGTGGGAGCATCACTTTCTCCCCAGCTCTTTGACCTTTCAGTGCGCACTCTGTTTCCGGCTGGGTGGCTGCGCGCCATTAAGTAGACTGTAGACAGACGACCCCCACTCTTGCTAAGAATATGGCAGTTTGGGGGACTGTGTGTCTTAAACTTCCATTCTCTAAGCCCCAGAGCAGAGCATTCAGAGGCATTCCTTCCAGTTCTGAAATTCCTTGGGATGAAGTTGTGGGTTTACCTCGCAGAACTGAAAAGGTAGAGCATTTCGCCAGGGTGCTGACCTCACACCTGTGAGCTGAACTGGCTGAGCCCTGGGAGTGACATCTGCCCCAATCTTCTGCTTTATAAAGTGATTATTTGAATTGAAGAAAGAGCATTGATCATTTGGCCCACATCCTGATTCCTAAATAAGACTCGTTTGCAATAAATGTATTGAATATCTCACATTTGAGGTCTGAGTTCTTCACACATCTAAGCTTTCTGAGTTGGGAAAAATACATTACTCTGTAAAGTACAAAACCTGTAACCCTATATGACCCAAAGAATAGGTTGAACGCTGGGTTCGTTGTAAATAACGTATGAATGACACCTGGTATGATACCTGTGAACTCGGTGCCTGAGTTGCTCAGTGCCTGAAGCCAATTTGGCAGGAGCGTCTTCTTCTTTTGCCAATAACTTGTCAAAAACGGACTTGGAGTTCCTTCCAAAGTCCCAGAAGAACATTCAAGACAAGGTAGCTTATGTAGCCTTCAGACTTCACAAGGGCAAGGGCTGGCTCCTGGCCCACTTGAAAAGCCACACTGAATTAGAGAAGGAATTCCAAAGAGCTGGGAAGGGACCTCAGATGGCAAGATGCTGAATAAGAATGGGATGAATTAACTGATTTGTATCTTACAACAAGAGTCAGGATGAGGATAAAGGTGGAATTCACTTCCTTCAACAGCTCAGGCTCCTTTCTTTCTGGAGCTAAAATGCCACCTCCATCCCGTGATGACCGAAGAGGAATCTTTCTATCCAGCCTAGGACTTAGTCATGTCACATCCCCAGAGCCCAGAAAGGAAGGCAGGCGATGCCAGGTCGCTTACAGGTATTCTTAGAGGAAGAATGAACTACTTAGCCCAATGGAGACAAGGTGCTGAGGAGGGATTGGGCACTGCCTAATAATTAAAATAGAGACCAAGCCCATGTGATGTGCGTGCCAAGCACTTTTAGATGTTTTATCTTAGACATCCTGGCAATCCTTGAGGTCAGAACCATTATCCCCATTTCACAGATAAAACAGTAGCTTAGAGAACTTAAATAATTTACACAAGGCAGTCTAGTGTAGTGTGTGATGGAGGGGACTCTGAAACCACATCGAGTGGGTCCAATTCTTGGCCTTGCCACTTAGCTGTGTGATCTGGAGAAAAGCTTTTAACTTATTTATGTTTCCATTTCCCCATCTGTGGAAGACAGATACTAATGTTATGTACTACACAGAGTTGTGATGAAGGTTAAATAAGCCCTTAGACTGGGCTGGCACGTGGCAAGTACTGTTCAGCATCTGTTGTGGTGGTTGCTTGTTTGTAGCTGTGCTGAGAGATTTGAAGCTAGATTAATTTGATGCTAGGGTTCTTTGTCGCCTGTTGTTTTATGATTTTATAAACTCAAGTGGAAGAAATTTCCTCTTTCTCTGGCATCTGAAGAGAGATGATAATCCTGCCTTAGCATGCAAAGGTATCATGGAGATCCATATTTACCTACAGAGCACCTTTTAAAGGGAAGATAATTACCATACTGAGCTAGGAGTTAGATTTCACATCAGAATTAGACTTCGTGACCTGAAGTATCAACGACTGCCTTTTTTTCTAAGACTAGCCGTATATTTAGAGGCATATAGAAGTCCGAAATAATCCTGTTCCTTTACCAACACACAGACAGAGGATTGTCAAGCCCTTTGCTAAATTTGGCGCTGCTACACTTCTGTCTTTAGAACCAGCAATTGCTTCATCGTGCACACATTGTGTTTCCCTGATATTTTGGTAGCTCTTGCACTGCTGCGCATTCATAGGATGCCAGGTGTACATCGATACAGTTCTCTGAGCATTTAGCCATCGAGGATCCAGCTAAGGTAGCATGCACTTCAGATAAGACGAACTCCAGACCCAGGACAGATAACCACGGTTTGCTTTTCTGATAAGAAAATCACTGTATCTCTTGTTTTAATAACTACTTGATACGAAAGGTCATTGTAGCGTGATTTCTTCCAACAAGAGATTTTAAATTTAGTGAAAAACTAGATAAAACATATATACTTTCTTACATCTTTTTGAGAACAGCGTCGAATAAGGGGCTGTTATGTTTAAAAAAAAGCAGTAGGGAGGGTGGGAGGGAGGGAGACGCAAGAGGGAAGACATATGGGAACATATGTTTATGTATGACTGATTCACTTTGTTATAAAGCAGAAACTAACACACCATTGTAAAGCAATTATACCCCAATAAAGATGTTTAAAAAAAAAAAAAAAGCAGGAACAATTATCCTGGAAAACCAGGACTCGTTTATGTTGGACGGCAGGCTCCGTAAGATCAAAATTAGGTTTGTCTTGTTCCAGGGGTTTTATACATATTTGTTTGATTGAATGAATGAGTGAATGTATGAAAATAATAGTTACGATCGTAGACATTATCTGAGTATGAGGAGAATGCCCTCTGGATAAGGAAAGAGAAGTAAAATGTCTGGGGAACTAAAGAACACAGGGCATCAGCAGGTACCAAATCCTTCCTTGTCAGGAGCTGTGTCTCCCTGAAAACCTATCTGTATTCATTGGAAAAGAACTTCGTGCTGAGCTCTTTTTTAAACTACACATGCATTGTCCTAATTTATCTTTTAAAAATTACATCTAGATTTTCATGTATCATTTTTTCTCATGCGTATCTCTGATTAACACACAGCTTTCATGTCTATTTGGTTGTGTATGATATGAAGTAAACTTCTGATTTTTATAAGGTACCATGATTTTCATGCTCTCTTTGGGTGGTGCCAACCACCCTGTGTATATACCACACGTCGAGTGAGTTTCTAAGACACTGGCTTTTCCCAAATTCGCCATTTACATTCTCGAAAGCGCTTCCTTTTTCCCACACAGATCTAACTAAATATTAGAAGTATTTGACCTTTCATTTTAAGACATGTTTGATGTTCTGACTCTTTTCAACAAAGGTCTCTGTTCTCAAATCCGTTCTATGTAGAGAAATCCTCAGTTCTTTTGAGAGGGATAAAAATCCTCTCTGAAGTCCACCAGACCAAAGATCAAGGCATCAGAGCCCCACTTATCTGCAGAGTGATTACAGTCTGTTAAAGAAGGCTCCATGGTGATGGGGATGCTTCAGCCCTTGGATAGACCGATGGGTCTGGAGCGAGAACTTGGGAGTTTTACTCTTGGCTTTGCCACGGGGTGGCTGTCTTGCCTTGTGAAGGTTTGAACATCAGGCTCTTCTCCTGTAAGGCTCTCGTAGTTCTCCAAGGCCCATTCAGCTGTACTGTGGAATTTGATGTCACATGGCTCCACTGGGGCCCACCCCAGGCATTAGCCAGAGGCATTTCCTAAGATGTTCCGGAGATGATTGCCGATGGCCATCTCCCAACTGCCAGGTGCAGCCAGTGCGAGGACTTCCCAGGGAAAAGAACCTGGTCCTGCTTTGGTCATTTTCTTCTACCGCTGGAGACTACTTCATGAAACACCAATTTCCAAGCTTTCAGAGCTGTCCTGTCCCCTCCACACACTCTTTGAGCAGGGTTGGTGAGGACAGGCCAGGAAGGCAGTGCTTCAGATGTGGGGAGAGTGGAGGCCCTGGGCTTAGATCTGTCTGGGAGCTTCCACCAACCGTCACTCCCTCCGCTCCACTGGGCATAGATGGCCCCATGCTAGGGCTTCCTCTCCAACCCCTCCACTTGCCTCCCTGTGCACTTTGCTCTCCCCTCTTTTCTCTCTGCTCTCTCCCTCCTTCCTCTCCTCAGTTAAGATTATACCTGTAACCCAATTTCATTCTTTTTTATGGCTGAGTAATATTCCATTGTGTATATGTACCACAACTTCTTTATCCATTCCTCTTTTGATGGACATTTAGGTTGCTTTCATGTCCTGGCTATTGTAACTAGTGCTGCAATGAACATTGGGTCACTTGTGGAAACATGGATGGACCTAGAGACTGTCGTACAGAGTGAGGTCAGTCAGAAAGAGAAAAACAAATACCGTATATTAACACATACATGTGGAATCTAGAAAAATGGTATAGATGATCTTATCTGCAAAGCAGAAATAGAGACATAGATGTAGATATCAAACGTATGGATACCAACGGGGAGGGGGTGTGGGACGAACTGGGAGATTGGGATTGACATATACACTACTGATACTGTGTATAAAATAGATAACTAATGAGAACCTACTGTATAGCACAGGAACTCTACTCAGTGCTCTGTGGTGACCTAAATGGGAAGGAAATCCAAAAAAGAGGATGCTGATTCACTTTGCTGTACAGTAAAAACTAACACAACATTGTAAAGCAACTATACTCCAATAAAAATTAATGTAAAAAAACTCCAAATGGATTAAAGACCTAAATGTAAGGCCAGACACTATAAAACTCTTAGAGGAAAACATAGGCACAACACTCTATGACATAAATCACAGCAAGATCCTTTTTGATCCACCTCCTAGAGAAATGGAAATAAAAACAAAAATAAACAAATGGGACCTAATGAAACTTAAAAGCTTTTGCATAGCAAAGGAAGCCATAAATAAGACAAAAAGACAACCCTCAGAATGGGAGAAAATATTTGCAAATGAAGCAACGGACAAAGGATTAATTTCCAAAATATACAAGCAGCTCATGCAGCTCAATTTCAAAAAAACAAACAACCTAAACCCAAAATGGGCAGAAGACCTAAATTTCTCCAGAGAAGACATACAGATTGCCAACAAACAAATGAAATGATGCTCAGCATCTCTGATCATTAGAGAAATGTACATCAAAACCACAATGAGGTATCATCTCACACCAGTCAGAATGGCCATCATCAAAAAATCTACAAACAATAGATGCTGGAGAGGGTGTGGAGAAAAGGGAACCCTCTTGCACTGTTGGTGGGAATGCAAATTGATACAGCCACTATGGAGAACAGTATGGAGGTTCCTTAAAAAACTAAAAATAGAACTACCATATGACCCAGCAATCCTACTACTGGGCATATACCCTGAGAAAACCATAATTCAAAAAGAGTCATGTACCACAATGCTCATTGCAGCACTATTCACAGTAGCCAGGACATGGAAGCAACCTAAGTGTCCATCGACTGATGAATGGATAAAGAAGATGTGGCACATATATACAATGGAATATTACTCATAAAAAGAAACGAAATTGAGTTATTTGTAGTGAGGTGGATAGACCTAGAGACTGTCATACAGAGTGAAGTAAGTCAGAAAGAGAAAAACAAATACCGTATGCTAACGCATATATATGGGATCTAAAAAAAAAATGGTACTGATGAACCCAGTGGCAGTGGAATAAAAACGTAGAGAATGGACTTGAGGACACGGGGAGGGGGAAGGGTAAGCTGGGGTGAAGTGGGAGTAGCATGGACATATATACACTACCAAATGTAAAACCGATAGCTAGTGGGAAGCAGCCGCATAGCACAGGGAGATCAGCTCGGTGCTTTGTGACCACCTAGAGGGGTGGGATAGGGAGGGTGGGAGGGAGACGCAAGAGGGAGGGGATTTGGGGATATATGTATACGTGTAGCTGATTCACTTTGTTATGAAGCGGAAACTAACACATGACTGTAAAGCAATTATACCCCAATAAAGATGTTTAAAAAAAAAGTTGTATGCATATCAACACTAGATAATCATTGTTGAACACACTTATCTGTATAAAATTATATTGTATCTTTACTATTTTAGAATATATTAAAGAGTTGTTTCGTTGTCTATTGAACTTCTAATCAGTAAATAATCCAAAACTGCCAAAAAAAAAAAAAAACAACCTTAACATAATAAATAAATAAATAAAATTATACCTGTGGCCTGGGCTGTCCCCATCTCACGATGAGGAAGCTTGGAAAACACAGAGTACAAAAGACTACAGGAGGCTACAAAAGATATTGTAAACTTTAAATATCTTAGATGAACCAATCCTTAACTTCCTACTGGAAGATGAACTGCAGAATGATTTAACCTTAGAAAATTAAGCAATAACTCATAGTATTGCTTATAATAAAAAAAAGAAAAGGAAAAAGCTATACCAGCTCCTACATGCCTGACTGCTCGAAATAGTGAGAGAGTTTTCTCATTAACAGACTCGGGATCCACACTGGTGGACAACTGAAGTTTTGAAGATGGAGAGGATTGTATACAAGGCACTGTGTACCACTCTCATTACATATTATAATGTTTCTTCATTCCTATGTCAACATGTCTTTTCCACATAACGTGGATCTTGAAAATAATGGCCAAATACAAACATTTGGAAAATGTGTAGATATGTTGGCACAGCACATCAAGAAACATAAATTACTTTTTAACCATCTCTGCGTTGCATCTCCAGAATATAGATGCTTTGTTTCAATATGAGTGTCTTTGAATTATTAAGGATTTTCATATGTTTAGTATTTCCCACATGGAAATTCACAGGTAATTTAGATATGATTCTCTTTTTAGTTTTTTTTCATTGTTTATAATGATTTGATAACCATTAAACCTTCTTCCTTGCATGTGAATACATACAGTTTTGTATAAAATGTGTCGCTAGAGTTTTAGCAGCTTGGATTTCCTTTCTTTTCAATCATTTTCATTGGAATAGTATCTTCTTATAAGAGGGAATAAGGAAACCACTCTCTCCAGGGCCTACTGCAGAGACAGTGCGGCCTAATTTCTTGTGTCCCCCAATCTATGCTTAGTCACATACCCAACACACTGTGTTTGGGGCTCAGAATCACACTTAACTGAATGCTCTTTCCTTTACTTTGCTGTCTTAAATCCTTCTGATTTTCCAAATTTTTCCAAACTTTCCAAATCCTCTGGGAAACTCTTCTTAATTCCTGAATTCCTTAATTCCTGATGGAATTCCTTAATTCCATCATCATTTGTATAGTTCCCTATCTGTCCAATAAACCGGAATTTAGCCTTAAAGTCTTCTGTCTCTTAATCTATATCTTGGCTGTATATGTGAGTTGATTTGTTTCTCCAAATCAGTGGATGGCCTTAGGTACCATGTTGTTATTCTACTTTTTGGTGTCCTCTGAGGACGGTAGGAGCACCATAGAATGTTACAGATGGGAGCTGTCTATGGGATCAGATGAACCAATGCTTTTAAAAAACACAATGTGTAACTGTAAAGCTCCAATTTCAAATGAAATCCTCAACGTATAAAACAGATAAAAGCAGAGCTACTCTGGTTGAAGGAGGCTCTGACTTTCCTCGTACCGCCCAGGTGGCGCCGGGGCTCCACAGCCTCTGATTTCCTCTAGATGAGGGAACTGAGACCTGGAGATCAAATCAGTTGCCCAGCACTTTGGTGGAAGAATGAGCCGTCATTGCTTTGAAGCTTTGACATCACTAGAGGAGATGTGTGTGGAGACCGCTGGTAGTAAAGCCCAAACAGAGCACAAGGACACCACTGCTTCACCCTGTGGCCTTGCAGGTTGGGTTCTCTGGAGGCCAACACGGAGCTGGACTTGGCCATGAAGGGTGTTTACTAGAGATTAAGCCTGTAGAAATGAGGAGGAGGATGCAGGATTATATAGAGGAAAATGTCAAACTGCCAAACAGGCCCAACAGAGCCTCCGTCAACCCCACAGGGAAGCTCTGGAGCATAAATGACCATCTTGGTGACCTGTATTGGACTTAATGGCTGGACCCTTGAACCCCCATCAACCATTGAATGTGGGTCACCCTGGGAAGGCCATACTCTTGGGTAAAGTGGCTTTCTGCAGCTGAGGCAAATCCTAAAAGAGCTGACAGCTGGAGGCTGACTGCCCACAGCTGGGGCAAGAAGACCTCCCTTGAAGAAAGATCTAGAAAGCACACCTCCACATCCAGTACCCATGGCCATTAGTGTTCTGGTGAACACAAGAGATAGTGGAGAGGCAGGTGGTGGCAGCAGCTTTCCCAGCTGTCTGCCAGGCCACTTCAGACTTCTCATTAGAGTCCCAACTCCATAGTACTGAGTGTGATGCTTGCTGAATAAACGTTTTGACAAATAGGCCAGTCCTTAAGATAGCTTCTCCTTTGTGTTTTAAGATGGAAGCCTTTTAAGATGGAATTCATTTCCATCTCTGTTTCACCAAGTTTCACATTCGGGGCTTCCCTGGTGGCGCAGTGGTTGAGAGTCCGCCTGCCGATGCAGGGGACATGGGTTCGTGCCCTGGTCCGGGAAGATCCCACATGCCGCAGAGCAGCTGGGCCCGTGAGCCATGGCCGCTGAGCCTGCGCGTCCGGAGCCTGTGCTCCGCAACGGGAGAGGCCACAGCAGTGAGAGGCCCGTGTACCGCAAAAAAAAAAAAAAAAAAAATATGACCACATTCACCTGTTGGGGCTTAATTTGGTACAGTGGGAAATGCAGCAGATTATGTGTGGAAAGATCTGGATTCTAGATCTCATTTTGGAAGTTATTAGCTGTGTCCTGAGAGCAAGCCATTTATCCTTTCTGAGCTATGATTCCTCGTTGTAGATGGGGTCTTGATACCAAACGAAACACTTTAAAAAGTATTCAACAGTATTTAAAAAGCCCCTTAGATAGTGATGTACCTCAGAGTTGTTGTGGGCCCTTTTCCTTTGGTGCTCCATCCATCCATCCATCCACCCAACCATGTATTCATCCATCCATTCATTCATTCATTCATTCAATTATTAGTGTCATTCCTAACTTTCAACTTACAATTCCTCCAAACTTTTTAAGCCAAGTAAATGGGAGATTCTGTTCTCTGCTAATTTAAGTGGCCCTTCTCCAGGAGATTTAGTGCAAGCTTTGTTCCCACTTCTTGCATCCCATCTCTGTAAGGACACTTCTTTGCCACCGTTGATTGCAAATGTGACAACTTTCTGAGCCCCAAACACATCAGTTTATCAAAAACCAACTCCGCTATATAGTACATCCCACTGGGTTCACCTCACTCTGGTGCTTTCTTTGCTTTTTTTGTCCTGTTAACCTCCTGTTTAGGTTAGCGCTTGGCAATTTTTTCTCTTCATTATTCATTAAGACCTGACTTTCTGACTAAATCCCAGATGTTATGACTTATTTAAAATTTTTTCTTTATTGTTAAGTGTATCATGCCTACAAAATAATATGTGAAACGTATTAAAGACCAACAGAGCAAACATCTATGTAACAACCACCCAGGTTAAGAAATACTCTTATGATATATTTAGCCACTTAATTAATGCACATTTATTGGGTACCTACTTTGTATCCAAAATTTGGGGATGTATAACAATGATTGAGTGATCATCCGTCTCCATAAAACAGCTCACCACCATCTACTAGGGAAGAGAGAGGCTGATAAATAATTGCAATGTATAAAGGTACTCGCAATAAGAAATACAAACAAAATGTGATTGGGACCATTACCTGCACCTGAGAGAGATAGAAAGGCTTCTAAGAGGATGTGGCTTTGGACCAGGCTTGTCTGGGGATGAAGAGAATTCTAGGCAAAGGCAACAGCAGTGTAGTCTCAGAGCTGTGAAAAGCATGGCACATTTGGAAAGTGGCAAGTCAGTCCTTCTCATAAGTCTCATTTTGTTTCTGTGACACTGCTGTCTCCTGGTTCCCCTCTTACCACTCCAGCCACGCATTTTTAGTTTGTGTTGTCACCCACCCGCCATCAGTGTTGGTGTTCTCACAGGTGTCCCATTTGGAGTTCTTCTCTTTTCATTCACTCATTTACTCAGTCCACACTGATGAAGAAACGGGTCTTCAGAAAGTCCAGCCTGCGTCAGAATCATAAGGTGCAGATTCTGGTCCCCAGCCGCTCAATCAGACTCTTTGGGGTAGGTCCCAGGATCTGCAGTTTAATGCTGTCACCAGCTATTTCTAATGCAGATGATCGGGACACTTGGAGAAACACGGTGAAGGGATTCCTTGTATGGAGAGAGGAGTGTTGTAGAGAACATTCAGGAATTGGTCAGAGATGGTCTTGTGCTGTCTACCTTCAGGTTTGTTTTCCAGCCAGCCAGCCCCTTCCTCGCGTTAACCTGCCTGCTTCAGATCCTCTCTTCCTGTTCCTTCTTCCTCCTCATACGCCTCCACCTGTTCCTGGCCATCTGCAGAGCCCCGTGTGTGTGTCACAGCCCTGCTCCAGGCCACTGCCTCCCTCGGGCACAGTCTGTGTCTGGGCTCTGTCTGCGGAGTGCCCCAAACAAAGGAGCATGGCACACAAAGTTGACAGTCACACTGAAAGCTTCTGCCTAGCCTCCTACCCTCTTCCTTCTGGGGGCTTCTGTCCTGAGGCAAGAAAAAAGAAACAGGAACCCCCCCTAAAAACCTGGGGAAGGCGGGATCAGGGATGGCATCAGAGGCAAAGGGCGCTGTTGGTCTGATTTTCACTTCCATCGCTGAGAGCATTTGAATAGTTTTAAGACATGCAAACTGTGAGAGTAGACATTTTCACTGAAATATATGAATGTAGATGTTAGCCTCGTGGGGATGTACGCCTGCATCTGTTTGTCTACAAGTGCTTACTTGCAGAGTCACACACATATCCAGAACCTTGGTTCTCTTGGCTTTGTCTGCACCAAATGTGTATATGGATGTATAATGAAAGATTTTAAACACTTGATTTTGATAGTCTGTTTTGCAGCTGCTGTGCTCAGAAAATTCATTCCTCAGCTACTGTGTGTTAATGAGAGTTCTAGCAAGTGTTTCTCTGCTGCTTTCTTTTCGTAAAGCTCCTCTCTTTCCTCTCTCTCTCTCTCCCCCCCTCCCTCCCTGCCTGCCTCTGCTCTTCCCTCCCTCTCTCTCTGAGATAGCAGACAAGAGAGAAACTGGAGCAGCTTCCCCTGAGAAGCGTGCTTGTGTGTGCAGATTGGCAGGATCCCGTGAGTTCCTCTTCCATCAATGCAGCGTTCTTGGAGGGAAATGCAATGTTGGAGCAGGGGCTGAGCTGGACCAGGAAGGTGGCTGGAAGCTCAGGGAGGCTGGGATCCTGGTTTAGCCAAAGGCTGGAATCACAGGAATGTTTCACCAGGGTCTGCTCTGAGAATTCCCAGACCCCCATGGATTTTAGAATTTCCCAGCCTTTTCTCCTTCACCTTCGCACTCTCTTACTTCCTCCTGAGATGGCCCCAGATCTGCAAGAGACATTTGAGAGAAGCTATTTATTAACAGATGTGAAGAAATGGATTCTGCACTTGATTATTTAGCCATGAATTATCAATGATGATGGATTGGAAAGCGGTGTAAGTAACAGTTATATATGTACCTGTAGTTAGATGGTCTGTTTCAGTTGCTTCTTTTTTTTTTTTTCTTTTCGTTTTAACTTTTCTGGTGAATTTCCTTTTGACAAAAGTGAAAAGAAAATGTATAAAGTGTAGAGAAGTTAGGAGGGTCCAGATTATATGAGCTTTCTCCTTTTTCAGTTGACTTGCAGAATACATCAGCTGTATCAAATGAGACACGCAAACTACCTACAGAGAATCTGCAAACATCCCCTGCAGGATGGGGCTAAAACAAGAAATAAATGAACCGGGGATCTGAACTGACAATCATTGCTATAATCAGACTTATTCAGAGGTGCTAAGAAATTTGACATTGGCTCATTTTAGAATCAAAGACAGAACTGACATGTGCTCTCTTCACAAGATCTTAAAAATGAAGTTAGCCTGTGGCTTTCGGAACAGGTTGTTTCTGGCTACATAAATATGAGATGGATTTTTTCCCCCTAATGTTGTTCAATGTTAACTATATTTACGTTCCACTTCAGCTTTTCTTGAGACAGAACACCTCCCATTCTAGAACGTAATGTCTGGTCACCCTAGGGCGGTATGACACTGGCATTTTGAAAGCTAGTCATTGCCAGTCAGAGGATTTTCCATCTTTCTGTGCTAGGGCTTGATTTAAGCACTTAATTTCTAGTATTTGGTGGGCAGGGGGAGAAACAACAAGTAACTTGAAGACCCAAATCAGTTCATTTCACAGGAGGAAGGACTAGCTATCTAAAAGATTAGAAATTGGAATTAAAGGATATGATTTGCCTTTTTTTCGAAATTTGAAATGAGGTTAATTTTGTATTGAAAGAGTAACAAACTTTGTTGATTTAAGGAAAAAAACACTTCAAAGGAAACTTTTAATACCATAAATCACTTAGGTAAGAACATCAAAACAGATGGCTGATATGTTTTTATGACTCGTTGCAACTTTCTGTTTTAGAGTCCATACAGCAGTGTTATTACAAATATGTCTGGCTTAAAACTTGCTTAAGTTATTTGGAAGTGGGATTTCTAACACGGACACTGTAATGAGCTTTTCTGAGTCATGTTTGCCTTTCTTCCTCATCACATCCATACCCCAGGCAGGGCTGTTGCCCTTCCCACCCACTCATCCCCCTGCCTGTCTCCCAGCCCCCATCCTTCCCTCTGAGTCTTGGAACATCATGAAAGACCCTTCTAAAGATTCCCTTTAGCACTCCCTGCCCAGCTCTGGACAGAGGGTGTACTGTAATGCAACACACAGGGCTGCCAAATTCGGAATTGAATGAGCTCAGTTGATTCCTGAATATTAAATCAGTTCTGTGAGCCATTGAATGAGATCATATCTTACAAAGCTGACCCAAAGTGTTCCTAACTTTATTGATGGGCATTTAACATTCTTCAAGGGCTGCAGCGCTGGGCACCTGAGGGGACCAGCCTAAAGCCAAACAAAATCCCCAAACTCTCTCGGATTCCTGCTGGTCAGATATACCTAGAGCCACGCCTTTTAAAATATGTCCTTTGTTATCAAGGGAAATCTGAGACAGAAAACACATGTTGGCAGTGTCACGTGAGTGCCGCTGCACATGAAGTGGCTGTATCACAAGGGGAAACGCTTTCGATCTTGTGCCGTTTTGTTTTGGTTTCTTGTTTAGATGGATTCTGTCAGACTCGAGCATCTGGAAGAGATTTGGAGGGGACTGAAAAACCTAAAGCAAAACATGCAGGGAAAAGGGAAATAATTTGAAAGCAAGGTCAGCCTAGAAATGGACTCATTCTCTTACCCAAATTCCATTTCCCATCCTTGGTTTTGGTTTCCTGTTAAAGCAGACACCGATCATAGCCTTCCTGGGTTCAGGGGGATAGAAATTCCTTCCTACTGCTTTTAGATTTTGAGCAAAGGAGGACGATCTCTCCAGAAACAGAAAAGAAAAGCCAATGAGAAACAATCTTTTACGTGTCTGCTCACTTAGAGGCAGCAGCTACCCTCGCTTTCCCCATCCCCCTCCTGCCCAGCCCAGGCTCTCTGTGCCTCAGAAATGTCCCCTGGAACCTCAAGTGTGTCCTATTAAGACAAAAGGATCAACTGCCAAGGGCAGGGTTTTCGTGGAGAGTGAGAGTGCTTTTTAGTGGTGAGTGAGCAAGGTGGGGGGGGGGCCAGTAACGCTCACACCTGCAAACAGTCTTTGAGAGAGGCAGCTGATTGGCATCAGTAGAACTACTGAGCGGTTAAAAAAATACTGGAAGTCAAGGTGAGAGAAAGAGGAGAAAGAAAGGGAAGGAGGAGGGCTGTCTCTGAGGAGTTTCAGGCAAAGTTCTGTTGAGTCCCCAAAAGGTCTAAATAATGCCCGACTTCAGTTAAGGTAGTCTGGAACTGATCACTACCTTGCAGATGGAACGGAACCTTCATCGTGGCCCAAGGTTCTGCTGAAAAGCTTTGCTGGAGATGCGCTGCCTGTTCTCTCGCTCTGCTCGGCGGCCCCTTCTCTGACTGTGTGCAGCTCTGGATCTCCATCTTCCCCGGTGACTGCTTCTGCTCTGTGAGTGGGAGCTTAAGGAAGGTTCTAAAACCAAGGATGGTCCTCAGATCTGTCACTGAGGAAAAGAGCTTCCATTAGGGTCCTCTTCACTCTTCTTAGCAGACAGCTCGCCTGGGTCTAGTTTGTGCCTTTGGTCTGCACGGATGGGCCTTATTAGCTTTACACCTGTCACAATTCTTCTCGCCTGTGAGCTCACTCCTCCCGGGTCTCGCCTGTACTGCAGGGAGTGCCTCACGTTCCTGGGGCATTTCGCTGCAGAGCCGTGGCCTGTTGACACATCGTGTCCATTCTTAACCTCCTTTGCCCACCCGCTCTCTTGGAGAGACTGCAGGGGAGAAATGTGTCTGCAGTAAATGTGGAGAAGGAATCTGCCGGGTGAAAAATGTCTCTGCAAGCTTTCCTAAGGAGGAAGGGCTTGCCTTCTGTCACTGCCTTCCTCTAGGAGTCCAAGAAGAGCTGCTGTTGGATTACAGCTAAATTCAGCAGGACCCACAGTTACTCTGCACAGTTGAGCTATTGGCCAGTAAATCACTTAGCGTCTCTAAGCATCTCTTCTTTGCCTCAGTAAAATGCATGCACAGCTTACCTCCTCAGGTTTTGCGAGAGTTCAATGATGATACATGACCAGGCTTAGCACAGTGCCTGGTCATATCCTTGGGAGGACGCTGACCTCGTGTTCTGCTGGTAGCCGTGGGCCTGTCGGCCAGACACTTTCAACAGAGGACCCACGTCCTAAGTGATGGGGATCCTGAGGAAGACAGTGTGATAGGACAGAAAGGGACCTGGGTAGGAGTCAAGACCTGGGTGTTTTAGTCCCAGCTCTGTCAGTAATCGCCATGTGACCTTGAGGAAGGTATCACCCCTTCTCTGTGCTCCGTCCCTACTGAAACACTTCTCTGTCCCTGAACAGGTTACTCTGTCACTCACCATGCCTCGATGCATGCCGGTCCCTCAGGCAGCTGTCCTCCCCCGCTCCTGTTCTTGGTTAATTCCTTTCTTCTCTTTCCTCTATGAGATCTACCCTGATCCCCTGTGCCGGATCAGGGCCCCCCCTCTGCAATTCCAAGGCACTCGCATCGGCAAGGCTTCGCCCCCCCTGCCTTCCCCACTGTGCTGTAACCACCTCTGTCTGAAGCTGTGCACTTGGTGTCAAGACCAGGACGCTGCTCCGTAAACACTTGTGGAATGGATGCGTGAGTGAAAGAAGGATGAGTGAAGGGTCCCTGCCGTCACCGTCGTAGGTCTCGCGTGGAGAAAAAATGAAAGAACGTATGTGAAAGGCTTTGATGAGAGACGGCCTTTAGTTTTAAGTTTGTAGGAGGCGCAGTGTACCTTTAGTACTAGTATTTTAAGTTGGTTTCTCGTACTAGGATGCATAAGTTTTAGTGGAACAAAAAAGCATTCTTTTTCGGTACTGTCCTCATAGTACGGACCCATTCTTTGTCATAGAAACAGGACAAGCTTTATGTGGGCCAGAGGCTCTGATGTTTGAAACTGTGAGCGACCGAACTTCTCATTCCACAGGGAGAGATAAGGGGCTCTGAAAGCCCAAGCCCCTGGGGGGCAGCCCTGTGTGGCTTCACTCTCCCGGGCATGAGTGGGCGGGGCAGGTCCCAGCTGCCCAGAGGACGCAGGAGGGAAATGGGGTTCTCAGAGCAGAGGTGGGAAGTGAGGAAGGAAAGGGGTCCTGGGGCACAGAAAATCAGCATCGTCGACTTCCTCAGCTTCATCACGGAGGCATGAAAGAGCAGGGAAGGAAAGAGCAGGGACTCTGGCGTCTGACAAGCCTGAGTTTGGATCCCAGCCCCATATGTGGGTCTTTGCTGCATTTAATGAGCCCTCTCGCTGGAGGTTATGGTTTCCCAGAGCAATGCTTGAACTCTGTCCCGTGATAAAACAGCTCTTCCTTGGTGTTAAGTCTGTTTTTCCTTCAGAAAAAAAAAAATTTTTTATTGCATGAAGAAGAGAAACATGTTTAACAGGAATAGTCGTTCCCAATGGCCAGTCCTGATGCAGAGCCGTAAGATGGCCAGAGATGACATGAGATCGTGTCCATGGGTGTGCTGTGTTAACAGACAACTCTGTAGGGATGTATATATTCCTATATATATATACGGAAAAGCCCCGCTGCAGCTGCCTTTGCCATTAGAATGAGTGCACTGTGGATCTGTTATTCACCTCTTCAGGTCCAGCCCAGGAGTTGTGTAGGCTCATTTTTCCCTTTCCTCTGACCCTTGATGTCTCCACAAATGAGCCACCTGCTGTATCTTGGTGTGAGGGCGGAGATGTGGGGTAAAGTAATGAGCCTGCAAGGCCTTCCTATGCCTATTGGCTGCTCTAAAGGGTAGTTGAGGGACACTGCGAAGCCACAAATCTGAGATGTCAGCTCATAAATATGTAAGCTCCTCGCTTAGGTAATAAGCTCCTTGACAGCCAAAACTGTCATTTGCACATTCTAGTCAGCTGAACACAAAGTTCCAGTTGCCAGCCTGTCCCTAGATGCTGGGGACTGAAAGCTGGTGAGTGGAGAGTGGGGAGGGAGGCTGGGCTGATGGCTGCCCGCCATGGCTGCTGTCCTCGCCCCCCGCCCCACCATCGGGGGCTTTGTCTCTGGGTATTTTGATTACTAAGTGTGGGGAAGAATTCTGCACCTGGGATAGGAAGAGGGTTAAATGTGTAAATGGGGACAGGAGAAATAGTTGCCAGCATTTAGGTTTTGGCAGCTGTAACCGAATCTGTCCAAATTTCAATCTCTGTTGTATTATGTTTCAAACTCTACTGGGAGTTTTAATAAAAATCGAATCACTAGTTTACGCTATGTATATCTCATTTGAAAATATAGGCCTGCAGTTCAGATTCAGGGCGGGAAGCAGCTGTTTGGTACACAAACAGTTACTGAGCGCCTAATCTGTTATAAGCACTTTGTAAGTTTGGGGGATTCAAACGTGGATCAAGGAGAGGTGTGCTTAGGACACAACTTAATTCTAGTGTAATACACCATATGATAAGCCACAGAGTAGGTCTATTGGCAAAATACGATCAGAACGTATGGAAGAAAAGGATAAATTCTCCTTTGGGCGGTAGGGAAGGAGTCCCAGGCATTAGAGCTGAGTCTAGAAGGATGAGTAGGGAGGTGGCAGCGAGGGGAGGGCATTTTAGACAGGAATTGGCTGGAGTCTCCGTTTATACACAGAAGCATGAAAGTGCATGGGTGTCATGAAATGATCTTCATATTAGATGGTTAAAACAAAATCGTTTTTGGAGTCTCAAAATAGGCAGTGATTAGTAATAGATCCCATTAAATAGGGATTATAATAATGATGAATTAACAGCTCGTATCAGACAAGATTCAAAATCACATCACATTTTCACAGCTGATTGGAAACAGTAGAACATGAGTCAAGTAGTATTGATACAAGGGAGAGGATGTATAGGAATGGCCGCACCCTGTGTTTAGAACCTTGGTTCTGTGCCTGAGTGGGTGGGTGGTCTCAGACTACTGGTTAACTCATGATATCTGTGTATCCATTTCTAAAAATCATTGCTTGAAAAGGAAGAGCTGCTCAGGAGAGAGAACAGGAGATTGAGTCCAAACAACTTGAATTCACTTGAAAAGTCAGAAAAAGTCACTGGGAAAGTATCTATATTAAAAGTACAGGATGGGGCTTCCCTGGTGGCGCAGTGGTTGAGAGTCTGCCTGCCGATGCAGGGGACATGGGTTCGTGCCCCGGTCCGGGAAGATCCCACATGCCGCGGAGCGGCTGGGCCCGTGAGCCATGGCCGCTGAGGCTGCGCGTCCGGAGCCTGTGCTCCGCAACGGGAGAGGCCACAACAGTGAGAGGCCTGCGTACCGCAAAAAAAAAAAAAAAAAAAAAGTACAGGATTACCTTTCAGGTAATTCAAAGTCTTTTTACAGTTGTAGTAAGCAGCCTGACTGTTAACCAGTTACTTTACTAAGGTACAGGCCCCAAATTCACGGTAGTGGGAAAGATACTAATGAGCCTTCTAAGACCCCAAAGAAGGGTGGGCCAATGTTTTAGATGCTTTTAACAGTAAGTCAAAGCATCAGAGTGGTTACAGAAGCACTTTAGCATTGGGAGAGCCCTTAGGGATCATGTGTTTTGTTGGCTTTTAAATCTTTGAAGAATGGTGTTTTGCAAAAGGAAACTGTGTATCTGGGAGCAGAGTTAGTGAGAACCACCGTACTCTGACATACTCGCTCTTGGGTCCACATATGCATTCATTCTTTCATTCACAAATGTTCATAACACACTTGCAACATGGGGGATAAATACTTGGATAAGATACCGGCTATATCATCCAGGAGCTTACAGCTTTGTAAGGAGGTAAGACATGGATGTAAAGAATACAAATGGGAAGTTATTTTTAAAATAAAATGAAAGGGAGCTATTAAAGTTCAGAAGACGGAAACTTATTTCCAAGTAAAATGGATGACTGTGCCCTGAAATAGAGAATTTGCTATATTAACTCAGACTTACATTTGTTTTATTTGAGAAGTTTTGAACATTCAATAAGGGGGAAAATTAGATAAAATTAAGTGTTTGACTTCACCATGTTTGTTTTCCTGGGGAAATGCAGAGCAGGATTAAAATTGAATTGTTGAATTGTCATTTGTTGACAGCCTAATAAGAACACATTATTCAAGTACAAGAAAATTATTGATTTAATTACCTTGAAAATATGATTGTGACGAATATCTATTTTTCTAAAAAAAAATCAAAGATTCATCAGTTAGTTAGCAATGAATGTGAGCTGTATTTAAAGGCATCTGGCCTCAGGAGAGCTACCCCAGGGAAAAGCCAAGGAAATGTGGACTTGGAGCCCCCTCTGGAGGAAAGAGAGAGAGCCCTCCCCTGTTGGTCTGGCAGCAAATGGTTTCTTTTCTAAAGGTCAGAAATGGAAAAAAGAAACATCTAATCAAATGACTTTGGAATTAACCTTATGAAACAGAAGTCTACAACCTTTAACTCATGAGAACCCAGTGAGGATATTTGTGTCAACAGGCAACTTCAGAAACATCCCTCCCCCAAAGGCTTGCTACAACAAATGCTGGACACAGACTAGTAATGAACACAATAATTATTAGTTTTATGAACATGATAGCTTGCCAAATCCCATACCACAAAATATTTTATGGATTATCATCATTTAAGAAGCAAGCAAAATGTAAAAACAAACCCCCAAAAGTCTGTTTATTCATTCATTCATTCTACAGTGTTTATTGAGTACCTACTGTGTACCAGGCACCATATTGGCAAGAAGTGAAATAAACAAAAGCCCTGCGTGAAACTTACGTGGGAGCAGGAGATAATTAAGCACCAGCTCTGACCATATGCCTTTCCTTAGGGAACACAGCAGGATGAGTGAGGGTGTGGGTATGGAGTCAAAGAAGCAAAGATACTGGTGAATCTGGGAATTCTCGGGTTAGACTGTGCCAAAGTCTTTAAAAAGAAATAGATAGAACCTTATTTTAGTTCCCCTAAAAATAAAAATAATCATCTTTCCCACAGATGATGAGGAACCTGTTAATGTAACCTGACAAGCTTGTTTTGGAAGATATTTAGAAATGTAAATATATCAAAATATGCCCCAATGCATAGCCTTGCAGAACCTCTGGGCTGGAGAAATCCTTAAATATAAATCACCTCCACCTAGACCAATGTTTCCAAACTTTTCTACTGGGAAGCGTGTGAGGACCATAGGGCGGCCCTATCAGGAAGACAGGATGACAGACTTTCTTCTTTAGTGTCATTAACTTTGGGCCACCTCTGTCCATCCATCCATCCATCCATCCATCCACTTATCCATCCATCTATCCATCCATCCATCCACCCACCCGTCCATCCTTACATACATGTTTATGGAATGCTCACTATGGACCAGGCAACGTTGGAATGCAATTGTAGAAAAGACAGACATGGCTCCTGACTTTATGGAACTTTTAGTATTATGAGGAAGACACAGTAATCACAGCCAATTGTAAAAAGCAGTATTGGCAAGTCATGCTTTTGGTCCAGCCCTCATCTTGACTGGGGACCACACCGGCAGGTGCCTGGCTGGTGTGAGAGACATGGCAGTCTGGTTCTATCAACCTTTGTGCAGCAGAGACAACTTATTTCCAGTGCATTAAGGAAAATGATACTGTCTACACCCAGTTTAAATTGTGGGCCAGTTTAAACAACTGTGTTAGTTTCCTTAACACAGTATTTTGGTTTTGCATATGTATTGATTTTTCTAAGTGCCCCCAGGACACTGCCTTATGTGTCTTGGTGAGGGTGAAAATTGGTTGTCCTGCCCCGGTCGTTCTGTCACATGGTTGATATAAGAATCTAGTTTCAGCCG
This sequence comes from Grampus griseus, assembly GCF_964374135.1. Lineage (NCBI taxonomy): Eukaryota > Metazoa > Chordata > Mammalia > Artiodactyla > Delphinidae > Grampus > Grampus griseus. The sequence continues at coordinate 25,653,208 of NC_139017.1, read as the reverse complement.
GTGGTTTTCAGGCCAAAGCAACTGCACTGACGGAGATTTCCCTGACATCTGATTTAAGGTTGTAGAAGACCCCGATTTATCGACTGACATCGCCCTCTTTTCTGACCTTTCTTTGCTATAAATAAGGCCCTCCCAGCCAACAGCACAACCAAAACTTCCCTTCAAGATGCCCAGGGCTTGAACACATCAGAAAGCCCTGGTGGGCCGCGTTCTGAGTTGACTCAGAATGGAGCAGGGCTTAAAGCCAAGGCATCTCTTTTACCTTGCTTCTTATGATTTATATTTTAAGAAGCTTATGGGAAAGAATCTCTAAAAAACATTTAGATATAGCTTTCACATTAATATTTTATTATAATAATAATTGTAGCAAGCAGACATTTACTGGGTGTTCACTATGGTCCAGAAATGGTTTGAAGACATATGTTCTAAGAATATGTCTATTCATTTCAATCTTACAACAACCCCACGAGGTGGCCACTCTTGCATCCTGTTTTACAGCTGAGGAAGCTGTGGCACACGAAGGTCAAGGAACTTGAGGAAAGTTGCAGAGCTGTGAGTGTCAGACAGAAGATCTGAACCCAGCCAACTTGGCTCCGCAGTGTGTACTCTGGACTGTTTCTCCTTTCTGCCTCTTGAGCGAACTCTGAAATACTAAAGTACTTAATGCTAAATCAATGTTTGTTGGAGCATGTATTGAATCACACGACTTCCTTTACATACGTCTTTTCTCCACGCAGAGACTCTTTGAGGCCTGTTTAAATCATAGGCATGAAAGAGCCTGGAATGTTGTAATATGTGTTCGTAAGTTGAGATGGTACTTTAAACTACATGGGTGCTGGATGTAATCACGCTCCAAATTCTGCAAAAATGGTGATCAGGGCTTCCCTGGTGGCACAGTGGTTGAGAGTCCGCCTGCCGATGCTGGGGACACGGGTTCGTGCCCCGGTCCGGGAAGATCCCACATGCCGCGGAGCGGCTGGGCCCGTGAGCCATGGCCGCTGAGCCTGCGCGTCCGGAGCCTGTGCTCTGCAGCGGGAGAGGCCACAACAGTGAGAGGCCCGCGTACCGCAAAAAAAAAAAAAAAAAAAAAAAATGGTGATCATTTAACTTAGGATTCTAATAACTAAGAGTAACCACAGCATAAAAAATTTAACTTGACCCATTTTAAATTTCACCTACCTGAAAATAACAGGCCCACGAAAGTAAACAATAGTTAAATGTGCAGTTTGACGTGGCTCAGGTTTCTTTACGGAGTTAACCAGGACCTTTGAACTAAATCCTTGTTGTATTTTGACACATTTCTCTATTGCCTACAATTTAGTTCAAAATAATTTTTATACCAGTTTAATTGTTAATTGTTTGATAATTGTTTTCAAAAATACTTTTTTTCGCTACAAGACAAAAAAGTAACTATGAAGAATGTATTAAAGACTTTAGCTGAGAGAGATGTGAATTACTTGGGAGGAATCCACTGCATTATCTTTTTTATTATTCTCTATTATTTAATTTCTTTAGTATTCTTCCTGCCTTCTCCCTCCCTACCCATGCCCCATACACATACACATACGCACACGCACACGCACACACACACGCGTGCATGTCCAGACCCCGACAATCCCAGGCACAGCGTTAGAGAGAATAAGTGCAAGAGTGGAATGGGAGCAGTGGAGAGCATCCGTTCTTAATGGTTGAGTCCACGTCCTGGCGGTGGAGATGGGCATCCGGTCCTACTTCCTGTTCCCGTCCCAGGCTACTTCATAGCATAACTGCCTTGCTTGTGCAGAAATAATCAAGTGAGCAAGTACATGCATCAAAAAGTGAAGCATAGGTCTTTGTTAGCAGCTTTGATGCGAAGTCACAAAAAAAATTGCCCCTATAGTTTTATTGATTTTTTTTCTTTGGTGCTGAACCCCAGGGATGAACCAGCCCCTATAGTCCTTTTTGTTTTTTTTTTAATATCTAAACAAAATTTTTACTGTGTTAAAGTACACATAAACTTGCCCATCTTAACCATCTTTAAGTGTGCAGTTCAGTCGTATTAAGTCCATTCACACTGTTGTGCAACGTCCTCACCATCCATCTCCAGAACTCTTTATCTTGCAAAACTGAAACTCTAGACATGAAACGGTAACTCCCCATTCCCTGCTTCCCTCAGTCCCTGGCAACCACCATTCTACTTTCCGTCTCTAGGACTTTGACTACTCTAGGTACCATATATAAGAGGAATTAGACAGTATTTGTCGTTTTGTGCCTGACTTTTTTCCCTAAGCGTAACGTCCTTAAGGTTCATCCATGTTGTAGCACATGTCAGAATTTCCTTCCTTTTTGCCACCCCCTAGAGTCTTAATAGGCCGTGATTACTATAGATCCGTCCTACTTTCACAAGTTATTCTGCTCTGGAGCAATCTCTCACCTAGGCCGTCTGCTCTCGACTTTATTGAAAACAGAAGCTGCCTCCTTTCCTCTGCTTCCCAGCCTTTGAATGTGTCTGTGAGGAGTGCACTCTATTGCAGTGTGCTGTTGCCATGTTTTTCAGGGATCTGCACAGACTTCCTCCCAAGTGACCTGCCAGTAAAGTAAACAGGAGGGGCGGGGGTGTGAGTTTCTACCTCTCTCCCTCTAGTGGGGCTGCTGAGGTACCGACAGTCTAAAAGATTGCCCTGGATCTGGGGCTGCGCAGCCTTGCAGTAGAGGGCATGGGGGCAGGCATTCTGAGCCACTGCTGTGTCTGGTTCATATCTTTTTAATGCAGAGACCCCTTACAAATTGTTCTTGGAAATAACTTACTTAATGATTTCCTCAGATTTCAACTATACTAAATAATTTGTTAAATAAAAAGAAATATTGATATTAAAGGGGAAAAAAGAAATTACCTCCATTAGCAAACAGAGCTTCCATTCAAATTTAATTAACCAAGAAGCCCCCAAACCACAGAGTGTGTCACCCAGCATTGACAATTAATTAGCTTTGCTCTGAGAGAGCTACAGGTATTGAGCAAAGAGTTATGGATTAAAGGCTTTGTTTTCTTTGCAACCGCGGTCCATTTCTAGCCATCACACCTTGATAGCAGCTCGCTGCTTCAGGCAGCAAATTATATCTGAAGTATGTAATTTCATGTCAGTTTTTAATTTTACATGATCAAAGCATGGGAAAAATGAGAATAAAGCACTGTTTCTTTGAAAATAAAGACATTAAAAGTGAACAACACAACTGCTTTTCAGTTTCTTATGCTTTTCAAGATAATTTTCTACCAAACAGCTAAGGAAGGTAAATATTAAGGAAAACTAGGGAATTATTGGTTACCCTTGGCTTTTAAATGGGCTCTTGGTTTACGGTAGATCGTGCAGTTTCTTCCTTTGAACATTACATTAGCATATGTATAAATGATTTAACTAGAAACTACTGGCGTTAGCATCTAAAAGGCCACATGATGGAATGAAAAGAACATTAGATTCATTAGATTCTGGAAATCACATTATCTAGAATATGCGTATTCCTTGAAGGAATCATAATTTTACTTGGCTATTTCTTGCAATGTAGTAGATATCCATACATATATTATGGACAGTTGTTTCTCTGCAGAAAAATCAGACACTGGCATTCCACAAGGAATGGGCTTTAATTAGCCTATGATTGTCTTTTTCTCTGTCTTTATTTATAAGCAACTGAAATACCTAGATTGTAGATACATGGTTTTTATCAATTCCATTCAAGAAGACCAGCCAATTCTCAATTATTAATGTCCGTGAAAGACAGCAGTACTAACAATTAACTACAGAAAATCCGAACCAACTTTTTGGGGATGGATTTTTAAACTTACAATTGCACTGACTTGGGTCTGGTGGCTTAGGTGTTTACTGTTCTCTTTTCTTTTTAACTTTATTTATTTATTTTTGGCTGTGTTGGGTCTTCATTGCTGCACCCGGGCTTTCTCTAGTTGTGGAGAGCGGGAGCTACTCTTCTTTGCGGTGCGCGGGCTTCTCATTGCGGTGGCTTCTCTTGTTGCAGAGCACGGGCTCTAGGTGCATGGGCTTCAGTAGTTGTGGCTCGCGGGCTCTGGAGCGCAGGCTCAGTAGTTGTGGTGCACAGGCCTAGTTGCTCCGTGGCATGTGGGATCTTCCCGGACCAGGGCTCGAACCCGTGTCCCCTGCATTAGCAGGTGGATTCTTAACCGCTGCGCCACCAGAGAAGCCCTACAGTTCTTTTAATTTATTCACTGAGCCCGATTTGCAAAGCTCTGGCTCTGGAGGAGGTTAGAAGCGCCCTGGTTTCCCTGGTACTAAGCAGGCTTGGGTTGGGCAGATCAGGCCAGGGACCTAAAGCTCTGCAGCAGGGAGCATCTGGTCAGAAGGGACTGATGGCCAGACAGTCAGTTGGCACAGGGAAAGGTGCATGAGGACCTTAGTGCAAATAAGGAAGAAAGACAAGGAGATCCATCCAGGCTGGGGCAGAAGGCGTCTAAGCTGAACTCAAGTGGGCAAACAGAAGCCAAGATGTAGGTGATCAGGAAGCCAGGTTAGGAGTCTGGGATGACCAAGACCAGGGTTTGGCACAGGCTATAGAGCGGTATCAGGAGTGGGGAGAATTGGAGCACAGCTGGAGCTGAGTCCTCAAATCAGGTGCCTGACCACTGTCACCAGGTCAGACAGCAGGCAAGGCTGTGTCCCACAGGGATGGGGCAGTGTGCCTGCCCTGTGCTTTACCCCCACGTGGCCTTATCCAGGGCATCTGTAGTCAACACCCTTCAAGCAGAGTGCCCTGGAGGCGCACCTCCAGACCTCTGCGCCCGTTCTGCTTTTTCCCTACTCGGTAAAGTCCTTAGGAGTGTCGGAGTTGGAGTCTACCGCGCCAGATCAGCAGGCAGGAAGAAAGTGTAGCCTTGCATGTCTGCGTGGAGACAAGTAATGAAATAAAGAAGCTATCAGCTATGGAGTCACGAGCTGAAGTGTATGTCACATGGCGTCAAAGGCAGCTTACAAATCAGCAGTATGTTCCTTTAGCCTTTTATATTACACATCAAATGAGAATAAATTTTGGTTTATTCTATCCTCCAGTGTCCTTGAAAGAGTGGGGTGCTCTCTCTTAAAATATGAAAGATTGATGAGGCCTGAAGCAAGTTGCATTTTTCTGAGGTCACTGATGCTCAGAGACAGAACTTCCCAGTTTCTGACGTGTTTTCCTCTAGGGCTTGACCAGAGCTGGTGTCTCGGCAGTGTTCGGGTCTGACTTACTAGGTTTGCCGGACACACGGAAATAGAAAAAGAAGGCCCAGGTGTCCCCAGGCTGCCAAAAGAGTGCAGCCCCAACTTGTCAAGTTCTGGATGAGATTAAGTTCTTTAGGAGTTCGTTGGGAACCTCCTCTTGGGCCCTGGAACCTAGCCTCCTGCAGATGGCGTCTTGGCCATTAGTGAAGGCGCTCCCTCAAAGCCCCCATCACATGAAATATTAAACGTAGCTGCCAAGATCAGCCGCGATGTCTGGTATCCCACTGCCACGCGGCCCGAGGTGAACAGAGCTTGGGAGACCACAGAGTACTGAGCAGCTGCTGTATAATGAGCTGAAAGGGCTTAACCCCTGGCAAGACAAGTGGAAGAGTCTTTCTTAAAATGCTCCAAATCCCAGCAGACACCGAGGAAACTTACCTGAGCCCTGAGAAACCAGAGCATCAGAGAGACGGAGACAAAGGGCCTTGGCAGGTCATAGATTCTGCCACAGACACAGTGTTTATTTAGTGTTCCTGAAATCCAGATTTCCACAGCCAGGAAATAACAGATTCATGCTCTGTACTCTTGTTTAGCCTTCCATGCCAATGGCTAATTCTTTTATTATTAAATATCTCCTGCTTTATTGTGTGTATGAAAGTGTTTCTATTTTCACATAAGGAGCTTGTCTCAGCAAACACTTTCCTAGGAACCTGACTTTCAGCAAAGGAGAAGATTTTACTTTGAATAGCTTCTGTAAAAAAAAAAATTAGTTTATGAATGGGCTCCTTTTCATCCCGTTGTTTTTGCCTTTAGTCATATTTTCATTTACCCATAACATTCTCACTTGGGCCATGAAAAATCCAGAAACGAATGGATTAGCCATATTCACCAACAGTATGGTTTTCAAATTTTGCTTTTTACTTTTTTTGTACCGCTAGGCACGAGTGAATGGTGAGCAGTTCAGGGAAAGCTTCCAGCTTCTCCAAGCTTCTCTTTCTCGGCTGCTGGGGAGCCAGTAGAAAGTTCTCAGTAATGCTGGGTGGTGTGGATTCTTCTCATTGCCACAATTTAGGAGTAGATTCTTGAACACAGAGCAGCTGCGGTGTGACTCAGAGATGGCTTGAGTGACGTGCATAGCCTACGGATTGCATAGTTCTTTTGTGTATAGTTGTCGTTCAATAAGTATTGATTGATTGATTGAGTTTCCAGAACATTGTGTTGCATTCTCAGCAGCTTCCAGCATTCTTTTTGTGTCTGTAGAGGGAGAAGCATGAGGCGGTGGAGGATGGTACCTAGAATGGTGCCTGGTGGTGGTAGCTGTTGTATTGTAACTGTCATGCAAGGACTCCCTCCGGGTTGGGACTATAGGAACAGAGAAACCATTTTCATATAATTTGCCTTTCACATCCTAATTCTGGGCATGACCTGACTCACTCAGCTGAGACATTTTCCTCCTGTGATGTGAAGGTATGTTGCTAAGCAACTGGATCAGTAATTGGTAAATGCTTATATATGATTTGATTTGAGTTACATACAAAAATATGTAACTGCTTTTTCTGTCTTCATTTTTAGGCAAGTGATTATCATTTGGTTTTATGTTGCCTAAACAAAATAAAATAACTGCTCCTATGTACCAAATTGCATAACAGCATGAAGTGGTAGACCGACCCTGAGTCTAAAGCAGAAAACTCAAATCCTAGATCCCAGGTATGAAGATCACTAGTCCTGTGACTGTGGATAAAATCAGGTAACTTCTGTGCCTTCATTGCTTTTTAAATCTGTAATTTATGGTACAGACACCTTCTCTGCTTGCCTCATAGGGCTGAGTGTGATGGATGTGACAATGTGTGCAAAATGCTTTAGAAAGAGTAAAACATTCCAAGGTCTAAGCATTTCTAGAACACCAGATACATAGTCTTGGGACTTTGCATATGTTGGTGTAACTCCAAAGGCGAGATCGATTAAGAAGCCTTGAGTGGGTGCGCACTTTGCAAAAAGGTACAAAGCTATGGGGCAGGAAATAAGCTGCAGAAGAAAGGAAACACGTATGGACCTTCAGTGAGTTGATAATTCAGTGATGGAGGCAACACTAATGGCACCCAGAAGGAAAGACCACACTGCAAAGCAGCATCTCATTAAGTGTTACAACATAAGACATAGACTCTCAAGACCAGTTGCTGAGGCCTGAAGTAGTTGATGAGGGCAACTTGTAGAAGCTTTGATGAATGGGTAAATTTTTAAGAGAAGAATAAGGGAAAATTCATAGAGATTATCACTATGGGTTAATGCTTGCAGTAAGTTGCAAAAATCCATCCGTTTTCAAAGTATAATAGTGTCTGGCTGTAGTGTTTTAACACAATATTGTTTGAGGTTAACGGTCAGCCATGTTTTGTCTCCTAGCAGTAAACATTTTATTTGAAGTCATGTCATGAATTACCTTCCTACACTAATGAAATGGATCATTTACATAAAAATCAGAAAAACCCCAAGACCCATATGCTTTTCCGTCTCTGGAGACACAGAAATGACCTCAGTGACAGCCAATTAGAAAATGGAAAGGTGAAGGAGGACGCTCTTTATTCCCTGTTTGGAGAGTTTCCAAAATGACTAACATGCTTCATGGCAGTGCCAGAATACTTTTAAATAGGTGTTATTTCAAAGTGAAGCATAACTGGTATTTTTTTCCATATAGATGGATATCTTAATTGTTTCCAGACGCTTTGCCTCAGACCACTGGCTCTTGTCATATATCCTCGCTATTTATAATCCGTTCTATTTTCTTCTACCCCTGTGTCACTGACCCCATGGATTTCCTGGGAGCTGCTGTGATCTGTCACGTCATTGCTTATTATCAGACAGTCTCAATCCTCAGAGCATTGAAATATTTTATCATGGCACATAAGCCATTGGCGCCCGGCCACTGTCACGTTAAATTGCAGCCTGGATTGTCTTTTACCTGCTGACGGTGGCAATTTTACCACTCTCATCCCCCTCCTGGGTCAGGACCCTCTGTGGGCAGCAGATGTGGCAGTTCTGAGGGCCTTACCCTGCCCTCCTCTTGAGCAGTTTTTCAGTTAATATCTCACCAATCAATTGCCCGGGTCCCATTTAGTAGAGCTTGCATGACCTCTTAATTTTTATAAACCTTTTACCCACCTATCCAAGCATCTCACAGTCGAACACCCGCCTCAGACAGGATGAAATGCTTTCAGGATGTGGTCAGCAACACATGGGACATAGAATTTTTTAAAGGATAGAGAATTCTTAAAAAACGACTATACTGCCTGATATTCCTGCTTGGTATTCCCTAAGGAAAGTTCTTATTTTTTTTTTTTTTACATCTTCTTAACCCTAGAGATACATATACTCATTTTTTTAAATTAATTAATTAATTTATTTTTGGCTAATTAATTTATTTTTGGCTGTGTTGGGTCTTCGTTTCTGTGCGAGGGCTTTCTCTAGTTGCGGCGAGCGGGGGCCACTCTTCATCGCGGTGCGCGGGCCTCTCACTGTCGCGGCCTCGCTTGTTGCGGAGCACGGGCTCCAGACGCGCAGGCTCAGTAGTTGTGGCTCACGGGCCTAGTTGCTCCGCGGCATGTGGGATCTTCCCAGACCAGGGCTCGAACCCGTGTCTCCTGCATTGGCAGGCAGACTCTCAACCACTGCGCCACCAGGGAAGCCCCGAAAGTTCTATTCTTCATGAAGCTAATAATTCTTAAAATGTTGTTAGGTCAATGTATTAGTAATCCCTATACACTAAGGGTGGTAGACCCCCAACTTAAGTCTCATGGGATGCACTTAGAATGAAGCGCTTTCCATTGAAACACTCCGTATTTCTGAAAATGCAAGGTCAAATAGTCTATCACACAAATGCAAAAAAAAAAAAGAAATGTCAGAAAAGCCCCAAAAGTTTCCCCTCTGATCTGTATAACGGAGACCTGACTCTCTCCCACCTAACCAATTAAATTTACTAGATAATCATTTGCCTTTTTTTTTTTTTTTTTTTTGCGGTACGTGAGCCTCTCACTGTTGCGGCCTCTCCCGTTGTGGAGCACAGGCTCCAGACGCGCAGGCTCAGCGGCCATGGCTCACGGGCCCAGCCGCTCCGCGGCATGTGGGATCTTCCCGGACCAGGGCACGAACCCGTGTCCCATGCATCGGCAGGCGGACTCTCAACCACTGCGCCACCAGGGAAGCCCTGCCTCTTTCTTTTAAATCCAGGTAGATCTGGCCAATGAGCACCAGTAACTGTCCCATGTGAAGGTCATCTCAATTCTAAACTGATTCCTGAATTCAGATGGCATCACATAGATGTGTTAGGATAATTGTCTCCTATATGAGATGAGTAAGGCAATGGAGAGAAAGGGTAGAGCCCAGAGCAAAAATCTGAGCTCACTAGGTTTAAATTCTTTCCAGGTTCACATCATTGCTCCTATCCTCACAAGTCTGATACTGCTTTAGCATGGCATCACTTCCTTTATAGGAGCTTAGTGAATATTAATTTCATCCTGCTAGGGAGGCCACCTTTTTTTCTTGAAATAAGGTTCAGAGAATTAGATGAAGCCCATGGATATTTAAAGATGTGTGCAGGCATGAATAGCTCTCGGAAATATGTGATACTGTCCATGGTAGGAATGAGACAAGTGAATATTACTTATAATAGTTTTTTAGGTTAATTTTTTGTTGTTTAAAATCTTATAAGACAACCCACTCATCTGTCCCTTTCCTTATGAAGAAAACTTGTGTAAGGCATTAATAACACAAAATACACTTCTAGCCCAAATGTCTTTTCCTTTTCAATTCTTTCACGATTGCTTCTTCTTTATGTCACTGAATAATACAATTATACATGAATGATTTCTGTACTTCAACCTTCTCCTGTCTGCGTGTCATTGAAGTACTATATAAAAAGATCAGAAGATGCTGACTTCCAAGAAATCGCAACATATAAAATAGAGATCAAACAGTTGGTGATGATGATGTCAAAATTAAAATAAAATGTTCTTATACACTATATGGCTCTAAAATGTGATTTCTACTGATTTCTAAATTCTAGAATTCTTCTAATGTATTTATCTTATATACCTGTTTTCAGAAGAGAGTAATTTTTTATGTATTCTCCAAATAATTTACTGTATTCCTATTTTTCTGCATTGAAGCCAACAGAGGCTTCCCTAAATGAAATAGAGGTTCCAGGAATCATTTCAGAAACTGCATTGGAAGAGATTTTGGAAATCATCTGATGTTCCCAATGCATGCTTTCATCTCCCTGACAGTCCCTGTAAATGGTTTTGTAGCTACTACTTGGACACTTTCAATGACAAAAGCTATTTCATGAAGCAGACCCATCACTAATGGATTACTCCAATTTTTAGAAAGATGCCCCTTTCACTTATAAATCCCCAAATGCCTTTACGTTTCACCTGCCTGTTTTGCTGCCTATTCAGAGATGATCTGAAGCAATATGGGGAACAGAGACCTAGATTCAGTCTCAGCTCCACCACGTATTGTATTCCTCCAAAGTACCATCTATTAAGTACTTCCTGTGTGCTAAACCCTTTACCTGCACTCTTATTTAATTTTCATAAAGTGTCTATAAGGGTAGAAAATATTTTTGCTCTATCTTACGGTGCAGAAACTGAGGCTTGATAATAATATGTGTAATAATAATATTGATGATGATAGTATTGTTGAATGCCAGCTATATGCCAGGTGCTATACTAGGCCCTTTACACACATTATAAACATTATCAGAATTTAAGTAACTTGCCTATTATCTACCTAGTATCTGAAGCAGCTGGATGTTCAAATTCAGGTCAGATAGTCCAAGGAATCTGGATTTAACTCTTTAAGACTCATTTCTTTGTCTGTTAAATGGGAGTCCTATTATTATTTTCCTCACAAAGTTTTCTGAGATTCAAAATGATGGCCTATGAAACTATCTGGCATTATTGCTTGAAAAATACTTCCTGCTACATGTTATTTATTCATTTTTTTTAAAGACAGTTTTTTAGAAAAACTCTTCCTTCCCCTTTCTCCAGGTTTATATTCTCCAGGCTAAATGTTCCCAGTTCCTTCAATCTTTATTCACGTCATTCAACACGCAGGTATGACAGTCTGCCCTGTTGGAACTTACATTCTAGAGAGGAAACAGACAATAAACAATAAACCTGATAACTAAGTAAATCATCTACTATGTTAGAAGATAGTGAGTGCCATGATGGGGAGGGTGGGTGGGTAAGGCATGCAGGGCAAGTGAAATTAGGAGATGGGGAGTAGGTGGCCATGTAGCCAGCTACCGCCAAACCTAGTGGCTTTAAAGCAGCAATGATGGTGTATTACCTCTCATGGTTTCTGGAGTTCAGAAGTTCTGACAAGACAGAATGGGGATGTCTTACCTCTGCTCCACGATGCCTTGGGCCTCAGCCAGAAGACTTCAAGGGTGGCACCTGGAATCATCTAAAGGCTCATTTACTTACATGTCTGGTAGTTGACACTGGTTGTTCACTGGAGTCCTCAGTTCTTCTCTACATGGCCTTTTCCACATGGCCTGGGCCTTCTTGTGATGTGGAAGCTGAGTGCCAGGGGTGAGAGAGACAGGTAGAAGCCATATTGCTTTTTATGACCTAACCCTGGAGGCCATACAACATCATTCCCACCATATTCTGTTGGTCAAGGCAATTTCAGAGTTCTGCTTGGGTTCAAAGGGAAGGAAAATAGATTCCACCTCTCAATGGAGAACTGTCAATTTCATGTCATAGAAGAGCATGTGGGAGGGGATACATGTTGGTGCAGCTGTCTTACAGTCTGCTATGGTGTGCAGGGTAGGTTCATTGATAAGGTGTCATTTGAATGAAGATTTAAAGGAGGTAAGGGAGGGAGCCGTATGCCTATCTCTATCTAGGGCAGAGCATTCCAGGCTGAAGCAAGAGCCTGTGCAAAGGCCCTGAGGTGGGAGCGTACCAGGAGTACTTGGAGGCTGTTATGGCTGGAGCAGAGTAACTGAAGAAGAGAGTAGTAGGAAAGGTGGTCTGGGAGATATGAGGGAAGATATACGGAAGGCCTTATAGGCCATTGTAGTTACTTTGGCTTTTACTATGAGATGAGAAGCAAAATGGAGGGTCTTGTCTGGTTATGTTTTAAAAGAATCAGTCTGGTAACTGTGTGGAAAATAGATTGGGCCAGTGCAATGGGAGGTGGCAGGGAAGGTAACAGAAGAAGAGAGACAAGTTAGGAGACTACTGCAGTAATCCAGGCAAGAGAGGTTAGTGGCTCAGCCCAAGACAATATCAGTAAAGGTGGTGAGAGGGGTTAGATCATAGGTCTGTTTCGAAATTACGGCCAACAGATTTCCTAACGGATTGGATGTCTGGTGTGAGAAAAAGAGGAGGCAAAGATGTCTGGGCCATTGTAAGGATGGAATTGCCATTTTCTGAAATAGGGAAAGCTAAAGGCATACCGCTTTTTAGAGAAAGATCAGGAATTTAGCTTTAGAGATGCAAGTTTACGATACCTATTGGATATCTGAGTAGAATCGTTTTAGTGTGTTTTTGTTGTTGTTTGTTTTGTTTTACTGAGGTATAATTGACATACAACATTATATTAGCATCAGGTGTACGTCGAGATTTGTATATTTGTATAAATTGCAAAGTGCTCACCACAATAAGTCTAGTTAACATCTGTCACCATAGATGTCCTGGCACCTAAAGAAGAAAGTATAAAATAGTAGAAGGATCTCATCAGTGCTCTGATTGGGCAGGTAAGGTGGGGCTCAGAACCATGACATTTAGCAATCGTGGAGGTCATTCACAGCCTTGACAAGAGCTGTTTCAGAGGAGCTGTGGACCACATGCCTGACTGCAATGAGCTTATAGGCAAAGGGAGGAGATGAACTAGAGAAAGCAAGTAGAGACAACACTTTCCATGAGTTTTGCTGCAAAAATGAGCAGGAAACAGAGCAGTAGCTGGCTGGGTAAGAAGAATGAAGAGAAGGGCTTGTGTTTTCTTTTCTGAGGTGGGAGAAATAATAGCATGTTTATATGCCTTTGGGAATGATGCGGTAATACAGTGAAATTGTGATGTTATAGGAAAGAGAGAGGGAGAGAGAGAGAGGAATAGAGCACTGGATTGCTCTTCCTGGGAATGTCCTTCATATACTTTCATTTCAAGGACCCTCACTTCCTCCTCTGCAGGGTCTATGTGGGGAGAGTAAGTGGGCATGGGTAGTAGAGATAAGAAAAAGGAAAAAAGAAGCCAGCAGGCTACTACCTCTTCTGAGCTGCCTTTGAGTGTCACTCCTCCTCTCTGTCTCCACATTTGGACCGGGAACCCACAGCAGCTCCTTGGTCCTTTTGCCACCATCCAAAAGAATCCTAACGTGAATGGATTAAACACCACCTTTCGGTTCCTAGCAGATCATCATCTTCCGCCTTCTTTCTAACTCTCCTTTGCCTATAGGCGTCCTGACTTGAAAGCAGTAAGGGGCTGCTGAGCAGAGGCGTGAGTGTCAGAAGCATGCGATGCCCACACCCACCTTTGGAGGAGTCACTGTTTGTTCAGGGAGAGAATCTCACAGAATAAGGAAAACTGCCAAGAGATGTGCCAGACCAGCCGCTGAACAATTCCACTTCACCTTTCATTTTAGAGGGACAGCATCAGGAAGCGTGACAAAGAAAGCACGAGAAAAAATTACTCCTAGGTTTTTCTTTTTGCTGTTTGGGAAAAGAAAGCATGGTGGAAATCTCCTTTTAGTGTCTTCATTTTTCATCACCTTACAGTAGAGTCACCATAGAGGTCCCTAAGTTTGGCACATGGCATTGGGACTGTGCGGGTATCATTCCATCACAATCTGTCACTCCTCATGCATCCCATTCCTCTGTATTTCACTCTTGTGAAATAGATGTTCAGTTTTACAGCTAAGGAAAATTAAGCTTTGAAGTGGTAATTCTCTTTGCTGTATTTGTTCAGTGGCCATTTTGTAGCTCAGGGGATTTGTCAAAAGCACGGCAATTACGGATACAAAATTAAAACTAACCAGTCCAGAGCTTAAGATTCGGATATTAAGATGGAAGTTGGGGGGAAAGGGGTGCAAACGATGCTGATTTAATCTTTTTGGCCTGCTTTGCTTATGACCTGTTATGCAATTGGTAAGAACACAGGATGGATTGTAAGGTTTTGATGTGTAGAATAAAGTCACGGTAGCCCATTTGTTTTAAGCAGCAGCTAAAATGTTTAATAACCTTTGGTAAGGAAATTGGAATTCTTAGAACATGAGTATAGTGTGAAAAACACCAAGAATGAACCCGGAAGTGAGTATGTTACAGTCTGTGAAATGCCCTTGCCTGACTTTCCCTTCTTCTCTATGATAAGATTGTCATGTTTTAGGTGTCGCAGAACACTTGAACGATGGAAGATGTGATGTGAACAATCAATGTTATTAACGATGCGTCACCTTCCCTCTCACCTTTCTGTTTGCGTCCTCTGCCACCTCTGTGGGTTCTGACTGTATCACCCCTTGCACTTGCCCATGAACTGCATTTTGTGGTGAAAGACCACCCTACATAAAAGCCTGTTTTCCACGTGAGCCACGCCTAGTCTCAGAACCCTACACCTTGGCTGGAGTTTATTCTGTTTGGGTGTTATGTTTCTAAAACCGTTTGATTTGCATTTCCCCGTTGTGCTGGGGTGTGTGTTTTTCTTCCACAATCACGTCCACAACGTGCCTTGAGTGGTCACCGCGTGGTTCTTCCTCAGGCTGGTTTGGATTTTACAAAGTGTTAGAGTTTCTAAAAAATTCATAAGGTCTCTCACATTTGAGTTTATACCAGAAGTTATGGAATGATTAACCTAATAAGTGCTGTGTATCCCCAAAGATGGCCAGCTTTATTCATGCTTAAGCTGAGTGTTTGTGGAAAACCAACAATTCTTTGTAGATCGCAGCTGCAGGACCGTGCAGTGCTGTGGTGTCGTTCTGCCGTGTAAGTGATTGGGCAGCTCCCTGGGTTCACTCGGTTGCAGTCAGGGGCTACCACCAGGCACTCGGAGGAAGAAGAGAGAACCGCTGAGCTGCAATCAGAATTAGGGGCTTCTTTAAGAGAAGGAACAGAAAGTGACCCTAGCATATCTGATTGTGAATATATACTTTTTGTGAATTGTGAATATACTTTTTCCTTTATTGTCTTTTTCTGAATTTTTCCCTCCAGAGCTGCCCAGAAGTTAAATCTATCTTCTAAAAAGAAGAAACATCGGCCTTCCACTTCTTCTGTCGCCGAGCCACCTCTCTTTGCCACCAGCTTCAGCGGGATTCTGCAGACTTCCCCGCCCCCGGCCCCACCCTGCCTGCTGAGGGCCGTCAACAAGGTGAAGGACACCCCAGGCCTGGGCAAGGTAGGCACCTGTGCCATGTGCCACGCTGGCTCTGTGTGTGGGGCTCTGCATCAAAGGCAAGGACGAGAATGAGGGCTCGGTTTGTTTGCTAAAACAAGAAGGTGTCAGGGAGAGAAGGAGAAGAAGTGAAAGTGGTTTGGAAGTACTGTAAAATTTTCTTTGGTTACATATACTAGTAGTAAATTAAGACATTCCAGTTATTGGAGATGCGGTTTGATTTTGGCAGAAAGAAAACAGCCTTGTATTGTTTGACAGAACTGTACCCAATTAAGGAAAAGACCCCATAACACAAAAGACAGAGGCAGAGGCAGGAGAGACCAAGAGACACGGTATAGGAATAAGACATGAAGATGCTTCATCACTTCCCTGGCACAGTTTCATTGTTCCTCCCCTTCAGAGGAATCCCAAGTTCTACTTTTGAACCAGACCACTGGTGGGATTTCTGGGCAGCATTTTCTGTGTGCCATTCTAGCCAAGAAATGCAATTTTGAATTGTTAGAACTGCTTAGAAAGAGATGGGGAACATTATGATGAGATGTAGAAACACCATCACGAGACCTGGCTCAGCTATGTTTGGGGTAACTTCGTTTTTGGATGTCATCGCTTAACGGTCTCTTCTGAGATAAATGTCTGGGTGAAGTAACTTGTGGTTTACTCTTCAATGGGTAAATAAGCTGTGATTTATAAAAACATTTAGTTGAAGAAAGCGGTGGCTGTTTTCTTTCTTTTACTTTCCTCAGAAGGAGGATGGTACACACCACCTTGCCAGTTTCCCACCACCCGCTTAACAGGACTCATTTCGGGAGGTTGCGAGTCTTGCTGAAGGGAGTGGCTGCTCAACTGTTGGACGATTTTACTTATTTAGGTCACTGATTCCCTTTCACCTTGACCCTCAACATGGTTCTTCCCGGGTTCACGGTCTTCAGTGGCCTCAGCCTCACCAGTGGTCCTTCTGGAGTTTACCCCACACCCTCTGCCCTTCTTCCTTGGTGCTCTTCTCCCTTTTCTCGATGATTTCTCCTGCCTCCTCCCATACCCTCCCACCCCCTATTTCATCACCCACTGGGAAAGTCCTAACTTGCTAAGTTACTCCTTCCAACAGAGTCTACATTTTAAGATTATGTTGAATAGAGCAATGTTTATTCTAACGGAAAGCATCCAGTCCTGGAATGTTCCATGGCATTGGGCAGGGCTTTCCCAGGCCCAGAGGTAAAGTAGGAGACCAGGCAGCCTGCGAGGGCTGCTCTAGCATCACTGGCCAGGGAGGGAGATGGAGGAAACCACACGAGCAGGAATCATGCAGGTGGGAGTGGCATCCCCGCGGGGGCACACACACTGCGGTCATAGCGGATGGCTGAGAGGCTGCCTTCTAAGGAGGGTGGGTACAGGTAACTGCAGGGCTTTCAAAACTGTAGAAAACAATTGAATTGTGGTAAGGTACACATAACAGAAAATGTACCTTGTGAGCCATTTTTAAGTGTGCGTGGACTTTGGTTTTGCTAAGAGGAGTTTTGGAACTTTGGTACCGGAGCCGAACTGCCCTGGACACAGTGACATCAAATGTCTCCACTGCAGTCTCCTTCTCCTCTCCTGCTCTGAGTGACACCCTACTTCTCTTCTGAGTACATGTGAACCAATATTTAAATGCTGTCGCTCTAAAGAGGTACTATTCGCCAACCTGTAGTACTCATACACCCCACTACGGCCCTGTCCAGAACACCTTGAAATGAACCACATAAGAAACTATCTTCCTGCATCTATAACAGTGGCCCAGTCTCTGGTTCCTAAAAGGGTTGATGCAGATACATCTTCAGGTGGGCCTGGTCCCCAAGCCTAGGGTCTTCTGTCCCTTCCTTCCCCCATCCCTTCCCCTCTCCCTGGAATTCTGAGACAAAGGGATCAGGGCACCAGTCAGGCACTGAACCAGCAGAAAGACTGTTTCCAGCCAGGGTGACCTGGGACTTGCACGAAAATAATCTGGAAGGCACTGGTCTAATCTTGGTTTCGTGATGTACTCTATGTAGCGGCCAGTTAGAAGTATAATTATAAGTAAGATAAGCAGCATAAGACCAGGTATAACTACAATTAATATTATAATCATTCACACACTAAAGCATGCAAACCACACACTTATTTTTTTTTTATTAATTAATTTATTTTTGCTGTGTTGGATCTTCGTTTCTGTGCGAGGGCTTTCTCTAGTTGTGGCAAGTGGGGACCACTCTTCATTGCGGTGCGCGGGCCTCTCACTATCGCGGCCTCTCTTGTTGCGGAGCACAGGCTCCAGACGCCCAGGCTCAGTACTTGTGACTCCCGGGCGTAGCTGCTCCGCGGCATGTGGGATCCTCCCAGACCAGGGTTCGAGCCCGCGTCCCCTGCATTAGCAGGCAGACCCTCAACCACTGCGCCACCAGCGAAGCCCACGCACTTAGTTTTTTAACGTAAAGTACTATCCGTTTCTCTCATTTGCAGTCCGATGTGCTTCTTTCAGTGGGAGAGAAAGGGTGACATTATCCAGCCAGGAATGCAGGAAGCCCGGAGTTTGTCCATGGAGGTGGGGTCACCAGACTGGGTGTCACAGAAGGTGGCAGAAGGTGTGACTTCTGTCTGACGAGTGACCTCACGGCAGCTGTCCTGCTGAGCGTGGGGGTTGGGGCATTGGTGGCGAGAAAGTGACAGTGGGAGGGGGTGTGCTCTCTGGAGGGCAGTGTCATTATATACTTTTACTTGAGGACGTGTGATTGAAGCCAGAGGTCCGCGAGCACACCTCCCATCATGCTTCCTCCTGGTGAGACGTGTGCTTCACAGAAAGCCAGACGGCCTGGCCTTGACTCTGCCACGGAGGCACCGACCGTCTAAACTTGGTGGAGGCCCATTTCCCAGACTCATGCTTTTCCCACCCCGAGAGTCCACTACAACGAGGCACTGCATTCCTCTTATCCATATGGAAAAATCCCCGTAGGTTTATTTCTGTTGCATGTTAACGTTTCAAAGAAATACAGTGCAGTTTCATATAGAACATAAAAGAACTGGCGCTATATAGAGATCATTACATCTGAAGTAGAAAAGCTTGATTGAACTGCCAAAAGCAACTTAATGACTTAACCTGGGCGGGGTGGGGGGGGGCCCTTGAGGCGGGATGGGGAACAAACCCAGCGCAGCTGACGCCACTTCGCCCCACCTCTTATCCTTAACCACCAAGGACTTCCTCGGGAGACCTGAAGACAAGCTTTTGTGGGTTTGTTTAGAGCTCTCCTCTCATTTGTAGACGAGACAACGGAGGCCCCGATTTTCCAGTGCCTTCTGAGTCAAGCCCAGAGGTCAGGACCTGTAAGACATTTTATTCTCTTCCGTCTCACTGGGTGGCCTCTAGATATACATGACCTTTAAAAATCTGAGTGGAGACAAGAATGTAAGGGGACCATAATGGTAGCAAAATAAATTGGGAAGCGGTCACCTCCATCTGGTGGAGAAGGACATGTGTCCCTTTTCAGAGTCATGGATGGGCGAGAAAGGGCAGTGACGGGCCATGGTAGACACACAGCGAGTCAGAGGTGCTACACTGACCCCTCCCCTTGTCCCACTGCCGGTGATTTCCAGCAACAACTTCCTCCCTCCCCGCACCCCTTTCTCCACCCAGAGTCATTGCTGGCCACCAAGTGCATCTTGAGGCAAAAGCTTTTCTGGAGGCCACAGGGATGGAAGAACTTGGGGTAACTTCAGTGCACTTGGAGCTGAATCACAACACGCTCACAACACAGGAAACACCTCAGAATACCTAGCACCTAGAGCAGTACTTGGCACACGGCAAATATTTATTGAGCATCTTCTATGTGTCAGGCCCTGTGCTGGGCTCTAGGCTTGCCCTGATGGACACACAGGCAGAATGCCTGCCCCGACAGCACTTACAATCTAGTCATTATAACAGTCAGCCTTAGACATCTCACCGACTTGGATCATTATGAAGGGCTATTTGACTTAAGGAAAAGTTGGAATCACAGACTTCAAATAATTCTGCCTAACTTTCGAGTTATATAAAGAAGCTATAGTACTAAGTGGTCTTGTAGAGACATTTTAATGAATAGATAAAGATGATTAGTGGATCAAAGCAGCTTAGTCCCTGTTTATATTTCATGAGTTTGGCTTTATGTAAATGATATTTCTAATCTGTTTGAAAATGGTTCCTTCTCCTAAGCCAGTAAAAGCTCTTCATGAAATTTGTTTGCACAATTAATTAACATCCATGTTTAAGGTTTATTTGTTGGTGTGTCAGACCTCTTAGTATTGGATTACAAGCTTCTAGAGCAAAGCGTCTTATCTGTTTAACTCACTCAGTATTTAGCTCTGCAGCCTCACCACGGGTGCATAAATGCTTTTAAAGGGGAGAATAGTAATGGCCACAGTCACATTCATGATGATGACAGTTCACCTTGTTAATTCTACTCTTCCTGGCAGTATTCCTGAAGGGAAATACATGAAGCATGAAGGGAAAAGAAGCCTTCTTTTCCTTCATAATCTCCAGGAATGTCTCAAAAAGATGGAATCATCACCACTCAGCCTTTGTTCCCCCAGATATGTTTTGGGAATATAAGAAAACTCATATAGGTGGGTACTAGCAACAAGAGAAGAGACTCTATAGAATTTGAAAAGATCATAAAAATTGGATGAAACGAACATGAATAATTATGGAAAATTGAGCTGGAGACAGGTTGCGGAGGGCTTCTCCTACTCGATTCACTCGGTGAATATCTGTAGACATACTGTGTGCCAGGTACTGCAGGAGGTGCCACTGCTGGGGACAGTACACAGAAGCTGGTTGGCTGCTCTGGGCCACATGCCTGCAAAGGAGCGGGGGGTGTATATCCTGATCTCCATGAACTCTAGGCCCCTGTGAAAATGCCTGCCTGGCGTTCAGCCTCAGCCATCACTCCTGAGCTACAAATGCTCTTTCCTTCTCCTGGGGACCCCTGCTTATCCCTAGTCTGGGTAGAGGAAGGGTTGTGTGGTATCCGTCACACTGGATCCCCATCGCCACTCATGCCCATCCATCTGTGCATTTCCGAAGTGCCTCACTGAGATTTCTCCTCTGTAGACGGTGCAGCCCCAAGGCAGACAATTCCGCGGAGTCCTTGGAGTTGCGATTTAGAAATAGACTTGCTTGTTTGGCTAAATTATCTTTCTTATGCAATAAAGGCTGGAGCCATTATTCTTTTTTCTTCACAGTCCTCGATTTTAAGTCATCTGCCTCTTATTTAGCACTACTTTTCAAACCTGGTAGCAACATATTTTGACCTCTGTTAAAACATAAAACATGTATTCTCTAAATAACATCTCTCCCCGCAACACACCTGTACACACACACACACACACACACACACTCGCACTCACTCTCACTCACTACTTCGCTCATTTACCAGGTCCTATATTATCTAGGTTTAGTTTAATTCTAGACTTCCACTTATTTGGTAGTAAACTAATAGCATGGTAAAAAAATAAGTGAACCACGTGTGCTTTTCAGTAGAGATTCTTTCCCTTTACAGATTTCTTAACGTTTTTAGAGCAGAAGTCATTCGATTACTAAACCCTTGTGACACTGTAAGGAAGAAGAAGCCAAGATAACTGTTCAATTTATGTTCTCATTACAAGAGGAAAACAATAAGATAGAAAAATTAGATTAAAATAAGATTTTTTTAAGGTACAAATGTAGCTCTTATTCATTTTTTCAACAAGTAGAAATGGCCGATGTAGCTCTCTTGTTCAGGAAATGATGCCAGGTTA
This sequence comes from Grampus griseus, assembly GCF_964374135.1. Classification (NCBI taxonomy): domain Eukaryota; kingdom Metazoa; phylum Chordata; class Mammalia; order Artiodactyla; family Delphinidae; genus Grampus; species Grampus griseus. Next base: position 25,631,840 of record NC_139017.1, on the reverse strand, counting down.
TACCAAGGAGAAAATGTCATGCCTTCCAGCCCACCAAGGTCCGGGTTATTTAAATAGTATGCAAATTATCAAATTCCTCATTATCATTTCTACCATTCCTCATCCTGAAGCTTTATCAGAGAGAAAAGATTTGAGTCAGTCTGTAACATTCATTTCAAGTATTCTAATGTGATGGAAAATTCTCGATCCCACTACTCACCAGTGATTACTCCCCCCTTACACACGCCAGACAGTAGAAAGGAATCGTGAGCTTTCTATTTTGGTGTGCTTTGGGGGGTGGGGAGAAACAGACTGCGTAAATAATACATGCACATTCATCAGGATAGCTGGCCTGATAGCTTTGAAAATTGAATTGTTAGCTCTTCTGGGAAATAAACTCATGTGACCTTCCAGTCCCTAATTGCAGTTCTTTTCTGTGCTCGGTTGGTTGTGGTTGACTCGGCTAAGCTCCTGTAGTTAGAGTTTGGTTTTTTTCTCCTTCCTTTCTTTCTTATTTTGACCCTTCCTCCAACCTGCATCTCCAGAGAAAGGAGACTTAGGGAAAATGTTCTGACTCAAGGGAAAATGTTCTGACTCATTAATCTTCGCGGTTTCTTCTCCCCCCACCCACGCCGCCGTGTATGCAGAGGTGCACGCACCTGTCCTAGAGCCCGCCCCACTCCGCCGCACATGCGCAGCGTGATGCTCCGCTACCGGAAACCGGAGCTCAGGCACTGCAGGTGCCGCTGCCCGGAGCGCTGCTTCTGGAGCCTGACTGCGCCGCTAAGTGATGGGGAGAGAGTTTTTTCTACACCCCCTGCCATGCCACTCTTGAATTTAGCAGGCTCATTCTTGCAAAGACGGGGAAGTATTAGGAAGATGTTCTCCATTAAAGGCCACTGGACAGAAAAGTCGTGGTAAACCACGTGTAAAAGAAAGTACGGCGGCCATTGTTGTTTTTCATTATTAACATGACTGCCGTTAAGATAGCTGACCAAGTTGTATGGATATAGTTTTCTGTTGGCTTCATTATTAGGTCGAGAACGAGAAGGGTAAGGAGCACATTTCAGTTTAATTACATCAGATTTCTGATAGGATGGCACATTATATATAAAATACTCGTCTGGTTTTCTTTGCCTGAAATATCTACACAGAGCAAACTGTATGAAAGGACTCTTGGGTAAGCAGGGAGGAAGTTTGTACCCTTTCAATGCCAGATTACATAAAGGACACCCAAAAAACGTTGAGTATTTTAACGTAAGTCTATTTAGTACTAGGCATCCTAACTGGGCATTCAGCACTGTGTAGTGCTGAATGATAGAGCTGCATGATGGAGCTGTTGTAATGAGGCAGAAACACCAAGAGCATCTAAAGGACAAGACCCTAGTGGTCCTTGGCCCTGCTTACTCCTCAGCACCCGAGTTGCCCTGGGAGGGTGACATCGGGGAGATGCTGCTGCCTAGTGCTGGCGCTGTGGCGATGTGTAAGCACCATCAACATCCCTCACTGAGAAGTTTTCCCAAAGACCATCTTGTCCAGTCCTCCCACTGTGCATAGGAAGAAACTGAGGCCCAACAAGATGAAGTAACTTGTCAACCCATTTTTGTGGGAGAAGACAAAAATTTAAGCTTTGGGGTGTGAAAGATCATGAAAGTCATGAAGACTTTAAGGCAGAATTTGAGTGATTCTTAAGTTTTTCCCCCTTTATGTGACTTTCAGCTTCAATTCTAAGACTCTATTTTTTTAGGTAGTAAGTGGAACTGATAGGGAGGGGTGTGTGTGTGTGTGTGTGTGTGTGTGTGTGTGTGTGTGTATGCATACACATGCACATACTTGTGTGGAAGGAGGTGGAAGGTGATTTTTCTAAAGGGTCTTTTTAAAGGCTATAAACCTTTACCATAATTGGAGGATAGGTTTGGGGCCTCCCTGAATACCTGTAATCCCTAATTAGCATCCTGACTTATGGAATGAAAACACGAGATAAAATGAGGGAATTCTCTCTGGAATCAATGCCACTTTCTCAATTAAACAAAGGGCAATAAGTTGGATGATAGTGCCAGAATAGGGCTTTTGATCATTCTTTGTCCAAAAACCACATTTTAGTCAGGCTCAGCACAATTAGACAATTACTGATATCAAGAGTATGGGAACAGTAGGTATATTTTAAGCTAACATTTCTAACATCTTATCTTTCTGCGTCTTTCTCTTGCTGATGGCTGAAAGAGAAGTTAATCATGATTTGCTATAATTATCCCATTAAAATGGGATTGATAGTAATGTTTTATTTTTAAAAAATGGTGAGTCCAAACTGCTGAGTTAATTAGAAAGTTGTCCTTTGTGCCTCAGAGTAGGAAACGCTCTTCTTGCCTACTCAATGACTAGCATAGCAAAACATTTGAATTCCTTTCTAATGCTTCACTGAACTAAAATGTATCATTATGGAGGGGGAAAATCGTTCTGATACATTCTTAAAAGCAAAACATATTTTGCTTAGATTATTAAATAGTGTCTGAAATAAAAATCCTCTAGCTCCTGACAGCCACAACATAAGACTCCTTACGTTCTCTCATATTGCTTTCCAAGTTCAGGTTAGCTCTGTTCTGTGATGCTGTCTTCGTCCGTTCCAGCTACTGTCACAAAAATACCATAGACTGGGTGACTGAAACAACAAACACTTATTTCTCTCAATTCTGAAGGCTGAGCAGTCCAGGGTCAAGGTTCTGGCAGATCTGGTGTTTGATGAGAGCTCTCTTCCTGATTTGCAGACAGTCACCTTCTTGTTGTATTTCACATGGTAGAGAGCAGAGAGAGAGCACAAGCAAGCTCTCCTGTCTCTTCTTCTAAGGACACTAATCCCATTCATGAGGGTGCCACCCTGATGACCTAATCACCTCCCAAAGGCCCCACCTCCAAATACCATCACCTTGTGGGTTAGGATTTCAATATATGAATTGGGAACAGGTGAACAAGCATATGGTCCACAAACCAACCTCTAAGTTCCAGCATTGAATCTGAGTATTTGACTTTCTAGATGAAACAACAGAAATAGAACCGTGGCAGTAGCATTTAGTGCTAGGGACAAAATTCCTTCCAAGTTTCTTTTCCTGTTCCCTTGGTCTTGCCTGTGTGTTCCATGCTATAGCCAACTATTCAGATAGAAATTTTGTTTATTTGCAGCTTAGCTGAGATCTCCTTACCACCAACAACGAGTATTTGGTGATTCATTAGTGGAGCAGTGTACCAGCTGTAGCGAATCAAATCGTGAACTTGATCTGTTCCTTGTTTTAAGTATTTTGAGAAAACATTTTGCCATATTTGTACCAGAAAGTTTTCAGTGAAGGGCAAAGTTTTAAAAACCCAATCAGTAAAATACTCCCTGCACTGTGTCACATAAAGCAGTGGAAAGTTAAAAATCACAGGAAATGGGAAGATCAGAGAGCAGGATTGTTGGTCTGCCTTCCCCCACTCCGTCCCCCATTCTATAGAACACGGTAGAAGTAGCACCCTACAGGGGCCCCAAAGGACTCGAGGGCGAATAAAATGCCATTCAGACTACCACCAGCTACACGGCTCTGAAATCAGCCTGTCTGCTCTGGTTCTAAGTGCAAGTGGCCAGAGCCTGGGCAAGAAGGGCACCAGAAAACTTGCTCTTGTCTAGAGGTCCTGCTGTTTCTCTGCTCAGCTTCTGCTTGGCTGGTTCCTGCCCATCCCAGGGATATCTGCAGAAATGCCACTTCCTGGAGGAAGATTTCCCTGGTTAGGTGCCCCATTACGTGTTTTCATAGCACCCAAAGTTTCTCTTCATTGCATTCATCACCCTATAGATAACTGATCTCTATAGTTCCATGTTTAGTGGGTCTCTTTATTGGCCGTAAGCTTCATGAAAGCAGGGCTATGTCTCTCTCACCCCACTTTGAATCCTACCCAGGTGCTCAGTAAATAGTAGGTGTATTAGTCAGGGCTCTCTAGAGAAGCAGAACCAACAGGATGCATGCGTGTGTGTGTGTGTGTGTGTGTGTGTGTGTGTGTGTGTGTGGAGAAGAGAGGGAGAGAACACACAGTCGTGGAGGCTGGCAAGTCCAAAATGTGTGGGAAGGCCGGCAGGCTGGAGACCCAGGGGAGAATCTGCTGGCAGAATTCCCTTTTCTTCCAGGGAGGTCAGTCTTTTTCTATTAAGACCTTCGACTGCTTGTATGAGGGCCCTTCACGTTATGGATGGTCATCTGCTTTACTCAAAGTCTGCTGATTTAAATATTAATCTCATCTAAAAAATACCTTCACAGAAACATCTAGAATAACACTTGACCAAATATCCGGGTCCTGTGGCCCAGCCAAATGGCCACAAAAAATTAGCCATCATACTAGGTGAATGAATGGATGGATAGAATCATGATCTGGGTCTCCATTCTGCAGTGATGATCCTTTACATCTGTGTAAGGCTTGTGGCTTACACTTCCCTTCATCCGTATTGTCTCTCTCCATCTTTCATACAGTTCTAAGAGGTGGGCAGTAGGGGGCAGGAGGGAGTGTTAGGTCCTCCTGATGGATGAGATTCAGAGAAGGTAAGACACTTCCCAGAGGCGTCACAGCTTTTCAGAGTGGATGGGAACACCCTACATCTTTGTTTCCAGTATTCTTTTCCTGATCTTACACCATATATTGGCCATTTCTTTGTGCCACTGAAGCACCATTCTGAGTGTTTCACAGGTATTAGCTTGTTAAATCCTCATTACGAGTCTGTGGGAAGGGTCTGTTATAATCACCCCCATTTTACATCGGAGGAAGCCGAAACAGATATGAGGAATCTGCCCGAGTTTGCATGCCTGGTCCGTGGTGGGGCTGGGATATATATACGAGCCCTGGTTCTGGGACTTGTTCTCTGGATGGCTACATGATGCCGTCTCTCTACACACTTCATATGTAGTCATTTGGCTTCAGCAAAGACCCGGTAAGCAGACGTCCCTGGCTGTCATGGGGCAGCTGCGTTTGCAAGGTGGTGAACATGGACGAGGCAGGCACCAGGGCATCCTCTTCTGCTGCCAGCATCCTGCCGCTGTCCTCTCCACTCGTCATCTCAGAGAGCTTTGTAACTGTCCCTGTGGTGTTTTAGCCCTTGTATTGAAAGCTCTGATGGTTTGGATTGTCTTGTGTGGCTCCTATTTCCATGCAGTAAGCATGCCAGTGAAAGTAAACTAATGTTCAAAATGATTGTTAAAAGGCCAAAGCAAACCGGAAAATGTCCTGAATTCCATGAGAGAAAAGTCCATTGTACTTTAGCCGTATTCCAGAATGACAACAACTCTGGGTCAGAGCTGGGTGGGACAGGACCCCTGGCGCTGACTTAACAGTGAATCTCATACTACACTATATTGAGCCATGTGGGTGATTGAGTCCCATGAAAATTCTGTGTCTAGAACACTAGCTCAGTGCCGATAGCAATGTTTGAATGTTGACTTCTGTTTTAGGAGGTATGTTGTAGGTATTTATTGAGCAGTGGTCTGTGGAGACAGTGCTGGGAGAGGCAGCACGCCCTGAACCCATCCTGCCTGCCCTCCCTGTCTGGCTTCTGCTCTTAATTTTCTCTCATAATGGACCACTCTCTCCCGTGTCCACACCCACCCCCTCTTCCAGAGCCAGCTAAGTGCCTGCTTTCATCAGCATCCCATATCTATTCCCCAAGCCGGCTCCCCGGATCCTCTGATGTTTTGTACCATGTACTTCCCCTAGCCCAGATTCTGCTCATTAACCATTTACTGCTTTATATTGCTCTCATTGTTTTATGGGTATAATTTATCTCCTCCACTGAGTGTTTAGTCGTGAGAGTGGGGATCTTGGTTGATACTGCTTTCATATCCCCACAGATGCTTAGCCATAAAACAGGCAGACAGAACTTCCGGCACTGAAAGATATTAAAGTATAGAGTATAACGGTCATTTTATGATTATTTTTCCTGCTTTTGCCTACGCCATCCCTCACTCATTTATCCATCATCCATTCATGCATGTGTCTGTCCACTGGTTCATTCATAAGGCAGGTATGATGTACGTGCTCTGTGTCGGTCACTTTGGGAATACACAGATGAGTTCAAAATGGTCTCTGTCCTTAAGGATCCCCCACATTGCGATTTGGAAGAGTTAAAAATCATTCTTTAGGTAGCCAACTCAAACTAAAAATACCTGTTACTGTTATCATCATTCATGAGGCTGAAATTTGTACAAGATAATTGGCTTCCTGGTGAGTTTTCTCCCTTTTTACTGAATACACTGTCATCTTCCTAAAGTATTCAGATTGCACTGTCATGACAACTGATAGTGCAGCAGGCGGGGAAGGATGTACTTTTGTTTCGTTTTTAACACTTTGATGTACTACCTGCAGTTTCGCTGCGATTAGTTCGTATGAATGAATCACAGTGGCGTGCAGAGCGTTTGTGTTCCTGCAGACTCTCTTAAAAGAACTCATGTGTCCTTTACTTACAGATAGAATTCCCTTGAAAGTACGTGATAAGGAAGTTGTACGCGTCCTCTCTGAGGTGGGCTGAAGCAAGGGGCTTTGTTCAAGGTCGTAGAGAAAGCCGTCTACCATCCTGGGTTATGTTCCTCCATTGCCTCTGCATTCTCCATTCTGCTTTTCTCACCGAGGGAGCCGCTTCCGACCTTTCAAAGTTCCCATGTTGCCTGGTTTCTTTTGAGAATGCTCCTGTTAAGATATGAGACTAACATCGATGATCGGTGAGATTCTGAAGTTATCTCGAAAAATATGTGTACTCGATGGTGGTATAGTCTGGAGTGGGGATGAGCAGAGGGGACTAAAGGAGAATGAGAGGGGTTTGTATTAATTAGAAGTCTTTTTAGTTTCAGGCACTTTCACAGAAACTCAAACTGTCAGGAATGGGAGATGACTGGAGGGATGTTGGTGACTATGGCCCCAGACCCGGGAAAGTCAGGAAGGCCTGGAGCTGGGTCCACTGAGGATCCAGGACTGTCTTTCTCTCTCTGCCTCTCATTTGTGCTTCCTCCACGTTTTGGCTTCATTCTTCAGTTCAGACCAGCCTTGGCCCTCACACAGCTGCTGACGGCTCTAAAGCATCATTATCTTATAGCTCCCACCAGCAGACCCCACACACTCCTGTGACCCTAAGCTCAAAATTCCAGAGAAGGGCTGGAGTTGGCCCTGATTGGGTGTGGGGTGTAAAACAGTGTCTGCTCCCATCGGCATATCAGGATTGGAGTGGAGAGGTGTATGTCCGAGTAGAAGGAGATGCTGCCCCACAGCAGACAAAGGAAAGCCATCCTCTGCACTTTCAGAGGATTTGCAGGAAGGTTCAGTGAGCATTTAGGAAGAAAGACTAATGTAGGGGATGACGTACCTCAAATTCAGATGCGACCCAGTCAGTAGTTACTGAACTTTTGAAATAAGGGTTTCTTTGGGAGTTCATTTTGTGGACCACTCATTTAGCGGTTTCTGGGGAAGAGTGACATGCCTATTCAAGAGAGCTTAGAGAAAACAGAAAACAGGCATAAGCTCAGAGAGTGAAGTGGGGAGAAGTGCATGGGGAAGAAAATCTAAGACCTTGGAGACCTCAGAGGAGGACCTCAGCATCTCTGTGGCAGGTGAGCACTGACAGTCTTGTGGTTCTCTCTGAAGAGACAGAGATGCAGCCCCGAGTCAGGGCTCCAGCTTGCAGGTGGCGTTGATCCCAGATGAATGGTCTTACATCTGCCAGTTAATGCTGGCCGCAACCTGCTTACTCTGTAGAGCAAGGATTGCACAAAAATGCCCAAATTTTAGCACATTAATCTTCATCAAAATGATTTGTTTCTCTCTCTACCCCACTCCCACTGTGGCTCCCCACAGCCATCCCATTTCCCTAGTAGTGTGGAACTCACTGCCAGAAGGATGCACTCTCCCAAATTAACCCCATCTAGAAGTTACACTGTGAAACGTACACCTGGAGGGAGGCTGTAAGTGACATCTGTCTCAATCTAGGCCGTGGTCTAACTCCCAAGAAACACTCATTCAACAAACACTCCTGACTGCCTACTCAAAAGTACCAGGCACTGTGTGGAAGACACCAGCTATGTAATAGAGCAAAAACAGATAGAGGGTTTTTTTTTTTTTTTTTAATTTTAGGTTTCCAGAATTTTCCAAATATCTTGGATAGTATCAATAATATGTGTTCATATATATTCATCTTTAGTTAGCAGAAAATCTGAACAGATTGGTAGATTTTAAGTGGCCTTGAATTGGCAGTCTAGGAGAGAATCCAGATCTCTTTGCAGAGGGGTAGCCAAAAGGAAGCTCTCAGCATCTTCACTTTCTCCATTGTCATCACCACCAGCAGTGCGATGAGTTAATGAAGTTGAATGCGGTGCAGTGGAAGGAACATGGATTAGAGATGTGCGTCAGAATCCCAGCTGTCTTCCTTCATTTGCTGTGTGGCCTGAGGGACTTTCTTAGTCTGTTCAGGTTGCTATAACAAAATACCACAGACTGGGTAGCTTATAAATGACAGAAATTTTTTTCTCATGGTTCTGGAGGCTGGAAGTCTAAGATCAGGGTACCAGCATGGTCCAGTGAGGACCCTCTTCTAGGCTGCAGGCTTCTCATGGTATCCTTAACTTGACAGAAAGGTCGAGGGAGCACTCTGGGACTTCTTTTATAAGAGCATTAATCTCATTCATGGGGGCTCCACCCTCACAACGTAATCACCTCCCAAAGGTCCCACCTCCTAATAGCATCATCTTTGGGGGTTAGGATTTCAACATATACATTTGGGGGGAACACAGACATTCCGACCATAGCAGGAAGGGTTCTCTGGGTCTTAAGCTCATTATTTGCAGAGGGGGGAAAATAATTATACTTTGTCACAAGGTAATAGCAAGTCTGCAACAACTGTGCTTGAGGAAACAAGGCCAGCTAGATTTGGACTGTGGGAAAGCCTCTTCTCGTGGTCCCGTGGAGCTCAGGGCGTGGTGGGATGTTCCAGACCAAGAAAGGTTGGGACTGAGACTTCCAGTGATCCATCGGTGTGGAAGCTTTAGGCGGGCTGTTCACGAGATGGCTATGGGAGATGTGAGTTCATATTTAGGTCTCAACTTGGGTTTAAACCTATCAGGGGAAGAGGCACAGGTGAGATACAGGTATTTTTGGGGAAAGGTCCAGATTGAGGCCAATCTCGGAGGATGTCCATCCAACCAGAAGTGAGATATTTAGTCAACAGCCCTCCAAGGTTGAGGGGGAAAGGGGGTGACATTGAGGGGAACAACACTGGGTTTCAGGGACAAGAAATCCATCTTGGATACTAAGAAGGCCCTTGATTCTTAGAAAACTAGAGTCCTAGGATCACAGCCAGAGGAGCCTGGAATGAATGACCAACCATCTAGATGCAGGGCCAGTGGGTGACCACCTGCAGCTTCTTGGGGTCCTCTTGTGAAGGACAAGAGTGGTTCCCGGGCCCACAGGGGACTGAACCTGGATTGTGTCAACGGCTGCCCAAATTCTCCACCCCACTCCTGTCCAGCTGATCACATGGCTTCCCTTTTAAGCTCACCCTTGCCCTCAGCTGAACATCCAACACACTCAGCCGGGGGCTGCCTGGGGCTACTCCAGCCCTCCAGCCTGACCTTTCCCTGCTGGCCCCTTTGCACCCCAGTGAATGGCTTTCAGTCCTGCAAGGAGGGTTCTTCCTCTCACTTCCAGGCCTTTGGACCTGCTCCCACATCTTCCTCCTTGGTTCTTAACTCATCTTTCTTCTTCAGGCTTGAATTTGGGCGTTATTCTCCCCCGGAAGTTTCCCTTGGGCTCCCAAGCCTCTTGCTGTCCTCACAGCACCCGGTGGGGCTCCAGTTCAGTGTTTACTTCGCTGTGTTGGATCTGGCCCACTTCCCCCGGGGGCTCTGAAAGCAGGGACTTCATCTGACCATGTCCAGGCCCGGTCCTCCCTGCACACAGTAGGTGCTGGCTAAAGGTCCGTTCACTGAGGGTCACAGTGCAGAGAGCTTCCGGGACAGGGTGCCCACCATGTTTCCTGCCTGCCCTCTCAGAACATTCAGGTTAAATAATTTCAGTCACCATTTACTTGCAGAGCAACATAACGCTTGGGAAGGACACATTTATTTGCAAGGCCAAATGCATGACGTTGTCACTCACAAGACCTCAGTCCCAGTGTCTCACTTACCCAGGCTTGGAGATAGGTGAGAAGGGGAGAGGGTTAGGTAATGCATTTTCTGTCTAGGCAATTTAGTGTCACAGAAGATGCTCTCAAATCTTTGACAGGAGTCGAGGCAGAATTCTTGTCAGATTATATAAGAAAAACGACTCATCATTCTGCTACATCCACTGGAATCTATTATGGGTTTTCTTAAAGCCTTTGTGTATGCAGGCTCATGGTACTTAAATTAAAATTGAAGGAGATCTGTTTTTACTACCAAATGGATAGTGAGTAACAAAGGTTTTTGATTTGTTCTTGGGTAAGTCTGTTTTTTTCAATCAATATTTTCAGCATTTTGGCTGATTTCATGCCACATTATATGTTACTGACACGCCAGGCCCCTTCGAGGTGCCTCCCTGTCTGTTCACCTGACCTGGTCTCTGCCAGGGATGCTTGTCTCCCCATCACTTGCTGGCCTGGAAGAAATGCCGTTCTTCCCTCAAGGCCCAGCTCCTGCGTTACCTGCCACCTGCAGCTCCTCCCCCTGGTCCCACCTCCATGCACTGTGCATGTGCTCCTGTACAGACCATGAACGTGGAGGAAAGGGGCTGTATCTTACCTTTTTTGGGGGGGGTATTTATTCATTTGAATACACAGATGCCTGTCACTTCAATTCATTGAGCATCTCTCCCATTTGGCATCTCCTCGCTTGGAAGGAGACTCAGATACCCCCAAGATGCAGATCTTGCCCTTAAAGAGCTTTCCTTCTGCTAAGGGAGGAGAGAGACATGTTGAGCTACACATATGATGCTGGGCCTGGCAACTTACTATTTCATTTCTTTCCTATGAAATAAAATTGTAGCTTATAGTATTTTAATTTTAATTCTTCATTTTAATTCTGCCATGATATTTGTTTTAAAATTTAGAGATCATCAGATGTTAATCCTCTATTCCTCTTACTATATTCTGTTCCTAATTCTATTAGCAGAAGAACGAAGAGGGAACTTGGATTTTGTGTTGCTTTCACAGAGTACAGAGGTTTCAAACATCTCACTTCACATCATGAAGGTTCTCGGGGACCCCATAAGTTTCTGGGAACAGAGAAGTGCAACTCTGACAAGCTGTCAGTCTCTCCCCTCCTGAGGAAGTCTGATGTGGAAATCTCAGGTTGTGACACCTGCTGTCAGGTGCTCTGTCTTTCCTGAAGACATCCTTCCCTCCAGCTGTAAACTCCCTCACCACCCCTCACTCCCTGCCCCTACAGTGTTTTCATCAGACAATGGTGACAGACAGACCCTATCTCCACCCAGGTGGCCTCCCCCAGACTCCCCTGTGCTCTGAAGAGAATAGATTCTGGACTTCGGCGTCTCGCCTTCAAAATCACAGCCCCCAAGGGGTGCCATGCTCAAGAATAATGCAGCTTGTACCCTCTTCCTGTGGGAAGCCTGGTTGATAGCAGCACAGATGTGATAGAGGGTGGCCCCGATCCCTTAGGAGAAACGGAAGCACCTTAGAGAGGGGTTAAGTGCTGCCCCCAGAAGCCAGTCACCTGGTGCCCTGGATGCTGGGAACGTTTCCGGCTCACGGGCGGCTGTGTTATCATGAGGGGTGTTAGACAGACAGGAGGCAGTGCTGAAACCCCACAGTGCAGAGCTATTTCCAGTTTGGTCTTGGCCTGTTAATACTGAAACAGCAATGGTGCAGGCACAGACCGACAGACAGTACAGGGGTGGTGGAGGACGAGAGCTGGACGTGTTGGGAACAGCCTGGGCAGCCACAGATACAGAGGGAAGCCATGTGGTGTGTGGAACGCTCCCCTCCCGGGAGAAGAGCAGACCTGAAACAAGAAAGGTGGGGTCATGTGCACACACAAACCAAGTGAGTGAACGGCTTGTGTAACTAAGGGGCAGGTACGTTCACTGTGGAGAGAACCACTAGAGCCATTCTCTGTAATTCTGACTCAGCATTGATTTTTGAATCCCAGCAAAAAAGGGAATAGCGTTCTCATTTCCACGGTAATAATAATCGTAGCTAATACTTACATAGTGCTAACTGCTGAATACTGTTCTAAGTTTTTGGCATACGTTCACTTACATGAATGACACATACATAATACACACAGCATGCTTACCCGTACTAACTTATTTACATATATGGTGCACAAATGTGTGTTTACATACATTAACTCATTTACAGACGTAGTACATTTATGTATTGTCCTGGTCCATTGGGGCTGCTGTAACGGAATGCCATAGACGCGGTGGCTTAAACAACAAACATTTATTTCTCACAGTTGATTGATGAAGATGCTGGCAGATGTGGTGTCTGGTGAGAGCCTGCCTCCAGGTTCATAGATGACCGTCTTCTCGCTGTGTCCTCCCATGGTGGAAAGAGTGAGGGAGCTCTCTGGGGCCTCTTTTGTAAGGGCACGAATCCCATTCATGAGGCCACCACCCTTATGTCCTAATCACCTCCCAAAGGGTGCACCTCCAAACACCATCACACTGGGGGTTAGGTTTCAACATATGAATTCTGGGGGACACAAAGTTTTGGTCCATAACACATATGTTAGCTCATTTACATACACAATACATTTACATACATGAATTTAAATCTATTTTACTGGTGACAGACAGGCACGGAGAGTCCCACGCCTGAGGTCAAACAGATTAACTCTGGCTCCAGAGTCTTAGCTCCTGCGAGCTCTGCGTCAGCTTATGCTGCCTCTCACGGTGTGATTTGGATCAATAGCATGTCTGTGTGCATCTTACCAACTATTATTAGTAGTTTCATCAGCCCACCAGCCCCTCACAACAGACCCACAGAGCATTTTACAAATGAGGCAGAAACCGAGGTTTCCTAGTCATGGAGGGATTCAGTGGGGACGTGAGGGCTTGTCCAGCTCTGCGGCCTCATCCTCCTGCAGCATGTACTACAGTATTAAACCACCCCTCCAACCTTTTACCCCAGGGCCGCGGTGGTCACTGTTGCACACCTGGATGGCTGAGGGGGCAACTTCAGGAGGGACCACATCCTACCGGCAACTTAGTTCTCCAGCTGTCTCTGCTAGACTTGGCCATGAAACCACCTTCCAGCCGTGTGAGTGGCCACCGCCAAGAGTCAAGCCCAGAGATTAGGAAGGGCGGAGGATGGGGGTGGGGGGAGGCGGTGTCAGGAATCCTACAGAGAGGATGAGACGTGAGAGGGTAGTTTGGTTTGTGACTTTAACCTTTTGCACTTAATACGACAGACTTCAAAAAACATAACCTGGTGGCCAAAAACTGGCAATTTTTAGGTTTTACCCTTAAAATAGGAAGATCCTCACATTGCTCGAAAGGGATCTTCAGGGAGAAACTTACCAGAACTCGCACGGTTGGCTCTTCTGGTTCGGCACATGCTCATTAGGAAAGCCAGGCCAGGCCTTAGGATTTGAGCCTCTGTTCCCAACTTTTATGCACACCGATTCCCCTGGTGTCTGCACGACTAGTCATTTTCCCATCTGTCGACACAGTTAGGGAATCTACGTGTTAGCACAAGGCCGAGACCTCGGCTTCTCTGCTCTCTGCCTGGATGACCCATTGCTCTTGGAGAAATCCTTGAGAGCCCCCAGGAGGGCGTGAGTCCCCTTGTCTCTGCCCCTTTGTATGCACTTATCCCACTGCGTTGTCGTTCATTACTTGTCCGACTTCCCATCCGACGGTGAATTCCTTGTGAGAATTTGGAGAATCATTGCCTTGGCCATCTTTACATGGGCCGCCTTCCCACCTCCCAGCACAGAAGCTGGCACTCAGTACATGTGTGTTCAGGGAATGAATGTGAGCTCCTAACAGTGGATTCAGAAAGGAGCCTATTAAAGGCAGAAGTCAGCAAAATTCAAATATTTCACATCAAATTCCATTGTCTTCCTGAAGACACCCCCTGAGTGCAATGTTGAACCCGTCCTTGCTCCTTCCCACCCTCCCGGCCAGGCCCCAGCCTCCTTCCCGGGACTTTCCCACAGGTTCCTGTTTTCTCTACTGGGCATTCTTCTCTTTCTGACCCCGTTCAGTGTGTCCTCCCAACCACAGAATTATATTCCTAAACTCCAAGTGCGATCATTACACTTAATTACACTGGATTCCATTAAACAGCTGAGCAGGTCATGCTAGGCTCTGTACAATTCAATCCCAAATACCAGTGAGGCTCCCCACTTCGTTCCTACCCCCAAACGCCACCACCTGCACTGCAGCCAAACTGAAGCCTCAGTGTCTCCTGACCCTTTGTGTCCTGGAGTCTTCGCACCTGTTCTCTCTGCTGGAATTCACTTCCCCCCATACTCAGCCACACAAACTGCTAATCCTCTGGACCACCCTTCCCCAGGCAGAGTGCACTTGCACTTTCCTCCTGTCTCTGCCAGGACTTCTTCTTGGCCTGTCTCTCTTTACTACTGCTGAGACCTCCTCCAGGGCAGAAGCTGGTCATGATTGCATTTCCTGCTCCCAGCTTGATGCTGGAGTTGCTTCCCCTGCCCTTTTAAATGTGAACGGCTGTGAGGAGGGGACAACATTTTGAAAGCTTGGGGTTAAGTCCTGTCTGCAGTAACTCAGAAAGATAGGAGAAGGACCACCTCAACTGTGTATCTTTACATGAGGCATCAACAAAGGCTTTTCCATTGAAACCCAACCTCAAGATACATACATGTCCCCTCCCATTGCGGCAGAGGTCACAGACCCCAGGGAATGGTCTCCTTTCCAGAATAACGTTATAAAGAACAAAATTTGAATGCCCACAGTTTTTGGAGTTCACTGTGGTGAAATACACTAATTCAGACGTCACTGTCAGGAATGACGGACCCTCGCAAGTCATCTGCACAGTGTTCCTTAGTGTGTGTTCTCGCTCAGGTGAGAAATTAAGGTCATGACATTGGTAATGTCAACAGTATTCCACCTCTGAAATAGATCTACATGGAACAAGGGAGATGAGTTAATTTGCCTCTGTGGCCCTGCTTTAAAGGTGCACAGAGTTAGTTTGTGCAGATTAGTTTCGCGTTTGCTACAGGAAGTCAGTGAGCCATTTTCACGTCATGCGTGGAATAGGTAAGTTGGCTGCGGGGCCTCTCTTCTTTTCAGCTCAGCCTTTACCCCACTTGCCTCCCGCCTTCCAGGTAATACAATACCTGCACCCAAAGGGCCGCACGTTCCACCCCTCAAGTTCCATTCCTTCAGGGTCCTGCAAGTTAACGGCAAATTAGATGACAGTTGTGTGCACTGTACAGAATCTTTTCCAGAATCAGATAGAATATGAATGAGGGGATGAATGAATGCATGAATGAATACCAAACAAATAAATGCAATTCCTTGTGCTAAGATTAAAAACAAAGAAGGGAAAAAAAGAAATTAAGGGCAAAACTAATGATTATGTCTCTTTCCCCAAAGCAGAAGCTTTCAAAGGCAACATACTGTTTTCTAAAACTTGCTTCTCCGGCCATACTCGAGCCAAGAACACAAGGTCAAAGTTAAAATGGCTGTGTGCACCCCCATATCCTGGGTCCCGAGTGTGCATAGCCCTGCCCCCCAGCCCGGGCACAGGGTCAGAAGTAGCAAATGATGATTAATCAGGTGCCTCCTGTCTTAAGACACAGTCAACGTTTACTGTCTCTGCAGACCAGACTGTAGAAATAAGCAGACCCATAAAGGCCTGCAATTACTATTTCCCCGGAGATATTCCAGATGCTGCTGGGTAGACTGTGACAGTGGCAGCGCTCTTCCTGCTTCTGATTTATTCCATCCTGGAAGAGCTTTCCTTACATGGGCTTTTCCATAGAAGTGACCGCTCCTGGCCTTTCAGGAGCTGTTTCAAGTCTTCTTATTTGGCCACCCTTTCAGTGACTGGTGATGGACAGAGCTGTGCCCCCGAGTCCTACCTTGCCAAGTGGTGGAGTGGCAGACTTGCCTTCTCCGGCCCCCCGCCGAGCCTGTGCACCCTTCTTCCCTACCATCCCCAGGAGCTGCTGAATAGGTTTGATGCGAGACAGACCCTGGCTCGAAGGGGCCTATCCCACCCCAACCAAACGCTGACATTTTATTGTGACCTCCAGTGGCGTACAGAGATGACCAGTGGCAAGAACACCACCAGTTTGGATTGGAAGGGCTTTCTTACATTCTTCAAACCAAACCGCACTGATAATTCAGTGGTCCACCATGACAAACTCTGAAAAAACTGGCCTATTTGCTGAGTGGTTCCCACTAGCTGAGCTCTGCAGAATTGGGGGATGTCATGTAGCTGGATCTCAGGACAAAACTCTCCTTCAAATACTAAGAGTGCAAGCGGGATGGGGTTGTGTGGGAGCATGATGCTGTCATCATTCCCTGTTCGAGAGTTTTCGTCTATATTAACAGTCTTGGGTTAGAATTCAAAGGGGAAAAAGGCTCTCAGAGTCTTGTTTGCAAGGCTTGAAAGCGTGTGAAACGTCGCATAGTTGGAGGCATTTCCCTTGGCGTGTGCAAAGGCATGAAAGGGAACAGGGAGCTAGAGGGAGCATTTATTGATTAGCTGCTGGTCTGGGCCAGTGACATCACACTCTGGTCCTGGGGTCCCAGGGTCTCGTGGGGCTTCCTTGAGGGAGTTCTTAAAAGAAACTGAAGTCATAGAGAATTCGTTTATTCTGTGTCTTCACTTGCAAGTTCTGCCTCTTCACTCAGTGTCATAGCACCGGTAAAGGATATGAGAAATAATAAACAACCCCAAGGGTTTCATGATCTCCGAGTCTTAAAGCCATTCATCCAGGCTGTGCTTCTGAAGTGAGCCGATACAAGAGGAATGATTTTAAAAAAACTGGAGATTATGTTCTGTGATTTCCCTACTCTGAGCCAGGGCAAGTTAGACATTATTACCAGGTTTAAGATGATGAAGATGATTGGCTTTGCTCCATGCTCACTGGAGTAAGAGGAGAAATAGGTTTAAGGGGACACTAAGAGAGTTTGGTTGGGTGTGAAGAATATTCCCTAGTCAGTGAATAAATGTTGTGCTAGGCCACCAGGGAAGGTATGCAGCTTCATCACTGGGAATGGAGTTTGGATTTTGGAGCTAGAGGATTAAGCCAATGACCACTTAAGTTCTCGTTCCTTCTCTGTGTACGATTTACTTATAATTTACTCCACTGTCTATGGGTTGTCTTCCCAAAGTATCCCACTGGGCCTTAAGGGACACTTCCCCTCAAAGAAAGCAGAATGAAGAATCCAGCTTCTTGGATGGTCAAGAGTTCTTTTTGTCTTATCTTTCCCTTGAGGCAAACCTGTGAGTTAGATAGGGACAGATGTTTGTTTGTTTTTTTTTTTTTGCCTGTCACTGTTGTGGCCTCTCCCGCTGCGGAGCACAGGCTCCGGACACGCAGGCTCAGCGACCATGGCTCACGGGCCCAGCCGCTCTGCAGCATGTGGGATCTTCCCGGACTGGGGCACGAACCTGCGTCCCCTGCATCGGCAGGCGGACTCCCAACCACTGCGCCACCAGGGAAGCCCTGGGACAGATGTTTTTAATTTCCACTTTATAGATGAGAAAACTGAAATTCAAGGATGTCGAGTGATAATTCCACACAGGTTTGAAACTCTGGCATCATTTTTGTGTTGATTCTGCACACCCCTCATTCAACCCATCACCAAACTCTGCTGATTTTTCCCTTATAATGTTACCTGCATCTGTTGTTTCTCTCCACATGCACTGTCTCCCTTTAGGGCTGTCATCGCCCCATGCCTGGACCGTTACATTGGTTTCCTGCATCACCTTTTCGATGCCAGTTTTGCCTCCTCCTGGATGCTTCCCTGAGTTCTGGAGTCTTGGGAATATGAATTCACGTTTGTTCTGTTCATTCGGCAACTCCCATGGGTTGTGGGCACAGAGCTGAGGATGCTTGTGGCAGGAGAAGTTTCTGAGAGATTCCTTAACATACTGTGCCTTTTGTACTTCAGTGCTAACTCACAGCAGTGCTCAATATTTGCTTTCTATCTGTGGACCCCTGTTTATGTTAGACACAGAGTTGTATGAACGTGAATTTCCCCTTCAATGTTACACGGTCACTGAACGTCAGGTCACGAAAGTCAGGGAAAGCTCACACTGAAGTTGTTTTGTTTTGTTTTCCCAGAATAAGGATTCACTGGTTTCGTTGCAGACTGGGGATTGAGGCAACATTTATCCATCCTTGGAATTTCATGGTCACATTTCACAAAATTACAAGTAATTTTTAGCCTCTTAGTTACATCTAAACTTTTAAAACCTATCATTTAAAATATATCAATTAGAATAACACTGCCTGCTTTATAATCCACATTTTCATCGTTTGAAATAACAAAATTGCATTATATCCTATTTGGTTGCTCTCATGCCTCCTTCTCCAGTTGGGTTGTAAGTCTCTCAGTGACAAAGAACCATGCTTGTTTATGCATTAGGTACTAAATAAGACACTGAGTAAGTACCCATCACGTGGAATGACCCGTACTTACCTGCGGTCCTCTAGGAGTCATGTTGCTTGATATCAGTGATGCACCAGGGCGGGGAGGTGATGGTGTTGGGACTGAATGGGGCCCCTGCTCCCAGCTCCCACCTGTGTTTACACCACGACACCACACCACTTCCAAGTAAGCGTGTTGACTGTGAGAGATCTTCTCAGTTGTGAAAAGTTATTCGATCCCTAGATCAAGGTGCAGATAAGTCCGATTTCCAGTGGATACAGCCCCTTTGTCCTCTGAGCTCTGCTCGTCCTTCCCAGATGAGAAAGTGGTCAGAGGCGATGCAGTGTTCACTGCTCCGTGATTCCATACCCATTGGCTTTTCTTGAGAGGCCCTTGTCCATTAGCTTCACCTTCCCTTTGTCAGGCTCTCTAAACACTTCCAGTAACAGAATTAATTAGGCCTTTCTCTTGATTTAAAAAAAATAAGCAGAGCCTCGGGAGAGGCGTCATCCTGACATGCTCTCTGTGTGCACAGTGGAGTCTAGAGTGTGCCTCTCAAAGGCTTGCATTCTGTTTGGTCATATGTTAGCAGGGTGTCTTCAGTGTATTTACACGGATTCCATTGTGAGCCTCCAGATCCCACCCTGTAAGGACATTCATCCTTACTGCCCTTGACAGACATAGGAAAATTATTTCCTGGTGAGAATCACGTGCTTGTAAGAGCCAGCCTTTCAGAGGGGAATCTGCCGTCAAAGGGGCTAATCGTCCAAATGACGGATACACATGGCTGGCTTCCCTCTTTACGCCAACTTGATTGAGACAAGATGAGTGTGCCTCTGGCCTTAGCCATGGAGAATTATGTGAGAACAGCATCCTCAGGGAACAGCCTTTATCTGCTAAGTATGACAAGTGTGGCAAATGCACACAAAGCCCAGTTACCTTGGCTGCAAGACCAAGGGCCTGTGTCCCTGCTCCCACAGACAGGTGACTCTTCCTCCGTTCCTGTAGGAATGGTGCGCCCTTGGGCAGGCGGGATCTATTTACCTTTCGTCATTTGGCCTGGAATGTGGCATACCACCCTTGCATGCTTGGCTCTGGCTCCCATGGCAGGAGTCACTTTTGGAGACAGAAGGAGGTAGGTGACATTTTCCTCTCCGGACACAGAGAGTGTTGAGGTCCTGGGGTTTCATCACTTGGCTCCTGGCTTTTCATGGGAACAGAGGGGCTGCCTGACCACATGCTCAGGTTTTAGGGTGTGGCCCTGAGAAGGAGGCTGGACACACTTCTGTTGCTCCCGTACGTGCTGGTACCTCAGCCATCACTAACTGCTTGGAGGACCCTCTCACGGGCCCAGACCTCAAAGATGGTCCGCCATCCGGCCTCCGGCCTCCTCTGCACCCGTCACCATCCCAGGACAAATGGGGATGTTGCTGTGGCAGCCGTTTGGAATTCCCTTTAAACAGTCATTCTCAGACATAACCATAGAGGCAGGAAGCGGATTAGTGGATGCCAGCGGGTTAGAGGAGGGGAAATTGCGAGTCACTACTAAACAGGTATGGGGTTTCTTTCGGGGTGATGCAGGTATCCTGGACTTAGATAGTGGTGATGGTTGCACAACATTGTAAATATACTTTTAAAAAAAACACTTATTTCTCCTGGTTAAAATGGAAGATTTTATGTTATGTGAATTTTATCCCCCAAAATTAAAAATAAAATTAAAAAACCAAATATTCAATCTCATCCTCAGAAGGAATCATCCCAGCAATACTATTGCCCACGTTTATTTCAAGATACGTCACATACGTATATTATATGTTTGTTTTTGTTTAGCATGACCCTGTGAAATGCCCATCTGACAAAGGTAATCAAGTTATAAGGCCCTTTAGTGGTTCAGATGTGTTTAACATGAGAAAATGGCTCTGCCTCCTCTGTTGGAAAGGGCGCCCCCTAACACAGAAAGGGAGAAACACACCCTCCCCTCTTCCTGCCCCGACTCTGAGCGCTTGGAATTCTTATAAATACACATATCAGTAAAGTTCTTGACATTTTGCCCAGTACCTGAGGAGGAATAAAACTTTTCTAACCCAAATGAAACACACACACAATAAAATGCAAAAACAAAAAAGAAATCCGAGGAACACAGATGAAAAACAAGGGATGTGCCCTGCCGCATCCCTGAGATGATTACAAGTGGGGCTCATAGATGCAAATTTTATCTAAATTAAAATATTATATATTTTTCACATTAAGGCCCCAGCGTTTGCCTAGGCTACGATGCTTTTTAAATTAATGACAATTATTTTTCAATGACAATTTTTTCTGTATCATCTTATTGCTTATTTTTCTTTCAACTTATTTGATATCTCACTGACTCCTCCCCATTAAAAGGTTGGCTCTTGCTTATTGAAAAGTGGCCAAGGGGAAAAAAAGATCAATTTCTCATATAAGTTTTTTCTGAGAATGAAAATTGACATGCTTTGCTTGGGGGCCAATTTTAGAACAAACCTCAGTAGTCCTTAGAGACCATTTAATTTGAATAAGTATCCAAACAAGTAGGGACTGAGGCTGGGGAGATGCTCCTGGAGCAACCGCAGCAGGAGACTGGACGGACAGCAGGTGTGGCGGGGAGGCTGGGCGCCTCACTCCAGCCGTCCTATATCAGGGCTGGGGTCTCCCTGCCGAGGTTCTGGGGCTCAGTCTGCCTTGTGGCCCACCTTTTGCCTCTCTTGTTTGTGGGAGGGGCCATCAACTTCCCTTGCCTTAGTTTCCGTGGCGCTAAAGGCCAGGGGAGGTACCGTCTACACCAGCCTCGTGGGTGGGGAAGGGGGAGAGGTGTGCTTTTGCTCCAAACGTGCCTTTCCCTATAGTCCTTGCACATCGCCATCCTCCTTTTCAAAAAAGAGTGATGTTTGGGAAGATTATCTTTCTTGTATATTTTTCAAAGTATAAAATACTGACACGCTTTTCAAGTCTGTATGCTCCAACCCCAGATATGTCAGGTTCCTGGAGTTGGTGGCTGAACTCCCCACTGCCTTCTCTAACTCCCCCTCAGAGGGTCACTTGGTTCACATCACAGGGCCTCCGTCCTGTGGGCGAGGATGTTGGGGAAATGAAGATTTAAAATCCGTAACGTTATTAGCATTGTCAATACAATAATTTCATAAATGTTCCTGGGAGGAAACCAGGCGTTGACAGAGGCTACCTTTTCTATCAGTTTTCTTTTCGTGTGACATTTTCCCTGAATGGCTCTTGCTGAGTTATGGAAATGAGGCAGTTGTCGGGGAGAGTCTAGGGCCTGAACTCTTTTTTTAAATTTTTTTAATTTATTTAATTAATTAATTTATTTTTGGGTGCGTTGGGTCTTCGTTGCTATGTGCGGGCTTTCCCTAGTTGCGGCGAATGGGGGCTACTCTTCCTTGCGGT
This sequence comes from Grampus griseus, assembly GCF_964374135.1. Lineage (NCBI taxonomy): Eukaryota > Metazoa > Chordata > Mammalia > Artiodactyla > Delphinidae > Grampus > Grampus griseus. The sequence continues at coordinate 25,609,862 of NC_139017.1, read as the reverse complement.
GTGCGGGCTTCTCATTGTGGTGGCTTCTCTTGTTGTGCAGCACAGGCTCTAGGTGCGCGGTCTTCAGTAGCTGTGGCATGTGGGCTCAGTAGTTGTGGCTCGTAGGCTCTAGAGCGCAGGCTCAGTAGCTGTGGCACATGGGCTTAGTTGTTCCGCGGCATGTGGGATCTTCCCGGACCAGGGCTCGAACCCGTGTCCCCTGCATTGGCAGGTGGATTCCTGCCAGGGAAGCCCTGCCTGAACTCTTTCTTGCCTCCACTTGTGCCCTTTCCTTGGATTTGCCTGGGGCCTTTCATGACCTGGAGCTGAGGGAGCATCGTCCACGCACATCCAGCCGCCTGCACACAGCAGGGAGGGTCAGGATTGCCATCACCTTCTAAGAGTCAGTCTTTTCAGGCTCTAACATTTGAAGAGTCTGACTGGCTCTGATGTGCCCCATTTTCCCCAGTCTGAACGTTCGAGAATGAAATGTAAACATTCAGCCTCTGAGACTCATAAGCACAGGTTGTCACTGAGGAGGCCACAGAGGGGTATCTAGGTAACCCAGACTTCCCTTGAAAACAGGCCTGGAGTTACCAGGTGTCCGTCTCTACGTGGAGTGTCATTGTTGTCACTGCTGGAGTTTCTTCTCCGTCATAAGACTTCTCCCTGTTCCTCAGCTCCCCCATCCTCCCAGTAATCATATTTGCTGTCAGCTATCTTTGTGGGGATTTAGTGACTTTTTTAGGGACGAATGCCAGCCCTGAGGCCCTGCAGAAGGACCCGTGATGTTGGTCTTTGTCTGTGTGACAGCCTGATGGGAGAAGTACCCTGAGCTACCAGCACGAGCTGATTGTCACTGTGTCGTGGCCACCTCTGAACCTGCACCCCGAGTGTCTGGGCATCAAATAGGTTTCCCTGGTGCCTTCCCAGGCCTTTTCTGCCTTGTTTCATTGATTATATAGCTAGCATTTCTTTAGAGCTTGGGAAAGGGGGTACTTTACTGCAACTCCTCTAAAAACCCATTTCCACATGAATCACCTCTGGCCTTTTTCTGTTTGGCACGTTGTTTAGATAAAGAGGAGTTTGTCTGTATCACTTCCCACCAGACTCTCCTAAGTGGAAGCCTTGGATTTGGAACCTGGGATTTTTTCTGCCCTCTAAATGAAAGCCTTGTTGACTAGGTTGTTGATAAAGTGCAGTTTCTTACAATTTCATAGCCTAAGGACTGCCTTAGCTACAGGCCGCATTCCCTTATTGTTACTGATATGAGCTACCGTATTTCTACTTGTATATTTCCGGGGATGAATTTTTGCTTCTCAGCATCACTCGTGATGCGATTCACATCTAAATTTAATCTAATGCTATTTACTTCCCCAAATACTTCAACTACACTTCAGAATCTTGTCTCCAAAAATGGTTTCGTAGGTGATCTCATGCAGACGTCTCGTTCTACAGATGAGAAAACAGAAATCTAGGGCAAGGTTTCTTGAGAGCGGCACTATGACATGGGGGGCAAGCTCATTCTGGCTTGTGGGAGGCTCCCTGGTGCACTGTGAGGTGTTGAGCAGTATCCCTGGCTTCTACCCTCTAGATGCCAAGAGCATCCCCCAAATTGTGACAAACAAAAATGTACCCAGACGTTACTAAATGTTCCGTGGTCGAGAACCACCCGTCTAGTGGGAGGCGCACAGCTAGGCTGTGACAGGGTCAAGATTAGTACCCAAGTGTCCTGACTCCCAGATCCACTCTGTCCAGGTTGGGCAACAGAATTAAGTTCTCAACCTGCGCAGAGCTCTGAGTAATAGTCAAGAGAGCTTCCACAGCTCTCGAGGGAGAGAAGAGGACTTAGGAGACTGAGGAACCAGGAGCAAGGAAGCACTTTATGGAACTCTGGGCAGACGTGTTCCCTTTAGCCAACCTCCCATCTACTAATTGAACCTGACCCAATGACTCATTGACTCAACTTCTGTGAGTGAACTGGACAATATGGCTTAGAAAATCATAAGATGTATGTCCAGAGAGAACAGATTTAGGGGAGAGAATACAAGAGGCAGAGGAATGTTTCTCCTGACCTTCCACACGCCCAGAACCTGGGACCAGCCCCGTGGCTGAGGCCCCGTGAGCCTCATGCAGTAGAGCCCCACGCATCCTCAGCCCGGTAGATGTCAGCTGGGCCCTGGTCTCCATCCTCCTGTGGAAGTCCTGACTCACACAGTTTCTTTGGCATTTTTTCCTAAGGTCTGACAAGCACCCAATTTGTACAGGGCTCCATTCTTCTCCTTTAAATCTGTGTCACTTTTCTGTCCTGGCCATGGGCTTAGAGAACACATACAGCACTAGATGTGAGGAGTGTGGCAGCTAACGCCTGCCCTGGGGTATTGCCACTTTCTGACGGAGGCAGACAAATGTAGTTACCAGGGAGTTCATAGGTGAGAGATCAGAAGTTTTCATGCTGGGCCTGATTCGGGGGCCTGGTATGAACCTGGGTTTCCGCTGTATCAAGGTAAGAAAACTCCACTGCCAGGGCTCTGGATTCTAACCTTCTAACTTTCCTGTTCTGAGCTCTGTCCTTGGCTCACTGGGCTCCTTGGAGGTGATCCTAGATGACTTTCCTCCAAACACAGGACCTCATTAGGTGGCTGTACCTACACGCAAAGCGAAAATTTCACTCAGTTCTCTGAGACTTTTGCTTAAATATGCTAGAAATGCCAAAATAGAAACAGAGCTTTTGCATGAAGTTATTTTGGGTAGTTAAATAGGCTCTAAGAGCATAGCTAATGAACTAAAGGGAATAATTCTGGTTATGCTACCAGAAATTGTGGTTTTATTCTAATAAATCATTACTCTGGAGAAAAGTCCTTTCTACACTTTTGCTGTCCTAGTTTTTTTTTTATTCTTCAAATGAACAGTAGGGTACCTTCTGTGTTTCTGAATTCTTCCCTCCCCAGCCACCTGGTCATAATCCAAAGGGAAAAACAAACTAGACTGATTCTGTGAGCTGTACTTCATTGCCATTGGCATGTGGATCACAGTGCTCCATTTTCCACCAAATAAAGGAAGAACATTCTGGAAACTTTGCACAAAGAAAAAATCATGTTTATCTCTACAGTTGAAGTTTCCTAGGGTGAAAACTAGCAGCAAATCAGATAAAAAAGGAGCCTCAGTTTTCTCTAATACCAGTCTGTGTTTCTGAACGTTTTCTTCTTTGAGGAAGAGTTGTGCCTCGTCCCGCTGAGCAAGCAGACTGTTTGATTGAGGGAAAGAGCTCACTCTCTCTGCCACATTTCTCCAGCTGTACAACGGGGATAAGAGCTGTACCAGCTGTCATTACAGTGATGCTCTGAGCAGAGCTGCTGCACCAGTTGGGGCAGAACTCAGACTCTTAGGGAAGGATGTCATCTCATAACAAAACCCCAACATGCCCACCCAGTATTTAACATTAAGCGGCCCCTTCTCACTCCACCACTTATATTCTTCCCTTTGCCATAGATGTCAAAACTAGAGTCTTCTCTCTCCTCCCCTTCCCCAAAGAGCAGCCACTGCCTGAAAACTGAGGGAAACGCAAGAGAAAAAGATACTTCCTGAGCAAAAGCGGGTGTATCAGCAGGGTCCTACTAGGAGGACGGTGTCACACTCACTTATTTTGAAAAGAATTATGGGTAAGGTGTAGAAAACTAGAAAGGCTAATATGGTAGCCCAGGGCCAGTAATAGCAGAGTGCCCATATCCCTAGGTTTGAAGAACGAAGGGAAGGGAGCAGCTTTCTGAGCCAGGGGAAAGGAAGGGTGGAGAGGTCTCCTGACTTGCGTTCCTCCCCCTGGAGTGTGAGAGCAGCGTCTGTTGATGTGATCCAGGCAGGCCCGCCTCCCTGGCACAGAGCAGGATGGAGAACGTTGGAGAATGCATCTGGAGGGCAAGGAGGGAAATTGGCCCAGCATGGATCAGAATAATTCTTTCAAAATAGCCCTCCTCACTTGCTGAGACTAAAAGGCTTTCACTCCTGCCACCCCTCCTTGTCCTTGGCTGGATGTGGCTTACACCTCCCACCCCCTGCCTCACTTGTCATGTTCCAACCTGTTTGTTGCCTTCATTCCTTCTTCTGCCAGTACTGTCATAATGGTTGGAGAAACTAAAGGTTATTTCAGATCATCTCTTTTGCTGCTAACAGCATGAGGTTTGTTCTGCCAGTAGAGTGACACAGACCCAGGATGGGCAGTTTACTCTGAGCTTACTGCATTCATCTTTCTCAGTAGCCACAGCTTGGCCAGATTCTGAGTGTGGGGGACACAGTGGCACAGCGACAGCTTTGGCCCACTCACTAGCCCGGTTGCTAAAAGGTGGATTCCACACTGCACGCCTTTTGGATGTCAACCCTTTTGATCCTCCTGAGTCACATTTAGAAAATTATTTCTCCAGATATGTTGTCAATGCCCAAGAGACCTGCAAGAGCTGATGCTACCTGGAAAGGTGTTCACAAGGCTCTCTACCTCTAGCTTTTTCCCGGGTTCAAACCTAGAGCTATTGATGAGACTTTGCCCTTGGTCAGAATAGCATTGAGTTTTGTTGCAAATACATTATTGAGCATTATAATGATACGGAGAGATGATAGATAGATAGATAGGTAGATAGATAGACAGACAGGTAAGTAGATAGAAGTATGTGTGTGTCTGTGTGTCTTTTGAAGACTGGGGTCAGTTTCCTTCTGTGAGCCATCCGTATTCCTGCCTTGACCTAAATTCAGACAGCTGACTGAGATTTCAGTCCTAGGGGTCTTCAGTTCCTGTAAGAGTCCACAACCACCGGCTTATTGACCCCTTTCTTCCAACTGGAAAACTATTAAATGAGAGGTAAGAGGCATGGACTCTATAACTGGTTCACTTCATCTAACTGTTGAACTTGCATATGTCACTTTACCTCTTTGGGTCTCAGGCAGTTTACCTGTAAATACAGTAAGCATGAAATGGTAGTTCCTCTCCAAGTGAGCAATGCAGAATAACTTAGCCATTTTACTAGCACTGAATGTAACTGTTACTTCCAGGCAAGTACTGAGACGTGAGTGAAGACCTTTATGGCCTTTGGAAATCAGGTCTATTGGAAGGAAGAAGCATGCTAAACTTCACATGACCGTTGTACCATCCCTAGTCCTGTCCAATGTGTCTGCAGAGTGATCAGCAGATCTTCTTAATGGAGGACTGCATGAGCTGAGAATTTACCATGAGTCCACCAAGGGAGTCATCGTATCCCTCAACCTGTCAATAAATTACACAGTAAAGATTTGAGTAATAGAGCAGAACAGTTTCAAAGGACTTGTTACAATCTATCAAGTCAATAACTTACAATTTTAGAAAATCCCTGAATACAAGTTTACAAAATTCTGAGCCATTTTACAACTTATCAGGCCATGAATCTAAGTTTTAAAAGTCCCTTAATATACTTAATCATAGTTGTGCTTATTTATTTATTTATTTTTGTGTTTTTTTTGTTTTTGTTTGAAATACAGAATGGTTTTTATTGGAAGATTCATAAATTCATTAATTTAGCAAATACATATATCTGCTATTTGCAAACCAGTGACCTGTGGAAGGAGTTAATAACTACTATAAGCTGAGTAAAACATTTACATATATTTTTTAAATACAAGGCGGGGGGGTTAATTTTATTTTACGTTTTTGTCTGAATTTTTGAATTTTATTTATTTTTTTATACAGCATGTTCTTATTAGTTATCCATTTTATACATATTAGTGTATACATATCAATTTCAATCTCCAAATTCATCCCACCCCCCTTACCCCCCAACCACTTTCCCCCCTTGGTGTCCATACGTTTGTTCTCTACAGCTATGTCTCTATTTCTGCCTTGCGAACCGGTTCAACTGTACCATTTTTGTAGATTCCACATATATGCGTTAATATACGATATTTGTTTTTCTCTTTTGGACTTACTTCACTCTGTAGGACAGTCTCTAGGTCCATCCACATCTCTACAAATGACCCTAAATCCTTCCTTTTAATGGCTGAGTAATATTCCACTGTATATATGTACCACATCTTCTTTATCCATTCGTCTGTCGATGTGCATTTATGTTGCTTCCATGACCTGGCTATTGTAAATAGTGCTGCAATGAACATTGGGGTGCATGTGTCTTTTTGAATTATGGTTTTCTCTGGGTATATGCACAGTAGTGGGATTGCTGGGTCACATGGTAATTCTATTTTTAGTTTTTTTGAGGAACCTCCATACTGTTCTCCATAGTGGCTGTATCAATTTACATTCCCACCAATAGTGCAAGAGGGTTCCCTTTTCTCCACACCCTCTCTAGCATTTGTTGTTTGTAGATTTTCTGATGATGGCCATCCTAACTGGTGTGAGGTGATATGTCATTGTAGGTTTGATTTCCATTTCTCTAATAATTAGTGATGTTGAGCAGCTTTTCACGTGCCTTGTGGCCATCTGTATGTCTTCTTTGGAGAAATGTCTATTTAGGTCTTCTTCCCATATTCTGATTGGGTTGTTTGTTTTTTTAATATTGTTTCCTTTGCTGTGCAAAAGCTTTTAAGTTTCATTAGGTCCCATTTGTTTATTTTTGTTTTTATTTCCATTACTTTAGGAGGTGGGTCAAAAAAGGTCTTGCTGTGATTTATGTCAGAGTGTTCTTCCTATGTTTTCCTCTAACAGTTTTATAGTGTCCAGTCTTACATTTAGGTCTTTAATCCATTTTGAGTTTATTTTTGTGTATGGTGTTAGGGAGTGTTCTAATTTCAGTCTTTTACATGTAGCTGTCCAGTTTTCCCAGCACCACTTATTAAAGAGACTGTCTTTTCTCCATTTGTATATCCTTGCCTCCTTTGTCATGGATTAGTTGACCATAGGTGTGTGGGTTTATCTCTGGGCTTTCTATCCTGTTCCATTGATCAATATTTGTGTTTTTGTGACAGTACCACATTGTCTTGATTACTGTAGCTTTGTAGTATAGTCAAAGTCAAGGAGTCTGATTCCTCCATTTTTTCCCCTCAAGATTGCTTTGGCTATTCAGGGTCTTTTGTGTCTCCATACAAATTTTAAGATTTTTTGTTCTAGTTCTGTAAAAAGTGCCATCGGTAATTTGCTAGGGATTGCATTGAATCTGTAGATTGCTTTGGGTAGTATAGTCATTTGCCCAATATTGATCTTCCAGTCCAAGAACATGGTATATCTCTCCATCTGTTTGTGTCCTCTGATTTCTTTTATCAGTGTCTTATAGTTTTCTGAGTACAGGTCTTTGACCTCCTTAGGTTGGTTTATTCCTAGGTATTTTATTCTATTTGTTGCAATGGTGAATGGAATTGTTTCCTTAATTTCACTTTCTGATCTTTTGTTGCTAGTTTATAGGAATGCAAGAGATTTCTGTGCATTAATTTTGTATCCTGCAACTTTACCAAATTTATTGATTAGCTCTAGTAGTTTTCTGGTAGCATCTTTAAGATGCTATATGTATAGTATCATTCATCTGCAAACAGTGACAGTTTTACTTCTTCTTTTACAATTTGAATTCCTTTTATTTCTTTTTCTTCTCTGATTGCATGGCTAGGATTTCCAAAACTATTTTGAATAATAGTGGTGAGAGTGGACATTCTTGTCTTGTTCTTGATCTTAGAGGAAATGCTTTCTGTTTTTCCATTGACAACAACGTTGGCTGTGGGTTTGTCATATATGGTCTTGGTTACGTTGAGGTAGGTTCCCTCTATGCCCACTTTCTAGAGAGAGTTTATAGTAAATGGGTGTTGAATTTTGTCAAAGGCTTTCTCTGCATCTATTGAGATGATAACATGGCTTTTATTCTTCAATTTGTTAATATGGTGTATCACATTGATTGATTTGCATATATTGAAGATTCCTTGCATCCCTGGAATAAATCCCACTTGCTCATGGTGTATGATACTTTTCATATGCTGTTGGATTCTGTTTGGTAGTATGTTGCTGAGGATTTTTGCATCTGTATCCATCAGTGATATTAGTCTGTAATTTTCTTTTTATTGTAGTATCTCTCTCTGGTTTTGGTGTCAGGGTGAAGGTAGCCTTATAGAATGAGTTTGGGAGTGTTCCTTCCTCTGCAATTTTTTGGAAGAGTTTGAGAAGCATGGGTCTTAGCTCTTCTCTAAATGTTTGATAGAGTTCACCTGTGAAGCCATCTGGTCCTGGACTTTTGCTTGTTGGGAGATTATTTTTTTTAAACATATTTATTGGGGTATAATTGCTTTACAATGGTTCGTTAGTTTCTTCTTTATAACAAAGTGAATCAGTTATACATATGCATATATCCCCATATCTCCTCCCTCTTGCATCTCCCTCCCTCCCACCCTCCCTATCCCACCCCTCTAGGTGGTAACAAACCACCTAGCTGACCTCCCTGTGCTATGCGGCTGCTTCCCACTAGCTATCTGTTTTACATTTGGTAGTGTATGTGTATCCAAGCCACTCTCTCACTTTGTTCCAGCTTACCCTTCCCCCTCCCCGTATCCTCAAGTCCATTCTCTAGTAGGTCTGCGTCTTTATTGCCATCTTGTCCCTAGGTTCTTCATGACCAATTTTTGTTTCTTTTTTAGATTCCGTATATATGTGTTACCACACAGTATTTGTTTTTCTCTTTCTGACTTACTTCACTCTGTATGACAGACTCTAGGTCCATCCACCTCACTACAAACAACTCAATTTCATTTCTTTTTATGGCTGAGTAATATTCCATTGTATATATGTGCCACATCTTCTTTATCCATTCATCTGTTGATAGACACTTAGGTTACTTCCATGTCCTGGCTATTGTAAACAGAGCTGCAGTGAACATTCTGGTACATGACTCTTTCTGAAGTATGGTTTTCTCAGGGTATATGCCCAGTAGTGGGATTGCTGGGTCATATGGTAGTTCTATTTTTAGTTTTGTAAGGAACCTCCATACTGTTCTCCATAGTGGCTGTATCAATTTACATTCCCACCAACAGTGCAAGAGGGTTCCCTAATCTCCACACCCTCTCCAGCATTTATTGTTTGTAGATTTTTTGATGATGGCCATTCTGACTGGTGTGAGATGATATCTCATTGTAGTTTTGATTTTCATTTCTCTAATGATTAATGATGTTGAGCATTCTTTCATGTGTTTATTGACAATCTGCATATCTTCTTTGGAGCAATGTCTATTTAGGTCTTCTGCCCATTTTTGGATTGGGTTGTTTGTTTTTTTGATATTGAGCTTCATGAGCTGCTTGTAAATTTTGGAGATTAATCCTTTGTCAGTTGCTTCATTTGCAAATATTTTCTCCCATTCTGAGGGTTGGCTTTTCGTCTTGTTTATGGTTTCCTTGCCGTGCAAAAGCTTTTAAGTTTCATTAGGTCCCATTTGTTTATTTTTGCTTTTATTTCCATTTCTCTAGGAGGTGGGTCAAAAAGGATCTTGCTGTGATTTATCTCATAGTGTTCTTCCTATGTTTTCCTCTAAGAGTTTGATAGTGTCTGGCCTTACATTTAGGTCTTTAGTCCATTTTGAGCTTATTTTTGTGTATGGTGTTAGGGAGTGTTCTAATTTCATTCTTTTACATGTAGCTGTCCAGTTTTCCCAGCAGCACTTATTGAAGAGGCTGTCTTTTCTCCACTGTATATTATTGCCTCCTTTATCAAAGATAAGGTGACCATATGTGCGTGGGTTTATCTCTGGGCTTTCTATCCTGTTCCACTGATCTATATTTCTGTTTTTGTGCCAGTGCCATACTGTCTTGATTACTGTAGCTTTGTAGTATGGTCTGATGTCCAGGAGCCTGATTCCTCCAGCTCTGTTTTCTTTCTCAAGATTGCTTTGGCTATTCGGAGTCTTTTGTGTTTGCATGCAAATTGTGAAACTTTTTTGTTCTCGTTCTGTGAAAAATGCCAGTGTAGCTTTGATAGGGAATGCATTGAATCTGTAGATTGCTTTGGGTAGTAGAGTCATTTTCACAATGTTGATTCTTCCAATCCAAGAACATGGTATATCTCTCCATCTGTTTGTGTCCTCTTTAATGTCTTTCATCAGTGTCTTATAATTTTCTGCATATCGGTCTTTTGTCTCCTTAGGTAGATTTATTCCTAGATATTTTGTTGTTGTTGTTGCAATGGTAGATGGGAGTGTTTTCTTAATTTCACTTTCAGATTTATCATCATTAGTGTATAGGAATGCAAGAGATTTCTGTGCATTAATTTTGTATCCTGCTACTTTACCAAATTCATTGATTAGCTCTAGTAGTTTTCTGGTAGCATCTTCAGGATTCTCTATGTATAGTATCATGTCATCTGCAAACAGTGACTGTTTTACTTCTTCTTTTCTGATTTGAATTCCTTTTATTTCTTTTTCTTCTCTGATTGCTGTGGCTAAAACTTCCAAAACTATGTTGAATAAGAGTGGTGAGAGTGGGCAACCTTGTCTTGTTCCTGATCTTAATGGAAATGATTTCAGTTTTTCACCATTGATGACAATATTGGCTGTGGGTTTGTCATATATGGCCTTTATTATGTTGAGGAAACTTCCCTCTATGCCTACTTTCTGGAGGGTTTTTATCATAAATGGGTGTTGAATTCTGTTGAAAGCTTTCTCTGCAACTATTGAGATAATCATATGGTTTTTCTCCTTCAATTTGTTAATATGGTGTATCTCATTGATTGATTTGCATATATTGAAGAATCCTTGCATTCCTGGGATAAACCCAATGTGATCATGGTGTATGATCCTTTTAATGTGCTGTAGGATTCTGTTTGCTAGTATTTTGTTGAGGATTTTTGCATCTATGTTCATCAGTGATGTTGGCCTGTAGTTTTCTTTGTTTGTGACATCTTTGTCTGGTTTTGGTATCAGGGTGATGGTGGCTTCATAGAATGAGTTTGGGAATGTTCCTCCCTCTGCTGTATTTTGGAAGAGTTTGAGAATTTGCCTGTGAAGCCATCTGGTCCTGGGCTTTTGTTTGTTGGAAGATTTTTAATCACAGTTTCAATTTCAGTGCTTGTGATTGGTCTGTTTATATTTTCTATTTCTTCCTGGTTCAGTCTTGGAAGGTTACACTTTCTAAGAATATGTTCATTTCTTCCAGGTTGTCCATTTTATTGGCATAGAGTTGCTTGTAGTAATCTCTTATGATGCTTTGTATTTCTGCAGTGTCCATTGTAACTTCTTTTTCATTTCTAAATTTATTGATATGAGTCCTCTTCCTCTTTTTCTTGATGAGTCTGACTTAAGGTTTAGCAAGTTTGTGTATCTTCTCAAAGAACAAGCTTTTAGTTTTATTAATCTTTGCTATTGTTTTCTTTGTTTCTATTTCATTTATTTCTGCTCTGATATTTATGATTTCTTTCCTTCTACTAACTTTGGGTTTTGTTTGTTCTTCTTTCTCTAGTTCCTTTAGGTGTAAGATTAGATTGTTTATTTGATATTTTTCTTGTTTCTTGAGGTAGGATTGTATCGCTATAAACTTCTCTCTTAGAACTGCTTTTACTGTGTCCTATAGGTTTTGGATCTTCGTGTTTTCATTGTCATTTGTCTCTACGTATTTTTTGATTTCCTCTTTGTTTTCTTCAGTGATCTCTTGGTTATTTAGTAACGTATTGTTTAGCCTCCATGGGTTTTTTTTTTTATGGGCTTTTTTCCCCCTGTAATTTATTTCTAATCTCATAGCTCTGTGGGCAGAAAAGATGCTTGATATGATTTCAATATTCTTAAATTTACTGAGGCCTGATTTGTTACCCAAGATGTGATCTGTCCTGGAGCTTGTTCCATGTGCACTTGGGAGGAACGTGTAATCTGCTGTTTTCGGATGGAATGTCCTATAAATACCAATTAAATCTACCTGTTCTATTGTGTCCTTTAAACCATGTGTTTCCTTATTAATTTTCTGTCTGGATGATCTGTCCATTGGTGTCAGTGAGGTGTTAAAGTACCCCACTATTATTTTGTTACTGTCAATTTCTTCTTTTATAGCTGTTAGCATTTGCCTTATGTTTTGAGGTGCTCCTCTATTGGGTGCATATATATTTATAATTGTTATATCTTCTTCTTGGATTGATCCCTTGATCATTATGTAGTGTACTTCCTTGTCTCTTGTAACATTCTTTATTTTAAAGTATATTTTATCTGATATGCATATTACTACTCCAGCTTTTTTTGATTTCCATTTGCATGGAATAACTTTTTCCATCCCCTCACTTTCAGTCTGTTTGTGTGCCTAGGTCTGAAGTGGGTCTCTTGTAGACAGCATATTTTGTATCCATTCAGCAAGCCTATGTCTTTTGGCTGGAGCACTTAATCCATTCACACTTAAGGTGATTATCAATATGTATGTTCCTATTCCCATTTTCTTAATCGTTTTGTGTTTGTTTTCGTAGGTTCTTTTCTTCTCTTGTGTTTCCCACTTAGAGAAGTGCCTTTAGCATTTGTTGTAGAGCTGGTTTGGTGGTGCTGAATTCTCTTAGCTTTTGCTTGTCTGTAAAGCTTTAGGTTTCTCCCTGTCGAATCTGAATGAGATCTTTGCTGGCTGGAGTAATCTTGGTTGTAGGTTCTTCCCTTTCATCACTTTTTTTTTTTTTTTTTTTTTTTTTTTTTGCGGTACGCGAGCCTCTCACTGCTGTGGCCTCTCCCGCTGCGGAGCACAGGCTCCGGACGCTCAGGCCCAGCGGCCATGGCTCACAGGCCCAGCCGCTCCGCGGCATGTGGGATCCTCCCGGACCGGGGCAGGAACCCGCGTCCCCTGCATCGGCAGGCGGACTCTCAACCACTGCGCCACCAGGGAAGCCCCCCTTTCATCACTTTAAATATATGTGCCACTCCCTTCTGGCTTGTAGAGTTTCTGCTGAGAAATCAGCTGTTAACCTTATGGGAGTTCTCTTGTATGTTATATGTCATTTTTCCCTTGTTGCTTTTAACAATTTTTCTTTGTCTTTAATTTTTGTCAGTTTGATTACTATGTGTCTCCGCGTGTTTCTCCTTGGGTTTATCCTGTATGGGACTCTCTGCGCTTCCTGGACTTGGGTGGTTATTTCCTTTCCCATGTTAGGGAAGTTTTTAACTCTAATCTCTTCATATATTTTCTCGGGTCCTTTCTCTCTCTCTTCTCCTTCTGGGACCCCTATAATGCGAATGTTGTTGTGTTTAATGTTGTCCCAGAGGTCTCTTAGGCTGTCTTCATTGCTTTTCATTCTTTTTTCTTTATTCTGTTCTGCAGCAGTGAATTCCGCTATTCTGTCTTCCAGGTCACTTATCTGTTCTTCTGCCTCAGTTATTCTGCTATTGATTCCTTCTGGTGTATTTTTCATTTCAGTTATTGTATTGTTCATCTCTGTGTGTTTGTTCTTTAATTCTTCTAGGTCTTTGTTAACCATTTCTTGCATCTTCTCGATCTTTGCCTCCATTCTCTTTCCAAGGTCCTGGATCATCTTCACTATCATTATTCTGAATTCTTTTTTTGGAAAGTTGCCTATCTCCACTTCCTTTAGTTGTTTTTCTGGGGTTTTATCTTGTTCCTTCATCTGGTACATAGTCCTCTGCCTTTTCATTTTTCTGTCTTTCTGTGAATGTGGTTTTTTTTCCCACAGCCTGCAGGATTGTAGATCTTCTTGCTTCTGCTGTCTGCCCTCTGGTGGATGAGGCTATATAAGATACTTGTGCAAGCTTCCTGATGGGAGGGACTGGTGGTGGGTAGAGCTGGGTGTTGCTCTGGTAGGCAGAGCTCAGTAAAACTTTAATATGCTTGTCTCCTGATGGATGGGGCTGAGTTCCCTCCCTCCTCGTTGCTTGGCCTGAGGTGATCCAGCACTGGAGCCTACCTGGGCTCTTTGGTGGGGCTAATGGCAGACTCCTGGAGGGCTCATGTTAAGGAGTACTTCCCAGAACTTCTGCCACCAGTGCCACCAGTGTCCTTGTCCGTATGGTGAGCCACTGCCACCCCTCCCCACCCCGCATCTGCAGGGGACCCTCCAACACTAGCAGGTAGGGCTGGTTCAGTGTCCTATGGGGTCACTGCTCCTTCCCCTGGGTCCTGATGCACACATTACTTTGTGTGTGCCCTCCAAGAGTGGAGTCTCTGTTTCCCCCAGTCCTGTCAAAGTCCTGCAATCCAATCCTGCTAGCCTTCAAAGTCTGATTCTCTGGGAATTCCTCTTCCCATTGCCGGACCCCCAGGTTGGGAAGCCTGATGTGGGGCTCAGAACCTTCACTCCCATGGGTGGACTTCTGTGGTATAAGTGTTCTGCGGCGTGTGCATCACCCACCCAGCGGTTATGGCATTTGATTTTATTGTGATTGCACCCCTCCTACCATGTCATTGTGACTTCTCCTTTGTCTTTGGATGTGGGGTATCTTTTTTGGTGAGTTAGGTACTTCTGGTACCTAAATGGGATTCAAGTATCCTGTCGATGACTGTTCAGCAGTTAGTTGTGATTCTGGTGCTCTCGCAAGAGGGAGTTAGTGCACATCCTTCTACTCCACCCTCTTGAACCAGTCTCCCACCTGTGCTTTTTTAAAGTGCTGAAATATGTTTTAGCCTGTTGAGCCACAGCAGTACAAGGAAAAAAAATGGCTTTAGGGAGTCCCACAAAACCTGCCAAAGCAGCCGTAAATATATTCAGCGTAAAGTCTGTTTGGTGTACAGTTTACATGCTGTAGGTTGGGCTTGACCTAAAGAGTTTGTATTAGCCCTCTTGCCTTGTCTTCCCAGGGAAGCAATTGTGGTAGAGAGGAAAATGTATATGACTTCCACCCAGAGCTGGGTTTCATCCTGTTTCTGCTGCTTATTTCTATGAGATTTTAGGGAAGCCATTTTGCTCCTCTGAACCTATTTCTTCTATGACAATAAAAGGCCTACCTTACAGGGTAGCTGGGAGATTTGGCAAAGAGCAAGGCAGAGGTAAGTCCTCAAGAGAGGCTTGTTAAATTGAAACCACTTGCAAGAGCTGGCACTGAGCAAAAGGGTCAACAGCATTCTCCACCACCACCACCTCCCCAAAACCCCTACACACCCACAGTGTCCCTCAGAGAGGCCAGCAGTCAGAATGCACTTACATCCGTATATTTTGTAAATTCAGACACACCCCCACCTCCCAGTCAGCATAACTACCACCTCCTACCCACCCCCTAGAAACAGAAGAAGCAAGAGTTTAGAATCTGAGCAGGTTGCTTTAAAAACATTTCCAACCCTGATCTAATTTGTTATTATTATTTAGAGAAAAGTCTTCCTCTTCCTTCCTATCGTCTTTTATTTTCCTTTGCACCTGCATCCAGAACCTTCCCAGGAAAGATTCCATTTCCCAATACTTCCATCTCTCATTTCTAAGTCTCAAATTAAAACCTTACGGTAGAATTGAGCTCCGACTGGGTGAAAGGCATCATCAGTGATACTGAGGATGTGAAGATAAACGAGATGCAGGCTCTACTTCAAGGCACTCATAGTCTTACAAATTTGAAAATGAGTTTTTTGCCTAGAACATAACTGCCATTTGTAACTGCCAGATCTTTGTATCAGCCCCTGGACTCGGCCACCTAAGTCTCTCTCTTAGCTGCCACCATAATGTCCTACCCAGACACCTCTACCCTACACTCAGTCTTCTGGGGGAAATTCATCATAGTCTCATTTACTCCCTTTTTACAGATGAATGTTTTTTTTTTTTATCATGCATGAGAGTTTATTAAATCAGTTCATTCTAAGTAGAGTTCACTAGAGCTTTCTCTAATGTTGCCCGAGGGCCCATTGCCATCTGGTCTGTGTTATAGGTAGATAGTATTATAATGAGATCTTCTGGTACCTAAATGGGATTCAAGTTGGATCTGGGTTATATCATCATCCTCACTTTGAGGGCGTCAAAGCTGGACAAACTGGCTGGAAGGTTGCCGGTTTTCACCTACCCAACAAAGCAAAATTTGCATTTCCTCTGCCCCACCCAGTGAGTGTTACATGTTTTTGGTGACTGGTTTATTCTGAAACACTTCCATCAAATTCAAGCATTGTTCGGGACGAACTGTGATCCGGAAGCAGAGGATCCTTCCCTGGTGAAATTACCCTAGGTAATTTCAGATTTTAATAACTGTTTTCCACATGAAATAAATATTGACCATTCTACCCAACCATACATGCTTTTTGATTCTAGAAATTGTTCAATGAAAGTGTTAAACATCATCCTCAGATATACTCACACTCATCCACACTCATGCCCGTAGAGTCACACACATTGCAGAGCCAGGACCGTGTTCTCCAGGAGGAAAAATGGTCTCAGAACGATTGCTGACTTCCTTTCATGTTGATTTCTTTATGAGTATAATTTTAATAAGATCCCAAATAATTGCTTGTTTGAGGGAAGAGGGAAATAAAAGAACTTATAGGAAGAGTTGGTCTGGATTTTGTTGTGGGAAGCTTATGCTTCCGTGACAGTAATAAAAGCCCTGGGGGGGGGACTTCCCTGGGGGCGCAGTGGTTAAGAATCCACCCACCAATGCAGGGGACACGGGTTCGATCCCTGGTCCGGGAAGATCCCACATGCTGCGGAACAACTAAGCCCATGTGCCACAACTACTGAGCCTGTGCTCTAGAGCCCGCGAGCCAGAACTACTGAGCCTGTGTGCCTAGACCACATGCTCTGCAACAAGAGAAGCCACCGCAGTGAGGAGCACGCACACCACAACGAAGAGTAGCCCCCACTCGCTGCAGCTAGAGAAAGCCCGCGTGCAGCAACAAAGACCCAATGCAGCCATAAATAAATAAATAAAATAAATTTATATAAAAAAAAGCGCTATAGGGTAAAAAAGCTACAGAACAAATAAGTATAAATGCAAGATTTGGGCTACTTTTAGTAGAAAGCTCCTTAACCTATTGATCCTTCCCTAGGTTAGCACTTATCTTATTTCACTTTAGAACTTGTCCTCAAGGAGAAATATGGAATAGAATCAGAAGCCAGTTTTATTTTGACAGCACAGAAACATTCTTTCTTTAGCTCCCAGAGTATTTAAAACTAATAAGACTGTCATTTGCCTTGGATTTAACATTCACATCAGTCGTGTTTTTGATCCACAATGGAGTTTGAAGGAAATATTCCATGAGGATGAAGCCAACATACCTCCTGAGCAGTGGTTCTCCAAGTGTGAGGCCCAGACTAGCAGCAGCAGCAGGAACTTGCTGGAAATGCTGATTCTCAGTCCCACCCCAGACTTCCTCCTGAATCAGAAACTCTGTGGGGGTGGAGGTGTGGCCAGAAATCTGTGTTTCAACAAGTAGTTTATGTTTGAGTAGTTTCCTGGTTTTTTTTGAGTATCCTCTTTATTTATTTATTTTAAAAAATCAATTTCGTTTAGTTTTTTTTTTTTTATTTGGTTGTGCCAGGTCTTAGTTGTGGCAGGTGGGCTCCTTAGTTGCTGCTCGCCTGCTCCTTAGTTGTGGCATGTGAACTCTTAGTTGCGGCACGCATGTGGGATCTAGTTCCCTGACCAGGGATTGAACCCGGGCCCCCTGCATTGGGAGCTCGTAGTCTTAACCACTGTGGCACCAGGGAAGTCTCTAGCTTGCTGTTTGTAAGTAAGAAAACATGAGCTTCCCCTTGCATGCTTATATGAAATCAATTCCCGGGAACGCAGTTACTGAAAACAAAAATGTGCCAAGGGAGACCATAGCTGGTGGCCAGTTGCCTCATACAAGTTTTTAAAGAAGAGAATCTGTGTTGTGTCCCTTGTGTGACTGATAGAAACCCAGTCACTGACTGGGAGCATGAATCAGCTGCAGGACAGAGTAATGTCCAATAGGTGAGCTAATACGTGATCCCAAGGGTGGAGGAGCGAAGGCTGCGGATTCTCCTCTACTAGGGAGAAAAGAGATGTTCTTTTCTGTCAGGTAGTTCCCTAACAACCACCGACATAGTCTGTTCCGTGGTAGAACAGAGCAGTCTACGTCCTGTGGCTTTATGTACAACTACCGTACAACAAGCGCTCTCTTCTTGAGAGTTCCGAAGCAGATCTGTCTGGCTCTTTCCCTGAATGCAAATGTTTTGGCATACTTTGCTTTCCTAGGTAAGGAGGGTGCCTTCCTCATTGGCATTTTAATAAATATTTATTTGTTGGTTGACTGGTTCATTATTCTCCTTGTCAGGTAACGTGGCTGCTTCTAGCACCAAGTTCACACGCATACAGCAGACTCCTGACTCTGCACAGAGTTGCCATTTACACAAGCCTCGCAGTAGACTCGTTGAACAAGTGGTCAGCACGTCTAAAATGCTACGCTATTAAAGTGCTAGTTACATAAACGCTCTCTTCCTTAACTTTTGTAACACCCCACAGTGGAAGAAAGTTGGTGGTGGTGTTAACACTGGTTTACAGATGGAGAAATCGGGACTATAGAGCTGTTATTCTATTGCAGAGGGATGGGAACCTCCCAGTTACTTTCCTTCTCTGTCCTTCAATGGCTCCCCATTATCCCAGTTAAGTACAAAGTTTTTAGTTTGGAAAGGAAGTCTCTCCACAATCTGACATCCACCTATTTTTGCAGTCAAATTTCTTACCCCTCCTCCACCCTGCCCACCCTAAACAGCATCAGAGTGAAATCATAAAACAATAGTCACTGAGCCCTTACTGTGTGCCAGGCTCTTTGCCAAGAGCTTCACGTGCATCAGCTCATGTAATCCCCATAAGAGTTTCCATGAGGTGTAGGCATTATTACCACCTCCACTTTATAGATGAGGAAACCGAGGCACAGAGAAGATGAGACACTTAACTCAAGTCCCCATAGCTACTTGCAGGTTCCAACACACCAGTCAGCCTCTGCCCACATGCTCCCTCTGCCTGGGTGCCTGCACCCTGCCTTAGGTGCCTAGCTGACCCTGACTCCTCTTCCAAGTCTCATGGATCATCTTCAGGAAACCTTTCCTGGCCCTGCTCCCCTACTGGAAATGTCCCCTCCCAACTGGGTCCTCATGGTTTCCCAGGACAAAGCTCTTTTGTTCCACCTGGTACACTTTTTATCTCACCTGATACACTAAGCCCTTTGAAGACAACAGCTGGTTTTTAAGCTCTGTAACCACAGAGCCTGGCATGGTACCTGGCTCAGACTGAGACGTGCTCAACAGATGTTGAAGGAATGAATGGATGGAGGCTTTCTGATTCCTGCTCTGGGTGTTTCCCCACTAGACTAGTTGGGGAGTGGCCAGGAGTTTAGGAGAGTCACTGGTCATTGCTTTGTCCAGTCCGTGTCCCTTGGGCAAATTTCTTCTAGCCTGAGGTTTCTAAGTCCAAACAAGATGAACTGTGTACCATGATCTGTTGAGGGGACAGCAGTTCAGGCTCCTTGGAAATACAAAGAGGGAAGTTTGTGGGTTCACCTAGAAGGCAAGATAAAACAGCCCTATGTAAGCTGGAGCCCAGGAACAAAGTTCTATCATGGTGATACCTCCCAGTAACAGAGTCCTGTGGCGGTGTCCATTCTACAGAGCCATGATCAAGCTCCCCCACGCGTTCTGATCTTTGAAGAAAAGCTGATTCCACACGATGCCAAAGGGCCTGTCGAGGGTATTTGTGGGACCTAAGTGAAGTTCACTTTCATAGTTTGGCAAGCTGTAGCTTCAGACCGTCCATCCCAGAACGTGGTAAATGCTTCTGACGTTTGCTTCAGACACAGCACGCTAGGATGGCTTTTCAGTTCTCAAATGCAGGAGTACGCCTGATTGATCAAGTGTCTTTCACTAAAGGTCGCTGAAGCCCCTCCGCCACAGGAGTGATGCCCCCCGTCCCAGGCCCTTTCCCCAGGCCCAGGCTTCTGGGCAAGGAGGATGACTGTTGTTGGATTATGGGTATATACCTGAATTTGTTGGGGTTTTTTTTTTTTTCAATTCTTAATATAATCACGCCGGAGAAGACTGCAATTAGGTAAACCTGACATTTACTTGGTACTTCTCTCCCCAAACTCCATCTGATTCTTCATACACACATTTTAAGAAAATAAGGAGAAAACATGTTCTCCAAATAATCCTCCATATTAGAGTTTACCGTTCTGCTTCGAACCTGCGTCCTGCTGCCAGCGAGGGCTTCCCTGCCAAGGTAGAGCCAGTTAAGGGAATTAGAGGGGGTCAGTGGTTTGCCTCTGGCCAGAGGCGGTGGGAGATTTTCACTAGCATTTGCCCCTTTGCCTCCCACTGGGCTTCAGTCACCCTCCTCCTCTTATCAGCATGTCCTTCACCTCCAGGGGCTGCCCAGGTTTATCAGATCCCATCGAGTTCTTCCAACAAGAAGGCAGCGTGAGCTCGGGGCTCTTTGGAGCTAAGCCGAGAGTTCAAGTTGCTTTGGTTCTAAGCCTAAAACCTGAAAATAAAGTAATCTGAAATGGAAATGCCACCTTCTCCCTTTTCTGTTCTACGTAGTTCTGACTTTCCTCACCCTCCCACCTCCGGCTGTGCCTCCCTTGCTCGGCCCTGGCCTGGCTCTGTGCATACTGTGCGTTTCATACGTGTTCAGTGGAATTGGACACATGCACTTCTGAGTAGGGAGGCCTTTCGGAGGAGCTCACAGCGAAAGCGTTGGAGTAATTGTGGCTAGTGTTGCTGTGATTGAACTCTCTTCATCTTTTTTATTGAAGGAGAATGAAAGTCTCTAAGACTCATTAAGGGTCCAGGGTTTGGGGACCGAGGTACTGGCGTCACGTCTTCCTCCTGCTTCCTTCTTCCCTCTCCTTTCCCTCTTTTAGTGTGAGAAGGTCAAGGGAGTGTGGAGCTGGGCATGGCCATCCATTGAGTACATCAGGCTTCAATGAAAGTTACATTTACCCTGAATGCCAGCTAAGACTGTTCCAGATTTCAACCTCTTGGCCCTAAAGATCCCTCAGGTGCTTTTTCTTACCAGGACAAGTCCCTCCTTCTTCTCTTTCCTAGAACTAGGGCTGCAGAGTTGCAGGCTGGAGAAACAGCCCAGTCCTGGAGTGTGCATCACGCCCACGGCTTTTCCAGGAGGGGACTTTTCCAGGAGGGGACTCGGTCCCCTGCATCGACCCCGACCTCCCCTGGGGGCCTGGAGAAGGACGTCTTCTCTCCCAACACCAAGCGTGCAGTCCTGTGGGCCTGGAGAAACCTCAGTGCTGAGCTTGAGGGGGTTCTGTGCTGGCTTACCTGACATCTGTCCCCAGGAAGCACTGAGAACCCGGGCTCATGCTGGCACCCCTAGGTTCTACTCAGGTCTCGTCCATACGGAGTGCTGCCAGGAATAAAATTATCATCCCATGAAGATGCACATATGTGATGGAACTTGGGAGCAGCATGGACAGTGTTCCTAAGTGACAGTTTTATAAAGAAAATGGACTGAAGTGATGAATGCCAGCAAAATACATAGCTAATTATTAGATGATCACAGCTGTTGCCTCTTTCATTTAGATAACTACGCTGTTTATGATGGTGCTTCACTAAATTCCATGGTGGACCTGGTAGCTAGCATTTCTGGATACTCCCCTGACCGGGCGATTTGACTTATTTTCAGAGTTCTGGGTGTTATTTATCTAGGTCAAAGGCCAGAAGCAGTGGGATAGTGCAATTCCTGGGACCAAGGAGAACCCAGTAATGAGGGACAGAAGACACTAAATCAAGTGTCAGGTTAGCAAGCTGAAGTCTTCAAATTTATAATAAACTGGGCTGCAGAAAAGAAAACAGCTTTCCCTTGGCCCTGTTGGTGGCCAAGCTGAACAGCATCTTTGGTGACAGACGAGCTGGCATCCGCAGATGCAGCGTTTCTTGAATGCTCGTGATTTAACAACAGCTCTATTAGTTAGCTCTCCAGTCGTAACCCATGAGCGAGCTTTACAGTAAATGGGCCCTTTATTAACTTATGAGTGCCCAAATCCAAACTGAGTCCACCTGAAAGAACTCTAATTTAAGGAGTGCCCATGGCTGCTTTTCTCAACAATTTCTTCCCTGATCTTTTATCTTTTGAATGGGTATTTCCAAAGATAAAATAACCACAATCACCAGAAACTAACCACAATAGTTTTCCTACCCAGTATTCAGAAAAATCTCCATTTGTCACTTACCCAGGATGTATCAAAAATCGGGCATCAGAGAGAGTGGGTGGCAGTTGGAAGACCTAAGCTAACTCTGTGTACAGATTGGGCGGCCTCGGGCAAGCCTTGCAGCCTCAGCTCTGTAGTGTATGGTGAGATGATGCTTTCTCTCTCTAGCTCTCTCTTATGGGCACAAACGATTAAGAATCTAGTGACTAGGTCTTCTGCACTCCCAGGTCAAAGGTGGTTAAAGGGAGAGCTGGGAGAGCAGAGATCATCTGCTAGATGGTAGCAGATAAATGGTAAATGGTAACTTATTTATTGAGGACCTACTTTGTGCCAAGTACTCAGCATGATTATTTGCTTAATAATCTTATAAAGCCCTCCAGATAGGGGCTATTATTTCCATTTTATTGTTGAGGAAACTGTTAAAATAATATGTTGCTAGTCACACAGCTTGTAAGAGCCAGGACGTCCTGACTTCGAAGTTCATGATCTTTCTAGATGTGGCTTGAGGGAGATTAAGTCACTTGTCCACAGATGCACATCCGTAAAAGGTACAACCAGAACTCAAACCCAGGCAGTGGGTCTCCAGAGCATGTGCTCCGAAACTCCAGGCTGTGCTCCACGTGGTCAGAGGGAAGACACTCAGACAGTGAGCGTTCTTAATATTGGAGAGGGTCAGAATCCCACATCCCACTTGACAGAGAATGCCTGTGTCTTAGGATGTAGCTTTTTTTTTTTAATATGTATTTATTCATTTATTCGGCTGTGCCGGGTCTTAGTTGTGGCATGTGGGATCTTTTAGTTGTGGCGTGCGGGCTCTTAGTTGCGGTGTGTGGGATCTAGTTCCCTGACCAGGGATCGAACCCAGGTCCCCTGCATTGGGAGCACAGAGCTTTAACCACTGGGCCACCAGGGAAGTCCCAGGATGTATATTTAAACAGCTTATCCATTTAAAATAAGTATCCTAGCACTGAACTAAGAGATGGGGCCTTTTCTAACAGGCTGCTGTCAGAGTCGCTGTCCTTGCTGACAGACTAGCCCCTGAAATGTGCCCATCTCCCTCCTCGAATCCTGACCAGATTTTTCCCAACCTGCTAATTGGTGTAAGGGGCCCCGCTCCCGAAGGCTGCCCGGCCATGAGCCTCACAGGAAGGGCTTGTCCCCTGGCTTCGTTCTCCCTCCTTCCAGCACTGTGGTCCTCTGATGGCTGCCTGGTGACAGATGCTGGTGATGGAGGGCGTCAGGGAATCTCCCATCCCCACTCCCCGAAGCGCTTCTTCGCAGAGCACCTCTCATTACGGCCCCGTTTCTGGTCTCGCACATGTTCTCCCACACTTAGCTCTATTATGCCACCACTTGTCTCCGTTCCCAGCCTGGCTTTGAATAACGTAAATCTTTCCTCTTGATAGCGTCGCTGCTCATTATTTTCTGTCTGGTACCACATGAGCTTACCCACTGGTACCTCTGAGAAGCCAGCCACCCACAGTGCAGGGACAGTCCCCCCCCCACCACCATCTCTGTAAAGGTGGCTCAGTGCGGGCCCAGCCCCAGGTGGGAGAGGTTCAAGCCCTGCTGGCTTTGGTGGGAGGACAGCGCTCTTTCTTTGGCTCCGACCCAGAACACACTCTGTGGGAGGAGTGGGTCAGGGGCCACTGCCCTTTCACCTTTGCCAGGCAACTGGCTTTGGACAAGTCACTTGAGTATCCTCTACTGAGTGGTTGATTTTATCAACACGGGGCAGATGCTGCCCCCAAACAGGCCCGGAGTGCCCTCAGCCTCCTGAAGTCTGCCCTCTACCCCCCAAACTCAGCACTGGATCCAACGGCTCTGGACCTCCAGGTGAAGATTAGCCTATGATCTTCGAATATGTCATGTAGGATTATTACTGTGGTTTTATGCAAAGAAATGCACTCCGATTTTGTTCTGTAACTAACAACTCAACTGTGCCTAGAATCTCTGGAGTCCCTCAGTGTGACCTGTGATTCTGTAACAGTAACTATGTTTCGATGGAATAATGACTTTGTAACGTAATGTTGAAAAGCTCCCTCTGTAAATATAGGGAGCACACACCTGCTTGGTGCTCCCTGGACTTCCCAGTATCGGAGTTATTTGAGACCTCCAAGATTATTACTATTTGGAATTTGATTCCATGGTCTCCTTAAAAACTTCTGGAAGGGCTTCCCTGGTGGCGCAGTGGTTGAGAGTCTGCCTGCCGATGCAGGGGACGCGGTTTCGTGCCCCGGTCCGGGAAGATCCCACATGCCGCGGAGCGGCTGGGCCCGTGAGCCATGGCCGCTGAGCCTGCGCGTCTGGAGCCTGTTCTCCGCAACGGGAGAGGCCACAACAGTGAGAGGCCCGCGTACCACAAAAAAAAGAAAAACAACTTCTGGAAGCTTTCAGGCACATGAAATCATCAAGATCTTCCTTTAGAAAAAGTAATTTCAGATTATTTCTAGAAACTTTACCAGAAAAGTGTTTAAACTTTCTCCTGTTCTAAAACCCAATTTTAATTTGTTTCTTTACAAAACATCTTTGCCTGTCTCTCGTATCAGGTGAAGCATGCACATTTGGCAAATCAAAAGGGGGAAAGAAAGTCACATTTGTGGGTTTCAGTGTGCCAGTGGTGGATTAGCAATAGAATCTTACATTATGTTATAAGGAGGAAACCACTCTTTAAATATTGGCTGGAAAGTCACACCCTTAATCACTTGCAGTGTGTTTTAGAAATTGGCACTATTGTAAAAATCTTTTACAATAGATTTGTCAGAATGTCCTAAGCAGAGAAGAATATGGAAGGTTGCTGCATTTCTTGGTAGATCAGAAAAGCGAGTGTGTTGAGAAGAATACATATCGAGAAGTATATACTGTTTAAGGTTCCTGTCTCTTCAGTCATCTTACTTGGAATGGTTGGAGAATTTTCCTGAAGTGGCTAATGTACCGTAAGTAGACAATGTGAGTACGTCTATCACGTGTGACCAAGACAGAAAAGAAGGGAATAAAATAAGGTCAATACCTCATTAGCTTTAGAGCCTCAGATCACATTTTTCATGGGTTACTCCCCTTTACAGAAGATGTCGGTAGACTGTATATTCTTTAATTTGGGGCGGGGGGAGGAAGAAGGAGGATATTTTATTCTTTGTCTCTCGTCACTGTGGATATATATGTTCATTAAATATCTGTTTTCCTTTAATTAAAAAAATTAAGCCTTGGAGAAAGGCTTCTAATGCTATTAATTTGATGTAGAAAGTCTACTTTATACTAGTCGGTTTGAAGAATATGAATTCATTCTTTTTTTCCCTCCCTTCCTTTTTTCTTTGAAGAATGATATTTTATACTTGTATGTTGCTCTAGAGTCTGTCTTTATTTCTTTATTTCTTCACACCTGTCCTGCAAGGGAGGTGACACAGCTGGCCCACTTTAGGGATAAGGAAACCAAGGCCCCTGCCTTAGGTGAACAGCCACACCACGGTGGTGGTGTTTGGATAAGAACCCAGTCTCCTGGCTCCTAGCAGGCAGTGCCCATCACACCTGGAACCTGTAAGAAAGGAGATGTACTTTAGGTACAATGGACCCTTTTGTTATCCCTCTGTGTTTTTCCCTCAAGAGCTGAATCCCATCCAAACATACGTAGAAACCAAGGAAGGCTTCCTGGGCTGCGCTGAGGGCAGCGCGGCACTGCCTCGGCCCTCCCCGTCGCTGTCATCAGGCAGGGCTGGACGTCAGCTCAGTCTCTCGCCTGGGCTTCGCTCTCGCTCATCTGAGGCTAAATCGCCCTTGAGAGACGGGACGGTGGGTGTTTACGTGGCCTACACGCATCACCGGGAGTCTCAGTGTCACCATCGCTGCCACTCTGCCTCAGCGAGAGGGACACAGGACGCCGGCCTGAGTTGTTAGTGCTCCCCTGGCTCTGCAGTTTGGCTCTTCTGTCTCGGGAGATGGCTCCTTTGGGTCTAGAATCCCTTCTGATGGTCTCACCCGCCCTACTTGCCCCACCATGCTTCCTGCTGGCAGATTTTGGTGCACCCATCTCACATGCCTCTGTGTGCCTTGGAGAACCATTTCCAGATGTGTTTTAGGAACTTAAGAGTAGATGTGGAAGGTAAAGATAATTCTGATACTGAGGATGGCTGTGTCCTCTCTGTGTCCCACTACCCCACCATCGTCTGTAGTCTTTCTCTGACTGGTGAGGGACTCTTTGGATGGTCAAATTTGCCCCCAGCCCTCCTGGGCCATATAGTCTGAAGAGAGCCTGCGGCCGGACAGCTTGGGGGTAGAGAGACAGGCAGCGAGGAACCTCCCTGGTCCTCAACCGTGCGCTTGTGCACTGAGCCTCAGGACGGGGGGGGGGGGGCGGGGGGCGCGGCGGGGGGAGGGAGTCTGGGTGACCACGTGGGCGGATCTGCCTGTCAGTGGGCTGCGCCGAAGGCTGTGGCAGCCGGCGCTGCTTCATGTTGATGGAGAGTCTGTCCAGTTCAGGCGCAAAGCTCTGCGAGTCTCACGTATCCACTCTCCATCAGTCCTGCCAGGCCATCCAGTAGGAGGCGCTGGGATGATTAATGAGCAGGACAGGAAGACAAGTGCTGCCTGGAGCAACCGCTGTCTGCCACCATCCACTGAATAATTAGATAACTGCGGCAAAGCGGGCTCTCAACCAGGGAGAGCTTTGGTAGGTGACGTGCTAAGCTAGTCCCAGAGAGTCAGGGCGTCAGGCCCACGCTCCCCCACTTGGGCCTCTCTAGCTCCTCTGCTGCTGGGCCTAAAACAGTGACAGTCCCCTGGACCCTGAGAGCTGGGGAGAAGGCTATGCACGTTGACAGCTGTGGGTACCCTCTACCCAGGGCAGCAGTCAGAGGGAGGGTTGACGTACATGTTGCCAAAAACCTACCAGTGTTTGCAACAAAAGCACAAACTCCTGGCAAGAAGTCGGGAGACTTTCTTGATCACAAGTGGTATCTCCTAAGCACTTTAATTACAGAGGATTAGCAGGAAGTGCAGTGCTGGGCTCAAGGAATAATGACACAAAGAAACGAAGCAGAGAAACCCAATTTCCTTCCTTTAAGGGGAAAAAATTATCCATTTATTTAAATGAATTACAAAGGAGAGAATGGAGTGTGGCATTTCCCTCAGCCCGGAATTCAGTGGATTTTTAAAGAGCTGCGTATCTCCTTGGTCAGACCAGAAGCTGGGATCTGCAGCCTATCTGCAGAAATTGAACTGCAGGCTCAGAAGTTCATTAAGATTCAGGAGCCTTCCCCCTGGACAAATGACTTACTGATCCAGCCCCTTCTGTGCTGCTTCTCCTTGCGGGCCCTTGCCTGGCTCAGTTCATATTGTACATTCAGCACCTCTAGTTACCCAGAAATTGCATGCAAAGTTGTGAAATAGAAAAGCAGTGGGCCATGTGACCCCATCAGTTCTGCCTGGGGTTGCATCATCCTTGACTTGTAGTGTTCAGGGGCTGGGCTAGGAGGTTTGCTTACAGAAAGACCAGAGGGGGGCTTCCCTGGGGATGCAGTGGTTGAGAGTCTGCCTGCCGATGCAGGGGACATGGGTTCGTGCCCTGGGAAGATCCCACATGCCACGGAGCGGCTGGGCCCGTGAGCCATGGCCGCTGAGCTTGCGCATCCGGAGCCTGTGCTCCGCAATGGGAGAGGCCACGGCAGTGAGAGGCCCGCGTACCGCAAAAAAAAAAAAAAAAAAAGAAAGACCAGAGGACCCAGACACCTACCAAAAGTTGCACTTTGAATACATGCTCTTAGCACACCTGCTGTGTAAGTGGGGCAAGTCTATAGTAATGAATGGAACTGAAATAAGATTGGAGACATTCATGGTGAACAAGAAAATTGCCAGAATGGAATGTAGACAGAAGTGATGGTTATTGTCATACACGCAGTGACTATGTGTGAAACTTGACGGGTTTTACTAACAGGAGCTTTTTTTTTTTTTTTTTTTTTTTGCGGTACGTGGGCCTCTCACTGCTGTGGCCTCTCCCGTTGCGGAGCACAGGCTCCGGACACGCAGGCTCAGCAGCCATGGCTCACGGGCCTAGCCGCTCCGTGGCACGTGGGATCCTCCCGGACCGGGGCACGAACCTGTGTCCCCTGCATCGGCAGGCGGACTCTCAACCACTGCGCCACCAGGGAAGCCCCTAACAGGAGCTTTTTAAGGCCCAGCACTTAATACCCAGCTCCATCTGCAGTGATTCCCCCATGGCATCCTGTTTTTGAATCCAGGGCAAGGAGTTCTAAAACCTTATCATTCACACCATGATTGGAAAATGCTAGGATATCGTGATTCAGATTGTGGCAATACAGAGAAGAGGAGGAGAAAAAGGAATCAGGCGCCTACCCTGTGCTCAGCACTTCACATGTCAATTCATTTCATTCCCACAACAGTCCCATGAGATAGGTGATGTTGTCCCTAATATACAGGTGAGAAAACTGAGGCTCCGAGAAATCTGACTGTGTATAGGAGCAATACTTGGCATAATGGAAAAAGTATGGGTTTTGGAGTCAGAGGTGGGATCAGAGCCTAGCCTTACCACCCGCAATTTCTGTAGCATCTGTTTTCTCATCTGTAAAATCTGGACGCCTATGCACTGGCCTGTTGGGAGGATTAAATAAGATACCATAGATAACAGCACAGCCTTAGCACACCATAGACCCTCAGGAAAAGGCAGGTACCATTGTATGACCTCAGAGAGAAAACCAAGATTTGCACCTTGAGGGGTCAGCCTCATGCCAACCTTCCACCATGACACCCGCCCCCTCCCCGGCCTCCGGATCCACACCTGAGTACTATTCTTAAGTGATAAGAACAAGCCCAGCTGGGACACAGTGCAAGCCCATCCGATGAGTCCAGTGCCCTAGGAATTCTTTACCTTTCAGCTTTGCCCACGGCAGATGAGTTCCCATGCCTCAGCAGACACGGCTGAGATAAGCAGGAGGGTGACCTCACTCGGTATGCACAGTGTAGATTATCCTCTGAGCATTTCTGTATGTTTGAAATCCTTTATGTAAAATTTGACAATCCCTTTCCCCAAAATTGCATGACTGAGATTTCTTCAGGCCTGAACATTGATTGGATGAAGAGGGCATGACACAGAGAGGAATTTAAAAATAACCCTGAATATAGCATCAGGATTTGCCACATCGTATTACAAAAATCTCCTGTCTCTGTGTCTGTGTGCCCTGCTCCTCTATGTATTATGTGTCTTCTGCATCCCCAGTGCCTAGCTCAGTGCCTGGCTCATCGAGTAGGTGAAGTAGCAACGCAGTAACAAAGAGCTGGTAAGGGAGCAAATGCTGGCCATTTCCCCGGGATTTGAGCCTCTAGAACTGTGTGTGTGACTTCAACTTGACTTCTGCTCACTTCAGAACTCTAGGGCAAGCAGTCCATTCCCACAAGTACCCCACTCGGCCCCGGGGTGGGGCTGAGCTGGGCTGAGCCCTAGAAATGTCCATGTTCAATGACTTAGAAGGTGGGTTAAAGGGGCACTGCTGCCTGTTTCCCACAGAGACGCACTTTCATCCCTTGAAACGATCATTCCTCTGCACTCACTTAATGGGATCCCAAATAACATGTTTCAAACAAGTCTTTTATCACTGTTGCCCCTTGGCACACATTTCAAATGCTGGCCATTAAAAACAGGCCGTTTCACAGGCTTCTAATGATGACACTAATAACTGTGGGTTTTTGTCTCTAAGAGTCCTGACGGGCAAGACTCAAGGAGTAAATTACGGAGCTAACTTTTATGTACAGGGTTTACTGATCTGTGAGCTTCAAGGGAACTACACCAGCCCCCCCAAAGCTTGGCAGTCCAGATTACCTTTTCATTTAAGTAATTGGGCCACCTGGGTACAGTTAATTTTCTATTTATATTAACAGGAAGACAAAGAACACGATGTGCCAGTTCTGTAATAAAGTAACAGACGTATCAAAATATTCTACCTGGTAATTATAAATCAATTGAGTTTTCCCGTGACCCGCTGAGGGTTATGTTGCTAATTCATTGTGCATTTTATCATAATTTGTCACGAGAAGATTCCATGCTGCCACACATACTTGTGTCTCCAGAGTACGTAAAGGTGCTCCATCATAAAGTATCCAACTGTCTTAATCCCTGTCATTTCCTGCTTTTGTTTCTTAACAGGTGAAAGTCATGCTTCGCGTTTGTTCCACGTTGGCTCGCGATACCTCGGAATCCAGCTCTTTCTTAAAGGTGGACCCACGAAAGAAGCAGATCACCTTGTATGACCCCCTGACATGTGGAGGTCTAAATGCCTTCCAAAAGAGAGGGAACCAAGTTCCTCCTAAGATGTTTGCCTTTGATGCGGTTTTTCCACAAGATGCTTCTCAGGTGGGTACAACCCCTTCTCAGGCTCAGGCGATATTGATTAGTTTCAAGAAGCTTTAACTATTCACTAGGACCCATGAGCTGGGAGGGTATCTTCCAGAGCACTCTGATGGGTCGCTTCCACTGTCTACACAACAACTTTCGGAAGCCAATTTGAATTCCTTTGAATAGTTCAGTCCTTTTGAATCGCTGGTGTCACACCTTGGGCAGGATTGTTGTGCCAGGATTTCAACAAAACATACTCTTGGAGAGAAGGAAGAGAGAGCCAATCAGTGAATGGCAAACAGAAGCAGGATGAGAGCAGGCAGAATTGGAAGTGTCGGGTACAGCTGCATCGAGATGCTGGCAACGGGTCCATTAAGACCCCACTCCTGCCTGGGCTTCTGGGTGTGAGCATGTAAGAAGGGAAAAGATGTTTCAAGGAGCTGGGTTAGAATTAGCAGGGTTTGGGACTTCCCTGGCGATCCAGTGGTGAAGACTTCGCCTTCCAATTCGATCCCTGGTCAGGGAGCTAAGATCCCACATACCTCTTGGCCAAAAAACCAAAACATAAAACAGAAGCAATATTGTAACAAATTTAATAAAGACTTTAAAAATGGTCCACATCAAAAAAAAAATTTAGAAAAAGAAAAGAATTAGGCAGGGTTCTAGGGCTCCAGAGAGGGCAAGTCCTACTGAGGACCTGGAGTGCTAGGCAGGGAAACTGAGGCTGACGTGCAGTCCTGTGGCCTGCATCAGGGGAGCGGAGAGGAAGAAGAGAGGCTGGGGAGAGCTGGTGTGTTGGTTAGCTATTGCTGCATTGGAAACCACCCTAAGCCTAGTGGATTAAAACCATAAGTATTTATTATTGCTCATGAGTCTGGAGGTCAGCTGAGCATTCCTCTGCTCCTAGCTCGGCTCACCTGTGTGTCAGAGATCAGCTCTGGGTTGGGTCGGCAGCTCTACTGATCTTGGCTGGACGCTATCACATGTTTGAGGGTTGGCTAGTTTTAGGCTGGTCCAGAATGGCCTTGGCCAGCTCACCTGGTCTGTGTTCCATGTTGTCTCTTATCAACCAGCAGCTGTCTTGGGCTTGCTCTCAAGGCAACGAGAGGATCCAAGCTTGCAGGCCTCTTGAGGTCTAGGCTCGGAATTGACACATCATCACTTCTGCTGAATGCGACTGGTCCAAATTCGAGGAGTGGGGGAGAGGCTCTGTCTCTTGATTGGAGGAGCTGCGAAGTCACATTGCAAGGGGCATGCACACAGGGAGGGGTGGAGAATTGTGGCCATTTTTGTTAGTCTGTTATGAGTATAATTTGGAGGCTTCTTGGGGGACCAGGGTGCCAAGATTCCTTAACCAAGGCTCCTGGAACCAATCCCAGTAGAACAGATGTGTACTAGAAGATTCACTTACACCATCTGGTGCAATTCATCTGCAATGAATTGGTGCAACTGGATCTTTAGTAGACATCTATAACCCAGGTTATAGGTGTACAGTGGCCTACTTTGCCTGCATTTTGGCATCAGACACATGCATCTTCCTGACAAATTTCCAGCACTTCCCAAGATTTAAACAAAACAGTGTGCACTCGGGTAACCAATAGCCTAGAGCAGAACCTGAAGACAGGGTGCTGATGGGTACGATTTGCAGCTCTTGCTAATTTCCTCCATGTGGTATCTGAGTATAGGAAGTAGTGATGTTCACACAGACACCATAGGCACTTAGCACGTATTATAGGCTCCATTCATTAGCAAGCTAAGCGTGTGGTTTTCCCAAAGAGTTTTACCATGAGAAGACAAAGTACTCTATGAATAAGTTCTGTAGGTTTTCTCCTCGTTACATTTTTTGTGTGTTGTACCACCCAGTGGGCTCACTAATCTAACCCTGACATTGGGTCTAATAAATGGCCTACAAGTAATTTAATTAACACAGTTAAAACTTTTCAAAAGCGAATCTCCCTAAGTCGTAAGAATTCCAAAGCAAACCCTAAATTAAGTGTGGACTATTAATGGGTTTTAGATTTATTCCGGAAAAGGGAGCCATTTTTATTGCTAGTCTTTGCTTACATTTCACACTTGGTTCCAGAGCTCATGTGCTCCCTCTTACAGTTGCTATCGCTTCAGAATGCTTGTTTTTGTTACATTTCCAATATAATAAATTACATTTCTATATAAATTTGTAGTTTTCAAGAAGTTTCATATACATTAACCCGTTCTACTCTTCCTGGAATTCTGTGGTATTGAAAAGGGAGGTAGTGCTGTTTTCACATTACAGACAAGGAAACTGAGATTCAAAAATTCAGTCTCTCATTCACAGACTCTTTCTTGAGTGGACATTTGTCCTGGAGTCTTCCTATTAACCAATCTGCGTCCTGCTCAGGATGGTGTTGTATCTTTGCCCTCTCGCCATTTTATCCACTAGCTACTACCAGTGTGTCCTTGGGCAAGTCACTCTACCTCTCTGGGTCTCAGTGTCTTCATCCATAAAATGAAGACAAGTTCAAAACGGGCCTCACTGGTCTGCTGTGATTCACTGTGTGGATACACGTGAGGTGCTTAGAGCAGAGGCAGAACACAGTGAGCGCTCAACAAGTGCTACTGTTTTTACCATGCTGTTGTCATTGTTAATAGTAATATCATGCTGCCGGCGTGTTCAGCCTCAGCCCCTGTGAAGGAGCACCCTCTGAGCCTCCGAAGCAGGAAAGCAGGAAAGCGTATAGAATGGGCCTCTGCTCTCAGGCCCCTGTTGTTGACCTGTGAGGCAGCAGCAACCGCCGTGACCCAAGGCGGTCATGAACTTTGCTTTTACCCGGTCTTTAAGGACATCCTCCTTATAAGCCACACTCAGTACCCTCTAGTGGCCTCGGCGGTCACCAGCTGCCCATTGCTGGGGCATACCTCTGCTGGTTCTGGCTTTGGGGAGGTGTCTTAGTCCATTTTCACTTCCTTAACAAAACAGCACAGACTGGGTAGCTTATAAGCAACAGAAATTTATTTCTTACAGTCCTGGAGGTTGGAAGTCCAAGATCAAGGAGCTGGCAGATTCAGGATCTGGCGAGGGCCCCTTCTTGATTCATAGACAGATGTCTTCTCACTACGTCCATTGTGGAAGGTCCAGGGAGGACTCTGGGGCCTCTTTTATAAAGGCACTAATCCCCTCCACGAGGGCTCCACCCTCATGATTAATCACCTCCCGAAGGCCCCACCTTCAAATACCATCACATTGGACATTCAGTTTTAACATATGAACTTGGTGGGGGGTATGGGGAACACAAACATTCCATCATCACTAGGAAGGGTGGGCAGCAGGACTGAGTCCTGCCGGTGGGTAACAGGCTTCCTGCACGCCCAGCCCTGCCTGTGGAGTCCACTTGGGAAGGCTCCTGCTTCTCTAGGCTCAAGGGGAAAGACAGCAAAGGGCCTCCAGGGGCCATTGTCAGCTAACAAACACCAGATGGACATGTTGCTGACCGCTCTCTTCTCAGTGGACACTGGGCAAGAATTCTGCAAGGGGAGGCCTGCCCACCCTGTGCCCGTGAGGCTGCTCCCGTTTCTCTCTGTCCTCAGGCCTTTGGACGGGTGATTCAGTAACGTGCGTGGATGTGGTCCACACACAACCATCTTTCTCTTTGCTGACCTTGAATCTAATACACTTTGTTTTATGTATGGCTCAAGGTGGGCTCTCAGCCTCCTGACCCCCATCTCACTTTATGTCTGAGGAAGGCAGAGTTCATTTGGTGATAACTTCTCCTGGCTCTGCAGAGGCACCTTCAGCAAATTCCATCAAGATTCCACCTCAGTCTCAGGGTTTAGCTCTGGACTCTCATTGCCTAGGCCCTGGGGGTGAGACAGATCCTGTGGTCCCCACCGCAGCCTCATCCTGCCACCCACTTCGTTCAGGAGGAGCCCCCAGCAGAGCTGCTGAGGCCATCACCAGAACAACTGACAGTTGTTAGGAGTGTGGTTTTTCAGTTTCGGTTCGGGAGAGAACATTGATTTTCGAACACTTAGCTTCATTGTGTTGTTGCAACCTGGAGCTGAATAACCACATTCAGTGCCGAGGCTGCCGTCCTCAGATTCCCACTGGGAGGCACGTTGCTCCGATGCCCACTGAGCCCCGGGTTTGCACGTCCTCTGAATGCTTCCAGATCTGACTCTGGTGCTGAGGGAGAAAGGAAGGTGCAGCACACGGCGAGTGATTCTGTCTTCCTGCTGCTGTGAAAGCCTCAGAGGCTAACCAGAGAGATTTCCCAGACCCCCAAGTTGGTTCACAAAATTTATTTTCTTATCATTTGCAGAGTGCTGTATTGGGTGTTAATGGGGAAATACAAAACGTTACCAAGAGACTGGCCTCTGTCTAAGGATGTAATAATCACATTGGAGATGAGACACATAACAGGCTGAAGACCACCCATTGTAACATACTGACCAGTGGTGATTAATAGTGTATACATTGAATGTATCTAGAGAGAAAGAAAGAAAAGGCTGGGTTTTTTGTTTTGTTTTTGCGGTACGCGGGCCTGTCACCGTTGTGGCCTCTCCCGTTGCAGAGCCCAGGCTCAGCGGCCATGGCTCACGGGCCCGGCCGCTCTGCGGCATGTGGGATCTTCCCGGACTGGGGCACGAACCCGCGTCCCCTGCATCAGCAGGCGGACTCTCAACCACTGCACCACCAGGGAAGCCCAAAAGTCTGGTTTTGAAAAGAGAAGGATGTAGATGGAGAAAGAGGAGAGAGTTATCAGGAAGACAAAGCAGACATGCATCACAAACCTCCTGCTTAGATTAGAACCATAATGTATCCCAAGGTCACTTTCCTGAAATGACACATCACCCTTTACCCTCTAACAAGCCTAGCCATTTCATAAGCTCTGAGTGTGTGTGTGTGGTGGTGGTGGAGGTGTGTGTGTGTAAAGGAAGGATCTAGTTAGCAGAGGGTGAATGGAATATTTAAATACTTGCCCGGGGAGGAGGCCAGAATGGCATGAGGTCCATGAAAGCACTCTGCGTTCCCGTTCCAGCCTGTTCGTGCCTGGCCTGCAGAGACAGCAGCTGAAATGTACCACAAATTAGCAGAAGGGTGGTTTGCTTTTAATGTGTGTAATGCTCAGGCTTGCGAGTGAGTGGGAAGTACGAAGGGTTCTGCGCACCTCCAGAACTGCGTTAGAGCCGACCCATCTGGAAATGCCATGGCTCTGGGACCCTGAGTCCCAGGAGAGCAGGTGCAAGTTTCCATTGTTAATGGTCGACTCACAGTTTGTGTCTCCTCTTGTGTCTGCCAGGCGGAAGTGTGTGCTGGAACCGTGGCAGAGGTGATCCAGTCTGTGGTCAACGGGGCAGATGGCTGTGTGTTCTGTTTCGGCCACGCCAAGCTGGGTCAGTGAGAGCTTTACTTTTTCATGCTGCTTGCTGGATTTCCCTATCACTTTATCCATTGTTCTGTATTGTACCCAGAGTCCTCGGATGAAGGGAAAGGTGGTTTCCCGCAGGTGCTGAATTGAATAATCATGAATAACCATTTCTGCTTCTGAAATATAGATGCTCATCCTAAGTGGATTCCCAGTCACCTAGGAAAGCCTTAGAGTCCAAGAAATGCACAAAAGGAGTAGTGGGGCTGTTCCCACTCGGTCCAGGTCAGGGTCACGCCCAGAAAGCCAGCAGGAGAATTACATTTCCTGAGCAGGGGTTGCTGGGGAGCAGAGATGACTCCCCTTCCCCAGAGTACTTGGGTTCAACGTAATGCCAGAGGGGCAGCCACCAAGCAAAGGCCGGACCACATTAGCACCTGTCTGGGGAGATAAGTCTGCCAGCATCCTTGCTTCCCACCACCCAACTGTCGGGAATCCACCTGTGCTGAAGCACCTGGGAAAGGCGGCCGCCACACACCTCTGTGAGGGTTTGATGACTGAATCCCCTTGAAGTGCCTTCTTAATCCTGACCTGTGGCCATCTGCTCACCAGGTCTCACTTTACATGCTTGATAAGTTAGTAATATGGCGAGTTCCAAAAAGTGTCCCTGGGCAGGGCTTCCAACAGCAGCTTTGCAATGATGGAGCCGGTTCTAGGCCAGGTCGGAAAGCCCATTTCATCTCACTGCCACTTTGGTCTTCCTGATCTCTGATCAAAGCAGTGATCCAGATTTGAATGGAATTTGCCCATGCAAAATATACGCAGCATTTAACTTGAAAAAGGATATAAAGTGTAAGTATGTGGAGTGAATCCGTGGGGTGGTGAAAAAAAGAACCATATCAGGGATGAAAGACTTCTGCCTTCCCACCATGAGAAAAACAGTACGGAAACTGGATAGCTTGTAACGTTTGAGATCCTCTCCTCAAGGTCAACTGTGGTTTAATCTTGTCGTTAGTCGGGGTTCTCACGTTCTTTATTATAGCTATTCCATCAGTAGTACTTGGAAATGTCAAATGTTTAATATTTCTCTCACCTTTTCCTTTCCTCTCTTCCCATTCCCCACTCCCCATGCCTCTCTTCTGCATCCTTGGCATCTATCTTGAGACTATAGAATGATGCCTGGACACTCAAGCTGCTTTTCTTTCCTTCCTCGCTCTCCCAGGAAAATCCTACACCATGATCGGAAAAGACGATTCCATGCAGAACCTTGGCATCATCCCCTGTGCCATCTCTTGGCTCTTCAAGCTGATAAATGAACGGAAAGAAAAGACCGGAGCCCGTTTCTCAGTGCGGATCTCAGCCGTGGAGGTGTGGGGCAAAGAAGAGAACCTTCGGGACCTGCTGTCGGAGGTGGCCACGGGCAGCCTGCAGGACGGCCAGTCTCCGGGCGTGTACCTGTGCGAGGACCCCATCTGTGGCACGCAGGTGATTGCTTCTGGGGCTTGGCTGGCTCCAAGGTGGCTCATCCCTACCTCGGCGGCTGGGGCGGTTCACCTCGTGACTCACTCAACATGCAACCGGGGGAGGCTTGCAAGTGTTTACTTTAAAGCGGACTGGAACTTTATGGCCTGCAGCTGCAGGGCAGCTGCTCGCCCAACCTAAATATTTGTACCTTGCATCTAATTGACAATGAACAGGAACCACAGTTGTTGTAGCACTGGGGGGAAATTGAATTCACTTTCTTTACTCCCCTTTCAAAACAAAAAAGAAAATACCATCTTTCTTTTGTTTAGCGACAAGCGGAAATGTTTACTGCTTTGCACAAACAGCTCCAGCCATCACTGGGGCTGTTTATGGCTCTATAAACTGCGTTTCTGGCACTGGTTTACAGCCGGACTAGTAGTGCTGTAGGAAAAACTAATAACCACTTTCTAATTGGAACCATGATATAATTGCTGGAACCATGGAAGCCAAGAGAAGTTCCAGTTCGCCTTTTCAGGATGTCATGCCTGTTGGGAGCGTTTCTCCCTCGCTGTTTGACAGTAGAGGTGGGCATGACCTGGGAGGACCCTGGTTCATATCCAGAATAATCAGGTTTTCCCGTCTTTAGCTATAGGCTCTATTTTCTAGTTTTATCAGATGCCTCCTTTTTAAATAGGTGTTCATTTTGATAAGTACCTGCCTCACCCCAGATGCGACTGTTTTCTCGGGTGAGGATACCCACTCTGTTACACCCATCTACTCATACCTGGCCATGTTCCTCCCCTGCTTAGAGCACCTCAGATCCTTCCACTTCCATTATGAATCCTCATGGTTCGCAAGAGGCCCTACACAACCTTCCAGCATCACCTGCTACCACTCCCCTCCTGCCACTCCTCTTAAATTACATTTAGGTCCCCTAAGGAAGCAGTGCCCCTCAAACTTCAGTGTGCATAAGAAGCACTGGTGATCTTGTTAAAATGCAGATTCTGGTTCCGTAGGTCTGGGATTGGGCCTCTGATGACGCATTTCTGACGAGCTTCCCAATGACTGACCACACTTTCAGTAGCAAGGCTCAAAGGCACCAACCATCCTCCCTCTTTTCACTCTGGGCCTTTGAACATCCTGTTCCCTGCACAGAAGGCTGCTGACTCCTCTCCTCTCGCTCTTCATCTGGCTAACTCCTTATTTGTTGGGTATCAGCTAGTTGGCTCTTCTTCCAGGAAGCCCTCTTAGATGTTTCTCCTGACTGTCGATTGTGATTGCCTGGTTAGTTCTCAGCAACTCCCAAAGGTCCTTACCATGTCTGACTAAAATTGGCTCTTCATAGGTTTAACAGATGCATCAGATACCATTTGGATATGAAACCTAATTAGAATGCAAACTAAGTGGTCATACAGACATTCATCCAGTGGCTCTCAAACTTCAGTCTTCATCAGAGTCACCTGGAAGACCTGTTAAAACACAGACTGCTGGGCTCCACCTCTAGAATTTCTGATTCAATAGGCCTGGGATAGAGCCCTCAAATGCGCATTTCTCAGCACCTGTGATGGAATCAGTGTCACCCTACCCACTGCTCCCACTCCAAGCATTACTTAGACATTCAAATATGCTATAACCGCCATTCACTTTTATAACTCCATTAATGAAGTTCCACAGAGGTGAAAGCTCTGGTTAACTGAAGATTAAGAAAAAGAGGAAGAGACCAACATCCTCTTCACCTTCTTGTTGAAAAATCTTAAACATTCTTTGGGTTATCTTTTCTGCGATAGTAAGTATAAAACAACGAGCACCACAGAACCTCTCTGAAGGTTGAGGATTTTGATGGCCTCAGGTTCCAGATATCGACTCTCATGATTCAGAATTATAGACACAGTTAGAGTCAGAATAGAAGACTGTCAACATTTGACCCTAAGGCACATACCGCAAATCATTCCTTTGAATAGATCAGAAATATTAGTTTACTTTTCTTCCCTCCCACCCCCAGTAGAGGAGTGCTGGTCAAATGCTGATAATATGGCCCTGAGTAAGGTTTACTATAATTACCAAGGCATCTCATAGGATTTAGACACGTTGTCCACAGTGCTTCTTTAATGAATTAATGAGTACGCCATGAACATGAATTTAGCAACTAAAGATAAAATAGATAGCCCTTAAATGATATAGATGAGACGCTCAAGTATCTTGGGTGTTTTCATATGTCTTTTACACTTACTTCTTATGTCTTTTACACTTACTTCTTATTTATAACTATGCTAGTAAATGTGGCCTAAAATTGGCTCTAATTAAATAGCTGGGAAAATTGAGAATTGAGTTAAAGCTAACTAAGTTTTTTCACTTCTTTGTGATACCAGTACTATCTGGACTAAAATCACACTTTGCAACCCACCTGCTTCTAAACGCTCTAGTCTTTGAAATCAAGATGTGGTCACATCCTTCATGTTTTCTTAGGTACATGGATTGCCCAGGATGTTGGTTTGCTGGCCTCTGCAGAGGTCAGGGTGGGACACCTGCCCCCGTGGATCACCCAGATACAACCATTTGCTTTTCACACCTGATACTTACAGATTCTACTTCAGTTGTAAAATGGGTGAAAATATGTTTCATCCAATAGCCTGCTCAGTGTTACTTTTCAGATATGAATAAATTAAGCTGAGAATTGCACATGGATAGAGGCCCTGGTTCCAGAAGGACGTCCAGCCTTCAAGAATGCGGAACAGACGGCCAGGCCCGAGTGGCAGGCAAACCGCCCGCCTGCAGCTTCAGTCCTTCCCTTGTGTCTTCCAGCTGCAGAACCAGAGTGAGCTGCGGGCGCCCACTGCAGAGAAGGCCGCCTTCTTCCTGGATGCTGCCATAACCTCCCGGCGGGGCAGCCAGCAGGACTGCAACGAGGACGACCTCCGCAACTCCCACATGCTCTTCACGCTGCACATCTACCAGTACCGCATGGAGAAGAGCGGCAAGGGGGGAAGTAAGTCGGCCTCTGCCCTCGAGCCTCCTTGGCCCTCCCTGGAGAGAAGCCTCTCCTCGAGGGCAGCTGTGACCTTTTTCTTGTTTGTTTGTTTGTTGTTTTGGGGTTTTTTTGTTTTGTTTTGTATTTTGCGGTACACGGGCCTCTCGCTGTTGTGGCCTCTCCCGCTGCGGAGCACAGGCTCTGGACGCGCAGGCTCAGCGGCCACGGCTCACGGGCCCAGCCGCTCCGCGGCATGTGGGATCTTCCCGGATTGGGGCACGAACCTGTGTCCCCTGCATCGGCAGGCGGACTCCCAACCACCGCGCCACTAGGGAAGCCCAGCTGTGACCTTTTAAAATGTAGTACGATCTGACCAGTGTGGTGTGCACCGATGTGTCTGTCATTCAAGACCGTTGTGTAGTCTGGGCTGATGTTTGCTTTCGAACAACCCAGGGGAAAGGGCTCACTCGGTAAAGATGATCTACAGATGTGATTGCCATGGGAACGTGAGAGAACAAATTTGAAAAAGAAAAATGGCTGCTTCATAGTATGTTTTTGTTCAAAAACCTTAAAGGTGCTCATCATGAAAGACCAACATGTATCTACCAAAGCACCCTGGCAATGTTACTAATCAGTAGCTTGAAGCCACTATATGGACCAGAAAGAAACAAAACCATGTCTTTTAAATAGTCTATAAATCAGACTTCTGAATAACGAACCAGATTCTGGCTGCCTCCCTGCCTCAGGTAATGCCCAACTGTGACATTTCTCTGTAAACACCTATGCCCAGGGCATGCTCTGTGAGCAGCTGCGCCTCCGGGAACCCGAATCAATGCTTATACGGTCCGCTCTTGGCTGTTTTCAAAGCTGGCACCGACCTCGGTGTAATGCTCCATCCTTTGTCTGCCAAGTAGTATATACTCTATGCTCAGGAGCTGAGTTCCAGCACTTAGCTGAGTGTCTCAGGTGGGATCCTGGGCAGTGGGCAAAGTAGTCGGTGGACCTCACTGGGCTTTTCTAAAGCAAGTGTGGGCCACAGGGCTGGGCTGGCTGGGCAGCAGCTTCCAGAGTCTCTCTCTGTCCACTTCTACAGGGCTTTCAAAACGTAGGCAACTGGCCCCCAGTGCTCTCCAAATGATTGCCTCAAGGGCACTGAATGCCCGAAAAACAAATAAAAACCCTGAGTTAAGAGACTAAGCCTGGTGCCTAGAAGTTGTGCAGCTAATTGCCTAATAGGAGGCAATCAACTAACCTAATTCCAGATGGAGCCTGGAATTAAGACATGCGACTGGGACCTTTGGATGGGCTCCCCAATTTGGGGTCCTTGTTGCCCAAAGACTTGGAAACCGGTTTTCCTGGAGATAGCTCTTGGGGGCTTCTGTTCCCCCTTTCCGCATGGGGGAAGTGGAAGATCCCTCCTCCCCCCATCTCGATGCCTTTGTTGGCCCAGTCTTCTGTTATTGTTCCTACTCCTTAGTTGTTGTTATTTAGTTCAGGTTTATGAGGTATAATTTAAATTCAGTAAAACTTACCCTTTTTATGTGTCGTTAAATGAATTTTGGCAAATCTGTTCAGTTGTGTACCCACCACCACTATCAAGATATAGAACAAAGCCATGGCTACAGAAAAGTCCTTCTTGCCTTACTAGTCAGTCCCCTTCCTAGCCCCTGGCAACCACTGATCAGATTTTTGTCCTTATAACCTTGCCTTCGTCCAGAACAACATGTAAATGGAATCACGTGGTCTATATGTGGCCCTTCAGTGTCTGGCTTCTTTCATTGAACATAACGCATTTGAGATGCATCCATGTTGCTACATGGACCAGTCATTCACCTACATTGCTTGCCGCCTGCTCCTTTAGTTTTGACTGGGCCCAGAGATGCACCCCTACCCCTACTCCCAGGACTAAAATCTCACCAGATATCCTCGCTGGGGCCAGAGTTCCCCTAATGCAGTCTCAGACCCGCCTCCTTGGCTACCTGCACTGACTGCTGCCCAGGAATCAAGAGGCACTGGCCATCACTTGCACCCAGGGAGACGTACCAGCCGCAGACCAGATCGCTCTTGACAACCAGTGATGGTGATCGAGATCTGACTGGGGATGAGCAAACTATATTGAATGCGAGTCTTTCAGGGGAGGTGGATTCTCAATGAAGCGCTCGCGTCACGTACAGCACTCCCATTTAGAATAAATTGCTTAAAGAAGGAAGCAAGGGATTAGGATAGGGATGAAATGATCCAGACCTTTAAAATCTGTAACAGAATTTTTTTTTCTTTTCTTTTTTTTTTTTTTTGCGGTACGCGGGCCTCTCACTGCTGTGGCCTCTCCCGTTGCGGAGCACGGGCTCCGGACGCGCAGGCTCAGCGGTCATGGCTCACGGGCCCAGTCTCTCTGCGGCATGTGCGATCTTCCCGGACCGGGACACGAACCCGTGTCCCCTGCAGCGGCAGGCGGACTCTCAACCACTGCGCCACCAGGGAAGCCCTGTACAGAATTTGATCCACAGTTCTCCTAACGATCTGGGAGCTGGCTTTAAATCCTGCCCTCACTGATTTTTCTGAGTTATGTCTTAGCAGCATGAATGTGGGAATCTGAAAAATGTTTATTTTATTCTTTTAAGCTACCAATCATAATCATAATCAAAGCCTGCAGTGAATTCTTGTACTCTCAGCAAAGGGTGACTTGCAAAAGATCTGATCCTGGACCCAAATGGCTTCCAAATGGCTCTGAGCAGAAAAGCTCAGGAGGGAAGGATAATCCCTCCCTCTAGGTTTCTAACCAAGTTAAAACAACTTGCTTTCAGGTTTTCACTTTCTTTCATGGTTCTGCTTTCAATTTGGAATCTGAAAGTAGAGAGGAATCTTGAAAACAAAGAAACAATTAAATTATTTCAACTATAAGAACTTAACGTATAGCTTCCACAAAAGTGTAGACTGGGACATTCCCTAAACCCAACAATCTACCCAAGTCCTCACCTAACAAATCTTGGGCACTTATTAAATATTTAACGTCAAATTCATTTTCTTCCTATTTATAAATTGTGAAAGTGAATGGCTTTTAAATAATAAGTTCAGGTTAAAAGACAAGGCAGATGCTATTAATGGCCTCCAAAACCTAGTGAGGTACTTTCTAACGTATCTGTAGATGAGAACAAAGAAAAGGCAGGCATCCAGGCTGATGTGGGTGTTAGCCCCGAAGGACCTGGGGGCATCACCTGCCTGCTACAGTACCTGGCTTCCAGTGAGGAAGGGAATCCAGGCCAGAATGCACACAGCCTCCTAGCCCACGGCTTGCTTGACTCAGTGCCTTTATATCTGTTTAAAATATAATGAGGAGATTTGGAGTGTTGTTTAAAACGGAAATTTTGTTTACTTATATATAAGCAACAATCCCTGCGGACCTGGCAGCCAGAACTCCATTAAGGAAAAGTTTATTAATTAGTCCCCCTGCAGGGAAACAGAGCAGAGCGAGCTGCTGATAACTGGCCATCAGAGGCCAGTGAAGATGCTGGATTCAGAGATCTCTGCTGCAAGAACTAAACACACCATGTGTATGTGGGCACCTGGAGCTTATACACATATATGCATTTTATAAACACACACGTACATACACATATGCACATATAAGTGGACAGACAAAAATGTTTACAACATGTCCAGGCAAGGTAGAAAAGAAAATTCTGTGTGGACGTATCACTGCTTTGCAGATAGCGCTGGGTTAAGCTTAAAATATTCCCTGCTTTAAAATCTTTGGAGCGTTAGTGGGGCTGATTCTTCACCTGTCGTGGAGCCTTCCCCTGCTTTGCAAAGCTATGTCTGTAAAGGCTTGAGATTCCCCTTGGGAACTGCAGCAATGGGGAAGGGACCCTAAAACCATGACAGTCAGGAGGTGCTCCTCATAAAGATGAGTGAATTAGGAGTCCAAAGCCAGATGCTACGAGTGATACTTCAGTGGAATACGTTCACAATACAGAATTTTCTAAGTCCTATTGATTAAGATGGTTTTTAAAAGCCTCACTTTGATGAGTCATCTAAGCTTGCAAGCAACTATTGCCCAGGACTGAGAATGACACTAGGTCTCTGATTTGTTCATTCACGTTATTGCCTCCAGGGGAAGTGTAGAGGCCAAGTGCGGACTGGGCTGGCTGTGTGTGCACCTGTGTACCAGCACCCGGGCATCCATCTGTGTGTGTGCACCTGAACCGCCGTGTGAGGACGTGGACATTCATCTCTGCCTGCACTCATCTGTTTACAAGTCTTATCTTGGTTTTCTTTTGACCACCAAACCCCTCTTTCCTATATCTTGGAATGGCTTGAATCAGCTGATGCCCTATCCAGGGCTGTGCTGTCTGTAGGACTCTAGAGATCCATTATTTGGGTGGTAGATGTAGGAAAAGGG
Source organism: Grampus griseus (assembly GCF_964374135.1). Classification (NCBI taxonomy): domain Eukaryota; kingdom Metazoa; phylum Chordata; class Mammalia; order Artiodactyla; family Delphinidae; genus Grampus; species Grampus griseus. The sequence goes on along the minus strand of NC_139017.1, from coordinate 25,565,367 downwards.
ATCTAGGAAGGAGCATTGCTTCTAAATGGTGCAGAACCGGGCCTCTGCTGTCCCGCATTGCAAAGCCCTGTGCAGCGAGGATGGCCACACATGGCGGGGCTACTTTAGGGCTCTCATGTTCCCCTTGGTCAACAGTGAAATGACAGTTTGATGTTTTTAGATTTTTGTAATACAATTTTTAAGATATTTGGCCAGGAGACAATTTTCCAAACCGTGCAGTGTGGAATTCCCACAGTGGTCTCTCATGGCCTTCCCACCACCTGCATCAGAGCAGCAGTTCCCAACCTCCTCTTGAAGCCTGAGACCCCTGCTCTACCTCTTTCAGCAGATAACCAGCTTCCTGTTTAAGGAGAAGAAAGTCAGTCTGGCTATGACCTCAGCTTCTGTCCTCTTAGCATCAAACCTCCTTGTCCCTGTACCTCATTTTCCCCCACTCCTTTCCCATAGGTCTGCTTCCTCCCATCTCCTTGCCTTCCTTATCCTTTCCCCTTCTGCCTTTTCTGGGACCCCACCAATTGGGACTCCATCAATCGTCTTTTTGTGCTTCTATTTTCAGTCTCTCCTACCACTGAAGTCAGGGCTGTCTCATCTTGGAAGGAAGGGAAAGGAAGGAACAATAACGTCAACAATAAAAAACCTTGTCTGTACCCTACTACCCCCTTGAGCTGCCTCCCCATAAGTCTTTCAGATTCTCCCCTCTGTGGAATATCTTTCTCCTTTAAGTCCCATAGCAGTTTGGGGGATGTGAAGCCACTGCCTTACTCACCTTATATCTCAGCCATTCTGGGCTTTCTAAGCCCCATCAGACTACAGGCTCCCTGAGGACAGGGTCCCCTGTCATCTGGCCCCCTGTCCTCCACAGCCTAGAGGTGTGCCTGCACATCAGACCTTACATGTCACACCACATGAAATGTGTGCTGTATGTTAAACAGTGAGTGAATTTCTCCATTACGTAGTTGCAGCTGTTTCAGAAAGAGAGCAACCATTCAATTACTTTTTGGGTAAGCAGGTGGTGTGAGTTCACAGCCCTGTTATACAACAGGGTCAGAAGGAGTTATCAGTTAACGAGAAAGTTAGGTTAAAAAGGGAAATCATATAAAAGGATACATTCATGTCTTAAAACACTTTCAGCTTAAAACATACAATTGTGTGTTTATTCATCGGTCTTCTGATACAGGGCCATGGCTTTCTCTTTGAGATGAGTTTTCAGCTTCAGATTCTGACTTTTGTAAACCACACTCATTAATAATAGTCTGGTTTTTGCTTTCAATTTCTTCTGAGCAATTGAAGAACTTAAGAGACACTTGTGCAGCTAACTGGGTATAGACTTTCCCTAGATTCTTACAATTTTTTCTACTCTGTAATTTCTCATTCACACCTGACTCAGCATCTTTTTTCAAAAATTAACTCATTTTAATCACATCTTTCCAAAGCATTGATTTCAGGTTTTTTTTAGAAATATTAGCTCTCTTTACATAATCATATTTTATTGGTTTACATAATATTTGATTATATTTTTATTTATAATATCAAGTACAAGTGGCATAATTAGGTTTAGGAGGAAACCCAGCTGACCTGTTGATAAGTGTACAGCTCATGTTTTTGGTGCAAAAGTGCATAGACAAACTGGGAACAGCCAACACACCTCACAAGCATACAACGTGCTGTGGGCATCAGGCAGCGTGCCTGACACAGCTGACGGAGGGCCTTGGTTAACCTGGCCAAGTGGCAAGACCATGGTTCCCAAACTTTGCTGCACAAGAGAATCACCTGGGGAGATTTTCGGCTAACCCCAGTGCCTGTGTCATTCTCCAGACCAATTACATTAGAAAGCCTGGGAGTGGGAGCCAGGCATCTGTATTTTCTAAAGATTCCACGGTGATTCTGATATGCAGCAAAGTTTGGGAACCACTAAGTTATAGGAAAGTGAGTTAAAAGAGTTTCTACATGCTTTATAGTTAGCTCTGGATTTTTGTCTTAGATTCAGCATCTGTTTTCTATGAGATCTTAAGTGATTTATTTAACATCTGTGAACCTCAGTTTCCTCATCTGTGTAAAATAGTGCCAGTTCTTGCACTACAGGATCATTGTAGGAATTAAGTGATTTTAGGAGAATTTAGCATTTCCTGGCACCATGAACATGAGCTGGGAGAGTCACTCAGGAGTGAATTAGTATATTGTTTCCTGTGGGAGAGTAAGGCATGTGGGTAATTTCATTTGGTCAAAGTCTAGACTTGAAATATACATATTCAAATATAAATAGTCTCAAGGCAGACTGGGTTATGTTCTAAACCTTGAAGCTGTGACCTCAGAAATCTGAAAAGTCCATGAGGAACCTGCTTCTTACCTGCCATTAATTATCACCTATTTTGTTCATTGATTCTAGAACTTCTTTCTCTCCAGCCACCTGCAGTCATGGAAATTCATGGTCACAGCAGGTGGCCTGTGCTCACTCACTTTGTACCATTTCAGATTTAGCACCATGTGTGAAGTTCAGAATTCTGTGACTAGTGAAACTCCAGTGGATATAGAGCAAAGTTGATTTTCCATTGTTAAAAATGTGACTCTCATTGTGACTCATGCAGGTATAATTATAGGTATTTTAAAATATTATTCTTCAGCCCAGTCTAAACTGTGCCTTTTGTTCTCTGTGTTCTGTTTTACTACATGCACATTATGCATTTTATTCCATTACATCAAATGGACTACTGAAAGTCCAAATTGGTCCCTGTCTTTGCCCTTTAATCTGTGGAGCGAATGAAATATCTGAGCCTCTCCTGTCTATATAATTAGGTTGCAAAACAGATGACAGTTTGCTTTAAAAATAACTATTTCCCTTGCACACTGCCGTGGACTGATCTTGCATGATACAAAATGGGATAAAAGAGAAGTAACATATTATGTCTTTCCTTTTAAGGATTTTAAAAAAATTAATTTTACTTATTTATTTTTTTAACATCTTTATTGGAGTATAATGCTTTACAATGGTGTGTTAGTTTCTGCTTTATAACAAAGTGAATCAGCTATACATATACATATATCCCCATATCTCCTCCCTCTTGCGTCTCCCTCCCACCCTCCCTATACCACCTCTCTAGGTGGTCACAAAGCACGGAGCTGATCTCCCTGTGGTATGCGGCTGCTTCCCACTAGCTATCTATTTTACATTTGGTAGTGTATATATGTCCATGCCACTCTCTCACTTCGTCCCAGCTTACCCTTCCCCTTCCTCATGTCCTCAAGTCCATTCTTGAGGATTCAGATGTAGATCTGCATCTTTATTCCTGTCCTGCCCCTAGGTTCTTCATAAACTTTTTTTTTTAGACTCCATATATATGTGTTAGCATATGGTATTTGTTTTTCTCTTTCTGACTTACTTTACTCTGTATGACAGACTCTAGGTCCATCCACCTCACTACAAATAACTCAATTTTGTTTCTTTTATCGCTGAGTAATATTCCATTGTATATATGGGCCACATCTTCTTTATCCGTTCATCTGTCCATGGACATTTAGGATGGTTCCATGTCCTAGCTATTGTAAATAGTGCTGCAGTGAACATTGTGGTATGTGTCTCTTTTTGAATTATGATTTTCTCTAGGTATATGCCCAGTAGTGGGATTGCTGGGTCGTATGGTAGTTCTATTTTTAGGTTTTTTTTTTTTTTTTTTTGCAGTACGCGGGCCTCTCACTGTTGTGGCCTTTCCCGTTGCAGAGCACAGGCTCCGGACGCGCAGGCTCAGCGGCCATGGCTCACGGGCCCAGCCGCTCCGCGGCATGTGGGATCTTCCCGGACTGCTGCATCGGCAGGCAGACTCTCAACCACTGCGCCACCAGGGAAGCCCTATTTTTAGATTTTTAAGGAACCTCCATACTGTTCTCCATAGTGGCTGTACCAGTTTACATTCCCACCAACAGTGCAAGAGGGTTCCCTTTTCTCCGCACCCTCTCCAGCATTTATTGTTTCTAGATTTTTTGATGATGGCCGTTCTCTCTGGTGTGAGGTGATGCCTCATTGTAGTTTTGATCTGCATTTCTCTAATGATTAGTGATGTTGAGCATCCTTTCATGTGTTTGTTGGCAGTCTGTATATCTTCTTTGGAACAATGTCTATTTAGGTCTTCTGCCCATTTTTGGATTGGGTTTTTTGTTTTTTTGATATTGAGCTGCATGAGCTGCTTGTAAATTTTGGAGATTAATCCTTTCTCAGTTGCTTCATTTGCAAATATTTTCTCCCATTCGGAGGATTGTCTTTTCATCTTGTGTATGTTCTCTTTTCCTTGCTATATTTTCCTTGAATTTTTCTTGCATTTTATTTATTTTTTATAGAGCAGGTTCGTATTAGTTATCTATTTTATACATATTAGTGTATATATGTCAATCCCAATCTCCTAATTCATCCCACCACCATCGCCCTTCCACACCCACTTTCCCCCCTTGGTGTCCATATGTGTGTTCTCTACATCTGTGTCTCTATTTCTGCCTTTCAAACCGGTACCTGTACCATTTTTCTGGATTCGACATATATGCATTAATATACGATATTTGTTTTTCTCTTTCTGCTCTTTATTTATTTTTGTTTTTATTTCCATTTCTCTAGGAGGTGGGTCAGAAAGGATCTTGCTGTGATTTATGTCATAGAGTGTTCTTCCTATGTTTTCCTCTAAGAGTTTGATAGTGTCTGGCCTTACATTTAGGTCTTTAATCCATTTTGAGTTTATTTTTGTGTATGGTGTTAGGGAGTGTTCTAATTTCATTCTTTGAAATATAGCTGTCCAATTTTCCCAGCACCACTTATTGAAGAGACTGTCTTTTCTCCACTGTATATTCTTGCCTCCTTTATCAAAGATAAGGTGACCATATGTGTGTGGATTTATCTCTGTGCTTTCTATCCTGTTCCACTGATCTATATTTCTGTTTTTGTGCCAGTACCATACTATCTTGATTACTATAGCTTTATAGGATAGTCTGAAGCCCAGGAGCCTGATTCCTCCAGCTCTGTTTTTCTTTCTCAAGATTGCTTTGGCTCTTCAGGTCTTTTGTGTTTCTATACAGATTTTGAAATTTTTTGTTCTAGGTCTATGAAAAATGCCATTGGTAGTTTGAGAGGGATTGCATTGAATCTGTAGATTGCTTTGGGTAGTATAATCATTTTCACAATGTTGATTCTCCAATCCAAGAACATGGTATATCTCTCCATCTGTTTGTATCATCTTTAATTTCTTTCATCAGTGTCTTATAGCTTTCTGCATACAGGTCTTTCATCTCCTTAGGTAGGTTTATTCCTAGGTATTTTATTCTTTTTGTTGCAATGGTAAATGGGAGTGTTTCCTCAATTTCTCTTTCAAATGTGTTATCATTAGTGTATAGGAATGAAAGAGATTTCTATACATTAATTTTGTATCCTTCTACTTTACCACATTCATTGATTACCTCTAGTAGTTTTCTGGTAGCATCTTTAGGATTCTCCATGTATACTATCATATCATCTGCAAACAGTGACAGCTTTACTTCCTCTTTTCCAATTTGGATTCCTTTTATTTCTTTTTCTTCTCTGCTGTGGCTAAATCTTCCAAAGCTCTGTTCAATAATAGTGGTGAGAGTGGACAACCTTGTCTTCTTCCTGATCTTAGAGGAAACGGTTTCAGTTTTCACCATTGAGAATGATGTTGGCTGAGCGTTTTTCATATATGGCCTTTATTATGTTGAGGTAAGTTCCCTCTGTGCCTACTTTCTGGAAGGTTTTTGTCATAAATGGGTGTTGAAGTTTTTCAACAGCTTTCTCTTCATCTACTGAGATGATCATATGGTTTTTCTCCTTCAATTTGTTAATATGGTGTATCACATTGATTGATCTGCGTATATTGAAGAATCCTTGCATTCCTGGGATAAACCCCACTTGATCATGGTGTATGATCCTTTTAATGTGTTGTTGGATTCTGTTGGCTAGTATTTTGTTGAGCATTTTTGCATCTTTGTCCATCAGTGATATTGGCCTGTAGTTTTCTTTCTTTGTGACATCCTTGTCTGGTTTTGGTATCAGGGTGATGGTGGCCTCGTAGAATGAGTTTGGGAGTGTTCCTCCCTCTGCTATATTTTGGAAGAGTTTGAGAAGGATAGGTGTTAGCTCTTCTCTATATGTTTGATAGAATTCACCTGTGAAGCCATCTGGTCCTAGGCTTTTGTTTGTTGGAAGATTTTTAATCACAGTTTCAATTTCAGTGCTTGTGATTGGTCTGTTTATATATTTTCTATTTTTTCCTGGCACAGTCTCGGAAGGTTGTGCTTTTCTAAGAATTTGCATATAGTTGCTTACAGTAATCTCTCATGATCCTTTCTATTTCTTCAGTGTCAGTTGTTACTCCTCCTTTTACATTTCTAATTCTATTGATTTGCGTCTTCTCCCTTTTATTTGTGATGAGTATGGGTGACGGTTTATCAATTTTGTTTATCTTCTCAGAGAACCAGCTTTTAGTTTTATTGATCTTTGCTGTCGTTTCCTTCATTTCTTTTTCACTTATTTCTGATCTGATCTTTATGATTTCTTTCCTTCTACTAACTTTGGGGTTTCTTTGTTCTTCTTTCTGTGATTGCTTTAGGTGTAAGGTTAGGTTGTTTATTTGAGATGTTTCGTTTCTTGAGGTAGGATTATATTGCTATAAACGTCCCTCTTAGAACTGCTTTTGCTGCATCCCGTAGCTTTTGAGTCGTCGTGTTTTCATTGTCATTTGTTTCTAGGTATTTTTTTTATTTCTTCAGTGATCTCTGGTTATTTAGTAGTGTATTGTTTAGCCTCCATGTGTTTGTACTTTTTACATATCTTTTTCCTGTAATTGATATCTAATCTCATAGCATTGTGGTCGGAAAAGTTACTTGATACGATTTCAATTTTCTTAAATTTACTAAGGCTTGATTTGTGACCCAAGATATGATGTATCTTGGAGAATGTTCCATGAGCACTTGAGAAGAAAGTGTATTCTGTTGTTTTTGGTTGGAATGTCCTATAAATATCAATTAAGTCCATCTTGTTTAATGTATCATTTAAAGCTTGTGATTCCTTATTTATTTTCATGTTTGATGATCTGTCCATTGGTGAAAGTGGGGTGTTGAAGTCCCCTACTATTACTGTGTTACTGTCGATTTCCCCTCTTATGGCTGTTAGCATTCGCCTTATGTATTGAGGTGCTCCTATGTTGGGTGCATAAATATTTACAATTGTTTTATCTTCTTCTTGGGTTGATCACTTGATCATTATGTAGTGTCCTTTTTGTGTCTTGTAAAGGTCTTTATTTTAAAGTCTATTTTGTCTGATATAAGAACTGCTACTCCAGCTTTCTTTTGATTTCCATTTGCATGGAATATCTTTTTCCATACCCTCTCTTTCAGTCTGTATGTGTCCCTAGGTCTGAAGTGTGTCTCTTGTAGACAGCATATATACGGGTCTTGTTTCTGTATCCATTCAGCCAGTCTATGTCTTTTGGTGGGAGCATTTAATCCATTTACATTTAAGTAACAGCATATATACAGGTCTTGTTTCTGTATCCATTCAGCAAGTCTATATCTTTTGGTGGGAGCATTTAATCCATTTATATTTAAGGTAGTTATCGATATGTATGTTCCTATTACCATTTTCATAATTGTTTCGGGTTTGGTATTTTAGGTCTTTTCCTTCTCTTGTGTCTCCTGCCTGGAGAAGTTCCTTTAGCATTTGTTGTAAAGCTGGTTTGGTGATGCTAAATTCTCTTAGCTTCTGCTTGTCTGTAAAGGTTTTAATTTCTCTGTCAAATCATAATTAGATCCTTGCTGGGTAGAGTAATCTTGGTTGTAGGCTTTTCCCTTTCATCACTTTAAATATGTCCTACCACTCCCTTCTGGCTTGCAGAGTTTCTACTGAAAGATCAGCTGTTAACCTTATGGGGATTCCCTTGTATGTTATTTGTTATATTTCCCTTGCTGCTTTTAATATTTTTTCTTTGTGTTTAATTTTTGATAGTTTGATTAATATGTGTCTTGGCATGTTTCTCGTTGGATTTATCCTGTATGGGACTCTCTGTGCTTTCTGGACTTGATTAACTATTTCCTTTTCCATATTAGGGAAGTTTCCACCATAATCTCTTCAAATATTTTCTCAGTCCCTTTCTTTTTCTCTTCTTCTTCTGGGACCCCTATAATTTGAATGTTGGTCCATTTAATGTTGTCCCAGAGGTCTCTGAGAGTGTCCTCAATTCTTTTCATTCTTTTTTCTTTATTCTGCTCTGCAGTAGTTATTTCCACTATTCTATCGTCCAGGTCACTTATCCATTCTCCTGCCTCAGTTTTTCTGCTATTGATTCCTTCTAGAGAATTTTTCGTTTCATTTTTTGTGTTGTTCATCATTGTTTGTTTGCTCTTTAGTTCTTCTAGGTCCTTGTTAAATGTTTCTTGTATTTTTTCCATTCTATTTCCAAGATTTTGGATCATCTTTACTATCATTACTCTGAATTCTTTTTCAGGTAGACTGCCTATTTCCTCTTCATTTGTTTGGTCTGGTGGGTTTTCACCTTGCTCCTTCATCTGCTGTGTGTTTCTCTGTCTTCTCATTTTGCTTAACTTACTGTGTTTGGGGTCTCCTTTTTGCAGGCTGCAGGTTCATTGTTCCCGTTGTTTTTGGTGTCTGTCCCCAGTGGCTAAGCTTTGTTCAGTGGGTTGTGTAGGCTTCCTGGTGGAGGGGACTAGTGCCTGGGTTCTGGTGGATGAGGCTGGATCTTGTCTTTCTGGTGGTCAGGACTGCATCCGGTTATGTGTTTGGGATGTCTGTGAACTTATTATGATTTTAGGCAGCCTCTCTGCTAACAGGTGGGGTTGTGTTCCTGTCTTGCTAGTTGTTTGGCATAGGGTGTCCAGCACTGTAACTTGCTGGTCGTTGAGTGGAGCTGGGTCTTAGTGTTTAGATGGAGATCTGTGGGAGAGCTTCCGCCATTTGATATTTCATGGATCTGGGAGGTCTCTGGTGGACCAATGTCCTCAATTCAGCTGTCCCACCTCAGAGGCACAGGCCTGACACCCGGCCAGAGCACCAAGACCCTGTCAGCCACATGGCTCAGAAGAAAAGATAGAAAAAAAGAAAGAAAGAAAAATAAAATAAAGTTATTGAAATAAAAAAATTTTAAAGTATTAAAAATTAAAAAGTAATAAAAAAAAGAAAACTGAAGAAAGAAAGAAGAGAGCAACCAAACCAAACAACAAATCTACCAATGATAACAAGTGCTAAAAATTATACAAAAACAACCCAAAAAACTGGCCAGACAGAACCCTGGGCCAAATGGTAAAAGCAAAGCTATACAGGTAAATTCATGCAAAGAACCATAAACATACACACTCACAAAAAGAGAAAAAGGAAAAAAATATATATATCTATATATAAAAAAAAGGAAGAGAGCAACCAAATCAATCAACAAATCTACCAATGATAATAAACTCGAAATACTAAACTAAGGTAAATATAAAACCAGAAACAAATTAGATGCAGACAGCAAACACCAAGTCTACAGTTACTCGCAATGTCCACTGCCTCAATTTTGGGATGATTCAGTTGTCTATTCAATTATTCCACAGATGCAGGGTACATCAAGTTGCCTGTGGAGATTTAATCCGCTGCTCCTGAGGCTGCCTGGAGAAATTTCCCTTTCTCTTTTTGTTCACACAGCTCCTTGGGTTCAGCTTTGGATTTGGCCCTGCCTCTGCGTGTAGGTCGCCTGAGGGCGTCTGTTCCCCGCCCAGACAGGAAGGGGTTAAAGTAGCAGCTGATTATGGGGCTCTGGCTCCCTCAGTCCGGGGAGAGGGAGGTGTACGGAATGCGGGGCAGCCTGCGGCAGCAGAGGCCAACATGACATTGCAACAGCCTGAGGTGCTCTGTGTGTTCTCCCAGGGAAGTTTTCCCTGGATCACGGGACCCTGGCAGTGGCGGGCTGCACAGCCTCCCGGGAGGGGAGGTGTGGATAGTGACCTGTGCTTGCACACAGGCTTCTTGGTGGCTGCAGCAGCAGCCTTAGCGTTTCACGCCTGTCTCTGGTGTCCGCGCTGATAGCCGCGGCTCATGCCCATCTCTGGAGCTCATTTAGGCGGTACTCTGAATCCCCTCTCCTTGTGCACCCCGAAACAATGGTCTCTTGTCTCATAGGAGGTTCCAGACCTTTTCCTGGACTTCCTCCCAGCTAGCTGTGGTGCACTAGGCCCCTTTAGGCTGTGTTCACGCAGCCAACCCAGTCCTCTCCCTGGGATCTGACCTGCGAAGCCGGACCCTCAGCTCCCAGCCCCCACCTGCCGCAGCAGGTGAGCAGACAAGCCTCTGGGGCTGGTGAGTGCTGGTCGGCACCAATCCTCTGTGCGGGAATCGCTCCACTTTGCCCTCTGCACCCCTGTTGCTGCGCTCTCCTCCATGGCTCCAAAGCTTCCCCTCCACCATCTCCGCCAGTGAAGGGGCTTCCTAGTGTGTGGAAACTTTTCCTTCTTCACAGCTCCCTACCAGAGGTGCCGGTCCCATCCCTATTCTTTTGTCTCTGTTTTTTCTTTTTTCTTTTGCCCTACCCAGGTACGTGGGGAGTTTCTTCCCTTTTGGGAGGTCTGAGGTCTTCTGCCAGCATTCAGTAGGTGTTCTGTAGGGGTTGTTCCACATGTAGATGTATTTCTGGTGTATTTGTGGGGAGAAAGGTGATCTCCACGTCTTACTCTTCCGCCATCTTGATGGTCTCTCACCCTTTTAAGGATTTTTATTGAGGAATAGTTGGAGGTAAACAAAATATAACATCCTTAATGTGGAAAATTCTTTGCCACAGGTGTACCAGAGCCACTGGAGGGCCTGCAATGAAATGTTGTGCTTTCTTTAAACCTTTATCACTGTTTTTCTCAGTACTTGATGTGGAAGTTGAGGGTGGGATGGGCAGAGAGACAAGGTTGGGCTCAGGACAGTGTTTCCCAGACATTTTCCTTGCTCTCCTGCATCAGCACTGTCCTGTGGACTCTGCCTGCAGATGTGTGAGCTTCCAGACACTGCCCGCATGCGCCTTGCACACCCAGCAGAACCCAGACACACCCTCATCCCACGCCCTGCATCAGCCTTCTCAGCCAACCCCTTTTCCACCTTGTCCCAGGTGACCTGGCTTCTCCAACAGCTTTGGGAAGTCACCATTTCTACCTTTGCTGTTTTCCTTCCATGCAGAGTAGAAAGCAGAGGGAATAGTGGCTGTCCTAGAGCAATAGGAGGTGGGCCAGTTCTGATGGTGTGGGCTGGGTCACCCTGGAAAGGTAGGAATCCAGAGGCCTGAGAAGTAGGAGTCTGCTGCTGCCTGGGGATTGGGGGCAGGAAAGGGAGATGATCCAGGAGCTCGGGTGATGTGCTGAGGGCCACACTCCCCTGGGCCAGTGGGGCTTAGGACAAAAAGGCAGCTCGTAGCTCCTGCTGTCCCCAGAACTGGCTGAGGCCACATGGTGTCGGATGAGGAGTATATGTCTTAAAGGTCTGAATTCTAGCTCTACCATGATCTTGGGCATATTTTCTTTTTTTTTTTTTAATAGCTTTAATGAGATATACTGTAGATACAATAATCCACACATACTTAAAGTATATAATTTGATAAGTTTTGTCATATGTATATACCCATGCAATCAAGATGTTGAACATATTCATCACCCCCAAAAGTTTCTTTGGGACCTTTTGAAATCACTCCCTCTAGCTCCTTTTCCTTCCCGCTCCCCATACCCAGGTAACCACCACTGAACTCGGCTTCGGTTCTTATACATTAGTTTGCATTTCCTAGAATTTTATATAAATGGAATTCTATCACACAGTCTGTACTATTTTGAGTAGCTTCTTTCACTTAGCGTAATTATTTTGAGATTTACTTTGTTGCATGTATCAATAGTTCATTTATTTATATTTCTAAGTAGTAATCCATTGTCTGGATGACCACAGTTTGCCTGTCTATTCATGTGCTGATGGACGTTTGTTTTATTTCCAATTTGGGTATTACAAATAAAAGTACCATACCCATTCATGTACAAATCTTTATATGGACATATATTTCCTTTTCTTTGGGGTGAATACCTAGACAAACTGGAATAGTTGGACCATACATGAATTTATAACTTTTTAAGAAACTGCCAACCTGTTCCCCAAGATGACCACACCATTTTATATTCCCACTAGCAGTACATGAGCATTCCAGTTCCTCCATATCCTCACCAACACTTAGTATGGCCAGTCTTTTCAATTTTAGCCTTTTATATGATAGATATGAAGTCGTATCTCACTGTGGTTTTAATTTGCATTTCATTAATGACCAGTGATGTTTAGCATCTTTTCATGTCCTCATTTGAAATCCATACATCTTTGGTGAGGTGTCTTTTGCCCTTTTTAAAATTGTTTTTTGTCTTACAGTTAAGTTTTGAGAGTTCTTTATGTACTCTGGTTATAAGTCCTTTATCAGATATATGACTTGCAAATACTTTCTCCCAGTCTGTGGCTTATCTTTTTACTCTCTTAACAGTGTATTTTGAAAACTATGAATATTCAAGGTTAATGAAGTTCAATTTATCTCTGTGTCTTTTATGAATCATGTTTTTAGTATCATATCTAAGAAATGTATGCCTAACCCAAGATCAAAAATGTGTCATATTATGCTTTCTTCTTGAAGTTTTATAATTTTATATTTTACATTTAGGTCTTTGATCCATTTTTAGTTAATTTGTATATATTTTTATGCATTAAAGTTTTTTATATGGATATATCATTTGCTGTAGAAACTATCCTATCTATACTAAATTACCTTCTCAACTTTGTCAAAAATTGTCCATATTTATGCAGGCTTATTTCTGGACTCTCTATTCTACTCCATTGATCTATTTTTTTAATCTTTACACCAATACCACACTGTCTTGATTATGGTGGATTTATAATAAGTCTTAAGATACTGTTGGCCATAACAGTATGAGAAAACCATAATTCAAAAACAGTCATGTACCACAATGTTCGCTGCAGCACTATTTACAATAGCCAGGACATGGAAGCAACCTAAGAGTCCATCGACAGATAAATGGGTAAAGAAGATGTAGCACATATATACAATGGAATATTACTCAGCCATAAAAAGAAACGAAACTGAGTTATTTGTAGTGAGGTGGATGGACCCAGAGTCTGTCATACAGAGTGAAGTAAGTCAGAAAGAGAAAAACAAATACATATATATGGAATCTAAAAAAACAAAATGGTTCTGATGAACCTAGGGGCAGGACAGGAATAAAGACACAGACGTAAAGGATGGACTTGAGGACACAGGGAGGGGGAAGGGTAAGCTGGGATGAAGTGAGAGAGTAGCACTGACATATATACACTACCAAATGTAAAATAGATAGCTAGTGGGAAGCAGCTGCATCACACAGGGAAGTCTGCTTGGTGCTTTGTGACCACCTAGAGGGGTGGCATAGGGAGGGTGGGAGGGAGATGCAAGAGGGAGGGGATATGGGTATATATGTATACATATAGCTGATTCACTTTATTATACAGCAAAAACTAACAGAACATTGTAAAGCAATTATACTCCAATAAAGATGTTTAAAAAAAAGAAAGAGGGCTTCCCTGGTGGCGCAGTGGTTGAGAGTCCGCCTGCCGATGCAGGGGACATGGGTTCGTGCCCCGGTCTGGGAAGATCCCACATGCCACGGAACGGCTGGGCCCGTGAGCCATGGCCGCTGAGCCTGTGCGTCCGGAGTCTGTGCTCCGCAACGGGAGAGGCCACAAGAGTGAGAGGCCCGCGTACGGCAAAAAAAAGAAAGATACTGTTAGCCTTCCAACTTGGTGCTTAGTTTATAAAATTGTTTTTTGGCTATTCTAGCTCCTGTGCATTTGCATATAAATTTTAGAGTCAGCTTCTGAATTGATTTTGTTGAATCACTTTCTACCACAAAAGCCTGCTGGGATTTTTTCATTGGGTTTTCATTGAATCTATAGATCACTTTGGAGAGAATTAACATCTTAATATTGAGTCTTCCGACCTATGAACACAGTTTATCTCTCTATTTTTTCAGGTCTTTATTAGTTTTTCTCAGGTGTGTTTTGTAGTTTTCAGTATACGTATCTTTTGTCAGATTTATCCTTAAGTATTTAATATTTTTGATGTTATTGTAAAAGATATTTTTAAATTTCAATTTCCAGTTGTTTGTTACTGGAAATTGTATTTAGAAGTTGTATTTAGAAATACAGTTGATCTCTGTCTGTTAATCTAGTATCCTGCAACCTTGCTAAACTCAATTATTAGTTCTAGTCGCTTTTTTGTGGATTCCATTAGATTTTCTACATAGATAATCATGTAATCTGCCAATTAAGACAGTTTGACTTATTTCTTTCCAGTCTGGATACCTTTTATTTCTTTTTCTTGCCTATTGAACTGGCTAGAACCTCCAGTACAATGTTGAATTGAAATGGTCAGAGTGAACATCCTTGTCTTGTTCCTGATCTTGGGAGGCATTTAGTTTTCTACCATTAAGAATGCCATTAGCTGTAGGTTTTTCCTAGACACTTTTTATCAAACTGAGGATATCACCTTCAATTTATATTTTGCTGAGCATTTTTATCAGTAGTGGATGCTGGAGTTTGTTAAATGCTTTGACTGCATCTACTGAGAGAATCATTTTTCTTTTTGGTTTGTTAATATGGTAATATCTGTTAAAATTATAATGATAGATCAATTTTTTGTTAACCAACCTTGTATTCCTCGGATTAGTCCCACTTACTCATGGTATAAAATGCTTTTAATATGTTCCTAGATACAGTTTTATAGTATGGTTCACTAATATTTTGTTTAGAAATTTTGCATCATTGTTCATGAGGGATATTGGTCTTCAACTTTTTTTCTCGTAATATCTTTATCTGTTTTGGGTATCAGTGTAATCCTGGCCTCATAGAATTAATTGGGAAGTTGTCTCTCCTATTTAATTTTCAGGAAGAATTTGTGTAGAATTGATATTATTTCCTCCTTGAATGTGTGATAGAATTCTCCGGTGCAGTTAAAGGCACTGCTTTCCCTGTGGAAAAGTTGTTAACTACAGATTCTATTTCTTTAATGGATGTAGAGCTATTCACATTATCTATTACTTCTTGAATGAGCTTTGGTACTTTGTATCTTTCAAGAAATTTGTTCATTCTTCCAAGTTGTCTAATTTCCTGGTGTAATGTTTCTTTATTGCCCTTTTTATATTTGTAGAAACTGTAGTGAGGCCACCTCTTTTGTTCTTGACATTGGTGATTTGTGTCTTCTCTTTCTTTGCTGATCAGTCATGCTAGAGATTTATCAATTTTATTGATCTTGAAGAACCAGCTTTGGATGTCATTGGTTTTCCCTATTGTTTTTTTAATTTTTTTATGTCATTGATTTCTGCTTTTATATTAATTATTTCCTTTCTGCTATTTAGTCTTTAATTTGCTCATCTTTTTCTAATTTACTAAAATGGAAGCTGAGGTAATTGATTTGAGACCTCTTGTTTTCTGATATAGGCATTTAATGGTATGAATTCCCTCCTAAGTACTTCTTTAAAGGCATCTTACTAATTTGGATATGTTGTGTTTTCATTTTCATTCACTTAAAAACACTTTCTAATTTGCTTTTTGGTTTCTTCTTTGACCCTAAGTTATTTTGAGCTGTTGAGTTTCAAAATATTTAGGGATTTTCCAGGTATCTTTCTGGATTGACTTCTAATTTAACTCTAGTGTGTCAGAAAACATAGTATGAATGACGTGAATCCTTTGAAATTTATTTAGACTTATTTTATGTACCAGAATATGGTCTATCCTGTTAAATGTTCTGTGTGCAATTCAAAAGAATGTGTATTCTGCTGTTGTTGGGTTGAGTGTTATACAAATGTCAAGTAGAATGAATTGGTTGATAGTTGTTCAGATCTTCTATATCCTTACTGGTTTTCTGTCTGCTTATTATATCAATTATTGAGAAAGGGGTATTTGAAATCTCCAACTGTAATTCTGGACTTGCCTGTTTATTCTTGCAATTCTATCAGATTTTACTTCACGTACTTGAACTTCTGTTATTAGATACATAAACACTTGTATTGTTATGACCGCTTGATGAATTGTGCCCTTTATCATTATAAAATGGCTCGCTTTCCCTCTAGCAATATTTTTGTCCTAAGTCTCTTTTGTTTGATATTGATATAGCCGCCCCCAGCTTTCTTATGGCTACTGTTTGCATGGTATAGCCTTTTCCATACTTACATTTTCAACCTATTGTTTCTGTATATCTGAAGTGCACTTCTCATAGGTAACATATAGTAGAGTCTTGCTTTTTTATCAAATCTGACAATATCTACTTTCTAATAAGGGTATTCAGACAGCTTACATTTAATGGGATTCTTCATATGGTGTGTTCCAAAGTATTATTTTTCTCTATGTTTTCTATTCAACCCATCTGTTCTTTGTTCTCCTTTTAATTTTATTTGCTTTCTTTTGAATTTATTGAGCACTGTAAATGATTCACTTTATATCCTTTGTTGGCCTTTTAGTTGTAACTCTTTATTATTTAGTGATTGCTGTAGGATTTATTGTATACATCTTTAAGTTATCACAGTCTACTTTTAAGCGATATTATACCACTTCATGTCTAGAATAAGAACCTTACAATAGAGTACTTTCATTTCTCCACTCCTAACCTTTGTGTTATTGTTGTCAAACATTTTAATTTTGCATATGTTATAGCCCACATGTTACATTGTTGTTATTTTTGCTTTAACAGTCAATTAGCTTTTAAGGAGATTTAAATAAGAGGAGGATAGCATGTATTTATTCACATAGTTGTCATTTCCAAAGCTCTTCATTCTTTTGTGTATATCCTTTGTGATGAATTCTTTCAGCTTTTTTAAGTCTGAAAAAGTCTTTATTTCCCTTTTATCTGAGAATGATATTCTGGTTGGGTGTACAACTCTAGGTTGGCAGTTTTCAGTACTTTAAAAATGTTGCTCCATTGTCTTCTCACTTGTATTATTTCCAAGAAATCTGCCATCATCTTATCTTTGTTCCTTTACATGTAGCATAATTTTTTTCCTTTGGTTATTTTCAAGATTTTTTCCATCATCACTAGTTTTAACCCATTTGATTATTATATGCTTTAGTGTAGTTTTCTTCATGTTTCTTGTGCCAGGGGATCATTGAGCTTCTTGGATCTGTGGGTTTATAGTTTTCATTAAATTTGGGAAAGTATTGACCACTGTTTCTTTAAATATTTTATCTGCACCACCCTCTGTGTCTTTCCCTTCAGGGACTTCAATTGCACACATATTAAGACACTTGAAGTAGTCCTATAGCTCTTTTTTTAAATCGGTTTCTGGTTGTTTGTTTTAAAATTTTATCTCTGTACTTCATCTTGGATCGTTTTTATTGCTATATTGTCAAATTCACCAATCTTTCTTTTTGCAATGTCTAATATGCTGTTAATCCCAACCAGTGTATTTTTCATCTCATACAATGTAGTTTTTATCTCTAAAGATTGAATTTGTATCTTTTTAATACATTCCATGTCCCTATTTAACGTTTTTAATGTTTGAAATAACATCATAACTGTTTTAATGTCCTTCTCTGTTGATTCTAATATCTATGTCAGTTCTGGGTTGGTTTCAATGATCTCTTCATTATAGCTCTCATTTTCTTGCTTCTTTTTGATTGGTTATTTTTGATTGGGTGCTGGACATTTCTTTATTTTTTTAATGTTTTTAATCTTTGTTTGGGGATGCAGTTGTTTAGAAACAGTTTGATCCTTTATGGCCTTACTTTTAAGATTTGTTAAGGTGGAACCCAGTCAGTTCTCAGTCTAGGGCTAAGTGTTCCTGACTACTGAAGCCAGACCCTTGCGGGTACCCTACCCAGTGCCCTGTGAATCTTGAGGTTTTCTAGTCTGGCTGTTGGGAACAAGCAGTATTCCTGGCCTTGTGTGAGTCCTGTGCGCTATTACTTCTAATCTTTTCCAGTGGTTAGTTCCCCAGCCATGGGTAGTTTCATCACTCTGTGCTGATCAGTACTAGGTTGAATACTTGAGAAGACCTACTACAAATCTCCAGAGTTCTCTCCTCTCCAGCACTCTGTCCTGGAAATGTTGCTACCTTGGCCTCCCTGGACTCTCAGCTCTAGCTCCTCAGTTCAGAGAGTCTGCCAGGCTCCACCTGAGTTCCCTCTCTCTGAGCCATGGCCCGAAAACTCTGTCAGTGCAGTAAGCTGGGAAACGGCTAGTGCTCACCTCCCTGACTTCCCACCTCTCCAGGATCACTGTCTTTTGCTGTTTGATGTCTAGTGTCTTGCAAACGGTTGTTTTACACATTTTGTTCAGTTTTTGGTTGTTTCCGGTAAGCGGAAAGATCTGGTCGCTGTTACTTCCTCTAGGCCAGAAGTGGAAGTTCTCATGAGCAAGTTTGTGATTTTCCCAGGGGAACTGAATGAGACTGATGTTTGTGCAGCACTTGGCACTTGGCAGGTACTCAGCAAATACCTGGGTGTTCCCTGACTCTGAACCTGGTTGTTCATTCTTCCTGGTTTTACTTTGGGTTATCAACCTGATTCCTGGCTGAGCTTTAGGTCACGGTCTCTATGACAGTCCATCAAAGCGGATAATCACTTATGGGCTATTTATGTTTTAATATCATCAGTTTCAGAATCCTGCTACACAAAGAAGATGAAGGTAAATGTAGACATTTACCTTCTCTGTGAAATTTCATCTAATCCAGCCTACATGAATTATTCATTTATTTATAGTAGAAATATCAGTAGGTTTTAGAAGATCAGGGATGTGTGGTGGACAGAATTTAAGAGGACCATGCTATTTGTTACCCCTCATAATTTTGAGGGGGTTTCCTACTAGGCCATGAACTTCAACCTTTTATTTCCTCTTTTGTCCCATCAGATTTCCCGAGGAGCTATATGAAGGACAGATGAATGTTTGCCAGAACTTAACCACTTCTTTCTTCTCTTGTCTTCTCTCCTGTGACAGTGTCTGGAGGCCGCAGCCGCCTGCACCTCATTGATCTTGGCAGCTGTGTGAAAGCTCTTAGCAAAAATCGGGAAGGAGGCTCAGGACTGTGCCTCTCACTGTCTGCTCTGGGCAATGTCATCCTGGCTCTCGTCAATGGCAGCAAACACATCCCATACAAGTAAGTGACTCTTCTACTCAAAGAATGGGATGAGGAAAGCATGGTGCGAGGGCTGTGTGTGGGATTCTCTGACCAGTGTCATCTGGGGAGAGTTGTACTACAGAGGTACAGTATGGACCACATTGTTAGTTCAGTGCCAGAAACCAGACTTCACTAACAATTGTGTAATGCATGATCTTCCAAATTCAAAAGCTACAGAAATATTTAAATTTACCCCAACGCTAACATTAGGCTGCTCAAGTCAGAAATAAGAAGAAGTTATCTCAGTTGAGGTCTCCAATCACAATTGCCATTGGTAGATTATTGTCACCATTGTACAGATGCTTTATAGTGACGAGAGCAAGGGCCATAAGATTGAATTACCCTTCCCTTAGGAATAGGGCTGCCATATTTAACCAATAAAAATATGGGATACACAGTTACATTTGAATTTCAGGTAAACAACAAGTAGTTTTTAGTATAAGCCTCCCCCCAGTGTTGCATCAGCTATATGGGCATCCTGTATTTTATCTGGTAGTCCTATTTAGGAGAACTTAAAAAGCTTGGGGAATTACCACCCACCATCCTATGCAGATGTTTATTTCACTTCCAAGATCCTTTTCCTCTTTCTGTTGCTGCTCCATGAAGATGAAATTAGAACTTCTCCTATGTCTGGAATAGCCAGAGACTTGCCATATCATCTGTGCTCATGAATGGCCCAGCCCTGGAGCCACCCCTCACCACCATCACCCCAACTCGTCTTTGTCATTGGACAATGTGATGATGGGATGATGGGTACTCTCCTGTTTTTTCAGGCCCTGCCAATGTCCAGCTGCACCTTCCACTAGCTGAACCTTCCTTCACATCTCATAAACTGAGGGTTATAGCTGTATATCTTATCTATATCTCAAGGATAAAAGGCTCAGAGTGATATGTGTATGAAAGTTTTTTGTGAAATGTGTAACACTCTAGTCAATAACCAATAATGATAATGTGGTTGAGCCTATCCTCGCCTATTTAAATGGAAATAACACCTACCTTACCGAGTTGCCTTGAGGATTAAGCAAATATACAGTACATAGAATCATTTTTGTTTAATCTGTAGGATCCTACAAAATATAAATTACTGTTGTGTAGGACGGAAAAGGCAAGTCGGGCAGTTTGTTCTACAATCGCTGAGGTTCAGGACAAGTCCTTAAGCTCTCCTTCCCCTCTGCCCTAAGCTGATGCCAACACTGTGCCTTTATTCTCCACCAGGAAGCCCATTACTAGACTACTTTAGGAGCTTAAATAGAGATTATAATCTTGTCTGTCTCAATTCTTGAAATTTGGAATCCTGGGATAAACCCAGAAATGGCTTTTCTACCCCTTGTGAGGATTCTTTTCTCTGAGAAAAAATTCAATAGAAGGTTTATATAGTTTCATTCAGTATCATTTCTGCAGTTGAATAAAGTCAACTTGTGATTACAAGGAAAGAGAGAAAGAGAGGAAGGAAGGATGGAAGGAAGGAAGGGAGGGAGGGAGGGAAAGCAGGAGGGAGGAAAAGAAAGAAAGAGGAAAGAAAGAAAGAAAAGAAGGAAAGAAAGAAAGGAAAGAGAGAGAGGGAGGGAGGGAGGAAAAGAAAGAAAGAGGAAAGAAAAAAAGAAAAAAAAAGGAAGGAAGGAAAGGAAGGAAGGAAGAAAGAAGAAAGAAAAGAAAGAAAGGAAAGGAAAGAGAGAAGAGAGGGAGGGGAAAAAAAAAGGTCTGCAGAGGTACTGTCAAGGTTGGAGATCTTAGAAAGGAAAGAGTTATCAGGCCTCATTGGTTTCCCTGTCCATAAAAAGGGAAGCATGTCTATTAATGTAATAACTTAATAGATCATGGCATAGACAGAGTTCAAAATACCACCTTATAAGGTCACTGATTATGTATTTTACTTACATTATTTCTGTAAAGTGACATACTTTTATGATTTCAATAGTTGAATTGATGGTAGGAGGGATGGATGAATGCAAGCATATGAAATTACTTTTACTTTAGATAAAGTAACTTCTTTTCGGTTCCAGTTGGGTTTTATTATAAACCTAAAGGGAAACATTAAGAATTGTTTTTATTAGTAGTTCAAGGTCTCTTGTTAAATTAAACATATCTAACATCAGCTAGCCACAACGACCAGCTACCTGCCCACTTGGGAGGGCTGACAAAGTGTGAAAACTCCACTCACCATTCTCTGCAGACATCTGTCTGCTTCAGTTCCCTTCCTTCCCTTCTGGCTCCGAGGGAGTGGTGATTAAAGCGTTTCTATGTCTGAAGTTGGCACAGACGTAACATAAATGTGGTGTCTATGTAAGACACAGGCATAGAGTTGTCCCCCACCATCAGGATCCTCCTAGGGATCTTGCAGAGTTGCCCACTGCTTGATGCCAGGAAACATGGTGGCCTGGCCATGCGGCCGGCTCTGTCCTCCCCGAAACATTTGTTGACAGTGCACTTGTACAGCCAGTTCTATCAGCCCTCCGTCCTTAATGCCCATCATTGTGTGTAAGCTTTCAAAGACCCTTGCTGTAATATCGTTTCAGATTCTCAGCCACAGCATATATTCAATATTTGGTTCTGCAAATACATTTGCAAAGTGATTAATCAACTAGAAACTATCCTCTTTCGAGGCACAGGAAGATAAGGCAAAGATTAACTCAGATCACCCAGCCAGCTGGTGGCAGGATCAAACCGCATCACTTTTCACAGCCTCAGAGACCTTGGCAGTTTGTTGCCAATCCACTCCCCCCAACCTCATCAAGCTCTGTAATATATTAGCTGCCTTTGCTCTGCACAGCATGAGGTCTTCAGCACAGCAGGCTGGCCCAGATTTCTTTTATCAGTTCAGTCGGCGCTCCAAAGCCACATCACATGGCATTTGTTAGCGTACTAAACACCTTTCCCATGTTAAACCTTGTCTTTGCAGTAGGTTCCTAAGACAGGGAAGCTTTTCTGCCCTTGCAGTTTCCTCTTATTCCTGTTCACTTACAGGAAAAAACGGAAAACCAAACTCCGTTCGCTACCTTCCCCCACTCTTCCAAAACACAAAAACCCACTCACGTTTGTCACCCTGGACACTTCTGTGCTTGGAACCTGCATCATTTGTGTTTGCTTCTGGGAAATTAACTGGAATGTGCACAGAGAGGATGTAGCCTGTCCTCGTTTCTCTTCATCATCGTTCCAGACTCTGTCATGTGAGCAAGCCTGAAAGCGAGTTTGTATTCATTACCCATCACAGGTGCTCCCACGGGCACTCTTAGGTGTGCTCTCAGTGGTTTTGACTTTGCAAATGATATTGCCTTTAGATATGACACATGCAAGTGCAGAACAGGTTCCCAGCCTCAGCCACGACATAGCACAGGCTCACCGACAAATCCAAGTGCTATAAATCAATCCCAAATGGTGACACCATTCAGAAAAGCATTCAGGGACAGCAGGGAGACCACCAAGGGCTCCAGCCTCCTAGTCAGTTCTGCACGGACAGGCTGCACAAAACTCCCTAACTTTGGGGAACCTCTTGTCTAGGGGAAGCTGTCATAGTCCTAAGCATGTTGACAGTGCATTTGCCAATTTCCTTCCGTCGCTCAGCCATTTGCTATTCCTCGACACTTCTTGGGCACTAAGGTTGTAGGAGCCTTCCCTTCGATAGATGAGAAAAATTAGGCAGAGACGTCGAAATGAATTCCCATGACAAAAACAAGCGTTGCAGGCACACACCACTAAAACTGGTGCCCACAAGGGCCACCACAGGAATCTGGCAGTGTGCCCTTAGCTTTGGCTAAAGTGCTGTTAGATCCCAGCTGATCTGCAGGACTACAGTCTTTCCAGAGACTTGGAAATTCTAACGACCCCCAAGTTCTCTCGGAATAGAATTTTTCGTCCCTTTTAGATGTCTGGTAAGGCGAAGCATACCCTTCACACTTACTTTAAGCCTGAAACATTTTTCCTTCGTTTGTAACTGTTATTCCATTTGGATAAATAATGACTTTAATAGGTCAAACGGTCTATCTGATTATTTGCCAACAAGATGCTGTCCTCTGTTTCTAAACAACAGATATGTTATCATGTCCCGGCTTCCGTTGAACAAGAGGTCATGGAAGGTCATTCTGTGACCCTCTCGGGTTGTGTCTATCTGAGATGCTATCCCCAAGTGGCTTGAAGCATGGTTCTGCATGAACAATCCCATGATCGAATTGGTGCTCGATGCCTCTCTTTTAGGGTTTTGGTCTGTGTGGTTCAGACCAAGACGAAATCCTTGTATTTTGGAATCTGTCACTGACATACTCTGGGGCTCAGGCAGCTGACTTCCTCACGCCCTTGTTCTCTCTGGAGAAGCAGGTGGAACCTGAGGCAGTTTGCTGTCACGAGGTTCAGTCTGCAGGCCAACACCACTGCAGGGGCCACTTTAGAAGCGGTTGTTCTACAAAAGTGATAAGGATGCCTGTCATCAGGATCTGGAACGGAGGCACTTTTCCTCCTAAGGCCCTAGTGAGGAGTCAGGCACTAAGGTCACGTTTAAGAGAAAAGCAGCATCAGAGCACAGCATTTCATTCAAACCAGCAAGCATCACTAGAGACTCAAATTCAAGTTGGTGACTTATGGAGAAATGACAGTTTGTAAACAGAGGCGACTTTTTCAAAATGTTAACACCTCTTCTCATCCATGCTGGAACCTGCAGGCCTAAGATGTCATAAGGCCTTCACAGGACTTGCATCTCTGAAGAATGTGGACGTTCCTATGCCTTGCTTTGAGAAATATTTCCCCCCAGTAGCCATTTAGATACCGGGTTTGTCTCTGCTTTCTCAGAACTGGAAACCCACTCAGTGTCTGGGAAGCTAGAGAAAGGAGCTCATGACCGATATGAGCTATAATACTCAGTTCCCCTGACTCACACAGGAGACAAAAGGTTTGTCCCTCGTGACTCAAATGCATATTATTTACAAAATGAAATTAAAAAGATATTTTCCAGGAAAAATGCAAAGGAATATCAATTCTGCAGATTTATTTAAGATAGCATGTAATGGAGAGCAGCTCTGTGTAAGAATCTTCGTGTGTGTGTGTGTGTGATATGAGACACATACATATGCATGTTTAGCAACCTGTAAATGTACGTTAATGCTGTATTATCTCCTCCTGATTTACAGGGAGAACATCAATTTAGAACTATTTGCACAAACTCCAGATACCAGTTTATAGCATTCCCTATTTAGAAATAAAATAACCAAAGTCTCAGGTTGCCAAGCAACGGCAGCAATGATAATTCTTAGTGTTGCTGCTTCAGAAATATACATTTTTATACATTTTAATGACTGTTAGGATGCAGAGGAAGTAAGTTCAGAAAATCACCAGCACATACGTCTCTTTTGTATGAGATTTTAGCATCTCTTTCCTTTCATGCTTCCCTCCTACCTCTGTTTGCTTCCCTGGCCAGTGGTATCTTCACATATAATTATGAAAATTTTCAGAGATTGATATTATTTTCTTAAGAGTTGAGGCATCAACTACCAGTAAATGAACTCTGCCAGGTGTATCACAGAAGCATGCAGGTCACTCAGGGAGAAATGAGGCTGTCTGGGGATCGGCTGGGATCACAAGCCCTGGGTTCAAGCAGCGGTCCTTCCACCACTGGTTTGACACATACACTGTACGCATCGTCCTTTTTGTTCCCAGGAGGACCCCTTCGTGCCCCCTCACAGAGCAGATTGTTAGGCCCCCAACTCAGTCATGATCCCTGGCAGCAAAGCCGTGGCATATATTTTTCTTTGTCTACCACGGCTAGTCCCTCTTGGATAATGAGCTTATGGTTTTAGGACTGAGCAGAAATCAGGAGGTTTCTTCATTTCCCTTTTGGCTTTTCAAGAGGTTTTCTTCCTTTATGTTCAATTTCTGAGAGTCCTAATCAGACTCTCTTCTCTCCAGATTCCGAACCAGTTGGCAAATAGATACAAGGGTATGGTTGGGAATTAAAATTCTCCATCTGCTGAATCCTAGCAGAGTGGAAGGAGGTCTCCTCCTATCCCCCCACAAGCATAGACCCCAGGACTCAGGAATGGGCAGAATTGGATCAGCAGAGCAATCCCTTACCCATAGAGCCACATGGCTCAAGAGGAGGGGTGTGTGTGACCTACAGGGGGACAGAGAGACAGACAGCATTGGGCTGTACGTGCCCATGGCCATGTTTACCAGTGCCACCAGTCAGACCTTTTTCCTCCTGTGAGAAGAAGTAAATAAAAGGGCAGAGGGCTTCCCTGGTGGCGCAGTGGTTGAGAGTCCGCCTGCCAATGCAGGGGACACGGGTTCATGCCCTGGTCCGGGAGGATCCCACATGCTGCGAAGCAACTAGGCCCGCGAGCCACAACTACTGAGCCTGCATGCCTGGAGCCTGTGCTCCGCAACGGGAGAGGCCGCGATAGTGAGGGGCCCGCGCACCGCGATGAAGAGTGGCCCCCGTTCGCCACAACTAGAGAAAGCCCTCGCGCGGAAATGAAGACCCAACACAGCCAAAAATGAATATAAAATTTTAAAAAAAAGGGGGGGCAGAAAGAAGGATGGGAACTTTGTTCTCCTTTTTTCCAAGGGGTTAGAGATTCCTGATTTATGGACTTGCTGGGTCATAGGGAGAAGGAAAAACTCGTTTCCGT
Source organism: Grampus griseus (assembly GCF_964374135.1). Classification (NCBI taxonomy): domain Eukaryota; kingdom Metazoa; phylum Chordata; class Mammalia; order Artiodactyla; family Delphinidae; genus Grampus; species Grampus griseus. The sequence goes on along the minus strand of NC_139017.1, from coordinate 25,539,556 downwards.
TACTTGTTTTCTGGGTTTCCAGCTCGGATCCAGGTGGTTGGCGTGTGCATACGTGAGCTCTGGGTGAGGGCTCTTCCATGGTGTGAGCGTGGTGACAACAGATCGTGTCATCGTTTCCTTACTGTGCATCCGGAGCTGCTCTAAATGCTTCCTGGGTGTTTAATTCTGCCGAGAGCCTCATGGCATAGATACTGCTTTGGTCGTACTCATACTACAGATGGAGAAATTGCAACAAGAGGAGGAAGTGACTTGTCCATGTCTACGTGGCTGATAGGCAACAGGGCTACTCCACTGTCTCCTGGTATATCACCACTTCCTAGCACAGTGTCTGGAAGGCTGTGGTCCTCAATCAATATCTGTTGAAATAACAAATGAGGCCAGACAATGGATCTAATGTATCTGCAAAGCTTAAATATGTGCAGTAGGTTTTAAGTGAAAGCGTGAGTCCCAGGCGTGGGACCACCTGTGGCCAGCTGTACATTCAGGGTCATCTCCTGGCCTCACCTTTTCTGTGACGGTGAAGCTGGACTGACTGCCAGATACTTGTGACAGTGAGGAAAGTGAAATACGGAAGATGAGGACGGGAAAGAACTCTCCCTTCCAGAACCTAAGCCACTCGGCAGGGCTGAATCAGAGGAACCCAACAGTCCCAATCCCATATTCTGGGCACCTCCAGCAGACAATCTCAGCAAATCTCAGCTATTTCACAAGTCTTCTTCTCTCTCTTAATTTCTGTCATCTTTCTCATGTAAGAGCCTGAAAGTTCATGTAGCCATTTCATGTACCCCATTCACGGGCAAAGCTGCAGGATGCCCTGATGCTCTCTTAGGATACAAGACCCCCAGACAGCCCTCCTGCCTGGCCTCCAGCACAAGAAGGGTGACCATCTCCCACGCTGGAGCCTGCACATGGGCACAGCCTCCCGATAAGACAGTTTCCAGCCCACTTCCCCCCTGGTGGCAGCTTCTGTAGGTGTGTTGAAGCATTCCTGAGTGAACAGATTCCTGTCAGAATAGGAGAGGTTATCACCCAGTCTGGGTCTTGAAGTTCTGCTGAACAGGAAAGGTAAGGAAGGGAGAGTCAAGAGGTGAGGATGACAGCAAGGGTGTCAGGGCATGAGATAATGAGCTTCCTCCAACACCTGTCTAATGATAAAAGCTTTGGGCATTTCCACAATCGGCAGATGAGATAGTCAATCTATCAACTGGAATTTGTGAAGTTTCTTCAGGCTGCGCTCCCAGAGAAGTATGTGAAGTCAAAAATCTGTGGTTTCCGAAAGAGATGAATTGTGACACGGACCCGGGAGGTGACACTGAGCTGACACCAGGGAGGCATGGGTCCTCGTGCCAGTGCCACTGCCCACCTGCGAACGCTCACTCTTCCTGCGCTTTTCATTCTCCACCAGCTAAATCATAATAACCATCTTCTTTACCTCAGAAACGTGGTAGGTACCATTGAGACAATGTCTGCGATAGCCCTTTAAAGAAACAGGCTTCAAAGGCAAAAATATGACTGTTTTAAAATATTTCAAAACATTATAACCCAGACTGATCTGGCACTATTTATCTTTTTATCTTGATTTTAAACGTATGTGTTGCTTTTGGCCAAATGGATTATAATTACCTTTTGTTGAAACAGAAGCTTCATGCATTTTTCAACGAGTTTGTGTGCCTAATGTACAGGGTCACTGCCAGATACAGACATCTAATTTAAGAGAACGTAACCCTAAGTACTCTGCACAAGGAGAGAAGTAACAGGTTCCTTAGGAAGTGAAGGACTCCACCCGCCACCTCCCTCAGTGAGGCCGTCAGACCTGAGAGTGGGTGGAGGTTGTGGGTGAGCAGAGGGTGCTCGACCCCCAGTTGCATCTGTCTGGCCCACTGACCGCTGCCATTCAAATGTTTAAAGATACAAATGTTTCATATAACATGGCCTTTGAATACAAGCCACGCCTTTCTGGTGCTCAGCCAGAGACAGTGATGTGTTCCAACCCTGACCGTGTTAGATCTCCTGAGAGAAGCGTTTTGCTTCCAAAGAGATTTTTAAGGCTGACCTTGATGATACAAATTTTACCTTACACTTTAGATCCCAAGTGATACATAAAGTTTATTATTCATGAAGCACAGTGATATTCTGATCAGCAAGGTGAATTTTGGCCCAAAGGAGCCAGCTGAGTGAGGAGTTTACGCACCTAATTTTGTTACAAGTCTGATGGAGGCTACCAAACATATACAGGAGATACTCCGAGAAATACGTAGTAGAATATCTGTAAGTTCTTTGATCCATTTAGTCATTCATTATCTATTAATTAAAAAATACTTATTAGACCCCTACAATACACAAGACACTGGAAATATAACGGAGAAACATAGATGATCTCCACTCCTGGACAATTTACAGTGTAGGGGAGATAGAGACATAAACAGCCAGGTCCCACACCTGGTAATATGCAACACCGGTGTTTAACCCGCACCGTGGAAAGGGGAACCCAAGCAAGGCTGAGGGAATCAGAAATACTGTAGTAAAGGCTGTCTGGGGGGACTTCCCTGGCTGGCCAGTGGTTAAGACTTTGCCTTCTGATGCGGGGGGTGCAGGTTCGATTCCTGGTTGGGGAGCTAAGATCCCCCATGCCTTGTGGCCAAAAAAACAAAAACATAAAACAGAAGCAATATTGTAACAAATTCAATAAAGACTTTAAAAATGGTCCATATCAAAAAAAAAAAAATCTTAAAAAAAAAGGCTGTCTGGGCAGAGGTGGTGATCCTGAAACTCTCCTCACTGACTCCCACTCTTTCTCCATTCTCACTCCTCTGTTTTCCAAAGTTTCCCACAGTCCATCCTTAAATGCTTGAGCCATTTCACAGCTGTTCTGTCATTCCCTAGAATGATGTAGACATTGCCTGATACAAATCATGATAAACTGCTGGGCCAAATGCAAGACTCCGAATCTACAGCTAATTGTTATCTTTAATGATAACTAATCATCATATCACAAGTCATGTTGCTACTAGGAGAAAACAGCCAAAGTGGGAGGGCTTTAATTTAGTTCGGGGCCAATGCACATGGAGCCCAAGATGCCCTCGGGTACGCACAGGGCTCCACGATTAGTCAAGGATAGCTTGATTTAGGCACAGTTAGTCATTAGAAGGGATAGAGCATACAAATGAGTTGGGGCTTAATTCATTTAAAAACTGTCTTGAACGTTAATAGAGCTTCAATCAGAGTATCCAACCATAAATTCTCACCTGTTTCACAACTGGTTCAGGCTTCATTGAGCATTAATAGATTTTTTTTCGCCCATGCAAATGAGGCGATAATTCATTTCATGTGTAATTGAACAATTTCCAAATAGTTATATTCATGGAGCAGTTAAGTTGTACCAAATTGTCTAATGTACCTAGCAATTTTTTAAGTAAAATAGAGCTGAATTTTATTTTTGATATAATAAAGAGAGAACTGAAGAAATAGAGATGGTTATGGTACATTTGTTACTGCTTTGAAGAGTAGTAGACTTTACGATATTCCTTCGGGGCAATGGCCACAATTGCTACTTATTTTTGTTTTTCCTGACCATTCTTTCTTATCCTACTCCCTACCAGCAAAATCAGTAAAAATGTTGGGAGTTTCTAGGTTTGGATGAAAGGAAGTAGTGTCAGGGCCCACACTTTATAAGCATGCGTTTCCTAGTTCTGTGCCGCAACATGCCAATTTTACTGAGGGTTAAATACATCTGTCCTAAAAGTACTGTGTGAGCTCTTCCCTTCAGACCACTTACCTTATGCCTCCCATGAACCTTGCATCCCCGAGCATGAAATCCTATGCTGAGGACTAGCTGCAATTGTTGTTTGTATTGAGAGGATTCGTATGTAGTTTCCTGAACAAAGTCCAGGGAAGGCCCTAGGGCACATGACATACCCACTGTTTCCTTCTGAGGATTCTTTGTGGTGAAGGCAAAGAAGGCTTTAGTTTCATCTACCCTCCACACAGCTGCCAGAATGTGTCTTTAAAATGTAGTTCTGATGTCACCCCCTTCTTTAAATCCATCAATGGCTCCTTGTCAGCTACACGTTCAAACCCTTTTATGGCCTAAGAGGCTGTTTATAATTTGGGCCATGCCCACCTTTCTGATCATAGAAACTATGTACAGTCTCCTGAAGCCCCCATGCCCTCTCACGCTCCCATGCTTTGTCGATGCTACTTCTTCTGCTTACAGTGGCCTTGTCCATTCATTCATTCATTCATTCAATGAATAGTTACCAAGAACATGCTATATTTCAGGACTGACCTGGATCTCCGTCTCTCCTTAGTGAGTTTCTGCTTATTTCTCTTACATGTTTTAATTGTGAACTGTGTCATATATACAAATGTAGAAGCACACGTGCCCAATCTATAAAATAACAAGTTAAATACCTGTGTGCCCACCACCCAGGTTAGGAAATAGAACATTTCAGTGCCTCGGAAGGCCCCTGTGTGCTCTTCTGTGACTGTGCTGCCCTTCCGCCTTTCCCAGAGGAGACCACTGTGCTGAAAAAGTTTTGTGTTTACAATCCTTTTGCTTGACTTACAATTTTACCACCTAAATTTGTAGCCCTAAAAACTATATTGTTTAGTTTTGTCTGTTTTTGAACTTTTCCTACATAGAATTGTACTCTCCCTGGCCCTTCTATAACTTACTTTTTTCAATTAATATTTCACTTTGACATCCATATTGATGTGTGTAGCTATAGTTTATTAATTTTCATTGATGTGTGAGCTTTTCATTGTGGGAGGATATCTAACCCATGTCTGCATCTGATGAGATGACCACATGGCTTTCCTCCTTTAATTCTTTAATATGGTAAATTACATAAATCAAGTTTCTAATATTAAAAATTCTGGCATTCCTTCCTGCATCTCCTTTGAGGCTTATCTCAAATATTATCTCCTCTTTGAAGCCTTCTCTGATCTCTTTTCCTCCCTCCCAATTCTTTGCTCCAGAAAAGTTGTTTCCCTCCTCTAATCCCCTATGGCATTCTGTAGGTATTTCACTGTAGGCACTGATGTTATATTTTAATTATTTGTTTACATGCATATCTCTCCTACCACATGAGCTCAGCAAGATAATGATGAAATCTTTTTCTTCAGGTTCCTTATTATTTTTGCACTAATTTGAATTAAACTAACCTGATCCAAACCCTACTTCTTAGTAGCAGAGATGAGTCCGACATCTGCCTTCAACTTTTGATGGCCTGCCTCACTACCTGGAGGATACTGTGGGCCCCCAGACTTGCACTGTGGCCATCAGAGCCCCATTCTCAACTAGTACAAAGTGCGTCTTTTTTGCAGTGTCAGCTGTTTAGGACAGGCACTGAAGGAGAGGCACTTAAGCTATAGCCCTACTTTCTGAATCAGATATAGAGCAGAATTATATTCACTCTACTAGGTTATTTTGACAATTCCTCAAGCAGCTATGATGTATAAAGCATTATTCTAAGCATTAGGGCTGATGCACAAAGCTTACAGACGAGTTGGACAGAAGAAACCAGTACATAAATTAGAATGCAAGGCATAATAAAGCAGTTAAAAGGCACATGATAAAGACATTCAAGGAAGAGGTGAGAAGTTCCAGTAAGTCATCAGTGAATATGGCTTCTCTGATGATAACAAAATAAATACTAGATATGAATATAGGTTCCTATTTACTGCTACAGCCCTCCAAATGTCTAGAATTTGGCAGAAGCAAATATGCCTTAGAGTTCATCCAAGAGATTTCCTTACTCAGACTACATCTTTATTATAATCATGTCTTGCATGGCTTTGAAGTTGGTGCCCTATGGGCCTAAGTATAGGGAAGTTCCAGGAATGCATTAGAACCCTAAGGAAAGGCTGTCGTTATGACTAATTAATGTCCCCAGGTTTGGGAATGGCAGCACATCTCTTGACAACAATGTAAATTTTGAGCTACATCTAGAAAACCTTGTACCCTGGTGCCAAGAAGGACAGTTAGGCTATGTGTGGATGGGGCTTCATCAGCTCTTGTGATTAACGTTTCACAATAAGGGTGATGGTAGTCTCTCCTTTGTAAAGTCCAGGAGGTGCCTGCAAGCCCTTCCAACTTCTGGGTAATTTAACCTCCACCCACTCTAGGAAAATGGACAAATCCACAACCCATATCTCTACCCACTGTGGCCTCCTTGACAATCAAATTCTGAAAAAGCAAACTTCCCTGCTTGATTACTTGCTGGAATAATGAAACCCATCTCGGCCCCTGCTTGATGATTTCCTTCGGAAAAGGAGAATAGCCACTTTCAAAAAACCATACAATTTGACCTTTCCAAAAGCCAAAGGTTTCTGCTCACCAAAGTCATTCATTTGAGCCTATAATTTGTAAATGAAAGGGACCAAGGGACTATTCCTCTAAAAGCTTTTTGGATGAGTTGGAATCGCCCTTTGGCATTAAGTCCTCTGTTCAAGACCCATTTAAGGACCCATTTCACATGGTCTTGGAACCATGGGTAGTGCGCAAAAGCAATAAGAGTAGCAAAGCTACCATTTTGGAGTATTTGCTAGGTACAAGCCCAGTCTATACAATACAAATATTCTGTTTACATCTTCACACCAACCCTAGAAGTAGATGCTATTGTTTCTCCCATTTTACAGATGAAGATCCTGAGACACAGAAATGTGAAGCAAATTGACCTCCTCCTCCTCCTTCTCCATCATCATCATTACCACAACCATCATCTAGTGCTTACTATGAGCCACTGCCTATACTCACTTCTTTGTATTTATTTTTTTAACTCATTTCATCTTCGTGACAACTCCATGGAGTCAGTACTACAAATTGACCAAAGGAAGTTTACTCCAAATTTCCTTTGTCATGGCAGCCAGGAGCATGCAGTAGCAGATAACAGAAATCTCTGTAGCCACATTTGATTTAGCACTGTTAATGGAGCTGGTAAGGGAAAAATTATAAACAAGCAAAGTTTGACTCCTGTGACTCACTAACACCTCTCCCCTCAATTCTGTGCCTCTTCCTCCCAATGAGTACCTCCCTTACCCCCTCCACAGGTACCCTGTACCTTGGTGATGTCTGGAAATGCCCAGTGCCTGCCACTCCACCACCATCCTCCTGGTTGTACCACTGTTAAGAGCCCCCAGTGCCCTAGACCTCATTTTACTCTATACCTACATCAAAACTGCTCTTCCCTGTGGGCTATCCCTTCACACCTTGCTCCGTGGTAAGATAATGTGCTCTCTTAGGTCAAATTAGAAAGGTAGTATCTAGAGATAGCAGAAGCAAGAAGAACTACAATCCTGCAGCCTATGGAACAAAAACCACATTCACAGAAAGATGCATAAGATGAAAAGTCAGAGGGCTATGTACCAGATGAAGGAACAAGATAAAACCCCAGAAACACAACTAAATTAAATGGAGATAAGCCATCTTCCAGAAAAAGAACTCAGAATAATGATAGTGAAGATGATCCAGGACCTCAGAAAAATAATGGAGGCAAAGATCGAGAAGATGTAAGAAATGTTTAACAAAGATCTAGCATAATTAAAGAACAAACAAACAGACATGAACAATACAATAACTGAAATGAAAAATACACTAGAAGGAATCAGTAGCAGAATAACTGAGGCAGAAGAATGGATAAGTGACCTGGAACACAGAATGGTGGCATTCACTGCTGCAGAACAGAATAAAGAAAAAAACAAAATGAAAAGAAATGAAGACAGCCTGAGAGACCTCTGGGACAACATTAAACACAACAACATTCACATTATAGGGGTCCCAGAAGGAGAAGAGAGAGAGAAAGGACCTGAGAAAATATTTGAAGAGATTATAGTTGAAAACATCACTAACATGGGAAAGGAAATAACCACCCAAGTCCAGGAAGTGCAGAGAGTCCCATACAGGATAAACCCAAGGAGAAACATGCCAAGACACATAGTAATCAAATTGGCAAAAATTAAAGACAAAGAAAAATTATTGAAAGCAGCAAGGGAAAAACGACAAATAGCATACAAGGGAACTGCCATAAGGTTAACAGCTGATTTCTCAGCAGAAACTCTACAAGCCAGAAGGGAGTGGCATGATATACTTAAAGTGATAAAAGGGAAGAATCTACAACCAACATTACTCTACCCAGCAAGGATCTCATTCAGATTTCACAGAGAAATCAAAACCTTTACAGACAAGCAAAAGCTAAGAGAATTCAGCACCAGCAAACCAGCTCTACAAAAAATGCTAAAGGAATTTCTCTAAGTGGGAAACACAAGAGAAGAAAAGGACCTACAAAAACAAAGCCAAAACGATTAAGAAAATGGTCATAGGAACATACATATCGATAATTACCTTAAATATGAATGGATTAAATGCTCCAACCAAAAGACACAGGCTTGCTGAATGGATACAAAAACAAGACCCATATATATGCTGTCTACAAGAGACACACTTCAGACCTAGACACACATACAGACTGAAAGTGAGGGGATGGAAAAAGATATTCCATGCAAATGGAAATCAAAAGAAAGCTGGAGTAGCAATACTCATATCAGATAAAATAGACTTTAAAATAAAAAATGTTACAAGAGACAAGGAAGGACACTGCATAATGATCAAGGGATCAATCCAAGAAGAAGATATAACAATAATAAATATATATACACCCAACATAGGAGCACCTCAATACATAAGGCAACTGCTAACAGCTCTAAAAGAGGAAATCGACAGTAACACAATAATAGTGGGGGACTTTAACACCTCACTTACACCAGTGGACAGATCATCAAACAGAAAATTAATAAGGAAACACAAGCTTTAAAGGACACAATAGACCAGATAGATTTAATTGATATTTATAGGATATTCCATCCCAAAACAGCAGATTACGCTTTCTTCTCAAGTGCGCACAAAACATTCTCCTGGATAGATCACATCTTGGGTAACAAATCAAGCCTCAGTAAATTTAAGGAAATTGAAATCATATCAAGCTTCTTTTCTGACCACAACACTATGAGATTAGAAATCAATTACAGGGAAAAAGACATAAGAAACACAAACACATGGAGGCTAAACAATACCTTACTAAATAACAAAGAGATCACTGAAGAAATCAAAGAGGAAATCAAAAAATACCTAGAGACAAATGACAATGAAAACACGACGATCCAAAACCTATGGGATGCAACAAAAGCACTTCTAAGAGGGAAGTTTGTAGCTATACAAGCCTACCTCAAGAAACAGGAAAAGTCTCAAATAAACAATCTAACGTTACACCTAAAGGAACTAGAGAAAGGAGAACAAACAAAACCCAAAGTTAGCAGAAGGAAAGAAATCATAAAGATCAGAGCAGAAATCAATGAAATAGAAACAAAACAGTAACAAAGATCAATAAAACTAAAAGCTGGTTCTTTGAGAAGATAAACAAAATTGATAAACCATTAGCCAGACTCATCAAGAAAAAGAGGGAGAGGACTCAAATCAATAAGATTAGACATGAAAAAGGAAAAGTTACAACAGACACCACAGAAATACAAAGCATCCTAAGAGACTACTGCAAGCAACTCTATGCCAATAAAATGGACAACCTGGAAGAAATGGACAAATTCTTAGAAAGATATAACCTTCCAAGACTGAACCAGGAAGAAATAGAAAATATGAACAGACCAATCACAAGTAATGAAATTGAAATCGTGATTAAAAATCTTCCAACAAACAAAAGTCCAGGACCAGATGGCTTCACAGGTGAATTCTATCAAACATTTAGAGAAGAGCTAACACCCATCCTTCTCAAAGTCTTCCAATAAATTGCAGAGGAAGGAATACTCCCAAACTCATTCTATGAGGCCACCATCACCCTGATACCAAAACCAGACAAAGATACTACAACAAAAGAAAATTACAGACCAATATCACTGATGAATATAGATGCAAAAATCCTCAACAAAATACTAGCAAACAGAATCCAACAATACATTAAAAGGATCATACACCATGGTCAAGTGGGATTTATCCGAGGAATGCAAGGATTCTTCAATATACGCAAATCAATCAATCTGATACACCATATTAACAAATTGAAGAAGAAAAACAATTTGATCATCTCAATAGATGCAGAAAAAGCTTTTGACAAAATTCAACACCCATTTATGATAAAAACTCCCCAGAAAGTGGGCATAGAGGGAAACTACTTAACATAATAAAGGCCATATACAACAAACCCACAGCAAATATCATTCTCAATGGTGAAAAACTGAAGGCATTTCCTCTAAGATCAGGAAGAAGACAAGAATGCCCACTCTCACCCTTATTATTCAACATAGTTTTGGAAGTCCTAGCCACAGCAATCAGAGAAGAAAAAGAAATAAAAGGAATACAAATTGGAAAAGAAACAGTAAAAGAGTCACTGTTTGCAGATGACATGCTACTATACATAGAGAATCCTAAAGATGCTACCAGAAAACTACTAGAGCTAATCAATGAATTTGGTAAAGTTCCAGGATATTAAAAATAAAAATTGATGCACAGAAATCTCTTGCATTCCTATACATTAATGATGAAAAATCTGAAAGGGAAATTAAGGAAACACTCCTATTTACCATTGCAACAAAAAGAATAAAATACCTAGGAATAAACCTACCTAAGGAGAAAAAAGACCTTTAGGCAGAAAACTATAAGACACTGATGAAAGAAATTAAAGATGATACCAATAGATGGAGAGATATACCATGTTCTTGGATTGGAAGAATCAATATTGTGAAAATGATTATACTACCCAAAGCAATCTACAGATTCAATGCAATCCCTATCAAATTACCAATGGCATATTTTACAGAACTAGAATAAAAAATCTTAAAATTTGTATGGAGACACAAAAGACCCCAAATAGTCAAAGCAGTCTTGAGGGAAATATACGGAGCTGGAGGACTCAGGCTCCCTGACTTCAGACTATACTACAAAGCTACAGTAATCAAGACAGTATGGTACTGGCACAAAAACAGAACTATAGATCAATGGAACAGGATAGAAAGCCCAGAGATAAACCCACGCACCTATGGTCATCTAATCTATGACAGAGGAGGCAAGGACATAAAATGGAGAAAGGACGGTCTCTTCAATAAGTGGTGCTGGGAAAACTGGACAGCCACATGAAAAAGAATAAAATTAGAACACTCCCTAACACCATACACAAAAATAAATTCAGAGTGGGTTAGAGTCCTAAATGTAAGACTGGACACTGTAAAACTCTTAGAGGAAAACGTAGGAAGAACACTCTTTGTCATAAATCACAGCAAGATATTTTTTGATCCACCTTCTAGAGTAATGGAAATAAAAACAAAAATAAACAAATGGGATGTAATGAAACTTAAAGGCTTTTGCACAGCAAAGGAAACCATAAACAAGATGAAAAGACAACCCTCAGAATGGGAGAAAATATTTGCAAATGAATCATCAGACAAAGTATTAATCTCTAAAATATATAAACAGCTCATGCAGCTCAATATTAAAGAAACAAACAACCCAATCCAAAAATGGGCAGAATACCTAAATAGACATTTCTCCAAAGAAGATATAAAGATTGCCAACAAACACATGAAAGAATGCTCAACAACACTAATCAACAGAGAAATGCAAATCAAAACTACAATGAGGTGTCACCTCACACCAGTTAGAATGGGCATCATCAGAAAATCTACAAATAACAAATGCTGGATAGGGTGTGGGGAAAAGGGAACCCTCTTGCACTGTTGGTGAGAATGTAAATTGATACAGCCACTATGGAGAACAGTATAGAGTTTGCTTAAAAAACTAAAAATAGAATTACTATATGACCCAGCAATCCCACTACTGGGCATATACCCAGAGAAAACCATAATTCAAAAAGACACATGCACCCCAATGTTCATTGCAGCACTATTTACAATAGCCAAGTCATGGAAGCAACCTAAATGCCCATCAACAGACGAATGGATAAAGAAAATGTGGTACATATATACAGTGGAATATTACTCAGCCATAAAAAGGAACGAAATTGGGTCATATGTAGAGACGTGGATGCATCTAGTGAGTGTCATACAGAATGAAGTAAGTCAGAAAGAGAAAAACAAATATCATATATTAACACATATATGTGGAACCTAGAAAATGGTACAGATGAACCAGTTTGCAGTGCAGAAATTGAGACACAGAAGTAGAGAAAAAACGTATGGACACCAAGGGGGGAAAGTGGCAGGGGGTGGTGGTGGTGGTGGTGGGATGAATTGGGAGATTGGGAATCGCATGTATACACTGATGTGTATAAAATGGATGAGTAATAAGAAAAAAAAAAGAAGTAAACATTAAAAAAATAAAATAAAAAGTCCACAAATAACAAATGCTGGAGAGGGTGTGGAGAAAAGGGAACAAAAAAAAACAAAAAAAAAGGTAGTATCTAGTAATTGTCTAACAATAGACAAGAGTTCCCTTTCTTCCCAACCTTATCAATGCTTGTATTGTCTGCTTTAAAAAATATTTGGCCATCAGGTGGGTTCTTAATGGCACATCATTATAATTTTAATTTGCATCTTCCAGATTACTAATAAGGTTGAGTATCTTCTCATGTTTGTTAGTTATTTCTCCCCTTTTGTATAGCTCTTATTCAAATCTTTTGCCTATTTTTCTACAGAGTTGTTTATCTTTTTGTTTATCGATTCATAGGGATTCTTTGTGAACTCTGGATTCTACTATTTTGCAAATAGTTTCTCTCACACCATTTATTGAATTCCCACTGATCTGCAGTGCTCCTTTGCTCATATAACAAGTGTCCAAATATGTATGTGTCTGTCTCTGGGCTCCCTATCCTATGCCAATACCAGACTGTCTTAATTATTTGGACTTTTGCAATTTTCTTTATAGTATGTTTGTTCTTCATTGTTTTAATTTCTGCACTTTACTATTTCATTCCTTCTGCTTTATTTTGCTGTTCTCTATCTCCCATCTTAAGATGGCTACTTAGCTTTAACAATTTTCACTCTTTCTTATTCTATAAACACTTAGTTCTGTACATTACCCACTAAGTACTGCTTTGCCTATAGCGTCAAGTTCTGATAACGATGATTATTTTCACTATCATTAATTAGTTCAAAATATTTTCTCTTTTTCACTATAGTAACTTTTTTGATCCACGGGTTATTTAGAATAATGTACTAATTTTCACAATTATTTGGAATCAATTTGTCCTTTTTGAGGCTTGCTTTTAATCAGTGCTAGGGCAGGTACAGAGCACCTAGGGTTACTTTGACCACTATTAGAGGACTCTAACATTCTTCTTATTATTGACCCCTTTGGAGCACTCTGTTCAATGCTCCATGTATTAGCAGGTCTTTCCCCTCTGCTTGAACATAAGTTATTCCCAACCCCACGGGACAGACTCTCTCTCTTTCTCTCCAAGTCTCCTCTTTCTTTCTATATTTTGCCCTGAAAATTTTAGCTGTCTTGGCCTCCCCAAATTCTAAACTGTCTCCTCAGTTCAGCAAGGTCACTGCCTGGCTCTGTTTGAGCCCCTCTGTTCTGTGGCCTAGAAGTCCTCCCTGGACAGTGAACTGGGCAAGTTCAGGGCCCACCTCATTTGTTTCCCTTCTCTCAAAGATTACTTTCCTCTGTTGTCCATTGCCCAGTATCCAAAAACCCCTTTTTTTCTAATATTTTGTTTGGTTTTCTAGTTATTTAAGGCTGGAGGATAAATCCAAATCCTGTTTGTCCAACATGGCCAGAAGCAGAAATTGGTCATTCCTGATCATCTCTTTTTTTTTTTTTTTTTGCTTAATTTATTTTATCTCCTTAAACATCTTAATTTCCTTAAACACGTTAATCCACTTTTTGTTGTTTATCTGTAACCTATGTTTGAACATCTCTTTCTGCCATCTATTGTTTCTGCTGGGTCTTTCTCATGATGCCTTGTTTCTTTGTGTGTTTATCTTTGCCCAGGGGGGACTCATTTTTGTTGGCATTTTAGTTGTGAGAATTCTTTGAGACCTTTTATAAAGATGGTTTACTTTAGCATTTGTATGTATTTCTACTTGGTGCCTGGGATTACTACCAGTTGAGGATACTCGAAATAATATTCTCAGCTTGAAACATTTTGGGCCACCCAGGTATTGAGAATTAATTAAGACTGCAAACCTACATTAATTCAGCCTTTGGTTCCAAATTCTCAGGAAAATTTCTTTCTTCTTTTCTCAGTGCCATATTTCAAGACAAATTTCTTGTGTATGTGAGGGGGCAGTTGTTGTTGAGAGGGATTTTCCTATTAGAATCTTCATGTTGGGCAGGCTTTGGGCTTTGTCTCCTATTTTCCATGCCCTTTGAAGCCGTATAAAATGAAGCTTGAATATCACTTGGTTTGGGAAATGTCTTCAGGGAAAAAGCAAACTTCAGTGTTCTGCTTACTTCTCTTGAGTTCCCAACTTCATATATACTTTTTTGCCTAAAAATTTCTTACTTTTGGGCTTCCCTGGTGGCACAGTGGTTGAGAGTCCACCTGCCGATGCAGGGGACACGGGTCCGTGCCCCGGTCCGGGAAGATCCCACATGCCGCGGAGCGGCTGGGCCCATGAGCCACAGCCGCTGAGCCTGCGTGTCCGGAGCCTGTGCTCTGCAACGGGAGAGGCCACAACAGTGAGGGGCCCGCGTACCACCAAAAAAAAAAAAAAAATTCTTACTTTTTTTACAAGTCCAGCAATGCATTTAGTAAGATTTGTGAAAATATCTTATCCATAATGTTTAACTCTATTTGATAAGAAGGTCTTTTCAGGTACCTAGACTACCATATTGCTTTTTTGCTACTTTTCTGTATTTTTCTATTACACATCTCTCCCTGTTCTAAATTACAATTAATGGAACCACATGATTTACTATCCAAACTGAGACACTTTTGAGAGTGAAAAAGGGGTAACCAATACTATTGATTATCTAAAGTTATATTAGTGGGCCCATAAAATAGTTCTAATCAAAAATCACCCTCAAAAATACAATATTTTCTTATAAAAAATGTCATGTGCACCAAAGTAAAAAAATTAAAATTTTCTTTCTATTGTTTGTCAAGACATTAAAATAAGCAGAATAATTGTTCTTGATACTGCTTTCTGTATTTTAGTCACCTTCACCAAGTCTATGTCTAATGTCATGTCAACGCTATTTTTCTTAAGGCTATTTTTTTCTAGTATTATCTTAGAGCCACAGCATTTTTCTTCAGTTATCTAACTGCCTACCCATATATTTATGTATATATATTTGTTAACGTATAAAACTATCTATGTATTTTGATAACTGCAGCTTCTACTTTTCTTGATAGAATATCACAGGCTGGTACAAAATTATTAAGAATTTATGGAGCAACCAACTATAAATTCATTTCAGTAATTCAGTGAGAATATTTTGTGTTCAAGTTTCAGAAGGTCTTCCTCCAAATCAATTTTGGAGCACAATTATAGAATTTTAAAACTTAATCTTTTATATTGTTTGTTTCTTGCTGTCTGATACTCATTTAGTTCCTTCCTTGCTTTTGCAGGGATGTATTTCACGTCCTCCCCGTTTGCAAGTTTTATTTTATTTAATAATTGCAACTCTTTACAGGCTTCAGAGGCTGAGATCTCTGTGTTTCATTTGTTGAACACTTGATTATGGATTTATGACTTTATTTTGAACAAAGTGCAATCAAATTTAGAAGATCTGTTTCTAAAACTCCTATACTTTTTTGTAGGCCACTTAGGTAGATTCATAAAGTATGTTTTGAAGTTAAAAACTGTCTGATGTCAGCAATTTCATATCATTTAAGCTAGTTCTTTAAAGTCGCAAACATTTCTCAAATCCAGTTGATGACAGGCAGCAAGAGAACTGCTTACTCCCTGATGAAGTCTGTTTTTATTTAACATAAGCTTTATCACAACAGTTTTGTAGTTCAGTTACTCCAGCTCTACATGTGTAAATTTTGCTGATTTTGACAATTATGGTTTGTATTTCTCTGGGTATAAATAGAACTGTCTTTGAGCACAGTTACGAATTATGTATGTGCAATAACCTATCAGTTGCCTTTCAGCACAAGTCTCTCCATTCGGTAGGAACGTTATGTCTTAACATGTGAACTCTCTTCACTGCATGTATCAAACACGTTGCAAGATGGGACGATGGAAGTAAAGAGTGAAGCTCTGCCCAACTCTTCCCATCTCATTTTTTAAAGTCCTAATAATAATACTTTGGTTTTTTTTTTAAAAAAAGAAAAATCCAGGAGAAAATAAACCAGATGGATGCAGGATAATAGGCATAAACTGCGACTCTTCTGGGCAAACCAGCACCTATGTCCAGCCTAATTACAGCCCTGCAGACCAGGGGACAGGTCTCATTTGTGTTTGCAATTCCAGAGCCAGCAGGGGGCCTCCCTGTATCCTAGGTTCTTTTTTTTTTTTTGGCCATGCTGCATGGAAGTGCAGAGTCTTCACCACTGGACTGCCAGGGAAGTCCCTATCCTATGTTCTTAATACATGCTTGTTGGGTAAACTACCCAAAATAGCACATTTGTTTGCCTAAGACTTTCTGTGTATTGGTGCAAAGGAATGAGGATGGGCAGTTGCTTTGTAACAAGACCCTCCAACATCCCACCACACAGGGAGCTGCTTCCTCTGCTGAGACTTAACTGCAAGCAGATGACCCCTTATTGCTATTTTGGAACATCTTTTCTACAAGCCAAATATATTGAACTCTGCAAGTTGGCTTTTTCAGTTCTTTTAACTCATACATCCTGTGAAACCTAACGTGTTTTTGCTTTTGAGACCTTCATGCTGTGTGGTATCAATCTAAGAAGAGTCCTGGGGTCGTAACAGAGACACAATTAGCAGACTGACCTCACTGGACTTGGTCAGAGTCTTGACTGAAATCGAGGGCGTATCAGTGGTTCTGACTGTTCCTCTTTGCGGAACGTTGTTGTACACGTTTCTCAAGACAGGCCTGACAGTGACCTTGGTGTGAATATCTTTTCTGTGATCCACCCTTGATGACTGTGAGCTGTGCATGCCTGAGTAGGCCGTGGCTTGTGTTCTAGAACACTTAGAGCGTCCGGAAGAGTCTCTCTTGCTGTACCTCGGTGAGACTGTGAGTCCTGTACTGAGCACTTGACACCCGTTCTAATCCAAGGCAGTGTCATCTACCTTGGTTTTATTCTGACCATGGCTCCTATGAGGTAAAAAAAAAGGTAACGTTTTGGAAGTTATGGAGGTAGGAAGCTGAGGGAGACTTCTTTTGATGGAGAAGTACCCACTAGATAGTTATTTAAATATTTATAGAAAGGCAACTCTCTGCTGCGCACTGTGTTAGACATGATCTCTGCCCATTTTATGCAGTTCTCCAAAAAAGCAGCCATCATTAGTGGCATTTGGACCATCCATCTAACCTAACCCACCAGGAGCCTTTCATAGCACTTTGGGAAAGCACTGAGATGTTTTGAAAATTAAAAACGTGAGGTCAGGGGGCAAAGAGCTGTCACAGAAAGTTGTGATTGATTCCTAATTTGCAAGCCTCTTGTCACTGACAGGACTTTGAGAAAGTGCCCAGTCAGGGATCTTGCAGGGATGACAGTGAATAGACTAAACTCAAACCACATTTATCCCATGTAAGGAATGAATAGCTGTTTGTGATTGAACTTACCAACTTAAAAGATTCAGAATTTGTGCTGCAGTAGCCTTTTTTTTTTTAAAACAAAATAAGTATCACTAGAAAACTCAAATGTTTCCTAATTCTTTTTCAAAAAATGCATAATTCTTTCATGTTTTTCATGTCATTCCCCAATAAGATTTCATGTATGAATTATGGCCTCTCTGTAACATCTTTTCTCAGACTTGGACCAGTAATGGAAACCATTCTTAAACTTAATTTCCTTTTAATTCCTTCCAATTACTAGGCACTGGTCTTTGTGCCAAGAGCCAGTCCAATTGGTACATTTTGTGAAGAGTGTGGAGTCATGTTTCTTTAAACCACATGTGATACCCAGAAGGCATTCTAACAGAGTTACCCTCATCAACGTCCTTAGAGTAAGTTATTCTTGATTTCAAGAGAAGTTTATCCCCAGGCAGTCCTTGGCACATGTGCTTAACAATAGTCTTTCAGGTTTTCCCCATCTGCTGACTGGTTAATGGCCTGCAAGTAACAAGGACCGTATTGGATAAGTATCTTAAGCACAAAATAGCATAAGAAATCTTTGGTAACTCTTATCGGCAGGCTTCTCATAGGAACACCAAATATTGGAAGGCTTTTGAACCACAGATGCCAAAGAAAAATGTTAGTTAAAATCTAAGACTGACAAAGCGTTACCAAAAAATGATGCTTTTGTACATCAAAGGACACTATCAAGAGATTGAAAAACAACCCACAGGATGGGAGAAAATATTTGCAAATCGTATATCTAATTTAGGATTAATATCCAGAATATATAAAGAATTCCTACCGTTCAACAACAAAAATCCAATTCAATTCAGAAATGGGCAAGAGACTTGAATAGATATTTCTCCAAAGAAGATATTACAAATGGCCAATAAACGCATGAAAAGATGCTCTACATCATTAGTCATTAGAGAAGTGCAAAGAAAACCCCAATGAAATATCACTTCACATCTGTTAGAAAGGCTGTTATCAAAAAATGGACTATCAGTACTGGCAAGGACGTGGAGAAAGTGGAACCTTTGTGCATTGCTGGGGGAAATGTAAAATGGTACAGCCACTGTGGAAAAGAGTTTGACAGTTCCTCAAAAAGTTAAATATAGAATTGCCATGCTATCCAGCACTTCCACTCCTATTTCCATAGACAAGAGTAAATAAAGTAAAGGTCATTCCAGGCCGAAACCTGGGATGAACACAGAAGCAGGAGAGGCACAAAAGTCCACACGTGTTCAGGGAGTAATGACTAGAGTGGGACGGCTAGAGTCCACAGTGCAGAAAGGCACCTTAGGATATCCTGCATCTTCTTCCTCACTAGGCTGCCCAACTCCAGGTTCAAAGCCACCAGTTTGTCTTTATTGTCATCTTTTATATGGTAAGGAGGAAGCCTCCTAGACTATCAGTCAATGAAGTAACAAATGGATCAGAACTATGGTCCTGCCAGTGCACAGCCCACAGGGTGAGCACCCAAGGGCTCTCATCTCGGTGAGTAATGGACTTTGTGGCAATGATGCTTCACTCCTGCTCCTGGAACCACTTTCAGTATCCCCCACCTGAGACTTGGAAAGGCCACTGGTTAGGAGTAGGGAGCAAAGTTTGGAAGCAGAGGGCACAAATAGCTCATCCTGACCTTGACAATCAGAATCTCGTTTTAAGCTCCATGCTGCTGCCTTCAAAGAAAAGCCATTGCACAGGAAGAGATATGAGCTTGAGATCACAGGAAGGACACATTTAATCATCTAATCCATCCTCCCAAGTACTGGTCTGAATCCTTCCCGACAGGGTGATATTCTGTACCACTGGCTTCACATAATGAGTCAGCTTCACGTCACCTCTCTTGGAAGGTTGTTCTACAGCACAAGGGGTGCCCACTGATACGCAGTCTGATGAGCAGAGAGAGATTAGACTTCCCTTTCTTTTGTGTGCACAAGATCAGAATACAGTCAAGTGAATGCAAATGAAATGACTGCTAGGGCTCCTATTTGCCTTTTCTCTGTTTATTTTATTTTGATAGAGAGAAAGCATGGAATTGGCTCAGTTGAACTCTGGAGACTGGAAATAGTCACGATTGTAATGCAGTGTAATCGTCAAGCCCAGACTCCTTGTCTAATGTTATTTAACTTCTTTTTGGCCTTCCCAAGGAATGTGGTAGAAGAGGGGTCATCTGGGTTTCCAGTGTTGGAAAATAAAAGCCCTCTAATTCACCTAGTACCCGCATTGCTCTGTCATCTTCGTGTTTTGCTTAGAGAGTAGGTTAAAAAAGTAGATGAGACCCTTCCAGATGTTTCCCTGCCTTTTTTTGGTAAACACATTTCTTTTGAAAGAACTCTAACTACATTTGCAGATTTTCAAAGCCCAGTTTCTGCACCGTTCTAATAACCCTGAAGGGTGATCACAGACTGAGCTATAGAAAGAGGCACCATCGAAATGCCACATCAAACATAAGCTTCATGTAAGTTTCTTACCTGAAGTAAACACTAAAACTCATGAAAAAGCATAGGAATGTTCTAAAACTATAAGTTTATCACTAAGGCGATATAGGAGGCTTGGGGATGGTGTCGTGGGAAAGCAGTGGGAAAGATTTGAGTTCAGGCGCTAGGCGAAAATAGGATTTTATTATATCAAGAATTCCATTTGCAGCTTTCATTTTCTTCTTCTTGAGAATTCTTTGAGAATCCACGGAGAAGGAGGGGGTGAGCAGAAATCAGGGGAGAAGCTCTGGGTTACCATGACAACATGACTCTTGACTCCATCTCTGTCACCCATCAGTGCCTTTCGGATTACTGCAGAGATCTCTGACATTGGAATTAACACATGCCCCTAAACCTGAGGATGATTTAAAGCTGAAGAATAGCAAAGTTTCTAAATAGTACAATGAGCTCATCTGTACTCAGAAGATGTGTAATGCTCATAATGTAACATCATTGAGATATTTCCTTATCCCTCCCCCAGTAAAGCTGTCATAAACCACTGCAAAGGCTCTATAAAAAGTGACAAGGCTATAGAAATGTCTGTTGCAAAACATCGTAATTAATCGTAATGGCTTGGGCCAAATAAATTTTTAAAAGGAAGTAAAACTTCAGATAATGTGTAAAATGTCAGAGTAGTATTTGCATTCTAAATTGCAGTAGCAATCTAAACATTATTATTACTCCTAATCTGGTCCTGCAGATGGATTAAAAAATGAGCATGCATCTGTACAGACCAGTCTTCAGAGTTCACTAAATGCTTAATGAACCATTAAGCACCCCTTTATAGTATCTCAAACTTCATTAGCATACTCAATTTTTGGTAGTCCGTTAATTCAGGGGAAACCTATGGACCTATTATTTTCTATTTGTCCATAAGGGCTACTGATTTGCCTTCTAAGTTATTGTTTTTGTTTTGTTTTGTTTTTCATCAAAGGGATGACATTCCTAGCTCTTGATTATGCTAAAGTAAGTACAACTAAATATAGGATCTTTCCCTTTCTGTCCCGGAGCTAATAAGTCATAACATTGTTTGAATTACTGTGAAGAAAGATCAAAATAAAAAGAAAGATCAAAATAAAAGCATAGCTCTTGCCCTCAAGGACCTTGCTGAAAAGAGCTACCTGGAATTAACCAAACTGTGAGGTTTGAGGGCACAGTCCTTGGACTGCCAAGTCTGCCCAAGACTTCTGACACCAACTGCAAGGAGTTAGGGTCCAACTACAAAATTAGAGGAAGAATCCAGAGAAGACTACTCTCACTTCTGACACCAGCTACAAGTTTAGAGGGTTCCCAAAATCACCTTCAGGTTTGGTAATTCACTAGAAGGACTCAGAGACTCACTGAAAGTACTCACAGCTACATCTTATTATAGAGAAAGGATACAGATTAAAATCATCCAAAGGAAGAGATGCAGAGGGCAGAGTTTGGGAGGGTTCCAAACATGAAGCCTCCATTGTCTTCTGTGGAGACAGAGTGTGTTACCCTCCCATTGTCGATGTGTGACAATATACAGTGAGCTTTGGTGTGCAGAGTTTTTACTGGGGCTTCATTACGTAGACATGATTGATTGATTGATTTCCAACTTGGTTGAACTCGGTCTCTAGGTTGACACATGACCCAAAGCCAATGACCTAAATCACGTAGTTGATCTTTCTGGCATGGCCACCTCCTACCCTAAGACTATTGGGTGTGGCCCTATGATCTCCTGTGGCCAGTCCCCACCCTACACAAAGATACCCCCAGCAGATACAATACAGATTACTTCCCAGAAGCTGAGGGCAAAGGCTAGAGCTCTTCGAGCAAGGCCATATTCTTGACTATACAGGAGTCAAGACAAGTCTGAGTGAAGAGGAAGTACTAAATTATGTGGTAGGTAGAGGGGGGCTTAGTGGAGCTTGGATGACCAACCAACTATTCGAAGAGCAATGGAAGGAACATGGACTATTCCCAAGCAAGAGAACTTTTAAGGAGGACGTGATAAATGTCTTTCAAAATGTGAAGGGCCAGTGTGTGCAAAAGGATTATTCTTTTTGCACACCTTGTGTGCCCCTAGAAAACAGAGTTGAGTGTCTGTGGGTTAGAAGTATAAGGAAGATATAAGTTCAATATAAGAAAGAGCTTTCTAATAATTGAGGCTATTCAAAAATATTACACAGGCTGCCTGGGAGATGGTAAGTGTTCAGTCATTAAGAATATTCTGTCTGAAAGCAGATCACCTGTAACAGTGGCAGTCCTGTTATTAGTAAATGCAGTGACCCCTAAGAATCCTTTCAACTCATACTCTGTGGTTCTAAAAAATTATTTTTCTATTTTTTCTTTTATTCCCAATTAAGAATTTTTATTGAAGTATAAATGACATGACATTATATTAGTTTCAGGTGTACAACATAATGATTCAATATTTGTATATATTGCAAAATGATCACCATAATAATTCTAGTTAACATCTGCCACTATAAGTTAAAAAATGTTTTTTTCTTGTGATAAGAACTTTTAATATTTACTCTCAGCAACTTTCAAATATGCAATACAGTATCATTACTAATTATAGTCACTGTGCCATACATTACATCCCCATAACTTATTTATTTTATAACTGGAAGTTTGTATCTATCTTTCAACCTTGTACCGTAGAATCAGTGGACTTTCTATATTGTGCTTCTAATTACATGAATTATCTTTAAGATGTCTTATGTTATACCTGAGTGCTACAGCCTTCAAATGAATGTATGTTTTCCTGAGCAGAACTTAGATTTAGAATACTAGAAGTAATTCACATTCTAGTAATTGAGTGATCAACGACTAGACCAGGATGGAAATTTTTTCTTGCTCTAGATAAGACGGAATGAATTGTTAAGCAAAAGAATAATATAAGAAAGTTTTCATGAAACACATTTAATGTATATAAGTGAACCCGTATTTTATAGCCACTTCAATAATTGCAAATGTATCTCAAGTGAGATCAAAGCAGATTAATTAGGATTTTAACTTGAAACCTTCTGTTAGCTATAAACTCAAGTTACATTATAAACTTCTTTTGAAATATTCTGAGTCTATTCCCTGTTTACAGCTGGTCTTTCTCATGAAGTGGGCTGAATTAATGTGAATTTTATCTTATTCAGATAAACAGAACACTGATATCCAAGATCAAATGGATTCATGTAGCCCAAATTTCCTTAGATTTCATCTTCCTGTGGGTACAGGGGTAAATGAGTAAAGTCATAACTCAGATTTCCTTGGCCCCCAACCCATCCCTACAGTTTAAACCCTCTAGTTTATGTAGACTGTCTTTCTATCCAGATCCTTTCCGACGTCCCTTAGGGAGCTCTCGTGAATGCTCGTCATGTAGTCCTGCTGGGGGCAACTCCTGCTTCACCTAGAATAGAGGCCCCTGTTGGGCCCCATCACCGCTCTCCTGCCTCCCATTGGGTACAGCCACCAAAGTTGTCAAGCCACCATGGTGCCAGCCCTGGATAAACAGGATGGCATGGGGAGAACGCATCTCTCCCATGTGTTACCCTGCATCAGAGGTGTCCCCAAATGATGCTGTTTGTGCTAGGGTTCTATAGTTTTTACTAAAGAGCTCCATGAGAGAACAGCTAGGTTAACCTTGACCACTCTTAGGACCTTCACCAACAGGTGGTCTTCGGTTAGGTAAGGCGTGAACTCATACCAGGTAGCATATCAGTCAGATCACAAAGGCTGGTCCTTCTGCTGGCAGTGGGTGGTTCTCTTCCGGGTCCTCTTCTAAGCTGTCCTCTGAGGAGCAGTCTCATCATCTCCCACGCTGCTGCATGCCAGTGCTGGCAGAGGCACCTCTAACACACGCGCCAGACACAGGCAGCTATTTTCGCCAGTACTTTATTCTGCAAGCCAGAGTCACTCTCATTGGAAGACCTGAGAACCGTGCTTCTCTATCAAGGTTGCCAGGTTTACGCACACTCCTTCCCAGCATCCCACAACACAGACCTGCTTATGCCATTTGCAGTACAAATGGAGTATTATCTGAAACTGAGCAGAAAGCCCTTTAACTTCATGAACTCCTTTTGAAAATGCCATTAGGATAGCTTGGCTTGTACCAAGGTTTGGGCTGTTCTCTAATACCAGAAACCAGAAAATTCATGTCCTAAAATGTTGGCATCCTTGAGGGGAACATTGCTGAGAAAAGGCCACTCCTGCAGAGCAGACAGCTTCCCAGGCAAGGAGGCGTGTAAAGTCTTCTCCCAAACATGTGAATGTCTGTGAAGCAATCATGAACAGGGCACCACCAATCCCTTACAAATAAATAAACGCAAGGGAAGTGATTTTTCCCTTGTGGATGTATGTATTTCAGTGTCACAACTCAATAGTGTCACAAGTAAGCATACTTGCTTGGAACCTAGAAGACAGACAGAGGCATGAGAGTTTGCCCTCACCCGGGGGCCTGGTGACTCAGTCTGCCCTCTCACAATGCTTTCTAATGAGAGAGAAAGAACCGCACTGATCTTGCACACCTTGGCCAGGAGCAATGGGCCACGGATGCTGGTGTCTTGGGACCCTTGTCCCCAGACCTTGGGCTGGTCTCCAGAGGACAACAATGGTGACCCTTCAGGCAATAGTCTAAGAGGATGTTCACAGACCAACAGGATGTGAGTGGAAGGAGACAGGGTCAGTGGGAGAAAGGGTGTAGAGTAGCGAAAAACTAGGCCAAGTTCATGATTTTAGCCTACCTCTGGGCTTTCTTTGCCTTTCTGTTCTTTGTTCCTCTTCACTCTCCTCTCCCCCGGTGATCAGTGGGTGGATGCAGGGACCTGGTGTTGGGGGGCGAAGGCTGGGAGATCAGAACTCTTAGAGCGGGCTCGATCCCTGGCAACTCGTGCCCAGCATCTCAAGCTCTCTGTCTGGGGCTCTACAATACAGTCTGGCAGTTCACAGGTAAAGTGGGTAGAAAATGGGATAGGTACGAGAATGCAATGTAGTTCCAGGGTCATATCCTTGACCATGTGAGCGATACCAACATTTTCTTGGCATGTAAACATTGGGTGTTATCTTGATCTGAATATCTGACACCGGTAAGAATTCAGTGTGTGGTTTCCATTCTTGAATGCCAATGGTGCATTGCTTAAAAATAAACAAGCCCTGTCTCCCTCTTCTAAAAAAGAGCATGCTTGTGTGTACGCCTGGGTGGATGCATGTGTGTACGTTTATGATTTATACGTCTGCTGCCCACAGGAATCCTTCTCTTGCAAATTGTTCTGGAGATTAATTAGTTTTCTAGATTAACTAAGCTCCTTTCCTTTCATTTTATTTAGAATTAACATAACTCATTTTGCTTTCTTCTGTGCCCTCATTGTTTTTGCATTAAAGGAGGCACATTTTTGACAACAGACCCATGTCTGTAAGTGGACATTTATGGTTCTCTCTCACAAGAAGCAGGCCTTGAGGAAGAGCCATCCCATGGTCCTGTAATTGGGTTGCCCAACCTGGCAATTCAGAGCTCACTATTTTTTTCTCCTTCAAAAGAACGTGGTCCATAGATGCCTTTCTTTCTACTTCCAGAGTTCTTCACCTCCTTCCTGGGGAAGAAATATATTTAACAGCTCTCATGAAAGGAATGGCTTTTTTCTTATGAAATTACCTGGCCAACATTGCAAATGTGTGACTTTGGACATCTCATTTCACTGGTGGCCCGGTACCAGATTACCAGTTGAGAGAGTTTCCCAGCTCTCAGGGTCAGAGAACGAGGAGCTAGAGATTCCAGACTGTCCTTTCAGAAAGGAATTTAGAATTCTGTTGGGTGTTTTGGGGGACCTCAAGCTCATACGTCCCTGGATGCCTGCCACGTAGGAGAATCCCAGCCAAGGAGACATCAAGGTCTGGGTGTTCTCTAGCCATCAGGGAGTTAACAGTGATGGTGGAGACACCCCACAGCCTTGAGGGTCTTTCCTTAGCATGTGCTATTTCAGATTTGTTCTTCTGTTGTTAGCTTTAACGGATGGTATGTGTGTTTACATATGTGTCTCCCTCACTGGATAGCGGGCTTCTTGAGGTCCGCTAGGCTCTCTGCCGTGCACGTTCTCAGCGTCTGCAGGGTGGCTTCCTGATAGTCGGAACTCACCAAATGCTTCTTGAGTGAGCCACTATGGACATTCACGAGTTAACAAGTTGAAGGAGGGTGAGCAACCTCACAGCCCCCTTGAGAAGGACAGGCTCTGCATCACATAGGAAATGACTGGGGCAGTTGCTGATAGCTGTGTCCTGATGGTCAAGTGATTTCGTAAGCCAGCATTTGTTCCTCTGCCTGTTTCCATGCTGCTGACTTTAAAAGCTCTCCCTTCATGAAACATCTGAACTGAAAGAAAGACAACACAGACAACTATCAAATCAGAACAAGATTATTGAATAGTAAGGAAATTAAGACACACCTTTGTGCTCTGGTTGGTAACTCTTTGGCACTCTGTATAAAATGAAACCACCTTATGTCATTACTCTACAACACACGTCAATGGACTTTTTCTGTAAGGGACCAGATAGCAAATATTTGTGGCTTTAGGGGGCCATACAGACTCTGTCACAACTACTCACCTCTGCTGTTGTAGCATGAAAGCATAAAAAATTGGTGTGGCTGTGTCCCAATAAAACTTTATTTACAAATACAGGCAGTGGGCCAGATTTGGCCTACAGGCCTTAGTTTGTCAGCCCCTGTCCTAGAGTACTACATTCTCTTTCATGCTCTTGTAAAATTAATATTATTAATTAAAATTTACTCATTATGCCATCTTTTGGTGTCCTCTTGCTCTAATAAAAGGTTGACTTATTTTGAAAAGTAAGACATTTTTCCAAAAATCATTTTAAAAGGTGTGTACCGTTGGGGTGGGAGGGAGGGGGAATATGTGTGCATAGAACATGGCTGCCTGAAAAAACAACATGGTTCTTCCCAGACCCCAGTCAGCTCTGCTCCATCACCAGTGCTTTCCTCTGCCACCCAACCTATCTCTCCCACACGGCCCCCGAGTCTAAATCCTCGTCCAGCCTGGCCCTGAGGCTCAGTGGCAAGCAGCTCTGCCCCTGCGCTCTCCTCTTCCTCTAGCCTCAGTCTGCATGCAGAGTGCAAACTGAGTTTGTGCTGACCACTGCCCTAGAAACTCTTTTGAACCTTTTTAGTTTCCTCCCAAAGACACTGAGTGAAACCTACAGTTTGCAGCCTTTAGTACCCTGTCCGTTCTTTCACCTTCCCTCCCCAATTTAATTGTCTTTGTTCCAAGTTAAAGGATCATGAAGAGGTGGAAAAAAACAAAGCTTTATAGCCACCATCTTTCACTCCCATAAGGTATGTTTTAGAGTCTAGAGAGGCCCACATGAAACAGGCTTGCCGGCAGTTTTACTGGCTTTCCAAAGGAGAGCTAAAATGCTGGTTGCCAAGCAACACACATGCCCTGGCTTCTTCCAACAATGTGGACTTAAAAAAATAAAATTGTCCTATGATTGACTCATGAATGGGGAATCATGTGGAAATACACAGGGCAAACAGTTTGATATAACAGTGCTATATCTGTTTATTCTGTCTTTGGTATCGTTTCCTGAAGACTTTACGGGGTCACATGGAGAAATAAGTGGGGTGTACCTTCAGCAGAGTGCAACTGATGAACAAGACGTATCAGGAACGTCATCGTACCGTCGGTCCTTGGAATCATTTGCAGATTCCATGTTGTGAATTATGTTCAAAATCCATACTTTTACCATAATTTGCAGACATGCTTAGTAGCAAAAACTCTGAGCCACCCAATGCACATGTTCCCAGCTGAAACTGGACAAGGCAACAGCCCTGCCTTCTTGTTTCACCTCTCTTCATGCGAACAAGGGTCCTTTTTGCAGTCTATTTAGGGACACGTGTTTTTAGTATTTCTGTGCTTTTTTTTGGTGATCTCACTGTTTAAAGTAGGCCCCTAGGTGTAGTGCCGCAGTGCTGTCTAGTGTTCTTTAGTGCAAGAAGGCTGTGATGTACCTTGCAGAGAAAATATATGTTAGAGAAGTTTCATTCAGGCATATTATAGTGCTGTTGGTGTGAGTTCAGTGTTAATGGATCAACAACATGGCACATCCAGAGAAAGGAAGAGGAAATTCACCGATGTATATCTGACTGCTCTGGAAAGTACTCAGGTTACGTCTAAAGTGCATAATGAAGCTGTAGAAACAGGCTGTATTTGTGGATCACAATATGACCAGTTTTTTTTTTAAAAGCATAGTGGAAAATACCATAAGGCTTAAAGCCCAAGAAATTTATGGTCATGTTACCCAGGGTCAGGGAAATGTTCAACCCTTCTCAGCTAGTGTTTTATTATATAGAAAGTATATATAATTCATTATTTATAACAAATAGAAATTAAGGTGTCTTTAAAGAGATATGCACATAAAACAAGATTATGTATTGATCCACTGATGAAATATCGTGACCAGAGGGTCTCAGGAACCTAAAACCATGTATTTCCCCTAGGAGCATGGCTCAGCATTCACTAATTCAGTGTTCATGGAGACATAACAAAAAATAACTATCATGAATAATAAGAATTAACCATATATGATCACAACTTAACCCTAATGGAATCTATCTTCCACTTCCCATATGGAAGACAAAGTCCTAAACTCATCCAGGTGCAGTGTCTCTGCTGAGAATGTGTGCCAGGAATGGGACTTGACTTCCCCATCTGGTCGTCAGCTCTGGTGGTGTCCATGATATTCCTGATAGACATTTTGAAGGAAGTTAAATGTTTAGAGCCCGAAGCTAGGGCTGGAGGTCTCTTCCTCCACACCCCACTTAGCTTTCTGTCCAAGTCAGTTCAGGCTGCTATAACAGAATACCATAGACTGAGGGGCTTAGGTAACAGTCATTTATTTCTCACAGTTCTGGAGGCTGGGAATCCAAGATTAAGGTGCTAGGGGATTTGTGTCTGGTGAGGGCCCACTTCTTGGCTCACAGGCAGCTGTCTTCTCACTGTGTCCTCACATAACAGAAAGGACAAGGAAACTCTCCAGGGTCTTTTTTATAAGGCCACTAATTCCACTCATGTGGGCTCCACCCTCATGACCTAATCACCTCCCCAAGGTCCGACTTCCAGGTACCATCACTTGGGGTGTTAGGTTTCAACACATGAATTTGGAGGACACATAAACATTCAGTCCATAGCACTCTCCTTCCATCACTTTTATCACTGATTATTTTGCTCGAAGGGAAACCCTGCTATATTTTTAAATTGCCCTGGCACTGAGTCATAGTGAGCCCAGTATCCCTGAACTGACACCTTAATTGGTCCCAGACGGAAAGGGAAACTATTGCTCTTACACCAGTCTTTCCTCCCTGAAGGCCTGATGCAGGTCACATGTGAAGTGGTTTCCTGTCTCCAAGGTCTACTCCCTGCTGACAGCGGCCTGCATGTCACACTGAGTCTCCTGAGCTGGACAGTCTCTCTCCAGAGAGCTGAGTTGGCGGGGTGGAGGGGAAAGGAGGGGATGTCTGGCTAAGAGTCTGATGCAGACACAGGCGTGAGGACAAACCCCTCTCATCTGGCAAAATAAACTCAACACAGGGCATGGAAAGCAAAGAGCCTCCCTCAGCCTTTGGGATCAGGGGAGTCTCCAGAGATGAAGTGACATTTCGCAGCAGGTAAGATGATGACGTAAGCAGAAGCCTCTTAAAAGCAAGGCAGGAAGAATGTTGGGACAAGTATAGGAATGGAAAGACATGAGCCATTCCTCCAGACCACTTTTTAAAGAGCCTAGAGACACCATCTGTAAACTCCTGGGCCTCGTTATCACCCCTCAGGGCACTGGCCCCACGCAGCACCTGCAAAGTCCCCAGAGGAGTCCCTTCTAGAAAGTTCTGCTTTCCGTTGCTGATGGAGTGAGTGCTCGGGCCTACGTCTGTGTGTCCCCAGTAATAATCAGGAATATGAATACATTTTCCTTCATCACTACCGTGTGCAGATAGGAGTTAAGAGACGATGGCAATAAAGTGGGTGCAACTCCTTGGCAAAAGAAACCTTGTATGTATTACAGACCCAGAGATCTTCAATACAAGTTCACGGCTGGGGAACTGCTCTTTGTTGTGGGGATTGCCTGGTGCAGAAACTTGCAGAGAAGGGCCGGGTGTGCAGCTAGCATGCCGAATCACCGATCACAGAGCTGTGCTCTCTCCATCCTTTCCTCTCATTTCTATTCCCAGGTCTCATTACGTGCAATGTCATATGCACACACGCAGACACACAGGAATACCCCATCACGGCCAGGACGGCGGTGCCAGGGGAGGTGTTTTGCATGAATTCCATCCTTGGGGTTGGAAGCACTTGCTCAGCTGTCAACTACAGATAGCCTCGTGTAGAAGATGATGTTAATTAGTTTGCCATTTAAAAAACGGGGAAAAAAACCCCACTGCCCACAACAAGCCACGTAGGGGCCTGAAGCCCTACCCTGACAGCCAAAGTGAAGCACGGCCCGCTAATGCAGCCTTAATTCACTTTGTTGGCAGAGAAAGCAAGCTCACCATGCTGCTGCGAGAGTCCCTGGGGAACGTGAACTGCCGCACGACCATGATCGCTCACATCTCGGCCGCCGCTGGGAACTATGCCGAAACCCTGTCCACCATCCAGATTGCCTCGAGAGTGTTGAGGATGAAGAAAAAGAAAACGAAGGTAAGGAGCTTGCAGGGGGTGCAGGTGGCTGAAGGAGCTTTCGTAGCCCTGCCCTGGAACTGAGTCAGAAAGGGCCAAATCAATATTTCGAATCCCCCAGCACCAGGGGCGTGGTGAGCGTGGCTGGCTGCCGCTGGCCCGGCTCAGCAACCACCCCGGGGCAGGAACCCCTTCTGGCCGATACTGAAGTCACTTCCCCTCCGCACCGCTGGTGCTTTCCTCGGTCATCCAGCCTGGACCCCTAACAGGGAGTACTTGGTCCACTTTAGATAGTTTAAATGGATTGCTACTTTGAAAATTTTGAGAGGGACGGGAACTATTCATAGTTTATCTCTTGCCTACCTTGGTGCTTCAACTGACTGACCCCTCCTTGCTCAGGTGGCCCTACTTCCCTTGCATTTCCAGGAGGCATTCTCAGGCTGCTGGGTGTTGTCATGTTAATTCAGTGGTTTCTGGTTGATGCAGAGTCTGCTAGAAACCACTGGGCTCGTTTTCTCAGGCCGAGGCAAAGCCAGGACAGTGGTGGTGTGACAAGAACATTTGAGAAAATCATCATGATTGTGGTCACACTGGTCCATAGCCAGCTGGTGATTTGCGGGGGGCATTCCCCCTCCTTTTTGTATCTTTCTTTTTTTTTTTTTTTGGTCAAAAACACATCTTTCCAGTGTTCCGTGGCACACGTTGTCACAAATGGTTTGGGTGTGCAAACTGGTGACCCCTCCTCAGTCCTTAGGCAGTCAGATGGGACCCGGGCGGGTCACCCCGTTTCACGAGCAGCCTCTGCTTCCCCAGTGCGCCTCACAGGGGTTTCCTTCGAGTATGAGGCCGTGACGTGCATAGCTTGGGTGACTGGCCTGGCACATCCCGGGTGACAGCCCAGAAGCACGGAGGCCCACTGGGGTCTGGATGGCCTATATGGAGCCGGTGGCCTCCACCCGTTGCCCCACGAAGTCAGGGTCCCTGGGAGGGCTGTCTTAGAAGGGTGGCCCACACTAACGGTTCCCCTCTCACTCACAGTACACGTCGAGCTCCTCCGGGGGAGAGAGCTCCTGTGAGGAAGGCAGAATGCGCAGGCCCACCCAGCTGAGACCCTTCCACGCCAGGGCCGCCGTGGAGTCGGACTTCCCAATCCCTCACCTGTCTAGCGACCCCGACTACTCCTCCAGCAGCGAGCAGTCCTGCGACACGGTCATCTACATTGGGCCAAACGGCACGGCCCTCTCTGACAAGGAGCTCACCGACAACGAGGGGCCTCCAGATTTTGTCCCTATCGTGCCGGCCCTGCAGAAGGCGGCCAGGGGTGACAGCCGGTCCACAGAGGCCGGAGAGGCCGCGGCCAGCAAATCGGAAAGGGACTGCTTGAAGTGCAACACGTTCGCCGAGCTGCAGGAGAGGCTAGATTGCATTGACGGCAGTGAGGAGTCCAGCACGTTCCCTTTCGAAGAGCTGCCGGCCCAGTTTGGGGCACAGCAAGGAAGCAAGAGTGTCCCGCTAAGCCAGGCAGCTGGGGCAAGCCCGCTCTGTGAGTCTGATAAGGAAGATGATGGGTCAGATAGCCCGCTGACAGCCAGAGAAGGCAGTGAGCCCCCGGGCTCCAAGGTGCAGGGGAATCACTCCCCTGTCCCTGCTGCGTGGCTCACCAACAGCCCCACCCCTGCCTCACCCAGAAGCATCCCGGGCAGCGGCAGCCAGCACGGTTCTTCCCAGCTCGTGCAGAGCCCCAGCCTCCAGAGCAGCCGGGAAAGCCTGAACTCCTGTGGCTTTGTAGAAGGCAAGCCCAGGCCTATGGGCTCCCCCAGGCTGGGCATCGCCAGCCTGTCCAAGACCTCAGAGTACAAGCCGGCCAGCTCTCCTTCCCAGAGGTGCAAAGTCTACACCCAGAAGGGTGTCCTGCCTTCTCCTGCCCCCCTGCCCACCTTCAGCAAGGATGCGGGCGTGGTATCTAGTGAGTCCCTGCTGCAGCCCGAGGTACGTACCCCCCCAGTCGGAATGAGCCCCCAGGTTTTGAAGAAATCCATGTCTACTGGGAGTGAAGGGTTCCCAGAATCCCCTGTGGACGCCGAACATCAGGCAGCCACTTCTGCAGATGCCAAGAAGGAGATACGCAGCACCACGATGGTGACAGTGCAGCAGCCCCTGGAGCTGAATGGTGAGGACGAGCTGGTGTTCACGCTGGTGGAGGAGCTGACCATCAGCGGGGTCCTGGGCGGCGGCCGCCCCACCAGCATCATCAGCTTCAACAGCGACTGCTCGGTGCAGGCCTTGGCCTCGGGCTCCAGGCCCGTCAGCATCATCGGCAGCGTCAGCGAGGACCTCGAGTGCTACTCAAACGTGGCTCCTGTCTCCGAGGTCAGCATCACGCAGTTCTTGCCCCTCCCGAAACTGAATCTGGATGAGAAGGCCCGGGAGACAGGGAGCAGGCGTTCCTCCATCAGCTCCTGGCTGAGCGAGATGAGCACAGGCAGTGACGGCGAGCCGCCCTGCCACAGTTTCATAGCCCAGACGTGTTTCGGGCATGGGGAAGCAATGGCAGACCCTCCGGCCTCGGAGTTCGTCAGCGGCACGCAGAACACCGCTGTGGTGTGCCGAGAGAAGCCCAAGGAGGGCCCCGACAGTTTGCTCCTCTTGTCGGAAATGGGGGACGACTCCTTCAACAAAGCAACCCCCGTCAAAGGCTGCAAGATATCCACGCTGGGCAAAGCCATGGTCACCATCTCGAATACGGCCAGCCTGGGCAACTGCGAAGGGTACATCCCCATGAAGACCAACATTACGGTTTACCCCTGCATCGCCGTGAGCCCCCGGAACGTCCAAGAGCCCGAGGCGTCCCTTGCCACCGTCAGCTCAGTCCCCAAAGCAGCCCGGTCTCAGGAGAGCAAGGAAAGTGGTGCAAAGAAAGAGATGAAATTTGAGGACCCCTGGCTGAAACGAGAAGAGGAGGTAAAGAAAGAGAATGCCTATCCCCACGAAGCAGGGATGAGGCACGAGACTGCCCCAGGCCCCCCAAAGCCTGAGGCCAGAGCGGAACAGGACAGGAAGGCCAGCCCCAGTGACGGGCTTAGCAGCAGCAGCGGTGAGGTATCTGCCTCCCCTGTGGCTGACAACTTCAGGAGGGTTGTGGACGGCTGTGAGACGGCCCTGCCCAGTGTGGCTGCCCAGAGCCCTGTGCATCTCAACAAAAGCCTGAAGTCGAGCAGCCTTCCCAGGGCTTTTCAGAAAGCCAGCCGGCAGGAGGAACCGGACAGCCTCTTCTCTCACTGCCCTGCCGAGACCAACGGCATCGGCCCGGCTTCCAGCACCCAGGCGTCCAAGGCCACCCTGGAGAGGAAGGTGGCGTCACCCAAGCACTGTGTCCTGGCTCGGCCCAAAGGCACTCCCCCGCTGCCCCCTGTCCGAAAGTCCAGCTTGGACCAGAAGAACCGGGCCAGCCCCCAGCACAGCGCCTGCAGCAGCAACTCCAGCAGCCCCTTGAACCAACCGGCGCCCTTCTCCGCCAGCTTCCCAGACGAGCCTAGCGGCAAGACGAAGGATGCCGGCAGCTGCAGCAGCAAGCTCTTCGGTGTCAAACTGGAGCAGCTGGCCAGCAGGACCAACTCTCTCGGCAGGACAACAGTCAGCCACTACGAATGCCTCTCGCTGGAGAGGGCCGAGAGCCTGTCCTCCGTGAGCTCCAGGCTGCACGCGGGGAAGGACAGCACCATGCCCCGCACGGGGAGGAGCCCGGGCCGCAGCGCCGGGGCCTCGCCCACCAACCCGGGCCCCGCGCAGTCGGCCGGGGCCTCGCCCAAGGCCAGCCAGTCCAAGATCTCCGCCGTGAGCAAGCTGCTCCTGGCCAGCCCCAAGGCCCGCAGCCTGTCC
Source organism: Grampus griseus (assembly GCF_964374135.1). NCBI lineage: Eukaryota > Metazoa > Chordata > Mammalia > Artiodactyla > Delphinidae > Grampus > Grampus griseus. The sequence continues at coordinate 25,504,892 of NC_139017.1, read as the reverse complement.
ACCTCCACCACCAAGACCCTGAGCTTCTCCACCAAGTCCCTGCCGCAGGCGGTGGGCCAGAGCTCCGGCCCGCCCCCCGGCGGGAAGCACATGTCCTGGTCCACCCAATCGCTGAGCCGGAGCCGGGGCTCGGGCCTGGCGTCCAAGCTGCCGCTGCGGGCGGTGAACGGGCGCATCTCGGAGCTGCTGCAGGGCGGCGCGGGGCCCCGGGGGCCGCCGGGGCGCGCGGGGCCCGAGGCGGAGGAGCGCGCGGCCACCGCCGACGAGCGCCCGCCACCCGCCGTCCCGCTGCCCTCGCCCTACAGCAAGATCACGCCGCCGCGCAGGCCCCACCGCTGCAGCAGCGGCCACGGCAGCGACAACAGCAGCGTGCTGAGTGGGGAGCTGCCGCCTGCCATGGGCAAGACGGCGCTCTTCTACCACAGCGGCGGCAGCAGCGGCTACGAGAGCATGATGCGCGACAGCGAGGCCACCGGCAGCGCGTCGTCCGCCCAGGACTCCATGAGCGAGAACAGCAGCTCCGTGGGCGGGCGCTGCCGCAGCCTCAAAGCCCCGAAGAAGCGCGCCAACTCAGGTAGGCTCGGGCCCGGGCATCGACGGGCGGAGGGCGGGCCCCAGGACTCGGGGGTGGGCGCCCCTGTCCCCAACCGCCTGTCACCTGCTGGGGACAGAGCCATGGAGGGCTTCACTGTCACACCACAGGCAAGTGCAGACTCCGGAATGTTCCGGTCCAAATGTAGGGACTGTGGTCAGTGCACATCATAAGCCATTTGCTTGCCTCAAATCAAAGAAACCAACCTCAAGGGACCCATGCAGTCATGTTGTAATTCTAGACGTTGTGATGTAGATCGCCCCATTCACCCACCCCATCACAGATCGTGAAATACGATGAGGAGGTTAGCCTCCCAGCACGTTCAGGAGTCATCATGGCTGTCAGAATTTCGATGTCTTTATTTCCCAGGCGGTGTATGCATCAGGCTTTGATCTATTTTGACGGTGCTCTACTTCAGACCCTCAACCCTGAGTCTCAGCAGCAGACCTGGGAGCAGAACCCCCTGTATAAGACAAGTGGAGAACAGAAATCCATTCAGTATAACATGACAGCTGTTGGGTCCTATTTTCAGGGTCAAGGGCATTCAAATGTATTGATAGCAGTTACTAAAAATAGCAAAGAAGTGTACCTAAGCCAGAGCCTTTGACAACAACAACAAAAAAATCTGGCCTTCCCCGTACTCGGTTGTTAAACCTTATTATTACAATCTACCCAGCCTTGGTCTTCAAAGTCCAGATTATTGTGTGACGTTTGCCATGTGCTCACATGAGTTTGAGTGCTACAGAGTGCTTTCACGTACTCTAACTTAGCATCTTGAATCTACCAATCCAGTTTATTCTTACAATAGCTTTACCCTTTTTTTGACTTGTATGGTTTGGTTTGGCTGTTACACTGGAGTAAAGAGGAAGAAAAACTAACCACTTGGAGAGTGGACGGCAGGCTCTACACGTGTCCTTGCTTGCTGCTACCTCCTTTTGTAAATGCTGTTCTCGAGGGTCCCTTGTTAGGTTAGGCTGTTTGTGTAAAATCAAAGCACCAGTCTGGGTGCCAGAGATGGGGTTTAATAGAGAGTGCCGAGGGCGTCGGACTGCTGTGAGCAGCTGCCGTAGATCCCAGGCTCCATAATGGATACGGCAGTGGAGATACGCTCCTTGCAGGCTGGGTGACCTTGTCTCGCTTATTTACGATTATTATTAAGAAAAATGCTGGCTGTCAGACATGATCAGCATAAATCAAAAGCAACTTCTTTAAGAGAAGCCATAAAACTCCTCAAAGGAAACTCCTAGCTCGATGGCATGATTTTACAATTACTAGAGACATTTGGAACTGCAGAAGAGACAGGCAATTATCTGTTAGTGGAGGTTGCTTTAATGCTTTGGTTATTTCCTTAGTGAAAATGAACTAGAAATTTACTGCCAGGAAGAGAACCTTGAGTTTTCTGAGTGCTTTGTAGTACAGGTAACAGCGGAAACAACCGAACATCATGAATGTTCACCTTTCCAGTCCCATTCCTAGAGATTCCATGTCGGTGGAGAGTGCGCAGAATTCGACCTGGTGCAGTGGGATGATTGATCTAGAGAGCAGGAGACTTGGGGTCTTGGGCTGTGTGATGTTTGGGGAATAACTATACTCTCTGGGCTTCAGTTTTCTCACATCAAAGTAAAATGAAAGGGTTGGTAGAGAACCACCATGGTATCTCTGTTGCTCACGTTGTAGAAGTTGGTGCAAATAATATAAAGAATATTGGTGGTAATATGACTTCCTTTCCATATGACGATCCGTAGTCAGTGGGATTTATTTTTATTTTTTATTTCCTTTCCTTTTTTAAATTTTTATTTATTTTACATTTTTATTGGAGTATAATTGCTTTACAATGGTGTGTTAGTTTCTGCTTTATAACAAAGTGAATCAGTTATATATATACATATGTTCCCATAACTCTTCCCTCTTGCATCTCCCTCCCTCCCACCCTCCCTATCCCACCCCTCTAGGTGGTCACAAACCACCTAGCTGATCTCCCTGTGCTATGCGGCTGCTTCCCACTAGCTATCTATTTTACGTTTGGTAGTGTATATATGTCCATGCCACTCCCTCACGTCGTCCCGGCTTACCCTTCCCCCTCCCCGTATCCTCAGGTTCATTCTCTAGTCGGTCTGTGTCTTTATTCCCATCTTGCCCCTAGGTTCTTCATGACCTTTTTTTTCTTTTTTCCTTAGATTCCATATATAAGTGTTAGCATATGGTATTTGTTTTTCTCTTTCTGACTTACTTCACTCTGTATGACAGACTCTAGGTCCATCCACCTCACTACAAATAACTCAATTTTGTTTCTTTTTATGGCTGAGTAATATTCCATTGTATATATGTGCCACGTCTTCTTTATCCATTCATCTGTTGATGGATTAAAGACCTAAATGTAAGGCCAGACACTATCAAACTCTTAGAGGAAAACATAGGCAGAACACTCTATGACATAAATCACAGCAAGATCCTTTTTGACCCACCTCCTAGAGAAATGGAAACAAAAATAAACAAATGGGACCTAAGAAACTTAAAAGCTTTTGCACAGCAAAGGAAACCATAAACAAGACCAAAAGACAACCCTCAGAATGGGAGAAAATATTTGCAAATGAAGCAACTGACAAAGGATTAATCTCCAAAATTTACAAGCAGCTCATGAAGCTCAATATCAAAAAAACAAACAACCCAATCCAAAAATGGGCAGAAGACCTAAAAAGACTTTCTCCAAAGAAGATATACAGATTGCCAACAAACACATGAAAGAATGCTCAACATCATTAATCATTAGAGAAATGCAAATCAAAACTACAATGAGATATCATCTCACACCGGTCAGAATGGCCATCATCAAAAAATCTAGAAACAATAAATGCTGGAGAGGGTGTGGAGAAAAGGGAACACTGTTGCACTGTTGGTGGGAATGTAAATTGATACAGCCACTATGGAGAACAGTATGGAGGTTCCTTAAAAAGCTAAAAATAGAACTACCATACGACCCAGCAATCCTACTACTGGGCATATACCCTGAGAAAACCATAATTCAGAAAGAGTCATGTAGGGCTTCCCTGGTGGCGCAGCGGTTGAGAGTCCGCCTGCCGATGCAGGGGACACGGGTTCGTGCCCCGGTCCAGGAAGATCCCACATGCCGCGGAGCGGCTGGGCCCGTGAGCCATGGCCACTGAGCCTGCGTGTCCGGAGCCTGTGCTCTGCAACGGGAGAGGCCACAACAGTGAGAGGCCCGCGTACTGCAAAAAAAAAAAAAAAAAAAAAGAGTCATGTACCACAGTGTTCACTGCAGCTCTGTTTACAATAGCCAGGACATGGAAGCAACTTACGTGTCCATCAACAGATGAAGGGATTTATTATTAAGTTGTTAAATATTGATCAGGCCTCTTCTGTGCAGTTAGAGCTTGGTGATATGGAAGTTGCAAGTGTGGTTGGGGAGGAGCAGGCAGCGTAGAAGACAAGGCCACTGTAAGAAGTGCGTAATCTCACTGGCGAGCAAGGATGAAGAGTGTGGAACAGGGAACAGTGAACTGTGAACCAAGGTGCCTTGCCAAGTGCTGACTGAGGGTGTGAGAGCTAAGGGTAAGAAGTATTTAGACAAAGAGGGCCCAGAACATTGAAGAAGGCTACAGGGAAACATTGGGATTGGGCCAGGCCTTAAAGGATGCTGGGACAAAGCGGGTAAAGGGCGTTGTAGGCTGAGGCAGTGATGGGAATACGAGCTTGAGGCAGTAAGAGCATGGTTTACGGATAAAGAGCGGGGTTAACTCAACAAGGAGGATATTCTTAATGGATGTAATAACGGACAGAAAATGTAAGCCCAGATCAAGTTATTCCTTGAACGTCTGGCCACTGTGATAAGAATGACTGCAGTTGGCAATGGGGAGTCATTATAGGTTCCTGGCTGAGAGTGTCATAAGGTGACAGAAGCTGTGGGTTGCTTTCTATAGATGGATTTTCATCAATCCTTCCACCGTTCCTTGCCAGCTCCCCCGTGGTAGGTACACGAGTGTATACATGTAGCCATTAGCCATGAAGTAGAGTGATGACAGCCAGATCAGGTGGGGAGCGAATGTCCACCCTGTCCAGAGGGCATTCAGTTGCTAAGAGGATGGAAATCGGGGATGGGCAGTTTATGGCGTAGTTGCATCAGCTTGGCCGCCCCTGAGGCCCTATCCTTTCAGTGATTGATAGCTCTTTGGTATCATGTATCATGTGGGCTCTCCCAGACGCTCTCTCTCTTCTTCCTCATGTTCCTGACACTTCACCCCAAACCTGGTGTGTTACCCCCTTGGCTTCTCTCTTTATTTTTTTTTTCCTTCTCTCTCAGGCTGGCTGGGGAAATATGAAAATTAGATCAGCACCTTGGTCTGAGTGAAGTTCATTGCCACTGTAGCAGGCCCGGGTGTGGTGTGACACAGCATCCAGAAAGCCCAGGGGAGACACCAGCCAGGGAGTGTGTCGGTTCTGAGATGCACCCAGGGCTTGACCTGCCTGGACGTGAGCTCCTGAGAGCCCTCTTCGGCACTTGACTCAGCCTGTTGGGTCCGCAGTGCTGGGCTGGTACAGGTTACCATGAATCAGTTGGACACCATTGATTGATGCATTTGTTGGTTGGTTGGCTGACCGTGTGGTCCTACAAGTTAGCTGAGTTCTTTTCTATGTACTTCTCATATCTCGCCCTGCTGGTGACCTATGTTTTAAACATTAAGCCTATCCTCTATTTTCTTTCCCACTCTAAGCACCAAACACTGTGCCTTCCCTTCTCTGGGTGCCGAGTAAACGTTACTGACCGAGGGGTTGCCGGGTTCAGTTAGCAGATCCACTGCACCAAAACCTGTGACTAGTTACTGCTCCAAAGGGCCTAGAGCGCCACGGTTCGCTCTGTCTGTACCCCTCGGCTTGTTCGGTTCTCAGGTGCCATCTTATTTTGTTTTAATGAATTCAGGAAACACAGTGGTTCCTGGCTTAATGAAAACGGGGATAAGGCAGGCAGCATCTTGGCAGCTGTCAGATTTCTAGAGTGTTTCTAAGAGACTCTACCAAGAAACAGATGAGAAAGGGTTCCAAATGAGATAGCCTTTTTGACTATAAGTTGGGAACTACTAGAAAAGTAATTGGCTCGCTAAGACACCGAGGAAGCCCCTTAGAGTGGAGAGCGGGTGGAGGCAGGTACGGGGCTGAGAGGCCTAGAGCAAGTGTGTGAGGGGCCTGGGCTCTGCAGCCGGGCCCCTCGCCGTCTCCTGTCCAGCCTGGGAAGGGTTCACTCTTCAATTCAAGCTTGCAGCAGCCAGTGCAGCCCCATCCTCATTCATCTGGGAGGCCACGGAGCTGACCCTTGCCAGCCAGTAAATCCACACACGCTGATCTTTCCCCTCCCCCCTCCCCCTCCCCCCTCCTCGTTGCGGATGCCCGCGGGTCCTCCTGGCATTTGTGCTTTCTGCTTTTTGACTCAGTATCTTTCTAGTGCCTGTACCCTGAGTCGGAATGAAGACGGGGGGTGACGGAGGGAAAGCTGGTGACGGCGGGTTCTCAGGGGCGGGCGGTGGGGATGGACATCAGCTTGTTCCCTGAGGAGTGTCGTGAGTCCTCGGCGCTCAGAATGCCCATGTTTCCTGACATTTGACCTGAGAAGCAGCATCTTCAGACTCAGTGTGGACACTTTTTTAAAAAAATGTTTTTGGAGTAGAGTTGCTTTACAATGTTGTGTTAGCTTCTGCTGTACAGCAGAGTGAATCAGCTATAGGTATCATATATCCCCTCTTTTTTAGATTTCCTTCCCATTTAGGTCACCACAGAGCTTTGAGTAGAGTTCCCTGTGCTATATGGTAGGTTCTCATTAGTTACCATTTTATACATAGTGGTGTATATATGTCGAATGTGGACACTTTTATCTGCACTCAGTGATGATAAAAATGGAAGGCCCAACATCAGACTCCTCACTGGGGCCATCAGTGCTGCGGAGGGTAGAGTGGGGCGTGACAGGCCGGGGGCCCCTCCTGCTGCACGCAGGTGGCAGCCACGCCTGGATGGGGAGGGGAGAGGGTGGGCTCAGGTCAAATTGGGGCCATTGCATGCAGCAAAGCTATTGGCATTTATCAGCTTAAGTGCTTTGTTCTTTTTTTTGCACACTTGACGTCTCCATGTCCAGACTGAGTGCCGGGCTGATGAGCAGGGAGTGATAGAGAAGAAAAAGGAATCCTGACCCACTGGCATCAGGACGTGTGATCCCAAACCAGACAGCTGCATCTGACGGGGCCCCGCACCACTGTTGCCCGACTAAGGCGCTTCCCCGCAGCTTCCTTACAGCGGACACGTCCCTGACCTTCCAGCAACCTGGAAGGAAGTGGTCATTGACAGGGACTAGGTTCAGCAGAAAGCTGGAAGCATCTGCTTGAGAGGTGGAGAGGGTGGAGCATGCTGAAAATCCAAGAAATCATATTTCTGTGGGGACCCAGGCAAAGGCCCTGTGGTCAGTTCTCTCCTAGTGATGACGTGGCGTTTGGGCACCGTTGTTTCCTGTGCCCTTTCCAGCAGTGTGAGGGCGCCACCCCTCCCTCTGAAACTTCCTTCACAGCATTAAACTCCATTTCCTCTGGTGTGACCACATTCCCCTGCCCCTGCCCTCAGCTTTCCCCATCACACCCCAAGTAAGGCTCCCACTGTACCTGTGGAGGAGACGAGAGGGGAGGGGAGGCTCCTCAGTGGGGGGTGCAAGACCTGGACGATATCAGTTCATTCATGGAATTGATTTACCAGTGACCAAATTCAGAACGCTCAGAAAATGCAAGATAGCCGTTCACTACATGCGGGAGAAACCCCCAGACTGCAACTCACCCGACACTGGGCACTCACTTCCCAGCCTGGCAGGGATTGATTGACGTGGTGAGGAAGTTGAGAAGATTGCAAAACAGCATGGAAAGAAGGCAATGGGAATTAGATTGTCTTCAGGGTATTTCTATTAAGCTGCGAATAGCCCAGTGAAATGTCATTCTCCATTCAGGCTTCTTTACTTCTCTTTCCCCAATCGGGGTGATCTCATAGGTCGTCCTGGAGTGGTTTGGAAGGAGATAGTGACCCTTATTCCTGATATTTTCCCATCTGATCACATCCCATCTGTGGCAGCCAGACTCCTAGGTAGCCCCCAGCGGTCCCTGCCTCCTGGCATTCACCGCGGCTTCGTCCCCTCCCATACTATACTAGGGTTGGTCTCTGTGTGCAGTAGAATAAGGCAGTGAATCACTTCAATAGAAGTGAGTGATGGTATGTCACTTTCAAGATTAGGCTGTGAAAGACGCGGTAGCTGCTCTTTTCCCACTCTGGGTAAACCAGCTGCTATGCCGTAAGTAGCCCTGTGGAGAGGCCCACCGGGCAATGAACAAACTCCGGCCAACAGCCACATGAGTGAGCTTAGAAGTGGATGCTGCAGCCCTAGTCAAGCCTTCAGATGATGGCAGCGCCATCTGACACTTTGACTGCAGCTCACGAGAGACCCTGAGCCAGAACCGCCCAGTTAAATAAGCTGCTCCCAGCTCCCTGCCTCACAGGAATGTAGCTGCTGGGTTTAGGCTAATTTGTTACACGGTGATAGCTAACTGATACACCACCAATCCCATGACCCTCCTCAGTTCCTCCCCTATTTCTCACGTAAACAGATCCTTAGAAGAGTCATCCCAGAAATGTCTGAACACATGCACCCAGTGGATTAAACGACTGAGATGCCCATACATGATTGACCTCGCTTTTAGAGGGGTTGTTTCTCCCTGACTTGTCCTCGGGGTCAGGGGAGGTAAGGGGGAGGACCAGTCACCCTTCCTAGGGGCTGAGTATACATTATCCAACTGAGGGAAAAGGGCTTACTGGGAGCCCCGTCACGAGTGTTTGCTGCCTGGTGGCCAGGCCCAGTCTCCACCTGAAAGATGCTCAGACTCTCCCTGCCTCCGAGAGCTGGACATCCTCCCACTGATGCAGTGTTCCTCGGCCTCCCTACATGTTCTGCAGCAGCCCCATCTGACGGGGGCTGGAGCTGAGCCCACAAAGGCAGAGCCGTTTGCTCAGCGTCAGCTAGCTTGCTCAGGCCGACTTAAAAAACCCAAAACTATCGGCTGGCTTAGTTCCATTGTCAAGGAGACAGATATTTACTTTGCTTCAGTGGTTGACACTTCCCAGTTTTCTAAGTCAGTGTGTGTGAGTGTGTGCGCGCGCACGCGCATGTGCTCGTGCATGCGGGCATGCACGAGATAAAGATCTGGGCCCAAAAAAGGAGGCTGTAGGACAGAGTATGCTTTGTAGAGAAAATTAACCATCAATATGTACTTAGAGTCCCTCGTCGTCTCCTGAAGGAAAGCCCACCAACCCACACTCTGAACAGTCACGCGCTACCCAATCACCACCACTGCCTGGAGCTGCAGGTGGTGGCTTTCCACGTTCCTAGCTCCCTGGGGTGGTGAGAAGGTCGTCCTGTGCCTTGGCCCCCCTGATGATATACCGAAGAGTTCTGGCTCTTTTCCTCTCTGAGCTTGTGGTACTTTAAGCTTTCTTTAGCAGTCAGTGGATCTCTCAAAGTTGGAGAAAAGTACACTGTCTTTCTTTCTGGAAGGGTCATCAGGCCACACAGGCCATGGTGGCCTGGCACTCAACAGGCAGAACCCACTGGAATTGGGGGGAGGAGGATGGAGGGAGAGTGGTGCAGAGAGGGCACGAACTCCTCCGGGGTCCCCTGAGCACCATGGGCGTGGTGCTGTAAGGACCCGTGCTTCCCCCAACAGTAGCCCACTAGCGATGCAGCCCGTCTCCCAGGTCGTCCAGAAAAACCACCAGACTGCGCATCCTTTGCGTTCTCGGCGTTCCTCGGCCTCCCTACGTGTTGTGCAGCAGCCCCATCTGACTGCTGCTGCATCACGGCGTGGAAGCTCTCTTGCTCTCCCTCACTCTCACTGGAGTCTGACTGGGTGGAGCCCACTCTATTTAAAAGCAGAATCAGCCCAGACTCTAAGTGCAGGTAGCCAGGGCTTCAGGCAGACTCAACCTTCTTTCCTTGGACTCAGGAAGGACCACATATCCATCCTGAGTTAAATGAGATCGGGCTCCCTTCAGCATCAAGATAAACCGGTTGCAATGGTGTCACGTTTCCCAACCATCCTCCTTCCAGGAGAAAGCAAGCCTCCTAGATGCCCCTTACTAGAGGCGGGAGCTGCCAGGTGGGTGTGCCTCAGGGGATGCAGCTGTTTGAGGAAGCATTACCACCTACAGGCCCAAGCTTCCCTCCCAGGGGGCCAGGCCCACAGCCTCCCAGCGGGAGAGGGGCCGGAACCAGGGGAACAAACATGGTGGTTGCCCAATGCACGAGTCTAGATCCACTTCAGATGTGGGTGAAAAGATTAGGCCCCGTCCTCAGAAGCCAGGGCCTGGCTTCACTCACTCATGCCACCAGTCACCAGCAAAAGTGGTGCTTGGTGCAGTGGTGCCCCTGGCCCTGCCAGTCCTATGGTGATTGCTTTTAGAATCCTCTAGAGACCTGCCTCTAAGGGCACAAATCTCATGTTATCTGTCGGGCTGCACCCCGCAGGCCCGCAAGCCTGTAGTTGTCCAGCCTCGAGACCGAAGGAAGAGCCCAGAGACAGCGACAGAGACGTCAGTGGTGTTTGGACAGGGGATCTTACACGAAGGGTCCTGGAGCCACACCCCACCTTGTTCGGCAGGCAGGACACGGAAGCAGTCTCCACTACTCAAGGGAGAAGGAGGCTACCCTTTATAGAGGGAGTTGACGTCAGGTGGGCTCATCAGGACTGAGTAAGCCCTCTGATAAAGAGGATTGAATAGTCACGTGAGTGAAGCAGGGACTGGGCAAGCAGCGGATGTACAGAGAGCAAGAGAATAGCCGTCTTAAATGGCTTCACCATGCAGTCTACCCGTACATACCCTGCACCACCCTTACGAACTTGGTCCACCCCTCTCCTGCGATATCCCTAGCGTCAGGTGTGTAGAGGTGCACTGCAACCAAATACCACAAATGCAGTACGGACACCAGCAGCTAAAGAGTATCAAGAGCCCGAGAGGTGGGCAATCTGGAGCCAGGTGCTTATCCGGCCGATTTTTCATGGAAGTTCACAGGAGGACGACAGCGGCGTCTCGACGAAGACCCAGCAATCAAACTCATTTTGTAGTGAGGCCACCGTTGTCACCCGGTCCACAAACAGATTACCTCCGCTCAGACTAGGGATGAAATGTAAGATGTTTAACAGACAGATTACAGGGAAGATCGTGATCATTAAGCAAAATAACAAGCAGTGTCAGCATCCTGAGAGATCACCACCCCTGCCTGCGGTTTGCATCCTTGCCTGCAGTACCATATTGCCCGTCCACCCCCAGTCCCTACAGCCGGTGCTGAATACTGGAGAGACGATGTGATAGAATGGTGCCTTTCTCCAGTAAGGGCCCTGGATTAATTCCCTTAGTAGTCTGTGGGGGGAGTGCAGGTAGAAGACAGGTAAAACCTGTAGGTCCCTTTCTAATCCTATTCCCCACGAGGCAGCAAACCCAAACCACAAGGGGCTTACCTGCCCGTCTCAGGACCATTTTATAACGTGTTCCCCTGGGGGTAGATCCTGTCGCCAGGGCCAAAGTGAGTTGTCATCCTGACCGGTAGTTGGCAACGGTCCTTTGGTGGGCAACTGTTGAACTCTGGTTGTGTTGACTAGTTTCCTCTGGGTTAACATGGCGTCGGCACTGGGACGATTGCTCCTGGGATGTTCAGTTATAGCTCCTAGGGCTTGAGTTAGTCTCCTGGCCCACAGGTTGAGAGAGCGAGTTCCCATCTCAACTGTTGTTTAAGTAGCCCAGTCACCCTTTCCATTAGCCTGGCAGCAGTGGGGTCGTAAGGCAGGTGGAAATGCCAGTGTATGTCATGTTTATCGGCCCATTCCTGAACTGCACGGTCCTTGGTCACTGTCAGTGTCCATGGGGGTCCCATATGTCATGCTCAGCTGTCCTAGATGCCAGATGGTGGTTGTTTGCCTTGCTGGGTGACTCGGGTAGGCCTTCTGTAACGTCTTCCACCTGTTGTAATGCACTGTGGACGGCAGATAGCTCTTGCTGCCACCACACCGTATCATTGCTCTGCCTCCTGCCAGAGCTGGGACCAGAGGCCCAAGGGCGCTCTTATTAGTTTGCCGTTGCCTTGGGCCCCAACTAAACCCTTCTGGGTAACTGGCCACATCCAATTCACAAGCCAGTTCCTGAGTTAATATCCCTAAAGCCTGGGCCTGTAACCGTTTAGGCATGGTAGGTCGGGGGTTTGCTTGTCTTACCCGACCAGATAACACCCTTGATAGGTAATCCAGGTCCTTGCATTTTGTCTGTATTCACCAGCCATCCTTGGGCAGTTAGATGAGCCATGAGCACGGGGCTGCTACTTTTAAACTGGAAAGAGACCCGGAGGTTAAGAAGATAGCATTAATATAATGGAACAGAAAGACATCTCTCACAGTAGACAGCTGCCACAGGGCCCCACTGCAGGATCATCCCTGCAACCTTTGGGCCCTACCATGTTAATGGACAGCCTCCTCGGGATTACCCCTGCAACTTTCCATTCCCGTCCTTTTTTCCCAACATCTCAGCACTCACAGGAGTTTCCTCGGTCTCCCAGCTAGGCTCGCCAGTTCTTGGGATGCACCCTGCAGGCCCACAAGCCTTGCAGTTACCCAGCCTTGAGACCGAAGGAAGAGCCCAGAGACAGCAACAGAGTCATCAGTGGTTTACTGGTCAGAGGGATCTGACGCACAGGGTCCTGGAGCGACACCCCACCATGTACGGCAGACAAGATATGGCAATAGTCTTCACTACTCGGGGGAAAAGGAAGCTACCATTTATAGGGGGAATTGATGTCAGGTGGGCTCATTGGTTATCAGGGACTGATTAAGCCCTGTAATTAAGAGGATTGGGTAGTCATGTGAGTGAAGCAGGGACTGGTCAAGCAGGGGATTTATAGAGAACAAGAGAACAGCCATCTTAAATGGCCTAACCATACAGTCTCTATGATTTCTGTGTATTTTTCATCTCCTCAAATAGATTATGAAGAAAAAAATCAAAAGAATATTCATGTTCAGTGAGCACCTACTATGTGCCAAGTTCTGTGATGTTTAATTATAACCCATCCTTTAGGGAAATCGTTTATTATCTGATATTTTTATTTTTTATTTTGGTAGAGAATGTGGGCAATGGATTTTTTTGGTGGGGGGTGGTACGCAGGCCTCTCACTGTTGTGGCCTCTCCCGTTGCGGAGCACAGGCTCTGGACGCGCAGGCTCAGCGGCCATGGCTCACGGGGCCAGCTGCTCCGCGGCATGTGGGATCTTCCCAGACCAGGGCACGAACCCGTGTCCCCTGCATCGGCAGGCGGACTCTCAACCACTGCGCCACCAGGGAAGCCCGGCAATGGATTTTTTAAACAGGGGAACACTGAGACTTTGGGCAAGTTACTGAAGTCTTTTGTACCTTAGTTTCTGCTTCTGTGAGAATTAAATTAGATACTAGGCTTGTCTGTGACAGAAAACCCTAATAACAATGTAGAGATTAATTTCTCATGTAAAAGTCTGTGTAGGGGGTTTTAAGGGAAAATACTCTGTGTGATCGTATCATGGTGGATACATATCACTGCACATTTGTCCAAACCCCAGGATGTAAACACCAAGCGTGAAGCCCAGTGCAAACTATGGACCCTGGGTATCCCTATGGATAATGACGTGTCAATGTAGGTTCAGTTGTAACACATGTACCACTGTGAAGGTCTCCAGGGTGTCAGGAATCTAGGTTCCTTCTCTTGTTTTTCTGTTGTTTACGATCTTCATGTCATGGACCGGCCAACAGGCCCATATTCCATCCAGGACAAAGGCGAGAGGACGAGGAGAGCAGACCTCATCCTTTCAGGACACTTTCTAGCTGTCACACGGGGCAATTCTGCTTCTGTTGCAGTGGTGGAGCTTAAGTCACATGTACCACACAGGGTACACCTGGGTGGCCGTGTGCCCTGCTCCAACTCAGGGTCTTCTGCAGAGGAAGACGAGGGGGGCAGGTACTGGGGGGCAGCTCGCAGTCTCCGTCAGTGTGTAAGGCACGATAAGTAGGGCCTGGCGTAATCAGTGCTTATTCCAGTGTTGTTGTTAGAAGCAAATAAACTCCTCCTACCACAATACCAAACACTAGGATCTTTTCTCGCTAATGGAACGTCTCTAATTTCACGGTAACCCTTGTCCGTGCTGAGGGTGTGGCCAGGGAGACTCTCAGTTCTCGTGTCCTCCAGCATGTGTGTTTCAGGGGGGAGACCACAGGTGGCTCGACAGGGAAGGGGGGACATCTGAGCTTGTGGAGGTAAAGCAAGTGCCAGGTAAGGAAGTGGATGCTGAGGCGGGAGGTGGGAGGCTGGAGGGGTTCAAACACAGCCCTGCCACAGGCTCCGACAGCCCTGTCACGCCCCCAGCCCTTGCATCAAAACTACATTTAAAAGATAGAAATTCAAAAAGAGAACCCTCTTGCACTGTTGGTGGGAATGTAAATTGATACAGTCACTATGGAGAACAGTATGGAGATTCCTTAAAAAACTGCAAATAGGGCTTCCCTGGTGGCACAGTGGTTGAGAGTCCGCCTGCCGATGCAGGGGACACGGGTTCATGCCCCGGTCCGGGAAGATCCCACATGCCGTGGAGCATCTGGGCCGGTGAGCCACGACCGCTGAGCCTGCGCTTCCGGAGCCTGTGCTCCGCAACGGGAGAGGCTGCAACAGTGAAAGGCCCGTGTACCGCAAAAAAAAAAAAAAAAAAAAAAAAAAAAAACCCTGCAAATAGAATTACCATACAACCCAGCAATCCCACTACTGGGCATATACCCTGAGAAAACCATAATTCAAAAAGAGTCATGTACCACAATGTTCATTGCAGCACTATTTACAATAGCCAGGACATGGAAGCAACCTAAATGTCCATCACCAGATGAATGGGTAAAGATGTGGCACATATATACAATGGAATATTACTCAGCCATAAAAAGAAACGAAATTGAGTTATTTGTAGTGAGGTGGATGGATCTAGAGTCTGTCATACAGAGTGAAGTTAAGTCAGAAAGAGAAAAACAAATACCGTATGCTAACACATATACATAGAATCTAAGAAAAAAAAATGTCATGAAGGACCTAGGGGTAAGACGGAAATAAAGACGCAGACCTACTAGAGAATGGACTTGAGGATACGGGGAGGGGGAAGGGTAAGCTGTGACAAAGCGAGAGAGTGGCATGGACATATATACACTACCAAACGTAAAATAGATAGCTAGTGGGAAGCAGCCGCATAGCACAGGGAGATCAGCTCGGTGCTTTGTGACCACCTAGAGGGGTGGGATAGGGAGGGTGGGAGGGAGATGCAAGAGGGAAGACATATGGGAACATATGTATATGTATAGCTGATTCACTTTGTTATAAAGCAGAAACTAACACACCATTGTAAAGCAATTATACTCCAATAAAGATGTTAAAAAAAAAAAAGAAATTCAAAACAATTAACTTTAGGCTTAATCCCCTGCCTAGGTTCCCAGAGACGGAGGCTCATCCCGGCGCTGTCCCTTGACACCCCCTCCCCTGTGAGGAAACCGGCCAACAGCGCAGGGGTCCGTTGGGTGGACGGCCCCTTGCGCAGCGCCCAGAGGGGCCTCGGGGAACCTTTTGAGATTAAAGTCTATGAAATCGACGACGTGGAGCGGCTGCAGCGGCGACGAGGGGGCAGCAGCAAGGTGCGCCTCCCCCTCCCCACGCGGTGGCGGTCCCCCAGGAGGTCCCCGGGCTGACGCTGAGGCCGCGCCCGAGAGGAGGGCGCAGGCCACCGAGACTCCCAGCGGCTTCCGGCGGGAGACGAGCCCGTGCCCCCAGCTAGGGAGAGCAGCCTGTTTCTCCGCCCGGAGAGCTCTCAAGGCTCTCCTGGCTCCATTTTGGAGCACCAGCCGCCTTCTAAATTTGAGATACGCCAGTGATAGCCCTACCCCGTGAGTGGGCTGTCTGAGCTGAGCCCCCAGCTCCCTCCCAAACTTCCCAGTGACCTGCTCCTTTTGCACTGACCATAAGCACAAGTATTCCTTTCCAGAAGAGGTTGCCTGGGCTGGATTTGAGCTGAAGGTCCTTTCTCCTCCCCCCTCCACCCCCATCTCCTTCCCATCTGTGTACTAGGAGGTCATGTGCTTCAATGCAAAGCTGAAAATCCTGGAGCATCGCCAGCAGAGAATTGCCGAGGTCCGAGCCAAGTACGAGTGGCTAATGAAGGAGCTGGAGACGACGAAACAGTATCTGATGCTGGATCCCAACAAGTGGCTCAGCGAATGTAAGGCCCATCACTGCGACTCCTGGGTTCACCAGTTAAACAGGCCAGGCTGAGAGGGACACAGACGCTGTCTGAACCCGAGGGCCTTCCATGCCCCTTGGCTGGAGATGGGCTCCCTGAGCGCAATCCCGCTCTGTGGGGGGCAGGTGGGAGGGGTGTGAGCAGCAGGGCGGTGAGTATTGCTCTTGCACGATTATTTCTTATGTGTCTCAGTCCAAAGCACCTGAAAATGAGATTTTTCCCCCCCTACGTGTGGTGGACGCTCACCCAGACATGAAGGCTATATTACCAATCTGCTCCCCGGCCACAAGATCACATTGCATATCTAGCCTGAAATAGACAAGAATTTATAGAGTGCTTTATAAGGTAGAATGTGCAATCCTAGAAAAGCCTCAAAAAGAACCCAGAAAGCAAGAAAAACATTTTTGAGTGAAAAGAATAACATTCACGGTGTTATTTCCATTTAATAGAAAGCCCAGGATGACAGTAACCATCTAATAACAATTCAGAACAATTCTGCTCCCTTTGAAAGATGGATTCAATTGTTTCTTATTTATTTGTTTCGAACCATTCCATTTACCACAAAATAAAGCTCAGATCTGGTCCCAACTGTTTCATTGATATGGGGGCCCAATGCTAGACGGCTTAGTCTCTGAAATAAAATACATTACTTCCACTAAAGTTCCTTTCCCTCCTTTCCTGTCTGGCACTCACCAGCTCTTCCCTCCAGTCCCTCAGCCTCCCTGTGCCTCCCTCTCTTCAAGACTGTCCCCTGAAGGTCACATCACCCTCTCCTGAGCATTCCCAGGCCAGTGCCGGGAGCGTGACAGGCAGAGTCTGGGGCTTAGGTTTAAGAAATACTGGGTGAAATGATCCTGGGCAAAGAAGAAAGGACAGAACTTGCTGGTCTTCTAGCTGTGCCCTGCCACTTTCACAGTATGTCTTCAGGTGGCTTCCTTTCCATAGCACTGAGGTAATAACATCTCCCCTGAGTACCTCATGAGTGCATATGAGGATGAACATAACCTAAAAGGAGGACAGGGCACTGGGACCAGTCTGTGATGCATCTTACCTTGTTGAGTTGTACCATTTGTGGTGTCAGCCACAGTCATGCAGACCCACTTTGGAAGCTGGCTGTGAGACCTTGGGTAAGACGCTTAACCTCTCTGAGCCTTGATTTCCTTAACTGTCAGATGGTAGGCACATAATGGTGCCTACCTCATAAGGCTGTTGTGAGAGTGAACGAGCTACTATCAGTCCAGGGCTGGTTACGCTGCCTGCCCATGATGAAGGAGCAATGTCCGGTAGTAATTAGTGTTTGTATTTTCCCCGAGTTAACGAAATAGCTATCCTCAGCAGGAGACATTTCCTCAGCGCCTGCTTGCATGATGCAGCAACGTAGGTCCCTTGTTAGAAATCTGGACCAGAGACATGAACTCCTGCTCTCCAGGGTGTCTCCATCTAAGGCTGTGATAGGGCAGACAAGACACGAATGAGGACATTCGCTGAGGTCTGGCCGCGGCATAAACACGGAGCCTAATGCTATGTTTCTCCCACCTGTGCACACCCTTTTCCTTCTTCCATTAATCCTCAGGCACTTCAAGATCCCAGGGGTGCCCATTCAGCAGTTCCTCTTCCTTTCTGCTGTTTTCATTAACATTTTTTGAGAGCTGTTTATGCCTAAGGCAGGCTTGATAATTGTCTTCATCTTACAAAGTCACATTTTTTCCCAGGATGGGAGCAGCTTAAACGTCGGTACATATGTAGATGCTTCCAGGAAACGATCCCTTCCTTCTTGCCTTTGTTCACGTCAGGAATCAGGGATTTTTTGATGCTGAGAAAGGTAATGAACAGAAGGCCACGTGAAAGGAGAAACACAGATTGTTTCTTCAAGATGAATTGAAACCAAAAATGACCCCCCAAAAATCAATGAGACTGTATTCTGACTGTTCCCTGGGTGTGGGTAATAGGCTGGGTGTTGGCTAGAAATAAATGTTCTGGAATCCATTTTTTTAAATTTCCAAGGTGATCCAATAATATAGCTGATGTGGGTATGGTATGGTGAGGGGTTTTGTTTGGTTTTTAAATATTAGACCGGTATTCAGGAGCCTCAGCCTCGTTCCCAGCCCCGGTCCTTATTAACTGTGTAACCCTGAGCAGGACGCCTCACTTCTCTGAGCCCAGTTAAGTCTCCTATAAAAGAAGTCAGCCTTGATTTCAGCCCTTGATGTTCCTGTAGCTTGCTACAGTTCTCAGACCACATTCACATTCATCGTCTCTTTTTGGTTCTACTCTTCATGACAACTCTAGTTAGGAAAGTAGGCAGACTAGGGATTATGACTCTCCTGTTACTTTTAAGGACCCTTTGGCAGTAAAGATTAGGCGTGACCGACCTGGGAGTCAAGTGCAAGTCTCCTGCCTTGGATTCCAGGGCCACCCCCACTGCCCTGGCTGCTGCCCATGCCTGTCCTCTCCATGCTGGGCACTCTGTAGCAGCCTACCCCCCTGCCCAGTCACCACTGGACCAAGTAGTGGCCGGGGGCCAGGAGAGGGTGGCCTCAGATAATTGCCCTTGAGGAGCTGAAGGAAACAGGCTTTTAACTCTGTGCAGGCCTGAACATTAGGGACAGCATCTGGATCCTAAATCTCAGCTTCTGAGCACAGAATCGTAATTATTATTATTTTTCATTATAGTTGATTTACAATGTGTTCATTTGTGCTGTACAGCAAGGTGATTCAGTGACACACACACGCACATCTATATTCTTTTTTATATTTTTTCCATTACGGTTTATCACAGGATACTGAATGTAGTTCCCTGTGCTATACAGTAGGACCTTGTTGTTTATTCATCCTATGTATACTAGTTTGCATCTGCTAATCCCAAACTCCCAGTCCACCCCTACCTACCCCCCCCACCCCCTTGGCAACCACAAGTCTGTTCTTTATGTCTATGAGTCTAAGAATCGTAATTATTAACATAGATTCCATCATCAGCCTAGTTCCCAAAGGGCCAGTGAGTATATGAAACTGTACAAGAAGTGCCAAGAGGCAGGGTCACTGCATAGAGAGGCAGCTGCACACAGCTGTGTGAGGGACTAACCAGAGAGCAACACACTTATATCAGCAGGCAGAGGTATAAACATCATTCAGGTGAGACCCCAGAAAGGAAGGGTTTCTCCATACCTCAGCTTGAAGCTTTATTTATTTTCTAGTTAATAAAGAAAATGGTGCTGGTAGAGTCCCAAATCCTGTCATGGAGATGGTGGAGGTGGAGAGAGCTTGATGTCACTTTGTAGAGTCAGTAGAGTCGCAATAAAATGTCAGGGGTCTAACGTTATCATTGGAATGAAGGGCCCCAATATAACTACAAGTAGTAAAGTGTTTTGTTCTCGACCTGAGAGCGGCAGAGGGTTGAGCAGGAGGGTGTGGCAGCGCTGCCTAAGACCTTCCGGCACAGGCGCAGGTGCAGGTACAGGCGCAGGTGCAGGTGCAGGTGCAGGTACAGGCGCAGGTGCAGGTACAGGCGCAGGTACAGGTGCAGGTGCAGGTACAGGCGCAGGTAGAGGTGCAGGTGCAAGTACAGGTGCAGGTACAGGCGCAGGTATAGGTACAGGTGCAGGCGCAGGTGCAGGTGCAGGTACAGGCACAGGTATAGGTACAGGTGCAGGTACAGGCGCAGGCACAGGTACAGGCACAGGTACAGGTACAGGTGTAGGCGCAGGTGCAGGTACAGGTGTAGGTGCAGCAGCCGCGGGCCGGCACGGCTGAGCCGTCCGATCACCCTTCCCCGCTGGCCGCACGTCTCCATCGGGCTTCTCCTTCTTTGCAGTTGACTTGGAGCAGGTTCTGGAGCTGGATTCCCTGGAGTACCTGGAAGCGCTGGAGTGCGTGACAGAGCGCCTGGAGAGCCGCGTCAACTTCTGCAAGGCGCACCTCATGATGATCACCTGCTTCGACATCACCTCCCGGCGCCGCTGACGGGAGCGCCGCCCGGCCGGCCCTCGCTCCCTATCCACAGGCAGCCGCGCTCGGTGGGCCCTCGGTGCTGGCCGCGCTCAGTGACCACGGAAGGAGGACGAAGGTCGGTGGCAAGTCTGGAGTGAGCGTGGAGCAGAAGGTGATTTTTCTTTTGTTTTCTGTAGGAAAGGTGCAAACACCAAACACGCAGGAGAGGAGAAAATGCTGGGAAACCCAAGGGACGTGGAAGCCCCCGTGAGACTGAAAAAGCACTTTGAGGAACTTTAAAGAACTTGTTTGTACATAAGAAATGCTGGCAAAAGAGACCTCACTCTTCTCCTGGTTTGTGAGAAAAGGCGAGGGTGGACGTGGGATTGCTGTGGAAAGTGAAAACAAAACAAGTTACTCCGAATGACTGATGAAGTGCCTTGCAAATCTTTGTTATTATCCAAACATTTATGTTCATACTTTCTTGTGTACAGATGGTGCTAGTCAAGATGAAAACAACAAAACGAACAAAAAAGAAAATCAAACACATTTTTGCAATGTATTTACAGCTCGTTTTCTCTTGGTGTTTTATCCTATTTCTGACTTGCTGTTTCTAAGTAAGTTGTGTTTGTAGAGCTATTTCCTAATCGGTATGGCATATGAATAAATGTTAACTGTCTGCTATGGTTCTGCTGGGAAGGCCACTCAAACAGAAGATAGAGACTTCCGGGCACAAGCCAGTGTGTTTCCAAAGAAGGTTGGAACAGCAGGTGATGCTCAATGCCAGCTCCTACGAGTGGCAGTGTCAGCGGGCAGACTCGGAGGTCGATCATGGAGCAGGTGCACGTGAGCTGGAGAGAAAAGAGAGGAGAAAGGGCTGCGTCTCTAGGGGGAAAGGAGCCTGTATGACCTGGGCCCTGCTTACCCTTTGGGTGGGATATTTGCTCCGAATAGTTTCCCCTCACACATCCTGAACACATATACTAGTTCCTTGACCCACGAATCCAGGGTTTTCATGGCCCTCATAACATTTTTCATATTCATTTTTATTCCAAAGACTCTGGATTGAGACCTTGAACCGATTCAGCAGAGCCATATATTTTTGCTCCCTAGTTTTGCAAATTTATTAGAGCAGAGGATTTTTCCCAGTTTGGAGACCTTCTTGGGCTTGTAGATGCTCAGAGACCCCAACAGTATTGGTCCAGAACAAGGATGGATGTGAGGTTGCACAACTTTTCTGTTGCCCAGGGTGCTGCTTAAATGCAAGAAGTCCCAGTCCTCGTGTGAACCAAAGCCTCCATCCCAAGAAACAACTAGGCTTGGCTACTCAACCTTGACACCTGAAGGCAGAGAAAGTTTTCCTGTCATACATCACACACCTGTAGCGAGGCAGGGCACAGAGTTTCATGCATATGGATGTACAAGGCTTGACTTTGGACCTCATTCTCAAATTGAGATGTTCATCCCTGCCACAATTCCCTTAGGGACTATTATACCCATTTTAGTGATGGAAACCCAGGCACAGAGTGGTCAAGGGATTGTCTAATAACAGCTGTGGAACAGCAGGGTGTTCGCCTACCTTCCAGGTCAGGGCCCTCCCCCAGGCCCCTGCAGCCTGCCCACCGATAGAGGTGCCCAGGGTTTTCCCTGTTCTTTTTGCCCTCAAATGCAGCATATCTCCATGAGCCTATTTCCAGGTGAGGCAGTCCTGGCTAACCAACTCCTCAGCCCCAACTGCTCCCCAAGGAAAAGGAACCTTTGCATTTCTTTGACAATGCTCTTCAGGATACGTGTAGCCCAGCATAGCTCAGCTGAACTCAGTAAGTGGGAATCATAGTCTTGTGAGCTTCATAGTACCAGTCCTTTACTGGTCAGAACGGGGCACAGATGGCCCCATTAGCTTTGTTTGGGAAGTCAGCCCCCTAGATAGAAGCCAGCTCTGTGGATGACAAGTCTGGCTCTGTGTTTGGTTAGAGCACGCTCCTATGCAGAGGTGCACATAGAAGCTGCACTCCCATCTGATAGCTGAAACGGGCTATAATACGGTGAAAAGTGACTCCAGAGCGGATCATTTCCCCTCTAGTTTAACAAGTGTGTCTGTCCCCTTGGAAGGCAGGGGTCCCACACCCTAACCTCATTCTGCAGGGCAGCCCCATGGCTCTGTGTGCACCTCTGGTCTCGGCACTTGTGTTAATGGCCTTGTTCAACAGCAGCATAATGGAAGCTTCTGGACCCCAAAGGATGCCAATCTGTTGAGTTTTTTGGGTTTTCCATTCGACACCTCTTTGGTTGCTGGTTTGATATACACCACTTCATGAAAAGCCTTTAACTGAGGGATTGTCGCAGGTGAGTATCCTAGTCTTTGCTGGAAACAAACGCATTTGATTAGTAATCAGTGTCCTTAGCTTTCGCCCTGGCCATGTCTTTCCCACAGGTTACCTCACTGTGCTGACTTCCTTAGCAGGCCAGCACTGGGGCCTTTGTGCCTTTCCTGGAGTGAGACTAAGCGGAAACATCTACAGAAATTAAAATCTTGATCAGTGGAAACTTTCCTAGGGGAGTGGCCTTCCGCTTGCCTCCTGCCTAAACCTGCTTTATATGTTTGTAGCAACTTTATGAGATAGCCAAAGGGCTGAATGAGACCAGGAGCTCTCTTACCAAGTCACATTGGCCTCGCAAGATGCCACACCATGGAGCTTCTCACAGGATGCTTTTGGCCATGGTGTAGGAGAACAACTTGGCATGGAGGTTGTCCATTGGCTTTTTTTCTTACTTTTCTTTTCCTTTCTTTTCTAACGTAAGTAAGCTACAAACATCTTAACACACCAAGTATTTGTAAACCATGTGAAGAAATCACGATTTTTATGCTATAATGTGCTTATGCCTGGTTCTACCTATAAGTTGATTGTACAGCTGGTCAGCTGTTCTGTAGCAGTTCTAATAACTGAAGAACACCTCATTCAATGGCCAGGTGTGAGGCAGGTCCAGGTCTCCTTGTGGTTTTGGTGACAGATAACCTAGGAAGGCAAAGGGAATGTCAAAGAACCCATTATTCCATTTTATTATCCACAAATGAGAGGACCAAACAAATATTTATTTGAAATTAACGTTTAGATGTGGAAGCCTTAATTCTTTGTCTGAAATCTGTTCCCCTTTCCAAATAGTTTAGTGTGAGGTGGAAGCAAAACTCAGAGCCCGAAAGTGGAATAGTGATGCTGTTTCCGGGGAGTGAATCCATATTGCATTTCATGAGGGGTGTTTCACGTTGCCACAGAGTGAGAGTTTGCTTTATCCTGGGCTCTCAAGCCCCACCTGAGAGCTGCAACTTTTGATATTCTTGTCCTTGAATTCCCCTCTACATCATGGGGAAGCTGTCACTAACTTTCACCTCTTCCAGATTTGAAATCGAAACATCCTGTCTGTTGTTTTATCTGCAGTTGCTATTCTGAAGGTAGGGAGCTTGAGATGTAAATGCAAAGGTTGGTCCTGTGTTGACTCAGGTGGGGCTCATACAAGGGACCCCATGCTGGGGAGAGGAGAGAGCTGGGATAAAACGCCATGCAGCCCAGAGTGGGGAATTCGGCAGGCAGGAATCTCGCCATTTGTCATCAATTAGTCTTAAGCTTGGAGTCTGTGTTCCTGGAAGGTGGTGGTGACTACATCATAGCCACGAAACCCATCCAGGGCAGTGGTTCAAAAAGTCTGACACAGACGCATATATATCTTGTGCCGGTTCTCGGATTTCTGTTCGTGTTAAGCAAGAGCCCTTTTTTGGGCTTCAGATTCTGATGCTGATCATGAATTTTGGTTAATCCATCAGCCTTTTAGGTGTTACTATTCAAAAGCAGCTGTCTGATCTGGGTTTCTTGGGATAGAGGCAGGGCTTGCAACAGCCCAAGCGTTTATTACCCTGGCTCTACACACAGTTGCCTGTGTCATTGGCCACTGCTGATCTGTAATCAAGGCTCCCACCATAAATAATGATGTGGTGAATGTTTTTAAATCCCTATTCCAAGAAGGGTTTGGGCTGTAACAGAAATTACTAAAGATGAGTTAATTTCAAAATTGAAACCAGAAGAATTCATGAATTTATTCAGTGTTCTTTTCCTGCTGGAAGATTAGCCCCACTCCTTGAGCACATATTTAAAGATTTCCTCACTTTTAAGGGCAGTGTATTTTAAACCCTGAAACCATGCAAGTAAGAAACACGTTGAAAACCCTGTTCTTGACAAACTGATGCTGAATAGATCACCCATGGGCGCTGGCCCTGGGGCCCGCCTGCCGCCACCCAGGCAGTACGGCCCATCTTCCCCCACAGGGCACGCTCTTCAACATTGCCACACTGAAACTTGACTGCCGAAGAAAGGCCCGTGCAGCCCACTTTTCTCTATGCCCAGTGAAGCAAAACCGACACTCAGTTTCATTGACAAATGCCAGCAAATGGTCTAAAATTTTTTTGGGGGGGGGGCAGTAGTGGGTGGACAGGTAGTAGAATATAGTGTCCCTTTGGATTATAATCTCTCTTTCTCCTCCAGCAAAGATCTGTCAACGTTTGTGGGTAAAAACTCACAAATTGTGTCCCTTAGCAATCTTCCCGACAAAATACATATCTATTCCAAGCTGCTTGTCATTTCCAGATAGCAGCATAATTCCAATCCAGGAGAAGCTCATCTTCTCAGAAAAAGTTTTTGCAAAGTTTTAGAAGCTGCTTATCCATCCCTAAACAATGCATTCTGCATTGGGGTGGCCCTGCTCGGAACCAGAGATGATGCCATAATATCGGACATACTTGAAGTGCTTGAGGTGGCATCAGACCTTTAGTGCACATAATCAATATTCTCTAGATGCAGTTCCCAACGTCCATGCGTGTAGGGCGAGTGCTGAAATCCTGGCACTCACACATCTATTTTATGTAGATGTAGAAATCACCTTCGAAACTCAAAAGGCTCACTGTTTCATTCCCCGTACTGCTAACCAACACCCCACACTGTCATATTCAGTTTATGAAGAAGTTATAATTTATTTGTAAACTCAGGATGTTGTTTTGTGGCGCCTCGTGTTTTATAATTTATTTATACATCGTGGTTGGAAATGCTATCCAAGTGCTATGCATCAAAGTGTAAGTCTGGTGGATCTGCCTATGGCTTTTTTTTCTCCTCACTCTAACAAGCTCTGTTAACAGAGACACAGGCAGCGGGGAGGAAAGAGAAATAAAACAGGAAAACAGGGATTAGGATCCAATCCTCAAAGTCCAGGGCTTAGTTCAAAACCTAATTTGTTTCTAAAGTAAGTAGCTGAAAAGGAAAAGATCATTTCCTTTTGAATTTGATGATAACCATCTTGGAAATCAGCCTCCACAGGCCTGAGTGAAAGAGGATCCAGCCTCCTCCTGCTGGTTCAACACTAAATTTCTGAAAATTGCAGACAGTATTAGGTTCCTACATTTACCTAAGATGTCCCACCTCCCACCCCTGCTGTTACTGAAGGGGTCTGGAAGAGGAAACTGAAGTTCCTTACCTTGGCCTGAGTGAAAGAGGATCCAGCCTCCTCCTGCTGGTTCAACACTAAATTTCTGAAAATTGCAGACAGTATTAGGTTCCTACATTTACCTAAGATGTCCCACCTCCCACCCCTGCTGTTACTGAAGGGGTCTGGAAGAGGAAACTGAAGTTCCTTACCTTGTTTTTTCTGGACAAACCAAAGCACTTTAGTGAGTCTTACAACCCATAATACTTAAAGCATCTTGTCCCCTCACTGGATCCCTGAGAGGCCAGGAGGGGCTGGGGTCAGTAGTCTCATTTGAGAGGCAGCTAAACCTAGGAGAAAAAGCCTTGAGCTCAGAGTAAGGAAACCAGGCTCCAGGCCTGCTTTCCTCGCTCGCTATGCAACCTTCGGCAAGTCGCTTCACGTTGCTGGGCCTCGGGCTCCCCGATGGAAGGTTGGGGGTCATAATAGCTGCCCTTCTGGGAGAGTGTAAAGAGAAAATGGTATAGTTGATGGGAAGTGCTTTGAAGAAATGAAAGCTCTGTTCAGGAGCTGGGGATAATCATTTTAGATGAAGAAACTGAAGTCAATAGCCAATGATTGGCCCACGTTCACAGAGTAGTTTTATAGCAGAACTGGGATCTGAGTCCGGCATCTTGGACTCTTCCCATGAGGTGCTGTTGCACCAGGTCTGTGTGGAAATGTGGACACACACCACACCGATGTACTGACGTGTGTGTGCACGGGGGTGTATACGGATGCATGTGTACAGAAGGTATGTGACCTTCTGGTGGAAGAACATAGAACAGAAAACCTGCGTTCTAACTCCGGTTTTGACAATAGTCCTATGGCCTTGGATATATTCCCCAACGTTTCTGGAACACAGTTTTCTAATCTGGAAGAGGAGGACAGTGTGCTAAATGATCTTTGTGGTTCCTTCAGCTCTAGTCATGTA
Organism: Grampus griseus; assembly: GCF_964374135.1. Classification (NCBI taxonomy): domain Eukaryota; kingdom Metazoa; phylum Chordata; class Mammalia; order Artiodactyla; family Delphinidae; genus Grampus; species Grampus griseus. Next base: position 25,478,567 of record NC_139017.1, on the reverse strand, counting down.
TGTATGTGTGTATACATATGCTAATCTGTAGAAATGGGCCGATTTGAGAACTGGAGACAAGACCTGCCCAGGTGCATTTATTGTGTCGGAAACAGCGAATTCATAAACAAGTTCATAAAATCTCACTTCAAATTCAAGGGTGGTATTTAATGTCATTGTTTTAAATTCACTATTTGGATAAAAGATTGGTGCCATTTTAAAAATTAAGTTCTTAGCTTACAAGTGTTTGCTGTTAAAAACTTCTAATAAAATTCATCTGTTAAAGTCAGAAATCCAACTATTCTGTACTTGGGTAGGTCCCAACGGCCTATTTGCAAACAGGCTGGTTTTGTGTATGGGCCTTCGCATAGCGATATAAGTTAGCTGTTGGCTTGATCCTGATACGTGTGAGCAGGCTACCTGGAGAACAGTCTGGAAAAGGAAGTTATAGTTCTTAAAACCTGGTGACATGACTTCATTAAGCTGTGCGCCATTTCCAGTGTGAAGACATTGTTTGCTGGCTACGATCTCTGACTTTTTTGTGGCATATGAGGTGAAAAATGTTGTCAAAAAAGAATCTGGTGTTTAAAAAGAGTCAAACTATGGTGGCATTAAATGTTCACTTTTCTCCTACTCAGAGTCATGAAGTCCTCTATCCAGTTCACCCTTCTGAACAGAGGGGGAAACAATTCAAGGCCTGGGGCGGATCCCTTTCGCTAGAGCGACACCTTGGCGGAGGACTTGCTCCCAGGCCCCAGGGCCTTCCTAGGATGAGGCCTGTCTCCTCCCACTGTGGGGCTGGCCTCCAGCAAGTTCAGAAGCTCGGGCGGGGGTGGGTGGATGTTGGGCTCAGGCCCAGAGCCCTGGCATTGTCCTGCGTCCCTGAGAGTCACAGGGCTGGTGATCACACATGAAACGTGTCAAGAAGCTAGGTGTTGAGGTGGTGATGGCTTTGTTGGACTGGTCACAGCCCTGCTCTGAATCCATACCTCCTACTCTGCTGATCTGGCCTGGACACGCACAGCTCCAGCTACCCCTTTCTTTTGTCCCCAAATGCTAGACCAGACCCTCGTGGGCTCCCTTTGGGCCACTGTAGCAGAAGCCATGAGTTCTTAAGAATCCAGGAGCCATAGGGTTTTCTAGACATAATGCCTTCAACAGAAGAGCTGGTGGAGTGGCCACCTAACTCTGACCATCCCCTGGGAGAGGAGAGACCATAAAGGTAGCACCTAGAACTGCTTCTAACCCCTTGTTCTTCCCCCTCCCTCAGGGGAGGACTACCAAATACATGACCTTACTTGCATTTGTCTCCTAAACCATTAAACTCTCCAAATTGTTATTAACATAACTGTTATGCTTTTCATCCTTTCCATCCCTTCCATCCCTGCATCTGTGTGGAGAAAATGCCGTCCTGTCTCGCTTAGGGCCTGTTGCACTGTCTGATGCTTCTGCACTCTCTTCTAGTTGAAGGCTTTGTTTCCAGAAAACCTTTATAAACATACAGAGCACTTGAGTGTAAACACATCGGCCTGTCAGCAGCCAATGCGCCCCAGCACCCACGGGTGTCTCTTGTTCTTCTATATCCCCAGTGTCTAGAACAGAGTCTGGAACATGGTACTCAAACAATACTAGTTGAATGCATGAATGAAAGGATCACCTTTGGAAGAAGAAGAGGAAACAGAAAACACCTGGGCAGGAGTCTGCAGAAATGTCAGACTTCTTTAACAAAAGAACCAAAGGTCTGCATTGCAAATGCCCCATTTGGGATTAAGTCCCTAATTCACAATGGGCACCAGGCCCTCACCAGGCAAACCCGTGCCCTTGCTTTACAATACACACAGACTTGACTTCTCTACCACTGAGCAGCCTTGGCCTTCAGGCCTCCTAGAGATGGAAGAGTGGTGTTCCAGCACGCGGATGCCTACTCACCATTTACAAAGTAATCATGGAACAAATCTTTAGCGAGCGCTTGCTTTGTGTCACACACTGCTGGGGCTGATGAACAAAACAGACACCGGCCTCCGAGAGCTCAGTACCTTGACAACACCAGCTGGCAAACCGAAACCCTAGTACAAAGAGGCAAACACAGTCCTCCTCAAAGTAGGGTGCAAGCTTCTTTTGCCAACCTCTGACCCCACCACATGCCCCTTTTCCTCTATTTGGGGCCTTGCGCCAGGCCTCACCTCCAGAAGAGTCTTCTTGGGTCCAAGGTTGGGCGGGCAAGGAGAAGGGGAGGAGGGAGAGAGAATAAGTATAGGTCACCCTGCAAGTCACTTTTTTTCTGCGATGGAAATTCACTCCCCATGGAGCCCCCCACCTGTCCGCTGGGTGTGGCCATCCCTAGTGCCACTCAGCTGGGTCCTCCAGCCCTTGCTTGTAAGCCTTCTCCCTGCACTTGCCAAGAGTCTGAGAAGAATCCAGGAGGCCGAGGGGTAGACTCTTCCTCCAAGTCACCTGACCTCTCCATCAGGGGAAGTGACCTGGAGGCACCCAAGGAAGTTGCTCTGGGTACCTCCCATGTGCTGGGTAAACAGTGTGTCATCTGTTTATTTTTCATTTGTAATTGTTAAATTGCCCTTGTTCTGCCCATCCTTTGGGCCCCTTCCCTCCGTAGCGGTCCCAGGTCCAGACATGTACATTATACCACTTTGCCTGTGCTCAGAAGAAAAACTCAAAATAAAGGCTTTCCACCAGACTACAGAGCTCCACAAACCCCAAGTTCCCCGAAAAGCCAGCAAGAAAAAGGCCTTTATTTTTTTTAAACTGGGCTTTTGAAAAGCTGGAAGTTGAAAATAAAAGTTACCTTTAATCTCACTCCAGACCACCACTGTCATAATAGACACACACAAACACCTTTACAACTTTTGGATAATCATTGACTTAACTCTTTTTTGGAATCTTTCTTCCCCCTTAATAATTCTACCACACACATATATTTCCCCAGTCAAGAACATGTGCTCTTACAACTGATTTTAATGGCTGCAGAATATTCCATCGGGTAGACTGACCATCATTTCAGTACAATTCCCTGCTATTGGACCTTAACATTGTTTCCACTTTTTTGCTATGATAAGTTATACTATAATAAACATGTTGAACATATATCTCTTTTTTGCCTCTCTGGCAAGTCCCTTAAGATAAATTCCTAGAAGTGAAGTAGCTGTAACAAGAGGAATAAAACATTACGAGTCGTTTCATACACATGGCGAGTGGCCATTTTTAATCGTCCACCCAGAACAGTACTTAGAGGCCTCCCCTGATGGCCCCATTTACAGTCATCTCTTCCTCTCTAAACTCCTACTTCATTGATGCACTTATTTGTTCACTCCACAAATATATATCAAGGAGTTCCAAAGTGGGACGCGCTCTTGCTGTAAAATGCACCAAGTTCTTACTTATTCCTTTGTACCTAATGTAGGACAGGTGTATCTGTCCCTAAATATTAAGCTCTGGAGGTGTAGCAGAGGCAAAACTTTACCTCGACCCTCTTAGGGTCTACTGCTGGGCCTTAGAATTAAATTGACGTAAGACAGATTAACAGGAGAAAAGTAAACACATTTATTTAATATAAGCTTTAAGTGCCACGGGAGCCTTCATAAGAAAATGAAGACCCAGAGAGGTGGCGAAACCTAAATGCTTTTAAACTCTGCTGAAGAAAGAGAGGCAGCTGTGGAAACGGAACTAAATATGTCAGGACGCTAAAGGAAAATGAGTTATTTTAACAAGTCTGTTTGTACAGATTTCTCTCAGCCTTGACTCCCTATCCCTGATGATAAGGACGTTTCTTTTCTCCGGGTATGGGGAGGGCATTTTTCATACGGGAGTTATATCTCCTGTTTTCAGGAAGAAAAGGGGAGATCAGAACATCCTTCTTGCATCTGCTGTTTTTCAAGCACCTTTAGCTCAAAATAATCCTCATGCTGAGCTGGCATGTTTTGGGTGGCAGGTTCTGCAACTCTTCCAAGAGTAGAAGATTTTTCTATGGCCCCAGGTGTCAAGCACAGTGCTGGGCACAAAATAAGTGTTAGGATACAGAGGGTTTGGGTCATGACTCTCAGAAAGGAACTTTTATATACATTATAAATATACATGTTTTGGGAACACTTCCCTGAGAATTCTGACATATGTCTTCACTCTTAGCCAAGAAGTCATGAAGCCTGGGTGCTGGTTTGAGAACTGCGTCCCTCAGTCACCTTCGAGGGAGTCACAGAACATCTCTGGGCTCAGATTCCTTGTCTGTGTAGAAGGGAAGCCTCACCTGTGTGGCCTGGGTCCTTCGGGCTTGTTCTGAGGATGAAAGGAGACACTGTATGCGGAAGGATGTCAGAATCTGCTAAGTGCTCACCAGATGTAAGGAAGTAGGGTGCTAGGCATTTGTTCTAATAATTAGAGCAAACACCCTTCCGACAACCTTCACGTCTCCCATTGGCCTCATTCAGTGCTTGTCCATTCGTTTATAAATGTCAGTGGCCTCCATCTGTTAGACGCAGACGGGCTGGCTGTGCCCCACTCCCTAAACTCTGCTCCCAGGTGGGCTGATTGATGAAGGCCCAGGTGGTGGGATTCTGTTACACGTGTAACTTTCTTCCCGTGGCCGCGCCTGCTCTCCGTCCTCGGGCACTTGGAGGAGACCCCGGTCAAGCGGTGCAGGCAGCGGGCTCCAAGAGCCGCCAGCCCTTCCCTGAGCGGAGGGCACACAGGACCAAGTGGAGCCCCAGACCCAGGGCCTCGCTTCAAACGGACAGGCCTGGGCTTGCTGGATGCAGATACCCACCTCAGGCCATGATGGTCCAGCTTATGTTTTTCAAGTCGACCACATGTCTTCAATCTCTCTTATTTTACTGACAGAAATAATTTCAAAATGCCTTAGTAATTCACGAGCCTCCTGGTTTGATTCAGATAATGAGATTTAAAGTGCTTATTACGGGGGCTTCTTTGGTGCGGATCAGAGTTCTTCGCGTGCTGACTAGCCCTGCTGGATGGTGCCTCCAGACTTCGCTGCAGAAGCGGACTAACTACCCCGGAGGTGTTCCCTGAAGCTCCCGCGCACTGCTGTTCACACCGAACGCTTTAAAGTACCGGAGCAGCCCGGGAGCAGCCCGGCGCGCAGGCGCTGCGCCGGGGCGGCCGGGCCATTGCGCACGCGCCGCTCTCCCAAGCGGAAAGGACAGGGCCCGCGGGGCAGGGCGTGGGGGTCGCTGCCGGGTCTGCGCTCTCGACTCTCCTAAGGCCGCTGCGCCACGGCTGACCCGGGTGCAGGTGGAGATGGAGTCTGTCGAATACCAGCGCCCCGAGACCGCACTGTGTACTCGCACGTGCCTGTCAGAGGAGAGGCAACCCCACCCTCAAGGCCTGTGCGGCCGCGGAAGAATCCGACAGCTTGCACAACTGACGGGCATGTAGCGCCCGGGTCCCGGCTCAGCCCGGCGGAGGGCGGGGCGTCCCAGTCCAGCCCGTGGCCCCGACGCAAGGTGAGGAAGACGGTGTGGGGGCGATGCTTGCCTCGGCGCACGCGCTATTGATCGGCAGTCCTCCGTGTCCACGAGGGCGCGGAGCTCTTGGGGGCGGGGACCGCGCTGCTGTGAGCCACGCATTCTAGCGTCAGCCTCAGCGCACCCCACGTTACCCGGCAACCCACACCCGTCCAGGCGGTCCCGCTGCCCTCGGCCAGAGCAACTTCAGTGCTGGCTAATCAGACGACACCATCCTCGGGTTGCTGACCTTTCTGGAAGGTTTTAGCTGTGGAGGATAAAGGAAACGTCTTAGCTTTAGAAGCTAGGCCTGCCTTGAGGGAGTGGCAGACAGGTTGAGGGGCCTGGATTTCTAAGAAGTAGAGAGGAGGCCGGAGGTAAGGTTCCAAGGCTGAGAGGAGACCCCGGTTTTATCTTCTCCACAGCCTCTCTCAGCCCCCGAGTCCTGCCCCCGGAGTTTCCTTTTTGGACACCTGAAAAGCTGAACTGACTTTACCCGCCCTCTCGCGCCTCCCCTCCCTCGTCCTCCCCATTCCCGGGGAATATTTTCATCCATCCCGGCCCTTGTCCGTTTCACTCAGCATCACGTGCTTTTTAATAGGAAGGGGGGGCTGTGCTGTAAAATGGCCGAGTAAGCGCCTTAGACAACGGGCACTGCACCAGCCCGGAGAAGGGAGCGACTTGAACCCTCAGGCTTCTCACACCTCTCATGAGACCACTTAGTTTGTCTATGTCCCACAGCAGCTGCGATCCTAAGTCACGGCAAAGGATTGGGGACTTTTCCGTTCAGGGGTTCTTAGGACGGAAGTATCTCCTTGTCCCTGACGGCACGTTTCAAGTCACTCAGGCACAGACAGGCCGAGGGGCTTGCTCCACGGTGCACCTCTCTGCAGCCTCCTGAGCCATCTCAGGCTCCAGGCCAGTGACAGCCCCTCTACTGGCCCCAACTCATGATTTAAGCATGGTTCAGCCCCTCCATACTCCTGCAGGACCCACGTGGTGAATCCACATCCTTTTTCCGTATGTACACACATCCTACTGGTTTCGTTTATCTGGAGAACACTGACTAATACAGGCTACCTCCCACCATGACTGTGGAACTCATTTTTCTCTAATAAGAGGTCCCTTTGGGAGAGCTCAATAAGAAAAAAGAAAAATCCTCATTAGGACTGTCCACAGGAGCAGTGACTGTGTGAACCCTAATTACTGCCCTTGAATTATGCTTTTCTAGTTGCAAAGGAAGAAATCTCTAAGGTCCTTATTAAAACGTAGGAAATTTCTAAAGAATGGTAAATTGAGAATGCTTGAGTCTTTTTTTTTTTTTTTTCCTGCATCGACAGGAGCATAACAGGTCCTGAGGGCTTCTGAACCCCAACCAGGTCAGCCCAGAACGGCTGCACCCAACACAACCCTTGGAAGGGAAGAAGCGGTAAGTAGTAACTCATGTGTATAGAGCACTTTATACTATACTAAGTGGTTTCATATTTATTAGTGCCTTTGATCTTCAGCACCACCCTCTTTGAGGTAAGTTTTAGCTTGCACCTCTGGACAAGGACAAGTCAGAAAGTGAGAGGCAAGGTGGGAAAAGCATGTGAAAAGAACAGAAAGGAGGACCTGGTTGTTAGTTCATTCATGCACTCATTGCATAAATATTTATTGGTTACCACAATGTGTCACATATGCTAGAAGCTGTAGAGACATCAGTGAATGAGGTGGTCATGGTCCAAATCCTTATGGAGCTTAGAGTCTAGCACACATTTCTTCAACACCTGCCCCTGGCAAGGTACTGTTGGCGAAGTCCAAGTGTGAGGCAACCCAGCTTAATGGAAGGCTTTCCAAGTGTGAAAGGTGCCCTCCTGTGAGCTTCCTTATCAGCTCTAGCTCACCTCTGCCACACTGTTGCTCACTTTCCCTTCCGTGGCAATTACCTATTTAATCATCTTTCTCCCCCTGTTGGCCTAGAACTCCCCAAGAGCAGGATCATTCTCCACCCAGCCCAGCACAGTATCTGGCCCACAGTTCTTAAGGCATATTTATCCACTGATGACCTATTATAAGCCAAGCACTGTGACAGTAGCTGAGGCTGCAGAAAAGGAAGAAACCCAGGCCCTTTCCTCTAGAGATTTGGAGTCTAGTGGGGAGAATGACAAATAAAGAAGCAATTACGTTGATGTGGAAAGATTTGAGGGGAATGAATAGATGCTCAAGCAGCACAGAGGAGGACATGCTTGGAAAGATCAGGAAGAATGAGCAGAAGGTTTCCAAGGGCACTGGGGGGAAGGCAGAAGGGCATGTGGCATAGAGTAAGTAGCATGAGCACAGGGACATGAAGGAACGGACTGCCATGGGCTGGGCTTGGCTGCAGGGTAGCAGGTTTCTGGTCAGCTGGAGGAAGATGAGGCTGGAAGCCCTGTCAAAGGCCACAGGCTGGCAAGCACGGGGGCAAATAGTGGGCAAGGGCACTTGGCACTGGTGGACAGGACTGAACCATTTTTGCCCTTTAACCTCATGGTAGGAAAAAAATGCCCCTCAGACATAAAAATCACAAAATGCTTGTGTTGGAAGTGAACTCAGAAGTTATTCATTTAGTCCAGTTGTCACTGGATGCAGAGGTGATTTACCCAAGGTCACAAAGCTTATGGTAGAGATAGGACACAAGAAGTCTCCTGGTTTTTTTCACAAACATCCTATACCCTCAGGCGATGCCTGCACTTTCACATTCTCAGGAAGAGCTTTCAGCAGTCCCTTGTTTTTCTAAGATGCTAATCTCTCTAGCTCCATCAGAATCTTATTCTCATTTATAGAAAACTGTCAAAAACTGTCTAGTGTGTCAACAACTTATCTCAGATAATTCAGGAAAAAAACCTTTTTGTCCTGTACTTGCAACTTTTCTGGAATTTTGAGATTGTTTTTTAAAAATCCCAATAGGAGGAGCTTCAAGATGGTGGAAGAGTAAGACGTGGAGATCACCTTCCTCCCCACAGATACATCAGAAATACATCTACACGTGGAACAACTCCTACAGAACGCCTACTGAACGCTGGCAGAAGACCTCAGACCTCCCAAAAGGCAAGAAACTCACCAGGTACCTGGGTAGGGCAAACGAAAAAAGAAAAAACAGAGACAAAAGAATAGGGATGGGACCTGCACCAGTGGGAGGGAGTTGTGAAGGAGGAAAGGTTTCCACACACTAGAAGCCCCTTCGCGGGCGGAGACTGTGGGTGGTGGAGGTGGGGAGCTTCGGAGCCGTGGAGGAGAGCGCAGCAACACGGGTGCGGAGGGGAAGCAGAGAGATTCCCGCACAGAGGATTGGTGCTGACTGGCACTCACCAGCCCAAGAGGCTTGTCTGCTCACCCGCTGGGGTGGGCGGGGCTGGGACCTGAGGCTCAGTCTTCGGAGGTCGGATCCCAGGGAGAGGACTGGGGTTGGCTGCGTGAACACAGCCAGGAGGGGCTAGTGCACCACAGCTAGATGGGAGGGAGTCCGGGAAAAGATCTGGACCTGCTGGAGAGACAAGAGACTTTTCCATCCCTCTTTGTTTCCTGGTCCACGAGGAGAGGGGATTAAGAGTGCCGCTTAAAGGAGCTCCAGAGACGGGCGCGAGCCATGGCTAACAGCGCGGACACCAGAGACTGGCAAGAGACGCTAAGGCTGCTGCTGTGGCCACCAAGAAGCCTGTGTGCGAGCACAGGTCACTATCCACACCCCCCGCCCGGGGGCCTCTGCGGCCCGCCACTGCCAGGGTCCCGTGATCCAGGGACAACTTCCCCTGGAGAACACACAGGGCGCCTGAGGCTGTCGCAACGTCATGTTGGCCTCTGCCGCCGCAGGCTGCCCCGCACTCCATGTCCCTCCCTCCCCTCTGGCCTGAGTGAGCCAGAGCCCCCAAATCAGCTGCTTCTTTAACTCTGTCCTGTCTGAGTGAAGAACAGACGCCCTCAGGCAACCTACACGCAGTGGCGGGTCCAAATCCAAAGCTGAACCCCAGGAGCTATGCAAACAAAGAAGAGAAAGGGAAATTTCTCCCAGCAGCCTCAGGAGCAGCAGATTAACTCTCCATAATCAACTTGATGTACCCTGCATCTGTGGAATACCTGAATAGACAGCAGATCATCCTAAATTGAGGAGGTGGACTTTGGGAGCAACGATATATATATGTATTTTTTCCCTTTTTCTCTTTTTGTGAGTGTGTATGTGTATGCTTCTGTGTGTGGTTTTGTCTGTATAGCTTTGCTTTTACCATTTGTCCTAGCATTCTATCCATTTTTTAAAAATTTTTTTCTTTTAATAACTTTGTTTTATCTTCTTTATTTCTTTCTTTCTTTTTGTCCCTTTTATTCTGAGCTGTGGGGATGACAGGCTCTTGATGCTCCAGCCAGGCGTCAGGGCTGTGCCTTTGAGGTGGGAAAACCAAGTTCAGGACACTGGTCCACAAGAGAGCTCCCAGTTCCACATAATATCAAACGGCAAAAATCTCCCAGAGATCTCCATCTCAACGCCAAGACCCAACTCCACTCAACGACCAGCAAGCTACAGTGCAGGACAACCTGTGCCAAACAACTAGCAAGACAGTAGCACAACCCCCTGCATTAGCAGAGAGGCTGTCTAAAATCATAGTAAGGCCACAGACACCCCAAAACACACCACCAGACGTGGACCTGCCCACCAGAAAGACAAGATCCAGCCTCATCCACTGGAATACAGGCACTAGTCCCCTCCACCAGGAAGCCTACACAACCCACTGAACCAACCTTAGCCACTGGGGACAGACACCAAAAACAATGGGAACAATGAACCTGCAACCTGCGAAAAGGATACCCCAAACACAGTAAGATAAGCAAAATGAGAAGACAGAAAAACAAACAGCAGATGAAGGAGCAAGGTGAAAACCCACCAGACCTAACAAATGAAGAGGAAATAGGCAGTCTACCTGAAAAAGAATTCAGAATAATGATAGTAAAGATGATCCAAAATCTTGGAAACAGAATGGAGAAAATACAAGAAACGTTTAACAAGGATCTAGAAGAACTGAAGAGCAAACAAACAATGATGAAGAACACAATTAATGAAATTAAAAATTCTCTAGAAGGAATCAATAGCAGAATAACTGAGGCAGAAGAATGGACAAGTGACCTGGAAGATAAAATAGTGGAAATAACTACTGCAGAGAAGAATAAAGAAAAAAGAATGAAAAGAATTGAGGAGAGTCTCAGAGACCACTGGGACAACATTAAACACACCAACATTTGAATGATAGGGTTCCCAGAAGAAGAAGAGAAAAAGAAAGGCACTGAGAAAATATTTGAAGATATTATGGTTAAAAACTTCCCTAATATGGGAAAGGAAATAGTTAATCAAGTCCAGAAAGTGCAGAGAGTCCCATACAGGATAAATCCAAGAAGAACACGCCAAGACACAAATTAATCAAACTATCAAAAATTAAATACAAAGAAAAAATATTAAAAGCAGCAAGGGAAAAACAACAAATAACACACAAGGGAATCCCTATAAGGTTAACAGCTGATCTTTCAGCAGAAACTCTGCAAGCCAGAAGGGAGTGGCAGGACACATTTAAAGTGATGAAGGAGGAAAACCTACAACCAAGATTACTCTAACTAGCAAGGATCTCATTCAGATTTGATGGAGAAATTAAAACCTTTACAAACAAGCAAAAGCTAAGAGAATTCAGCACCACCAAACCAGCTTAATAAAAAATGCTAAAGGAACTTTTCTAGGCAGGAAACACAAGAGAAGGGAAAGACCTACAAAAACAAACCCAGAACAATTAAGAAAATGATAATAGGAACATACATATCGATAATTACCTTAAATGTAAATGGATTAAATGCTCCCACCAAAAGACACAGACTGGCAGAATGGATACAAAAACAAGACCTATATATATATTGTCTACAAGAGACCCACTTCAGACCTAGGGACACATACAGACTGAAAGTGAGGGGATGGAAAAAGTTATTCCATGCAAATGGAAATCAAAAGAAAGCTGGAGTAGCAATTGTCATGTCACACAAAACAGACTTTAAAATAAAGACTATTACAAGAGACAAAGAAGGACACTACATAATGATCAAGGGATCAATCCAAGAAGAAGATATAACAATTGTAAATATTTATGCACCCAACATTCGAACACCTCAGTATGTAAGGCAAATACTAACAGCCATAAAAGGGGAAATCGACAGTAGCACAATCATAGTAGCGGACTTTAACACCCCACTTTCACCAATGCACAGATCATCCAAAATGAAAATAAAAAAGGAACCACAAGCTTTAAATGATACATTAAACAAGATGGACTTAATTGATATTTATAGGACATTCCATCCAAAAACAACAGAATACACATTTTTCTCAAGTGCTCATGGAACATTCTCCAGGATAGATCATATCTTGGGTCACAAATCAAGCCTTGGTAAATTTAAGAAAATTGAAATCGTATCACATATCTTTTCCGACCATAATGCTATGAGACTAGATATCAATTACAGGAAAATATCTGTAAAAAATACAAACACATGGAGGCTAAACAATACACTACTTAATATCCAAGAGATCACTGAAGAGATCAAAGAGGAAATAAAAAAATACCTAGAAACAAATGACAATGAAAAAACGACGACCCAGAACCTATGGGATGCAGCAAAAGCAGTTCTAAGAGGGAAGTTTATAGTAATACAATCCTACCTTAAGAAACAAGAAACATCTCAAATGAACAACCTAACCTTACACCTAAAGCAATCAGAGAAAGAAGAAAAAAAAAACCCCAAAGTTAGCAGAAGGAAAGAAATCATAAAGATAAGATCAGAAATAAATGAAAAAGAAATGAAGGAAACAATAGCAAAGATCAAGGAAACTAAAAGCTGGCTCTTTGAGAAGACAAACAAAATTGATAAAACATTAGCCAGACTCATCAAGAAAAAAAGGGAGAAGACTCAAAGCAATAGAATTAGAAATGAAAAGGGAGAAGTAACAACTGACACTGCAGAAATACAAAGGATCATGAGAGATTACTACAAGCAACTCTATGCCAATAAAATGGACAACCTGGAAGAAATGGACAAATTCTTAGAAATGCACAACCTTCCGAGACTGAACCAGGAAGAAATTGAAAATATGAACAGACCAATCACAAGCAATGAAATTGAAACTGATTAAAAATCTTCTAACAATCAAAAGCCCAGGACCAGATGGTTTCACAGGCGAATTCTATCAAACATTTAGAGAAGAGCTAACAACTATTCTTCTCAAACTCCTCCAAAATATAGCAGAGGGAGGAACACTCCCAAACTTTCTAGGAGGCCACCATCACCCTGATACTAAAACCAAACAAAGATGTCACAAAGAAAGAAAACTACAGGCCAATATCACTGATGAACATAGATGCAAAAATCCTTAACAAAATACTAGAAAACAGAATCCAACAGCATATTAAAAGGATCATACACCATAATCAAGTGGGGATCATCCCAGGAATGCAAGTATTCTTCAGTATATACAAATCAATCAATGTGATACACCATATTAACAAATTGAAGGAGAAAAACCATATGACCATTTCAATAGATGCAGAGAAAGCTTTTGACAAAATCTAACACCTATTTATGATAAAAACCCTCCAGAAAGTAGGCATAGAGGGAAGTTTCCTCAACATAATAAAGGCCATATATTGGAAACCCACAGCCAACATCGTCCTCCATGGTGAAAAACTGAAGCCATTTGCACTAAGATCAGGAAGAAGACAAGGATGCCCACTCTCACCACTGTTATTCAACATAGTTTTGGAAGTTTTAGCCACAGCAATCAGAGAAGAAAAAGAAATAAAAGGAATCCAAATCGGAAAAGAAGAAGTAAAGCTGTCACTGTTTGCAGCTGACATGATACTATACATAGAGAATCCTGAAGATGCTACCAGAAAACTACTAGAGCTAATCAATGAATTTGGTAAAGTAGCAGTTTACGAAATTAATGGACAGAAACCTCTTGCATTCCTATACACTAATGATGAAAAATCTGAAAGTGAAATTAAGAAAACCCTCCAATTTACCATTGCAACAAAAAGAATAAAATATCTAGGAATAGACCTACCTAAGGAGACAAAAGACCTATATGCAGAAAACTATAAGACACTGATGAAAGAAATTAAAGATGATGCAAACAGATGGAGAGATATACCATGTTCTTGGATTGGAAGAATCAACATTGTGAAAATGACTATACTCCCCAAAGCAATCTACAGATTCAATGCAATCCCTGTCAAACTACCACTGGCATTTTTCACAAAACTAGAACAAAAAATTTCATAATCTGTATGGAAACACAAAAGACCCTGCATAGCCAAAGCAATCTTGAGAAAGAAAAACGGAGCTGGAGGAATCAGGCTCCCTGACTTTAGACTATACTACAAAGCTGCAGTCATCAAGACAGTATGGTACTGGCACAAAAACAGAAATATAGATCAATGGAACAGGATAGAAAACCCAGAGATAAGCCCACGCACATATGGTCACCTTACCTTTGATAAAGGAGGCAAGAATATACAGTGGAGAAAAGACAGCCTCTTCAATAAATGGTTCTGGGAAAACTGGACAGCTATATTTAAAAGAATGAAATTAGAACACTCCCTAACACCATACACCAAAATAAACTCAAAATGGATTAAAGACCTAAATGTAAGGCCAGACACTATCAAACTCTTAGAGGAAATCATAGGCAGAACACTCTATGACAGAAATCACAGCAAGATCTTTTTTTTTTTTTTTTTTTTTTGCATTATGCAGGCCTCTCACTGCTGTGGCCTCTCCCGTTGCGGAGCACAGGCTCTGGACGCACAGGCTCAGCGGCCATGGCTCACGGGCCCAGCCGCTCCATGACATGTGAGATCTTCCCGGACCAGGGCACGAACCCGCGTCCCCTGCATTGGCAGGTGGACTCTCAACCACTACGCCACCAGGGAAGGCCCGCAAGATCTTTTTTGATCCACCTCCTAGAGAAATGGAAACAAAAACAAAAATAAATGGGACCTAATGAAACTTAAAAGCTTTTGCACAGCAAAGGAAACCATAAACAAGACCAGAAGACAACCCTCAGAATGGGAGAAAATATTTGCAAATGAAGGAACTGACAAAGGATTAATCTGAAAAATTACAAGCAGCTTATGCAGCTCAATATCAAAAAACAAATAACCCAATCCAAAAATGGGCAGAACAGGTAAATAGACATTTCTCCAAAGAAGACATACAGATTGCCAAGAAACACATGAAAGAAAGTTCAACATCATTAATCATTAGAAAAATGCAAATCAAAGCTACAATGTGATACCATCTCACACTGGTCAGAATGGCCATCATCCAAAAATCTACAAAGAATAAATGCTAGAGAGGGTGTGGAGAAACGGGAACTCTCCTGTACTGTTGGTGGGAATGTAAATTGATACAGTCACTATGGAAAACAATATGGAGGTTCCTTAAACAACTAAAAATAGGACTACTATATGACCAGCAATCCCACTACTGGGCATATACCCTGAGAAAACCGTAATTCAAAAAGAGTCATGTACCAAAATGTTCATTCAGCTCTATTTACAATAGCCAGGACATGGAAGCAACCTAAGTGTCCATCAACAGATGAATGGATAAAGAAGATGTGGCACATATATACAATGGAATATTACTCATCCATAAAAAGACATGAAATTGAGATATTTGTAGTGAGGTGGATGGACCTAGAGTCTGTCATATAGAGTGAAGTAAGCCAGACAGAGAAAAACA
This sequence comes from Grampus griseus, assembly GCF_964374135.1. Classification (NCBI taxonomy): domain Eukaryota; kingdom Metazoa; phylum Chordata; class Mammalia; order Artiodactyla; family Delphinidae; genus Grampus; species Grampus griseus. The sequence goes on along the minus strand of NC_139017.1, from coordinate 25,463,328 downwards.
AATACCGTATGCTAACACATATATACGGAATGTAAAAAAAAAAAAAAAAAAAAAGGTCATTAAGAACCTAGGGACAAGACGGGAATAAAGACACAGACCTACTAGAGAATATACTTGAGGATACCGGGAGGGGGAAGGGTAAGCTGGGACAACGTGAGAGAGTGGCATGGACATATATACATTACCAAATGTAAAATAGATAGCTAGTGGGAAGCAGCCGCATAGCACAGGGAGATCAGCTCGGTGCTTTGTGACCACCTAGAGGGTTGGGATAGGGAGGGTGGGAGGGGGGAGGGAGGGAGACGCAAGAGGGAAGAGATATGGAGACATATGTGTATGTATAACTGATTCACTTTGTTGTAAAGTAGAAACTAACACACCATTGTAAAGCAATTATGCTCCAATAAAGATATTAAAAAAATCCCAATAGAAATAATGGTTAATATATTAGTTTACTAGGGCTGCAATAATAAAATACCATGGGCTTAAACAACAGAAATGTATTATCTTAGTGTTCTGGAGACTGAAGTCCAAGATCAAAGTGCTGGCAGGGTTTTTTTCCTCCCAGGGCCTCTCCCCTTGGCTTGCAGATGCCCACCTTCTTGCTATCTCTTCACATCACCTTTTCTCTGCACACATTCCTCTGGTATTTCCTTGTATGTCCAAATTTCCTCTACTTTTAAGGACACCAGTCAGATTAGATTAGGGACCATCCTAATCGCCTCATTTTAACTCAGCCACCTCTGTAAAGGCCCAGTGTCCAAATACAGTCATATTTTGAGGTACTGGGGGTTAGGATTTCAACATATGAATTTGAGGGGGAGACAGAATTCAGCCCATAATAGTTAAGTTCTTCACTGTCCTGACTCCTCTCTCCTGAGGGTCAAATACCCTCTATTTTCTGGGGATTGGCAATGAAGAGTCTCTAGAAGGCTCATTCCATGTCTTCAGCACCCAGGAGATGGGTTTTTAGTGACTGAAAATCACACATTATTGTTTTGCCTGCTCTGTGTCTTCACTACTGGACAGTGAGCTCCAATGGGCTCTGCAGTGTCTGTTTCCCAGTACCCAGCACAGGGCCTTACACAGAATAGATATGTTTTCACTGGGTAAGTGGGTTCAGTAGTCACATAGCAGTTAATTTGAAGTGTTTTAAGAAACCAGAACAGCAAAGAACTAGATAATATTTAACCTTTTATAGTAGTTAGAAATGCATATTCTATTCAGAGGAAGTACAAACCCATAGAGTGAGCTCCCAGAGCATGGTTTTCACATGTGCTTGAAATGTGATGAGTCCGTGTTCCCCCAAAACTCATAAAAATCCAGTAATAGCCCAATATTTAATGTATGAAAATGCTACCTAAATCATAGGGGAATGTTGCACAATCAGTAGAGGCACAATCAATTTTCATATCTAATTCTTGTTTTTGTTTCACATTTTTGATTGTAAATGCATGTGCAGCCATATGAACATCAACATCAATATGTGGTTTCTATAGGAGATTCTCAAAAGGTAGGAAGCCTGTCTGTCTTACTAGCATTTTGCAAAACTCAGCACATTGCTATGTGCAGGGGCATTCAAATCATGAAATATCTCGGAAATTAGTCTATGGGTGATGCTTGTTATTTTTATAGGTTTTGCTTAGTAATTACCCACTCTAATTTTCTCACACTCTGTTATTCTAGAGGCACTGGTTTATTAAATGTGAGGAGTAAAATGCCTGCAGTAGAACTAAAACAATCAGAGTGGTTGATGCAACAGAGAGAGAAGAGAAAGAAGAGAAGAAAAGAAAAAGAAGGGTGAGTAATTCCAGTTCACTCATAGTGGGTCATGCTTCTTAACTCAGCTACAGGGAAATCCCAATTCATGCAAAAATAATTCTGTATTATTCCATAATCTAGGGGTGTCTATGGTGATTTTGCCCTCCTTTTCTGAAAAGAGAAGATCAGCACACGTGTCTTAGCAATACATTCCTCTTGTTCCTACTGAAATGTTATATTAGTGACCACATTTGATTGCAGTATAACCTGGCTCAGGCCCCCTGCTGGGATCTTACAGACCGTTGTTAATGCGGACTCCTTCAGGGGCTGTAATTTGGGACTCAATTTGCTGTAAAATTGTCCTAAGTGTCACCTTAGTAATCGAAGATCATATGACCCGTGAAACACATTGAACTGAAAGATGGCACCTCATGGAAATTAACGTCAAATTGTCTCCAATAGTAAAAAGGCCCTAGTCATTCATTGTATGTGAAGTGAATGTTGCTGTATCTGAGATGGTAAGGGGTGAAGAGGAGGGTGCTCCACCCATATGCCTTGAGCTGGGCCTACAGGGTCTCAGAGAAGAGCCTTCCCCAATAAATATCTCAAGGCTCAGCACACAGACAGGTCAGCCCAGCAAACCCTCCGGTTGATTTTGATGGCCCGTACCTTCTTTTTAACCAAAAATACACATGTGGTTTAGCAAAGGATTTTTATTCTGATTGTACATATAAAGGCTGTTTAAATGTCAAATCTGGCCAAACAAAATACAGTTTGGCTAATCACTAGGGAAATGCAAATCAAAAGCACAATGAGGTACCACTTCTCACCCATTAGAATGGCTAGTATTAGAAAGGAAGGGAGGAAAGGAAGGAAGGAAGGAAATAACAAGTGTTAGCAAGAATATGAAGAAGTTGGAACCCTTGTGCATTGCAGAGAGGAATGTAAAATGGTGCAGCTACTGTGAAAAACAGTACAGCAGTTCCTCAAAAAATTAAACATAGGATTATCATATGTAATTCCACTTCTGGGTATGTACACAAAAGAATTGAAAGGAAGTACTTGAAAAGACATGTGTATGCCAATGTTCATAGCAGCATTATTCACAATAGCCAAAAGGTTGAAACAACCCAAATGTCCATTGACTGAAAAACAAAATGTGATATATATGCAACACACACACACTGGCATGTTTTGTTAGCCTTAAAAAGGAACTAAATTCTGATACATGCTACAACACGGATGAACCTTGAATATGTGTTAAGTGAAATAAACCAGAAACAAAAGGACAGATATTGTATGATTCTTTTTATACCTAGAATGGTCAAATTCATGGAGACAGAAAGTAAAATGGTGTTTTCAGGAGGCTGCAGGGAGAGAGGAATGAAGGGTTATTGTTTAATGGGTATAGAATTTCAGTTTTGCAGATGAAAAGAGTTCTTGAGATTGGTTGCACAACTGGAATGTACTCAATGTCCTGGAACTTTACATTTAAAAATAGTTAAAATGGTGAATTGCTTGTTATATAGATTTTACTATAATTTCTTTTTTAAAGTGGTAATTTGGTTGTCAAAATATTAGAGTTGTTTATGTGGACAAAAAAATAAACGTGTGGAATCTGCCCTGGAAAAACCTAGGCATTCAGATAGCCCCCTTGTAACTGTGTTATAGGTAAGACAACTCAAGACCAGGAGACCCTGGGGAGAAGCAGGCAGAGCGTAGAAATGGAGAGAAGGGGGATGTGTGTCTGTCTCTGTCCCTAGCATCGTGTGCAGTGGTGACTTGCTTGCTCACCTTTACCTGATGGCTCTGGCTCCAGAGAAGGCCAGCCCTAGTGTCTTTGTCTATCCCAGAGGCTCCTTTGGAAACTTCAGCCAAATCAGTCCTTTGCAACCTTATTCTACCACAGGTACTTTTGTTGTTCCTTCTTTTCATGGTGACTCTGTTGATTCTGAATTTAGCCAAGCCGAGTGGGATGGCCTGCATAAGGGCCCTTGAATACATTGTCTTCATTCTCACATATGTCTTCCCCCAAACTCTCACCCCAGTACAAGGCACAGGCAGCAACATTCCCCCATGTGTTCTACAGCAGAGATCAGAGCCAAACTTACCCTGACAGTACTAGAACTTATAAGCCATAGCATACAGGCACTCTTAAGTGATTCTACTATAAAAAAATTCCAATGATTTATCTGATCACTTGGAGGGACCAGATACAGTATGATATAGATCTTTTTACAAATGCAAGAGTACTTTTAATGAAGCAAAATCCCCTTGAGTGGAGATCAATATTTTTTATCCCATTATTCAAGGTATTTTATACTTTGGCTTCAACTCTTCCCACTACACTGATATCAAAAGAGACTGAGAAGCTGAAAAGCTGAGCAGCACTTTGGACAGCTTCATGGGAATATGGGACAAAAACTGGGTCTAGGGCTCAACAACAGGGACCTGATAATCCCCTCTACTTTGGGTTGTGACCCCAAAGGGCTATACCCTAGGAGTAAGGGTGAACTGGGGTAGACTGAAACTCAGCACAAATCATCTCAATTTTTGAAAATAGACTAAAGTTATCTAAGATTGCTACTTTGCATAGCCAAGATAACATTTTCCTATGTCTTATTTCTATAACTTTTTATAACAATGTTAACACTCAATTAAAATATAATCAGGCATACAAAGATAAAAACAACTTGAAGGAAAACCAAAAGAAACAACATATACTTCAAACAGACAGTTACCTGGAGGCCCAGATAATGGCATGATCAGATACAGACTTTAAAATAAATAAGCTTAATATATTCAAAAAGAAGAAAAACAAAATTAAGAATTTGTACAGAAACTGGCTATTCTAAAACAGAACTTCTGTAACTAAAAAATAAAGTAGCGGAAAGTAAGAACTAAGTAGTTAGGTTTAATAGCAGATTAGACTCAGAGAAAGAAATAACTAATAAACTGGAAAAAATTAATGGAAATTTTCAGGATGAAGTGACATAGTCAAAAGAATGGAAAATACAAGAGCGGGTAAGAGACAAGGGGGACACAGAAAGAAGGTCTAACATATACGGAATTGGAGTCTCTGAAGAAGCAAGATAATGAGTCAGAAGCAATAGTTGAACAGATATTTGCTGAGACCTTTCTGTAACAGATGAAAGACATCAAACCACCACTGGTTCAAGGAGACCTACAAACTCCAATTAGAGTAAATGAAAAGAAATCCCAAATTGGACACGTCACAGTAGCACTGCTAAAAAGGAAAAACAAAGAGCTGTATGGAGAAAGAAAACATTATCAAAGAAGCAACAATAGAAAAATATATGACTTCTCAACAGAAACAATGGAAATTGAAGACAATAGAATAAAATACTCAAGTGCTGAATGAAAGTATCTGCCACCTAGAATTCCAATGAAAATATACTTCAAAACTGAAGGTGAAATGAAGCCATATTCAGACAAACAAGAACTGAGAGAATTCATTATCAGCAGATCCACCATTCAGAAAATACTAAAGGGAATTTTTTGCAGGAAAGTGACCCCAGATGGAAGTTCAGAAATGCAGAGAGAAATGAGCAAGAAATAGGATAAACATATGGAAAATGTAAGTGAACATTGATGCTATAAAACAACAATCTCATGGGATTTAAAGTATTTAAATAATACAAATACACAACAAAGATAGCATGCAAATCAGGAGAAATTAAATGAACATAAATTCTAAGATTATTACATTGTTTGGGAGGCAAGTAAAAGTACTAGGAAATATTAGACATTGGTAAGTCAAGGACACATTTTGTAATTTTTAAGTAATAACTAAAAAATAGTATGAGGGAGAGGGCAGGCAGCAGAAGCAAGAAAAGTGACAATTCTGCAGCCTGTGGAAAGAAAACCACAGTCAGAGAAAGATAGACAAAATGAAAAGGCAGAGGACATTGTACCACATGAAGGAACAAGATAAAACCCCAGAAAAACAACTAAATGAAGTGGAGATAGGCAACCTCCCAGAAAAAGAATTCAGAATAATGAGAGTGAAGATGATCCAGGACCTTGGAAACAGAATGGAAGCAAAGATCTAGAAGATGCAAGAAATGTTTTAACAAAGACCTAGAAAAATTAAAGAACAAATACCTAGAAGAATTAAAGAACAAACACACAGAGATAAACAATTCAATAACTGAAATGAAAAATACACTAGAAGGAATCAATAGCAGAATAACTGAGGCAGAAGAACAGATAAGTGACCTGGAACACAGAATGGTGGAATTCACTGGTGCAGAACAGAATAAAGAAAAAAGAATGAAAAGAAATGAAGACAGCCTAAGGGACCTCTGGGACAACATTAAACACACCAACATTTGCATTATAGGGGTCCCAAAAGGAGAAGAGAGAAAGGACCAGAGAAAATGTTTGAAGAGATTATAGTCGAAAACTTTCCTAACATGGGAAAGGAAATAGCCACCCAAGTCCAGGAAATGCAGAGACTCCCAGGCAGGATAACCCCAAGGAGAAACATGCCAAGACACATAGATATCAAATTGACAAATATTAAAGACAAAGAAAAATTACTGAAAACAACAAGGGAAAAAACAAATAACATACAAAGGAACTCCCAAAAGGTTAACAGCTGACTTCTCAGCAGAAACTCTACAAGCCAGAAGGGAGTGGCATGATATACTTAAAGTGATGAAAGGGAAGAACCTACAACCAAGATTACTCTACCTGGCAAGGATCTCATTCAGATTCAACGGAGAAATCAAAAGCTTTACAGACAAGCAAAAGCTAAGAGGATTCAGCACCACCAAAACAACTCTACAACAAATGCTATAGGCACTTCTCTAAGTGGGAAACAGAAGAAAAGGACCTACGAAAACAAACCCAAAACAATTAAGAAAATGGTCATAAGAACATACATATCGATAATTACCTTAAACATGAATGGATTAAATGCGCCAACCAAAAGACACAGGCTTGCTGAATGGATACAAAGACAAGACCCATACATATGCTGTCTACAAGAGACCCACTTCAGACCTAGGCACACATACAGACCGAAAGTGAGGGGATGGAAAAAGATATTCCATGCAAATGGAAATCAAAAGAAAGCTGGACTAGCAATACTCATATCAGATAAAATAGACTTTAAAATAAAGAATGTTACAAGAGATGAGGAAGGACACTATATAGTGATCAAGGGATCAATCCAAGAAGAAGATATAACAATTACAAATATATATGCACCCAACATAGGAGCATCTCAATACATAAGGCAACTGCTAACAGCTCTAAAAGAGGAAATCGACAGTAACACACTAATAGTGGGGGACTTTAACACCTCACTTACACCAGACAGATCATCCAAACAGAAATTTAATAAGGAAACACAAGCTTTAAAGGACACAATAGACCAGATAGATTTAATTGATATTTATAGGACATTCCATCTAAAAACAGCAGATTACACTTTATTCTCAAGTGCACACGAAACATTCTCCAGAATAGATCACATCTTGGGTCACAAATCAAGCCTCAGTAAATTTAAGAAAATTGAAATCATATCAAGCATCTTTTCTGACCACAACACTATGAGATTAGAAATCAATTACAGGGAAAAAAACGTAAAAAACACAAACACATGAGGCTAAACAGTTTGTTACTAAATAACCAAGAGATCACTGAAGAAATCAAAGAATACCTAGGGGCAAATGACAATGAAAACATGACGATCCAAGACGTATGGGATGAAGCAAAAGCAGTTCTAAGAGGGAAGTTTATAGCAATACAATCCTACCTCAAGAAACAAGAAAAATCTCAAATAAGCAATCTAACCTTACATCTAAAGGAACTACAGAAAGAACAAACAAAACCCAAAGTTAATAGAACAAAGAAATCATAAAGATCAGAGCAGAAATAAATGGAAAAGAAATGAAGGAAACAAAGGCAAAGATCAATAAAATGAAAAGCTGGTTCTCTGAGAAGATAAACAAAATTGAGAAAACTTTAGCCAGACTCATCCAGAAAAAGAGGGAGAGGACTCTAATCGATAAAATTAGAAATGAAAAAGGAGAAGTTACAATGGACACCGCAGAAATACAAAGCATCATGAGAGACTACTACAAGCAACTCTATGCCAATAAAATGGACAACCTGGAAGAAATGGACAAATTCTTAGAAAGGTATAACCTTCCAAGACTGAACCAGGAAGAAATAGAAAATATGAACAGACCAATCACAAGTAATGAAATTGAAACTGTGATTAAAAACCTTCCAACAAACAAAAGTTTGTAGTACATTGCCCTACTATTTACAATAGCCAGGTCATGGAAGCAACCTAAATGCCTATCAACAGATGAATGGATAAAGAAGATTTGGTCCATATATACAATGGAATATTACTCAGCCATAAAAAGGAACGAAGTTGGGTCATTTGTAGAGATGTGGATGGATCTAGCGACTGTCATACAGAGTGAAATCAGAAAGAGAAAAACAAATATCATATATTAACGCATATATGTGGAACCTAGAGAAATGGTAAGATGAACCAGTTTGCAGGGCAGAAATAGAGACCCAGATGTAGGTAACAAACATATGGACACCAAGGGGGGAAAGTGGCAGGGCGGGGGTGATGGTGGTGGGATGAATTGGGGGATTGGGATTGATATATGTACACTAATATATATAAAGTAGATAACTAATAAGAACCTGCTGTATAAAAAATAAAATAAAATTCAAAACAAAATAGTATGAGGGTGTTAACTTCTAGCTAATGGAGGGGATAAAAAGTATAAAAAATTTAAATGAAGACAACAAAGGAGTATAGATCAATTGATACAAATGAAAGCACATAGTAAAATGGTAGATTTAAACCCAAATAAATCAGTAGTTATATTAAACAAACTAAATGCTCCAATGAAAAAAATTATGAGAAAGAATTTTTAAGAAAAAACAAAAACCATCTATGCTATGTTGTTTATAAGAGATCTGAATGATTAAAAAAAAGTTTGAAATCAGAAGATTGGGAAGAGATAGCTTTAACATTACTGGTTAATTAGAAATTGCTTATCAAAGTGCTCATATACATTTTATTCCCTAGTATAGTAGTTCTTGTCATCTATGGCCTGCTCAACACTTGTACTATCAGATTTTTAAAAAAACCATCCAGTCTGATGAATGCATAGTAATGTTTTATTGTGGGTTAAATTTGGATTTCTCTGATTACTAATGTTGTTGAGTGCAAGATCATATGCTTTTTTCAGCCCCTTGGATTTCCTCTTTTGCCTGTTTAGATTTTCTGCCATTTGAATTATTTGCCTTTCTTTGTTGGTATATATTAATGAGTTTATTAAACGCACTAGTCTTTTGTAACTTCATGGCTTGAATTTACATTTTTAAGTGTGTTTTTCCATCAAGTCTTCCGTAAGAGAATCACATACTGATGACTAATTCAAAGCACAAACCATGGCCATAGGACAATACCCAACATCCTGGGCTTGTCTCTAAATTGGTGTTTTAACTGAAACTTCATTAGACCATCCACTATTCTGTCAGCTCAGTTACTTCTGGAAGATAAGGGTACATGATAAGACTGGTATATTTCATGGACTTGAGCATGTTACCATATTTCTTTTGCTGTAAAATGAGTTTCTCAGAAGCAGTTTTGTGTAGGATACTGGGAAAGTAAGACATTCTGTGAGTTCATGGACAGTGGTTCTGGCAGAGACATTGTGGAGAAGGAAGGCTAATCATACACGTACACACACATGTATATTTTACACATATGTATATCAATATATATTTACATAAATATAGATTATAGTATATATACTTGTGTGGACTATATATATTCTATTCCAGTAAGAACAAATCATTTTACCTTCATAATGAAAAATATCCAATATAATTAATCTCAATTTGTCTCCAGATGACTGCCTGGTCTCTCTAGGAAATGGTGGACTTTTGGGGTCTCTGATATATTTATATATATGATACACATATTCATTTATATAAATATAAATGATATATTTATATCATTATAATGATTATATTTATTATATATTATTATTATATTATATATTACAATTATATAACAATATATTATATAACAATATATTATATAATATATTATATAATATATAATCATGTTTATAATTATATATTTTAATTATAAAAATTATAATTATATTATAATATATTATTATATGTTGTGTAATATAATATATTATTATATAATAGTATTATATCATATATATATTATAATATGTAATATAATTATTACTATATAATTTTAATGATTATAATGATATAGTGATTATAATGATTCTTAAATCTTTTTTTTCTTTTTCTTGCCTTATGACACTGGCTAGAAGCTCCTGTACAATGCTGAGAAAATATTTCTTGATAGAATATTTCTTTTTTTTAAATGAAATATATTTGACATATAACATTGTGTAAGTTTAAGGTATACAAAATATTGATTTGATATATTTATATATGAATGCCATTGTAGTGCTAGCACCTCTATCACATCAAATAATAATCATTTCTTTTTTGTGATGGGAACAATTAAGATTTAGTCTCTTAGCAAGTTTGATGATTACAATACAGTATTTTTGTCTGTATTCACTATACTGTGCATTAGATCTCCAGAACTTACCTACTAATAAAGGCACACTTTCAATGTTCACTGTTAAGTATGATGCTTGTTATATGTTTTTGTAGATATCCTTCACTTTTTAAGAATTTTCCTTCTATTATTAAGTTGCTGAGATCTTAGTTAATCATGAAAAGATGTTGAATTTTATCAGATGCTTTTTCTGCACATCCTAAGATATTCACATGATAACATCTCTCTAATGTGTTAATGTAGTGGATTTACTGGATGTATTATCTCTTCTATTTGTGCTAACTTTGGCTTAGCAGTATATTAAGTATTGCTAACTTTGATTTGCTAATATTTGTTTAGGATTTTTACACCTATATTCTTGAGTGAAATTGGTTTGTGCTTTTCCCTTCTATACTGTCAGATTTTGGTACTAAGGCAAAAACGTGTAAACTAGTTGGGAAGTATTCCTTACTATTCTCTTCCTTGGAACAAAATTGTGAACGGTTGAATTTTTTTCTTCCTTAAAAGTTTTGGTGGAATGCACTAGTGAAACCAACTCAGCTTTCATTATCTTTTTAGAAAGAGTATAAAGTGTTCATTGTTATTCATTAGTGGATATATAATTTTTCAGATTTTTTTTTTTGGTTATCCATTTTATTTATTTATTTATTTAAATATCTTTATTGGAGTATAATTGCTTTACAATGGTCTGTTAGTTTCAGCTTTACAACAAAATGAATCATATCTCTTCCCGCTTGCATCTCCCTCCCTCCCACCCTCCCTATCCCACCCCTCCAGGCGGTCACAAAGCACCCAGCTGATCTCCGTGTGCTATGCGGCTGCTTCCTACTAGCTATCTACCTTACTTTTGGTAGTGTATACATGTCCATGCCTCTCTCTCGCTTTGTCACAGTTTACCCTTCCCCCTCCCCATATCCTCAAGTCCATTCTCCAGTAAGTCTGTGTCTTTATTCCTGTTTTACCCCTAGGTTCTTGACATTTTTTTTTCTTAAATTCCATATATATGTGTTAGCATACAGTATTTGTCTCTCTCTTTCTGACTTACTTCACTCTATATGACAGACTCTGGGTCTATCCACCTCACTACAAATAGCTCAATTTCGTTTCTTTTTATGGCTGAGTAATATTCCATTGTATATATGTGCCACATCTTCTTTATCCATTCATCTGATGATGGACACTTAGGTTGTTTCCATCTCCGGGCTATTGTAAACAGAGCTGCAATGAACATTTTGGTACATGATTCTTTTTGAATTATGGTTTTCTCAGGGTATATGCCCAGTAGTGAGATTGCTGGATCATATGGTAGTTCTATTTGTAGTTTTTTTGTTGTTTTTCCCTTGCTGCTTTTAATATGTTTTCTTTGTATTTAATTTTTGACAGTTTGATTAATATGTGTCTTGGCATATTTCTCCTTGGATTTATCCTGTATGGGACTCTCTGTGCTTTCTGGACTTGATTAACTATTTCCTTTCCCATATTAGGGAAGTTTTCAACTATAATCTCTTCAAATATTTTCTCAGTGCCTTTCTTTTTCTCTTCTTCTTCTGGAACCCCTATAATTCGAATGTTGGTGCGTGTAATGTTGTCCCAGAGGTCTCTGAGACTGTCCTCAGTTTTTTTCATTCTTTTTTCTTTATTCTGCTGTGCATTAGTTATTTCCACTATTTTATCTTCCAGGTCACTTAACTGTTCTTCTGCCTCAGTTATTCTGCTATTGATCCCATCTAGAGTATTTTTCATTTCATTTATTGTGTTGGTCATCATTGTTTCATCTTTAGTTCTTCTACGTCCTTGTTAAATGTTTCTTGCATTTTGTCTATTCTATTTCCAAGATTTTGGATCATCTTTACTATCATTATTCTGAATTCTTTTTCAAGTAGACTGCCTATTTCCTCTTCATTTGTTAGGTCTGGTGGGTTTTTATCTTGCTCCTTCATCTGCTGTGTGTTTTTCTGTCTTCTCATTTTGCTTATCTTACTGTGTTTGGGGTCTCCTTTTTGCAGGCTGCAGGTTCATAGTTCCTGTTGTTTTTGGTGTCTGTCCCCAGTGGCTAAGGTTGGTTCAGTGGGTTGTGTAGGCTTCCTGGTGGTGGGGACTAGTGCCTATGTTCTGGTGGATGAGGCTGGATCTTGTTTTTCTGGTGGGCAGGTCCACGTCTGGTGGTGTGTTTTGGGGTGTCTGTCAACTTATTATGATTTGGGGCAGCCTCTCTGCTAATGGGTGGGGTTATGTTCCTGTCTTGCTAGTTGTTTGGCATAGGATGTCCAGCACTGTAGCTTGCTGGTCGTTGAGTGAAGCTGGGTGCTGCTGTTGAGATGAGATCTCTGGGAGATTTTTGCCGTTTGATATTATGTGCAGCTGGGAGGTCTCTTGTGGACCAGTGTCCTGAAGTTGGCTCTCCCACCTCAGAGGCACAGCACTAACTCCGGGCTGCAGCACCAAGAGCCTTTCATCCACACGTCTCTGAAGAAAAGATAGAAAAAGTAGAAAGAATTAGTAGAAGTAGAAAGAAAGAAAGAAAGAAAGAAAGAAAGGAGGGAGGGAGGGAGAGAGGGAGCAGGGAAGGAAGGAGGGAAGGAAGGAAAAAAATGAAGACGATAAAGTAAAATAAAATAAAGATAAAATATAATAAAGTTATTAAAATCAAAAAATAATTATTAAGAGGAAAAAAAACCCAAAAAACAAAAAAATGGATGGATAGAACCCTGGAACAAATGGTGGAAGCAAAGCTATACAGACAAAATCTCACACAGAAGCATACACATACACACTCACAAAAAGGGGAAAAGAGGAAAAAGTCATAAATCTTGCTCTCAAAGTCCACCTCCTCAATTTGGGATGATTCGTTGTCTAAAGGAGGGAAGGAAGGAAAGAAAGAACGAAGATAAAGTAAAATAAAATAAAGTTATTAAAATAAAAAGTAATTATTAAGAGAAAAATTAAAACAAAAACAAAAACGGATAGAACCCTCAGACAAATGGTGGAAGCAAAGTTATACAGACAAAATCTCACACAGAAGCATACACATACACACAAAAAAAGGAAAAGGGGAACAAATAATAAATCTTGCTCTCAAAGTCCACCTCCTTAATTTGGGATGATTCATTGTCTATTCATGTATTCCACAGATCCAGGTACATCAAGTTGATTGTGGAGCTTTAATCCGCTGCTTCTGTGGCTGCTGGGAGAGATTTCCCTTTCTCTTCTTAGTCTCACAGCTCCCAGGGGCTCAGTTTTGGATTTGGCCCCGCCTGTGCGCGTAGGTCGCTGGAGGGCATCTGTTCTTTGCTCAGACAGGACGGGGTTAAAGGAGCCGCTGATTCGGAGGCTGTGGCTCACTCAGGCCTGGGGTAGGGAGGGTCACGGAGTGCCGGGCGAGCCTGCGGCGGCAGAGGCCACCGTGACGTTGCACCAGCCTGAGGCGCACTGTGCGTTCTCCTGGGGGAGTTGTCCCTGGATCCCGGGACCCTGGCAGTGGTGGGCTGCACAGGCTCCCCGGAAGCGGGGTGTGGATAGTGACCTGTGCTCACACACAGGCTACTTGGTGGCGGCAGCAGCGGCCTTAGCGTCTCATGTCTGTCTCTGGGGTCCGCGCTTTTAGCCGCGGCTCGCGCCCGTCTCTGGAGCTCCTTTAAGCAGCGCTCTTACTCCCCTCTCCTCGCGCACCAGGAAACAAAGAGGGAAGAAAAAGTCTCTTGCCTCTTCGGCAGGTGCAGACTTTTCCCCGGACTCCCTCCTGGCCAGCCGTGGCGCACTAACCCCCTACAGGCTGTGTTCACGCAGACAACCCCAGTTCTCTCCCTGCGCTCCGACCGAAGCCCGAGCCTCAGCTCCCAGCCCCGCCCGCTCCGGCGGGGAAGCAGACAAGCCTCTCGGGGTGGTGAGTGCCGGTCAGCCCTGATCTTCTGTGAGGGAATCTCTCCGCTTTGCCCTCCGCACCCCTGTTGCTGTGCTCTCCTCCACGGCTCCAAAGCTTCCCCCCTCCGTCACCCGCAGTCTCTGCCCGCGAAGGGGCTTCTAGTGTGTGGAAACCTTTCCTCCTTCACAGCTCCCTCCCACTGGTGCCGGTCCCGTCCCTATCCTTTTGTCTCTGTTTATTCTTTTGCCCTACCCAGGTACGTGGGGAGTTTCTTGCCTTTTGGGAGGTCTGAGGTCTTCTGCCAGCGTTCAGTAGGTGTTCTGTAGGAGTTGTTCCACGTGTAGATGTATTTCTGGTGTATCTGTGGGGAGGAAGGTGATCTCCGCGTCTTACTCTTCCGCCATCTTCCCGGAAGTCAATTTTTTAGATTTTTAAACATTTTTTTGAGTCAGCTTTGGTAAGTTGTATTTTCTAGGAATTTGTTCATTTTCATATCTTTTCAAGAATTTTGGTATACAGTTGTTAAAAATTCTCTTATTTAATGCTGAGGCATCTGGATTGCTGTTCCCTTTCCATTTCGAATACTACATATTTGTAGCTCCTCTTTTTTCTTCATTAATTTTGCCAGAGGTTTGTCAGTTTATTAGTGTTTTCAAAAAATAGACTTTTTATTGTTATTGATCCACTCTATTTTATGCTTACTTTGTGTTTTCTCAAATTCTGCTCTGATCTTTATCATTTCCTTCCTTCTACTTTTGTTCGGTATATTTTCTGAGCTTTTTCTAAGCTCTTGAGATAGGTTCTTAGCTCATTTATTATTGGCCTAATTTTCTCTTTGAACAATACAAGGACCTTAGAACATTTCTAACGTATGTATTTATGACTGTCTATATCTGATTAACTATGACTGATCATACAAGTTTTTGTTATTCAGTTAGAATATGTTTGTATTTCGATTGTAATTTTTTCTTTGATCTTTGAGTTATACCATTATTATTGTTGATATGTCTATTTCCATTAATAATTCTGTTCATTTCTACTTTATATATACAAATGCTATATTATTATGTGTCTACAAATTTTAGAATTGTTGTATCTTCCTGGTAGATTGAATATTTTACCTTGATTAATGTCTCTGTGTTTAATAATACCTTTTGCCTTAAAGTCTGTTATATTTATTAATTATTAATAGCCACACCGGATTTCTTTCGGTTAGTATGTGTATAACATACCTTTTTCTTTTACCTTAAAATTCTGTACCCCTATGTTTAGATGTCTCTCTTTAAGAGCATATAGTTGGACTTTTGAAATCCAATCTGATATTATTTTAGTGGAAACATTTACTATGTATTTACTCTGTTTACTAAATTACATTTAGTGTAAATACTGATATATTTAGATTTAAATCTAATATCTTATTTTGTGCTTAAAATTTCCCTTATTTTAAAATTTCTGCCTCCCTGCTTCCCCCTCCCCTACTCTTTTGATAAGAGATGTCTGAGTCTTTTTAAAAATAATTCCCTTTTCTCTTCTAAGAGTTTGTAAGTTATACACTCTGACTGTCCTGTTGGTGGCTACCCTAGAAATTAAAACATGCATAATTAATTTATCAAGGTATAAAGTTAATCAAAATCTTTTCCCTTGTATGGTTTGGACCATACAAGGACCTTAGAACATTTCAACATTATTTACTCCCTCCTTGTATACTTTTATTGTTATCTAGTGTTTATGTCTCATTTTGTAACCTTAGTAGACATTATTATTACTCTTTTGTAAAAATACAAACTTCATTTGTATTTGTCCAAATAGTAGCCATTTTCCTACTTTTCCATTTCTTTTTGCAACTCTGACCTTCCATCTGTGATTACTTTCCTTCCGCATCATGCACATCTTTTAGGATTTTTTTTCCAGTAAGGGACTTTAGTAAGCTCTCTTGGATTTTGGTTTTAAATGTCTTCATTTCACCTTAGTATTGTAAGATACCTTTGCAGGGTTTAATATTCTAGGGTGACCATTATTTTCTTTCATCAATTTCATTGACCAATTTCATCAATGGAAAACAGCATTCCATTCTTTCTGACTTCTAGTGGTGCTGATGAGAAATCACCTGTGACTCTAACTGGCATTTTTTTGAAGGTAATCTGCCTTTTTACTTTGGTTGCTTTGAAGATTTTCTCTTTTTTCATTTTTCTTAAATTCACAGTGATGTACCTGTTGTGAATTTCTTGTTATTTATCATGCTTGAAATTCATTGGATCTTTGAATCTGTGGATTAATGCTTTTATCAGTTTTGGAAAATTTTCAACCATTATGTGCTGCATATTCTTACTCCTCTATCCTTATGGGTCTTATTAGATCGAGTGTATGGTAGACCTGATTACTATTTCCTCCTCACCTTTTCACTTGTTTACTATATTTTCCATGTTTTTCTCTCACTGTGCTGCATTATGAGTAATTTCTTCAGACCTATCTGCCAGTCCACGAATTTTTTCTTCTACTCCGACCAAATGGCTACCAAGGGTATCCACTGCAGTTTTCATTTCAGTTATTGTATTTTTTATATCTAGAATCTGTATGAGTCTTTTCCAGATATACTGTTTCACTTCTTATTATTCCTTATTCTCTGTAGTTTAAAAATCTATCACTTATTAATTTAAGTAGTGGATGTAATTGTTTTCAGATACGCCTGTGATATTCCTGTATTTGGGATGTGAGCCTGTTGCTGCAGTTTGTTGTTTTCCTGCACATACTCGTGTCACCTTTGTTCTTGAGTTCCTGATTACCATTGACTGGTCAGTCACTGACCTTGAAAAATGACTTGAGGGCTTTCCCAGAGGCCAAGGATGAATATACCCTTCTCCAGTGAGGTTTTTCATTTGTTTCTGCCAGAGATTAGGGGACATTATCAGCTGAGAATCATCCCAAGTCAGTTCAAAACCTGAGGCTCTTTGGTCAGCCCAGACTTTGCCTGCTTGGATAGTAAATTCACATAAGGACTACTCTTTAGGCACTAGAGTTACAGAGTCTTCTTTTTGCCTCCCCTTTCCTTTCATTTTAAATTTATTATTCTTTTCAACATGAAGACATTCCTGAGCCTATCTATCTCCCCTTACAATAAGTATTTAGCCTTTTGGGGTCCCAGTTCAGTATAAACAGAATCTCTCTTAAGTCTTACCACTTTAGGGATTTCATGAGACTTAACTTCTGTCCCCTTTTCCCCATACAGCCTCTGAAATCCGAGTATGCGGCACTGACAAATGCCTTTCATGGGCAAGCAGCTTTGGTTCTGATATCTAATAGTTCACTAACCTCTCTGTTAACAGGCTTTCATCCAAAAATTAGCCTCGAGGTTCCTCAGTGTTTCTTAATCTCTTCAGTGTTTTGAACGTTATTCTTGTGTTTTCCCCCTGGCATTTTTCATTGTTCTTGTTGAGAGAGTTGTGACACAAAACTCAGCATTCCATAATCAGAAGCCATAAAGTGTCCAATCAGTTTTTATGGAATCTTATTCTAAATTATGAATGGATAGCCAGTGGTCACCAGATATTTGAGAAAGAAGTATTATATGAATGATAGAGAATAAAACAAACAAAAAGAAAAGGTAATTTGGTAGAAACAAATTATGCAGAGAAAAATAATCTTCTCCCCACTATCATTATCTTTTTATCTTTAGAGAGATAAGATACTGAATCTGTAAAACAAGAACAAGATGCTATTTTAAAAGAACACTGGAGAATAAAACAAGAGCTCTTGAAAGTTAAAAAAATAATGCTAGCAGAAGTGAAAAAATTCCTATAAAAATTTGAGACTTAAAATGGAGAGAATCTTGCATAAAGTAAAACAAAAATAGAAAAGATAGAAAATAGGAAAGAGAGAGAGAGAAGATAAGAAAATTAGAGTATTAAAATCATTCAGTAGCTTCCTAAGAAAGTATTCATAGGAAATATAATTTGGGAGACTTACAGTCCTTATTCTACATTTACTTTTTTAAAAAAAATTATTTATTTAATTTATTTATTTTTGGCTGCGTTGGGTCTTTGTTGCCGTGCATGGGCTTTCTCTAGTTGTGGCGAGCGGAGGCTACTCTTCGTTGCAGTGTGTGGGCTTCTCATTGTGGTGACTTCTCTTATTGCAGAGCAGGGCTCTAGGCACGCGGGCTTCAGTAGTCGTGGCACGCGGGCTCGGTAGTCGTGGCTCGCAGGTTCTAGAGCGCAGGCTCAGTAGTTGTGGTGCATGGGCTTAGTTGCTCTGCAGCATGTGGGATCCTCCCAGACCAGGGCTCGAACCCATGTCCCCTGCATTGGCAGGTGGATTCTTAACCACTGTGCCACCAGGGAAGCCCTGCATTTACTTTTAATATACTAGGTTGGCATTTATCTTTCAAATTTGGGGTTGTAAATAATTTTCTCTCACGGTTACAGTTAATAATGCATTTGCAGATTTTTGCTTCCTACTCCTGTGACTTTTGGATCTGCTGGCTTAAATGTCTTTCTAAGGGAGGAATGATTCCTCAGGGAATGCAAAAGTGGCTCCATTATTATGGGAACTGAGACTGCCATGTGTTCATTTGGGGCTCTTCATTCCTCTGAGTCAACAGGGGAAGAGCAGATTACTGATCTGGTTGAACTGACTGATCTCAGTATCAAATTGCTGCTATACAATGGGGTGAAGGAGGACCATGTCTGAACCCAGGGGATTCTCTGAAGTGCATCTTAGCAGTTGTATAACTAGTTTAATGAAGATTGACGCAACCCACAAAGGCAAAACCACTAAGGACCCGGACAGTTCAGGAATGAAAATCTGAATCATTTCACCAGGTCAGCACCTTGACAAGGCAAGGTGCTGACTGAAGACAAGACGATCATAGAATGGGTAGTAGAAGAATGAATTTTAAAATATCAGCTCAACTCATGAAGTTTTAAGAGTCAAGAACCTATGCGAGGAAGGTTGGTAGTGCTTACTTTTATAACTGGAAGCTGGATTGTCATGGAATAGAGTTCTTAAGGAATGTTTTTGAAAATCCTATGCAAAGGAACTCAGGGCAAAAAATTAAAGCAAAGTCAAAAAGCAAATGTCAAGCTGAGAGATTAAATATTATAAAGGGAAAATCTCCCTAATATATAAAGATCAAGAGGAAAAAAACCTTTAAAAATCTGGTAGAAAAATGGACAAAAGACATGTAAGGATAGTTCACAAAAGATAGGCAAAAGGCCTTTAAATATTTGAAGACATCCAACTTCACTAATAAGAAAAATGCATTGAGATACCATTTCTCACCTATCATCAGCTTAGAAGAATCCACTCTGTTGGCAAGGCTGAGGGGAAACAGGCATTATTATATAACCCCTCTCAAGGTAAATTTGACAGTACCTAATAAAATTACATATACATTTACCCTTTGACTCAGCAATTCCACTTTTAGGAAATTATCCTGAAGGTACATCTCTAGCAATATGAAAAAACATACGTACAAGGTTTTCCATTATGGCATTATTTGTAATAGCAAAATATAATCTATATTAATATATATTATATTGATATTTATATACCACCATAAGTTAATAATGGGGCAAACCCTAAAGTTGAATTAAAAAAGAAACAAACCTAATTGGATATCAAATTACATAATCACAGAGGAAAATTTAATTCAAATAATTTTTAAACATAGTATTCTGAAAATACAACCTTTTTTTGCCTAAGAACAAAAAGCACTAGAAAAGAATCTTAAATTTCACTTAGTAGGTTTGCTGTTAGTAATGGTTGTAGTCATAATTTCAGAACTATTTTGTGTGTATGAGAGAAGTACAAAGATGGAAGGAGAAAGAGGAAGAATACCCAGGATGCTGGATTTTAATTGGTGGTATCAGTGTGAGCTCACAATTTTAAAGAGGCCTAGAAAGCGGTGACTCCCTAGGAGCAATAAGCAAACACAGCGCCTGGATCAGGGCTTCTAAATACCATTCCTCAGTAAAAGAAACCAGAGCTCCTTAGAGAATGGTTAGTTCCAGGTCCAGAGTGCAAAAGTGTAAGGTGAGCCTGGAATATCTTGCTGCACACCAAAGCAAAAAAGTGTTTCCCAAATCACAGCATCACAGGACACAGGATCCAGCTTGAAGATGATCCCAGTAGCCAAGGCTGATACAACTTGAGCATCAAAGAAGATGTGGCACATATATACAATGGAATATTACTCAGCCATAAAAAGAAACAAAATTGAGATATTTGTAGTGAGCTGGGTGGACCTAGAGTCTGTCATACAGAGTGAAGTAAGTCAGAAAGAGAAAAACAAATACCGTATGCTAACACATATATATGGAATCTAAGGGGAAAAAAAAAAAGGTCATGAAGAACCTAGGGGTAAGACGGGAATAAATACACAGACCTACTGGAGAATGGACTTGAGGATATGGGGAGGGGGAAGGGTAAGCTGGGACAAAGTGAGAGAGAGGCATGGACATATATACACTACCAAACGTAAAATAGATAGCTAGTGGGAAGCAGCCGCATGGCACAGGGAGATCAGCTCGGTGCTTTGTGACCACCTAGAGGGGTGGGACAGGGAGGGTGGGAGGGAGGGAGACGCAAGAGGGAAGAGATATGAGAGCATATGTATAAGTATAACTGATTCACTTTGTTATAAAGCAGAAACTAACACACCATTGTAAAGCAATTATACTCCAATAGAGATGTTAAAAAAAAAGAATTCTGGTTATAGACTATAACATATCTGAATGTTTTTTTAAAAAGAAAAAGGAAGAGGCTTGGTCTAGACCTTTGAGAATGAATTCAATTTAAATAGATGGAGAAGAAAGGTGGTTCAGTCAGTATGAACAAAAGAAGGAAGTGATGAAGAAGACGGCATAATTCAGGAGCTCGGAGTGGCGGGGGGCACTTGGTCCAGCTAGGTTGTCAGGGACACATAGGGATCAGTAAGTGTAAGATTTGGTAGTTTAGACCATCACTGCCAATCTGAAGATTAGACTTCGAGTGCGGTGGCAATGGGGAGCCGCTGTAAGTTTCTGAGCAGAGGAGTTATATGAGGAAATGACGGAATAGGTGTTTTGGGGAGATGACTGGCAGCTAGATGGAGGCAGGGAACAGAGGGATGGCAAGCAAGGAGGTCAGCGAGGAAGTCTTTGCAAGAGGTGCTGGGGGCCTGCAAAGAGCCTGGAAATGGATAAGGATAAAAATGGCTGAAATTTAAAAAAGCATTTCAGAGGATGAATAGACAGAACTTATTCCTCTGATAAGGGACAAGGGAAGAGTCAGTGGCTCTGAGTTTCCGTGCTGAAGGGTAGAAGGACGATGATGGAGCTGAGCTAAATATGAAGAGCAGAGAATTGAGTTTCGATATATTTTGAACTGGTTTTGAATATAGTGACTGTGAACCAATTGCATTTTGATGTTTACAAACCTCAAACAGGTCGCGTGTCCCACGTTGGGGGTGGTATTGCTGGGCTTTCTCAGTCAGCTTGATCTCTTACAGAGCTCAGGTGAGGGCAGGGCTCTGGTGTTTTCCTGAAGCTGCTGCCAGTGGTAGGATTTTGTACTGCTTCACAGACAATGCTCAGAACCATGTCCCTTTGGAATCCCAGTGGGCTACTCTGAGTGAGTATAACATCACCTCCTGGTTGGGCCAGAAAAGAATTTTCAAGGCATAACTCGAGGCGGGGGGCTCCCACGTATGAAATTGCTCTTTCATCCCTGCAGTGAAGCTTGAATGAGGGGACTCTGTGCTTTGTGGCTGTCTGGCTTCATCAGAGGATGGCTGCCGTCTTCACCCACCCGGCGCTCTTGCTTGGCTAGAGGAAGCCTGTCCTGAGCTCTCATAGTGAACAGGCTTCCCAGGCAGCCTTCCTCCCCTGCACTCTTGGCATTCACATGGCATGGCCATAAATTATGCCCAGCGTGTTCATTTTCAGTTTAAATGTGTTCTCATCCCAGAGGAGCAACTAATGGCGTCAGGTTACTGATGTGAAAAAAGCCTGCCGCTGCAGTGACTATGGATTAATGAAATAGCAGTCATGGAGGCTGGGGCAGCAATAAATTGTCAGCCACCGGTGACATGGATTTTAAATTATATTCTCCATCTCCTTTCCCCTTCTCCAAAATTATTTAGCTGTAGAGTTGTTTGTTAAATGCTTACCATTGCTTAAATGTTTGCTTTCTATTAGAAGTTGGTGCAGGCTGGGCCCCTTCCTTTAAAGGGGCTTTTCTCAGAAAACTGGAGGTGGGCTGAGAGGGATTTAAAAGCCTATCATGCTTTCTCTAGGAGGCGTGAAGGCAAATCTCTTAATCCAGGATCATCACTGACTGATAACTTTCATTCAGAAAACTGGCAAACATGGGGCTCTATCGGTGAACTCTGCTCATTTGGCACGTCAGTTACTACCTCTACCTTCTGTTATGGCCTTTTTCTTTTCCTA
This sequence comes from Grampus griseus, assembly GCF_964374135.1. Classification (NCBI taxonomy): domain Eukaryota; kingdom Metazoa; phylum Chordata; class Mammalia; order Artiodactyla; family Delphinidae; genus Grampus; species Grampus griseus. Next base: position 25,440,662 of record NC_139017.1, on the reverse strand, counting down.
ATGAGTTAAAAATTAGGAACCAAGACAATTCACAGTGTTTTTGAAAGGCAGCAAGTCTATTTTTCATTAGATGAAGGACCCCAGGGAATCCGTTAATGGGCCATAGGGAGTTCAAGAATCCCTGATCCTACAAGCAAATGTGAACAAGCAACTTGCTCATATGTATATGTTTTTCTAGAAAGAAGGTCTGTGGGTTTCATCAAATTCATTAAATGTTCCGTAACACCAAGATAGCTTAAGGGCTGCCATGGGGGACTGCATAAATGTCTACAACGTCTTTCTCTCCCAAGATCTATGTCCTTGTAATAGACTTCGTGGCTCCTCTGACTGAGAGAAGTCTATCCACCCTTGATTCTGGGCTGGCACTGTGATTGGCTTTGGCCCACGGGAGATTAGTAAATGTGATCCAAGCAGATTGGAAAAGTGCTTGCACTTTGGGGCTTGCCTACTTACTGTTCCTGGAAGCCTGCTGCAATGTCAACAAGGCTGGGCTAGCCCAATGAGCTACATGGCCCCAGTCACCCTTGTTTCCCCAGCAGACCCACCAGCAACTGCAGACAGTGAGTGTGCCCAGCTGAGACCAGCCAAGCCAACCAAGGTCTGTGGATTTCATTAAAATCACTAAATGTTCCGTAATGCCAAAAGAGTGCAAGGGCTGCTATGGTGGACTGCATACATGGCCACAACTTCTTCCTCTCCACACATCCATGCTCTTGCAGTGGGACTTTGTAAGGGCAGGGGTATGTGGAGCCTGGGCCAAACCAGAAGCAACTGTCCAGCCAAATTGCTGACATACAGAATAGTGAACAAAATAAGTGTTATTTGGGGATAATTTATTATTCAGTAAAAGCTAACTGATATAAATAGCATATCACACAGTGTGCATTTTGAGGATGAGGGGCACACCTTATTCAGTCTTTATATCTCTTTTTTCCTAAAAACTCAATAACCATTCAATATGTATTTGTTGAATTGGGTAGAACTGGTCTCTCAAAAAGACTTCTCAAGGTCACAATAAATCAGGAGAGATCCCAGAGCATCTAACTCCAGGCCTCAGTTTCCTTACTTATAAAATGGGCTTCAAAACACCTACCTTGTTGGGCTACTGTGGCTATTAGAGATACTGTGTGCTTGAGAGGTGCCTGATACTTGATGGACAGTAGCCCGAGCCAAGCACGCTGATGAAACGGCTGCAGAACTCATCAGCGTGCGCGAGATCAGGCACGTTTCAGTGATCACAGTGCCCACCAGGTGTTCACGTGGATTCCAGTTTCTAGGCGTTAGCTTTCTCTGCTGCAAAATGAGGTTGGTTCCTTCTGGCTCGACCAGACGTCCATGTGTCATTCTGACATGGCTGCCGCCGCAGTGCGGCCACGTGGCCGGAGGATGTGCCACTCCTTCTGGGGTGGTGGGGGAGGCTCCTGAGTTGCTGCTCTGGATTCTGCCATCACTCCCTGTATCTCATTTTCTTGCTTGTAAAATAAGGTGTGGGTGACAGGAAGCTCTGTGAGACTCCTGTCAGCTTCAGTAATACTCCTGGAGTCTTCTCTAAGCCTGAGGGACTAAACTGCTCACAGGATCACGGAGCCATGAAAGAAGTTATTATTTGCTAGAGGAAAAGAAAAGGTTTCTGTGTTTGTCTAAAGCAGAAAGTGGAAAAGCAGGCCACATAATTGGGGAATAACAAACAGTAAGAAAAAAGAAAAGAAAGCAAACCTGATTTGAGCTGGGATGCTAGGACCCTGCTTCCTGCAGGATAATGGAGTCCCATGCTATGTAGATCACAGGGTCGAACCTTAGACATAGAGATTTATAGAAGAAAATTCCCCTTCCAAAAGCATGACATACACAAAGGGTTATAAAATGCTCAGAATGAGTTACACAAAGAGCCATGAGACATATGAAAAACAGTTTTCTTTTTTTTCCATTAAGACCTCCTGTCCTTTTCTAATAAAACCTAACATGACATCTTTCTAGGATTTAGAGTAAAACTTCTTGTGTTGCAGATGTATTTGGAAGTGAATCATGGACATACATATCGTTTACCGCAAGCAGTGAAGACATCTGAAAATCTTGCTTCTTGCCAAAATGGACATTAAGATTTTGCTTGGAAGCAAATATGAAAACATTGATTTTTATCCAACTATCCCTCCGTTTATCTAAGGAGAAAGTTACAACTTATTCTGTTATGCTTTTAATAGGATTTTCTATCTTTAATGCTGAGATCTTAAACATTACCAGTGAGTAAGCAAATAATTAGCAGATGGCATTTTCAACCAAATTTTTTATATTTATTATAATCGTGCTTCTCTACAACTAAAGATTCATGTGGTGTGCAAACCATATGTCTGACTTTATTTACCAAAGTAAATACAGAACAGCATTTCCAGTAGGGGAGGTTCACACAACAAACAAAATATAGAGTGTGTGACCTCAATAAGGCATTCAGTAAAGGTATATAAGCTGTCTCTCCCTCTATGGGGGGGGTTCCCTTAGGGTGCTCTGATGTTGGCATCACATTCTTCTAAGAGCAGAATCAAATCTTCAATCAGGCTGTGCTCCCTGCCATGTGTCACTCTCATAATATCAAAAGCCTAAAGGGAAGAGAAAGAAGACGGATTAGAACCCCAAATGAGGCAGGTCCCTGCCTGCTCCTCGTCTTTTCCCATGACACCAGGAGCCCGAAGAAGCCCAGCGTCTGCAGTGTGAGCAGCACGGTGGTTCTCCACACTAGCAATGAAGTGACAAGGGTGATTCTGTAACGTGGTGCTTGGAAAGCAGACTTACTACTTGAGTCATGCTGGGCCTGCTGTGCAACACCAATCTTCAGGGATTATTAGAGCTTAGGTTTGGTGTAGGTAAAGAGGTTTGAGAAGAATTACTAAAATGATTAAGTAATAGTAAAGATGAACTACTATGCTGCTATCACCTTAAAATATAATTTTCATTTTTGCATGCTGCATTTAATTCTCATCTATATGCACTGTGATACATATAATGTATACATACAATTTTTGTATTCTTTTCATGTCCTATGACATTAGAACACTGGCATTTTGACAGTCCCTGCCTTCACTCCCCATGTTCAATCTTCACTAAATCTTGCCAATTCTACCTCCAAAATATTTCTGAAATCTGGATGGGTTTGTGACCACTTCAGTAATAGAGTGTGATGATGGAATTAATGCTACTGACTTCCAAAGCTAGGTCAGAAAGGCCATGCAACCTTTGCCTCGTTCACTAGTGTGTCTGCTCCTGGAACCATGAGCTTCCGCGCTGTGAGGAAGCCCAAGCCACTTGGGGAAGCCAAGTGGAGATGCTCTGGTTGAGAGTCCTAGCTGAGTCCATCTTTCAAGTCATCCTAGGCTAGACACCAGAAATGTGCATAAAGAAGTCTACAGATGACTTCAGCCATCAGCCAGAAAGTAGCCAGAGTCCAGTCTTCCCAGCTGACACTGTGGAAAAGAGGCGTTATGGAAAAGAGGCGAGCCATTCCTGTTGCGATCCGTTTGAATTCCTGACTCAGAGCATCGGTGAGCATAATAAAAGGGTGGTTATTTTACTCTGCTGAGTTCTGGGGATGGTTTGTTACCGAGCAATAAATTAGAGATAAACAGTACCATCCTGCACTGCCCAAACTGGGGGCTCCCCGACGGGGTGGGGGGCACCAGACCCATTGTCTTCAATACGAACGTGCCTCGAGAGATAGGTAAAGAGACTTTGGGGGGTGCTAGGCGCCCAGAAAAGCACCTGCCTCTCAGTACCACGCTCTCAGCCTTGGCCGCACAGTAGCATCAACTGGGGGCTGTCAAAGGTACCAGCGCCCAAACCCCACACGTGGTCAACTGAAGCCTGTTCTCTGGGGGTGAGGCCTGGGCTCAGGAGATTCTAACGTGCCCTCGGGGTTGAGAGCGACCGATACAGTGAGCTCTCACCAAATAATAACAACTGTTTATTATTCAGTGGTGACTTACAGCCAACATAATTACCATTTTACTGGCTGTGTACAATTCTACTCTTAGAAATTTAGATCACTACCAAGTTTTTGTTATGATGTAGCTCTTCTAGCATAGGACTTTTTTGCCTTTGCTGAATATTTGCTTAAGATAAATCTCTGGAGGTGGATATTCTTGGGTATGGACCTCTTTAAAGCCACAGAGACTTTAGAGCTGTGGAGCACCCCTTCATTCTACTGGGTGTTCAGGGCTAGGAGTGCTTTTGGCCTGTGTTCCTGGCTTTTTGGCCTCTTTAAAAATGTTCCCGGGCTTCCCTGGTGGCGCAGTGGTTGGGAGTCTGCCTGCCGATGCACGGGACACGGGTTCGTGACCCCGTCCGGGAAGATCCCACATGCCGCGGAGCGGCTGGGCCCATGAGCCATGGCCGCTGAGCCTGCGCGTCCCGAGCCTGTGCTCCGCAACAGGAGAGGCCACAACAGTGAGAGGCCCGCGTACCGCAAAAAAAAAAAAAAAAAAAAAAAAAGTTCCCTTTAGCTGGGATAAAGGAAAACAGTCAGACAGACGGGGTCTAGATTTAGCTACTGTGAGAGGAAAAAAAGGGAAAGGCCCGCCACCTCAGGCTCTGGTGTCCCAGCCTGGAAAAGAGCTCTGCCCGTGGCGTTGGCTGTAATCCTGCACTGGCAGGCCCATCACCTGTGACATGCCAGCTGGAAAACCAGAAGGGGGCTGTGATGAGTCAGGGCCGTGAGGATTTGGTTCTTAGTAACCTGAGTGGGTCTGCCCTGTGGGTGCAGAGCATCTGCAAGCAAATCCCGAGGTGCAGTGGGGCGGGGTGAGGGGTGTACGAGATCGAGGGGAGGAGTTGGGAGTAGCCTCCACCTTGGAGGCAGCCAAGCTCGGTGACATGCCTCTGGGCAGAAGATCAGCAACAAATGTTTGATGCCATTCAGGGAACAAATGTCTCCTGTCTCCCTCCCGCCCCACTCCCCAGGTCCTCTGTTGTTCTAGACATCTCAAGGTCCCAGGCAGGGGCCTGCATGAGAGCGCGATTGTAAAAAGAGACTGGAGAGATGCTTCGAGCCCTTCATGGGAAATTCTCTCACTCGAAAGCTGCTTAGATGTTCTCTTCCCTTCCACTTGACAGAGGACCAGCTGTACTTGTGATCTGACAAAGGAGGGTGAATGGGCCAGGAGCATCACCTGAAAAGCTCTTTGCAGAAAGAGAAATAATGCTCCTCCAAGCCCCATGGACAGGTCGGCTGGAGAAAGGCCTGCCTGACCTGTGAGGGCTCTCGCCCTCCCGGCCCCTCACAGCTCTCTGCTGGGTGAGGGCCTGGCCTCGTTTCTCAGGAGAACTCCCAGATCAGCTTCTCTGTGTCCTTCTGTTTTATTTCTCCAGGTTCCTCATCTGGAGAATGTTCTGTGCTTCTCAGGGACTTGACTCAGAGGCTACATGACAGTCATCTTCATACCACTCTGAAGGGTAAGGTCGATCTGCACGTTTTCAGACGTATTATAGCTCCAGCTTCCTTCCTCGCTGCCTTTCTTCCAGTCATACGTTTCACTTTCTCCTCCCTTCCAGCTTTAAGAATAAGGCCTATGGGGCTTCCCTGGTGGCGCAGGTGCTCCGCAACGGGAGCAGCCACAGCAGTGAGAGGCCCGCGTACCGCAAAAAAAAAAAAAAAAAAAAAAAAGAATAAGGCCTACTCCTCAAGAGACAAAGTTAATTGTGGCTGATCTGGAGTCTTCCTGTTCATTCCTGCTCATCCCACAGCACAGCAGGTGCCTGAGCATCAGAGGAGGCTTCCGGCCCTGCAACCCTTCACGAACTGCAGAGCCACAGCCAGGAAGGGAAGCCACCTGGCCTTCCCCAGGCCTCACTTCCATACCTCCCAGCCTGCTTCCTTGCGGGAGGGCCATAAAGACCATCTGGCGCAATGTCCTCATGTTTGGCCTGAGAGGGAGCCCAGGGTGAACCCCGTGTTCATTCCATGACTGCACTGTGCAGCCTCCACCTGCAAACAGTCTTCAGTGACCAAGGAGAGGGCCTGGAGGGTCTCTGACGTGTGGCTTCTGAGACACCCTGAGGAGCCATGAAGGTCTTCCTAGTCAAGATGCTGCTGGTTGTGACCTACGTTCTCTTATCTGGTGGTGAATGCAGCACCGGTAGCAAAAGTGGGGCGGGGGCAACGCCTGGGTGTGTATGTGTAGGATTTGAGATACTAAGGTTAGAGGATCCTATCCACAGGGGTGGCTGGAAGCAGAGAGGAAATGGGCATAGCTGGGTGCAGAGGACCACATTGAAGAGACTGGAAAAAATCCATACCATTTGTCTAGAAGGTAAAACCAAGTATAAATAGGGTTAACAAGTAAACACTGTAATTTTCTCTGAGTGATGGGTGGGGTAGAAGAGAAAAGGAGAGAAAAAAAGAAATAGGATTTAGTAATGTGCAAACTATGGTGATGACTATGTTCTCTGTGTGTGTGTGCGTGTGTGTATGAGAGTAATATGGCAGGTTGAGTATACAGGACGGGAAGCCAAAACTCAGACTTGGTCCAGCAGGACGTCTGGTCCTTGTCTTGGATATCACCTGGGCCTACAGGTGAGCTGGGGCAGCAGTTCTCAGCGATGTAGGAAGGGAGCCCTATGTAGCTGTCAGCACAGGCTGCCTCTGCATGGCGGCCACAGCTCCTCAGCCCAGCAAGAAGATGAGGAGGTCTTTTCTTCCCCCCAAAACAAAGTTATAGTAAATCTCTGACAAACCAGGACAATTGTTTCCTGTAGCTCTGTGTCTCCCTTCTCTCAGCCCCTCCCAACTGCCACACATGCACATGTCAGAGAGAACAATTTTGATTTAATTTCCTGCAGCAATATGTAAAACAGATTAAGGAAATATAAAATCAGAGCCAGCCTGTGCTGGGAAAAGCTTATCTCTTTCCATTAAATTTTATTTTTTTAATGGTAGCATTTAAAAAGAGCCTGCCTGTATTCTTCCACAGAGGACCTATTTGAAGCCTTCAAGGGGGTGTTGCTGCCCCCCGTGTACTGACTCTAAATGTCACATGAGAAAGGGAAGCACAGATTGCCTGCCACATGACAGGCATGGCTCACTCAGGAGTAAAGATAGGTTCTTTGAAAGATCGGGTCCCCAGAACTGATTTCAATCTCATCACAGCTTTTTTTTTCTTTTAAGTAATTGTAGAATTGTGGGTCATACATTAAATAAAATGAATTAAATTATGATTTAAAGTTGCAAACAATATAGCTTTCTTATTAATTTTTAATAAAAATATATTAAGCTTATCAAGGATCTCATATATTCTCTACAAAAAGCCTGAGGGAATTCAATAATGACTTCCCCAAGCAGGATTTAAATATGGATATAAATCAGAGGGAAAAGAAATGTATGCATGATAAAAACCTCTGGAATCAGATCACAGGAGGGGAAAATGCAGGCAAGTTTTCTTACTCTGCCCACCTCAGGATGAAAGCAGAGTAGAGGGGTGGGAGGTGGTGGGCATGCGCTGGGGCATCCAAAGCAGGACACGTAAGAAGACAGACCTGCAACCCATCAAGCAGCTGCAGAGCCACGGCAGCCCTTCACAAGGGGCAGCAGGAAATCCCAAAGCCTTGGATGACCTTCCTGAGCTCACAGCACCCCTGCTGATCCACTGTGCTCTCCACCTTGTACAGAATCCACCGAGAGGACCTGTCCTCCTGGGAGGCAAGATTCCTTAAAGAAAAGATCTATCCATTCATACACTAAATATCGGCTAAGCAGCTGTCATGAACAAGACTTGGTCCTTGCCCTGGGAGGAGCTCTGGCACAGCCAGAAATCAGGGTTCTAGCAGGACAGTGTGTGATAAAGGGGGATGTAAGGTGCTGGGGTTCCAGAGGAGAGACCCCAGAAGGGGTTACAGACATGGTGAGCTCAGGTCTGTGCCTTCCAGTGGGAGTAGCTATTCCAGAAAGACTTGCTGTTGTGTTGTTATGTTTAACTAATCAATCGATCCAATGCATATTTATTGAGCACCTGAGAGACCCTGAAGACATCATGTCTCCTCCCTGAGCTCCGGTTTCCTCACTTGAATAACGAGGAGATTGGACTAGATAAATTCTGTGGACAAAGCAAGTCCCAGACACAGAGCTAGGAGGTGCAGGTTTGGTTTCATTTCAAAATGTGTTATTGATTTCTAATTTAACTCCACTGAGGTCAGAGAATTTACTTTGTATGACAGGAATCCTTTTACATTTATTGAGACTTGTTTTATGGCCCAGAATATGGTCCTTCTTGGTATACATTCTGTGGGTACTTGAAAAGAAGTGTATTTTGCTACTGCTGGGTGGAGTTTTATAAATGTCAATTTGATCCTGTTGTTGAATCCTTCTGTATCCTTGCTGGTTTTCTGTCTAGTTGTCCTGTCAGTAGTTGACAGGGAGTGCTGATGTCCCCAGCTATACTCGTATCCATAAGTCTAGTATCTATTTCTTCTTTTAGTTCTATCAGTTTTTGTTTCCCACATTTGGCAGCTGGGTTGTTTGGTTCATACACATTTAGAATTGCTGTGTATTCGTGGTAAATTGACCTTTTTTCCCCATTATATAATGTCCTTCTCTGTCTTTAGCAACATTTTCTTTGCTCTAAAATCGACTTTATCTGATATTAATATAGCCACTCCAGCTTTCTTTTGATGAATGGTGTTTTAATGATATATCTTTTTCCATCATTTTACTTTCAACGTGCCTATATTTAAAGTGAGTTTCCTATAGACAGCATATAGTTGGGTCATTAAAAAAATCCATTCTAATAACCTCTGTCATTTAATTAGTATATTTTAGACAATTTATATTTTTTACATAGATCACTTGCATAATTAATGTGGTTATTCATATATTAGGGTTTTAAGTTTGCCATTAAAAAAATTTTTCTGTTTTTTTCTTTTTTGCTTCTATTTTCTTTTTCTTGCATTTCTGGTGGATTACTACTTTTTTTTAGAATTCTGTAATGTTTTTGAGTGTATTTGTTTGTGTGTGTATATATATAGAGAGAGACATAGACATATAATTGTCAAATATAATTGACCTAAATATTTCCACTATATACATTTAGAACCACAGGAGACAGTGTTATAAATTTTGTTTCAACTGTCAAAAGATTATCTAAAAAACTCAAGAGGAGAATGAAAGTCTATTTTACTTACCCTTACTTTTGCTTACCATGTTCTTTCTTCCTGATGTTCAAAGATTCCTGCCTTTATTATTTACTTTCTGTTTAGAGAATTCCTTTAGCGATCCTTTTAGAATAGGTCTGCTGGTGACAAATTCTCTTACTTTTCCTTCATCTGAGAATGTTTTGATTTTCCCTTAACTCTTGAAGGCTATTTTGCTGAGTATTGGTTTTTGGCTCAACAGTTCTTTTCTTTCAGTGCTTGAAAAATGTGCCACTTTCATCTGACCTCCATGTTTGTTTGTTTGTTAATATTTATTTATTTGGCTGTACCGGGTCTTAGTTGCAGCACGTGGGATCTTCAATACTGCGTGTGGGATCTTCACTGCAGCACGCAGGATCTGGTTTTAGTTGCAGCATGCGGGATCTTTGTTGTGGCATGAGGGATCTAATTCCCTGACCAGGATCGAACCCAGGCCCCCTGCATTGGGAGCACAGAGTCTTAACCACTGGACCACCAGGGAAGTCCCTGGCCTTCATGGTTTTTAATGAGAAAGCCACTGTAACTCAAATTGTTTTTCTCCTATAAGGAAGATGTCATTTTTCTCTTGCTTTTTTAAAAAGTTTTAAATTTTTTAAATTTTTTGCTGTGTTGGGTCTTTGTTGCTGCGCGCGGGCTTTTCTCTGGTTGTGGTGAGTGGGGGCTACTCTTGCGGTGTGAAGGCTTCTCATTGTGGTGGCTTCTCTTGTTGTGGAGCATGGGTTCTAGGCGTGTGGGCTTCAGTAGTTGTGGCATGCGGGCTCAGTAGTTGTGGTGCACAGGCTTAGCTGCTCTGCAGCATTTGGGATCTTCCTGGACCAGCGCTTGAACCCGTGTCCTGTGCATTGGCAGGTGGATTCTTAACCACTGCGCCACCAGGGAAGCCCCTCTCTTGCTGCTTTTAAGATATTTTTGTTGTCTTTAGTTTTCAGAAGTTTGTCTAGGATGAATCTTGATGTGCATTTCTTTGGATTTTTCTTATTTGGATTCACTTAGGTTTTTTTTTTTCCTTTAAGTTTTTGTAGGTTTTTAAAAAAATTTTTTTTTATACAGCAGGTTCTTATTAGTCATCAATTTTATACACATCAGTGTATACATGTCAATCCCAATCTCCCAATTCATCCCACCACCACCACTGTCCCCCGCCCCACCGTGGCTTTCCCCTCTTGGTGTCCATATGTTTGTTCTCAACATCTGTGTCTCTGTTTCTGCCTTGCAAACCGGTTCATCTGTACCATTTTCCTAGATTCCATATATGCATTAATATACGATATTTGTTTTTCTCTTTCTGACTTACTTCACTCTTTATGACAGTGTCTAGGTCCATCCATGTCTCTACAAATGACCCAATTTCGTTCCTTTTTATGGCTCCATTGTATATATGTACCACATTTTCTTATTCCATTCATCTGTCGATGGGCATTTAGGTTGCTTCCATGACCTGGCTATTGTAAATAGTGCTGCAGTGAACACTGGGGTGCATGTGCCTTTTTGAATTATGGTTTTCTCTGGGTGTATGCCCAGTAGTGGGATTGCTGGGTCATATGGTAATTCTATTTTTAGTTTTTTAAGGAACCTCCATACTGTTCTCCATAGTGGCTGTATCAATTTACATTCCCACCAACAGTGCAAGAGGGTTCCCTTTTCTCCACACCCTCTCCAGCGTTTGTTGTTTGTAGATTTTCTGATGATGCCCATTCTAACTGGTGTGAGGTGATACCTCATTGTAGTTTTGATTTGCATTAGTCTAATAATTAGTGATGTTGAGCAGCTTTTCATGTGCCTTTTGGCCATCTGTATGTCTTCTTTGGAGAAATGTCTGTTTAGGTCTTCTGCCTATTTTTTGATTGGGTTGTTTGATTTTTTAATATTGAGCTGCATGAGCTGTTTATATATTTTGGAGATCAATCCTTTGTCCGTTGATTCATTTGCAAATATTTTCTCCCATTCTGAGGGTTGTCTTTTCGTCTTGTTTATAGTTTCCTTTGCTGTGCAAAAGCTTTTAAGTTTCATTAGGTCCCATTTGTTTATTTTTGTTTTTATTTCCATTTCTCTAGGAGGTGGGTCAAAAAAGATCTTGCTGTGATTTATGCCAAAGAGTGTTCTTCCTATGTTTTCCTCTGCGAGTTTTATAGTGTCCGGTCTTACATTTAGGTTTCTAATCCATTTTGAGTTTATTTTGGTGTATGGTGTTAGGGAGTGTTCTAATTTCATTCTTTTACATGAAGCTGTCTGGTTTTCCCAGCACCTCTTATTGAACAGACTGTCTTTTCTCCATTGTATATATCCTTGCCTCCTTTGTCATAGATTAGTTGACCATAGGTGCCTGAGTTTATCTCTGGGCTTTCTATCCTGTTCCATTGATCTATGTTTCTGTTTTTGTGCCAGTACTATATTGTCTTGATTACTGTAGCTTTATAGTATAGTCTGAAGTCAGGGAGTCTGATTCCTCCAGCTCCGTTTCTTTCCTTCAAGACTGCTTTGGCTATTTGGGGTCTTTTGTGTCTCCATACAAATTTTAAGATTTTTTGTTCTAGTTCTGTAAAAAACGCCATTGGTAATTTAATAGGGATTGCATTGAATCTGTACATTGCCTTGGGCAGTATAGTCATTTTCACAATCAGTTACCTTCTTGAATCCCCAGGTCGATTTTTTTATGTTCAGTGGCATTAATTACATTCACATTGTTGTGCAACCACTACCACTATCCACATCCAGAACTTCTGTGTTATCCCAAACTGAAACTGTGTACCCACTAAACAATAATTCTCCATTCCCTTCTCTCTCCAGCCCCTGGTTATCACTATTTTACTTTCTGTCTCTATGTTTTTGACTACTCTACATACCTGATATAAATGGAATCATACAATATTTATCGTTTTGTGACTGGCTTATTTCACATAATGTCTTCAAGTTTCATCCATGTGGTTTCATTTTTAAGGCTGAATAATATTGTCTGTATATTCCACATTTTGTTTATCTATTCATCTGTCCATGGACATTTAGGTTGTTTCCACCTTTTAGCTAAGCTATTGTTAATAATGCTCGCTATGAACATTGGTGTACAAATATCTGTTCAAGTCCCTGCTTTCAATTCTTTTGTGTTTATACCCAGAAGTGGAATTGGTGGATCAAATAGTAATTCTATGTTTCATATTTTTGAGGAACTGCTATACTATTTTTCCACAGTGGCTGCCCCATTTTGCATTCCTGCCAGTAATACATAAGGGTTCCAGTTTCTCCACATCCATACCAATACATGTTGTTTTCTGGTTTTTTTCTTAATAATAGCCATCTTAGCAGGTGAGAAGTAGTATCTTATTGTGGTTGTGGTTTGCATTTCCCTAATGATTGGTGATGTTAAGCACCTTTTTATGTGATTTTTAGCTATTTGCATATCTTCTTTGGAGAAATGTCTATTCAGGCCCTTTGCCAATTTTTGAATCGGGCTGTTTTGGTATTGTTATTAAAGTTTAGGCATTCTCTCTATATTCTGGAAATTATTCACTTATCAGATACGTGATTTGCAAATATTTTGTTCCATTTTGTGGGTTGCCTTTTTACTCTGTCGGTAGCATCCTTTGATGCACAAACATTTAAAATTTTGATGAAGTTCAATTCGTGTATTTTTTCTTTGTTGCCTGTGCCTTTGGTGGCATATCCAAAAAAGTCATTGCCAAATCCAGTCTCATGAAACTTTTCTTCTGTTTTCTTCTAAGAGTTTTATAGTTTTAGCTCTTATATTAGGTCTTTAATCCATGCATTAGTTTTTAAAAATATAGTGTTAGGTAAGGGTCCAACTTTATTTTTTGCATGTGGATATCCAGTTTTCTCAACACCGTTTATTGAATGGACTGTCCTTTCCTCACTGAGTAGTCTTGGCACCCTTGTCAAAAATTATTTGACATATATCTGAGAGTTTATTTCTGGCTCTCTATTCAATTTCATTGGCTTATATGGCTGTCTTTATGCCAGTACCATGTTGTTTCGATTACTGTAGTTTTGTAGCAAAATTTGAAATCATAAAGTGTGAGTCCTCCAACTTTTTTTTTCTTTTTCAATATTGTTATGCTATTGGGGTCTTGAGGTTTCATATGGATTTTAGGATGGATTTTTCCAATTCTAAAAAAAAATGTCAGTGGGATTTTGACAGAGATTGCATTGAATCTATAGATTGCTTTAGGTTGTATTGACATCTTAAAATGATATTAAATCTTTCAGTCATGAACATGGAATATTTTTCTGTTTATGTCATCTTTAATTTTTTTCAGCAGTGTTTTATAGTCTTCAGTGTATAAGTCTTTTACCTCCTTGATTAAGTTAATTGCTGATTATTTTATTCTGTACGATGCTATTAGAAGTGGAACTGTTTTCTCAATTTCCTTTTGGGATCATTCCCTTTTGGGATCATTCCCTATCAGTGTATAGAAACACAACTGACTGTTGCATGTTAATTTTACATCCTCCCACTTTGCTGAATTTCTTAGTTGGAACAATTTCTTTTGTGGTATCTTTAGGGTTTCCTACATATAAGATCATGTCATCTATGAAGAGAGAGAATTTTACTTTTTTTCAATTTGAGTGCTTTCACTATTATTTCTTCAAGTACTTTTACTGCCCTCTTTCTCTTCTCTTTCTGGGACTCCACTGTTAGATCTTTTGTTATAGGTACCGTGGGTCCCTGAAGCTCTGTTCAATTTTACCTTTTTTAGTCATTTTATCTCTGTTTTTTAGATTGGACAGCTTATATTGTTCTATCTTCAAGTTCATTATTTTTTTATCTTTTATTTTTTGGGGGTACGCGGGCCTCTCACTGCTGTGGCCTCTCCCGCTGCGGAGCACAGGCTCCGGACGCGCAGGCCCAGCAGCCATGGCTCGCAGGCCTAGCCGCTCTGTGGCACGTGGGATCCTCCCGAACTGGGGCACGAACCCGCATCCCCTGCATCGGCAGGCGGACTCCCAACCACTGCGCCACCAGGGAAGCCCCAAGTTCTTTATTAACTCATTCCTCTATCCATTCTGTTGTTAAGTTCCAGTCTGTATATTTTGGTAATTGTATTTATCATTTCGTAAATTTCTGTTTGCTGCTTCTTTCTATCTTCTATTTCTTTGCTGAGGTTCTGTTTTTTCATTTGTTTTGAGGATGTTTGTAATTGCTTGTTTGAGCACATGTATGACTGGCTTTAAAATCTTTGTCAGATAATTCTAAAATCTGTTATCTTGGAGTTGCAATCTGTCGATTGTCTTCTTCTCCATGAAGATTGAGATCTTCCTTGTTCTTGGTATGATGAGGGATTTTCAGTTGAAACCTGGACATTTTGAGTATTAGGCTGAGATTCTGACTTTCATGTAAACTTTCTGTTTTAGCTGGCTCTCTCCAGTATTGCTCCAGCAGGAGTACGGCAGATGACACCATGCTACTGCCAGGCGGAAGTACAAGTCCAGGTTCCTCACTTGGTTCCTGGTCACTGCCGGGCTTACACTGTCTGGTAGGTAAATATCTGCTTGTTTCCTGTAATGTAACTTAATCACTATGCTTTCATTCTATGATTATTCTCTTAGTTATCTTCTCTTTCTTTGGTTCAGCAACATACTCTTGAAACTGATAGTCTCTGTTTTAAGTCAGTAGGGGACGGTCATAAACATCAGAGGCAGGGACTCTGCCAAACGACTCTTTGAAGGCACTACTGATGATTGTGGCACGTCACCTCTGCATGCCCCCTTGTCCTCCCCCTCTCCCTCCCATCTGCCCACATGTTAAGGTGATGTTTTGCATTTAGACGAGAGCTTTTTAACGTTGAGACCGCGGGCCTATAACCCCCTTCCCCACCAAATATTAAAAAAAAAATGTTGTGCAGTGTGGATACGGGGTGGGGGGCAGGGAGGTGGGATGAATTGGGAGATTGGGATTGACGTATGTGCACTGCCATGTGTAAAACAGATCGCTGGTGGGAACCTGCTGTATAGCACAGGGAGCTCAGCTCGGTGCTCTGTGACGACCTAGATGGGCGGGATGGGGGGGGTGGGAGGGAGGTCCAAGAGGGAGGGGATATATGTATACAGATAGCTGATTCACTTCGTTGTACAGCAGAAACTAACACATTATAAAGCAACTATACCCCAATTTTTTAAAAAAATGTGTGTATGTGCATTTTCTCTGGTGAGTCAGTGGTCCTCACACAGTTCCTAAAAAAGAGCGTGACCAAAGAGGTTAAAAATCATTGTAGCAGATTAAGAAATGGGAGCAATAGACTTGCAGGCTCTAAATCATCCATTTAGAGGGGCTTGAAATCAGGGTGCAGGCTGGAGTAGAGAGAGACCAGCATGTGCTTGGAGCTTTGCCTGCATGAGCTGGAATAGCTAGTAACCATGTGGGTATGAGAGGAGCTGTGCTGGGGACTGGGCCTGAGCTCCCTGTTCAGGTCCAGAAAAAGCTAAAAAGATCCTCAAAGTGTACCATGCTTCAACATAATGAAATGAGAAGAGAAAAAACATTACAGTGTAATATAAGAAATTTACATCTAAATAAAAAATGGTTATTGAGGGGGAAGAAGTTGGACTTTTTCCAGCCTGACTTCAGTTAACAAGGCACTACCAACAAAGCAGCTAGTGTAGCCCAGGGTGAGGGAGCTGGCAGCATGCAGAGCTCACAGAAAAGAAGCAGGCTCACTGACAAGACAGGCCAGATGAGAATGGTTGCCCCTGAGGTCCAAGAAGTCAAATTAGTGGCTAACAAAATCCTTCTAAGAAATAAATGGGAAGAAATGAAAATAGATTAGAGACAGGAGAAAGCAAGAGGGAGGTACGGTGAAGGGAGCCCAGGACTGTCCTGTGGCAGCAATCCCAAGAATTTCAGCTGAGCCCAGGGGAGATGGGAGCCTAAACCAAATCAGAACTGGGCGAAGAGGATTCCTTTCCTGGAGGAGGCCGGGCCTAATTGAATCTGTACCTAATTTTTGTTTCTGAAGCTTTTCTCATTTTTGTTTCAAACTCAGCCTCTGAAACCCTTATTCAAACTCGTTCATCCCATTATTTCCAGAGTTTCTAAGGAAGAATGTCTGGGGGTGCCAGTCGAAAGAGAACATCAGTTTAAAAAAGGCAAGAACATATCTTCCCTTGCCCCTCTCTGGGTTACCTGAGCCCTGAGAAAGCTCGGGAGGAGAGGTGTTCTGCAGAACGAAACTGTCCTGCTTCTAGACTCACAGGTGCTGTGAACTTGCAAAAAGATGGAGGTGTGCAGCCTGTCCCTCTGTGTGATACTGGGATATACAATAAGAAATATATACTTGGTCTTCATCCCTATTTCTGGCATTGAGTTCCTAAAACCCTTGGAATTTCCTGTGATGAGAATGATCAAGGTGTCTTTATTATTTTAATAAGGTGACTTTCAGAAGCACCTAAGGATGGGGACTGGTTGCTAGGATAACCAACCATAGGATAAGACGGTTGGAACTTTCAGGGAAGAGGAACTGGAGGTTGAATCAATCGCCAATGGCCAGTGATTTCATCAGTCATGCCTCTGTAGTGAAGCCTTCATAAAAACCCACAAGGACAGAGTTTGAACGCTTCCAGGTTGGTGAACACATGGAGATTCGTGGAAAGCGGTGAACTCGGAGAGACGCCCTATGGGCATCTCTTCCATCTGGCTGCTTCTGATTCATAGCCTTTTGTAATACACTGGTGATCTTAGTAAGTAAAATGTTTCTTGGAATCCTGTGAGCTGCTTTAGCAAATTAATCAAAACCGTGGTGGCATCCTCGGCACCGCTAAGCCATAGCCAGTCAGTCTGAAGCCTATGTGACAGCCTGGGCTTGTGACTGGCGTCTGAAGTGTGGAAGGCGATCTCGGGGGGCAGTGGGATCTGATGCCATCTCCAGGTAAATGGTGTCAGAACTGAGTTGAACCGTAGGACACCCAGCTGTGTCTGAGAATTGCTTGTTGAAGCGGGAAAACCCCTGCCACACATTGGAATTGGGTAGGCAGAACCTTACCCTGCTAGTAAATGGTCAGCATATGTCCTGAGAAGATCTGGTCCACTAGCCACATACGTAGTACATATACATATTAGCTAAAAGAACAGGGCCAGGGTGGTGCTTTTAAAGACCTCTCCTCATTAAAAAATCCATTCATTCAATTAGGTGTCCTTGATAGAACTTGCTGTGTTCAGGGCATGTGTCTAGGTTTGGTAGCCCCAGGAGATACAAAAGGTATCTTGTGGAATTCCCACTCACCTCCAGGAAATGGAACACACCCATGTGAACTGCTGGGGAGCAGTTCTATAATATAATTGTTCAACAGGGGAAACACTGTATAACCCCAAACTCCAAATGCAAGTGCTAAAGGGACTAGATAGTGAGGGAGTGGTCAGAACAAGGGTTCCTACACAATAATAATCCTTTATACTCTCCAAACACTTGGGACTCACCCAAACACACCCTTACACACTACCTTATCGACTTCTAAAATAACTCTATGGGGTAGGTATGATCCTCATTTTTAAAATAAGAAAATTATATTCAGAGGGATTGAGACTTGCTTCAAGTCATAAACGTAGTAAATGACGGGACTGGAACCTGAACTCTGAATCCGAGTGTCTTCCTACTACGTGACACTCCCGGGGCGAACCTCTGCTTTCTGGTCGATATCAGAACCCAGGAGACTCCGTGTCTCTTCCAGTGCCAAGCAGGAAGTTTGGGTGGGGCCATGACTAGCGCCAGGCCTCACGACAGACGTTCTGATGCTGCTCCGAGGTCTTTCACTTGGCAGCTGTCAGGGTCCATATGTGGGCTTATCTTTGGTACCAGGAGCAGAAGATGCTAAAACAATCACCAAGGGAGGCTTCTGGAGGAAATGAGGCAAGCTCACAAGAAGGACGTGAGGAAGACAGAATGGAACAGGGCACGAAGGGTATAAAAGGGCAGCAAGAGTGTCCCAAGAAGGACTGGTGATACGCCTGGCCCACAAATATCCCGTAAATCTGTATCTAGACGTCAGTGTGGGTTCGTTCATGCTTGTCTTTGCAGCTGAGGGTGTGAGATGTCTCCATCGAGAGTCCTGCGTGCAATGGCAATGATAAAGCCTCACGTGAAGAGTAGAAAAGATCCAAATCCCCTCAGATTTCTCTTTCACGTCCTCTTCTGAGTTGGCACCAGGAGCTCAGCGGGATCTGAAGGGGTTTCTACACTGAGTCTTACTAGAGAGTCTCAGTTATTTGCTGGGCCAGTCTAGAGCCTCGGATCCCAGCCTGGATCTGATGACGTGTTCACGTGTCTGTCTCCTCCACTGAACTGTGAGGACAACACTGGGCCTTATTCAGATTAACAGAAGCATTTAATCAACACATGTTAGATTCAATCGAACAGACTGGACCTGGCTCTGGTTCAGTGTGACTCAAAGCCTCCTTAGCGCCTTCAGTTTTCAAATGGACACGGAAATGCCTGGCCCGCTGGCCTCAGATGGCTGTCAGCTGTCATGAGGGCCCGATCAGTCATGTACATGTGAGCAGTATTAATACTTTCTAGTCCCATGAAACATCAAGGACTAATTTGATCACTTATAAAATGCCTACTTGGAGGTGACCCTGGGTTGGGTCCATGATATACGTGGGAAATTTCCTCCACATTGTTTTCCCGTCAGAACATTCACAGGGTAGACCCTCAGTGAGTCTTTTCTGCCCAACTGATTTGACTGGTTGACAACCATTAGCCAGACCAGAAAAGGAAAGTTCTCCTGAGACCGCAGGAGCCTTCCAGTGTTCTCCATCAGTCTGGTAACGACGTCAGACAAGGCAAAGAGAACAGGAAGCGCTGGCCACCTTCAGCCATCCTAGTGTTCTCCCAGTTGACCACAGGCTGATTTCAGTTAGAGACCAGGAAAAGGCAACAGGGCTAGCAATCAACAGAAACCAGCATTAGGGAATCTCACTTGTAAGAATCCCTTAGGCATCTGTTATTTTTCCCATCTGAGTGTGGATCAGCCAGCCCCTAGACACTCCCTGAGAGATCCTGATTCAGGGCCCGGGTCTCTCCACCCTTCTGCGGACAAGGGCATCGTGGCCCAGAGGACCTGGGAAAGTGCCAGGTGCTGCCCATGAAAGCCCACACACCAGCTCTCCATAGCCGCCACCAGTGCCTGGACCAGACCAGCACCTGAGTTCTGCCTTTGGAAGCCACGGTTTGGGTGAGGGGGTGTTCTTCCAGGGTGGAAAGGCCAAGACAGCAGAGAGCCCTGGGCCCTAGTGGCAGAGGAGACTCATTGAGAGGGTGAGGACAGGCATCACACTTTTTTTTTTTTTGGCGGTACGCGGGCCTCTCACTGTTGTGGCCTCTCCCATTGCGGAGCGCAGGCTCCGGACGCGCAGGCTCAGCGGCCATGGCTCACGGGCCCAGCCGCTCCGCGGCATGTGGGATCTTCCCGGACCGGGGCACGAACCCATGTCCCCTGCATCAGCAGGTGGACTCTCAACCACTGCGCCACCAGGGAAGCCCGAAATTCACTCTTTAACACTGCATTCCAACACACACCCAGTTCTCCCCCTTGAGTTTCTCCGCACTTGTTGCTAGCACTGTATTGACCTCTCGCCCTCGCTCCCTTCCTCCCTTCTTCCAACAGTGGATACTTGCTAAGTCCCAGACCTCGCAGCCTCCTGGGGGGCGGGGCAGCAGGTATTCCTGCTGCCCTGTGATGAATGCTCAGCTGACAGAGTGAGCGGAGTTGTAGGGGGGCAGGGAGGACACAACATTCCACCTGGGCCTTAAAGGGTCAGTAGAGTTCTGCCAGGCCCAGGGGCTGGGGTCGGGGGAGGGCATATAAGGCAAAGGAGACAGCTTGGAAAGACCATGCCTGGGCAACAGTGAGCGGCTCAGTGTACACCAGCTGGTGTGTGTGTGTGTAGGTGGGCGGGGGGAGGCTGGAGGTGACGAGGCTGCAAAGGTGGTCTGCAGACAGGTGGTCAGGGGGCTGGGAATGTGGATTCTGTTCTGTGGGTGGGGAGGCATGGACAAGGGTGGCCTGTCCACGGTGGAGAAGGGCACAGGCGCAGTGGTGTCTGAGGCCAGTTTGCACCAGTTAGTAGGAATTGATTGTTAAATTTTACTGATTCTTGTGAACTGGTTGATTTGACATTGGGAGTTTAAAATCAGCAACGGTGGGCATGTTTATACCAAAGACATCAGCAAACATCACAAATCATTTTTTTTTTTGAAGCTGGTTTTTAACATTTATGGGTACGCGTGTGTGTACATATGTGTGCTTGCACATGTGCATACACACACGTGTGTAGAGTTGCTAGAAATCACAAGGAAGAGGCCTAGCAACAACCAGGAAAAGGTATTCCAGGCAGAACTACATGCGATCTTGGCACACTCACCAGCCTCAGATTCTTCATCGCTTGGGGAAACATGCCTTGATGTAACTGCAATTTGCCAACTTTCATTACCTGCACGCCTCTGACGGGATGGTTTCCTGGGAAAAAAATCCTGGAAGAAAACAAATGGCAAACAGTGTCAGTAGCTCTCACTGGTGCAGTCAGCACAGTCAGGAGACTATGAAAGTGGGAGCAAATGCTGGGTGTGAATGTCAGTGAGCCACTGAGAAGAATCAGCTCTGCAGCCGGGAGAACGTGATACCGAGGGAAGAAGCACACTATTGGTCTTCTGTTCCCCAGAATGCCTTTTGCATTGGGGAAAAAAATGACAGGACTGGAATACCTCTCTAATAAACACTAAAAGAAGAGAATCTGGACCTCTGCGTTTATATTTGGCAGGGGGTGTAGGGACCAGGTGCCAATCTTATCCTCCAACCTCCCCCGTGAAACTCCAACACCCAGGATAACCTTGGACCAGAAGCTGGCCTCTCAGTGTATAATTGTTAAGTAAATGAATTTTCATTTACTTTCAGGATTCCCCATATAGAAACGCCCACACGCTCCTTTTAACCGCAAAGCTCCCTGAGTCTCAGTGCAGAGTCCATCATTCATCACAGAGTCCACCTTTCTTACAGGCCCCGTGTATTTATTCTGTCATCACTGGACTCTGTTTTTTTGTTTTTGTTTTTAACATCTTTATTGGAGTATAATTGATTTACGACGTGTTAGTTTCTGCTGTATAACAAATTGAATCAGCTATGCGTATACATATATCCCCATATCCCCTCCCTCTTGTGTCTCCCTCCCACCCTCCCTATCCCACCCCTCTAGATGGTCACAAAGCACCGAGTTGATCTCCCTGTGCTATGCAGGGAGACACTTCGTCCCAGCTTACCCTTCCCCCTCCCCCTGTCCTCAAGTCCATTCTCTATGTCTGCGTCTTTATTCCTGTCCTGCCCTTAGGTTCTTCAGAACCATTTTTTTTTTTTGATTCCATATATATATATATATATATATCACTGGACTCTTTGGATTCAGACACCCCATCTGTGCTTGCTACCGTGTTGCATGTAGGAACTCTGTACATACCTGACCTCCTTCATACCCAACAGAATAGAACAGGGTGTTGCAGTGGACTGAAGAATGAAAACCCAGGACTATGTTTCAGACCCAGTGTTATTTCAACTCGATTCAACAAGAACGTATTACGTGAGATTCAACAAAATGTGTACAGTTTGGCCCCTTCTGCCCCCCACATCCTCTAGCCTGATAAGTCTCCTGACCTCCGGCTGTACGTGCAAGATGGATCCTGAGGCCGGGGGACATACTATACTGTATATATATGATCTTTTCCCTCAAGGCCCAATAATCCCATGAGACACAAGGCAAACATTCATACCACAGTTTAAAAATATCACAGAATAGAACATGATTTAGTGTCCCGATGAAGCCTATGTTAATTAGTAGATGGCAATGCTCAGTTCAAGTGTGTGGAATGAACTGAGAAAATGATACAGGAGTTATGAAAAGGAGAGTTATGATGATTGGTTGGACCAGGGAAGGTTTCTTGGAAGAGGGTAAGAGGACTTAACCTGGCTCCCCAGGATCTGAGAAGGTTTGTCTGGGTGGGGAGAACGGAAACACATCCAAACTGTTGCATGGCACGAGCGAGGGTGCATTCCAGATGCTTCCCATCCAGAGAACATAGGTGCCTGCCTGTAGGCCCGAGTCATGGCTTATACGGGGCTTACCATGTGCCAAGCACTGTTCTGCTTTTCATTTATGAACTAGTCATGGAACCCACATTTAGGCTCTACTGTGTAATAGAGATGAGGTAGCTTTATCAGGAGAGACATGTATGTTCTCTGATTAGTATACTATCTTCAAACCATTCCCTCTCCCTGAACCTCAGCTCTTCCCCACGTGAAATGTGATATAGAAACTTTTTTCATTCAGGCTCTTAAAGAAGCAGAAAGCAGTACCTCAGAGAGAGGTATTTAAATTAATAGAAGGTCGGCCATGCTTCTCTTAAAGAACTGAAAAGGGAGGGGAGGGGGGAAACAAAGGGGACACCTGGGTCCTGGATTTTCCGTCGTCTTCTGAGCATGCCAAGAGATCAGTCACTTCACCTCTCCCCCTTACAAAATGAACAACATTATCTACTTGTGTGGAAAAGATTTTAAGATTCCCCAGACAAAAGGCTTAAATATAGGACGCCACTGCCCTGTACTTAATTGCCTTGGACACTTTCCTTGAAAAACACACCTGCATTTGGAACTTTATTTTATTGCTGTGAATGTGGCATAATTAAATTTAAAGGCCAAAATGTAATTTCATACTAATAATCATTCCATTAAGTGGATGTCTGTCACATCAGTTAGCAGAAGGAAAGAAAATCTTTGGTTCTATGGTGGCAGAGAAAGTGGTGCATAATTACTCCATGAAAGGTACTTGCTCCGGTTGCTTAAAGATTTTAAAAAATGAAGTGGAGTTTAATCAGGAGAGGATGAGGAAGTGTCTGGGAGGGGGACTTCCACATAAATATTTACGGAGCAGCCTAACAGCTCTGGCAGGGGTGCTGAGTGTGTGCCTGGGTTGTTTCTGGAGGCCTCCCAGCTGACATATGGAATAAGCATCATGATTACTTGCTGGAATAGCACCCCAAGGAAAACCGGTAAAGCTCACTCCTGCTGGGAGAAGTTCTCTACCCAGGGCGTGGGCTTTCATCAACTTTACCGTGTGTGACAGTGATGAGAGGAGGCCTGCAAGAGGTCTTCAATCACAGACTGTCAGGAATCAAGGCCAGGCTGAGAGCCTGAACCAGAGAAGGAATCAGGGATGCCTGAGGACTGCAAGGACTGAAACAGGAGTCTGAGTGGGAAGGTGTAGTAGCTAGGAGAGGCCAGGTACTGGGCCCAGTGCATACAGGATGCAAGAAGCCCACGGTGAGTCCCTGCCCTTGCTTAGGATACAGTCTGATTGCAGATGTGAAGTAAGTTGAGTTATGATACAGAGAGGATTATGAGAGCTGCCAGACCACGGCACAGACAATGGGTGCTCCAGAAGCAGTGGAGACCACAGTGGTCAGGGAGATTCCTTGGAGCAGCAGAGCTTGAGCTGGTTCAGACTGGAAGAGGCGATGGGCTGCTAGGACAGCATGTGGAGCATGGGAAGGGCGGGTAGCTCTGGCAATGGTACAGGAGGCTGGAGACAAAGGGCCAGTGAATGCATGATCTGACCGGCAGCGAAGGAGAGCGGGAGAGGAGGTGCACCTGAGGCCAGGCTGTGCAGAGGCATCCATGCCCAGCTAGGAGGTTCAGACTTTGCTTGCAGGCAGCTGGGCCCTACAGAGGGGCTGAGGGTGTTTCACCAGAATAGGAAACAGGATAAACTGGAAAAGAGACTCTAGAGGCAGAGAGACCTGAGTCAAGATGTGGTATTGAGAACAGAAAAGAAGGATCTGATGCAAAAAATGGCCTACAGCTGATTCAACAGGACCTGGAGACTTGCTGGGGTCTGGCAGTCAGAGCTGACTCCAAGATTCAGAAATTGAAATGCCGCCACAAAAAACATAAGCAAACTATGTAATAACAAAATCATTCAGCAAGGCATTCTACTTGTTTGGGTGTTATAAATTTTCTTTTCATGGGTACGGTGCTAACAATCACATGGTCCAGGATGCTGGGCCTAGAATGGAAAAAGTGCCCTTGGTGTTTCTGAGGTGAATAAGTGTATAGGAAGAAGGTGTTTAAACAAGCAGAGAAAAGCAGCAGCACACATGCTAGTTTAATTCAGACCCATAAGCACCAGGATCTTGCTGCCATATTCTACAAGGAGGCTGAGGGTCAGGGAACTGGAATGTCTCAAGTTAAAAGGGGGTAGAGAAAAACATGGCAGGACCTATGTTGGCAGGACCCATGTTGTTGGTCTTGCTGAGGTTTTTCCACATGATGCAATTACCAATCACATTGCTTCATTACAGGTAGAGTTTTGACATTTATATGACAGGAAAAACCATTTATTGTTAGGGTTATTTTTTAGAACTGATATAAAATACATCACTGAATTTAAAACAAGAGCTTAACTTGACTCTATAAACTGTATTTTAGAGTAACCAAATAGCTATAATGTATGAATTTTAGCTGATAAATGTGAATTTTAGCTGATTAATGTGAAATCTAATTCTAATGATGGAATTAGAAAAATCAGCATTTTGCAACTCTTGAAGAATCCACGAAAAAAGTATCACTAGATGAAATCAGCAGATCAAAGAATGATGGAAAATTTTTAAATGGATAAATCAGGTTGTTGCCATCTGAACCCACTGATCAGTCTTAGCATCACTAAAGTGGGACAGCCAGATATTACATGCTACCTGATATGATGCAATAAGAAGGATTTTACACCACCTATAAAGGATCCTTGCCAAACAACAAAAACAGAAACAAAGAAACTAAATTTAATCAAGCCCATAAAGTTAAATTCCATTTCATAGGAAAAACAAGTGGTAGAGGAACAAATAAAAGCAACCAGCTAAATTAGAGGTACGGGAAATTCTACAGGACCTTCACCCAGGATCTTCAACAGGTCAATGGCGTGAAAAGAAAAAGATGGCAGGGGAGGAGAACACTCTAGATTAAAAGAGACTTAAGAGATACAACAGTCAAATGTAATTTGCAGACCTTTTGCTTCTTAAAACAACTGTAAAAAGACATTTCTGATTCAATCTAGGAAATTTGAACATGAAATGGCATTGTGGGTAAGAAAATGTCCACATTTTTCAGAGATACAAACTGAAGTATGCATGGATAAAATGATGTAATGACTGAGTTTTGATTTAAATTTCTTCAGCGTAATTTCTCTTTCCAGCAATGGTGGGTTACCTTGTTTCAGACCAAACCCTGTGCTAAGAACAAGAAACGTTAGACAAAATATTTATAAAATTCTGTTTGGGGCTTCCCTGGTGGCGTAGTGGTTGAGAATCTGCCTGCTAATGCAGGGGACACGGGTTCGAGCCCTGGTCTGGGAGGATCCCACATGCCGCGGAGCAACTAGGCCCATGAGCCACAACTACTGAGCCTGCTCATCTGGAGCCTATGCTCCGCAACAAGAGAGGCTGCGATAGTGAGAGGCCTGCGCACCGCGACGAAGAGTGGCCCCTGCTTGCCCCAACTAGAGAAAGCCCTCGCACAGAAACGAAGACGCAACACAGCAAAAATAAATTAATAAACTCCTACCCCCAACATCTTCTTTAAAAAAAAAAAAATCTGTTTGAAGGTGTCAAAGAATCACAGAGGGACAGGGGTCTGGATGTGGCAAAATGGCAGAAAGAGCAGAAGCTCAAGTAGTGATTCTTACATTTGTTGCTGCTTTTCCCTTTGCTGATTTGAAAGTAGAGGCAGATAGGCTAAACAGCTGAGCAGAAGTTTTGGCAGTCTCAAGGATATGGAGACACAGAACTTGGAGTTCAGGGCTTAGCAAAGATGAGAAGGAGCTCCAGTAAACATCCCCAACTTTCATTTGTGAGCCCCACCAAAGGGCTACAATCCAGGAATAGTGGTAAGCCATAAACAGACTGGCCCTCCCAAAGACTGAATCATTTCAAACCCTGACTGGAGTAAGGTGATCTGTTTCTACCCTGACTGCCAAAAGCAAAAGTAAATTCTCTCTGAAGGAAGATAACATAATCCTGAGTCTCAATTATCTCTCTAATTTTTCTATACAATGTCCTGCATTCAGTAAACTTATAATCAGGCATACAAAAAGATAAGAACTGTCTGAAAACCAAGAGAAAAACATAGACAATGAAACAAACCTACAGGTTTGCAGATATTGAGGCTCTAATAAATCAATTAAGAAACAATTATAAAAAGTACGTTTGCAAACTTAATAATAGAAAAGAACTTTAGCAGAAAATTGAAATTATATAAAACATAACCAATGAAAATTCTAGAACTGAAAAATAGAAAACTGAAATTAAGATCTCAGTAGTTTAACATCAGACTTATCACAGCCAAGGAAAGAATTAGAGAACTGGAAGGCAGGTCAAAAGAATATATCAGTTGCAAAACAAAGAGAGATGAGGAAATGGAAAATAAAGGGGAACACAGGTCTCATATAGGTAAACTGGAATCTCAAATGAGAGATGGGAGAGGATGGCGGAAGCAATATCTAAAGCCATAATGGCTGAGAATTTTCAGAAGTAATGAAAGCTAAGAACTGCAAAAAGAATAAAATAATTCAAATAAGGGGAAAAGAGGGGGAAGTAAGGTAAGAGATAAACTAAGTGTTGCAAAATCTTGATAATTATTGAAACTGGGTAATAGATATATGAAGGTTCATTATATTATTCTATTTTTGTGTATGTTTGAAATTTTTCATAATTAAAAAAGCAGGACACTGGGTTTTACTTTTTCACCTTCTGAAGTTATGGACTCTGGTAGATAACTGCCCCAAGTTTCAGAAGATTTTGGAATTTTACTTAATTCTAAGTCTTATATAGAAATGAAATGATACACACAATGAGTGGCATACAGTGGCCTTCCACACTGTCAAGACATCAGATCGACACTACTTGATAGCTAGAAGAACAGCAGATGTAACAGCAGCTCACACTCAGCATTAACAAGCTTTGCTCTAGGTCTTAAGTGTAGAAACTCATTGTCAAACACCATGGGTAACTGAGACAAGGAAGCATGAAAAGGCAGATAGAGTCATAGGATGTTCCTTAGGGTCTTTCTGAGTTAAACCAGCTGCTGTATGGAAGTTAGTTATGCCTTTGTGGTAGGGTAGCTTTATTTGTAATATGATACATTTTTGTTGTTGTTAGTTAAAAAAAAAAAAGATCCTAACATTGGGAAACCAAACCAAAGAAAAAAGGACAGACTATACTGGGAACTTCAGAACAAGGAGAACTATTTCTTACCATTTCTTAATTAATTCACACAGTCTGGAGAGGTGCTGCTCTCCAAGTGGGGTGATGAAGCCTTACTTCTCCATTACCTCTACAGCTTGGTTCTGTTGGTGACAGGAGGATCAGGGCCATGAATTCTCACTTGTTTCCAAAAGAAAAAGGTCCTGGCTTCCAGCCTAGATTGAACCCTCACCTCTTGCTCCATCTGTGACATGTGCTGTCAGCCCCACAGCATTGAGAAAGATGGCTCTGCCACCCCCCCACCACCTCCTGCCACCTGAGTATAGGAAAATAAATTCATAGTGCTTCTTACAATCCCACCACACATCACAATGGGATTTTACAGTGTTACACTGAGACTTCGTCTCAATGCAATGAGATTTTTCTTGGGTTCATTTTTATGCCATAAAATGAGTAAGCAGGATCATTTCCTTACACAAAGAATGCATTTCTGCCTCTCTTAATTTCCACCAAATAGGTCCTTCACTCACAAGGCAGAGCTTTCTTACGCTCAGAAGTTTGACAATTTATAATTATTTGTATATGATCCATTGTTCGAAAGAATCTCTAAATCAGATAATAAGTACAAGAGAGCTTTTTGTTTATTTTAAATGCTCACGTAATTCAGCCTCTGGAGCAGAGGTTTTATGGTAGATAAATTAGAATGAGGGAGTTTGAGAAGATTTGGATTTAAGACCTGGTTCTTCCAAGCAGTTAGCAGAGTGACCACTTCACATCACAATTAACCTGATGGTAAGAAAACAGATGGGAGAACATTTGGGACTGTCAATCACATATAAACACAAACTAGTATTATTAAGTTTCCAGGGATAGTGGATGTAAGGTAATTAGTTGCAACGCACTTTTACATCCATATTGAGATAAACAATGGGAAAAAAAATCACTCAATTTTGTTGCAAAGTGTAAAAAGATAGCCTAATAGCACCAAAATAGTTATATTCCAACAGCCAAAAGACCCACCTGGATCACCTGTATGTTTGCCTGTTTCTTTTTAAATGCAAGTTGAATACGTAGCAACACAAAGAGAAGCCTGGTGGGGTCTGGAGAAAGAAGATACTGGCTGAGTAGCCAGGAGCTGCCTCCTTAAGGAAAGACTTATGATGCAGATAGGGTTGTGTCCAATTTTGAACCTAAAAGTTTGAGTTTTAGCTTTCTTTTTAGAAAAATGAACAGAGAAGACATTGCCCATACGTATAACTTTCAACTTAGGTGTGCTTAGTTTCATTTAATGCGGATTTGTGCTCAAATTTCCTCATGCTCTTTACAGACCTGCTCATGTGCTGCCTGGCCCACTGGCAGTTTGGCTAACAGCAGGGAGACATCATAGGCCAGTCCATGTGGTTGGCCTTGTATGCAGCACAGTGGAAAGAACTGGTCAGAATCTTCCAGGCAGGCAGGATGGTACTCCACTGTATGCAAATAGTCCTTTTTAATACTCATAATGGTGAGAGTACTGTCCTTTGTCTGGCTTTTGCCTGTCTCATATCTTACAGCACTTTTTTCTTAGGGTAT
The DNA here is from genome assembly GCF_964374135.1 of Grampus griseus. Lineage (NCBI taxonomy): Eukaryota > Metazoa > Chordata > Mammalia > Artiodactyla > Delphinidae > Grampus > Grampus griseus. The sequence goes on along the minus strand of NC_139017.1, from coordinate 25,411,686 downwards.
GGAATATTTAATACTATTTTGAAATATTTCAAAAAGGCCAGCCAGTATGACTGAATTATACTGTAACTATAATTTAGTTATTAAGTCCTTGGGAAAAAAATGGCAGTGAGATTTTCATTAGAAAAGTTCCACTTGGGGATTTCCCTGGTGGTCCAGTGGGTAAGACTCCACGCTCCCAATGCAGGGGGCCTGGGTTTGATCCCTGGTCAGGGAACTAGATCCCACATGCATGCCGCAACTAAGAGTCCGCGTGCTGCAACTAAGAAGTCCGCCTGCCGCCACTAAAAGATCCTGCATGCTGCAACAACGATCCTGCACACAGCAACTAAGACCTGGCACAGACAAAATAAATAAAAATAAATAATAAAGTTTTAAAAAGTTTCTACCTTAAAAAAAAGAAAGAAAAGTTCCACTTGTCCTGTACAAGGTCTATCTGTCCACTTATATGGGCAATAAAAGACACCTCTGAAGTTCTGGATAGGTACTCTAAATCCCCTAAATATCTGAATACACAGATGATCATATCACTCTGAGATCATTTCCCAAAAAGAAGCCCTTGAGTAGAAATTTTAAAATTTATTTTCATAAATTATTTATTCATTTGGGCCTGTTCAGATTTATGAAAACTGTTTTAATGCTGTTTCTGGTAATATGGCAAGCTTAATAGCCATATTGATTATCTCACTGAAAACAATGTAAAATGATAGATAAATATTTTTAAAAGTAATAACGTGCTGGCAAGATAGTAAAGAACTGTCAGGCCAAAATCTAAATGAAGAGGTACCCTTGAGAAGTAAGCAGGATTACAAAACCACTGCTATATTGGTGTGCTGAAACCTCTGGCTTCATCTGCTTTTTGGAGCTTGCGGGGCAGAAGAGCAAGCTCAGTGTCTACCCAATGGTGAATGGTCTAATAGGGAAGCTTCCCCTCTTTCCAATCATGGGAGACAGATTATATTCAAAAGAGTCACAGTAAGGCTGACAGTGAAAGCCAGAAGCCAGTAGAATGATACCTTCAATGTGCCTAGGAAAAATTATTCCTAGTCTAGTATTCTATATCCTCAAAAATATCTTTCAAGAATCAAGATGGAGAGGTAAAGGTTCAAGGTTACTTTTAGAGGTGATGAAAATGTTCTAGAATTGACTGTGTGGATGGTTGCACATATCTTTGAACATAATAAAAAAACAATGAATTGTACACTTTAAATGGGTAAATTGTATGGTAAGTGAATTAATTACATCTCAACAAAACTTTAACAAAAAGAATGAGACATTAGCACCCACAAAATGAAATACTTAGGTATAAATCTAGCAAAATATATAGAAGATCTATATAAGGAAAACTACAAAACTGATGAACAAAATCAGAATAAATGGAAAGATATTCCATGTTCACTGATAGGAAGAGTCAATATTGTCTAAATGTCAGTTCTTCCCATCTTGATCTATAGATTCAATGCAATCCCAATCAAAACTCTAGCAAGATATTTTGTGGATGTCAACAAACTGATTCTAAAGTTTTATGGAGAGGCAAAAGACCCAGAATAGCTAGCACAATACTGAAGGAGAAGATTAAAACTGGAGGACTGACACTACCCAACTTCAAGACTTAATGTAAAGCTACAGTAATCAAGACAGTGTGGTACTGTATTTGTGAAAGAAAAGACAAAATGGATCAATGGAACAGAATAGACCCACATAAATACAGTCAACTGATCTTTGACCAAGAAGCAAAGGCAATACAATGGAACAAAGGCAGGTTTTTTTTTTTTAACAAATGTTTCCGAACAACTGGACATCCATATGCCCAAAAAAAAAAAAGAATCTAGACACAGATCTTAACACCCTTCACAAAAAAGAATTCAAAATTGATCTTGGGTGTGGTGGTGCCTTTTTAGTTACAACAACAAAAACATGATCCATGAAAGAAATAATTGAGAAGCTGAACTTCATTAAATAAAAAACTTCTGCTCTGTAAGACAATGTCAAGAGAATGGGAAGATAAACCACAGACTGGGAGAAAATATTTGCAAAAGACACATCTGATAGAGGGTTGTTACCCTAAATATACAAAGAACTCTTAAAATGCAACAATAGGAAAAAAACCAATTTAAAAAATGGGCCAAAAACCTGAACAGACATCTTACCAAAGAAGATACACAGATGGCAATTAAGGATATGAAAAGGTGCCCCACATTATATGTCATCAGGGAAATGCAAACTAAAATAACAATGACATATCAGTATACATCTATTAGAATAGCCAGAACACTGACAACACTAAATGCTGGCGAGGATGTGGAACAACAGTTCTCATTCATTGCTAGTGGGAATGCAAAAGGGTACAGCCACTTTGGAAGAGTTTGGTGGTTTCTTGCAAAACTAAACATGCTAAACAGACTAAACCACAGTACCCAGGAATGGTGTGCCTTGGTATTTACCCAAAGGAGTTGAAAACTTAACATCCACACAAAAACCTACACATGGATATTTATAGCAGCTTTGTTCACAACTGCCCAAACTTGAAAGCAACAAAAATGTCCTTCAGTAGGTGAATGGATAAATAAACTATGGTATATCCAGACAATGGAATATTATCCAGTGCTAAAAAGAAATGACCTATCAAGCTATGAAAAGACATGGAGGAACCTTAAGTGTATAATACTAAGTGAAAGAAGCCAATCTGAAAGGGCTACATTCCAACTCTATGACATTCTGGAAAAGGCAAAACTATGGAGACAATAAAAAGATCAGTGGTTCCCAGGAGTTTAGAGGTGAAGGAGGGATGAAGAGGCAGAGCACAGAGGATTTTTCAGGGCAGTGAAATACTCTATATGATACCATAATGATACATACATGTCATTATACATTTGTCCAAACCCATAAAATGTACAACACCAAGAGTGAACCCTAATGTAAACTATGGACTTTGGGTTACTGTGATGTGTCACTATAGGTTCGTCAATGTAACAAATGTCCCACTCTGATGGGGAATGTTGATGATGAGCAAGGCTATGCATGTATGGGGTAGGGAGTATATGGGAAATCTCAGTACATTCCACTCAATTTTGCTGTGAACATAAAACTGTTTTTTAAAAAACTAAGCCTTAATTTATAAAAAGGAATGAGGTTGAAATAAAGACATTTTTGGACAAAGAAAAATTGTGTATTTGTCACCTCAGATCTCAACAAAAGGAATTTCTAATTATGTACTTCTGGTAGAAGGAAGGTGAGCCAAGATGGGAAGTCTAAGGGCAAGAAGGACTGAAGAATAAAGAGAATGCTTACATGGGTTAATCTACGAACACTGACAAACAAAACAATTTTAGAGGGTTAAAAATATGGTAAAAATAAAAAATACAGTAAGCACACCATATATGTCAGTAGGGAAGAAAACAGGATTCAAGAATTCTAAAGTCCTTCTAAATCCAGGAAGAACCTACAGTGATTACATGCATATTTACCTTATATTTCTTTAAGTAGTTCCTCTATAATTTATATACCTATGGAAGGTAGGATATATTTAATAATAAAATAGTCTTAAATAACTGATTTAACATTCAGTTTTAATTTCTAGATACAAAGCCATTGTGTAAAGAACAATTAAATTAATTATAACCTATGAACTTAATGATCTTAAAAGATTGAGCATTAAATCAAGAAGGGAACACTGTGGTTTTTAATTTTTTAAAAAATTTATTAATTTTACTTATTTTTATCTTTAGCTGTGTTGGGTCTTTGTTGCTGTGCACGGGCTTTCTCTAGTTGCAGTGAGTGGGGGCTACTCTTCGTTGCGGTGTGTGGGCTCCTCATTGCGGTGGCTTCTCTTGTTGCAGAGCACAGGCTCTAGACGTGCAGGCTTCAACAGATGTTGCACGCGGGCTCAGTAGTTGTGGCTCATGGGTTCTAGAGTGCAGGCTCAGTAGTTGTGGTGCACGGGCTTAATCGCTCTGTGGCATGTGGGATCCTCCCGGACTGGGGCTCGAACCTGCATCCCCTGCATTGGCAGGCGGATTCTTAACCACTGAGCCACCAGGGAAGCCCGACACTGTGGTTTTTAAAATGTACATACTTTTCCTTTGTTTGGAAGGAAAAAATTAGATTTACAAAAAGTTAACAACTAGTAAAAAGTTGCACAATCTAGTTTTAAATAGAAGATGAAATATAGTTTGCCATCTATAAGCTTAACCAAGTTGTATGTCTGTATCTATAAAACAGTGTGTCTCTAACAAAACTGAGAGTGTTGCCGTTGACATGTATTCCAGAAGTGACAGGTACTTTTACTGAAATTAGCTGATACAGATGCCAAGCACTCAAGAGCCCCTAGCTCTTGAAGAAGTCTTAGGCTCCCAGAGCACAGGTGTTGGGAGGAGCTGGAATGTGTGCTGAGAAGCAGAGATGTTCTCTTTTGCAGTGATTTCCAAAGGAAAATATAGTCTCTTGGGGCAGAGAATATGGCACTGCTTAGATGTAGAATTGTGAGACAGTGAGTCTGTGGCAAGGGTTGGCAAACTATGGCCCGAAGGCCAAATCCCACCTGCAGCATGTTTTCATAAATAGTTTTATTGGCATACAGCAACACCTATTCATTTACATATTGTCTATGGCTGCTTTCGGTCTACAGAGCAGAATTGAGTAGGTGACTGTACAACTTGCAAAGCCTAAATATTTACTACCTACCCCTTTACAGAAAAAGGTTGCAGACAGTTGGTCTAAATAGGAGTTTCTAGAAGTAAGAGGCTGAAGAGAGGATCTCATACAAAAAAACAGACAGCAGAAGCAAAAAGAACTAAAATTCAGCAGCCTGTGGAATGAAAACCACATTCACAGAAGGATAGACAAAATGAAAAGGCAGAGGACTATGTACAAGATGAATAAACAAGATAAAACTCCCAAAAAACAATTAAATGAAGTGGAGATAGGCAACCTTCCAGAAAAAGAATTCAGAATAATGAGAGTGAAGATGATCCAGGATCTTGGAAAAAGAATGGAGGCAAAGATCAAGAAGATGCAAGAAATGTTTATCAAAGACCTAGAAGAATTAAAGAACAAACACCTAGAAGAATTAAAGAACAAACACCTAGAAGAATTAAAGACCAAACAAAAAGAGATGAACAATACAATAACTGAAATGAAAAATACTTTAGAAGGAATCAGTAGGAGAATAACTGAGGCAGAAGAACAGATAAGTGACCTGGAAGACAGAATGGTGGAATTCAAGGACGCAGAACAGAATAAAGAAAAAAGAATGAAAAGAAAAGAAGACAGTCTAAGAGACCTCTGGGACAAGATTAAATGCCCCAACATTCGTATTAGAGGGGTCCCAGAAGGAGAAGAGAGAGAGAAAGGACCCGAGAAAATATTTGAAGAGAGTATAGTTGAAAACTTCCCTAACATGGGAAAGGAAATAGCCACCCAAGCCCAGGAAGCGCAGAGAATCCCAGGCAGGATAAACCCAAGGAGAAACACACCGAGACACATACTAATCAAATTGACAAAAATGAAAGACAAAGAAAAATTATTAAAAGCAACAAGGGAAAAATGACAAATAACATACAATGGAACTCCTGTAAGGTTAATATCTGACTTCTCAGCAGACACTCTATAAGCCAGAAGGGAGTGGTGCGATATATTTAGTGATGAAAGGGAAGAACCTACAACCAAGATTACTCTACCAGGCAAGGATCTCATTCAGATTAAACAGAGAAATCAAAAGCTTTACAGACAAGCAAAGCTAAGAGAATTCAGCACCACCACACCAGCTCTAAGACAAATGCTAAAGGAACGTCTCTAAGTGGGAAACAAAAGAGAAGAAAGGACCTACAAAAACAAACCCATAACAATTAAGAAAATGGTAATAGGAACATACATATCGATAATTACCTTTAATGTGAATGGATTAAATGCTCCAACCAAAAGACACAGGCTTGCTGAATGGATACGAAGACAAGACGCATATATATGCTGTCTACAAGAGACCCACTTCAGACCTAGGGACACATACAGACTGAAAGTGAGGGGATGGAAAAAGATATTCCATGCACATGGAAATCAAAACAAAGTTGAAGTAGCAATACTCATATCAGATAAAATAGACTTTAAATTAAAGAATGTTACAAGAGACAAGGAAGGCACTACATAATGATCAAGGGATCAACCCAAGAAGAAGATATAACAATTATAAATATATATGCACCCAACATAGGAGCACCAATACATAAGGCAAGTGCTAACAGCTATAAAAGAGGAAATCGACAGTAACACAATAATAGTGGGGGACTTTAACACCTCATTTACACCAATGGACAGATCATCCAGACAGAACATTAATAAGGAAACACAAGCTTTAAATGACACAATAGACCAGATAGATTTAATTAATATTTATAGGACATTCCATCCGAAAACAGCAGATTACAGTTTCTTCTCAAGTACATGTGGACCATTCTCCAGGATAGATCATATCTTGGGTCACAAATCAAGCCTTGGTAACTTTAAGAAAACTGAAATCATATCAAGCATCTTTTCTGACCACAATGCTATGAGATTAGAAATCAATCACTGGGAAAAAAACGTAAAAAACACAAACACATTGAGGCTAAACAATACGTTAGTAAATAACCAAGAGATCACTGAAGAAATCAAAGAGGAAATCAAAAAATACCTAGGGACAAATGACAATGAAAACATGACGATCCAAAACCTATGGGATACAGCAAAAGCAGTTCTAAGAGGGAAGTTTAGAGCAATACAATCCTACATCAAGAAACAAGAAAAATCTCAAATAAGCAATCTAACCTTACATCTAAAGGAGCTACAGAAAGAAGAACAAACAAAACCGAAAGTTGGTAAAAGGAAAGAAATCATAAAGATCAGAGCAGAAATAAATGAAATAGAAACAAAGAAAAGAATAGCAAAGGTCAATGAAACTAAAACCTGGTTCTTTGAGAAATAAACAAAATTGAGAAACCTTTAGCCAGACTCATCCAGAAAAAGAGGGAGAGGACTCAAATCAATAAAATTAGAAATGAAAAAGGAGAAGCTACAACAGACACCGCAGAAATACAAAGCATCCTAAGAGACTACTACAAGCAACTCTATGCCAATAAAATGGACAACCTGGAAGAAATGGACAAATTCTTAGAAAGGTATAACCTTCCAAGACTGAACCAGGAAGAAACAGAAAATATGAACAGACCAATCACAAGTAATGAAATTGAAACTGTGATTAAAAGTCTTCCAACAAACAAAAGTCCAGGACCAGAAGGCTTCACAGGTGAGTTCTATCAAACATTTAGAGAAGAGCTAACACCCATCCTTCTCAAACTCTTCCAAAAAATTCCAGAGGAAGGAACACTCCCCAACTCATTCTATGAGGCCACCATCACCCTGATACCAAAACCAGACAAAGATACTACAAGAAAAAAAAGTTACAGATCAATATCACTGATGAATATAGATGCAAAAATCCTCAACAAAATACTAGCAAACAGAATCCAACAACACATTAAAAGGATCATACACCATGATCAAGTGGGATTTATCCCAGGGATGCAAGGATTCTTCAACATATGCCAATCAATCAATGTGATACACCATATTAACAAATTGAAGGAGAAAAAACATATGATCATCTCAACAGATGAAGAAAGAGCTTTTGACAAAATTCAACACCCATTTATGATGAAAACTCTCCAGGAGGTGGACATAGAGGGAACCTACCTCAACATAATAAAGGCCATATATGACAAACCCACAGCCAGCATCATTCTCAACCATGAAAAACTGAAGGCATTTCCTCTAAGATCAGGAAGAAGACAAGGATGTCCACTCTCACCACTATTATTCAACATAGTTTTGGAAGTCCTAGCCACAGCAATCAGAGAAGAAAAAGAAATAAAAGGAATACAAATTGGAAAAGAAGTAAAGCTGTCACTGTTTGCAGATGACATGATACTATACATAGAGAATCCTAAAGATGCCACCAGAAAACTACCAGAGCTAATCAGTGAATTGGGTAAAGTTGCAGGATAGAAAATTAGTGCACAGAAATCTCTTGCATTCCGATACACTAGCAACAAAAGATCAGAAAGAGAAATTAAGGAAACAATCCCATTCACCACTGCAACAAAAAGAATAAAATACCTAGGAATAAACCTGCCTAAGGAGGACCTGTACTCAGAAAATTACAAGACTCTGATGAAAGAAATCAAAGAGGACACAAACAGATGGAGAGATATACCATGCTCTTGAATTGGAAGAATCAATATTGTGCTAATTGACTATACTACCCAAAGCAATCTACAGATTCAACGCAATCCCTATCAAATTACCAGTGGCAGTTTTTTTTTTTTAAATACAAATGCTCTAGTTTATTCATTTGAATTGCCATATAGCAGTCCACAGACATTCTCTCCCTCGTGATCATTCAGGTTGTTTATAGGTTTTTCCTACTACAAATCATGCTGCAGTGAACATTCTTGCACATGACTCTTCATACACGTGGAGGATTCACTAGGGAATATATTTAGAAGTGGGATTTCTGGGTTGCAGAGTATACATATCCTCTATTTTACTCTGTGTGTGTGTGTGTGGTTACAACATTTGACATGAGATCTACCCTCGACAGATTTTGAAGTGTCCATTTTTGTTGACTATAAGTACAGTGTTGTATAGTCACATCTCTAGAGCTTATTTCTCTTGCTTGACTGAAACTTTTTGCCCATTGATTAATAACTCCGTGTTTCCCCAACCCCACCAATCCCTAGCAACCACTATTCCACTTTTGATTCTATGAATTTGAGTATTTTAGATATTCATATGAGTAGAACTGTGCAGTATTTGTTTTTCTGTGACCGGCTTACGCCACTTAGAATAATGTTCTCAAAGTTCATACATGTTGTCACATATTTCAGACTTCCCAGTGGCAGTTTTTACAGAACTAGAACAAAAAAATCTTAAAATTTGTATGGAGACACAAAAGACCCCAAATAGCCAAAGCAATCCTGAGGGAAAAAAACAGAGCTGGAGGAATCAGACTCCCAGACTCCCTGACTTACTACAGTAATCAAGGCAATATGGTACTGGCACATAAACAGAAATATAGATCAATGGAACAAGATAGAAAGCCCAGAGAGAAATCCACGCACCTATGGTCAACTAATCTATGACAAAGGAGGCAAGGAAATACAATGCAGAAAAGTCTCTTCAATAAGTGGTGCTGAGAAAACTAGACAGCTACATATAAAAGAATGAAATTAGAACACTCCCTAACACCATACACAAAAATAAACTCAAAATGGATTAAAGACCTAAATGTAAGACTGGACACTATAAAACTCTTAGAGGGTAACAGAGGAGGAACACTCTTTGACATAAACCACAGCAAGATCTTTTTTGACCCACCTCCTAATGGAAATAAAAACAAAAATAAATAAATGGGACCTAATGAAACATAAAAGCTTTTGCACAGCAAAGGAAACTATAAACAAGATGAAAAGACACACCTCAGAATGGGAGAAAATATTTGCAAACAAATCAACGGACAAAGGATTAATCTCCAAAATATATAAACAGCTCAATATTAACAAAACAAACAACACAATCAAAAAATGGGCAGAAGACCTAAATAGACATTTCTGCAAAGAAGATATACAGATGGCCATGAAGCACATGAAAAGCTGCTCAACATCACTAATTATTAGAGGAATGCAAATCAAAACTACAATGAGGTGTCACCTCACACCAGTTAGAATGGGCATCATCAGAAAATCTACAAACAACAAACGCTGGAGAGGGTGTGGAGAAAAGGGAACCCTCTTGCACTGTTGGTGGGAATGTAAATTGATGCAGCCATTATGGAGAACAGTATGGAGGTTCCTTAAAAAACTAAAAATAGAATTACCATATGATCCAGCAATCCCACTACTGGGCATACACCCAGAGAAAACCATAATTCAAAAAGACACATGCACCCCAGTGTTCATTGCAGCACTGTTTCCAATAGCCAGGTCATGGAAGCAACCTTAATGCCCATCGACAGAGTAATGGATAAAGAAAATGTGGTACATATATACAATGGATTATTACTCAGCCATAAAAAAGAACGAAATTGGGTCATTTGTAGAGACGTGGATGGACCTAGAGACTGTCATAAAGATTGAAGTAAGCCAGAAAGAGATAAACAAATATCGTATATTAACGCATATATGTGGAATCTAGATAAATGCTGCAGATGAACCGGTTTGCAAGGCAGAAATAGAGACACAGATGTAGAGAACCAATGGATGGACACGAAAGGGGGAAAGTGGGGAGGGGTGGTGGTGGTGGGATGAATTGGGAGATTGGGATTGACATATATACACTAATATGTATAAAACAGATAACTAATAAGAACCTGCTGTATAAAAATAAATTAAATTAAATTTAAAAAGACCCTGTATATATATGAAAATACATTTAGTTTATAAAAAAATACAATGGTTAACTATGAAGATGTATTAGATATGTGACTATATAGTTGTCTCTGTCAATAAGAAGAATAATGATAATTATACCAAATACTGTTAGAGTCCTTGCTACATACCAGGCACTGATCTACCGACTTTGTTTGTTTCAGCTAAATTTATTCTAAAATAACCTATGCAAGTAAACTTTGGTAATGATGATGTGATCGGAGAGTCTCCTCTGCAAAAACAAGTATAAAGCTGGACAAAATTGCCAAAAGCAACCACTTCAGGGCATGAGAAATTGACCAAAGTTAAACAACAAATTGAGAAGCTTTTATTCTCCAAGAAACTGCTAGAGCTTTGAGTAAGAAAAGCAGAGGTCTATAGCCTGCTTGCCTGGGACTGTTTGCATCCACCACCCCGACCTGAATGAGCCACAGAAGGACTGAGACAAGCTCTCCATATCACCTGGGTACCTGGGAAAGTTGATGTACATAAGGGAGACACGAGAAAGCCTGGCGAAAAGTAAAAGCCAAGGGAGACTTGAGAACTGGCTACAGCTTTGAATGCATACACCTTCCCACACACAGCAGCAGGTGGAAGGAAGCCTTATAGGTTCAAGACCTTTGAGCAACACCTCTGCCCACGTCACTGACTGACCACTAAGCTATCCAGTAAATGGAGAAGCTGAGTTCAGAACCCAGCACTTTGCTTCTTGAATCTGTTCTCCTTCCAGTCTACCTCACTGCCTCGCCAAACCTCCCCAATCTAAGTTTTGCCTTAGATTAGCTCTGCACTTTGTTAACTTCTCATAGTGCAACTAAAACATCTCCAATCAATTTCAATAGCCCCTAATACACAACTCTGATTCCACTGAGTACAAACATGCCAGCAGCCTGACATCACCTCTCGCCAGCAGAAGCCTGCTGGTGAAACCAAATTCATCACTTAACTGAAAAAAAAAAGTGTTGAAAAAATGTGAAACCAATGAATCTGCCAACATGGTTGTTTCACCTAGAGAACCGGGAATCCAGCATCTAAATAAACAGCAGAATACTGTTGCTACTAGCTGTGTTTCCATTTAAGATGCCATTTGTGGAAAATATTTATCACAGTCTTCCATTTTCTCTGTGCAAAATCAAAGAGAATTGAGAAATGCCAAATTACATTGTCGTCACAAATCCTGCCATAGAGCATCTCAGCTCTTACAAGCTCTTCTCCAAAGACATTACTGATGTTCTACCAAGCTGATAGAATGATATAATTTGCTAGCAGGAAGAAAGGCTGGCGAACAGAACTGTGTTCATTAGAGCAATATCTTTACAATGCCTTATTCCATTCTCATTATTTTTCAAGATCACACATCATATCACAGGGCAGAACGGGCACCTTGCTATGCCCTAGATTTTTCAGTATTTTTACAGTTGGAAGTAGATTTTTTACACTTCTGCAAATTACAGCTATTCTTGCTATAAGGGGCTCTTTATGTTGCTAGGGAAAAGAACTCTCTCTAAAAGCCTATGTGGCCTTTGTTTACAGGCAGCTACCATCATTTTAGACTCATAAGTTCCTGTGCGGAGCAACCTCTTCCATAAGCAATTCATCAAGCCCAGTCCTGGTGCTGGACCAGGTCTAGAACTGACATTAAAGTTTTGCAGTAAGCACATTTGTCTTCACTCTTTTCATCTCTCCTACTTCCTAGAAACTTTTCATTTTTACCCAGGCTGGAGGACTCATCAGTGGTCTTCTCAGTGGTGCCTCACACATACTGCCTTCCCCAGTGCACCCCACTCCCCCAAAAAGGATCCCTCTTCACCCAATCAAAACTTGTCAGCTTCCTTTAGAAAAGTCTGATCTCATCAAGGTGTTAAAAGAAAGCAATCTTATTAGATTAAATTATAGTTGTTAATGATAATTTCAGAGAGGCATTTGCATTTTGAAGGAGAAATTTTCATTAACTCGAAAGAATTTCAAATGGGTAAAATTCAAAACAATGTAACCAAGTGAATTTTCATCAGTGAGATGGAAAAGTATTTTTGGGCACAAGTACCTCCCAGGATTTTAAAAAACCATGGTGAGTTGAGGTTCCCAAGCGTGGTAGCTGACCACCAAGCATGGTACAGTCAAGGTGAGCAATGTGCTGGTCACACCCTCAGCCTTGCTGCTGAAATGTCCACTGGATCGCTTAGCCCTGTGAGGTAAATGCAAGATGCCAGGAAGGGCTTAAAACCACCTGACCAGACTCCACCACAGTGAATACCAACAACTCCTTTCTAGTTGTCAGTATCTGAGAACTTAATACTGGGAGCCCTGTCATCTGCATTCCTCCCCTTCTACCAATCTTTCACAGGATTAGGATGCCAGGTGATATTCTTGGTACATGCCTGAGAGAGTAAAGGGGTGGGAGGTGCTTTGCTTACAATTATTAAAATGACTCATAGACTGTTTAGAGCTAGAAGGAATCAGAGATCACCTACTTCGACTCCTTCAATTTAAAGATGCTGTAACAGCCTAGAAAAGTTACTCTAAGTCCACTGACTTGCCCTAGGTCATGTAGCATGATAATGTACCATCCTTTGGGAACTGAAGGATATAACTCCTTTTAGAGATATTTTTGTAGGCAGCTCCCTAACGAGGCAAATGCCCCCATCACCACTCACCTATAAATGGAAAGTTGTTGCACAGAGGGGATGAGGGCCTTCTCAACCAGACGCAGGGCTGGAATGGCACTAGAACCCAGTGCAATTTAGCATAGACCTGGTATGACTAGTAGTTTGCAACTCTGCAACCTATGGGCAAGCAAGGATTCCAATGAACAAAAAATCCTAGACCAATGGAAAATCTGTAGTCAACATTCAGATATTTAATTCAATGGACAGAGAATAAGTGACTAGGGTAACAGGGAATGACCCCAAATCTTTTATCGAAACCCCAAATCTTTTATCGGCTATAGAATATTATTTTTATTTATATTTGAGTGGAATTGTGTGGTCTGTGTTTTGGAAATTTCCTTCAAACTAAATACTGGTGCCAGACAAGTGAGGTCTAATGTGAAGAGGATTTCATAAGCTTTCCATTGTACCTGTTTCCACCATTTTCCAATTCCACTCAACACTATCAGCTGGCTTCTCTCAGCCTCTCTCAGAATGTTGCTGGCACAAGGACTCTCAATTGGCTAATGGATTTCCCTGCTCAGGGGTTTGAACTTTCCAGCTGGGAAGCAAAGCTCCTCATATATTCTTAAAGTAAAATCCCCATCATTGATGTGGCATATACCCTGGGGGAGACACACCAGGAGAACCCACTTATCTATTCGTTCATTAGTTCATTCATTCATTCACCATTTACTGAGCACCCATTATATGCCAGGCATTATACAGATAAAGTGGGAAATAAGGCAGACAGTGGCTCCTGTCCTCATTGCTGTGGATGGGCCAGACACTGAGAAGTATTGACAGGTCTAGTGAGTACCAGGTAGGCTTCTATAGGGGTCTACAGCAGGGGATCTAATCTGAAGTGGAGGGTCAGGAAAACTTTCTGAGAAGAGGAAACATTTTAGTTGGTGGATGATAGCTGAGTCAAAATTAGACGGATGATGAATATTCTGGGCAGAAGGAACAGTAGGTGAGACGGTCTTTGGGCACAAAACAACACTACATATTCCAGGAACTGCTAAAAAGTCCAGAGTGTTCTGAGTACAGAATGAAGGTGATATAGATAATATTGACTTGCAGTGAGGAAGAAAGGGTGCACTACTCTACCAGCCAGATCAGCTCAACCCTGGTGGTGAGTGAGGCAACATAAGACAGAGCCCACCCTCATCCAACTACTCATGTGTCAGCTCCAGGCAAGGGAGCTTCGCCAGAGCCAGGGTCACAGAACCCTTAGAGGGCAGGGCCTGGGGCTCAAGGGCGACTGTACCTCTCACACCTAGCTTCAGAGCAGGCCAGCACCCAATAAATGTGAAGTCTTCAAAAAGAGGGAGAGAGAGGCACAAGCACATAGTTAAAGACAGAGCAGCAGCTAAATTTCTGAAGCAGGAATTGCCACAGACAAGCCACAGTGGGAGATGAGTGTGCTCCGTGATTCTCTGGCCCCGCTGCCTGAATCATTTGCATTGACGTGATTAACTTGAAGGAAGACATTTGAGCATCTTTATGAATCAACCAAAATTTGAAACTTAGCAAGAGGGCTGAATTTGAATCCAAGACTCTGGGTGGCTCTCTGTTCCATCTTAACCATCTGGCCCCATTGTTTTCCACTATGGAATAATGAATTTTTTGCCTAATTCACTGTATATTCCTGAGTACATTTTAGTTTTCAGTTGAAAAAGTACTACACCTACCTCAAAAGCCCAGGGAATATAAACACAGGTGATACAAAAGAATCCATTCTGTAATTAGGGACATGAATTTGGTCTTTGTCATTAAGAAAAGATGCACAGGAGATGGCAAGGCAGCTGCAGTGAGCTATTCAGCCAGCCTCTATGTCTTCAGTGAGCTGTGCCATTAAAAAGTGATGTCCCAGGCTTCTCTGGTGGCGCAATGGTTGAGAGTCCGCCTGCCGATGCAGGGGACACGGGTTCGTGCCCCGGTCCAGGAAGATCCCACATGCCGTGGAGCGGCTGGGCCTGTGAGCCATGGCCGCTGAGCCTGCGCGTCCAGAGCCTGTGCTCCGCAACGGGAGAGGCCACAACAGTGAGAGGCCCGCGTACCGCAAAAAAAAAAAAAAAAAAAAGTGATGTCCCTATCAGACAAGCAACTCCTCCCCAGCATCTAAGAACTCAGTCATTTCCTCAAACTGGCCTCTTTTTTTTTGATCATCCACAAGGGACATCTTTATGAAACTGTTCTGGGCATTTTGCAGGAATGAAATCAGCTGAGAAAAAAGACAATGTGTTATTTCACCTAGGCAAAGAGGTCTGGCGAGCATAGCAAGAACCTTTCCAAATCCCTCTTGGGCACCAAAGTACTACTTGCAACACTTGTTAATGCAATGGATCAGTTTATCCTGCTAACTCCGTGACACTGCAAGACGGCATACGGAACCAGCAGCAGTCCCAGCTCGGGGCACCATGACACGTGTCTCTGTCGGTAACCAACGTTTATGTGCTTACTGTCTATGTTTTCCTTGAGTAGGGCTGTGGAGCAGGGCTCAGCCAGATGGATTATCATTTTCTATAGTTAATGAGTTTATCTGTCTCTTAGGAAAGAAATGGAGAGAGAGACAGAGACAGAGAGAGACAGAAAGGCGGGGGGAGGGAGGGAAACAGAGAGAATGTGTCCACGCTCCTATGAGCATGCTGGTCTTTTTTAGCCTCCAGCCAGGTTGCTTCTGATAGCCAGAGGGTTACATGTGTTTGGAAGCCACTGAAGAAGTGACACTGAGCGGCTTCCGCAGGACAGGCAGCCTCCTGCCATCCCCTCGTTTCTTTCTCCAGAATTACGGCCTGACTCCTTTTTCTCTGAGCCGCTGCCTCCCCCCATCACCAGCTCTCCTCTCATTCTTTCTGATTAGTTCTCATTGTCAGGCCCAATGACAGCTGATTAGATTTTTAAAAACATTCTAATCTTAAACACGTATGTGTGTGTGTGTGTGTGTGTGTGTGTGTGTGTGTGTGTTAGTGGCATATGAAATTTCTTCCCCAGAAGACTGCTCTAAGGAATTCTGTCTATGTAACCGTTCTTGGCTTTTTCTCAAAATATGGATAAAAGAGTGCTATGTGCCTAGAGGCTTTACATCCCTCCCTCTCCTCAATTCCTTGCTCCCCGCTTCCTTCCTTCCTGGAATATTTATTGAGTACCAACAATTAGCCAAGCACTGTTCTAGGTGCTGGGTACTTTTCTAGAAAAGCATTACCTCAGTTAATCCTTACAATAATGTGTGGTTAACATTATTATTTCCATTTTACATATAAGAAGAATGCAGCTCATAGAGGTTAAATAATTGTCCTAAATCACATAACTAGTACAGTGCAAAACTGGTCTGTCTCTAGCTGGTAATCGTTTTATGGTGCTATAAGCTATTAGCAGACAGGCCTCTCTCTTTGTAATCAGATCTGGTAAATTAACATGCCTAATTCTTCATGCCACAGTAGACTCCAAAAATTGATTTGTTAATGATGACAGCCAATGGGCAAGATCCTGATCACTTTGGGAACAAGTCAAGAATGAGTTTCTAAACCTCTTCGCTTCTCAATAAGCATGGAATTTTGACATTCCATTTGCTTTTCCTTTTGGGGGTACCAAGCTCATGGGAAGCACAGGGAGCATGTCAAAATGATCTGCAGGCCACGACTTCAGAGATAGCTGAAAATTGTCTATAGTCAACATACAGCTTCTTTACAAACAGTGGCCCTAATAAACAGTTAAGAGTGCAGGCGCAGTCTGCAGGGTAGGGTTAGAGTGGAGGTGGGGTGGGTAAGAGCCGGAAATCAAAGTTCAAAGACAATGAAGTCTTCGCAGGACTCCAGGCAGGCTCAGCTCGTTAACCTCAGCAGCCGGGCAGCGGCTACTGTCATCCAGTGCCGTAATGATGACAAAATCTGCTTCCTTGCGTTACAAATACTGCGTTAAAAGTAACAGCCTCTGATAAAGGCTTGAGTTTCAGCAGAGTCACCTCATGCCCTTTGCTGCATTTCTTGTCAGAAAACGTCTTCCACCTAGAGTCTCACTGTGCATCTTCTGGGGGTGACAGACACGGTGCAGCACTAATTTGGCCATGATTTCCAGACCAGACTCAGGTGGGAATGAAAAAGGTGGTAGCAATTTCCTTCCTACTGGCGAGGCTTCGGCTTCCTCCAAGCCCTCTCAAACCCCCACGCTGTCACACTGAGTGAATGCCACCCAGAGGTCCACACCTCTGCAGCATACACTAGCTTACCAGCCCTCTTTCCTCCAAATAGGCACTCCTGGCATCCACGAGACACACCTCTCGAGCCCTCAGCACTGCTCGCCCCCGCCTCAATCTCTCAGCCTCTGCCCTGCTCTCCACACAGCCCGTCTGCAGTGACTGCCCACGGAGGTCAGGCTGACATGCAAACTCCTAACCCCGGCCATGGACCCCAGATGCCCTGGCTCACTCCTACCTCTCTTTTATAAATACACAGAATTTTATCCTTACTAATGCTTTTTTTTGCCTTAAACCTGCATTGCCTGATGATAGTTACCCTGCTTTCTTTGGGTTAGTGTTGTCATGGTGTCTCTCTTTCCATCTTACCACTTTTAGCCATTTGGTGTTGCTTTCTCCTTAAGCAGCATGTAACTTTGTTTTTATTTTTAAACCCATCTGATAATCTCTACGTTTTAATATTTAAATGTAATCACAATCCGCTTATATTTACGGTGATACATGTGGATTTATAACCTTCTTGTCATTGTTATCTAGAATTTTGCTTTCACCTTTTGATAGAAACATGGGAAAAACAGTTACTTTGGTGGTCATTATTAATTATATTTACTGACATTTCAATAATTTCTATACTCACTATTGTTCCATGCATCCTACAACTTCCCTCTGGGATTACTTTTCTTCTTGTAATATACATCATTTAACGATTCTTTTAGTGAGGTTCTTTGTACTTCCTAAAATATCTTTATTTCATTCTTGCTCTTGAAAGATAGTTTACCTACAGAGAATTCTTTCTCAACAATTATTTTCTTTAGCACGTTGAAGATATTCTTCCATGTGTTCTGGCCTCAATGGCTGTTGCTGAGAAATGGCTGTCAACCTAACCGATATCGGGCTTTCAGATCCTTTATCCTTGATGTTTTCAAGTTTCACTACAATATGTCCAAGTTTGGATTTCTTTTATTGATCCTACTCAGTACTGGGAAGTATGCTTTAAATTTGAGGACTCGTGTCTTTTAAAACTTCTGGCAGAATAATAATTTGCTGGCTCTTTGTTTAGAACCTCATATTAGAAGTCTATTGGAGAGTCTCCAAAACATACAGACAGCTCATACAACTCAACAACAACAAACAACCCATTCGAAAAACTGGCGGGAGACCTTAGGAGACATTTCTCCAGATAAGACATACAGATGGCTGGTAGGCACTTGAAAAGATACTCAACATCACTAATTATTAGAGAAATGCAAATCAAACCTACAATGAGGTACTACCTCCCGCTGCTGGAGAGGGTATGGAGAAAAGGGAATCCTCCTACACTGTTGGTGGGAATGTAAGGTGGTGCAGCCACTATGGAAAACAGTGGGGAGGTTCCTCAAAAAACTAAAAATATAATTATCATATGATTCAGCAATCCCACTGCTGGGCATATACCTGCACAGAATTGTAATTCCACAAGATACATGCGGGCTCAGAGTTAAGATGGTGGAGTAGAGGACGTGGAGTTTGCATCTCCTCACAGGGTACAGCAGGGAGGCATCAGATCAGTTCTCGAGGAGCGCCTGCTGGGTGCTGCTGGGGGACCTCAGACACCTGGGGGGACAGGAGGGGGCCTCCGTGCAACCGGGTGGGGTGTGGTAGGGAAGGAGGAGGGGAAGAGGGTGGAGGTGGGATGGACCAGCACCCCTGGGGGTGGGGGCTGAGGGAGAGGAGCTGTTCCCACACTCGGGGGCACCCACTCATGGCGGGGGATCAGCAGGGATGGGGGGACCTTCGGGGGCTCAGGGGGATGGAGAGGAGTGCGGCGATTGGTCTGTGGGGACTGGGAAAAAGTGGGGCCTCTGCATGTGGTCCTCTGCGGACCTGCGCACTCTGGCCTGGGTTGTGTGCCTCCCAGTGGGGAGGGGAACTGGGTGCCAGACAGTAGGTTTTGGAGGGTGGACCCCGGGGGGTGGACCCTGTTGGCGGTGAGGAGATGGCCTGGAGTAGCAGGGGGAAAGGTTCCATGGCCGGAAGGTTGTGGGGGGGCCTGGGCCACCAGGGAAGCGGGGCACCTGTGTTGAGTGGCATGCAGAGAGCAGGGCCACCGTTGTGGTGCCCCTTGCTGCCCACCCTCCTTGGGCAGTGGCAGAGGCACACACCTGAGCAGGCTTGCCCACCCCTCAAGCCCTGGCAAGCCTGCTAGGGTCCCTGGCCTGAGCCCCGCCCCCGCCAAGGCCGCCTCTGACCACGAAGGTCCCAGGCATGGGACCTGCCGCCGCCAAAGCCTCTGTGGGCCGCATGGGTCCCGGTCCTGAGCCCTGCTCTCACCAAGGCCTCCTCTGGCTGCACGGGTCCCTGTGGACCCAAGCAATGCCCACCCAAAGGCTCTGTGGGCCATGCGGGTTCTGGTGACACACTTGCTGCCCCTGACAAAACCTCCTCTGGCTTTGCGGGTCCAGGTGGACCGAGCGCCACCCCCCTCCAAAGCCTCCCCTGGCTGTGCTGGTCCCTGCAGATGTGCCCGTGGAAGCCTGTGCCCCAGCTGGCCCGTGTGGGCATGTGTGCTCCGGGCCAGCTTCAGGAGCAGACACTGGTGAAAGGAACACATGCAGAGGTGGGGCTGACACTGCAGGTCCTAGAGGTCTTGGAGGCCCTCCTGGGGAGGCAGGGGTTGGATATAGCTCATGGGCGGGGCAATGACACTGACTGCAGAGGCACCAGGGAATTATTAATTTATTTATTTATTTTTGATTTTTAAATTTTATTTTTCCTGTTGTGTTTTGTGGTGGTTGTTTCAATTTTATTTTTTCTAGTATATTTTTTATTTTTCTTATTTTATTTAATTTTCTATTCTTTATTATCATTCTGCTCTTTTTTGTTTGTTGTCTGTTTTTTTGTTTTGTTTTGTTTGTTTTTGGGTTTTTTGCCACAGAGTGCAGCTTGCAGGGTCTTGGTTCCCAGGCCAGTGATCAGGCTTGAGCCCCTCTGTAGGGAGCACCAAATCCAGGCCACTGGGCTAACACGGAACTTCAGGCTTCAGAAAATATTAATCGGTGTGACTCTCCCAGGGGTCCTCATCTCAGCACCAAGACCTAGCTCCAACCAACTGCCTGCAAACTCCAGTGCTAGGTGCCTCAGGCCAAACAACCAGCAAGACAGGAACACAGCACTAGCCATCAACAAAATGAGATCACAGAGAAATATGTTATGGAGGAAGGAGCAAGGTAAAAACCTACAAGACCAAATAAATGAAGACGAAATAGGCAATCTACCTGAAAAAGAATTCAGAGTAATGATAGTAAAGATGATCCAAAATCTCAGAAATAGAATGGAGGCATGGATTGAGAAAATACAAGACGTGTTTAACAAGGACCTAGAAGAACTAAAGGACAAAAAAACAGTGATGAACAACACAATAACTAAAATGAAAACTACACTAGAAAGAATCAATGGCAGAATAACTGAGGCAGAAGAACGATTAAGTGAGCTGGAAGACAGAATGGTGGAAATAACTGCCGAGGAGCAGAATAAAGAAAAAAGAATAAAAAGAAATGAGGACAGTCTCAGAGACCTCTGGGACAACATTAAACGCACCAACAACTGAATGATAGTGGTCCCAGAAGAAGAAGAGAAAGAGAAAGGGTCTGATAAAATATTAGAAGAGATTATAGTCATAAACTTCCCTAACATGGGAAAGGAAATAGCTACCCAAGTCCAGGCGCAGAGTCCCATACAGGATAAACCCAAGGAGAAACACACCGAGACACATATTGATCAAATTAACAAAAATTTAATTCAAAGAAAAAAGATTTAAAGCAGCAAGGGAAAAGCAACAAATAACATACAAGAGAATCCCCATAAAGTTATCAGCTGATTTTTCATCAGAAACTCTGCAGGCCAAAATAGAGTAGCAGAATGTATTTAAAGTGAAGAAAGGGAAAAATCTACAACCAAGATTACTCTACTCAGCAAGGACCTTATTCAGATTTGACAGAGAAATCAAAGGCTTTAGAGACAAGCAAAGGCTAAGAGAATTCAGCACCACCAAACCAGCTTTACAACAAATGCTAAAGGAACTTCTCTAGGTGGGAAACACAAAAGAAAAAGATCTACAAAAACAAACCCAAAACAATTAAGAAAACGGTAATAGAAACATACGCATTGATAATTACCTTAAATGTAAATGGACTAAACACTCCAACCAAAAGACAGACTGGCTGAATGGATACAAAAACAAGACCTGTATATATGCTGTCTACAAGAGACCCACTTCAAACCTAGGCACACATACAGACTGAAAGTGAGGGGATGGAAAAAGATATTCCATGCAAATGAAAATCAAAACAAACCTGGAGTAGCAATACTCACATCAGACAAAATAGACTTTAAAATAAAGAATATTACAAGAGACGAGGAAGGACACTACATAATGATCAAGGGATCAATCCAAGAAAAAGATGTAACAACTATAAATATATAGGCACCCAATGTAGGAGCACCTCAATACATAAGGCAAATGCTGACAGCCATAAACAGGGAAATCGACAGTAACACAATAACAGTAGGGGACTTAAACACCTCACTTACACCAATGGACAGATCATTCAGACAGAAAATTAATAAGGAAATACAACCTTTAAATGACACATTAGACCATATGGACTTAATTGATATTTATAGGACATTCCATCTGAGAGCAGCAGAAGACACTTTCTTCTCAAGTGCGCATGGAACATTCTCCAGGATAGATCATATCTTGGGTCACAAATCTAGCCTCGGTAAATTTAAGAAAACTGAAATCATATCAAGCATCTTTTCCAACCACAACGCTATGAGATTACAAATCAATTACAGGAAAAAAACCTGTTAAAAATACAAACACATGGAGGCTAAACAATATGCTACTAAATAACCAAGAGATCACTGAAGAAATCAAAGAGGAAATAAAAAAATACATAGAAACAAATGACAATGAAAACACAACAACCTGAAACCTATGGGATGCAGCAAAAGCAGTTCTAAGAGGGAATTTTATAGCAATACAATCCTACCTCAAGAAACAAGAAAAATCTCAAATAAACAACCAACCTTACACCTGAAGCAACTAGAGAAAGAAGAACAAAAAAAACCCAAAGTTAGCAGAAGGAAAGAAATCATAAAGATCAGATCAGAAATAAATGAAAAAGAAATGAAGGAAATGACAGCAAAGATCAAGGAAACTAAAAGATGGTTCTTTGAGAAGATAAACAAAATTGATAAACCATTAGCCAGACTCATCAAGGAAAAAAAGGGAAAAGACTCAAATCAACAGAATTAGAAATGAAAAAGGAAAAGTAACAACTGACACCGCAGAAATACAAAGGATCATGAAAGACTACTACAAGCAACGCTATGCCAATAAAATGGACAACCTGGAAGAAATGGACAAATTCTTAGAAAGGTACAACCTTCAAGACTGAACCAGGAAGAAATAGAAAGTACAAACATACCAAACACAAGTAATGAAATTACTGTGATTAAAAATCTTCCAACAAACAAAAGTCCAGGACCACCTGGCTTCAGAGGTGAAGTCTATCAAACATTTAGAAAAGTCCTAACACCCAACGTTCTCAAACTCTTCCAAAAAAATTGCAGAGGAAGGGACACTCCCAAGCTATTCTACGAGGCCACGATCATCTTGATACCAAAACCAGACAAAGATATCACAAAAAAAGAAAATTACAGACCAGTATCACTGATGAACATAGACACAAAAATCCTTAGCAAAATACTAGCAAACGGAATCCAACAACACATTAAAAGGACCACACACCATGATCAAGTGGGATTTATCCCAGGGATGCAAGGCTTTTTCAATATATTGAAAAAATATATTTTTCAATTATTCAATACAAATCAACCAGTATGATACACCGTATTAACAAATTGAAGAATAAAAAACATAGGATCATCTCAATAGATGCAGAAAGCTTTTGACAACATTTAACACCCCTTTATGATAACAACTCTCCAGAAAGTGGGCATAGAGGGAACCTAGCTCAACATAATAAAGGCCATATATGACAAACCTACAGCAAATATCATTCTCAACAGCGAAAAACTGAAAGCTTTTCCTGTATGATTAGGAAAAAGACAAGGATGTCCACTTTCACCACTGTTATTCAACATAGTTTTGAAAGTCCTAGCCATGGCAATCAGAGGAGAAAAAGAAATAAAGGAATCCAAACTGGAAAAGAAGAAGTAAAACTGTCACTGTTTGCAGATGACATGATAATATACATAGAAAATCCTAAAGATGCTACCAGAAAACTACGAGTGCTAATCAATGAATGTGGTAAAGTTGCAGGATATAAAATTAATGCACAGAAATCTCTTGCATTCCTATGCACTAGCAACAAAAGATATGAAAGAGAAATTAAGGAAACAATCCCATTTACCACAGCAACAAAAAGAACAAAATAGCTAGGAATAAACCTACCTAAGGAGGCAAAAGACGTGTATTCAGAAAACTATAAGATACTGTTGAAAGAAATCAAAGAGGACACAAAGAGATGGAGAGATATACCATGTTCTTGGATTGGGAGTATCAATATTGTGAAAATGAATATACTACCCAAGGCAATCTACAGATTCAATGCAATCCCCACCAAATTATGATGGAATTTTTCATAGAACTACAACAAAAAATTTTACAATTTGTATGGAAACACAAAGACCCTGAATAGCCAAAGCAATCTTGAGAAAGAATAATGGAGCTGGAGGAATCAGGCTCCCTGACTTCACACTATACTACAAAGCTACAGTAATCTAGACAGTATGGTACTGGCACAAAAACAGAAATAAAGATCAATGGAATAGCACAGAAAGCCCAAAGATAAACCCACGCACCTAGTCTCTGACAAAGGAGGCAAGAATAAAATGGAGAAAAGACAGTCTCTTCAATAAGTTGGGCTGGAAAAACTGGACACCTGCATGTTAAAGAATGAAATTAGAACTCTATACAATCCTACCTCAAGAAACAAGAAAAATCTCAAATAAACAACCAACCTTACACCTGAAGCAACTAGAGCAACTCCCTAACACCACACACAGAAATAAACTGAAAATGGATTAAAGACCTAAATGTAAGGCCAGACCCTATAAAACCCTTAGAGGAAAACATAGAAAGAACACTCTGACAAATCACAGCAAGATCTTTTTTGACCCACCTCCCAGGGTAATGAAAATAAAAACAAAAATAAACAAATGGGACCTAATGAAACTTAAAAGCTCTTGCACAGCAAAGGAAACCATAAACAAGACCAAAATACAACCCTCAGAATGGGAGAAAATATTTGCGAATGAAGCAACTGACAAGGGATTAATTTCCAAAATATACAAACAGCTCATGCAGCTTAATATTAAAAAAAACAAGCAAACCAATCCAAAAATGGGCAGAAGACCTAAATAGACTTTTCTCCAAAGAAGACATACAGATGACCAAGAGGCACATGAAAAGCTGCTCAACATCACTAATTATTAGACAAATGCAAACCACAACTACAATGAGGTACCATCTCGTACGGTTCAGAATGGCCATCATCAGAAAGTCTACAAAGAATAAATGCTGGAGAGGGTGTGGAGAAAAAGGAACCCTCTTGCACTGTTGGTGGGAATGTAAATTGATACAGCCACTATGGAGAACAGTATGAAGGTCCTTAAAAAAC
Organism: Grampus griseus; assembly: GCF_964374135.1. Lineage (NCBI taxonomy): Eukaryota > Metazoa > Chordata > Mammalia > Artiodactyla > Delphinidae > Grampus > Grampus griseus. The sequence goes on along the minus strand of NC_139017.1, from coordinate 25,386,701 downwards.
TAAAAATAGAACTACCATATGACCCAGCAATCCCATTCCTGGGCATATACCTGGAGAAAACCATAGTTCCAAAAGACACATGCACCCCAATATTGATTGCAGCACTATTTACAACAGCCAGGACATGGAAACAACCTAAATGCCCATCACAGAGGAATGGATAAAAAAGATGTGGTACGTATATATACAATGGAATATTACTCAGCCATAAAAAGGAACAAAATTGTGCCATTTGCAGAGACGTGGGTGGACCTAGAGACTGTCATTCTGAGTGAAGTCAGAAAGAGAAAAACAAATATCATATATTAACGCATATATGTGGAATTTAGCAAAGTGGTACAGAAAACCTATTTGCAAAGCTGAAATACAGACACAGACGTAGAGAACAAATGTATGGACACCAAGGGGGTTGGGGGGGTGGGATGGATTGGGAGACTGGGACTGACATCTGTACACTACTACGTATGAAGTAGATGACTGGTGAGTGCCTACTGTATAGCACAGGGGGAAAAAACAGGAAGATACGATCTGCTTGCAAGACATATATGAAGTTAACCTTAAAAATTCATTCCAATATACATTAGGTGCAGACAAATACTATTTGATTCCACTTATACGAGGTACCTAGAATAGTCAAATTCATAGAGTCAGAAATCACATCGGTAGATGCCAGGAGCCAGGGGGTGGGGGTGGGGAAGGGGGAATGGGGAGTTAGTGTTAAAGGGGACAGAGTTTCAGTTTAGGAAGGTGAAAAATTCGAGAGATGGATGATGGTGAGAGGAGTTGCATGACAACATGAATGTACTTAGTGCCACTGAAATGTACAGTTAAATATGGCTAAAATAGTATGTTTTATATTATATGACTTTTACCCCCCCAAAATTTAAAAAAATACATGCACCCCTATGTTCACAGCAGCACCATTAACAATAGTCAAAACACGGAAACAACCTAAATGTCCATCGACAGATGAATGGATAAAGAAGATGTGGCACATATATACAATGGAATATTACTCAGCCATAAAAAAGAATGAAATAATGCCATTTGCAGCAACTTGGATGCAACTAGAGATTATCATACTAAGTGAAGTAAGTCAGAAAGAGAAAGACAAATACCATGTAATATCATTTATATGTGGAATCTAAAATATGGCAAAAATGAACCTATCTACAAAACAGAAACAGACTCACAGATAGAGAATAGACTTGTGGTTGCCAAGGAGGAGGGGCTTGGAGGAGGGAAGGACTGGGAGTTTGGGATTAGCAGATGTAAACTATTATATACAGGATGGATAAACAACAAGATCCTACTGTATCACACTGGGAGCTACACTGAATATCCTGTGATAAAGCATAATGGAAAAGAATATTAAAAAAAGAATGTCTCTATGTATGAGTCACTCTGCTGTACAGCAGAGATTGACACAACATTGTAAATCAACTCTACTTCAATAAAATAAGTAAGTAAATAAACGAATAAATAAGTTGATTGGAGAGTCTCAAAATATCTTTCATGCTCCTTAGCTGATTTTTCATGTGTTTAAAAATTTTTTTTTTTCTCTCTGAGCTGTATTCGTTAAAAATTTTAAATTAATTAATTAATTTGGAAATATAGTTGATGTATAATGTTATGCTAAGTTTCAGGTGTACAACATGGTGATTTGACATTTAAATACATTACGAAATGATCACTACAGTAAGTCTAGTAATGATATGTCCCAATAAAAGTTATTACTGCATTATTGATGATACTCCTTATGCTGTATATTACATCCCCATGACTCATTCATTTTATAATAGCACTTTGTACTCCTTAATTCCCTCCGATTTTGCCCCACCCCACCCTTCCTCTCTGGTAACAAGCCATTTGTTCTCTGTATCTATGAGTCTTATCATTTTGTTTCACTTTGATTTTTTAGATTCCAAATATGAATAAGATTACATAGTATTTCACTTTCTCTGTCTGATTTGTTCACTTAGGCCCCAGAACCAATACTGTCTAGAAGCATCCATGTCATCACAAGCTGCAAGATTTCCTTCTTTTTTATGGCTGAGAAATATTCCATTGTGTACATACACATACACACATCCCCCCCCCCACATCCTCTTTATCCACTGATTTACTGTTGAACACTTAGGGGTGCATATATCTTTTATAAGTAGTGGTTTTGTTTTCTTTAAGTAAATACTCAGAAGTGAAATTGCTTGATTCTATAGTAGTTAAATTTTTAATTTTTTGAGGAGTCTCCATACTGTTTTCCATAGTGGCTGCACCAATTTACATTCCCACCAACAGTGTATGAAAGGTTCCTTTTTCTCCCCAACCTCACCAAAATTTGTTATTCTCTATCTTTTTGATAATAGCCATTCTAACAGATGTGAGATGGTATCTCCTTGTTTTCACCTGCATTTCCCTGATGATTAGTAATATTGAGCATCTCTTCACATGCTTCTTGGTCATCTGTATGTGTTCTTTGGAAAAATGTCTATTCAGGTCCTCTGCCCATTTTAAAACTGGGTTGCCTGGTTTTTTTGACATTGACTTGCATTAGTTCATTGTATATGTTGGATGTTAACCCTTATCAGATGTATATAGTTTGAAAATATCTTCTCCCACTTGGCATGCTACCCTTTCATTTTGTTGAAAGTTTCCTTCACTTGTGCAAAGCTTTTTAATTTGATATAGTCTCATTTGTTTATTTTTGCTTTTGTTGCCCTTGCCTGAGGAGACATATCCAAAAAATATTGCTAAGACCAATGTCAAAGAATGTACTGCCCATGTTTTCTTCAAGAAGTTTTACAGTTCCAGGTCTTACATTTAAGCCTTTGATCCATTTTGAGTTTATTTTTGTATATGGTGTGAGGAAATGTTGTAATTTCATTCTCTTACATGTGGCTTCCCAGCTTTCCCAGCACCACTTCTTGAAGAGACTGCCTTTTCTCCATTTTATATTCTTGCCCCCTTTGTCATGGATTAATTTACTATATAAGTGTGAGTTTTACTTCTGGGCTCTCTATTCTGTTCCATTGATCTATGTATCTATTTTTTTTTGCCAGTACCACACTGATTTGATTACTGTAGCTTTGTAGCATAGTTTGAAATCAGGATGCACGATACCTCCAGCTTTGTTCTTCTTTCAGAAGATTGCTTTGGCTATTTGAGGTATTTTGTGGTTCCATGAAAATTTTAGGGTTATTTGTTTTAGTTCTGTGGAAAATGCCATTGGTATTTTGATGCGGATTGTATTGAATCTGTAGATTGCTTTGGGTAGTACAGACATTTTAACAATATTAACTCTTCCAATCTATGAGCACAGTATATCTTTCCATTTGTTTGTGTTGCCCTCAATTTCTTTCTTCAGTGTCTTACACTTTTCAGTGTACAGGTGCTTTCACCTCTTGGTTAGATTCACTCCTAGGTATTTTATTCTTTTTGTTGCAATTGTAAAGAGGATTTTGCCTTAATTTCTCTTTCATCAGAAAGAGAAATTATTAGTGTATAAAAAAGTTCATTATTAGTGTATAAAAAAAGCAACAGATTTCTGTATATTAATCTTGTATCCTACAATTTTACTGAATTAATTAGTTCTACTAGTTTTTTGGTAGTGTCTTGAGAGTTTTCTATATATAGTACTATGTCATCTGCAAAGTGACAGCTTTCCTCCTTCCTTTTCAATTTGTATCCTTTTAATTTCTTTTTCATGTCTGATTGCTCTGGCTAGGACTTCCAAAACTATGTTGAATAAAAGTGATGAGAGTGGGCATCCTTGTCTTGTTCCTGATCTTAGAGGAAATGCTTTCAGCTTTTCACCATTATTATGTGGGCTCTGGGTTCATCATATACAGCCTTGATTATGTTGAGGTATGTTCCCTCTATACCCAGTTTGTTAAGAGTTGTTGTTTTCTTTTTTTATCATACATGGATGTTGAATTATGGTGATAAACTCTTTTAGCTTTTGCTTGTCTGTAAAACTCTTTTTAATTTCTCTTTCAGTTCTGAATGATAACTTTCTGAGTAGAGTATTCTTAATTGTAGCTTTCTTTTTTTCTTTCAGCACTTTGAATATATTGTGCCATTGTCTTCTGGCCTGCAACATTTCTGCTGAAAAGTCAGGTAATTGTCTTATGGGAGTTCCCTTGTACATAACTAGTTGCTTTCCTCTTGCTGCTTTTAAAATTCTCTCTTTATCTTTAATTTTTGCAATTTTAATTAGAGTGTGTCTTTGTGTAGGCCTCTTTTGCTTCATATTGTTTGGGACTCTCTTTGCTTCCTGGACCCGGATGTCCGTTTCCTTCCCCAGGTTAAGGAAATTTTCAGCTATTATTTCTTCAAAAAAGTTCTCTGCCTCCTTTTCTCTCTCTTCTCCTTTTGGGACCTCTATAATGTGGATGTTTATACACCTGATGTTGTCCCAGAGGTCCCTTAAACTATCTTCTTTTTTCATATTCTTTTTTTCTTTTTCTGTTCAGCTTGATTTCCATTACCCTGCCTTCCAGATTGCTGATCTGTTCTTCTGTATCATCAAATCTATTATTGATTCTCTCCAGTGATTTTTAAGTTTGAGTTATTGTATTCTTTAGCTCTGATTGGTTCTTTTTATATTTTCTCTTTGTTGAAGCTCTCACTGTGTTCATCCATTCTCCTGAGATCAGTGAGCATCTTTATGATCACTACCCTGAACTCTTTATCAGGGAGATTGCTTATTTCTGTTTTGATTAATTCTTTTTCTGAGATTTTGTCTTGTTCCTTTGTTTGGAACATATTCCTCTGTTTCCTCGTTTTGCTTAATTCTCTGTGTTTATTTCTGTGTATTAGGTAGGTCCATTATGTCTCCAAGTCTTGTCTTGGAGAAGTGGCTTTATGTTGGAAATGTACTATTGGGCCCAGCAGCATGCTCCCCTGGCCACCCAAGCTAGGTGGTTCAGGGCTGTGTGCTATGTGGGTCGCATGTACCCTTCTGTTGCGGCAGGGCTGATTACTGTGGGCATACTGGTAGGTGGGGTTGACCCCCAGCCCAGTTGGCTGCCAGGCCCTGCCTTGTGCGGTTGTTGCTAGTCTTTAGGTCATTGTCACAGATAGCAACTCTGTAAGTAGTTGTGATTTTGGCATATCTGTGGGAGAGGCGAGTTCGAGGTCTTCCTATTCTGCCATCTTAGTACCCCCCCCACCTCTGAACTGCATTCTAAACAAATTCCTAAGTATTATTTTTAAATTCAATATATTTCTATGGTTTTCTAATTTTAGGGACTATAGTTTTCATTCCTAGGGTCTATAATTGGTTCTTTTCCTCTTCTCCTATCCTATTTCCCCAACCCTGGTATATATTTTTCTCTTTAAGGATTAATAATATATTTAAAACTTTTATTCTATGATTTTATTTCCATATGGATTGAATTTATCTTCTGACTGTGGATTGGTTCACTTTCTTGATGTTATATTTCCTCATGTGTTTTAGAATTTTGGTGTGTAAATGCATTCTCAATGGGATGTTCCCTCTCATCTGTCTCTGTCCCTGTCTCTATTTGCACCATGTCCCCACAAGTGCCCAGGCCCCCATCTTGAACAGAATCGTAAATGATGGCTCAGGGATCCTACTCTCAGTGACAGAAATATTCAGTCACCAAGCCAGCAGGTAGTTTGGCTCAAGTCCTGGTCAGGATCCTGTGTCTGGGATTGTATCCCTACGTCTATAGAGATACAAGCTTCATTTAAGCTATCCTCCTAGGCATTGGTTAGCAGTCACTTTTGTCAGCCTCCTGTCATATAAGTGAGGATGCCCTCTCTCACTTATAAACAGCCCTGGTTTTAAGCAGTGAGCCTGACTCTGCTTCCCACTTCATAGAGAACATATCTAGTTTTTGATACACTGCAGGAGTCAAATTACCAGTCTTTCTGCCTGCTTTATCCCAGAGCTGGGCTGCCAGTGGCTTCAGCTCTGTACCTGCTTTGCATCTCCCTTCTTTTTCTGATCCACAGATCTTGCTTTGACCCTGGCAATAACATTTAAATTTCCCCTTGTTATATTTTGTCTCTTGTGGCTTAAAGCATGATCTAATAATGCCATCTTACCAAGAAATTCCCTGACTACCTTTATAACCTCATTTCATGCCCTTGGCCCATGTGTTCCAGTCACCTACTCCGGCATCTCCTCAGTTATCTGGTCAACCAAGACTCCCATCTTAGGACCAGACACATGCCAGAGAGGAATAGCCAAGCACCAAAACCTCCGTGTTCCTCCTCTCCCCAAATGCCATTCTCGCCTTTCCCATTTCAGCTTGAATACATCTTCTCAAAGAGTCCTTTTCTGACCACTGTATCTTAGACACTCCCCCCGCCCCGCCAACATATTTATTATGGTATCCAGTTAATTTTCTTCACAGCAAAGTTGCAAACAGCCATAAGATCTCTAAAACAGTAGCCAAAGGCCACACTTCTGTCTTCTTGGCCAAACTTACCTATACAACTCACACTGACAGTAGTGCTATCTATGAATATGAAGGTCAAGATTATACATAGGAATGTCCTGATGTGAAAGGAAACATACTTCTTGGGTTGGGAAGCCTGATTTTCTTTTTGGGACTTAGATGATGGAATTATTTGGAAGTCGGTATTATGTTTAATAAGCAAAGATTCTGTTGTTTCAACATTTTACAGAAAGAAAATGTAATAAAACTTTATTTGTTAGGACTAATTGGGCTGATGAAGCAACTTATTTATTAGAAATTTTAAATTCTGGATTCTTTCAGTAAAATAGAGACTGATTTTTTATAAGTCTGTATAATAACAGAGTAGTGGTTAATAGACCACTTCCAAATATAGACTCTGCCAGGACCTACTTTAATAAATAGTGAGGAACTGCCTGTGATTAGTAATGTTTATTTGGGACAGCATGCTGTAAAGATAGCATGAATATTTCCCCTATAATTTCCTACATATCCATCATTTGCTTTTTAGGAAACATTTTTTTTCTTCTGTAGATACTGGAAATGTGAACATCAACCCAAGTCCTCTCTAAACGACCATAAATTCAAAACCAGTGAGGTTAGATCACCGGGATTTGATTTGCACAAAACTCTTGCATATTTTGACCTGAATTTGGAAGGGGATACAGTGTAGTCACTGCATGTACAGGGAGCTCTTTTACTACAGCTCGATCATTGCCCCATCCTGCCGATTTCAATCAGGCAGCAAATATCAGTGAAGTGAGGAGACTCAGTGTTTCTTTCTCCTTCTTTCTCTACAGAAGGCATCACTATTCTGAAGAGTCGAAAAGGAAAGGCCATGATTATAGTGCAAATCCCCTGAGAAGCAATGATGGATTTGGAAGGACAGGAGAAGACATATCTACACCAGCTACTGCACTCAGGAGTCAGATGGTGGAGGAAATTGCTTCTTTGTTAGTATGAGTGAAAGTTTGCAAAAGGAACTTTCTATTCGAGTACCAAATTGCCGGGCACAGAATATGAGGGGATTTGGTGTACTTTTCTTCTGAACAGGGCCTTCCTTCAAATGGCTGCTGAGGCCAGTACAGGAAATGGCCAACTCTAAAGAGATTTCAGATCTGCTGCAAATGTCCACTACTGGTAGCTTTTCAAAACTGTGCCAAGATGTGTCTCCTCATTTGCTTCTAGGTTCCAAAAGAGAGCTGGACCAAGAGATTGCCAAGGCTTGCTACTCGTGGTCTGTTGCCTGTGTGTTCTAGGGAATTCATTTTCAAAAGCTGTAAGACTTTTCACAATATGGGTTCAAGGATGCTCAGCATTTGAGATTAGTAGCTTGGGGCATAGAAAACAGATAAAGATTAGGCATAAAGGTCCAATGTTTCCCTACATAAATGAATCACATTTCAGAAAGTAGAAATAATCTTAATTTTTTTTTTAAGAAATTATCTTACCTTTAAATATATATACAACTCTTGGCTGTTACTGGGTAATTCAAATTTCAGGAAACCACATGTGAGGATTCTCACATCAAGTGGTTGCAGGTGAGCATGGCAGCCCCAGCTGCCCCACCCCTGCCCCGCCACCCAGCCCAGGCTGTTACATCCCTGAGTAGAGTCGGTGCCGGGCTTGGGTTCGGTCCCTCAGCCCTGCACAGAGGAAGCAGTTCCCAGCGCAAGCCAGATGGGCCCCAGCCTGCAGGGAGCTGCAGTCTGAGAAGCCTTTTGAGTCAGGAGCCTTGACTGTTTAGTGTGCACACACGTGCACGCGTGCACACCTTGAGCCCTCTCCATGCTGAAGCGTCACCAGCTTCTCAGCCTACCCACTCCAGAGCAAGCGCGAGAGGGCCAAGTATCAAGGGTCTCGGGCTACCTGTTTTCTCCAGGCTGGGCTTGTCCCATGTGAGGGCTGAACAAGAGTAGGGCAGGCAGCCTTCCTTACTCGGCCACTTCGGGACTTGCGGTCGCCCCTGCGTTTCCATCTCTGGATTACCACTTCAAGCTTCACTCCTCATTCTTGCTGTTCGAGTCTTCAGATCACCATCCTGCCTTTGCTCCCTATTTTCTTACTTCTCCTGCTTCTTTCTTTCACCTCCCCCCAAGAACGCAGTCAGCCCCTGAGTCCCGTTGTTCTCTCCCTCCCTCAGCCTGTGCCGCAGGGTCCCCCTCCCATCACATCCTGCTCCCTCCACTTCCAATTTCTCTCCCTGACGACGTCCTTGTGACATTCCCACAGCCCCCATGTCCATACATCCAACACCGTGCTCCCCGTGCCCCCAGACTCCCGGCGCGCTCACTACTCTGCAGAGCGCCCCGGCCCTTCAGGGTCAGAGGCCCTTCCACTCCTCGAAGAAACAGCAGCATCCAGGAAGCAGGGCTGCGTGCGAAAGCGCCCCCTTCAGGTCAGATGCAGAGTGCGACGGGAGGGTGAGCATCCTCTGACACAGGTGCGCAAAGAGCACAGCAAGGAGGACACAGCGCGGGGCCGAGGCAGCTACGGCTCAGCCGGAAGGTCCACCACGTCCTGCCTCATCCAAAGACTCGGTTCTACACATTCTGCTTCTTACACCCAGACCCAACCTCAGCTGTTCAGGACCCCAAAACTAGTTTCTGTGAACAGTCTGCAAGCAGCTCATGCACCAGAACCAGCAGGTAGTGTTGTCCTAGGTTGGAGGCACTATCTTCCACTCTAGAAGTCCCTCTCCTCTCCTGTCCAATGAAATGACAACTTTATGGGCTTGAATGCACGGAGTCTGGGATTATTTATGACGAAAAGTAGATTTAGTGGCCCTGAAGCAGACTAAATGATGAGTGAGTTTATGCAAATGAACATTTTCAGGCTTTGTCGGAACGCGTAAATAACGTTAATCACGGGAGTAAACTGTGCTCCACACGTTGCTCTGCCTGCATCCTGGCGGCAGCGCTGACACGAGGCATCCATCCTGCCCTGGAGTAGGTTCTCTGTGATGTCTGCTCGTGAACCAGTGAGCCAGAGAGGATTCCTGTGGCACCTCCAGCCCCGGGCTGCACCTGCCCACCTCGGGCTGCAGCGCAGGAATTCACACCAACCGCATAAGCAGCTGGCATCAACTCCAGACACCCCAAGGGGGCATCTGCACTTAATAACAAAAACCTGAGACACCTACCAGGCAGCAGCTGGCCTAAGGCACGTGCCCACTTTACCAGCCTCATTCGGGGCCCTTTGTCCCTCCCCATCCTTCATCTCTCCATTGCCCCCAAGCACACTAGCCTTTGCGCGAATTCTTGAGTATCCCATATACCTCCTGCCTCAGGACCTGCGCGCTTCTCTCCAAGGCTGGCCCATTGCCTCGGCTAATTCACATCACTTTCTCAGAACAGTGTACGTACCCTTCCGAACGCCACCTCTCTCCACCCCAGACCACGTCAGGTCCTTCCATCTTAAGCTCTCATAACAGTGTATCTTCCCTTCATAGCTCTAACACAGTGCCTGACTACATGCTGTATCTTCAGACTCATGTCATTAAGGTATGCCTCTCACACAGGGGTGTGAGCTGCCTGGTGGCAGGATTCAGATATGCTTTTTAAAAAAATACTATATCTAAGAGTGCTTGGTACATGGGAGATAGATAATAAATAGTTAAATATTTAAGAAGCTGATGAATGAATGGTAGTAAGAATGCACCTTAGGTGAGGCAGAGAGCCCTGTCATGTCTGTGTAAACAAGCAGTGGACTGCTGTAGGCATACTGGCTGAGAACAATGAAATCTATGGATAGCAATGGGTGAAAGCCTTGTTCTTAAACACTATTTTGTATAAAGCATAAGGAAAGACTAGGATTTTTTCTGTAATTAGTAATAAGGATCCTAAAACAAGCAGTAGACAAGCCAGCACCACCCATGGGAGAATGAGAGACACCCAGGGGCAGGTCCCCAGGACCTGGGAGAAGGGTTCAGTCTGGCTGATGAAAGAGACTCTTTCCTTGGACCCTGTGGCTAAACATTAGCACTACCTTCCCGATGGGGAAGAGACAGAAACTAAGAACAGGGCACATATGTGGTTAGTTGTACATAATTGAATGAATTTTATGTAGTTCTCATTACACAGCATGGGACTTAGTGATTCTCGACAAATTCTTCGTTCATCACATAAAATCCTGTGTTGAAGAAGCCCTCTAGATATTATGATGTGGGGTGCCAGGACTCACTAGGTCCAATTTGGCTTTTAAAGTCAAGTCTCTGGTGGACAAACCAAATAAACAGCCCCACTTAGAGAATTCGATCTTAAAGAAGTTTATTTTTGTCTGGGTGTGCTACATATTATACCAGAACCAATTACAAATGTTTAAAATAGCTAAACTTTAAAAAATGTGTTTGATGCTTTTATATGTAAAAGAATTTTCAAAAACAATAATAATGCCAATAAACAGAGTATCAGATTTGACAAGGTAGATCACTAAGTGGTTGAAAAGCTTCTCCCAGAGGATGTTGATTAACATTTCCCTCCGTCCTGGAGGGCACTGGAAACAGGCCATCCTTGGCCTGGATTTATTCAACGTCTGTAGCCACGATCTGGATAAAGATATTTAAGACATGTTTATCAAACCTGCGGTTGCTAGAAAGTTCAGAGGTAGGGATAATAGCTCTCTAATCTTGGCCATGTTACTTAATCCATTGGACTCTCCATTTCCTCATCTATAAAATGGGGATAATGATTCCTTTCTCAGAGAGTTATTGTGAAGCATTAACGAGCTAAAAGTATGTAAAGTGAGCCAGTAAAGTTAGTTATGCTCCTTCATATGCAGAGTGGTGGCATCAGGATTAAAAGAAAAAGTCTCCAGTTGGAAAAATAGGCTGAAACTAACAATTATTACACCCCAATAAAAGGGGAATCCTACATTTAGTTTTCCAAAAAAATGACTTTAGGGAAGGATCCACACAAAAACAATGGCACATGAAGAAAACAAATGAGTGGCAGACAAACAAACCAAAACAGAAGATCAAAAAACAAACTTGGAATAATATCAAATCATGTTCTTCCAAAATATTACAATGTCATTTAGTCTTGATCAAGGCTTTGCTATAGCAGTCAATCAGTCCCATCCGTTAAAGGAAGGTTGTGTGTTGTACAGTTCAGTCCAATGATTCCTGGAGAACTGACTTCAGGAATGTCTAAACATTGCTGTGAACATAGTCCACTGTGTTTTATTTTATAATCATTTGATTTATTTAAAATATTTGAGTTACTTTCAGAGTACCCCTGCATATAAGCAAAAACTTACTGAAAACTCACATAATGGGAGAGATCTGACCCAACAGTGTTCCTGGGATGGAGTTCTCCAAGTTTTCAGGGCCACCAGCACAGCAGGCTCCTACAAGGCCACCACAGGCCTCAGCTACAGGAGTCCTAGGGTCAGAGTCAAATACTAACCTCCCCTTCTCCCCAGATCATGAGCTGACTCTTTCTTCTTCTTTACTATAAATTGTAAAAATAGCTACTTGATAGTAAGATCAAAACGAATTTTATTTATTTATTTAATTTCTTGCCAAATGATTAGTTGTTTTTAAGATGATTTTTTAAAAAACTTCTTATACCTCCCAAAGCAGAAGGATTGCTATATTAGAGATGGAATTTGATCACGCTTTGGATACCCCAGGTCAGTGGCTACAGACTGTAGTCTAGGGCCTGGCTCTGGGCTCTGCAGGTTTCTGGCTTCTAAGGTGGTTCCAGTTTCTAGTATTCCCTCATGGGCCTGTCTGTGACCTAAAATCCCATAATTAAACAAAAAAATAACAAAAGTCAAGCTGTGAAGAGGGCGGGGAATGGACTTGACTCCCCACTCTGGAAGGCCAGCACTGCTCCCTGAAATGATAGAATAAGAGGAAAAAGACAGGACCGGGAAGCCAGAGCCATGGGCCTTGTCCTAGTCTGACCCTGGGCAAATTTCTTAACTCACTGAGATATGATGCTCTCATCTGTAAAGCGAGTGGCTGCAGCTAGACTGTCTTTAGAATCCTCTCCAGCTCTGAAATTCGATGATCTGTTAACGGCCTTAGCACATAGGTAGATTGGCCTTTGGGGGATTTATGGATTCCCCCCAAATCCCCACCAAGAGTGGCCGAAATGAGTTAAGGAGCATGAATGTTTAAGACTCACAGGGCTGGCAGTGAAGCTCTACAGTTTCTAAAAATGCCTCCTATCTTTCCTCATTATCTGATTCACAGAACCTAATTTAATGGTGAAATTCCGGAACGGCATGCCAGAACCTCCGACTGTGACATGAAAGACGGTCATCTCGGGCATGGGGCTCAGTTACGAATGACTTGCCATATGCTCAAGCACTCTGCCATTTGCCTCCAGCTGTTTATACATCACACCGAGGCCAGGAGAAGCGCCAGTAACAAACCATCGGCAACAACAAAAATAGCAATTTATGCAAGGTTTCTGAGACACAATTGCTGCTGCCGCTGTAAAACATGTACCACTCCAGACTGGTATTTTAGGTTGAACTGTGTGAACTTGCCAATTTCATAGATAAAAAATGATCAACTAGCAATAGTTTCATATGGTTAAATCTACACAAAGATCCCTGATAGCTGGGGAAAGTAGAGTTCTCCAGGCCTCCCTCTGTGTGCAGTAAACAGAAGGAAGATAGATGACAGTCCAGACACAAAGCCAGGGCACGTGGAGGCTAAATGGTTCTTATATAACAAAAGGACAGTCATGGAGATGCCTTCTGGAAGTAGTGGAATTGGGTGAGGATTCCAGGAAAAGAACAAATTCACTATTTCTAGAGTTAACAAAAATTAATAGAAAAATGACAGAGTCACAAAGTTTCGAAACTTTTTTAAAAATTTGATGTACCTGATTATGAAGGCAACACAAGGGGAAACAGAGAGCTGGAGAGAAACAATGTTGTATCCTTTGAGCCCTGGATCCAGCTATGCCTGAAGCTAGATATTCCTGGACTTTTCAGTTACATGAGTCTTCCCATCACAAATCATACTCACACATACACACAAATAAGAATTATGATATACACAAAAGCTTACGATGCTAGACCAGACTGTCTTAAAATGTTGAAATGAATCACAGAGAGGCAGGACCCACTTCATATCAAAAATTCAAAAAAGCTTAGGCTTCTAGTCTGATTCACAAATCCACGGGGTCAAGCCCCAGGCAGCTGAAAACTACAGAGATGAATTGTTTATCTAAGATTCTGGGTAAAAGAAAAAAGAATATGTTTCCTGTCAAAACAGGAGAAATGAAAGAGAAGCTTCTCACATCCATAGATTCGGCCAGTGTGTTAGTGTCTAATGCAGAGCTGAGAAGGAAAGAGTCAGGCAATTTCACAGTTAGGTCTTCAGAATATAAGACAGAAGCAAGCTTGTTAATGCCCTCATTCACAGGCAAGAAGTTGGAGGTGAGGTGAAAATTACACAAGCCAAGAGCTAAGATTTGATTCAAATTATCAAATTATTAGATTAAAACTATTAGAATATTCCCATATTATTCTAATAATAAAAATATTAGAATAGTACTCAATGTTTCAAGTCAATTTTGTCTCTTTTCTGAGCTGGTTAAACATTTGCAGATGTGCAATGCAGTAAGTAACAGCCCGCTGCTCATTTGTGTCCTAAGTCTTCCTGGCTACATGCTGCTGTTATAATTTACTGTTTTAGGCAAATGAAGATTGATTTTAATTTACTGCCAAAATTTGTGGCATGGGCAAAGGATAAGCTGGAACCAAAAACATATTTTGCTTTTTACCCTCTATTAGTCACCATTTGAAAATCAGTACTCAGTGTTCACCCCATTCGTGGCTCCAGACCACCGAACGAAAATTGTGTCCTCTTCCCAATTCCGACTGATGATGCGCTGTGCCATTATCCTGTGAGCTAATATGAGACTCAGTAGCTGTCCCACCTGACAAATATGCCTTCAGAATCCAGGCTCGAGCACATTACTTGAAGAATCTGCAGGTAGGAGTTTAACATAACTTATACTCCCAAGTCCCTCACTACAGCTTCTGTATGCAGCATAGGACTTGAGGTAGAAGAGTAAAGAAACCAGAGAGTTTTTTTTTTTCTTTCTTATCCCATCATCGAATTGGTTTTGGACATTCCTTCCATCCCTGTGGCCATCTATTACATATTGAGGGCCCCCTATGTGCCTTGGAAAAACTTAGCTGCTGGGAAGACGGTGATGAGTAAGACAGTCTTTCCAGTGGTTCAGCTTCTTTGTTATTCATAGGGATGATCAAAGGAAGAGACAGAGAAGAGGAAGAATTCTAGTCTGGAGAGGTGTGAGAAAGTATTCTAAAAGTACTCCAAAGTGGGGATGCAGAATTAAAATGTACCCAAAAAAGAATGCCAATGCACCACCCCATAGGTCGGTAATTAAAACATTAGCAGCTAATATTTGTTGACTGCTTATTTTGTACCGTGCATTTTGCTAACGTTTAACTCCTTTAATCCTTATTACAATAACCCTGTGAGGCAGGTACTGTCAATATACTCACTTTAGAGATGGGAAGAATGAGGCTCAGGGAAGCTAAGAAACCCACGTCTAAAATAAGGGACCTCAAGGCAATGGAGTTGCAGCACAGCCCTATTTGACTCCTATCTAAACTCTTAGCTGCTATGCTATACTGCACTAATTTACTGGTAAACTTATATCCTGCCAATTTGGGACACGTAGTATTTCTCAAGATGAGTTTTCAAAATGGGTTAAAAAAAAAAAAAAAGCCATGTCTTCTCAAAAGTTAGAAATGAATCTGATTGAGGACAGGGCCTGAAGGTGGGCCTCTGCTACAAATCACGAGTGGGCTGTGGTCCAGCCTCTGCGGCCCACATCGAATCCCCTCCCAGCCAGCACCTGAGCACGTCCTGCTGCCGCAGCGGGGCTGCGGGCAGGTGGGAGCTCTGCTACGGGTGCACTCAGCTCGGCTTCTGGCCAGGGTCGCTCTCCTCAGCACAGAGACCCGGGAGCTGACCAGGTCTCTGTGGGAATGCTGGCCTCAGATCAGAAGTCAAGAAATGACTTATGAGCACAGCCCTGCACTGCAAAGACATTTTTACCAACAAAGAGAAAAAAATTAGGAGAGCGATGAAGGGAAGGAGAGAGGGAAAAAAACACTTGGCCAAGGCCAGACAGGGTCAACCAATTAAGCCTCCCAACTTCTGGCCAAATGTTGATTCCTTGTTCACTGGTGACAAGTCAGGAATGGACTCTAAATTGTTCAAATCTATTTGAGGGAAGCGAGGCTGGCAGTGGCGATATCAGTACTGGCACATGTTAATGAGAGCAGTAAGCCAATTTGAAAATGGCCTTTCGTTCCTGGACTGGTAGTATTTTCTGGTCTCTAAGAAACCAAATAAAATTAAAACGCACCATTAATAACAAAACAATACTATCCCCCTTCCCGTTCAGATGCGACTGCATCTGATCAAAGCTGAATTATTAAATGTCTATAGATTAATCCCATAACTCTCAAGGGCCTGGAGTTTGTAATTTCCCTGAAAAAACAGGCACAATCTATACCGTGAAAAATTTAATTGCACTTTAATTACCAGTTAGGCTGACTAGCATGAGATATGGGTGCCTTCAAGTTCTAACAGTCATTATGATTCCAAGAGAATTCTGAAGGGAAATAATTGAATCTCTGGGGAGTATTCTCTTCTTCTGCCACTGCCAAAATCAAAATGAGAGCAGGAAAAGATGTAAAGGGTGATTCAGATTCTTCCAGATCATAACCCAGGACGGCCCCCAGCAACAGCAAGCTGGCCGTTCCCAGGCAGCTGCGCTACACGTTTGGTAATAGGCTAAGACAGAAGTCGGTCTCCTGCAGTGGAGTTCTGGTACGTTAAACAGATAAAGGCTCTGGGCTGGGGTGTTTCTTTTCGTTTTTAAAATCAGATCCAAGATAGCATACTCGTTTCTTGGTTTCTCGGTGCTGGGCCCCCGTGTGGGCATGTGCCCTCCACCTCCACAGCACACGCGCACACACAGGCTCCTCTCCCACCTGTTTCCATGACGTTTCAAAAACATGATTTCTAAAGGGACAAGGGAAGAAAGTAACACTATCACGGAAGTCTCTAGCAAAAATGGAAAAGGGAAGAATTCAAGAGGATACGAGTTTAGCCTTCTAATGCTTTCACTTTATCAGAGAACCGACTGCCTGGGGAGAGGGCAGCCTCCTGAGAGCTGGTGCAGGAGGTGAAGGGAGGTGAAGCCGGCCACTCCTCTCCTGTCCTCAAGCCCATGTTGGCCTCCTAGATGCCCCAAGGTTCTTGAGGTGTTTGCCGTGTGTGTGTGTGTGTGTGTGTGTGTGTGTGTTTCCACCTCGACTGCAGAATGCCTCGGCCCCTTCTGGGGGACACTGTCCCACGCCGGCACAGGACTTTTTATAATGGGAAGAAATGCGGCTGTGCTTTTTTAAAGTCAGGCTGGGGTCAAAATATGAATTTTCACAAGGTCTCCAAGCAGCTTGGAGCTCTGTACTGACTGCAGCTGCTCTGTGCTGCCGGGTTCATCGCCTCAGCGTTAGCGATCATTTGGTAGCTGGATTACAATTTCGTCTGCCAGGTAAATGTTCAGATGCTCAGAATCATCTACCACTTTTCTCTTCTCCAAATGTGCATCTGTTTTCCTTCTCGGAGGCTCTGTATCGAACTGCACCGACATACAGTGCTGCACTGGGCTTGGGCGGGATTTGCATGTCCCTCCAATAGCTGGGTTGAACAGCTCCCATCCCAGCCACGTGGGTCCCAATCTACAGAGGAAGCAGAGGCCCTCTTTTACGGAGCCCCATGGTTCAAGAGGAGGAGGTAGCAGAGTGTAACTCTGCCATCAATACTTAGAGGTACCCCTTCTCGGAGCACCGGCCGTTGAGTTCCTTGGGGTGGCAGCTAGGCCCACAGACACAAGATACTCAGGTTAGGAACAAAGAGGGGGACAACGTCAGAACGCCATTCTACAGATCACCAAGTAAAGACTGTGAGCTTGTAGCATGAGGCAGCGAGACGCAGCAGACCTCCTAGCTCAGGCAAAGTGGACAGAAGGACAGCAGGGACGCCGAAGACACCTGGGCAGAAGGAGGCTTTCCTCCCTCCGTTCATGCTCTGTGGGTGGAAGCCAGGATAGCACAGCTCCTGAGTTCCAAGTCTCCCCCAAATGTTCCGCACTCCATTTCCAGAACTGTAAAGGTCCTCGTACAGACAGGACTGGAACTGACAAATGAGTATGAGTGGTCAGGAGGTCATTCTGCGGCATCGCCTCCCCATCACTCACCGAAAGTTGTACCTCCACTCGAGCCACTCCTTCCAGGCCCGGTGGGACGGCTTGAGAACTGATCGACGCTCTGAGCTGCACTCCCGCTGGTCCGCTCTCTTCGGAGCCTTGAGGGGCTGCACGTCCGTGGACCTGATCGGCAGCATTAGGTTTGAAGAGGCTGGAAAGGGAAAGCCATCAGGGCTTCTGTGTCTAGCCCGTCTGAGCCCTGGGAGTCTGCATCAGGATGCTGCAATTTGAATGACAGAACTGAACTGGGAGCTGTGGAGAGAGGACCAGTTTCCAAAGAAGTCCTCAGTGGAAAACTGAAATACGATGGCAGCAGGATGCTACAAAGGGATCCAGCTGCTAGAGCCATGTGGCCTGGGAGACTGAGGAAATGCTGTTGCCACATGGAGGCAGACGGAAAAAAAAAATTACCAGGGAAGATTTTTTAGTAGCTACGGAGATTATCAGATATTCTGGCCAAAGTCCCCGATGCTTGTTGTCCTTCCAATATTATTCTCTCGCCTCCCTTCAGGCTCACTGGTGCATCTTCCAATTCAACAGGGCCTCCTGTCTCCGAACGCAGAACTAGTCCCTCTCGGCACTTAAAAGTCTGAAGGCTGCATTGCAGCTGCCACATTCGGGCAGATCACTGATGCAGACTCCTCCGGCCTTCCCGATATCCTGGTGTGATGTGAATGAACACCGTGCAGCAGGTAAACAGAGCGCTAAAGTGCAAAGCACGACTCTTATTTATAGATCAAACACCTGCCATCAATTTAAACAGTAGTTTAAATCTAACTTGAAAGTTGAGCAAGAGACTGAACGCCCTCTTGAAGCAAGCAATTTTGAAGCAGCAGTTCATGTATACAGATGTGTTTAAAGCCTACTTCAGAATGCTGTAATTATCATCAAAAAGACAGATTCCATTAGATATCTGTTATGCTTTCAGCATCTGTACTCCCAGACAGATGTGAACAAATGGTGAAAGCCTTGGGTTTCTTAACACTATACTTTTAACATTATTTCTTTAAAGGGCCGGGGCTTAGGATTTTCAGAATTTGGAAAACCATCTGATCAGAGGTTTTTGGAACAGATGATGATACAGTTTGGCTGTTCCTGTCATTTTGCCTTTTCAACCACAGTTCTGCGTCCAGCCTCTCTCTCTACCAGGTACATAACAAACTTAATATTTAGGGCAAGCTATCTTCCTAAACACAGATCAGTGAAGAGTGAAGGCATCTCTAATCACAAGCAAATAGTGGGGGGGGTGGGGTAGTGGTGGTGGGATGAATTGGGGGATTGGGATGGACATATATACACTAATATGTATAAAATAGATAACTCATAAGAACCTGCTGTATAAAAAATAAAAATAAATCACAAGCAAATAATAACCATCATTTCTTGAATGTTAAAAATTAGGCGATATGCGGTCCAGGGGCACCATGGATATTATTCCATTAATACTTCTGATGAGCTCTTGAAGGTTGGTATTATTACCTTCACTTCACAAATAATAAAAACTGAGGTTCTGAGAGGTTAAGTACACTGCCTGAGATCACCTAGCTAGTAAGTGGAAGAATCTGGATTTGACCATGGGTTGGCCGGGCTCCAAAGCCCTTGTTCTTTCCTCTACGTCATACTAGCTTAGAAAAAGGCCCTTCTTTTTTGCATAGATTGTCTCAAAATTGATTTTCCATTTACAGGGATATGGAACGTCCTTCTGGAAGTAGGTGATGACTATGTTCAGTGGCTGGAAATCGGTTTGACGTCTGGGACATGAGTCAGTCCAAGAACGGGATTCGGCTGCAGGCCACATCAGTCAGGCAGGTCATTTCCCTCAGTGATATTTCTTCTCCCCCAGGAAATCATAAGAATGGATCGGAGACCTTTTACATTCCTTATAATTCTAAAGTTCTATGTGTTTCTGAGTCATGACTGCTTTACCCTCTGCACTGATGAGGACAGGCTTGTGCCCAGAAGGACCTGTACTATTTCAGTTCCTTCAATGTGCCAGCCCTCCTCAAGCAGGAGCTGTTCCCGTGGACTGTAACACCCTCCCGGCTCCACCAGGTACCTCGACAGCTGTGTGATGAATGGACAAGGCAAGGCGTGAATGCAGACAGGTCTTCGCTGTGCTCTGTGGACGGTGTGCCTCCCGGTTTCCTCCTTTATGACCAACATAACACCTACAGCCTGAGTCAACCCTGAGTGAGGGAGGTACGTCGTCTGGGAAAACATGCTTGGGGGTAGGTCTAGGGAACCATCCCCTCATCAGGGTAACCTACAGAGAACATTCCCAGTCACCTGCCATGCATGAGAAACTCACCCAGTAGCAGGAATAAAAAAAGAGAGAGGCAGCCACTCAAAGGGCCGGGGTGATAGAGAAGCACTACCTTGTTTATCAGGATATAATAATTAGCACCTCTTTTTTTCTTTTTTGGTACAAGCTACTGTGAGTGAGTGAGTGAATCTGAGAAATGGGCAAGCCAGAGAGTTTGGCTTCAGCAAGGATGGAGAGGCAGCTGGGTATGGAGGCAGATGAAGATACAGAGTGGCAGTAATGGTGATGAGACTGCTTCTTTCATTTGCAAAGGTCCCTGAGATAAAATTTACAAGGGTCAACACACAGCCTGAGAGGCAAACCTCCCTCCCCCAGGTGCAGGCTCAGCAGCTGGCCTCAGAATAAGATTAAATGAATCCCAGCCTTGAAGGAGGGAGGCTGCCCAGGCAGAAGAATGACACCTTAGAGATGGCAAGAAAGGAAGCTATTCCCTAGCCTAAGGGCATTTGGGAGAAGTACGTGAATAGTAATTACTTGAAAAGAGCTAACCAAAAAAGATTTCCAAGGCCAAGGCCTAGTCAAACTAATCTACTCAACCTCTACAGCGAGGCTAAAGACTAGGTGGGTAATGGCCTACCCATCAAAGAGCTTATTATGATTTCTAGACGCTCCACAGAAGGGCTGCAAATAAGACCAGAGCTGGAGAAGGCTCTGGAAACCACAAAGTAGAAGTGGAACTAGGAGTAGCTGTCCTCAGGAGAAAGGCAACATTTAGAGTTTAGATGTCATCAGAATATTAGCACCGAAACTGTTCCTTCATTTGGGTTACCTCGTGGGGCCTCATCTATGCACAGATGAATCACTGGTATGAAATGAGCTGAAATATTAATTGTAGTTGCTTTTAGGTGATGGGGTTGTTTGGAGGAGTCCACTGTTGTACCTTTTTAAAAAAAAATGATAGTATAACTTTTATAATCAGAAGGGAAAAAAGGGGAAATAAACAGCTGTCCTTAAATCCTGTGAAAGCTGCAGAAAGGAAGCTAAGTCCAGGTCAGCACACTTACTGTCTAGCAAAGGAGTAAACCATGACTATTACATGAGCTATTAAATACGGTTTGAACTGCAGTTCCAAGGGAAAGCACCCGAATTTCTGGGATCCTCTTGCTTTGAACAGGAACAATTTAATAATGTCATTTATAGCCATGTCCGATTGTCCAAACCCTTGTCTTCACAGAAATATTAGAAAATTAAGGTGGAAAAATTTGTGAGGCAGCAGCAAGTGTAAGGACGGATACAGCTCAGCTTTTTAAAAGAAGATTCCTTCTTTCTCGATCTTCTCATTTAATTGGGGGCAAATAGAGAACTTCATTGTTACCCCACACGCTTGTTTCAAAGCCTTGTCCTTCTAGTACTGAACACGTGCAGCCCCAGGGACCTGTGAAACGGATGCTGCTGCAGGATTTTATTTAAATGACATGCTTGATCTCCTGTGCTGTGTAAGTGGCATTGCTGAGGAGCTGCTCTTTCCAAAGGATGTGGGGTCACTTAGCTTGTACCGGCTCTGCCAGGAGCTCCAGTGAGGAAGACTTCAGGACATTTCACCTGACAGAACTTCAGAATTTGCAGCAGGTATATTTTCCTCAGCTCCCGGATCCTTGGGGATGACCTTATACTATGGATTCCGTCACACATACACTCTCTTCACTGAAGGCTCCCAGGATATCTTCATCACAAAAGGGCCTCGGTTAGTGCTTGAGATGGAGTGCAAACCAAGCTCACAGAGGACCAGGTTGGACAAGGCCAGAGCAGGACAACGGTCTTGATCCTTTCTCCACATCTCCAGGTACAGCCTCCAAGGAAAACAACTTTAAGGCAAGCCAGGCAACTGTTGCTACCAAATAGTGGGATATTCAGTGTAAGAAACAGAAGATAGTCTTATATCCGTGACGCCCCCACTATGCCCCAAGGCTCCTTCCCAGACGCGCAGGGATGACGACTCCATTTGTGGCTAAGCATTCCCACTGACTTGCCAGGGGTTGGGGCTCTAGGCTGGGATATGCTCCAGTCTTCCTTCTAAAGTTATAAACAGATTCAAAACTTAACGGAAATCTAGGACCCAGGAACAGAGAGGAGGCTCTCGTTGACAAATGGAACATCATGGTGGCAGAACCAGAAGAGCTGCTGGTTAGCTCAGCATGAAGTGTCCCTTCCTCCCACCCAAGGGTGCACGTGGACATCACACCTGTGTTCCCCTTCTTCCCTCGGTCACCCAGTCCCAGCAGCGCGCTCTAATTTTTCTTGAAGTGTAGCTTATGGATAACCTGCATCAGAATAGTTGGGGCCAAGCAAGGAGATATTAGAGAGTTGGGGCCTAGGGAATCCGTATGCTTAACCCCCAAGCCATCCTGATGCATATTAACATCTGCGCATCACACCCAAGGAAGTACTCAGATCCTGTTGCCAACAGCAACCTGGTGGGTGGTGGCAGAAGCCACTGGGTCCCGGTAGCGCCTCCTCTGTGTGGTTGCTGTCCTGCTCGATGGCATTAGAATACCCTTCACGGATAAGGATGGTGACAAAAGGTAGCATCTTTAGCACCTTGTAGCCTACAAAGTTTCTCCATAGCCTCTGTCTCGTCACATCAACCCCTCTGAGGTATGAATTAGAATCTCTATTTTCACAAACTCAGAAATTATGTGCCCTAAAAATACTGCACAGCCTGCTGGTAAGTAGCTGAGTTGAGGCTGTGGAGCTGGGTTTGGTGATTCTAAAGCCTATGATCCAGCCATTCATTACCGCTGCCCTTCAAGTGTCCACAGTGGCTTCCCTGCACCGTTTACCTTCTCTGGGTGAGTGGGTAAGATGCGGCTCACAGTTCTTTTAAAAGAGCAGTGCACCTCTGTGGAAGAAGATGGGCCAGGGTACCCCAAAGATATTTGGGGCAAAGCCTTGGGATGTGGGGAGGGGTCAGCATGTCCAGTGAAGCTTAAAGGGGACAAAACAACAGATCTAGGAGATCCTTCCTACAGTCAGCCACTACCAGATATCTATGCCAAGAAACCAAGAGTTTTCTCCAAATGGATTACAATTGAGTAGAAGAGAAAATCAAGTCTGTTTCCTTGCAGACCTCAGTGGCAAACGCCCCACAGACAGTGTTCCTTGGGGGCACAGCACCCTCACTCTATCCAGACAGGCCAGGGGGAGTGGGGCTCACTCTGGCGTTGGCTGTAATCACGCTCAGCTAAGCAGGATCCTCAGACACTCTTCGGAATGGGAGACTGAAACAATGCGATATTCAGCTGAGCCAGTGCAAGGCCAGATATCACGTAATCCAAGGCGACCTCCACTGTCGCGGCCTCTCCCGTTGCGGAGCACAGGCTCCGGACGCGCAGGCTCAGCGGCCATGGCTCACGGGCCCAGCCGCTCCGTGGCACGTGGGATCCTCCTGGACCGGGGCACGAACCCGCGTCCCCTGCATCGGCAGGCGGACTCTCAACTGCTGCGCCACCAGGGAAGCCCCCTCCTCTACTTCTTCAATCAAAAGACATTTGTACACATGTGGCATAAGGCCCATTTAAAAAAACTCCAGTGAGACTGTCCTCAAATCTACCAGAACAGGGCTGAGCCAAAGTGAGTGTTTAATAAACAGAACTGGAGGGTGAGCAAGACATGCCTTGCTCCGTCAGCCCAGGGCGGGTGCCTTGAAGCACCCAGATGCTGTGAGAGCAAAGGGATTTTCATTCTCTGTCTCCCTAATTATTACAGTCTCTGTCTGCCACCCTCAGGCACTAGGGCCCTGCAGAGGGAGAGTTCAGCCCTTTGGTGTGAAATACAGAGTGACAGAGGCCTTCGGCTTCAGAAGAAAGGGGCTGGATAAGCAAGTACAAAAGGGAACACAGGAGCTTCCCAGGTGGCGCAGTGGCTAAGAAACCGCCTGCCAATGCAGAGGACACAGGTTCGAGCCCTGGTCCAGGAAGATCCCACATGCCACAGAGCAACTAAACCCGTGCGCCACAACTACTGAGACTGCGCTCTAGAGCCGGGTGCTGCAACTACTGAAGCCCGGGCTCCTAGAGCCCGTGCGCCGCAACAAGAGAAGCCACTTCAATGAGAAGCCCGCACACCGCAAGGAAGAGTAGCCCCCGCTCGCCACAACTAGAGAAAGCCCACATGCAGCAACAAAGACCCAACACGGCCAAAAAAAAAAAAAACTTCAAAAAAAAAAAAAGGGAACACAAGAATGGCATTTAGAGGACCTGATTCATATCGTCTTTCTTTTCCATCTTCTTTAGGACAATTTTTAAATCCATTTTCTTTCTCTCTTCCTCCCTCTCTGCCCCTTCCCTAAGCTTTTCTGTGCTTGAGCTCTCCCTCCCACCCACCCCCCGCCTTCCCCAACACACAGAATTGTGAGTGCGCTCCTGTTTCCGAGGCTGTAGCACCTGTGCTCAGAGAAGCATACATTAGAAAGGCAGGGAAGGAAGAGGGGAAATAAAAGCAAGTATCCTTTTAACCTCAACCATCTAAATCCTACCACCAGTCTCGGTAGGATCTATCAAATTCAGCCACATGGCCAATTTTCATAGATGCTCATTCAAGAAGCTCTCACCGTGCCCACGTGTGCTTTATTGACTCTCTCGTCTGTTCCCCCCGCCCCCCCTAGTCGTTCACTTAGGTGGTCGGGCGACCTTTCAGAAAAGCCTGGACGCGGGATTTCTACTCTCCTTTTCCGCTGAAGAGAGGACGGGCACAGTGGCAAGAATGCCAAACGAGAAAAGAAATTTGGAATGACTTCCCTGATTCAGTCCCAGTCTTGACCCGGGAGGAAACTGCACTGGCGCGGAAGCTCTGGCGGAGCCCCAGGTGCCGCGGGCCAGGCGAGGCTCCATTCCACTGACTGCGCTGCTGGGGACGGGCGAGCGCGCACCCGAATCACGGCGAGATGCCAGCCCTTCGCACGGAGGGACCCAGAGGCCCGGGGCCATGCTTTCCGTGACGCGGCGGCCTCCGCTCCCACTCATGTCTACAAGGGAGGCTCCTACCCCCTTGCTTTCGGCGCAGCCAGCTGACGAGCAGCGTCTGAAAGTGCCCGGGCCCAGGCCACTCTGCACTGCTCCCCGACGTGGGCGAAGACCGGCGGCGGGGGAGCCTGCACAGCCTTGGCCCTGGGGCGCTGCGCACAGCTGGCCACTGACCAAAATATCTGTCACCATTTAGGCAAATGCCCTGAAAGAAGAGATGCTTCATAGCGGGGTATCGCCTCCATACTGGGCACCACTAAAGGTTTCCTGTATAAATGAACGGGGAGATGAAGGGGTGACAGGGCCAACAAAACGAAGTCATGGTTCCCTCAAGCCGCAGGCGGAGCTTCCACTGAGGAACCTCTGATGGTGAAGACCCACCAAGTGCTCAGCAGGGACCTGGATATGTCACCCTGGGGAGGACCCCCGGGAAGCGACCCCAGACACACGAGAACACAGCTTTGCCGTAAGGCCGACATTAAAGGAAGAAGTGCTACCACGGCTCCTGGCAATTTCCTAGCCATCACCCTTGGGAAGCCTTTTCTATTTCCCCCCCTTTTCCTAGACTCGGAGCTCGCAGGGCAGCTCTCAATGACCTCGTCTAGAAGGCTTTCCACCTGCCTGTCATCTAAGTCCTTCTCCAGTTGTACCTGCCTGTCCCAGGCCCAGATCCAGAAGGAGATTCTACCACTGGTAGTCACTGGGATGAGATTTCTAAGCGGCTGTGTTAGTCTGCTGCGACCGCTACACCAAAATACTATAAACTGGGTGGCTTAAATGACAGACAGTTATTTCTCACAGTTCTAGAAGCTGGGAATTACAAATTCAAGGTGCCAGCTGATTCAGTTCCTGGTGAGAATCCTCTTCCTGGCTTGCAGACAACCCTCTTCTTACTGTGTCCTCACAGCAGAGAGAAAGAGAGAGCTAGCTTTCTGGTCTCTTCTTATAATCTCATCACAAGGACCCCACTCTCATGACCTCATCTAAATCTAATACCTCCAAAGGCCCACCTTCCAACACCATCACACTGGAGGTTAGGGCTTCAACATATACAATCTGGGCGGACACAGACATTCAGTCTTTAACAGCTGCCCCTTCATCTAGTCTACTTCCTGATCTCCAGGCCAGGAAGTGCTAAGAACGTGGGATGAGGCCACCCTTGGTCTTCCCTGAACACCTCACCCCTCCATCCACTTTTCTTACTGCCTTTGTGGCTTCTGTTGTGTGCTCACCTCTCCCATGAGAGTCGAAGCCCCTTGGAGAGAGGAATTGATGATAAAAGCACTTATTGAGTATGTGCCCACTGTTCTAAATACACTGTCACTTAATTCTTACGGCAATCTGTGAGAGAGACATGAATTGTTCCTATTTCACATCCAGAGAAAGCTCAAGTTTGGAAGAAGTAAGTAACTTGCCCAAGGTCATGCCCCAGCAAAGGCTTATCTCAGGCTAGAATTGAAGTCTCTCTACAAAACTCTCGGTTACTTTCTCCCCTGAAAGCAGGAACCTCCTTTTAGTTATCTTTGTATTCCTGCTCCTACTTGTAGCACCTAGCACAGTGCTGTATATGTTGTATTCACTTATATACTCATTAAATAAAAATTAAAGAATGTGGGCTTCCCTGGTGGCACAGTGGTTGGGAGTCCGCCTGCCGATGCGGGGGACACGGGTTCATGCCCCAGTCCGGGAGGATCCCACATGCCGCGGAGAGGCTGGGCCCGTGAGCCATGGCCACTGAGCTTGCATGTCCGGAGCCTGTGCTCCGCAATGGGAGAGGCCACAACAGTGAGAGGCCCACGTACTGCCAAAAAAAAAAAAAAAAAAAATTAAAGAATGTGCATCCTACATTCACTCCATCAGATTTTTAAAAAGTGTACAGTTGAGCAATATTAAGTATATTCACATTGTTGTGGATAAGACCTCCGGAACTTTTTTTCATCTTGCAATACTGAAACTCTGTACCCATTGAACAACTCCCCATTTCCCCTTCCCCAACCCCTGGCAGCCACTATTCTACTTTCTGTTTCTATGAGTTTGATTACTTTAGATGCCTCATCTGAGTGGAATCATGCAGTATTTGTCTTTTTGTGACTCTCTTATTTCACTTAGCGTAATGTCCTCAAGGTTCATCCATGTGGTCACAAAAGCAAGATTTCCTTCTTTTTTATGGCTGAATATTATTCTGATATGTATTCCACTAGGTTTTATAAATGCCCTATCTCATCAAGTTGCTTTCTTAACACCCCTTCTTAATTTCACTTCACTCACAGAAGAGCTTTAATAATATGACCACTACCCCCACCAGCTGTTGAGCTCTGGCACTGTGCTAATTGAGCCTCTCACTCTGTGCTCACGGTAACCCTTGAAGGTCATTGTTTGATCTGCAGATGAGGAAACGGAGGCCAGGGAGATGAAATAACATATTCAAGGTCACAGGACTTCAAAGTGCAGCAATCTGGATCTCTGATGCTCTTCCGGGCTCCTCTGACTCTACAGCGTGCTGTCCTCCATTCATCTGTACTTCCTCTCAGTGAGTGACATAACAGAAAGAGACACTGAGGACCAGACACATGAGGTGACACCAAGGGTGCTCTGCCCATCAGCTGCAGAGGTGGGGTGGACCCCTGAATTCTTGACTCCTGGCCCAGGGCTCTCTTCCCTACTCACCTGCCACCTACCTCACCAGGCCATTCCCAATCTAGGTGACCTGTGGGTGTGACTGCTTACTCAATCCAAATCCCATACCTTCCTCAAGGCCCAGATCAAGACTCACTTCTTCCTGACCAAACGCTCCCACTGACATTCCTCGTACTTTGCTTCCCCTTTGCTTTGCATGGACAAATCCAGTACATTCTCGCAGGTAGTGTTATATACTGCTTTATGATCCTCCAAGGAAGGCTGCATGCTTTCCTTCCCACCATACCACCTAACAGCATCCTGGGGATGTGGCTGGCCCTTGATAAATGCTTTCTGACCGGATGCACCACAGAACTATGCAATTTAAGAGCCTCCTTAGGGAACATCTGGCTTAACACTCTCATTTTCCAGTTGAGAAACTGGGTCCCAGAGACGTGTAGTGACTTGTCTGGTTACAGAGCTAATTAGTGAAGACTCGGGCCCGGAACCCAGTCTTCTGTCTCCTGATTGGTGCTCTCCTGCTACTCTGGGTGCCGGGCCCCA
Source organism: Grampus griseus (assembly GCF_964374135.1). NCBI lineage: Eukaryota > Metazoa > Chordata > Mammalia > Artiodactyla > Delphinidae > Grampus > Grampus griseus. The sequence goes on along the minus strand of NC_139017.1, from coordinate 25,358,515 downwards.
TTTAACCAGGAGACTTTCGCATTTCTCTGCATCAGAATTGTGTCCTAAGGCCCTAAGTGGGCAAACACAAGGAAAGAGAGGTTAAATCCTACATTCAGTCATTTTAAGGGGATATGAAAGTATTACTTTTTAATTTCTAGAGGGGAAGAAAAAATGAAGAGGAATACTGAACAGAGAAAAATAAAGACTAGTGAAAAATTCCCAGTTCTTATACACATATTAAATAGCTGAAAGACAAGATAGTCTCTCACGGTCCTTCTTCCTCTGCCCCCTCCCACCCCAATATTGCTTGCTTTTAAGGAAGGCCAAGGAGAATGCAATTCTCTCCAGGGTAAAGTGTGAAAATCTAGAAGGGACATTAACATTTTATGACCTCAAAATTTTTAATAAATTAACTTCATTAAAGGATCGCTGGTTTTTTAGTACCTTGAAACTGAAAGGTACTACACCTTCTAGAAAATATATATTCACCTCATTTGCAGGTTTGCTGCATTGTTACATCTACCCACATCTCTGTTCCACTACAAGGAAAGGAAATCATACATTTCTATAGCATTTTATAGTTTATAAAATATCTGAATGCATTATTTTTTTAAATGCTTATTCTTAGACTTGGGGGATTATATAATGGAGGTATTATTTATTTAATCCACAAATGATTTTTGAGAGCCTACTGTGTGCTGGGCACTATTCTAGGCCCTAGGGATACGGAATTACACAAAGCAGAGGAAGTTCCTGCTCTCCTGGAGATTATATTCCAATTAGCTCCCCTTTCATGGATGAGACAACTGAGCTTTAGCGGTTAAGTGATTTACCCATGGCTGCCTGGTTAACAAGCAAGAGGGTTGGGGCTGGGATCAAGGCTGAAGAGGCCAGCTCTAGCTCTCGCGGTTCCAGAATACTCCTGCTTTATATGAGCAGGGGGTTGTTTTCTCTGAAGTCAAGAGTCTCTATGTTCTCTATGTTCTTTCCCTCAACTGTGGGATATAGCTGTGCACAGCAGTTGGTCCTTAACACAACCAGAGTGACTGCCCAGAAAAGGCTTCTGTTTTTCTCTCTTAAAAGATGATATATAACAACTGGATATCTACATGAGGTAGGTTGGACCCCTACACCTCATTCCATATAGAAAAATTAACTCAAAATGGATCAAAGACCTAAATATAATAGCTAAAACTATAAACCTACTAGAAGAAAACACAGGCATAAATCTTCATGGCTTTGTATCAGGCAGTGGTTTCTTAGATATGACACCAAAAGCACAAGCAACAAAAGAATACCTGAATAAATTGAACATCATTAAAATTAAAACTTCTGTGCCTCAAAAAAAGAAAAGAAAAGATAACCCATAGAATGGGAGAAAATACATGCAACTCATATATGTGGTAAGGAACTTATCTCTAGAATATACAAAGAACTATTGTAATAATAATGTAATGACAGTAATGTAAAGACAAACAACCCAGTTAAAATATGGGCAAAGGATATATGAATAGACATTTCTCTATAGAAGAAATAATAATAGGCAAATTGAAACCACAGTGAGATACCAATGCACGCCCACTAGGTTGGCTAGAATCAAAAGACAGATAATAGCAAGTGGTGGCGAGGATATGGAGAAAGTGGAACCCTCACATATTACTGGTGAGAATGTAAAGTTATGTACCCACTCTGGAAAACAGTTTGACAGTTCCTCAAAATGTTAAACACAGAGTTACCACATGATCTAGCAGTACCACTCTTAGGTATATACCTGAGAGAAATTTAAAGACATCCATATAAAAGTCTGTGCAAATATGTTCATAGCAGTATTACTCTTTATATAGCCAAAAAGTAGAAAGAGCCCAAATGTCCATCAACCAATGAATGGATAAATAAAATTTGGTATATTCATAAAATGGAATATTTCTCAATAAAAAGAAATAGAGTACTAATACATGCTACAATATGGGTGAACTTGAAAATATGCTAAGCGAAAGAAGCCAGTCACAAAAGGCCACCTACTGTATGATTCCATTTACATAACATGTCCAGAATAGGCAAATAGAGAGAGACAGAAAGCAGACTGCTAGCTGCCTAGGACCTGGGGACTGAGGGGACTGTGGTGTGACTGCTAATGAAAATGTCCTAAAAGTGCATAAAAAAGATAGTTGCATTTTATAATCTGTAAACATACTGAAAGCCATTGAGTTGTACACTTTAAATGGGTGAATTGTATGCTATGTGAATTACTCTCAATAAAACTATTTAAAAAAGAAAAGATGATGCATAACCTAGTATGAAGAAATACTGAGAGCTGGTGAAAGATGACCCCAATAGCTAGGTGTATAAATGAGCAGGCAACTAGCCTGGGCACCACCTTACCTTTTATCTTCTGTAAACCTACAGAGAATGATCCTCTGGGGAGCTTTCTGAACCAAATAATTTGTGACAGAGTGTAGTCGGCAAATATTGCCCAGACTACCACAGAAAGTAGAAAGCTTAGAGATGACTGATTTTCCTGGCAAAACCCAGCCACTGATAAGGTTTACAACTCACTATGGTGGCACAAGCTGTATGCAGATTCACAAATCTTTCATCTGAGATTGCCAATACCTGTCTTTAAACTAGAAGAGACAGATATTTCTTTCTTCTTCCTCTCCAAATGTCACCCCCCAGCCTCACAATGCCTGGACTGAGTTTCAGAATTGTCCTTTAGAGCAAGATGTAGATTCTTGGTGGGTGGCCTCTTAGCCCACTTCCCTGCCCTTCTTTCCCTCTTCACATCACAAGAGTTGGTCTGGTTTCTCTCATCACAAACAGCGGTATCAACAACCCCGTCCAAATTCCACAGCTTCTTAACCAAACTTGAGCCAATCCCAAGTAAACAGTACTTGAACTTCAGAAGTCTGGGTCCATAGGTTTGTGTGAATGACACACTTCTCAGTATTTTAGCCAGGGCCCACCCTCAATTACTGTTTTTCTGTAACGACAGTACTCTACCTTATTGAGGGTAATAAATGCTTGTCCTCAACAGAGCTACACACAGGACCTCAAATGATGAATTGGCTAAAATATATTTTTATAATATAAAATAAATATATTTATATAAAATATATTTATTTTTTATTTATATTATATAAATATTATTTTTATTTATATTATATAAATATATATAATATAAAATAAAATATATTTATATAAAATATAAATGCTCTGCAAAAAGAAATATATATAGCTGCTCTGTATAGAGTGATGGAACTCTAGCCATGACATATACAAAGAAACTAAGTGTCTTTCCTCATCTTCACCAGTGGGAAGGAGCTAGCATTTAGCTAAGACATCTATCTGGTAAGTACCCTCCATCCATGGCTATTTTGGGGCAAAGCATGTGCCTCAGTAACTTTCTCTCTCATTTGTTATTCTGCCACAGCAGGGGCCAACGCTGCCCTTACCACCTTGCCCCAGAAAAGCCATTAATTACTTGAGGCTTCCATTAGCTAGAAACATACCTGTCATGCAGCCGCTTTACTGCATCACTCATGCAAAGGTTGCCAAGGTCTGGACCGAGTCCAACAGAGTATTTTTCATTTGGTTGAAGTTGTTTTCAATGTTTTCTTGTTTTCCAGTGATTGAAGGTCAAGTCTGGAGCAGGGGACTGGATTAATAAAGCCCTGTGAGGGGAACTGCGGCAGTGACATGTTAACCCTTCACCAGAGAAGAGAAGACCGCCAAGCAAGGCCCTGAGGACAAAAACCTTCAAAGGGGCCCCTCAATAACCTGGTGCTGACTCCGGAGAAGGCCAAGGTTTATGAATGTGTATGTGTCTGTGATGGAAGCTCGCAAGTCGGGTGTCTTGAATTGAAAACCTTGCCAGACATCACCCGAGCCAGTGTTTCGGGAGCAGAGTTTGCTTCTTCCCTCAGTGACGGATGTGAGTTTCCTAGAGCTCACTGCTTTCCTTGAGGGAGGGAGGAAAGGCCTTGTCAACTCTGAGTACCTCCATGTTTTTTAGCCGTATTGTATAATGAATGGGCAGGTCTGGGGCACCCTTACCACATTCAAAGAAGCTGAAAAGGATCTTTATGTCTCATCTGACTTAATGCCTGGCTCAGTAATCAGCCACGAGGTTGGGTCTCACTTTTTAGGGGTCATTTACATGCAGAGCCCCTCTGGGTTCAGCAACTCTCAATAAATCAGTGTGTGTAGCACACTCATTCCCAAACTTAACAGCTATAGTTTTGGTAGCCTTTAGGCTGAGAAGTCATCCTGTGTCAAACGGACAGACAGTAAATAGGGTGGAGCACTTTTACCCAAGTGTTCTCCATGGAACCCCAGGGTTCCATGGGCAGTTAAGTTTGAAAAAATGTACTCCACCTCCGCCTTATTCTGGGATCCTAAGGCGTCATCAATTGTAAGCTCCCCATTGATTTAACAGCAGTTTTTTGAAGGTATGGGGAGAAACACCTGATTACAAGAACGCAGTTTTGCTTTTAAATTATAAGAGCTTACATTTAGCTATACAGGTACTTATAGACTCCCTTCTTCAATTTCTCAGTAACAGTTTGTATCTAATCATTTTTGCCTTCAGATTCTAAAGGTTTTCTGAGTCACTTTTGACCTTTGGAAGTTATCTTAAATATGATGGTGATGAATTGCTTTTTATAAACTTTTCATGATCTTGATTTCTTTTGTACCTTTAGGATAAACAACATAACTCTGAATCCTATAAAGGAATATTAGATTCACGTGGCTTTTCTTTTTGATAAGGTTATAGTTTCCTCTTTTCCTTAACTGAATAACATGTCACTAGAAGGTATCAACTTCCTTAAGTGTCAGCTGGAAGCTTTTGATAGATGCTTGGAGATGGAATTAAGGTTCTTCATAATGAAGGAATAATGGTTTCAAGAACTGTCACACTCTCTTCTCATTTTGAAACTTCTATGATCCATTTCTTGAAATCTGGCAATTTCTATCACCTTTAACTACACTACCTGGGGTGTGGCAGAAAATTTGCCTTTCCAATGCTACTTTATAACAGTCTTTTCTTTCTTTTTTTTTTTTTTAATTTATTATTTTTGGCTGTGTTGGGTCTTCGTTGCTGCACGTGGGCTTTCTCCAGCTGCGGCGAGCGGGGGCAGCTCTTCGTTGCGGTGCGTGGGCTTCTCATTGCGGTGGCTTCTCCCGCTGAGAAGCATGGGCTCTAGGCGTGTGGGCTTCAGTAGCTGTGGCACGTGGGCTTCAGTAGTCGTGGCTCGCGGGCTCCAGAGCACCGGCTCAGCAGCTGCGGCGCATGGGCTTCGTTGCTCCGCGGCATGTGGGATCTTCCCGGACCAGGGCTCGAACCTGTGTCCCCTGCATTGGCAGGCGGATTCCTAACCATTGCGCCACCAGGGAAGCCCAGTCTTTTCTTTTTAAAAACACATTTTGTTTGGGGATAATTTTAGATTTATAGAAAAGTTCCAACGATAGTACAGAGTTCCCATAAACCCTTCTCCAGTTTTGCCTGTTGTTAAGATCTTACATTACCAAGGAACATTTGCCATAACTAAGAAAGCTATGTTGGCATACTACTGTTAATTAAGTTCCAGACTTTATTTGGATTTTTCTAGTGCTTCCACCAATGTCCCCTCTCTGTCCTGGAATCCAATTCAGGGACAACACTGCAGTCAGTTGTCTTGTCTCCCCAGTCTCTTGTGGTCTGTAGCAGTTTCTCAATCTTTCCTAGACAGTCTTAAAGAGCATTGGCCAAGTCTTCTGTACAATGTACCTGGATCTGGGTTTTTCTCATGACTACATGGGGCTTATGGGTTTTTGTAAACAGTATCAGAGGGGGCATGATAGGCACATGGCATCGCTGATGATGCTAATCTACTTGGTTAAGGTGTTGTTTGCTTGGCTTTTTCCACTGCAAGTAATAGCCTTTCTTTAGTTCTTTCTTTTTTATATAACAGTCTTTTAAAAGGCATTTTAAAAGTCAGTGAAAGGATCTAAGTTAAAATTTAACCTTGGTGGGCTATTTTAAGAACTCACTCGAGGGGCCATGAGATGAACAGGTCTCTGGGAAGAGTTAAGTCTCGACATTTTGTGCAGGTGGGGCAGCCTCAGCACATCCGCACTCCCTGCTGGGTGCCAGGCAGGTTGTTCTGACCCGGGCCGGGAGGAGGCTGAGGCGAGATAAGGCTCTGGGCACACTCACTCCTGGGTCTTACCTGCAGGACCCTGAGAATGAGTGCCTCCTTAAACCTTGCACCCTACACAGTTCACTTGCCTCACCCTGCTTCTGACACTAAGATTTACTCCAAGTTTAGACACTAGAATGTAAAAAGATGTGCTCTTTATTTCAGTTATTTTATTTTATTTTATTTTTTTGCGGTACGCGGGCCTCTCACTGCTGTGGCCTCTCGCATTGCGGAGCACAGGCTCCGGACGCGCAGGCTCAGCGGCCATGGCTCATGGGCCCAGCCACTCCACGGCATGTGGGATCTTCCCGGACCGGGGCACGAACCCACGTCCCCTGCATCTGCAGGCGGACTCTCAACCACTGCGCCACCAGGGAAGCCCGTGCTCTTTATTTTAGGATGAAGTGTACTGTACAGGCTCTGGGATGTCCTGCAGTAACTTGTTTAACCCACTGTTTCTCGAATTAATTTGATCATTGAGTCCTTTTTTTCACTTAAGAGGCGTTTCTTCACCTACACCTTGGGGGCATGAGAATAGAGGGGAAGGCAGTGGACTGGGTCCAGACACTTGGGTTCTGGACCGGAATCTGCCTCTAGTCCCACCTGCCTGATGTGACCAAGTTTCCTCATAAAGAAATGCTGTTCAGAGCCCCTGCCATCCTCAGCCACGTTTCTGATGGGTTTAAATGGGTTTCTTTGACCTCTCACTCACCCCAGGAAGGCTGTGCTTGCACTTCTGTGAGCTGTGGATGGTCACGAAGACAGTCCTCTGGGAGTGGCTGACCCCTGTCACCATGTTGGGGAGTAAAAACCATCTAGATGGACAGCCGAGCACTCAAAGGCTGACCCCTGCGAGACCCGTTATCAGAACCACTCACCGTTCCACCGTGAAGGCCGGCGGGCTGCAGCTGAGCCCTGCCCTGCACCCCAGCCCTCCATGAACCTTTCTGTCCTTTAGCTGCCGGGACTCATACACAAGTTTAATAGAATGCACTCCTGTTCTCTGATACAGGATCTTTAACATTTTCTGAAGAACACTGTACCGGCAGGCTACTAGGCTGAAAATTTAGGAAGCAAATTACGATAGCCAACCTCATTTCGCAGTTTTGAGTGGCCCCAATGGAGCAATCTTCCCTTTCAGAAGATCACAGCAACGTCCTGAGTAATGATCGTTCAGCCCACAAGCGGGAGACCAAAGAAGGAGATCTAACGTCAGGCTCTGTCTCGGCTACCGACAAGGACTTTTAGGACACGGGGTTATATTTTTCCTACTAAATGACAGTAGTATTTAGCAGCACGTGTACATGCAGAAACAGGTGTAGAGGGCCATCCATCAAATGAATAGCTCACACAGGGAGTCTCTGGGGGAAAATCCCACATTATGGGAATGGGAACATTTTCAGCTATATGACAAGGTGAGCTTAGAGATCAACAAGGGCAGCTACTCACTTTATTTTTAAAAATCTGTCATCTTTTGTAAAAAGAAGAACGGTATGGTAGGAAAGGTACGAGACTTGGAGTTGGAGGGTCCATGATTTAAGTCCTGTCTCCTGAGGCAAGTTTCTTAACTTCTCTGAGTTTCAGTTTTCTCATCAGTAAAATGGGGATAAGGACATCCTATTGACAATGATACTGTAAGGACCGAATGAGGTAACTTGTCTAAACAATTTTAGCAAGTGCCTGGCACAGAGAAGGTGAGTAGTAAGCATGGAATTTCCTTGCACTGCAAGCTTCCTTTTCACTGGGGATTAGCTCATGGGTGACATATACGGTACGGCCTCAATTCTGCACAAGTTTGATACTCCACTGCCCCAGCTTTGAGAAGGTCTCAGAGACAACCCAGAGAGGCAGGACGCCATTTAAAGCAGTCTCTGGACTGTGCAGCATGATAAGGACAGACACAAGTGCCCTGAAGCAAGTCCATCGGAACAACCCGATATCACCCAGAGCTAAGGTGTCTCGCTCTCTCGACATTATCGAAGGCTCTCTCTCCCTCCTTCTCCTGTTCTCTCTCTGCCCACATTTTGTTAGCATTTATACTGCTCACAGGCAGGAATCAAAAGGGCAGCTAAGACTTGTATTTCCATTGTAGTCATAGCCAGTCTGCTCTGAGCGAGGCGGGTTTTAAGCACAAGTGGGTAGATTAACGTGCATGATTTCAGGTCCAAGATGGTCCAGGGATCATTGCTCTGCATGGCGCCTGGTGACTAGACTGTGATCAACAATTAGCTTAAGGCTTTGATTTCTGCTAAATACAGGTGTCCTCGGGAAAGCCAGCTCACAGCTTGCCAGTCAACAGACGCCAGTGGGGCTGGGGCAGAAAGATCTGAGAGTGGGTTTAGAAGGAAAGGGCTATAGGGAGACAGCAGCGAGGCCTTGGCCCCTTAGGGGCTAGAGGAGCCCCCAGTGCGGGGAGAGGGGAAGGGGTACAAGAGGAATGGCATCACATACGAAGGCGGGGATGCCACAGACTAAGTTTGCTGCACAGACGCGCCCAGCACCAGGATCAGTGAAACTAATTCCTGCATTAACCTTCGGGGGAAGTGACAGACCTCGGTTCTTCATCCTTTCTGTTCTGTCTCCAGGACTGCGAGTGTAGGTGGCTTCTTGTTAGGCAGGGATGTCTCCCTATTTTCACTGGTTTGGTCCTCTACACGGCATCTAGGAGGTGCCTTTGTAGCACAACACCTGAGCCCATGTGGTCAGGCTGCCTCGGGCCAGACCAGAAGCCCCCGGCTCCTGCCAAACACTGGCCACCCTGCAGGGTGTGACCCTCACAAGAGTCTCTAAAGCTACTGGGAAAATACCTTTTGTCAAAACCCAGTTCTGGCCCATTTGGTTAGCTTCAATACTGCTGTGGCCAGGGGACAAGGGTGACACCATTTGGGTAACATATAAACAGACGCTGGAGACCTAAGAGGTGAGACGGGATAAAACCAAAGCCATGACTCAGTCCAGGATGGCCTGGCTTACGTGGAGCTGAGGAGTGAGGCAGGATCTGAATCCCTGCTGCTCCCTTACCTCGGCCCCTGGACCTTCCCCCTGCTGCCCGGCCTTGGATGCCACACCCTGCAGCGTTCAGGGGCCGGCCCCGAGGAGTGATCTTTTCTCGCAGGACATCTTGAGAGAGATGTTTGCGTGTTTATGAAGGTTAATTCCAGGCTCATCCAAAGGCCACGCTAAAGGTGCTAATGATCTGAGTCGGTGGGCTATACACGTACCGTCTGCTGCTGAGCACCTCGCCGTGGTGCACACTTCCAGTCAGTGGACTGGCCTAAATATTTTCAGCTGCTGACAGATGAGAGCTGGCCTTGCTGACGGCGTACATTCTTCGGTTCGCACACATGCTCTTATAAGGAAGTGGAGCTCAGCACACACTCACTCATTCACAGCTGGGGGACCGCTACAGTGCTCGCCAGGATGCTCCAGCTTGGACCCACGCGTGACTCCAGTGCCTCATTTTGTGTTTTTACTGTCACCAGTGTTAATGAAACCTTGACAGAGCAAAGCCAAAAGAAAGGTGTGCCTTGAGAGAAGCCCTGAGAATCAACCTTTAAAGGGGCAACTTTGCTACTGATTTGCAAAGGAACTGGGGCGTCAAACAGGAGCCTATTACCCAATTTGACCCCCATCCCAAGTGATCTTTGTCAGGAGCTGGGGTGATTTTTCAAAATATTTAATAACCTGCAATATGGCGCAGTCCCTAAGCAATCGGAGCGATGCCAGCCTTAGCGACGGAGCAGGTCCCAGAAGGAGCGTAGTGCACCCCCCTTTTGGGTTCCTGGATGATGGGAAAGTGCCGGGACAGGAGCCTGTGTAGCTGCACAGGGGGTCTGGGGCAGTGACTGCTTGCCAACTGGGAAGAAATTATTTTAATGCTATTACGAGCAGTAGTCAGCACCAAGTCGAGGTGATTCTCGGGCCTATTAAGGGTTGGGGGTGACGGTGTGGACACAAGGGAAGAAGCACCGAAGGAAGAAAGTCTCTATAACCTTCGCCTTTCTGATCACACCATGGTATTACCCGCGGGAGCTTGGTCCCCGTAACTTGCTACTGGATCAATAACTTAAGAATAAGAAAGTTCTAGGGCTTCCCTCGTGGCGCAGTGGTTGAGAGTCCGCCTGCCGATGCAGGGGACACGGGTTCGTGCCCCGGTCCGGGAGGATCCCACATGCCGCGGAGCGGCTGGGCCCGTGAGCCATGGCCGCTGAGCCTGCGCGTCCGGAGCCTGTGCTCCGCAACGGGAGAGGCCACAACAGTGAGACGCCCGCGTACTGCAAAAAAAAAAAAAAAGAATAAGGAAGTTCTAGAGAGAATGAAACTGCCCCCCAGAGCCAAGTCTCACATTATTAGCCTGGGGGCTGGCAGGCTATCAGAGACTCAGACCTGAGACACTGGGAGATTCCTTCTCTGTCTCCGGGGAATTCAGTTCAATCTTCCAACAGACAACAGAGGCATCGCCAGCTTAGATTTCTACTCAGAACACATACACTTGTGTCTGGGGAAAGGCAAGCATGAAGTATATACTTCAGTGAAAAGTTGAAAAGCATGGAGGGTAAGTCAATTTTCAAAGAAGAACGTCAGCGGCACAACACGATGGAATGCCTGATTCACCTCTGCGGAGCAGACATTGACTTCCACCCGGGAGAATCACCAAATGAGTTGGCAGTTGAAAATATGATTTCCGACTTTTCATCAGATCTTACATTTTATTTTAAGACTGTGAAACAACACGGGATTAAAAGTCTTATTCAGAAACAGAAGTGAAAAGGAGAATTCGGCGTTTCTCTTTGTTCAGAGAAAATACTTTCAAAGGTACTTCATAACTAAAACTTCAACATGTAGGTGGAAGGTGGGGGGAATGCACGGCTTTCCTTGCTTGGTTCCTGTTGGATAGAGAGACAGCCTGTGAGCTTGGGGGCAACAGACACCTCCCATTTACAGTGCTCACCAGTTGCCCAGGGCCCAACCCTTGCTGACAGATATTTGCAGAACGCTCAGGTCTGTACGGCTCCCTATGACTGCTGTCCTGGGAACAGGCACCAATCAGAAGCCGTACCTCTTGGGGGGGTGGGATGGGGGGGCGAGAAGTAGTGGGAGACATCATTCAAGTATGAAATATTCTGCCGCTTACCGGATGTGGGACCTTGGGTGAGGTACCCAGCTCTCTGGGTATAGCTTTACAGCTATAAACTGGGGCTAATCACTTCTGCTGTTACCTAGAGAGGCAGATCTAGGTTCAGGTTTTCTCATGCCTGCCACTACAAAATATAATTCTGTAGGCCTACTTTAAGGAAAAGAATGCAAAGTTAACAAATACAGAATTGAGAACAGGGTTTTAGAAGGGGCTCATGCAAGTGGAGGATCCTACAGTTTCAGCCTCATTAGCTCCACACGGTAAATCCACTTTTGCATACCTGCCTATCTTAATTGAGATAAGAGGTGAGGATACAAAAGTGCCTTGCAAATTGTAAGGCATTATATAAACAAATGACACGGAATTCTTATACAAATAAATAATGTGTATCGTGTGCTAAACAGTATGCCAAGTGTAGGAGACAAAGCTACGAACAAGACAGACATGTTCCCCCCCTCCCCTTATGGAACCCAGAGTCCAGAGGCACTGCATCATCATCTGCGGCAGGATGTCCTCTGAATCCTGAATACAGAAGTGAAGCTCATGAATACAGAAGGTCTGACTGCTTCCCTGCAACACTAGCCCCTCTCAGGGCTCTCCAAGGTCCTGATTCCTACACCCAGCTTTCTGGGACTTGGGTTCTACTCAATCTCAACCTCTGTCTTCTCCTCCTTCCCAACCATCGTCTTCTTACCGACTGTCATTTTGAAACCCCCAGAGCAACAAGTCAACCTTTCTAACCCCATATTTTCAAAGGTGAATGGACAGTGGTTGCTAAGGGCAGGGGGGCAGTGGGGGTGAGTAAGATTACAGGATAGAGAACAACTAAGGAGCGTAGGGTTTCCTTAGAGAGAGACAGTGAAAATGTTCTAAAATTGATGGTAATATTAGATGTACAACTCTGTGAATATACTAAAAGCCACTGAATTGTAAACTTTAAATGGGTAAGTTACATGGTATGTGAATTATATCTCAATAAAGTTGTAAAAAACTATGAATGGAGAACCATTCAAGAAAAGTTCAGAACACAGAAAAAGACCAGAAAAAATAAACTGAAGAAAAAAAACTTGAAGAAACTGAGATTATTCAGAAAATGGGAGAGCATTTTTTAAAATACCAATTACCCTTAGATTCGAGAAGATGTTGAGTTCAAAAAAATAAGAATCGCGAGCTATGAAAAAGAAAATTTTCAAGAACCAGTTCTTATAAATTTATAAACAACAGTTTTGTTGAGATATAAAAATTCCAATAAAGGTCTGGAAGGTTAAGTCAAGGATAACTCTCAGAACATAAAGCAAAAGGCCCAGGACACTGGAAACAGAAGGTTAGCATCTGACTACCAGGACTTTCAGGACAAAAGAACAGAGAGGAGAGAGGAAATGGAATTAAAAAGGAAAAAAGAAAGAAAAAATTTCCCAGAGATAAAGGCAGACAGGAGTCTTTAAAATGAAAGGATCTAGCATAAATGAAAAAATACCCATGCCTAGATATATCAACGTGAACTTTCAGAACATCAAGGAGAAGAGCAGAGCCTAAAAACTTACAGGAAGATAAAATGGTGATCAACAAAGAAACCCAAATCCAAGTAGAATCAGAAATGATAGATCTCAGAAGACAGGGTAGCGGGCTTTTAAAATAGCCATTGAAAGTGATTTTGAACTGAGAATTTTATATTCTAATTCTCCATCAAGAACAAGAGTACTAAACCTCCATCTAACATTGTGGGAAATCAAGGGACATTGCCTAAAGTTGACAGAATGAGAAACAGAGATTTCAGTATGTTGTTTGAAGTTTCACAGTTAGCCATTAAATGAATTAAATAACCTTTATAATTTTTTAATGGAAAGGAAGAGGAAGGAGAGAGAAAAGAGGATAGTATACGCTAGAGCTTTATTTTTTCATAGTTAGGAGTAGATAATTTATTTAGTTGAAACACAAGAAACATAAATCAAAAAACTATTATTCAGGGGTATAAAAATAACTATCAGAAGTGCTGAAAACAGAAATGTTTTTAAAGAGTTGCTCTTAAGAAGCAGCCTTGAAAGTGGGGAGGGGTGAGGCAGAAGCCTGTTTTTTTTTTATTTTAAAAATGAAATATAAGGGGTCAAACCCATGCCCCCTGCAGTGGAAGCTCAGAGTCCTAACCACTGGACCGCTGTGGAATTCCCTAAACTGCTCTTCCTAATAGCCTGGCATGAAATGTGTCTTCCTCTAATTCCAAGTCATATGTCCTGGTTCCTCCCTCTCTGGTCATGAGGAAGAGTCTACCCCCGTCCTACCCTACAGCCCTTTAAAGATTTGTAAACTTATAACAGGTCTCCTTTTCCTTCTCAAAGTCTTTGCATCTTGTGGTGAAACATCTCCATTTCTCATCGGCCATTTCTCATATGATGTTGCTACAAGATTCTTCTCATTCTTGTCACTCTTAGCTAGGAACTCTCTAGACACAGTGCAATGGATGCGTGTGTCCAGTCTCTTACAATTACCTACAATCATGCAGCATAAGGCTGCATTATCTTTCTTGGTGACTGCACTGCACTAGTCTCCTGCAACCCCCCATATATGTCAGTTAGGAGTCTTTATGTTGTATGAACCAAGAAATCCAATTCACACAGGTTGATAAAAAATGAAATTTATCAGCCTAAGTGTTGTGTAACTCAATACTACAGGGCTGAATTTGGTTTCAGGCAATTCTTGAACAATGGGACCAGGATCTGTCTCCATTCCTTACCTTTGCTTCCTGAGTTTCATCTCCATTCTCACTCTTTGTGGCCCCAAGAGACCTAACAGCCTGCATCTCCTGTGGCCATATGCTTCCTCTATCACGAGCCATAGCAGTGGGCAGTTTACTTTCCTAATATTGTGAATAGAAGTCTAAGAATAGACCATCATTGGTTCTAACTGGTCTGGCTTGAGTCAGGTGACCAGGGAAATATGGTTCTCTAGCTTAAGCTAATCAGGCACTGCCTCTGTGGTCAATCAATCACATACAAACTACACGGCTAGGACATCTGAGGTTCTATTAAGAAAGAGAGAAAAAAAGAAAAAAAAGAAAAAAAAAAAAAAAAAAAACAAAGAGAACGGAGGAATTAATGCTAGTGGGACATCCAAACATAATCCACTACTACAAAACACTAGAAAAATTCTCCAGCCTGTTACTGAATTTTTAATCACAAATGCAGACTTTTCCATGTATCTCTGTTTAAGTTCATCTTGTTGATATTGGCCAAATGTTTCTAATTAAGGAGATAATTTTGAAGTTTGGTTTATTCCCCCAAAGTAGCAGTTATTCTTCTCAGCTTTGCATCCCTTGCAAATTTGATATACATAACGGCTATGTATTCATCTCATTAAGTCTTTAATAAAAATGTTGACTCCGAACCAAAAAAGTGGAGCTTTGAGGCACATACCATTACATATTTCCCAAAAGGAGTCTATCAATCTGTTAATGGCTACAGTTCAGAAACAGCTGTTTAAAAGGCATAAACAAACCTTACTAGCCCAATTTTTCCATCTATAGGAAATGTACCAGAAGACATTATCAAATACCTTGCTGAAATCAAGGTGCACTCTACCTGTAGCATTTCCAAAACAAATGCAGTCTTCTGGCTATGTTCCTTAGTGCCTACAGCCTGAAATAGGTAATGCACACTGGGACTGAAAAACCTTCACAAGATGTATCACACGTTGCCATCAGGCACACTTTCTTACACAACTTCTCTGCCTCAGGTAGGGCCTCACCGGCCTCCCCATCCATCCTTTCCTCTTACAGCGAACAGACTTCTTCTCAAGAAGCTTAGCTTGTGTCCTGGTCCAAGTGAATACTGCTGCTCTCTTTAAAATTCTAGGAACCTGCTCTTGCAGAAATTCATTCCTCACGCATAACTCTAATGGTACAATGCTGCTTTTTCTTTCTCTCCCATGTCATAGCTTTTTACTTATCAGCCTTTGGACTCTCTTTACCACCTGTGAATTTTTTTCTTTCCAGAATTTTTACTAGACTACCTGAGTAGACTAGTGCAGTGGACAGCATTCTTCTGCTTTGTCCATCATCCACCTACCCTCCATCTTTGGAATACCTTCCGTCCATTCCACACCTTGTTACTGGTAGGGCTGCCAGCATGTTATCTCCCTTGGTCCAGGCAGCGGTGGGCATGAGACCCAAAGAGGCCAAAGAAGTCCATCCAAAACACATATTTTAAAATGTGGAGCTAGAGGAACTTCCCTGGTAGTTCAGTGGTTGACACTCCACACTTGCACTGCAGGGGCACTCAGGTTCCATCCCTGGTCGGGGAGCTAAGATCCCACATTTTGCATGGTGTGGCCAAAAAATTAAAAATTAAAACAAAAATTTGGAGCTAGAGGAAACAGAACCTTTTGTTTTGTCACAGAACTAGGAGAATGTGAACCGGAGGCTGCTGGAAGCCACCTTCTCTACCACATTGTGGGGAGACCACCTGTGTGGTAAAGAATGAAAACAACATAGAGGAATGAGCAGAGCAGAGAGAAACAGATCCAGGGAAAGGAGTAGGGAAGGGCTGAGAGGAAGAGAGACTGTATCCCTGAATTCTGTCACACCAGTTCTGTCCCTGGCTGTGCAGTTTCATGGTCAGTGAACCCCCTTTCATGCTCAGGCAGTCTGAGGTGGGTTTCTGTCACCTGTAACAAAAAGAATCTTGATACATTCATGTAGTAGGAAGGCGAGGGGTAGCTGGAAAGACCACTCAGCCCGCTATAGTACAGTAACAATCCAGACCTTTGTAACTGAGCAAACCTGGGTTCAAGCTGACTCAACTGCTCTTTTGGTAAATTATAACCAAAATAAAATAAATAAGCCTAGGGCTTTCCTGGTGGCTCAGCGGTTGAGAGTCCGCCTGCCGATGCAGGGGACGCGGGTTCGTGCCCCGGTCTGGGAGGATCCCACATGCCGCGGAGCGGCTGGGCCCATAAGCCATGGCCGCTGAGCCTGAGCGTCCGGAGCCTGTGCTCTGCAACAGGAGAGGCCACAACAGTGAGAGGCCCACGTACCGCAAAAAATAAAATAAAATAAAATAAAATAAATAAATAAGCCTAAGGTTTGAACCCCAGCTCTGCCACATACTTCTCATCCTCAGTCCCCTCACATGGAGGACAGGACAGGCTAAACTTCCTCCTCACTGTGCTGGGAGGGTTAGAAAGCCAAGCGAGCTGCCTGGTCCACAGGACGCTCTTAATAAGTAATAGCAATTACTTTTCAGTTGAGGAAAGCTGAAAGGTAGAGGAGAGCTCTTAACAGTCCTTTCGCCCATTCCTCTCAAAAGATAATGCTAACAAATAGCTGACAGATGCTTCTGCAGTGGCTGAACCCGATTTATCTTACTTTGGGAGGATATTACGGTGATGGTTCCCATTACAAGTGAGAGCAGATTTGCTCTCTTTAATTCTGAAGGGCAGCGTGATAGCGTGACTGGTGTTCTTTGTGCGGGAAGAGCCATTTCCAGCAGCCTTGCGTTCTTTGCAGAGTGAGCACTGTCTCCACTCCCTTCGCTGCTCCCAGGGCCCCGTCCACTGCCCTGTTGCACTCCAGTTTCCTAGTCCCTGATGGGGCCGCTTCCCTTGAACATATTACACATTGTTTCCAGCCTGTGTGCTCTCATGAGCTAAGAGCTTTGTGCTATCTGGGCCGAAGGACATTTTTCGAGCTCAGAATAACTTGGCTCTCTCAAAAACTGGGACCTATCTTTTTCGGGGCCATTAATTCCCCACCTTTCATTTCTTTGAAGGACCTCTTACTGTTCCTTACAAGTGCTATCACCACTCTCTATAAGTGATCAAAAGCGTGAGGCTTGATAAATCAGCTTTACTTGTGCAATTTAATTGAAGGTCCATTCATCTATCCTTGGAGAAGTTCTGAAAACTCAGTATGGACTTCACTCAAAATACACAAATAGCATGTGACCAAAAAATTTTTTTAAATTACAAAAACATGTATTTACATGAAATTGAAGTTGGTTTTAATCAGTTCTTTTTGAGCCCTTCAAAGTTATATCCATCATTTCCCACTTCTCAGGCCTGCCTGATTTTCTGTTGGCTCCCTGCAGGGGAAAATGGGATATTTTTTTCTCTACTTTCTCTTCCAAGAGCTGAGAAAAAGGACAAGAGATAGCAGCTATGTAGCTTCAGGGGCAGCCAAGCAAGAGATTGATTCAACAGGAGAAATTTAATGCATCCCAAAAGATTCCCTAGGATTTGATATCCTGCCGCTTAGGGTACAATCTGTTGTAATAAGAAACTGAAGATGTTCTGTCAGGAAAGTCAAAGTACTCAGAGACGGCTTGTGAAAATTTAAAAAAAAAAAAAGTGAAACGTAACAGGAAATGTTTTTATTCTGGAAATGCTTTCTTAAATAGGAGGACAGGGGGCTTCCCTGGTGGCGCAGTGGTTGAGAGTCCGCCTGCCGATGCAGGGGACACGGGTTCGTGCCCCGGTCCGGGAGGATCCCACATGCCGCGGAGTGGCTGGGCCCGTGAGCCATGGCCACTGAGCCTGCGCGTCCGGAGCCTGTGCTCCGCAACGGGAGAGGCCACAGCAGTGAGAGGCCCGCGTACCACAAAAAAAAAAAAAAAAGAAAAGGACAGAAGACCATTTCTCAGAGAATATACATGGGTGAACACAGAAGATGAAATGCTTTCCTGTGCAGGTACCTAATCCCAGGGTGGAGGGCGGCTTTCATCTTGCTCCCCAGGGAGGTTGTTTACCGGGAATCAGGCAAATGCAATGGACAAGAAGTACGTCCTGTGCCCCGACCTAGCCTGGGGTGTCTAGAGTCAAGGTAAGTGTGGGGATGGATGACGCTGGCCCATGGCTGTGGGATTTTCTTGTCTGAGAGGAGGAATGTGGCTCTGGGCAATGTGCTGATCTAACAATCCTGGCACAGGGGGAGTGGGCGGAATAAAGTTCAGCAGAGGGTTTCAACACTAGATCCAGGGTCTCTGAACGATGGTCAGGTGGTGGCCCTCCGGTAGCCAGGAAAGACAAACATACAGAGCTGTGTGGCCAGGAGACAGCAGGAAGCACGGGTTTCACGTGTGTCCTGCTGTGCACAGCATGTTGGGGGCAATGTGTGGGTCACCTTCCCCTCCCCAGCAGGGGCTGTACATATACCAGTAGCACCCAGTCATTTGTGCCACCCTTAAGTCAGGTGGGAATACCCAGGCTGGATTAAGGCTTGGTCTGTGAAGCTATCACCTAGGCCCGTCTGCTGTCACCGGGAGCTCTGTCACCATCTGCAGCTCTTGTTCAAGGGCCAGAGGCCTGGGGTGGTGGCAACGGGCAGGGGAGCTGCGGCACCCAGGAGAATGGGTGGGCTCGTGGCCGCCCCTCCCCTCTTCCAGAGGGGCTGGAGGGTCAGAGCCTCGTGCCAGTTCCATGCACAGACTACCCTTTATTTCTCTTTCGGAACAAAACCCACACAGCTGGGTCATTCTCATGCAACTAGTGGGGTCAGGGCTGGAACCACCCAGAACACTGGTCAGTAAATGTCTTTACCCAAACACACAGGTGGCATCCCCAGCAAGGTGGTTAGAGCGAAAGGGAAGTTAGGGTGTCTTTAGAGGAGTGGACCACTGAAGGCAAGATGGTTTCATTCCTCCGCTGCCCCAAGGGAAGTGCAGTCAGAGAAATTAGTCATCTTGCTCTTCTTTATTCTCCTACCAAGAGCCTCACACTAGCTCCAGGTTATCTGGACCTGGAAACACGAGTAACTAGGGATGAGCTCAAGTCGGTAGTTTAAGTAAACACACGTGCACCTGAACCGCGGCATCTCATCATCTGCGCTGTTCTCTTCCCCTTCCTCTTCCTCTTTTCTCTCCTTTGCCTTCTTTTTCCTTTTGTTGTATTTCTAGATTCTGAATTAAAAGAGCCCTTTGGAATTAAACTAAGGGGCTGATATTAAGCAGGTTAAATTAAGAGTGCTGGGGCCTCGACAGGCCCCTACCCCAACTGCCAGGCTGGTGGTCATTGCCCCAGTGTTAAGACAAGGGGCCATGACTAAGAAATCAATCTCACAGAACTGGCAGCAAAGAAAGAGAGGCCCCGATTAGAGGTATCAGGCAACTCAGTATTTTACACAAACATGCACACAGAGCTCAAACTCTCATATAGGGGTTTGGCCACCAAAGATACTTTAATTGAAAATTACAGTGTGGAAAAAAAATGATTAAGTGGCTAAGGGATTATTGTCCACATCAGTAAGCAGAGAGTAAAACATTTGTTCATTCATTGGGTGAAATAATTCTGTAAACCTCACCATGGAAGACAGATTGCAAACAAGGTGCGTAAACAGTACGCTGGGTGAAGCTCCGATTCTCATGTCCCCTCCTGGCTGGAGACCCAGCTCTGCTTTACCTCTGGGTCCTCCTCTGTGAGTCTGGAGAAGTCCTACAGCTGATACGCCCAGCCAAGACCTTGCCCTCTAGGAATGAGCTTCACGGACGGTTACATGGACACAAGCATCCTCCTGGAGCAGCCTAACAAGGTCTGTGACACGGAGAGACGAGGCCACAGCAGAGCAGGCCCAAGTAAGTGCCGAGTGAGTGAGCGACTACGCCCCGGGGAACGTGCACCCACATATGCTCTGCTGGCTCTTGGACTAGACAAAAACCCACAGAAGACCAATTGTAAACGTCTTCAGAAGAAAAGCCAGCTTGAAAACAGTCGTAGAAGGTACTGCTGTGATGAAATCTTACATTTCATCAACTTATCTGCTAAAGCTTCTGAGGGAAGAGTCAAAAAACTACTGGCAAAATCAAAACGGAAATGGCTGCTATGTAATTACTGGCAATCTCTGAGTTACAAACACTTACTCGTAACTACGTCATATACACAAACCACCAGCTGCATTTTACTGCCATTCTTCCCACTATTTTTTTTTTCTGACAACAAAGCACAGAAAACGATGAGAAAAAATCTTACTCTTTCACGATTTCCACCCTTGAGGAGGATTTCATAACTGTCATGCACTCACGTGTAAGACCCTTCGTCATTCCTGTTCCTCTGCCTCTTTCCAGGTAACTTACAAAACGTCATTCCCAGCACTATTTTTGGATAAGTAAATCAATACAAGCAAACCTCACTCTATAAGAACAGACTTTGATCAGGAAAAGGCCCTTATATATTATGAAATGAATTTAAATCAGATATAATCAATATCATGCTATCCATTCTTAATTCTTTTGGGAAAAGAGGAACACTTTGGTGGACGGGGGACACAATTTGATAATGGTTATCTACATTGAAAATGTACATAACTTTTGATGCAGCAAGTTAGCATTTAGAAATTTATCATATGGATTCATCCTATGGCTTCAGTCACAGCAGAACACAAGGATGCAAGTATGTGGCTGTTAATCATAGTATTGTTTGACATGGTAAACATACACGGAGACCAGAGGGACGAATGGACAAATTATGGTACATTCCTGAGATGATATACTAGGTATCTGTTAAAAGGAATGAGGTAGGGCTTCCCTGGTGGCGCAGTGGTTGAGAGTCCGCCTGCAGATGCAGGGGACACGGGTTCGTGCCCCGGTCCGGGAAGATCCCACATGCCGTGGAGCGGCTGGGCCCATGAGCCATGGCCGCTGAGCCTGCGTGTCCAGAGCCTGTGCTCCGCGGCGGGAGGGGCCACAACAGTGAGTGGCCCACGTACCGCAAAAAAAAAAAAAAACAGAATGAGGTAGACATGCAGGAGTCGATCTGCACAGATGTCCACACTTTGTCATAAAGTGAAAAGAGCAAGTTACGGAACATGAGACGGAGAGTGACCCTATTTTTTCCTTCTCTCTCCCACTAAGGAGAATTCTTGGCTTCTCCATCCCTTTTCTCCTTGTCATCTTTCCTTCCTCACCCACCACACGCCAGTGGGCATAGTTAATGGATCAGGATTGGGACCGAGTCTCTCCCCAAGAAAGACAAGAAGAAAACAGAAAGTGAGGGAAGGAGGGAAAAGTGGGGCTTTGGAATAAATTCAGACGAGTCCCTCACACATGGAAAAGTGCAGAAAGAAACTTACCATGGCTATCTTTAGGGAGTGGGACAGGATGTGAAAGATGAGGATGATTTTTACCTTTCCGTCGTTTTGAAAATGTCCTTTCCTAGGAGTATGTATTATTCTTACAACAAAAATTACCAGAACGTGTGAATATATTGAAATGGACTTGAGGTCACGGGGAGGGGGAAGGGCAAGCTGGGATGAAGTGAGAGAGAGGCATGGACATATATACACTACCAAACGTAAGGTAGATAGCTAGTGGGAAGCAGCCGCATACCACAGGGAGATCAGCTCCGTGCTTTGTGACCACCTAGAGGGGTGGGATAGGGAGGGTGGGAGGGAGACGCAAGAGGGAGGGGATATGGGGATATATGTATACGTATAGCTGATTCACTTGTTATACAGCAGAAACTAACACAATATTGTAAAGCAATTATACTCCAATAAGGATATTAAAAAAAAATTAACAGAACGTGTGAATATATTGAAAGTCCTCCTCGAAGCCTTAAGAAGCCTCTGTACCTCCGTATCAGCCTCTGGTTCCTAAAGAAAATCAACTTTAATTTGTATTCAACATAATTTAAATCTTAGTTTTTAAAACTATGTTCAGTTTTGTTTTTGTTTTTCTTTCTCCTTTTTTTAAAAAAATGTACAGCCTACATTGACGATGCTGAGCAGACTTTCACGGGCTAGTCCAGGGGACCCCAGCATGATCTGTAACACCTTCTTCAATGAGAAAATGCTTCCCAAGTCCTAAACTACCAACAGGCAAACTAACTTTTGAAACCCAATTCGTCTTACAGCTGAGATTTGACTGAATTGTATTTTTAAGTAAAATTTGGGAAATACCTTTAAATTACTTAATGTTGGTAGTGCTAACAGACAGATGACTGCATATATAATCACAGATACACACATAGATACTCTCAGGAGAAGTACTGTGAGTTAATACTAAAGATTGCACATTTTGTTGTACGTGAATTAATTCCAAATTGCTTTATGAAACATAAAGAACTTAATATTTTATGTTGCACCATAAAAGGAACTTCTATTGAGTAAAAATAAATGATGGAGTGACAAGAAGGGAGCCGAGGGCAACGCGGTGATTTGGATAAAAATGGAATAATGGATGCCTTCTCCTCTAAGGTCAGCAGTTAAGATTTAGCCAAGGTCAGCAGTGACAAAATCATCACTAGAGTCTTGACCTCAATCTAGTTGCTGAAAACAGTATATTAACATTGTAAAACTGTTACGGCAGATGGCAATCCAGTCACCTCTCAGTAACAAATGCCTAACTACCCGTGTCCTTGGCTACAGGTGGACAAAAAGCCCACCCGAAGCATTTGCCGGGAGACCGTGTAGACGGGGGAGGCCCACAGCGTGAGTTCCCTCGTGCACACCTGCGGGGTGAAAACCACTGCCCACCTCGGGATTCCTACCTCACACTCTAAGATTGTTAAAGGGCTTTCAGGGCATCTGGCCCGTTAGTTCTTTATTTTCACTTTTGCCTGAGCTAACGGGCAAAAGGGCCAAGTCTGTCGGCATCCATCCCTCTCATTTCTCTTAACTCTGTTGGTCTGGATTACTGATAGCCCTTTTCTCTGCTACAACTTTGAAAGCAAATAGTTCAGATCTCACTCGTTTGAAGTGGATCATTGCAGATTCGATTTCTTGAAATACAGAACACCACAGAGCAACTCCTTAATAAGCTCCAGGGAGGAGAAACGGAGGGAAGCTTGGAAATGTGTCACCCAGCGTAAGAACAGAGGGTACATTTACAGAGAGACTGTGACCTGCCCAACACCAGGGAAACATAACCAAAAGTATTCCAAACAACATGGAGTACATTCCGTGGACTTGGCCTCGCTTACAAGAAAGGCCTCTTTGTTTGATTCAAGTTTAAGTCAGTGAAACTGCCAGTTAATAAAGGGGGTAAGAAAGTCCTTCAGGGAAGCCTTGGGGGCTACGGAGAAAAGCGGATTCAAAAGTACACGGAGAACGAGCTCCCTCAAAGGCATGCGGCTTTCTTAATGAAGTCGGGGGACCAACATATATTCCTGCGCCTGGGCGGCGGGCTCAGTGCACTTCCAGCCCCAGACGGCAGCGGGGCGAGCCGCCGCCGAGGGGGTCTGGAGGAAAGGATTTTCCGTCTTTGTCTCCTGGCCGGATTCCATCCGCTCACCGTGCAGCCTGTGGTTTGGCGTCGTGAGCCCGAGCCCTGAGTTCAAAGGGGTAACGCCAACCGTGCCCAACCTGCCTCTCACTGCAACACAGAGAACGAATGAAGCCTTATCTCTCTGTATTCAATTCATATTTTCTGAGAACCCACAAGATTCATCATACCTAACAGACGTTTCACGCTCATGGGAAAGTCTACAGTCCCAGCCCTCAAGGCAATCTCTTATAAATTTGATTAAAGCTGACTCACAGTCTGGATTCCGAAGCTGTTCAACCACAAGGCACCGGGAGAAACCACCTAGAGAAGCTCTGAAAAACACCCTCAGGGTCACCCTGGTGCCGTGGCTGGCCTATGGACTTCTGCCATGCACCTGGCTGGTGGGTCTATGCCATCTTTAGGTCCTTCTCTGTCTGCACCATGCTCCTGGCTTCCTGACCAAATGTGTCACTTCCGGCTTCCTCCCTTTGCCCGGACTGATATCCCAGACCCTGGACTTGCTTCTGTTTTTATCGTGTTGATCTTGGTAACTTCCCAGCTCCGGTGTCTTCTGAGGCTCTTCCTCAGTGGGGACAGGCGGCGCCCTGGGCTCTGCCTCCCTCCCCTCCTTCCCTGAGGACCACTCCCCTGCCTGTTGCCCATGTTGCATAGGACTAGACCTGGATCTTCACTCTGCTCAGCCCCTTAGGGCTGACATCATGTCTGCACGGTCTTCAGAGCTGGGAAACTCAGTATCTGCCTGGAATGGTGCCCCTCCTCGCAGGGGCCTCCCCCAGCCTCCCCAGGTCCCAGATGCTTTCAGAGCACCTTCCGCACAGTGAGTGACCTTGTTCTGTGCTGGAGGCGGCTCCTCCAACCTCAGATGATGGTATATGCGTCTCTGTGCCTTTTCTTCTGGACTGATCTATCTCATCTTCCAAACTTATGTTCTTGGCCCACTGCAAACCAGGGTCCCACACCCACCAGCACCAAATTCTCAGCACTAGACTTCAACACTGCCTTCCCTCTGGAAGCTCCCCTGAGTAACCAGAACCTCTAGGGGCAAAACACGCATGGGTCTGGAGGAGATGAGGCCGGTCAAGAAACAATTCATTACCAGTAGTTCCTTCCTCTGACTCAATGACATGTTTGAGCAGGGCTGTCCCCCTGCTCTCCTGCTTGGGTCATAAGGTGATTATGAGGTCAGAGGGCTCGAGTGAAGGCACCCTGGGAACCAGAACGCCCTGAGAAACGGAAGAAACCAGAACTGCTGTCAGCCAGGTGGAGGGTCCCACACCGGCGTCCTCACCTAGATCAGCAGGGCTGAGGCCACAGGCCGCAGCCCCCAGGCTACGTCTGTGCCGAGCCCCTCTCTGCTCCCCCAAACTCTGTCCTTGCCTCTGCCATCGCGAGCACTGCACCTTATTCCAAGCACTAGCTCCACGTGCAGACAGCATCTCATCAGTCCCTGCACACCCACAGTGCCTGACACACGGAAGGGACTTTACAAATGAAGAACGAACGCATATATGAACGAAGGTGTGGTTTCACACGCTGTGAGAAGCAGATGGAACGCTTTTACAAAGCAGCAATGATCAGGATGATGTCAGGCTCTCTCGAGCCTCTGCCCCAAGCCAAGACACGGTAGCCCTTACTTCAGCCCCTCCCCGGGACTCACCTGTACGGCTCCATGGTCCGAATGCCGTAGAACAACGCCTCCTCCAGCAGCCCGAGGTTGATGCAGGCGTCCATGGCACAGTCGAGCACCTTCAGCTGGTAGATGTTGATGTCAGGAAGCCGCTCTGCGTTGCTGCTCAGGGTCGTCTGGCACATGGCCAGAACCTGTTCCCACTCTGTTATTAACCTTAGTTAAGGATTCACTGTCTTCATCAAGGAAAAACAAAAGTAAAATGAGATTCTGAAAAGGCTGAAGAGCTCCCAGGCACAGGAGGGAAGGAAGCGTCCATTATTTTGCACAGATGAGCTGCCTGAAAACACACTTGAGAAACAAAAACATGTGAGTGGCGTCTCAGAGAAGGAAATTCTGTTTACATCAACAAACCATCTTCCAACCAAGCCTGTGCTTTGAGGGATTAGATTTCCAGAGAACCATTCTTCCTTCCTATTCCTACACGGATTCTCTTTAAACCTAGCCATGAAATAAATGCAGCTGTTTATTAAATGAGTTAAAGAGTAAGTTCAGTTTAAAATTGTTTACTCAGTTTCTGTTTCAAAAATGATCTGAAATGAAAGAAGCTTTAGAGAGACTCCTTTTAAAAAAGGAAGAGCTCATTTTTGCTTCTGTGTCATTTGAACCTTGGGCGTATAAGAAACCAAAAACACAACCCCAGGCACACACTAGGGGAAACAACTTAAAGAAATCCATTGCCAGTGGATCTCAAATTTAAGTTTTTTGATTATAAAACAAAAGTGATTCCAGTCTATGCTTAACCAAATAAAGGTATTCTTATCTAAAACCCCCAAAGTAAAAGATAAACATTAAGAACATGTGGCTTATGTACATAAATTGCAGGTAGGGGGAAAGGATGCTTTGAAAAGGAGGGGAGAAGACCCAATATTCACTTCAGAGCCACAATGACGTTCTGATTAACCGGAAGTCCATAACTTACTCTCATGGAGCCCAGTGCGACCTTACTTTTTAAAACTGACAAGGCAGTCAGAGCACTGAGGACGTGGTGCACGCAACACGCCTCGAGTCCTTCAGGTGAACTCCCTCAGAAGCACAGCTGCAGGTGGAGAGAAGGCAGGCCCCAGGGGCCTGACACAGTTTCTTCCCTTTGATGCTGTGTTAGGCAAGGCCGAGGCCTAGGAGGATGCTGGGCTGGGGCTGCCCGGCCCCGGCTCCTCTCTCACCTTCAACCTGTGTAGCTCCGAATTCATCTGCTTCCATAGGCTGGAATTCCACAGCGCGCAAGGTTTGCCGATTTACAGAAATGGCATAGCGTTGGACCGCAGATAAAGCTGGATTTAAATCTAAGCTAGTTCTGTCACTGGTCAGATTTGAGGTTCTGAGGACGTCACCTGTGCTTTGAAGTAGGCCAGAAATAAAAATGCCTAATGTCGCTGTAAGAATTAAATAAGATACCGTAGGTAAAGTTTTTAAAAACGCTTCAGGTCTTCTCTCCTGAGCCAGGCAGAATTGTGTACCTGGGACACAGTGGGAGAACATTTAGTGTCTTGCACAAGATCATACTGCACAAATATCAGTGCCTTCCACCTCCTTTTACTGTATCATGACCTCCGAGCGTGACCAGCTTAAGGAAGACGGTTCAGTGGAGTAAGGCTGATGGCATTTCCCCGCCATACACCCACACCCTGCCCGACTCTCACACAGCCCAGGGCTCTCCGCCCCGCCTCCAACTCAAAGCCTCTTCCTCAGGTCCTAACACAGCATCCCCCGTCCTGGACAGATGGCCCACCTGTCCTTTGCCCTCCCTCCGGCAAAATCTACCTTTTCCACAGTTCAGACTCGCAGGGCACTGCTTTCCAACACATCAGTGAACACTTTTGATAAACCAATCAAGCCACTTGCGTGAGTGAGAGCTCCTATTTTTAAATTAACCCTTGCAGGAAATATATCTTTCTTTCAGCGGGGGCCTCTGGTGGCATGATACCTTACCCCACAGGCCCGACTTCCTGGTTAGAACTACAGGCCCCCTAACACATGGCTGAGGGCCTTTCTGTACATAACACTCTGTAATTTTAGGACGAGTCCTGTCTCTGAGGAGTTGTCTCTGGTCTCGGAAGAGGCACATTTATTGAAGAAAAGTGACTTGATGACTTTCTGTGGTATCCACCTGACGTGCATGTTTGAAGTTTGCGGCATGTGGCCCCCAGAGGCTGGGGGAAGCAGAATCTTAGGCAACGCACTGGTTTCGTAACAGACCGCCAGGCTAGCCTCTGTGGCTTTTCATCCTAGGATTAGATATTTGACGGATCGTCAGGAGGAATGCCTGTCTCTTACACAATGCCAGACATTTCTGTGGCAAGACTTTGACTCTATTTTAACATCACGTTGCATGACCTCCATAATTATTTGCCTGTTCATTTACATATGCTCCAACTCATTTTAAAGAGGTTTGAGGTGACAAGCCTTAGAAGTAAAAACCAGATGCAGCCGCTGACAGGAATACATCTACTTTCTCCCCCAGCAAGCTGGGAGGGACCACAGGACAACTTCCCTTCGAAACACTGGCAGCAGTCACCTGGCAAACAAGGCAAATCTTTCCTGTAAAACACATCAGTGAGCAAAAAAATGGAATAATTTTAACTAAGAGGCTTTTCTCCCAAGCTAATGCTGACCTGTATTTGCATTTTCTGGGTGTTTACCACAAGTCACTCTGCTCCAGTGAGGGGAGCAGGGAAGACAGCCCACCCAAAGAGAACAGACTATGGATGACAGAACAGGCACCTTTCTGCAGACTTTTCCATGACCATAAGACGACTGGGGGAAAAGAGAAAGGGGAACACAGTGAATCCACTTGGGAGTTAATCAACTCCTTGAGACTCAAAGGCTGAAAGACCACGGGGTCTTACAATCCTCCAGGGCTTACGGTCCTCCTGAGGTCCCCTCACTATTTACGCCAAGAAAATGTATTGTGAAGCAAATCCCATTGCCATTGCAGTCATGGTTGACTACAGTCATTAAATTATAAGGATTCCAAGTTATACTTTTTAGAGATGTAGGTTACGGGAGGAAGGGAATCCAGAAATCTGCTACCTTGTACGTATAAAGAGAGTACTACTTACTGTCCCACTAATCCTGCCTATAAATTTGGATTATCATCTAATGGTGGAGAGGAATTCATGCTGACCTTACCATATCTTCCTTAGCCATTACTGAAATTGTTGGCTGGGGTCAGGGATGTAACCTATGACCACGGAACAGAATGAAGCTCTCTGGCTCGTGGAGAGGTCAAACCCTGGACATGGATTCATTAATACTAGGCTCCAACCAGTAAGGAAGCAATCCTACAAAACAACTCAATGCACAGGTAAAAGGATACTCCAATGTGCCTTCAGTTCTTCAATTTTTTTCAGGGATTCTTGAACTTCCTTCCACACTTGTTCATCACCAGTTAGCATATCAGCATCCTGCTCAGGCCAAATGAAAAGAACAGAGGAAGACAAATTCCTCAATTAAAAAATGGGCAAAGGATCTGAATAGATATTTCTCCAGAGAAGATATACAGATGGCCAATAAACACATGAAAAGATGCTCAATATTATTGGCCATCGGGGAAATGCAAATCAAAACTACAAGGAGATATCATTTCATAACTAGGATGGTTATAATCAAAAAGATAATAACAAATGTTGGGAAGGTTGTGGAAAAACTGGAAGCCTCATGCATTACTGGTAGGAATGTAAAATGGTGCAGCCACTTTGGAAAACAGTTTGGCAGTTATTCTAAAAGTTAAACAGAGTTACTATACAATAATTCCACTCCATAGATGTATATGCAATAAAAATG
This sequence comes from Grampus griseus, assembly GCF_964374135.1. Taxonomy (NCBI): domain Eukaryota; kingdom Metazoa; phylum Chordata; class Mammalia; order Artiodactyla; family Delphinidae; genus Grampus; species Grampus griseus. The sequence continues at coordinate 25,329,538 of NC_139017.1, read as the reverse complement.
CGGATATATGTTCACATGAAAACTTGTGCATAAATGTTCACAGCAGCATTATTCATAATAGCAAATAAAGTAGAAACAACCCAAATGTCCATCAACCAATGAATGGATAAACAAAATGTGGTATAGCCATACAATGGAATATTAGTTGACAATAAAAAGAAATGAAGTACTGGGCTTCCCTGGTGGCGCAGTGGTTAAGAATCTGCCTGCCAATGCAGGGGACAAGGGTTCAAGCCCTGGTCTGGGAACTTCCCACATGCCACGGAGCAACGAAGCCCGTGCGCCACAACTACTGAGCCTGTGCTCTAGAGCCCGCGAGCCACAACTAGGGAAGCCCACATGCCTAGAGCCCGTGCTACACAACAAGAGAAGCCAACGCAATGAGAAGCCCACGCACCTCAATGAAGAGTAGCCCCCGCTGCCGCAACTAGAGAAAGCACGCACACAGCAAGGAAGACCCAACACAGCCAAAAATAAATAAATTAAATAAATTTTTTTAAAAAAACAAATGAAGTACTAATACATGCTACAACATGGATGAACCTTAAAAAACATCATGCTTAGTGAAAGAAGCCAGTCATAAAGGACCATATATTGTATGATTCCACCCATATGAAATGCTCAGAATAGATAAATCCACAGAGACAGGAAAGTAGATTAGTAAATGGCTAGGGCAGGGGGTGGTGGGTAGGGAGAACGGGGGAGTGACTACTAATGAGTTTTATGGGGGTGATAAAAATATTCTAAAATCAATCATGTTGATGATTCCATAACTCTTTGAATACATGAAAAGCTATTGAATTGTACACTTTAACTGATTGAATTGTACCATATGTGAATTATATCTCAATAAAGCTTACATACATACATATATGTATGTATGTATTTATCAGGAAGGGGAACAGAGGCAAGAGAAAGAATCATTTGTCAGGAGACCCATGGATAACACTTTAAAAAAAATTTTTTATTTATTTATTTATTTTTGGCTGCATCAGGTCTTCGTTGCTGCACGCGGGCTTTCTCTAGTTGCGGCCAGTGGGGGCTACTCTTCGTTGCGGGGCATGGGCTTCTCATTGCGGTGGCTTCTTCTGTTGCGGAGCACAGGCTCTAGGTGCACGAGCTTCAGTAGTTGTGGCACCCGGGCTCAGTAGTTGTGGCTCACGGGCTTAGTGACCCCGTGGCATGTGGGATCTTCCTGGACCAGGGCTCGAACCCGTGTCCCCTGCATTGGCAGGCGGATTCTTAACCACTGCGCCCCCAGAGAAGTCCCTACACTTCAATCAAATATTGAGTTATCAATCAAAATGAAGTAAGGTAAAAGATGAGCGTAACTACACCCACGTGAACCAATGTTGACTTCTGCAAAAACTAAAGCAAAACAACTTAAAAAGCAATTCAAAATGAAGGTAGGAGTTACCATTTATTCATTGTCTGTCTTCCTACTGAGTCCTCTATTTTTCCTGTATGTCCACATTTCAAGAGCTCAGTAGCCACGTGTGGCTGTGGCTACCATATTGGGCAGCGCAGACAGAGAACAGTTCTATCATCACAGGAAGTTCTACTGGATGGCACTGCGTTAAAGAGGCTAACCAAAGGGTAAGAAATTCTCATCAGACGCTACTCAAAACCATGTGTTCCATATCCACTAGATTCTCAGGAGATGTCAGGGAGAAGAACCATTCTAGAAAGTGATATCAAATCACAGCCACTGTGGGGTGATGGTAAAGGTGAGGGAGGGAAGACTTTTTCAAACTATATGTATCTCCCTGGAGATTCTTACATGCCTACTAGGGGAGGTTTATAGAATGACCCCTGTGAGAACCACTGCCAGAGTAAGCCCTATGTTACTGGTGGGAAGATACATGTCACTCAAGTGTGCCAGGGCAGAAAAGAAGGAGGGCCACCAAGTACCACAGAAAAGAGATCTCAAGAACGGGAGAGGCAGTGGGTGTGTGTAGGAGGAAATGTGTGCATTTGTGTGAGTGTGTCTGTGTGACAGGGCTTTATGAGTCTCTGTGTACATGTGTTGTACATATGTGTAATATAATAGGGTGGTTTTTAAAAAGACACCATAAGTGGACCCTACTTCTTCTAGGAAATTCCAAGTAAGAACCTAGTGTTTTGTGTGTATAAGAAGGAAATAAAAATCACTTGCGTTTAAAAGGTTAAACATCAATCTCCCTCCAAATACCTGCTCTAAGTCCATCTCCGTCTCCTGAAGCCACAGTCCCACCATATCACAAAAGCCTTTAGAAACTTCCTAGTGCCTCCCAGTTGAAGCCCCCATATTAAAACTTGACAACCATTCGACAGAGAAATTAAAACCTTTAAAGACAAGCAAAAGTTAAGAGAATTCAGCACCACCAAATCAGCTTTACAACAAATGCTAAAGGAACTTCTCCAGGCAGGAAACACAAGAGAAGGAAAAGTCCTACATAAACAAACCCAAAACAATTAAGAAAACGGTAACAGGAACATACATATTGATAATTACCTTCAATGTAAATGGGTTAAATGCTCCAATCAAAAGAGACAGACTGGCTGAATGGATACAAAAACAAGACCCATATATATGCTGTCTACAAGAGACCCACTTCAGACATAGGAACACATACAGACTGAAGTGAGGAGATGGAAAAAGATATGCCATGCAAATGGAAGCCAAAAGAAAACTGGAGCAGCAATTCTCATATCAAACAAAACAGACTTTAAAATAAAGACTATTACAAGAGACAAAGAAGGACACTACATAATGATCAAGGGATCAATCCAAGAAGAAGATATAACAATTGTAAACAGTTATGCACCCAACACAGGAGCACCTCTATACATAAGCCAAATGCTAAAAGCCATAAAAGGGGGAATCGACAGTAACACAATAACAGTAGGGACCGTTAACACCTCACGTTCACCAATGGAGAGATCATCCAAAATGAAAATAAATAAGGAAACACAAGCTTTAAATGACACATTAGACAAGATGGACTTAATTGATATTTATAGGACATTCCATCCAAAAAACAACAGAATACACTTTCTTCTCAAGTGCTCATGGAACAAGCTCCAGGATAGATCATATCTTGGGGCACAAACCAGGCCTCGGTAAATTTAAGAAAACTGAAATCATATCAAGTATATTTTCCAACCACAATGCTATGAGACTAGATGTCAATTACAGGAAAAAAAACTGAAAAAAACACAAACACATGGAGGCTAAACAATACATTACTACATAACCAAAAGATCACAGAAGAAATTAAAGAGGAAATCAAAAAATACCTAGAAACAAAAGACAATGAAAACACGACGACCCAAAACCTATGGGATGCAGCAAAAACAGTTCTAAGAGGGAAGTTTATAGCAATACAATCCTACCTCAAGAAACAAGAAAAATCTCAAATAAACAACCTAACCTTACACCTAAAGTAACTAGAGAAAGAAGAACAAATAACCCCAAAGTTAGCAGAAGGAAAGAAATCATAAAGATCAGATCAGAAATAAATGAAAAAGAAATGAAGGAAACAATAGCAAACATCAATAAAACTAAAAGCTGGTTCTTTGAGAAGATAAACAAAATTGATAAACCATTAGCCAGACTCATCACAAAAAAACGGGAGAAAACTCAAATCAACAGAATTAGAAATGAAAAAGGAGAAGTAACCACTGACATGGCAGAAATACAAAGGATCATGAGAGATTACTACAAGCAACTCTATGCCAATAAAATGGACAACCTGGAAGAAATGGACAAATTCTTAGAAATGCACAACCTTCCAAGACTGAACCAGGAAGAAATAGAAAATATAGCAGATCAATCACAAGCAATGAAATTGAAACTGTGATTAAAAATCTTCCAACAAACAAAAGCCCAGGACCAGATGGCTTCACAGGCGAGTTCAATCAAACATTTAGAGAAGAGCTAACACCTATCCTGCTCCAACTCTTCCAAAACATAGCAGAGGAAGGAACACTCCCAAACTCACTCTACGAGGCCACCATCACCCTGATATCAAAACCAGACATAGATGTCACAAAAAGAGAAAACTACAGGCCAATAACACTGATGAACACAGATGCAAAAATCCTCAACAAAATACTAGCAAACAGAATCCAACAACACATTAAAAGCATCATACACCATGATCAAGAGGGGTTTATCCCAGGAATGCAAGGATTCTTCAATATATGCAAATCAATCAATGTGATACACCATATTAACAAATTGAAGGAGAAAAACCATATGATCATCTCAATAGATGCAGAAAAAGCTTCTGACAAAATTCAACACCCATTTATGATAAAAACTCTCCAGAAGGTAGGCATAGAGGGAACATACCTCAACATAATAAAGGCCATATATGACAAACCCACAGCCAACACTGTTCTCAATGGTGAAAAACTGAAACCATTTCCTCTAAGATCAGGAAGAAGACAAAGTTCCCCACTCTCACCACTATTATTCAACATAGTTTTGGAAGTCCTAAGCATGGCAATAAGAGAAGAAAAAGAAATAAAATGAATCCAAATCAGAAAAGAAGTAAAACTGTCACTGCTTGCAGATGACATGATACTACACATAGAGAATCCTAAAGATGCTACCAGAAAACAGCTAGAGCTAGTCAATGAATTTGGTAAAGTAGCAGGATACAAAATTAATTCACAGAAATCTCTTGCATTCCTATACACCAACAATGAAAAATCTGAAAGAGAAATTAAGGAAACACTCCCATTTACCACTGCAACTAAAAGAATAAAATACCTAGGAATAAAGCTACCTAAGGAGACAAAAGACCTGTGCACAGAAAACTATAAGACACTGAATAAAGAAATTAAAGATGATACAAATGGATGGAAAGATATACCATGTTCTTGGATTTCACAATCAACATTGTGTAAATTACTATACTACCCAAAGCAATCTACAGATTCAATGCAATCCCTGTCAAACTACCAATGGCATTTTTCACAGAACTAGAACAAAAACTTCCACAATTTGTATGGAAACACAAAAGACCCCGAATAGCCAAAGCAATCTTGAGAAAGAAAAACGGAGCTGGAGGAATTAGGCTCGCTGACTTCAGACTAAACTACAAAGCTACAGTAATGAAGACAGTATGGTACTGGCACAAAAACAGAAATATAGATCAAGGGAACAAGACAGAAAGCCCAGAGATAAACTCATGCACATATGGGCACCTTATCTTTGATAAAGGAGGCAAGAATATACAGTGGAGAAAAGACAGCCTCTTCAATAAGTGGTGCTGGGACAGCTACATGTAAAAGAATGAAATTAGAACACTTCCTAACCACGTGCACAAAAATAAACTCCAAATGGATTAAAGACCTAAATGTAAGGCCAGACACTGTAAAACTCTTAGAGGAAGACATAGGGAGAACATTCTATGACATAAATCACAGCAAGATCCTTTTTGACCCACCTCCTGGAGTAATGAAAATAAAAACAAAAGTAAACAAATGGGACCTAATTAAACTTAAAAGCTTTTGCACAGCAAAGGAAACTATAAAGAAGAAGAAAAGACAATGGGAGAAAATATTTGCAAACGAAGCAACTGACAAAGGATTAATCTCCAAAATATACAAGCAGCTAATGCAGCTCAATATCAAAAAAACAAACGACTCAATCCAAAAATGGGCAGAAGACCTAAACAGATATTTCTTCAAAGAAGATATACACAGATTGCTAAGAAACACATAAAAGGATGCTCAACATCACTAATCATCAGAGAAATGAAAATCAAAATTACAATGAGGTATCACCTCACACCAGTCAGAATGGCCATCATCAAAAAATCTACAAACAATAAATGCTGGAGAGGGTGTGGAGAAAAGGGAACCCTCTTGCACTGTTGGTGGGAATGTAAATTGATACAGCCACCATGGAGAACAGTAGGCAGGTTCCTTAAGAAACTAAAAATAGAACTACCATATGACCCAGCAATCCCACTACTGGGCATATACCCTGAGAAAACCATAATTCAAAAAGAGACGTGTACCACAATGTTCATTGCAGCACTATTTACAATAGCCAAAACACAGAAGCAACCTAAGTGTCCATTGACAGATGAATGGATAAAGAAGATGTGGCACATATATACAATGGAATATTACTCAGCCATAAAAAGAAATGAAACTGAGTTATTTGTAGTGAGGTGGATGGACCTAGAGTCTGTCATACAGAGTGAAGTCAGAAAAAGAAAAACAAATACCGTATGCTAACACACAAATATGGAATCTAAAAAAAAAAAAAGGTTCTCATGAACCTAGGGGCTGGACAGGAATAAAGATGCAGATGTAGAGAATGGATTTGAGGTCATGGGGAGGGGGAAGGGTAAGCTGGGATGAAGTGAGAGAGAGGCACTGACATATATACACTACCAAACGTAAAATAGATAGTGGGAAGCAGCTGCATAGCACAGGGAGATCAGCTCGGTGCTTTGTGACCACCTAGAGGGGTGGGATAGGGAGGGTGGGAGGGAGACACAAGAGGGAGGGGATATGGGGATGTACGTATACATATAGCTGATTCACTTTGTTATACAGAACACACCATTGTAAAGCAATGATACTCCAAAAAAGATGTAAAAAAAAAAAATCTTGACAACCATGGCCATTCTTGATTAAATTTTTGTTTTATATTTCACTACTGGCAGCTCAAACCTTTTGCTCTAGGCAAAATATCTCCCTTGTTAGACTCTATGGTAGGCAGACACATGCAGCCCCAAAGATGTCCATGTCCTGATCCCCAGAACCTGTGAATATGTTAGCATACATGGCAAAGGCAAATTAAGTTGACAGTGGCATTCAGACTGTTGGTCAGCTGACCTTAAAATTAAGAGACTGCGGCTTCCCTGGTGGCGCAGCGGTTGAGAGTCCGCCTGCCGATGCAGGGGACGCGGGTTCGTGCCCCGGTCCGGGAAGATCCCACATGCCGCGGAGAGGCTGGGCCCGTGAGCCATGGCCACTGAGCCTGTGCGTCCGGAGCCTGTGCTCCACAACGGGAGAGGCCACAACAGTGAGGGGCCCGCGTACCGCAAAAAAAAAAAAAATTAAGAGACTGTCCTGGACTACGTACGTGGGCCCAGTGGAATCACAAGGTTCCTTAAAAGTGGAAAGAGGCAGAAGAGAAGGTCAGAGCAATGTGATGTGAGGAGGACTTAACCTGCCTTTGCTGGCCTTGAAGACAGAGGAAGGGACCCACAGAGGAAAGAGTACAGGCAGCCTGCCGAAGCTGGAGAAGGCAGGGAAACGGATTCTCTCCTGGAGCCTCCAGAAAGAACGTAGCCCTGGCAAGACTTTGATTTTAGCCCAGCGAGGCCTGTGTGAGGCTTCTGACCTCCAGCACTGTAGATAATAAGTGTGTGTTAAGTCACTAATTTTATGATAACTGTTACGGCTGCCATAGGAAACTAATACAGTCCCTAACATGCTTCTGCTCTTCTGGCCACTGGGACTTGGTACATGACCCTCCTGGTACCTGAAGTTAATTAATTCCATCACTCATCTATTCAATTAAAATCTACTGGGTGCCAACTGGGCATTGTTCTAGGCACTGAGGATAGAGCAGTGAAGACATCAGACAGTCACAGCGTTTACGCTGAAGAGGGAGAAGGAGAATGGGTTGACAGAAAACACACACACAGACACAGACACAGACACATACACACAAATTATATTTGTCAGAGGGAAAAACAAATAAACAGGGAAGAGGGATGGGGAGTACTAGTCCCAGGGAGTTTAGCGCGATCGGGGAAGCCATCGCTGAGATGACTTAGAGGTGAAGGGGTGAAGGAGCAGAGGTAAGAGTTCTAGGAAGAGGGAACAGCAAGTCTTGAGGTGCAGAGGCAGGAACAGGCCTGCATGTTCCAGGAACAGCAAGGAGGCTGGTGTGGATAGAGGTCCTGGGCTGTCGTCTGAGCACCATGTCATATTGTCCCCATTTCAACAGTAATATAGGTGTCATTCTTCTTTGATCCTGCCTCTCCCAAATACCTACCACAGAACCATGTATGTAACAAAAGCTCAGTTAAGTGTCTGTAGAATGGATTTGGAAGAAGAAACTGACATTTATTTGATCATGATGTGGATGACTCTTGTATGTATCTCAATTATTCCTCACAACATCCTTGTAGGGCATCAATGCCCACCATTAACAAACGAGGCACAAGACAGTCTTAAAGCTTAAGTAACGGTTACAAATGTCCTTATGCCCCTAACTGCCAGGGGTAAGATTCAAATTCAAGTCTGTCTGGCTCTGGAGCCCGTGCTCTTTCTACTGTCTTCGTGTTGAATTTGAATTTGTCTTTCTCCTAGGCTTGCTTGAAAGGTGAAACTCATGTTCGTGAGACAGTTAAATTCAACACATACTCAACTCATGGCCCCTATGATCTTCCTAGTCTTAGCACTTGGAAAACGGCAATAAAATCCTCCAACGTGGAACCCACAGTGGAACTTGCATTCTTCCACCAAGCGGAGTGAGACCATGGCCCAAGGCAGAGCAATTTCATATGGGAATTATATTCACAAGGAAATCCCCACCATTATCTAATTAGCTGTTTTTGGGGTTGAGCCTAAGGCTTTATTTACTTAACAGAAGAGCAGGCAAGCTTTGAAATTGTTTCCAAACATTCAGAAACAATAGCTCTTGGGAGCACTTTATACTGGAGCTAGACAAAGCTACATTCACTCACAGCTAGCCATCCACGCCAGGAGTGTTTCACCAAGGTGATAGTCTCCACTCGCAGGTTCCCAGCGCACCTTACCTCACTGCCATGTCCTGACCCTCCCGTTCCATTTTGTCACTTCTTCTGTAACGGTCCCTATAATGGGGTCTACCTCCCCTCTTCCCACACCAACCAGGTAAGAGGAGACCATTCACAGGGGTATGTGTGTGTGTGTGTGTGTGTGTATGTGTGTGTGTAATATATATACACAAACAGAGAAACTACTTAGGGAAGCATAAATTAAATCTTCTAATTTTTCAATTTGCAAATATAAGAGTAAATGAGTGTGCTCTTTTTCACAGTCCCTGACGTATGAAATTAGTAAATTTATTTCATTATTTCTTATCCAAACGTACCCAAGATGCTTGCTATCATTTAGGGAAAGAATTCCTTTTTGAACTTCAGCTTTACTATGTAAAAGGAGCTTGAATAGGTGAGTCCTGAAATTTGTTTTCAGTAGGGGGAGAACATTATATATATAAAATAAAATGTACTATTGCTGAGTTTTCTACAAACGATCAACATAATTTGGACTCTAAGCAGAAGGGTTCCTGAGAAGGTTCACTCTGCTGGGAAATGATGAAGAGAATGAGGAGCCAACAACAGCACCTCTGTCCTGAGCCCTGTGTGTCCCTGGCAAGGCCTCCTTTGTCTGTCCTCAGCTTCCCCACTGGTAAAATGAGAAGGTGGTCTCATGGCCACTTGAGCCTGGAGCAGTGCACAGCTAGTTCGGCTCTACTTCTGGTGACCACTCCCTCGCACAGCTCCAGTAGAGTCCTTAAAAAGTGTGTCTTCATTTTAAACAACAAACACATGGAAGTAGCTCATCTAAGGCAGGACTGTGCAAGCTGTTCTCAGAATCTTGGCAGGAAGGAGTCTTCCTTCTCCCTTCGACCACTCAAGCTCCTTTACCTGTCCCACCCCCCCCCGTGGCCAGGTGCAAACTCCCCACAACTGCAGTCATTGCTCTTGACACTTGATTCCTTCTCATTCGCCCCCTTTCTTTCCTCTCGCAGCCCCCCACCCTGCCCGAGTCTGACCCATCCCCGGCTCCATCTTACTGCCAATACACCTATTCTTCCAAGTGCAATCCTTTCCCTCTGGATTCTGTCAGGACTAGGATTGCAGTTTCCTGCTCTTTTCTTGGATCTCTATTTCCAATCATTTCTCCCGCTTCCTTCCCATTTGTCCCTTTTGGACACAGTGTCGAATGTTCTCGATCAGGAAATGTTGTCTATCCGCCCTCCTGAGACACCACAGCCACTCTGCAAACCTCTCTCTTAGCACCAAGCTGTCTTTAATGATCTACTGTTTCCTCAACTAGCTCAGAACTCCTTGAGGGACCACCTAATCAGAACTATTCCCAGTGCCATCGTGGCAAGTTACTCAGTAAATGTTTGGGGGCAAAGCAGATGAACGTAGGGAGAGGAGTGATCTTCTACGATCCATAGGTAACAGCACTGTAAGAATAAAATACCGAAATTCCACAACAACAAAGACGATCTCAGCCAAGGAAACAGAAGATTGTTCTCTTCACTCCATACTCCTATCTTGTTGCTAATATTACTATATCATGATTATGTTGGAAAATGATGTGTTCTCAGTGTAACTGTTGGTATTTACCAAATGCCCAGATACTGGTCTAGAACCTAAAGGTGACTGCTACCCACAGCATAAGAAATCCCACGCAAGCTCAGGACCCGTGCTGTGGGACAGCAGCATCAAGGCTGCCTGGGAGGGAGCTCTGTTCACTCCCCTGGCTTCTATCTCCCACATCATCCTGAGCTTCCTGCCACTCACCTGGCGGAGGTCCCTGCCCCCAACTACCTGTGGATGGATCAGTGAGGCCATCTAAGTTCCCCCATACATGGCTGCTAAATAAATACCCTAACTTTATTCCCTTAAGAGTAAAAAATAGGTACCAGATGATATGAGATACTCCACTACGTCAAAGGGTGTCCGTCCACACAATTACATTCAATTGGTCAAATGCTTCCTCTAGGTTTCAAAGTAGAAGCATCCCTGCCAGGTGCCAGTGGTTATTGTTAGAATTAGAAATCTGAGTTTCTTCAATAGGGCAAGGTTGGAATCCAGCAAGACTGGTTGACCACATCCTTGGGAAAGTGACCAGTGGCTCTATCAGGCTCAAACATTAGATGCAGCCATCCAGATCTACTTTGCATCTGGAACATTTAAACATATGTGATCACTTGGCTCACAAGTGTTTGATGTTGAAACTCTTGCACTGGGTTAATTTCAGATGGTTCACATTAAGAGGAAAAGGAGAAAGGCAATCTGCTTTCCAGTACTTCCTGTTACCCAATCCTCATGCAAACTCTAATTAGATTGGATTGGAGAGAGATGAGTACAGGCTAGGAAATAAAATTACTGAACACATAAACTTCTCCAGTAATTCAATAATTCTAGTGTCTTAAGAGGAGGTTTTTTTGTGTTTTGTTTCGTTCTGTTTCTAAAGTAAAATGAAGTTCAAATATAGTGTCTGCACTTCAGAGAGAGATGGGGAAGTCCTGAAATTCAAAATTATGAGGCAAACAAAGTACAATTTGCAGTGCTTTTGACCGAGGTACTCTAGTTCATGGATAATATACTGGGAACTAATAGATTAATATACAACATCATTGAAAAACCTTATGATTCACAGGAAACATCTCTGCTGGAACCAATTTCCACCTCCTCTGGAAAAAACTGAAAACATTTCAGATTTAACTTGAGGGGGAAAGCAGCTCTCCCATAAAGTGGAAAAAACAGTGGTTAAAAATAGAGCATTCACTATTATATCAACCACAAACCAATCAAGGGGCATTATGGACAGGGAAGAAGAATGTTCTCTCAAGGAAGCAGGTACAACTTGCAGAACGTCTACTTGGCAATTAAGCAACGGTACACAATAATTAGAACTTAGTGAAAGGAACACTGGATTTGGTCCTAAAGTGAATCTCTGCTCCATAGCTGTGTGATCTTGGCCAGATACTTAACCTCCCTGAAGCTAAGATTTTCAGCAGTAATAATTCTGCATAGATGCACTTTCTAACCCATTACCTTTGCACCCTCTAGAAGCACTAATGTCATGAACGGCATAGTGGCCCGAGTTTTCAATTACCATCCTAGAGGGCAGGGGTCTGACTGGAGTCTGCTTTGTTTGGTGGGAGGGAGAAAAACAGGCTCATCCTAATATTAGGAAGAGGAGCAAATTACAACGTAATCAAGAACCACTCGGCCATGCCCTGCATCTCTGCATATTTCATTCCCCCTGCCTGGAAGGCTCTTCCTCAACCGAGTCATCCAGACAAACTTCTCTCGCGCACCAAAACCCTCCAGTCTTCACAGGCACGATCTGTCGCGTACCTTCCACTGGGCTCCCTGATAACTGTAGCAATGGGTCACACTGATGCAGATGGATGCCATCCAGATGCAGATGGAGGGCAATCACCTTGCAAAGGTTCTTCCTTTCACCTACTTCATAAAATGGTGAAATCTCAATGCCTGCGAGTGATGTGCACAAACAGTCTACAGCAGGGCTCAAAACTCTGGTCTCCAAGAGCTCGAAGGAAGCTCCAGCCTCCTGCCCCCTCGCAGCCCCCGAGCTGGCTGACCCCAGACTAGATGTCTTCTTCTCAGGCTGGCAAGCCTTCTCCAGACAGCCATCCTGTCACTGCCTTGGATCCGGGGAGGAGCATTTGGGCAACACGTAGCACTAAAGCCCAGTCCAAACAAGTGCTGATGCTGTGGGGGGGGGGGGGGCGGTTCACGAAACCACCTGGGCCCCCAGCGGTGCTGTTTCTCTTCACCACCACTGAACTTTCCGTTCCCGCTGCAGCTGTCAGCATTTGTCAATGCCCATCGAACTTGACTCCTCAGGACTCTACCGCAAGGCCATACACTGGAACCAACTGCGGGGTCAAGGTTAAATGTCCAGGAACACGGAATTGCCAGCAGGAAGGGGAATGCCCCTTCAGGGATTCTAGGAAAGTGACCAAAGCCTTGAGTGTGACTGAGAACCATCAAAGGCCTTTCCCGGCTACGACCTCAACACCTCCCCTTCCTCTGTGCTGGGTATTCCCAAAGCAGTGACTAAAACTCCTTCTCCGAGAATGAAGCTCATTTGCTTATATGAAATCAGGTCCATGTAGAGGAAATAAAAAGCAGTTGGCATCCACACACTCGGCGGAGTTTGAAAGACTATCCGTGTCCGTGGTGTTTGCTGGAAATCTGCCTTTAGTGCAACAGTGTGTGGGTCCGCGTGACCGGCTGATATGCAAAGGCAGGTGAAGATTAAACGAAGACGCTGAGGCAGCAGACACTTCCCACCACCCTCCTCTGCGAGAAAGACATGTTCCTGAGAATACAGAATGGGCTTATACGCAGCAGAAGGCTACTGGCTCTGTTTGCAGAAGCACATTTAAGGAGAATTTGTCGCAACTCCCAGCAGAGTCCTGCGGATCTTGTGTAAACACCACAAGGTGGAAGGTTTGAGACTAGGAAAAATGCAAATATTTTACAGGAAAAATTGTTCTAATGGCAACCCTCATTAAGGCAAAGTATACCCTCAAATTTCAGGGCAGGTTTTGTTTTAATGGAGATGCAAACCACAGCCCTCATCTCCTCCTGCCTCTCACGCCTCCACTTCATCGTTCCTTCTTTGGGAACAGCTGCTTTCACTTTCCTCTGAAAACACAGAGGAAAGTGCTTGGAACCGCAGCAGAACAGTTTCAAGTTAGGTATAAGGGGCAGTGTTCTGAGTGCGACGGTTAGCATGACCTGGACGTCGTTCCTGCAGAGACATTTATAAATAGGATGAACAACAGCAGGATGTGGGTTCTCTGCTTGTGGCATATGGGAGTGTGTGACAGGCAGCATCGTGAAATGGAAATAAGGAGGCTGGAGCCCCAAGCCCAGCTCTGCTGCTGGCCTGCTGTGTGCCCTGTAGGCTAACAATGCCTCCTGGCTCAGCTACCCCAGGTGAGAACCTGATTAAGGTTACCATGGAGATGGAAACGAATCCTTCCACTCCATTAGTCACCTGTGTATATAGTGTCTGCTGTGCGGGAAGAGAGACCTGAAATTCTGATGGGAGAGACTCTGGAATCTGTGGTTGTGCAATAGACTGCAAACACCTTCATTCTATTTTAAGCTGATTTTTCTCATGTATAAAATACACCAGTCAGAGCAGAGAGAGTATGCAGAGGACGGAACAAAGACTAGACCCAGCCCAGTCCTGCACTCTGCCAACCAAAGAACTTGACAATGATTATTTAACCCACACATCTCCTCGAATGCTTGCATGTATAATGACTAGAGTGGGCAACTTTCCAAACTCACACGAGAATATGGTATTTGCTTATCTGCTAAAGCAAGCACATCAGATTATTTAATCTGTGGTCTCAAACTGAGGGACTACTAGTTTAGTTGGGGTCCACGCTAACGATTTCAGATAATGAGTCCTGGACAGAAGTCTAGACGTGCTTTTTTAGGAGGTAATCGTAAGCGTAACCAAAGGAAATTATTTAATGTGACATCAGAATCTGTCCCTTAACACCAGTGAAGGCCATTTCTGTAGCTTCCCCTACCTTTTCATAGCTGGCTTGCACCAGCCCTTCGCCAGTTCTTACCAATACCCTGTAAGGAAGCACTGAAATCCACAGACCATGTGCCAGATGGGCAAAAAGTTCAAAAGAAATATGTCCCGGTTTGAGGGAAGAATTATCTCTAATATCTCAGTCATATTTTCAAAAAGAAAGCGCTCAGGATTGCATTGGTCTCTCAGAGGAGAAACACCGGTGCTACTCCAGTTATTCTAAAACAATTCTGTCATCTGTGAATTAATCCACACAGAGCTCTGTTCCTGGAAGCTGGCGGGAGCAGGGGGGGAGGGTCATTCCAGAGCGCATCACTCATAAGCTGAGGGTCTGGCAGGGAGACCACTCCTTCTAAGGTCTGGGAGAGGAGGTGACCAAATTCCACGGTTCAGCTCTTTTTTGGCCCCACCTCGTACCCATGAGAGACCCTGCACAAAGTCACCAGGACTCAGATGCTCTTCCTGGCAACTGTGCAGGCCGTGGAAGTGAAGTCCTGGCCGAGGGCTCGGTGAGCGTTCCCTGGCGCCCCACCAACAGAAAGCACACGTCTGCATTTTATATTCCAGGAAACTCCAGTCTGGCCCTCAGCCAGGGGACCTTTTTATAATGTCAAAGATAAAAGCACTGGCTATGTTTGGTGCCCTGCCTCCACCTCCATTCTCTTGTAACCATGTCAGAAACCAAGCAGGCATTACTGTTAACAGAGCCTTCCAGACAAAAGTCTGATGGAGCTTCATAAACATTACCAGATGATGATCAGAGATGTCCCCACTTCACAGGAAGAGAAAGAGGTACAGGAAGGGGCAAGTGATTTCACGGAGGGCCTGCTGGAAATCCTGGGGAGAACTGGAAACACACACTCAAGTATGTACTCAGAACCTTCCTGCTCCTAAAGACTACTCACTGAGTCATGGGCATCTTTCATGGGGACCTGGCATGTTGTCAACGTCAAATCTCAAATCTGCCCCCAAATAGTATAGGTATAATCTGTACACTGATGTCTCACAAGGTCCCCACCAAATTTCGGGTGTCCAAAATGTCATTTTGGGTGTACAAGATGGCCTAATTCTCTCTTTTCATACTCCTTGCCCCAGGGAATGCAATGATGCCAGCCACAGAGGATTTATAAAATCATTACCTCTTAATCAGTTTTTATTTTCTTTGTGAGTCATACTCTGTGGGTCAAAGTATACAGCTCCAGCTGTTTTCCTTTAACATTTCTGTTTTATTATTTGTTTAACTTCCCAGATTACTTGAAAGTAAGATTCTAATATTAGTCAATGCTCATCATCAATTAGAATATGCATGGAATTCTTTTCTGGAAGTAGACAAATAAGAAAATCCTGCTTGCTCTGCACAAGTGTAGACAGAACTTCACTCAGAGAGCTTAACACATGAGTGAACCTGATTTTCATCACCAACGGGAGCTGAACTCTTTGGGATATGCCTATTTTACATCTATCAGAGGCTTTAGCTCCCTCTGGGAGGCTACAGAGTGCTGACTTCCCGACACATCCTACCAATAACGCACAAACAGCAGATGTACCAGGAATGTGCTTTAAGGGATACCAAGGTCTCTGACTTTGTTCCAAACTCACACCTATTGTTCCTCCAGCTTTGGTTCTCTTCCCTGCTGTCAGGGTCTGATGCAGTGGGTATATTTTTAGAATCACTTGAAGAACTTTTTAAAATACAGAGGTCCAAGTCTCCTCTGGGCAAATGATAGCAGAATTCCTCAGGGGCGGGCAGGTGTCTGCATTTTTTATAAGTTCCCCAGGTTATTCCACCACACAGTCAGGACCAAGGACCACACCTGGTCTTTGCTGCCTTAGTCATTGGCTCTAATCTCTTCGATCCTACTTGTCACTTTTCTTGCAAGACTTGCTGCAAGCGTTTAATGGTTTAGGCTTATTTTCCTGGTCTACTCAATCAACAGTTACATCTCCCATGCTCTCTGCTTCTGCACAGATGAGTTTGTTTAGAATAGACACAAAAAGTGACCAAGTCCAGGGCACTATGATTGTCTTTTTAAAAAATAAATTTATTTATTTATTTGTTTATTTTTGGCTGCATTGGGTCTTCGTTGCTGCCCGCGGGCTTTCTCTAGTTGTGGCGAGTGAGGGCTACGCTTTGTTGCAGTCCGCGGGCTTCTCATCGCGGTGGCTTCTCTTATTGCAGAGCACGAGCTCTAGGCACACAGGCTTCAGTACTTGTGGCAGGCGGGCTTCGGTGGTTGTGGCACATGGGCTCAGTAGTTGTGGCTTGCGGGCTGTAGAGCGCAGGCTCAGTAGTTGTGGGCTTAGTTGCTCCGCGGCATGTGGGATCCTCCCGGACCGGGGCACGAACCTGTGTCCCCTGCATCGGCAGGCGGACTCTCAACCACTACGCCACCAGGGAAGCCCCACTCCCATTTTTAATGCATTTTTGTTTTGTTTTGTTTTGTAACAAAGCAGCCGTAGTCTTGATGAGTCGTCATTAAACTATTGGAAAACTACGAGCTTGTAAAATTCTTGACGGTCATTTAAGTTCGCGTTTGCTTTATCCAGCTCTACTCACACAATGGCGCCAGTTCACCTTCCAGAACAAAATCTGAGAGCATGATGCTAAAATAGGCGTTAAGCACTTCCCAACAGGAAACAGGACTAGAGGACCAACCTCACAGAGTCGGCATCAGGACTAAATGAAATATAACGTGTGTAAAGTGCTCAGCACAGTAACTGCTACACACACACACACACACACACAAGCTGTATCATGACAGAAGGTCAGACAAGAGCACACAACCCCCAGACAGTTCGAGAGAGGAGCAGTCACCCATGAGAAGACAGTGAGGAAGGTAATGCTGAATGACGGCGGCTTTGAGAAAAGGTTCCAGGCTCTGTGAACAGGAAGCAAGCACGAAGGCGATTCGCTGCTTGGGGTACAAAGTGGTACAAAGTTAACAGACGACAGAAAAACCAGGGCTGCATGATTCTGATTTTTCTCCCTTTCCTTTCTCCCAAAAGAAATTATTCTCAAACAGGACAGAGTAGAACAAGGTATTTCAGGAAAGTTCACATGTTTAATTCTAGACGAACTATATCCCAGGGTAATCAAAGAACTTTGCAGAGATAGTCATCAAAGTATTATTATTCCTCTGAGGAATGAGAGAAAGGGAGTGGTAGCGGAAGCCCAAAGTGGTGGCAGATACGGTCCCAAGAAAACATAAAAGTTTGCATAATGAAGCCTCCTCCAATCAGATAACCCAGTGTCTTTCTCTGGCTAAGGCTTACTGTGACTTAAAAAGATAAAGTGCTCTCCACTAGAGGATACCAGCAGGGGAGCAGCGAGAACAAGTCCAGCAGTCTACACTCATCTTCTCATAGTGACTGTGCAAGTACACAGGGTGACTATTACTAACACCGTATATTTCTACCTCAACAAGTATTTAACAAAGTCTTTCATGATATTCTGTGGGCAAGATAATAAAAATCGGAGACCTACTCTACAGCATACTGCCCATCACTGACAATACTGTATTGTAGACTTAAAAATTTGCTAAGAGGGTAGATCTTACGTTAAGTGTTCTTATCACAAAAAATTAATATTAATAAAGACAGTAGAAGGAAACTTTTGGAGGTGATGGACATGTTTCTAGCATAGATTGTGGTGACAGTTTCATGGGTGCGTACTTATCTCCAAATTCATCAAGTTGTATACGTTAACTATGTACAGCTTTTTGGAGGTCAGTCGTATTTCAATAAAGTGGTTTTTTAAAAAAGGTAATGAAACCTGGTTAGGATGAGAATGCATGTATATCTGCATGCAACCAGATTCCTGTCTCGGTGACCAACCAACCATGTCTCAGGATTAACTGATGTTAACCTTGAACCACTCCTTGGTAGGAATTCTTTTCCTTATTTTACAGATGAGGCTGAATTTCAGAGAGCTGGCTAGCTACGGTTCAAAAAATGACAACACTTATTGAGGTTTATTGAACTAGTTACTTGAAGTGCTTTATCTCATTAAATCATTTTGACAAGGTATAAGGTAAAAACCACTCCATCCCTAATTTATAGGTAAGACTGCAACTGAGAAAGATGAACTAACATCCTTAAGTTCAAGGAGCTAGAAAGTGGTGGACACGGAGTTGAGCTCCTGCTTGTATAACGGACGGCCTGAATGCTCTCTGCTAAGCTACGCCGCCTCCAACACTCAGGCGGGTGATGCAAGGAAGCTATTTACTCTCCGCTGCTCCACGAGGCAGAACTAGGACACTGACGTAAGTTTAAAATGGCAGGCTTGCGTTCATGAGGTTAACTAACAATCGCAGGTGCCAGAGAGAGGAAGGATCTACCCAAAGAACTGAATGTGCTGAGCTCTCCACCAGAACTGCTCCCATCGAGCCGGACACCCACCAGCAGGAATATCGCAGAGGAGCTGCCTGCCCTGGTGGGGTGGGACCTCTAAGGTCCCGTCCAATCATGGGCTTATGGGTCCCTATGAAATAACTCTCTTATACTTTATTAATCGTCAAAACACCGATATCCAACAGGATAATGTGAATAATATTTATGCTCCTGATCAGACTAGAAAAATCGCATATCTAGGTATGCACCACCCCGGGTTACTTTCAAAGTCCGGTTTCACGCACGCTGGAAATGTGTGCTTTCTTGGAGGAAAGCGTGCCAGGGGCACGAACTGCACGTGAGAGGGGGTCTTCCAAGAAGGTCACCGGAGCTAGGCACCCCGTCTTTCTGGGTGGTTTACGTCTTTCTGGGTGGTTTACGTGCAGGTTTGTAAGCCTTGGTGTCGGGAACTGGGATAGGTCATGTTCAAAGCTAGAAACTGTTGGAGGAAGAAGGGCAAGCACATTCCCTCCTGACAGCCCATCATTTAAACTATTACGAATGAGCAAGTTTTATGTTTATGTTGTTTTCCGAGCAAAAGTCATTTCAAAGCTTCCAGTAACGTAGTTACTTGGCATATCCTGTAGCGCTTAACTCAACAGTAGGCAAATAGCTGTACTTATTGACTTATTCATTCATGCAACGCTAATTTGTTAAGAGCTATAATAATTACGGAAGCAGCGAGTTGGGCATTGAGGACATCACAGAAAACAAGACCGATACGGTCCTTCTTACTTTCTTAACAAGTGAGCAAACAAGCAAATACAAATAATAATAATACGTAATGACTGTTTGCACTACAATGGAGATGAAGAGGGATCAGGAAATAACAAGGAAAGAGGCACCTGCTTTTCACAGGGCAGTTGAGGATGACTTCCTGAGGAGGGGAGGCTGAGCTGAGAGCTGAAGAGGGATAAAGAGCCAGCCAGGAAGCCACGTGCGAGGACCCCAGGGCAGGAAAGAGCTTGGCAAGTTCCAGCCAGGAGACGGGGCTGGGATGGGAAAGGTGAGCAGCGGCAGGCCACCCAGGGGTCTTGCCAGTGTCGCCCCATCTCCCCTTTCAGCGCGTGGGGAGTGGCTGAGGTCCCTCCTGAAAACGTCCTTCTGGCTTCCGTGTGAAAGCTAAGTTCTGGAGCAGCGGGGTAGAAAGAGGCAGCCCACTCAGCGCACCCCTGCAGTGAAGCAGTCCAGGTAGGAGAGGATGGTGCTGAAGAAACCCCTGGAGAATCAGAGCTGTGAAGGAAAGAAGTGACAACGGTCTGGTGTGGTCACGAGGTCTGGACTTGCCTCACGCTGGCGCGCTGGCCAGCAAACACAGCTGCTGCTAAACCTTCCGCAGGTTTGCAACCAAAGTCCCTGTTGGCTTCTGTATTCCCAACTCTCTCAGTCATCAAACCCTTATCTCATCTGAAAGAGAGCCAACGGGCTCTCTATAGCTTGGAATTATTACTATAAGCCAAAAGTGAATTGATCATCTCGGATGACTGCTCTAAACCTACTTTTAACCATCGGTGGAGGAGGGGGGAGGTAGCGATGCAAAAGAGAACAAAGTTTGGGAAATCTGCAACAAGGCCTCTCAGTCAACAGTTTAATGACTTAAAGTAAATAAATAAATAAACGTACTAGAGCACCCTGGGGCCCCAGTTCTTATTCAGATACACATCTGTTCGGCGATGGAATGAGGAAGTTAATTACTTTTCTATGACATGTATGTATTTTGTGAGACATCGCACTGTACCAGTTAATGATGATCTACCTTCTGTTGACACAAAATGTTTAAATTAATAAAAATCTAAATGCTACATCTCATCGCAAAGCATACTTAATTGAAAGGCTGGATGGCAAGAGTAGTAATTTTCTTGGGTAAAAATTATTGGGATGAGCTGATGGTAGCATGAAAAGCTCAATCAACAGAGGGACTTATGTAGGCAAAGTGTTTTCAAGCAGCTATACTTTATAGAGAGGGTAGGCTGGGCTTCGCTAATCGCTAACACAGTGGCACTGGGATTGTTACAGTAAGAAACTGAGGCTGATAGTCAGTCATTGCCCACAATGGACAATACTAGTGATTTTACACTTGCAGAAAGGGCATAAGCAATCCCTTAAAGCTCTGCTATGAATATTGAAAAGCCTTCTTCTCTTCACTGAGTACACCCTTGATACTTAGATACTAAACCAACAGCATTACGAAAACAGTTTATTTTTTCCAGACTATAGAATGGTATTAGATTAGCTCAGAAAAAATCCAGATAACATCTCAAGCAGGCTCCCAGCACTAAGACTGAGGGGCATACTCCAAATAAACTTGACAGGGATGTCTTGTTCAAACCCTGAAACAACCCAAAGAAAAGTCTGAAACCCAAGACACTGTAATAATCCTGTTATTTTCCACTTATTTGGGGGTAAAGGACAAAATGGTCTACCACCTTTCTTTCGTTTTAAACTCCCCTTCTCACTTCTCTCGTTGCCACTCTATCGTGCTTAAAGAAACAGAAAAAACAACAAACAAGCAAAAATATTGGGACTGAAGTCCAGAAGTAAACTTTATCTCCTGTGTGCCAATCTGTTTCCTTTTGAGTGTGATGCTGAAGGACCAGGGAGGAGAATAGCTTCCTTCTGAGCACCCAGAATCTCTATCCCCGGAAACCAACAGGACATCACGACACACAGATGGGCGCGACATGGTAAGGATACAGGCAAACACCTAACAGGCTTCACCCTCTTCTCATTCTTGCCTATTTCTGGCCTGCTTCCCGGGAGCTTCAGTGAACAGGGTCTTCTCTTAGCCCTTCGAGTACATGGCGGTTACTCAGCAAATGCTTGCTGAGTGTCATGTGAATCAGCAGATAAAGGTGAAATGGCCCAAACCCAGAGTGGGTGATTTTTAAAAAGTCTAATGTTAGGGTGAAATTCCTTTTTTAGTGGTAGTATGTGTGATTTTTAAAATCCTCCCCCCGCCTCCCCCCATCTAACGTATCCAGGAACCTATTGGAATCAAAGGATTCCGGAACTTGAGGACTGGGAAGCTTCTTGGGAATTCAAGCGACAGACAGATGGGAAAGACTTTGTTCTTAGAAGATGCCCCACAGAGGAAATGCCACCATGTTTAAAAAAGAAAAAGAAGTTCAGAAGGTCAGTACATCTATTCCAAATACTTGCAGTTTAAGTCTATTTCCCCAGGCTTAGTGACAACTAAACACTGCAGGTCACCCTGCCTGGATGCAGTCCCCACCCCTTCCCCTGCAGGCCGCAGAGTCCTAGTTCCCTCATCTTTCCTTAGAGTCTTATTTTTCTACAGCGCTTCTCTGAGCACATGGGAGGTTCTCCTTGTCCTTTTTTTTTTTTTTTTTTTTTTTTTTTTGCGGTACACTGCTGTGGCCTCTCCCGTTGCGGAGCACAGGCTCCGGACGCGCAGGCTCAGCGGCCATGGCTCACGGGCCCAGCCGCTCCGCGGCACGTGGGAGCTTCCCGGACCGGGGCACGAACCCGCGTCCCCTGCATCGGCAGGCGGACTCTCTACCACTGCGCCACCAGGGAAGCCCCTCCTTGTCCCTTTTTAAGTTACGGGGCTGCTGGACCTGGTGAACTGCAGCTTCAGAAAAAAGCTGCTCTGGGCCTTTTGATGAGCTGAAAAGCAGTGCTATGGAGTCACAGGTTAGTCTGCGCAATTCTTACAATGACTCTAATTGACCTTATTTGTAGCAAGAAGCAGTTGTAAAAAGTAGATATTCACTGATATGATGTCAAACGCAGGGAATTTTTCTCATCTTCTGAGTCTGTGTGCTATTCCCACTGAGAAACTCTCCATGTTGAATGCGGCCTAATTGTTTAGAAATAATTAACATGCTTTTATTTCATTTGTAGAACACATAATTTATTAACTGGCTGCTACTTTAAGTGTTTCAATTTAAGAGGCACAATAAATAAAGAAATTAGCATAAGAAGGCACTGAAAAAAATGCCAAGATTGACTAAATTCTGAAAAAAGCAAGATGATTCTAAATTAAGGATACGCAAATTTATCGCATAAAGGGATTTAATGACAAATGTGGAGATGACTGTTTTTATGGGCCCTTAGCTGCAGCTTTCAAATTTTAATTTCACAGACAGGAAAGCATTATCAATGCTTTAATAACTCCAGGGTTCCAATTTACATATCAAAATGAGAGCCGGAGAAAGCCCACATCTTTCTTTACTTTTTAGAGTGCTCAGGGTCTGAAAATGACTTGGCAATAAAGGTTGAAAGAAAACAGCAGACATGCTGATGTCTGCATCTGAAACAATACAATATCCGAATTACCAAGAAGTACAATTAGTTCAGAGAACCATCACACCTCTCCTTAGCAATTAATACTCAGCACAATTGGTAAATATTCTAGTCTTTAACTGAAGCACCCAGACACAGCCTGTAAGCAGATGAGCCTTTGAAACAGACCAGTTGCTATATCCCCTGGTATTAACTGGACCCAGTAACATCTCGTTCATTGGGGTGGCGAGGAGGGGGACGGCTGCCATTACAAATATGCAAAAGCAGCTCTCAAAAAGCCCTTCTGGATGGAATAGTGTGAGAACCTCACTAATTTCCTCGCCTGTGTTTAGAGTGTATGATTCTCCTTCCTGTGCAATAGTTTCTCACTCTGTTTCTACACACACTGTTATATTTTTTATCTGGTTGCTGCTGGTCAAAAGCCAACCCTCACTTTCTTCAATGGCCTCACACCCCTCCATGATGAAAATCCAAACTCTGCTTGACATACCTCTCCCCTCGCCCCCAGTCACTACCCTTGCCAGCCTTTATCCTCCAGGAACACTGAATCATATGCAGCTCCCTGCTACACGATACTCTCCAAACCTCCGAGACATTTCCCGGGGTGTGTCCCCAGTCTGAACTGCCCCCTCTGAACCTACCTCACTGAAAACTCCTATATAATTTCTACATCTCAGGTCAGTGTCTCCTCCTCTGTGAAGTCTTCCCTGACTGTGCAGGGAGACTTTTTTTTTCTCCTCTGTTCCCACTGCACTTAAAAAAGGCTTCCATTAAGATAACTGCTGCACTGAACTGAACTGTGTCTGGTGTCTGTCTCCACACTAGAATGTAGGCCACTTGTGGGAAGGGGAGATCTTAGGATTCCCATAGTTGGTATATTACAAGCCTTACTTCATCAAATACTTGAAGAAGGAAGAAAGAAAGGGTGAAAAAAGAAAAGGAAGGAGGGAAGGAAGCATTCACGCAGGTTTGCTGAAAGACTGGAGGTAAATGGTAACTGTGGACGAGTGATAGGCCTAAAAGGAGACTTAGGTCCACTCTTAAGTCCTAAGCAATAGCAGAAGCCTGATTTCCTGAGGGTTAATGCTCAGGCTGGGAATAGAAAAGACCTGCTTGGGAATCACAGTCCTATCTGGGGGTGTGAGTCCAGGCTCCTCGGATGCCCCACAGTAGCTAGTGGTTTAATCTCTTCTTATAGGCTTGACCTAGTCTCATCCTCCTGGTTGGGCAGTGAAAGCATTAGTGAATGTTAGTCCACGGTCTTGGACAGACATTCTAATTAAAATATGCTAAATTATCCAGACATTTATAATGAAAATATGCTCTATACACATTTTCTGTTTTTACTTCTATAGTTCTATTATCCAAAGGACTTGAGAAAATTGGATAAAGATACTATTTTAAGAACTTTAAAATGAGGTGTGAACAAATAGAAATGATCTTTCAAGAAAAACAGTCAAAGGGGAATTTCTAGCCAATTTACTCTTTAACCTTTGCCCCCATGCCCAGGTGCAGTAACCACAGCGCCTCATCAAAAGAGCACTGCCTCAGAATTAGGATACCTGGAATTTCTGGTCCCGACTCTCCAATGTCATTCATTGTACAAGTCATTTTTCCTCTCTATACAAGGAAGGTATTGAACCAGATGCCTAATGTTTCTTCCAGCTATTCAAACTGAATTGACTCCTTCTGACATACCACTTAGCCTCTGTGATATTTATGGGTCTAAGTAAAAAGTATGCACTCTTATTTCCACCTTTTAGGCTCTGAAGGTATGCACTTAACTACACGTAGGAAGAGCCCAATGTGACCATCATTTCAGCAGGTTTTGGGGAGAGAGTGTGGAGAAATGCAGGTGCTCGATATAATGTATTTACCTGGAGCTCTGTAACTACTTTTCAGAGCAAGGGGCTAAGAAAGTGGAACCACAGTTGGTAGCCCCCCATCCCCAATTCACAGACCTGCACTACGTATTCTACTGGAGCCCACCAATAGCACCAATTCCCCAGCTTCATCCCTTCGAGGAGGCAGTGTCACTGCAGGGGCCTGTCTATGACTACGCAAATAGTGAGCCCCAAATAGTTACCATGAAATTCACTATTTAGCTTACTTCTTCCCACATTACAACAGTGAGATGTTAGTGGAAGTTTGTGTGACCAAGACCTGCAGGATTCCAAAATTTTGTGAAGTCGAGCATGTCATATTTTAAGGGCTTTGAGCAGGTACCATGGACCAAAAGTCTCAGCCTTCAAGTTTGCTGTTGAGCCCAGCAAATGTACTTTGCAAGTAGAACAAATAAAAGTTATTTTTGAATGGCATCATCTCCTCTTAATTTCTACACAGATTAAGATAATTGAAGGGATTAGAATACCCCGTCTTCCCACTCCTGATTTCTGGGACATCCTTCCCGTTGTCACTGCTAGGTCAGCTACAGGTTTTAGGTACAGCCCTCGGCTGTCCACTCCCACTGCAGAATGAGCTGGTCTCCACCCACCTCGGAGCCCTGAAGCTGTTACAACCACTGAAGACGACTGTTCTCAGGCTCAGGGCTGAGGAAGGGTGAGTCACACTCCCCTGCACTGTAGTCACAAATAAATGGCAAGGGAAGCCTTGTCTGATCTCTGCTCCCATGGAGTTTCATTATTTCTGTTTCATTGTGGGCATAAGACTCTATGGTCACACTCAGAAAGGGAGAACAATTCCCATGTGGTAAACCTAAAAGAAGCATAATCTCCTTTGGGAGGGAACTTGATGGAAGAGAGTCCAGGATGACATGTACTCTGTCCAGGGATCTGGGGGGAAGGGGAGAAATGGCCTGCACATCACTCTGTGCAGTGCCGCTCATGCGCTGTCTTCTTACTCATTCTGAAAGCCCCCGCCCTAGTACACTTCCCCCCCCACACACACACACATACCTGGACACCCCTACGTACAGCCTGCCTACACACCTCTCAGTATGAGCCATGTCAGGAACTGTAGGCTTGAACAGGGCAGCATGTGATGGAGGGCAGTGAGATACCCTAGTCCGGACACAGGTCAGCTCCCGTCTCAGGACGGAGAGCCCAGGCTGGGGAGGGGTCTATGCCAGGGAGAATACAGGAGTGAAAAGAACCAACCACTGCAACACAGTCATCACTGGAGCCGCAAAGAAGGGACAGAAAAGGGGAAGGAATCAGAGATTACGAAAGGTTGGAGCGGGAAGACTTTGAAAGTTATCAAGAAGATTATGTGAGCAATTCGGAGAACCTGATCAGCAAATGATGGGAACTGAGGATGCTATAATTCCTGGAACTTTCCATATAGACGATTTCCTCAGATCATTCAATAACAATAATGGCTACCATTATTGAGGAACTTCCATCTCCCAAGCTAGACTTAACGTTATCTAATTGAATCCTCCAAGCTGCTTTGCCAGATACGGATTATTCTCATCTTACAAAAGAAAAAACTAAGGCTAATCTAGGGAAACCTGCCAATATCAAATAGTTAGGAGGCAGCAGACTCTACATGCCTCTAAAGCATGTAGAGTTAACTGCCCTGTTACCTACCATTCAGACTCGATCTCTCTGGCTAACGTCACCAGTGTTATTGCTCCAACACTAGAACCCAACTACTCCTATTATCTAATTCTGCACTTTTTCTATAGTATCCAACTGTCTTACATAAGATATTGATGCAACAAATGGTACTGGAATAATGGGACATCCGTGTGCATAAATAAATAAAGAAATAAACCTTGTACCATATATAAAAATTAACTCAAAGATGGATCAAACCTAAAACCTAAAACTATAGAATTTTTAATAGAAGACATAGGAGAAAAATCTTTATCCTCTTGGAGTAGGCAAAGATTTCTTAGCTATGCCATCCAAAGACTGATCTGTTAAAAACAGATAATGAAAACTGGACTACAGCAAAATTCAAAACTTCCGTTCTTCAAAATACTCTTTCAAGAGAATGAAAAGCCAAGCCACAGACAGGAAGAAAAGATTTCTGAGACAGGTATGTGATAAAAGACTTGTATGCAGAATAAAGAACTCTCAAAACTCAAGAAGAAGAAGACACCTTTTTTAAAATAGGTAAAAGATTTGAACAAATATATCACCAAGTAAGATAGGCAGATGGTAAATAAGCACATGAAAAAAAATACATCATTAGTCATGAAGGAAATGCAAATTAAAAGCAGAATGTGATATCACTATAAATCTATTAGGAGGATTAAACACAAAAACAAAAGCAAAACTGACAAAATCAAGCGATGGAAAGGATGTGAAGTAACTGGCAGTTCCGTTCATTGCTGGTGGGAATTCAAAATGGTGCAGCTACTGTGGAAAACAGTTTAGCAGTTTCTTACAGAGTTTAACATATATTTACCACACAACCCAGGAATCCTACTCCTAGGCATTTACCCAAGTGAAATAAAAATTTATATTCATACAAAAACCTGTATGTGAATGTTTAAAGTGGCTTCATTGATAACCACCAAAAACTGAAAAAGAACCCAAATGTCCTTCAGTTGGTGAACAGATAAACAAACGGTGGGATAGCCACATAATAGAATACAATTGGGCAATAAAAGGGAACCAAATACTGAGATTACATATTTACACGCGTTGTAAAAATAACAGGGCTGAATATCAAATGCATTGTGCTAAATGAAGGAAGACAGAATCAAACGGTTGTTTGGATCAATTTATACGACATTCTGAAAAAGGTAAAGCTATAGTGACAGAAAGCAGATCGGGGTCAGCAGGGGCTGGAAGCGGGAGTGGAGGCTGAATGTAAAGCGGTATAAAAGAATCTGGGGACGGGTGATGGGGCTGGTCTGTATCTTGTTAGTGGTGGTGATGCAGACTGTACGTATTTGTCAGAACTCACAGAACTGTGCACTAAAAAGAGTGAATTTTGGGCTTCCCTGGTGGCGCAGTGGTTGAGAGTCCGCCTGCCGATGCAGGGGACATGGGTTCGTGCCCCGGTCCGGGAAGATCCCACATGCCGCGGAGCGGCTGGGCCCGTGAGCCATGACCGCTGAGCCTGCGTGTCCGGAGCCTGTGCTCCGCAACGGAAGAGGCCACAACAGTGAGAGGCCCGCGTACCACCAAAAAAAAAAAAAAAAAAAAAAAAGGAGTGAATTTTACTGAATGCAAATTATACTCCGATATTTAAAAACTAAGATAGGGAAAGTGTGTAAGTTATTCATAAAATTATAGAGACAGTATAGTGGAGTGGTTAAGAATACAGCTCCTGAAGATACCTCGTTTGCAAAGTGGGAAGAAGAGCAAGCACTCCCCTGGTAAAATGACGGAGATTAAATGAGACGAGGTACATAATCCCCCAGTTCGCATGCCCAGCACACAGTAAGTGCCCCCGAAGCTCTGGCAGGCATCACGATGATAACATTCTGAGGACGCGCCCCTCATTCCACAGCCCTCCTTGAACACCGTGTGCCATGTGCTGAGCGAGGTGATGAGCCTGTTACACATGAACACATACCTCCATGTCACAGTAGCTGCCATCACTGAATCTGCTCCCCGAGCCAGAGCTTCCTCTACACCAAAAGCCAGGAGAAAAGAATTTTTATGCAACAACTGGAAAGGTTGTGAGTGGAATTCATGTCACCACAAATTGCGGACAGACCCTCTTCTTACCCCTGGCGTGGGCTTTTGGACAAACCAGAGTCACGTGAAGCAGCCTGGGGGGCAAAGCTGTCTGCTCTCTGGGGAGAAGAGCGTGTTGAAGCATTGTGTCCTGTGATGTGGGGAACAGCATATCCCAGGGCTAACACGGTAGCTACAGTGTTTATCTCCCAGCTGACTTTACAGCCCACTGTGTCCACTGTGTCACGCCCAGAAGCCTCGCCCAGTCATTCACAGTGACACTGCTTCTGGGATTATGTGGCTATGAGATCAATAAACCCCTTTCCTCACTTTAACGTTAACGACAGCCAGCACTGCACCCACTCCTGGGAAACCCGTTCTTCTGGTTGTTTGGAGAAGCATGATAGGTAACACACAGTAATGTTAGGTTTGACTACTTAAAAACTCACCCCCCCCCACACACACACATACACACACACACACTCTCTCTCTCTCCTTCAATTCCCTGCCAAATCTTCCTAATTTTCCTGAAGATAATGTAATTCAGTTATGACGAAAACTTTAGAAACAGGAAGCACATTCTGCTTAGATTGTTAAAACTTGAAATATAAAACAATTCAGAGCTGGCTGGACTCATCATCGCACCACGAGGCATTCCTGCTTACCATTAATTTAGCAAAACAGGGGAAGGCAGCAGAAAAAAATCTTGGTTTTCTAATGACCTTTAAGTAATTGCTCATATTTCAAATAGATTCAAGTTACCATAAAAACTTTTTCTTGGGCAGTAAACTCTCATTTCCTTTGAATACAGCTTTAACCCTACATTCCTTTACTCCCTCTTCATACAATCATTGCTCCTTCCTTTGGTTCAACGCTGCCTCCTTTCCCCAGTCTTCCCGGTTTAACAGTGACAGCCTGGGGAAGGTGCAGCACATACAGGAACCGAGGCCACTCTCGCCAGTACTAGTCGTGTCTCTGAGGGATGCTGGGCTACTCTGGGCTCCGTCACCCACAGATGTACTGAAGGGCCTCATAGGGACCCAAGAAAGTGACTCCATGTTACAAAAGAGAGTCTCTGAAAAGAAACTGCAATATTTACCAAAGACAATCATTAACATTGCTTTATTTCTACAAAAGAAAATGAGAGTGGGTGGACTTAGAACTGTAGCATCAAGGAATGAGAAGCTTCTTAGGGCGTTTCCTCCTATTAAACTGTTTTTGAAATGGATACATTTTCAGAATGATTCTACTCAACTCTCCCTCCAAAGAAGGCCCAGGGATACAAGACACAGATCTCTGCTCCACAGACAGGCAGGTACTGGGTAAAAGTGCACACATGCTTGGAAGCCCTCAGGAGAATTAGATCATTGTTTATCCTCGTATTTTCCTCTGCCGCCAAAGACTTGAATTCTTAGCTACGAAAAGCGAACAGCAGGCTTCCAACAAGATGTTGTAAGTTCAGACTTGGAGGTGCTCTCTTCTACTCCAAACCCATAGTAATGATGAGTAAAATATAAAAAGAAAAACCAAAAGTGGCTTCACTAATTCAAAAACAAGATAAACTTCTCCCTGGACCAGTAACAGAACAGAAACGCAGAGCCCTCAGCAAAGCCGAAGCCAGGGCCTCCGGTCTAGAAGCTGGCAGTCACAGGCACGAGTTCAGTTCCAATGCTTAAAAGAGATAAAAATGGTTCACAGAAGAAAGGTGAGTAGAGTCTGCTTTAAAGCTTAAAGGCAGGGGATGAGGTGAGGCTCCCCTGGTTACAAAAAGAGGCTGACAATATAGGTTGATGACACGTTTCCTTGGGATAAACATTTATAGAAATTATTGGACCTGGAAAGGCTAGAAGGCACAGATAGAGTCTCTCCAGGTAAGGAGTCAGATGCCTGTTGCCTAAGTAACCAGGTCTGCAATAGCCTCAACATTGCTGTGGTGCAACACCTACAAATGCCATGAAGTCTGGATTCTGAACTGGGGCCTGAGGAGCCTGAGGGAGGCAAGTGCAAAGCTACCAGACAGAGCAGATGCACAGAGAGGAGGAAAAAGGAACAAAATAAAGAAAAACTTTCCACTAAAAATGGGCCTGCCATACAAAATTCCAGAACACACAGTGAAATGCAAGGCTAAGGAAGATAACCGACAAAAATCAACAATCAGAACACAATTTCACTCCAGTAAAATAAACTATAGCACTGACTGACCAAGACTTGAAGTATGATGAGGATGCTCAAATAGATAAATAACAGAGGAGTATGCATTGGAAGTGAATAAGAAATTATGAAACAGAAACAGGTAGAAATAAAACCTAAACTGGAAGATATGGGGGGAAAAAAGCAAATTTGAAATCCTGGAAATAAAAAATAGTCATTAAACCAACCCAATAGCAAAAAAAAAATCCCTAGGATGTGCCTTAAGGGAACTTTAGTTTTAGAAACATGGAATAAATACCAGAAGCTGAGAGGGGGCACCCTCTGGGGGGCAGGACTCAGGCAGCAGCAGGAGAGAATGTACCAAAGTTTTCAACTTGGGTCTAGTACTTTGACTTCTCAAAGTGTATACATGTATAGCTTTAATACATTTTTTTTTTTTTTTTTTTTGATACGTGGGCCTCTCACCGCTGTGGCCTCTCCCGCTGCGGAGCACAGGCTCCGGACGCGCAGGCTCAGCGGCCATGGCTCACGGGCCCAGACGCTCCGCGGCACGTGGGATCCTCCCAGACTGGGGCACGAACCCGTGTCCCCTGCATCGGCAGGCGGACTCCCAACAACTGCGCCACCAAGGAAGCCCCTAATAAAATTTTTTTAAAAAAATTAAAAGACTACAAGAAATAAGGAAGGATTACCTAAAGGACATGCAGTTCTTGCTTTCTTCTATATAGTCTCAGTTTTATTCTTGGAATGAAGTAAACCATCAGAGAGATGAGAACATAGATTACATAAATTTTCACCTTCCTTACTTCTTTTATTAAGTTATAATGTGAAACTATGTCAATCAACCACACAGAAGAATATTATAAAAATCAGCTCTTCAAGTCATTGCGGATTCTGATAAGGATATTGCTCATTCAGTCTCAGTGGGACCCTTGGTGAGTGCCTCAGGCCTCAGTTCCAGGAGAAACTGCTGCAGCTGAGGAGCACGTATGTGTCCTGTCTTCCAGCTACTGTGCATTTCGAAATTAGTCTTTAGCTTTGGCTGCTGAGAAATTTAAAGCAAATTTGTGATTTATTTCTTGTCACCGTATAGGATCATATGGCGTGCATTCTGGGTTCTAACCTGCTTTTATCTTATTTTTTGCCACTCTTATTTCACAAGTCAATATAAAATTTATTGTTGCTGTATTGCATATACAGGTATACATTGATACATATATGTGTATATGTGTGCATGGGTGCCTGTAAGCCACTTCAGAATCTTTTGGGTGGGGAAATTGTATAATTAGATAAAACAATTTAGGTGAAACGAGTTGCAAAAGAGAGGAAAAAGGAAAAGAGAAAAAAAGAAACAAATACAGGCTGGATCTTGGGGTCATGACTTGCAGGACACTGAACGCCAAGCTAAGAGTCTGAAGTTTATCCTGAAGACTAGGGATAATGCTGAATATTTAAAAAATTCTGAGCAAACAACGGCATGGAAATAGTGCTATTTCAGAAAACTTACTCAAAAACAGTGTGCAAAAGAGATGAAAGGAAAGAAATTGAGTGCCAGGTGACCAATTAGGGGCTATTTCAATAAACTAGGAATGAGGCAAGAGGGCTGTGAGTAAATTGACTGACATCGCGTTTTAAAAGAAGCATCATATGTGACAGGCTTAGGAAAGAAAGTAAATACAACCTTCTTTTTGCAATAAAGCATGTGACATTCAAGGAAGCACACTATGTACCATCCACAAACTTACGGAAACAATCAATTCTATTTGGTCTGTTCTGCTTCTATTGCCTTGGATTCTGACCCGCACAAGCCAAATCATCCCAAAACCTCCTCTAGAAGGTAAGTTTTATTTCTTCCAGAAATTAAGTTGTTGCTGATTACAAATGACAACTAACTCCATAAATGCAAATTACACCTGTTATTAAAAGGCCTCTTGCCTTCCTGAAACATGATACCACGCAAGTCCCCTAACATACAGATGTGGCACGTAATAAATATTGCTTGATGCAGAAACCTGTTGAGAGGAATTTTCTAGGTTCCAAGAAAAACGGAAAAATAAGCTTGAAAACTTTAAATCTAGGAACTGAAGTAAATTTAATTTTTGAACTAATTTTTAATTTATGCTCTTTGGGGGATGGGCTAAGTTGAATTTAACCTCTGTAGTATTTTTGCAAATCAAAGCAACAGTATAGAGATTTCAGAAGGGATGTTTATATCACTGAATAGAACAAAATTCTCAGATAAATAGAAACTCAAAAATATAACTGATGAACTAACTGAAATCAAGTTTATATTTTCATCTAAATAGATATCCTACTCATTTCCACCAGGAAACATTTCACAGAAATATGGGATAATAGAGCTGGAAGGGGCCTTAAGACCATCTTGTCTAATTCCCTTGTTTTACAGATGATGGAGCAAATCAGAGAGGCTGAATGACCTGCCCAAGATCACTCAGTCTGTAGATACAGAATGGACTGGAATCCAGCAGAGTAACTGAGCACTTTTTTTTTTCATAATTGAGATTTTATTGGTGGTTTTGAGGATCGGTACACAGACATTTCAATTTGTACATAATTCTTAAAATCTGAAAAATCACGTAGTTGTGATACTTTTCTAAACAGTTATTCCAGTGACTTTCCAGTTTAAAATTTGAAGGCAAATTTCCCTTAATAGGATATCAAGTACCAATATCTTCCAATACTGTTAAGCTGTTACATCATAATTACCACTAATTCACAATTTAATATCGTATACATTACATACTCACATTTTCAATCTTTTGCAATACATTACCAAAGTTATCAGGAAAACTGCACTACCAAGACCAAAGATGTTATGGAACGCACACAGTTCTGAAAGGGACACCCAAGGTCAAGGGGTAGTTTTCTTTAGGAAACAATTCTACCAAAAACAACATGGGAATGGAAGTAATTTAAAATGTCCAAGACATAGTAAATGTACAACGTGACTCCAAATTGCCATTTGGTATGCTTTGTATTATAAGATATAATAACTAATCCCCATCTATGGAATGTTAAGCTGACACCCAAGACAATCAAAGCCTCCTTATTCAATATCCCATTATTTTCTGGTCGTACTAAAAAATAAACAATGAGCAAATGATTTCACCTCTTTAAAAAAAAACCCTTTACACTTAAAAAATGTGAGGATGTGGGATTCCCTCCTTAAAAATGTTTCTAGAGCCTCTAAAAAAACTTGCATTCACAAAATAGTTGATAAAAATATTCCTCTGGATCATGCAAGAAGGGAGACAGGGGCCACTGATAAGACATAGTAGATGATATTAATCAGACTTGGCTTTTTTTCTCCTGCTTCATCAGAGGTTAGACTCGCCTGATTTTTAGTTTCTCTATTTTCTCCAGGTTAATCTTCTTTAGTTTCTTGCTTAGCCACTTCGGCCTGTTTTCTCTTTGCTCCCCTTTTTCTCTTTTGTGTGCACTTTTTTGTCTGAAGGTATATCCTTTCCTGCTGTCTTTTTTGGCTTCATTCCCACTTTTTCAGGAGCAGGCTTAGCTGACAACCTTGCTGATCTCCTCTTGGGCTCCACATTCACCACCCCCTCTGTGGAGTTGACCTTCCTCTTGGGCATCATCATGGTTGGTCAGGTGTGCACCAGGTGCCTGTGGGCTACTGCACACACCTTCCCAAAGCGGGAGGCTGCCACTCCTCCCACCCTCAAGTACTTTTTTGATTATATAGCTTGGCCTACCTCTAACACAATATTTGTGATGACTAACGGTATGTGTCAACTTGACTGGGCTGCAGGGTGCCCAGACATTTGGTCAGACATTATTCTGGGTGTATCTGTGAGAGTGTTTTTGGATGAGATCAACATTTGGATAAATTGACTGAATAAAGCAGATTGCTCTCTCCAATGTGGGTGGGCCACACCCAATCAGTTGAAGCCCTGAAAAGAACAGAAGGGCTGACCCTACCACTAGTAAGAGAGAACTCCTCCTCCCTGATTAGGTGGGACAACAGTTTCTTCCTGTCTTTGGACTCAAACCAAAACACTGGCTTTCTTGGGTCTCCAGCCTGCCAGCTTTCAGACTGGAACTTACACCATCAGCAATCCTGGGTCTCCTGCCTGCCAACTGCAGATTTTGGGACTTCTCAGTCCCCACAATCACATGAGCTAAATCCTTACAATCAATCAATCAATCAATCAATCAATCAATCTCTCTCTCTCTCTCTCTCTCTCCACACACACACCCTGTTGGTTCTCTTTCTCTGGACAATCCTATCTCAAATAAACTTTGAACTCAAAGGAATAAAGAAAACGGTCTTAACGGATATGATAGACACTGTAGATCAGCTACCGAAAAGCTATCCACAGCTTTCTTCTCCCTTGTCTTCTTCTAGTGAAAAGCTAAAATTCTGTTTCCTTGCCTCTTGTATACCTACAGTAGGATGTGACAGAGTTCTGACCCATAAGATATAAGTGGAAATCCCTAGGAGGATTTCCCTTTGTTCTTTGCATTTTATTACCCCTTCTTTTCTTTTTTTTTTTTTTTTTTTTGGTCTAGAGCTTGGATGCACTGACTAGGGCTTGTGGGCAGCAGTCATCCTGGCACCATGAAGACAAAAGCATATGCTAGGGCTAGCTAAGGAGGAACACAGGAGGATTCTGGGTCTGTGATGAGACCCATGAGTAGCTGCTCCCATGTTGGACTGCTTCTCTAGAATTCTTGAGAAAAACACATCACACCTACTAAAGCCAGTTTTAGTCAGGTTATCTGTTATTTGTAGCCAAACTCTTTCCTAATATACTATTTTAGCCCAGATTTCAACTGTAACAATAAGCCAAAAGTGAACATGACCCCAGCTTTAATAAAACAATCACTTACTCAAAGAAAAAAAAAATTGAGGGTCTGCCATATAGATGGCATGTAAGAGGCACTAAATCCAAAAACCTTCCCATTCCCAACCAAGGATGCTGGTGGGAAGTTAGCTTGCTCCCTGCCATTCCAGGTTGTAATCTGAGGAGGAATCCCAGGGGATCCCCTATGATGCCTGGAATGTTTGTGAACTGCAAAACGGGAACACTAAAGTGGACTGAATCTTGGGGAGCTATTAGCAATGGGTCCAACTTTTCCCGTTCAGTTCACTTCTTTCTAAAAGTTCTTTTTAATGAAAAACTAATCATGATCACTAACTCCTGCATCTTTGGAATGAGCTCAGGGTCCTTTTGCATGCAGTGAAAGCAACTACCTCTCTCCATCGATGTCAGTGTCAGAAGTCACAGGTAGTTGTGGTACAGGGGAGGGAGCAATAGCTTTATCAAAAGCTAATGTGTTTAAGACTTGGTGCTGTCACTTTTCCTTCACCCCCTCCCAGAGGCACATTTCTGAACCTTTCTGAGTTCTGTTTCTTAATTTATGAGTATTAAGTTCAAACGAGATCATGATTACAAAAGAATTCCAACAAACGTAAAACACTCTACAAAAGTTAAGATTTCATTAGATAACCTGATTGTGTGCAAACTAAGAGTAAATAGGTTCAATGTGAGGAAAGTATAAGATTCATATGAGAAAAGTTTATTCTTTATCTTTATGGCGTTTATTTTGGATCTTCTTCATTTCTCAGAGAGTAAAAGCTGCTAGATAAGTGGTCACCATCTGATAAAGTAGTGCAGCAGAAAGGCTTACAGAAGAAATTTGAAAGAAATAAAAAACTAGACAAAACTTGAGATGTTCACTACTGAGCAATAGCTGTTACCAATCATAACATAATTAACCCTCTTGCTGCAGGCTCTAATAGCACTCTGGCCTTCAGTGTCCTTTTTTTTTTTTTTTTTTTTGCGGTATGCAGGCCTCTCACTGCTGTGGCCTCTCCCGTTGCGGAGCACAGGCTCCGGATGCGCAGGCTCAGCGGCCATGGCTCACGGGCCCAGTCGCTCCGCGGCACGTGGGATCCTCCCGGACCGGAGCACGAACCCGTGTCCCCTGCATCGGCAGGTGGACTCTCACCACGCCACCAGGGAAGCCCATTCAGTGTCCTTCTAATTACATGCTTTACACCTACATTCCCTCTAGACTCTAAACTCCATGGATCCTTACCTGAGATTAAACCTCTTACTGTCTGCTGGGTGATAAGAGTTCCAGGAAATAAAACATATGCATATTTTATTTACCTTTGTTTCCTGCTATGCACTGAGGGTCATTTACTTCTGGATTAATGAAATAAAAGCAGAGTTCTCTGAAAAACCACGCAGACATTGCCCAGGAGGTGTTCCAAGCTGGTTCCACACAACATACCTTGTCCTGGGTTTGACATCTCAGACAGTCACAGTCAAAGCAGTATTGGTCCCTCAGCTGCTTCCGGCGCTCCTCGCTGGTCATCAGCATATCCAGGTAGCAGATGGTGAGCTGCGGAGGCCAGAGAGGGAGGGGTCACACGGCTGCTGCGATCATTTTCTTTAACCAATGGCTATTACTGTGAATCATTAAAGTAAAACACGTTTTTATCGCACACCAAAAAGTGTAAGTAAGAGAGAGTACAACTTATGGTCCCTCCACCCAAATAATCACATGTAAAATTGTTAATGCATTACCTTCCAGTCTTTGTTATGTGGTGAACACACGCGTATCATATATTTATTTTAAAGAATTGGGCTCATTAACTCTATATGCTTTTGCACCTTATCTTTTATTCACCAAACAGTAAAATATCAAGAGCTGTTATACGTTGGATATTACTAAGTTTTGGTAATAAATTTTGTAACCACTGGCAATCAGAGAAGCCAAATTTATCCTGGCAATCAAATGGGTGGCAGATTATTGTAGCCAGATTGCTCTTAAATCCTAATCAATCCTAGAGCTGCTTCATGGAATTTAGGGTCAACCAGATTTGGAATCTTGGAACTTAGGAGACAGTTCCCTTACTTGTGAGGCTTTTATTTATTTATTTGTACAATATATTTATTTATTTATTTTTGTCTCAAGCCCACGCTAAGCAATAGTCTGTAACAACTGGGTTCCTGCCGCTGAGACCACAGCCACGTTTTAATTCCCTAAATCTTTCTTTTGCCTCATGATCTGAAGCCAGGCTGCCTCTGAGGTACAAAGGGCCACCGTATCAGGCAAGTTCCTCTTAAATTCCAAATAACCGATTTCTAAGCACACTTTTTGAAACAGCCTGTGAGGAAGTCTGGGGCAGCATACACATTCATCTTGAATTATCAGGCTCTCAGAGGCCCAGTTTCCTTACATGAGGTGAGACGGTAAAACGCACTGATCTCTGTGTTCCCTTTTGGGTTAACTCTAGGACCCTAATTCTCAATCCAGCCCAATGGCTCTCAGTCATCAGCCCCAGCTATCGGCTCAGATTAATTGGTAGTACTTACCGGGTGATTACAATGGGCCCAGTGTGAAGCCGACAAATCCAGGGCCTGTCACACCAGAGAAATACGCTTGACAGACCTAAGAGTCTATTACAAGGGCCAAAACTCATGAGTGATCATGCCAGGCAGTGAATGGGCAACAGGAGACTAGTTATTTCATTTAACCCCAAAAAGAGACTCCTACGGCTCCCTCAGTGTTCTGTAACTGCCTGGAACCATGACCTGGACTGTGCAATGGCTTTCTAACTGGCCCCCCTGCTGCCGTCAGTCTACGTTGCATCTTCTAGGCTGCTTTAAGAGAGATCTTCCTAAAGCTCATATTTGATCATGTCATTTCTCTATGCAAAGAGTTCTGATGGTTTCTCCCTGCCTATAGGATAAGGACACGCAAGGCTTCCCCAGAAGATTTTCTGTCTGCCTTTCTAGACTCTGCCATCTCTCCCTACACCCTACCATCTGTCACCATTATGTACACTGCTACCCGCTGAAACAAGGCACGCCATGCAACGTGTATGGTGTTGGCCTTTACCAGCCAACGCCCTTTCCTCCACTCTCATCTTATTCAGAATTCCCTCCTCCTTCAGGCTTGGCTCAAATACGCCTCCTCCAATGAAGAATGTCCAGTTCCTCCCATGCCTCTTTCACGCCACTGAAGTCTACAAAAATACACTGTATCAAAGCTGAAGGTCTCAACGGCAAAAACATTTTTATTCATATTTTTTGGGAAAAAAAAAAGCCGGATTACTAACTAGTAATGACAGCTAAATCATTTTATCAACCAAAGATAAAAACCTTTATTAAAGACTCGCTGACTCACTAGTTTTAATGGAGAATCTGCTCACTAACTGTAGGGCTCATCTAGTGGGAACATAGATATGAAACTTTGCCATTGATCAGTGGATGTTTTAATGGCAAAGAACAAAACTGCATTAAAATATTAATGCTACTGACCGTGGCTTTGCCGTTTTAGTGCAGCTCTTATGGAAAATGCAGTAAATCAATTCCAACATTAGAGTAATATCATGAAAGGTATTTGCTGGATATTGAATTTGTTGCTTACTTGAAAATTTCAAGGCAAAGTGAACCCCTTTTCCCGGAAGCCCATCTTCTCATTATGTACTTTGGAGTGGATAATAAGATCAAATTAAAATTAGACTTGGTCTTCGTTTCTCGAATTACATTGTCACAATTATAAATTTTTCTAATACTGGCTCTCAATTGAAAATAGACTTTGAAAAATCCTCCCTGTCTTTAAAGTCAAACCTGAGTGTTATTCATGTCTCTTCTCTTTGTCACACCCTCAGAGCCAGTCAGTTTTCAAATTCTGCTAATTCTAGCTCATAGATATATTCTTCAGATCCCCCATCACAAGCCACCACCTGAATCTCCCGTCTTCAGGCTGCCACTGTCACCTCCTGCCCGGATTATGCATCATTCTCCCAATCTTGCCTACACACGGAAAAACTCACCGTGCCGTTCCTTTGCTTAAACTCTTCAGTGATGACCCATTTCCTGTCCCCCTCCCTTCCAACAAATATTTAATGAGGGCCTCCTATATACCAGGCACTGTTACAGACCCTTCAGGTGAACTGAGATCCTCAATAAGGCCCCCGTGGGTTGCTTGGTCTGGTCCCTGCATATTCCCTCATCCGCTGGTCACAACTGAATTTGTCAGTCTATTGATGTGAACAGCTTCCTGTTCCTTGAATTCACCATTCTGTCCCTGGCTCCTGTGTCT
Source organism: Grampus griseus (assembly GCF_964374135.1). Classification (NCBI taxonomy): domain Eukaryota; kingdom Metazoa; phylum Chordata; class Mammalia; order Artiodactyla; family Delphinidae; genus Grampus; species Grampus griseus. The sequence continues at coordinate 25,289,696 of NC_139017.1, read as the reverse complement.
TTTTTTTTCGGTATGTGGGCCTCTCGCTGTTGTGGCCTCTCCCGCTGTGGAGCACAGGCTCCGGATGCGCAGGCTCAGCGGCCATGGCTCACGGGCCCAGCCGCTCCACGGCGTGGGATCCTCCCGGACTGGGGCATGAACCCGTGTCCCCTGCATCGGCAGGAGGACTCTCAACCACTGCGCCACCAGGGAAGCCCCGCCCCTGTGTCTTTGTCTAGAATGCCTGCCCCTGTCTTAGCCAACTTTAACTCGCTGGATCCTTTAAAAGTCTAGGAGTCACTTCTCTGGAAGCCTTCCTTATCCTCTCCCATCACCCCTGATCCTTACCACCACTCGAGTGTCCCTGCTCTGAACCTCTAGAAAGCCCTGTGCCCATTTACACTATTTTAGTTTTCATATTCTATTATTGTGTTCTGTTCTGTGTCAGTTTCCTCAATTACACCTTGAATTCCTGAAGGCAAGGTAAGGTCTTACTCATCTTTGTATTCCCAACGCCCACCCCAGTACAGGATACCAGTAAGTGTGCAGTGAATTTGTTAAATGACTTAGCAAATAGAGATGGCTGGGAGAAGACAAAGACCGTTACTATCCCAAAACATTTTAGATGAAAACCGATACTTGGGGATACTGATATGTGCTCAATCTGTGCAGATCACATTTCTCTCAATTGCTGTGGCTCCAGAAAACACCGGCACCCAGTGGCATTATTTGTAACAGCTACAAGCTCCTCTAACCAGGCAAAACCAGGAAGCCTGGACTGTCCAGCTTTCTTCCATGATCCACGTTCCTGAAGACTGTCAGCTGATAACATGTGTTTCGTAGCTTAACAAAACCCAGAAGAGACAGCCATCGGCAACCCAGCGTGTGAGCCACGACTTAAACTATAATACACACATCTCTTGGTAGGAGGTACTGAATGAGAGACAAAACCCCCCACAAACAAACAAACAGAACAAAAAACAGCCCTTACCCCCTGCTAGACACAAAACAGTCCCAGAACTCAACATCACAGTGAAAATCCTTAAACAGCGAAGTGTTATAAGTGGTGCTGGTATGAAGGGAAGTGGTCCAAAAAGTGCAAAGGATGACTTTATGTGGAGAGAAACAAAGGTAAGAAATTTCTGTTATGGTGGAACCCTGTGTCATTTTCCAGGTCTCCTTGTCTGAGGTGTGAAATGTTCTCATCTCAAACTGGCAATGCGCTGGCTTTCGTGTTACTTTCTTTCCGGGGCCCATGGGACACACCTGAGGATTGGTGGTAGCTTCAAAATGGGTCTAAGGTTCTATTCCACCTCTGGTTTTGTGTCCAGCAAACCTCATGCATTCACTCAACAAATACAGACTGAGGAGTTTCTATATTACAGGCGCTATCCAGTCTTCTCTCGTGCAGCCTACATTCTGGTACTTCCATCCCAAATAGCACATTTTAAAACTGGGGGCGCCCTAATGAGCAATAAAGCCAAAATGCAAAATTGATGCTGTAATACAAAACTTCTACATTTCCTTCTTTATCCAATTTCACAAAAGCCAATATTTGCACAGTAAAAAGGAATTGTCCCTCTTAATTAACCTCAGAATGTCCTTTCTCCCTCTCCACTACCTCTACCACAGGGGGCTGGTTTTAAGTGTGCAGGATGTATTTTCAGTACTGGGGTGGCTATAAGCATGAAGTGAGCAGGGACTAGACACGGGAGTTCCTCACTGATGCAACAGTCGTACACAGCGAACAGCTGTCCCATCCGGGATGCCAACAGCGCCCTCAGTGAGAAACACTGCTGGTCTTTACACCACGTATGCTCGATTTAACAGAAAGTCAACCCAACCAAGTGTTACTGAATGCCTCCTGGGCTGTAAGGCCAAGTGCTAGGTGCTAAAGGAGACACAGTAAGACACAACTGTGTCTTCCTGTCTTCAGGAAGCTCACAGCTGAGTGGAGAAGTCACCAAAAGAGCTGGAATAAGTGCCAAAGAAATATTAATAACCACTGTAAGAGAGAGCTCAGAAGAAAAGATCTTTTAATTTGAGAAATCAGGAAACGCTTTATAGAAGACATGATGTTTGAGAGGGCCTTGAGAGGTGTATAACGTTAAGACAGGTAGAAATGGTGGGCAGACAGAAGGGGAGCAACTGCGCAGAGAAAACGTCATGCACCAAGACATGTATAATGGTGGGGAAAGAAATTTATCTTCTGAACAAGCTGGTATAAAAAGGACTTATAGGGAGAATCCTCTCTTTGCTGCTCCAGAGATGGAAAGAGAAGGACATGAAATAAGCACCAAAAGACAGTGTTTTTTCAACTAAATGAAAAACAACCCGGGAGAAGAACTGGCAGCCAAGCCTAGGAAAAAAGATATAAAGAGATTTCTTTGTTGTTTCTGAAAAGTCCAACTGTTACCAATAGTTTTTCTGTTTGCTTGTCAAGTTACCTTTTCTTTTTAAATTTAGTAGAACACCACCACCACCATCATTATCAAAAGGCAGCCATCCCTCAGCTCCCAAAATGTTGAAATTGGATAGTGGTCCCCCCTTCTTACCTGCCTTGAAGTCACATAGGACCCAAGGAAAAAAATCTAAATTCTATATACTGTTGACAGGTATCCCAGTGTACCAACTACACTGATCCTAAAAACTGGAAATTCAGTAAGTGGCTGTATAAGAGACAGCTTATTCAGTTGAAAATCAGTTTGGACCGAGTCTTATCAAAGCCAAATCCCTGTCTACATAAAATATGGTACCTCTGAGTTTAGGTTTTATTGGCTGAGTGCTGCATAAGTGCAATAAAAGCTTATGATGGTCTGTTTTCCTTGCAATAAATATCCACTTTAGCAAATTGGAAGGTAGAAGGAAACTAGGTTCTAAAAAGCGTAAATATCTATAACCCAGAATTCTGGGTAGTAACTGTGTAAACCCTGTCAGGATCAGGTTCAGCAGCCCTGGAGCAGCCCACCTGCAGCTGTCTTGTGAGACCTCGGACTTCTGAGAAGGCTCCTCTCATCAAAAGAGGCTGGCTGGGCAGCCTGTAAAACTGGAAGGGTCAAGGCCAGTTCATTGCTGGAGGTCACACTTCCTGTCCCCTATTCCCTTCACATCTTTGCCTCGACAGTTACCCAGAGATGCTGACGCTGATAGGTTTGTAAAGGTCCAACGACAACCTGAAAGAGTACAACTCGTTTGCTTTCTTAACACGAAGGTAAAAACGAATCACCTCTGAAATGCAATTAGGGACCTTGGGAATCAGTAAGCCCTTGGGATCTCATTCACAAGCTGGGCTGCCCTCCCTGCCTATGGAAAGATGACCACTTGCAGAGATGCGAGGGGCCGCTGAACTGTCATACGCACAAAACACACACTCTGTCACACACACACCTCTCCCCCACATACATACAACAGGAACTGTCATCATCCAGAAAAATGGTGATTAAAAAAAAAAACGTTAGCTCATCTATAATCTGGGAGAGGTGATGGATAAATGAGTCGCTGGGTAGAGGTGTTATACATCTTCTCCTTGGCAGAAGGACAATGAAAAGCTGCCCCTCAGGCACAACTGGCTGTAGGGCAGGGCCTTGCTGAGAGGGTCTTTGATGGAAAAGGAGGCCAGCCAGTGGGAAACACGGGTTCCTTACCTCCTCTCCGGCCTCAATGTCTCGGACTGCACGCAGCAAGAGGTGGGGTCCGTTGAACACAATTGAACAGTTGGGGTCACAGCTGTGATTGAGCAAAGACATACTGCAGGAAAGAAAAAAAAGGAGAGACCATCGTGGCCCAGTAGATGGAGTCAAATATCTAAACATAATTGTGGGCAAAAAACACTTTAGCTTAGGGGCAGGGGGACAGGTAAGGTTGACAGTGTAAAAGGGATTGAGTGCTCTGGGGCCTCTAGCCCACTTCCTGTGAAGTGAAACGCTCCCCAAGATGGAGCTCATTAGGGAAGTTTGTTAATAAAAACATTCTGAGTCCTTCTGGGGGATGGGTGAGGGGAGGTAGTTGTCTCATTATACCAGCCAGTAAGGCAACCCAACATGAAGATGGGGAAAAAAACTGACCTGCAAAGGAATAATTTCTGAGATAATGGGATACGGCAGTTAAAGCCAAGACACCACTGAGCTTCCCACACAGGACCGCATTTGTCAAGCTCCTCTGGAGGAACTGCCACCTTCACGAGAACATGCACAACTACACTAAAGAATAATTAGGAGTACTTCCTCTGCAACAGAACGCTAGGTTTATCTCGCTAACGAGACCCTCATGCATTCTGGGCCGTGGCCAAGTCATTTTATTACCTTGGAGGCACATTTTTTTTTTCCATCTGGGGAGGGAATGGATTTAAGCTGCCACCACATTTACAGTTAGAAATAACTGTAAGTAAGCATCACTATGTAGAAACCGCTTTCTTAGCACTTGAGCATGTTTATCAGATTTAACCATCACCATAACATTCTGAGGGTCATTTACTGATGAGGAAACTGACACATGGAAGTTAAATGACTTCCCCAAGGACACATAACTAGTAAATGGTGACTGAATTTGAACCGGGTGGTCTGAACTCAGAGCCCATGCTCTGAACTAGTCTATGTTACTGCTTTTTGAGGACCCATAGCATAGACATGTAGTGGATAACACGTGAGAAATAAGAAGCTGAATTCTCAGATTCACAGTTAATTATAAGAAAGACCCTATTTGTATTAGGACCCTAATAGCATGAAAACAAAATCAAACTAGGAGTGACCCCGGAGTGCTTGTGGAAGGATAGTCTAGTAGCTCAGTGATTCAGATCACCTCAGAGATAGCTGGAGAGAACGCTTCAGAAGGCCAGAGCCTGAAAGTGTTCTCGCCTCCTGGAGCAACGGGGCTCAGAGTATGCTAAGCGGAAAGACCAAATGAACCCGACTGGTGCAGTACAGCAGGTCTGGTGAAACGATCATGTGCATCGGCCCAGAAGGGTCGGGGAATAACAAAATCTCAGCCTGATGGTTTATTAGCACCCACAATCCCCAACTTTTTACCCCAAAGTTCCTGAGAACAAGAATTTAGGTCTGTGGTATACCTCTTTGTTAATACCATAGCATATAATGTGGGGATATAAAACGTTCTGTTTTTTTTTTTTAACTTCACATTTTCTTGTCACTTATCATTAAGTTTCAAGCGTGGCTCTTGAAGCAGCTGCTTGTAACAGCCTTTCTAACTACTTTTAAAAGGTTGGGGAGGTGGGTGGGAATTAAAGTTGCTTCTTCCAGGAAATGAAATGCCATTCACCATACCTAGGATACAGGCCAACACCAACTTCCTGCATCTCTGCATTACAGATGGTGAAAGAGTTGCAGATCACCTGTAAAAACAAGGGGGAGACAGGATTACCAGTCACCTAAGAAACTTCACAGGCAAGAGAACAAAAATTTTCAAAATAAAATGTAGGATCCTTGGGACTTCCCTGGTGGCGCAGTGGTTGAGAATCCACCTGCCAGTGCAGGTGACACGGGTTGGAGCCCTGGTCCAGGAAGATCCCACATGCCGTGGAGCAACTAAGCCCGTGAGCCACAACTACTGAGCCTGCGCTCCAGAGCCTACGAGCCACAACTACTGAAGCCCATGTGCCCTAGAGCCCATGCTCCGCAACAAGAGAAGCCACCGCAATGAGAAGCCCGTGCACCACAACGAAGAGTAGCCCCCGTTCACCGCAACTAGAGGAAGCCTGCGTGCAGCAATGAAGACCCAACGTGGCCATAAATAAGTAAATAATAGGGATGGAGCAGGCAAGAGAAAGAGAAATTTTAAAGAATATGTGCCATGTGTTAGATTTACTTCTCTTCATGATTTTATTTATTTATTTATTCTTATAAATTTATTTTTGCCTGTGTTGGGTCTTCATTGCTGCATGCAGGCTTTCTCTAGTTGCAGCGAGCGGGGGCTACTCTTCATTGCGGTGCACCGGCTTCTCTTGTGGTGGCTTCTCTTGTTGTGGAGTGCGGCTTCAGTAGTTGTGGCTCGTGGGCTCTAGAGCACAGGCTCAGTAGTTGTGGCACACGGGCTTAGTTGCTCTGCAGCATGTGGGATCTTCCCGGACCAGGGCTCGGACCCGTGTCCCCTGCATTGGCAGGCGGTTTCTTAACCACTGCACCAGCAGGGAAGTCCCTGCAGTGTGTTATTTGAAATGTGCTTGCACCCAGTCACTCCAAACCTTCTCTCTTACCTTGTCACTTAGAAACAGAACATGAAAATTATAAAATCTAATCTGACTGGTTTTTAAAAAGTAAATGATAGTAATGGTAAACATCAAGTCATGAAACCATGATACTATCTAAGGCCAAACCAAAAACATTCATTTAAAAATCTATGTGTTGGGCTTCCCTGGTGGCGCAGTGGCTGGGAGTCCGCCTGCCGATGCAGGGGACACAGGTTCGTGTCCCGGTCCGGGAAGATCCCACATGCTGCGGAGCGGCTGGGCCCGTGAGCCATGGCCACTGAGCCTGCGTGTCTGGAGCCTGTGCTCCGCAACGGGAGAGACCACAACAGTGAGAGGCCCTCGTACCACAACAACAACAAAAAATTTATGTGTTGATAAATAATGCTTTTTTTGGGGGGGGGTGTACAAAACTAATTTAAAGCAAATTAAACTATGTATATCACTTGTTAAATGGACAAATTAAAATTTTGTCCTTATATGAATATTATTGATTTTGCAAATGTATTTTACTGTACAAGCTAGGTAATAAATAAAACAATCTTACTTAGCTAAACTACTTTATCACATCCCATATCACAATATACTTGGACATGCGTCCTTCTACACCCTGGTACATTCAAGTACTGTTCCCACAACTTTAAAAGTGTCTGTCACATTTCAAGCTGTGGTCACAAATAGTGTACACTCGACATACAGAATACTCAGCATTGACTTGCCAAGGCTAAAATCAACATCAAGGCCAATGTCATAACTGAGGGAACAGCAATCATAAAATTGTGCTTCCTATTTTACATGTTTTCCAAGGTCAAACTACCAAATGTTAGCAAATGAGGATTCACAGAATGAAGCCCCTTTAGATAAAATGTTTGCTTTCTAAAATCCACCCATATTTTCATTTTTCTAAGGGCTTTACTCACAGCAGAACTTATTATATCTTCAGCAGTTGTCCTTGATAATCGAAAGCAAAACAGGAATGATATTCACAAATTTGCCCATTGTTCCTTCCCTGAGGATATTACCTAGCATTTCACCTCCTTATAAGTCATCTGATGAAAAAAGCACTTACTATAGATGTCTGTCAAGTATGTATAAAAATATAAAGCCCTGGAACATGATTTCCATTGTTTAACTTCCCTCCCACATCCTGAGGCTCAGAACTACTATGATATTCTTAAATTATAAAATTTAACTTATTATAGAATATTGTTGTAGGTTTCCATAGCTCTGACATAAGAGTCTTTTCTGTTAAAAATTTCATTTAGTCATGCTCTTATCCAAAAAGTTTATAATCACAATGAATTCAACTTTTTTCCGCAGAGCACACTTAAAGATTCTTTTGTTCAACTCGAATTTCTAAAAATGTTCTCTTACCTGATAATCTAGTTTCACCATTCTCTTTCCATGTAATTAGAGCAAAAATCTACCCGTGGGCAGTGCCAGTATTCCTCACTGTAATTTTTCTGAGTTTCAGTACTAAATTCCTAAATGAAATATGCTAGGTGGTGAGTATCACCTGACTGAGGCTGAATTGAATACAGCAGTGTGTGCCTCAAATCAAGTTAATTGATTTTCCATCAAGTTCACGGAGAAAAGAAAACTGCAGAAAAATATTCCACGTGAAAGATAATACTGAACACTAACCCACTGCTTAATGTAATCCCCAAACGAAAGATAAATTCAAGTGTGAGCTGAGGTTATGCTCACTATGTAGAAATTAAGGTGAATATTCTTTCCAGGAGAAAATTTGGCAGGCGAGGGTTTGTCATACTGATCATACTTGACATCTCAGGGACTGAAACCCCAGAAGCATATATTTCACATTAGAGCACGTGAAGTGTGCATGACTCATCTGCAAGCTGCACGGGCCTGCACCAGGGTGTTTTGGGGACTAGTGCCTGGAGCTGCTTCTGGCAAGCAGTGGCCACAGATGAGGGAGCATCTCAGTGGGTCAATCCTTCTGTGGCTTCCCAAGCCTACCCAATCTCTGGACACTGCCCAATGACCCACGTGAGCGGAAGCCAGGAAAGAAAGGACACCAGACTAGAGAGTCACAACTCTGGTTACGTAGTCCAGAGGATGCAAGAAATTAGACTCTGAGGTTAGACAGTCTCTCTTGTGATCTCTCAAGGTGTGCTCCTTTATTTTCAGAAATATAGAAGCAAGTAAAAGAGAAAATAAACCATGGCTTCATTCCCACCCGCACCCCAACCCTTTCTCTAAGAGGTAATCAGTCCTTCCCCGCTTCCACCAGCCACTCTTACAAACAGACAGATACACAACAGATGGGTGAGACTTCAATGCAAGGACACGATGTGATTATTTGTCCTTTCTTCTGGTACCATATTAAATTAAACAGCATAATGAATACACAAATGGTACTCTTCCCAGCCTCTCTCCTGACCAGGCGCCTCAGGTGGTGATGATAAAACACCGGCATGCACCCTGCACCACTCCAGTAGTGCCCTACAGAGATTCGTAAGGGAAGACCCCTTGTCCCATTCAGAGTTCATCAGAATGTGAAGAGGAGGGGATTTGAAAGGCAGATTAAATACACCTTTTCTTCTATAACGTGTATTGCTGAAAGTAAAGTCTGATAGACTCTTCTTGGCTACTTAGTAGGAAAGCAATATAGAAGCATGAGCTTTAAAAAGATAGACAAGCCCTGGGCGAGGGAGAGAAGCTGACTGCTGGGCTTGGATCTGGTCCTGATCAAATCTTCCAGTCTCTTCGCAGCCTCTTCTGAAAAGTCTTCTCTCCTGGGAGGCCTCCGGTCTCACCCGGCTGGGGAGGGAGACCCCTTGGCCTTTGTTTCTGCATGCTGTCCACATACTCACTCCCACACTCGGCACAGGATATTACAGCTATTTCTGTATACTTGACTTCCAAGAGAGTAGAACTTCTACATTATTCTTTTTTTTCCTCCTGGCTCAGACATGTCTGACACACTGTGTTCAAAAACTGTTTGTTTAATATTAGTGACTTTGTTAGCCTTTGTGACTTCTATATAGAATTGTTAATAAACCAAGGCAGAACTTCCCAGGTGGTGCAGTGGTTAAGAATCTGCCTGCCATTGCAGGGGACACGGGTTTGAGCCCTGGTCCGGGAAGATCCCACACGCCGCGGACCAACTAAGCCCGTGCACCACAACTACTGAGCCTGCGCTCTAGAGCCCGCGAGCCACAACTACTGAAGCCCACGTGCCTAAAGCCCGTGCTCGGCAACAAGAGAAGCCACCACAATGAGAAGCCCACGCACCGCAACAAAGACCCAAGGCAGCCGAAAATAAATAAATAAATAAATTTATTTTAAAAATGTAAAATATAAAATTATAAAAAAAGTATAAATAAACCAAGGCAATCATCACCATACAGCCAAAAAAAAAGTTCTCTTAACATCCTCCTCTCCTTCTCACTTTTCTCTCTCTCCCCATCTCCATTCCTTCCTACAACAAAGTCATAGTTGTAGGAGGTCACAGTGACTTACACAGACTAGGTTCTGGAACTGTAAGAAGATACAAGGTCAGAACACTGCCCTCAAGGACTCTGAGACCAGCAGGGGAGACAGCTGTATTAGTCAGTTAACAACATTCGAACCGTACTAGTGCCCAGCAGAGGGGTCACTAGCTCAGCTGGGGCAGGTCAGTGAAGGCTCACTGACGAGCAGATGCCAGAGGAGGTACCTGGAATCTGGAGTCACGAGTGTAACTCAAACTTCTTATTCCTTATGGGACACAGTGGGAGAATATCAACTTAATTATAAACCCTAAAAATCTGGTTCCTTAGATTGAGGAAAACTGGCATAAACCTCATACCTACACAGACCCCTTTGACTTTCAAAAGTTAAAGGTGGTGACATCTGATAATAGTAGCTATTACAAAGTAAACACCAATAAGTAAAAGGAATAGGGGTCTAGGGTTTTGACACAGATTGTAGAAAACACCCACCACATTTCTTTCTTGGTTTAAAAAGACTCACAAACCTCTAAAATGTGTCTTCTCCTCACTCCATGTTGTGGAGAGGAGAAAAAAAGGCACAGTAGTATTAAAGATATTAAAAGTATTAAAAATATTAAAAAGGCACAGTAGTATTAAAGATATTAAAAGTATTAAAAATATTAAAGTAGTACCTAAAATACCATGATTTAATTGTTTTCTCTGAAGAGCCAGGAAGGATATACTTCAATTAAAAAAAAAGAAGGAAAGAAAGCAAAGAAAAAGAACCAGAAAGGAGATGTAGGAAGGGCTGAACGCAGGCCAGGGGGACTCAGGAGGAGGGCGGCCTGGGTAGGGATGACCTCAACGCTTTCCTCCACCACTTGCTGAGGCTGTGTGAAAATCATACAACTGAACTCACAGTTTTCCGGCACAGAAAAGCCTTTACGAAAGCCAAGTGTTTAGCCTGAGGGACACCTGACATTTCTGTGGTGCCCTTTGAAGGCCTTCTCATCTCATCTTGTCTACTTCTCCAGCCTCTCACCAACAAGCTATTAGTACTTCAGCTTCATTTTAAGGACGAGGAAAAGCAAGCTAAGAGAAATACACGTGCTGTTCTCTGGTACACGTTCACCAGCTCTCACAAAGCAGCAGAATGTAGTTTGTCTTAGCAGAAAACTCAGGCCCGAAGGAATTATATACAGGACAGATTGGGAGAAGGGGGTGAGCGAAAGGCGAGGTCTGGAACAGTGCTGTAGCCGGGGCCTTCAGAATTAGAGATTTATTCACTCATTTATTAAGGGCCTATTATGCACCAAGGCACCGCCAGCAAGGAGTAAAAACTACCCCTTTCACCACTTTGCCTGGTGACCCAAGTGAAATAAGAATGTAAAAAATGTCACATTTCTCTCCAGTTCTGACAAAGTTTGGCCTCCCTCGGCCAAAGATTATTTTCCTGACTATTGGCCATATCTCTTTGCAAGGCACTCTGTCGAAATACAAGTTGCAATGACGCAGGGCAGCACTCTAATCTGTCAGCTCAATTTAGAAACACATGAGACGGCTGGTCTTCCACGGCCCTGGGTGGCGCACTGGCCCCCCCACCCTCTGATCATTCACACGAAGGATTGCTGGGGATTACTGAAGACCAGCTGGGAGACGTAAATTAAAATGGGTGGCCTTTGAAGTTTCCACTCTTCCATTGTTTGACTGCAGCCAGCCGCCCTTACCAAATTAGCGCCACAAAGAAAGGGATGCTCGCTCCCCAATACAGGCTGGAAAGATCAATCAGCTACAAAAGAGGAAGCAGCTAAGGAAGAAGGAGAAAAGGAGGCCTTGATACCTTGTCACGTGACTGTCACGGTATTTGTAGGCATTCACACAGGGAAGGATCTGAGACAGAGTACGGAAAAAACTCTTCCTTCCCACATGGCCCTCCTGCCATCTTCCTCCCAAATAAGCATGATTGTGGTCTCCTGTTTCACGGATGCCTTCTGCCTTCGCACCTGATCACATTTAAAAACTTAGGGAATCTGTATTTTTTATGTGGGGTGAAATGTGCTAACTTACGTGTCTGCATTTCTACGCTATTGGCCCATTAGTTTAGATTAGGAAAAGCCAAAAATAAAAGACCAGAATTTACCAGAAAGCTATAATCCTGAGGAATTGTGCAGATTAAGTGAGATAATACATGCAGGCCTCCGAATGGCTCCTGGCACACGGGAAGCTTGGTAAATAGTAGCAAAATCATTATTATTACCCAGTTCATCAACTATAAGACAGACTCAGTAATTAGTAAGATGCACCATTATATTATGCACCACTAAGAAAAACCACTAACAAACTATATTATGCTATTAGTCGTAAAACAGATTCCAATTTCAGAGAGGTAAAACTGTGAAAAATATGAACCTTGGGATTAATGAAATACAACATCACTATGTACAGCTCCAGGTTCCTGGAAGAATGCAAATAGAGGTCTATACAGCGGGTACTGGGGGACATACAGGACGTCTGTGTCAGCACAGCCACATCAGGCCCTGAGCTTCTGACCTCCCAGAAACCCTCCCACTAACAGACTGGGCTGCTCTGGGTTGGGAGACTCTTAGCATCACCCGAAGGCATTCACCACTGTCAGTTCATTGTTCCCTATCCTCTGAATCAGTCATCATAAAGCAGACTACCATAAGTCACTCAAAACCCGAAGTACAACCCCGGTATAAAGTTACATCGCTTGCGCCAAGTCAATGGTCTTGCCAAATCTGGCTACACTCTGGAGGTGACCTAATGCACATATGTTCCCAGTATCTTCTTTCAGTACTCAGTTAAGCAGTGCAATTTTCCCTGGAATGGAATTTAAATTAGTTACTTTAAAACCCAAGTTCACATTTTCCTCCACCTACCACATAGCTCTCTCTAAATAACCAAGTGAAAGCGTTTATGAGGATACATTGGGTAGAGACACTGCAGACGGATTTCAAAGTCACTCATCATTATCCTGACAAGTCATACAGATAGGTATTGTATGCTCCGGAATCTTAGCCGGTTATTTTTCAAGGAGAGTACTGGCCTTCAAGACAACACGTAAGGAACTGAAGAAAGACATACAAAGACGTATACAGAAACTACACAGGACCTGAAGAAAACCAGGGCACGTTGCTTCTGCAACACCCTTGTTACCTAAATGCCAAGGAGTGGGTAATCTTCTATAGCACCAGCCAGAGTCTTTGGTGGCCAAGAGCCCACTGCATTCCTTGGTTATACAAATATCTGAGAGTAAATTGTCCACTCAATGTTCATTTTATCACAATTTTCATATACTCTTCAGATATCTTTTTAAGAATACCTTTAGATGACCATAGACAAAACCTAACTATTAAAAATCAGAATATGCTGCCTGTGGTCTGGCCATTAAAACTCCTCACTTCCTTTGCATCGTCCTTTATAATGATCACTCTCAGAGTTGCCTCCACAAAGAAGAAACATCCGAGCTTCCTAATTTGTGAGATTCAACAGTCCACCTTCATGATCACAAAAGAGTCAAGTTTTCCTTTTCTTAAGTTATACAGATTTAATTAGATGTTTTTAAATAAAAAATAAAATTCCAAATGATTCTTTCTTTCCCTCCAGTCTATTTTGCATATTCTCTCTCCTCATTTTCCAGCAACATCTAAATGCAAAACAGAACATATTCACTAAAGGAAACAGAGTTGATAATTAAAGCAAATATAAATGAATTTGCATATGTGAGGCTTCCAACTTTGAATTCAGAGAGAGTGAATAGCATAACAGTCCAAATGAGAATTAATCTGAAGTTTGCAGAAAAAATTTAGTTAAATCAATGGCAGGAAAAGAAATTTGGTTTCAAAGAAAATAACACACAAACATCCCTAAGTGAAGATTATTACTGTAAAGCATATCTGAAAGGAAAAAAATAAACCAAAGCATTATCAGTAAAAGAGAAGTCCAAAAAAACTGAAATGCAAGGATCATTTTAGGAAATGGAGCAAAAATGAAATAGAAAAGAAAAAGGCATGAAAAGAAGATTAAGGAAACAGTAAGTTGACAATAAACAAGTTTCAAAGACTCGCAGTAAAGAGAAGTATAAGAATTACTGATTGCCAGTATGTATTTGGCTTGTCATGAAAAAAATAAAAGATTGACAAGGATAGAAAAAAGATACAATGATTTTACATGGCTGCCTGATAATAATTCAGTCCAATAAGTCAGAGAGTTTATTTTCAGAAGCAAATCAATAAAGAGGCAGCTTATAGGTAAATGGGGAGAGTATTGGGTGATGGGCACCACTGTTCCCACTGTTCTACTGAACAGACTGTGATACAGGCTCCCCAGATGTTCCTGCTAATGACTAAAGAAAGGTGTCCCTCCCTGCTTCCACCATGGCTAGCATTCTGTGCAAAAGAAACATTGAAAGTCAACATGCTCTAATGATATGTTTCGTAGTACAGTGTAGACAGAGCAAGTTTTCACTAAGCTAGAGGCAGATAGAGCATTGGCTACACACAACAGCAGAGGGCTGTAAAAACTCTTCCTAAATGAGCCTCAACTCCCCAAATGCCCTCAACCACATAGAGCGTGTCATGTCCCAACCAAAGCCTTCTTAATATCTCCAACTACCTTTCCTTACGCAGGGGTCAGCACATACCTAGACGCTATATCAAGGTGAAGACTAAATATCTTTAGTTTTAGTAAGGCACTAGGATCAAAACAGAAAGCCAGTTATTAGATAGAATAGGTAGCAATTAGAGGCTGAGCAGGAATAAGAATCTAAAACAGAGGAACTTGGTAGGCATGTAATCATGAAATCCCCAAAACATCCCAGAAAGTGAGAAAAATAAATACCTTTGGGTAAAGTGTTGTTTCCCCAAAGAGGAATTCAAGATAGTTAGACCTCTTTGGTCATAATATAAACTATTATCAGTGTATTAGGAGAAAGAAACAAAGTAAGGTGAGATTTTTTTTTTCTTCCATATTTAAATTTACTACATTGGGAAACTTGTCTACACATTGATATACTGGACTCCAACTATAAGAAATCTTTAAATAAACTAAAAATTTTTTTCAGGATATTAGTCTGAGCAGAGGAGGTAGGGATAGAAAATTTAAGAAAACTAGCTCACATGTAGGGCTCAGTTTTAAAGAACGAAACTAACAAAAACTCTGCTTATAGTTTCTGAATTATATTCTGTGATTAGTTTGTGGCCTGTTCTTCAACCACAGTGCTACATATCACAGATGAAGCCTAGCAGCTCAACACCAAGGAAGGTTAAAATGTGTTTAGTAAAGTGTACCTACGGAGGCCAATAGAACTTTAGGAACATTTTCAACAATGATTTTTGTTGAAATTAAAAAAAAAAAGATTTTCTGTTTAATGTTTTTGGAACACAATAATCCTCTTTACCTTGAATAATTAAAAATAAAAGAGCTAATGGATGTAATACTGATCTTGGGTGGCCTTAGCCTGCAGTGGCTTGAAGCAGGGTTTCAGTTCCCGGCCAGAGGTTGAGGTTGGGTCACGGCAGTGAGAGGACCAAATCCTAGCCTCTAGACAAGTGGTCAGTGACAAAGCCCTGGCCCTTTGGCTTTGCAGAAAAGAATTCCCGCAAAGATGGAAAGTTGTGAAACAAGTAAAGTGTTTATTAGGAGAAAAAAAGAGTGTAGTATGTGTGGATAGACACATGGGCAGACTCAAAGAGAGAGTCGCACTCTCCTGGTAGTTTAAATCACTTATATGGGGCATTTCTTCTGGGTTTCCTTTGGCCAATCATTCTGATTTGCCTGGTTCATAGTCCGTATTTGGTAATATCTCAGGATCCTCCCATGTGTGCGAGTACATCTCTCAGCCATGATGGATTCTATCGAAGAGGCCTATGGGTAGGCCTTACTATGGGGTGGCGCCCCCTCCCTTTTTGATCTCCAAGGACCTTTCTAGTCGGGAAGGTCTTCTTGACTTCAAGAATGATAAATATGTGGTCTCTTATCTTCTATCTGGGCAGGGCCCAGCCTCCTCTCTCAATTGTCTTGCTGTTCTCATCTTGGAGTATCGGTCCACAGAGAACCAATCTCCAATTGCTTTCCCGGGGGCGGGGCGGGGGACAGACAATCTACCTTCTGCCTCAATACTTTTAAGTGAAAAGAAACTACCATGTAACACATTAGGCATAATACCTTTACATGTTAATGCAGGGATGTGATTAAATCAGAGATAAGTGGTCAAATCCTGAGAGATCAACACTGTAATTACGAAAAGTATATTTCTCCTTAGACTTTACACATTTGCCCTGGTATAAATATTTGTAGTGGTCACATACTGCTAATCTTTCCCAGACGAGTGTTTTAAAGATGCTAGGTAAAATGCAGTTGGTAACTCTTTTCCTGAGCTGCTGTTCAGTGGCAATTAAATAAATCAAGGATGCAGATCAAATGAGACAGATACAGGAGTCAATGTAGAACCAAGGCAAAAAGGTAAGCTAAGGCAAGTGGTAGTTCATTCCAGATTCAGTTACCAGTCAGGTCATATCTCTGTATCACCTCTCACATTCATCCTTTTCTTTCCATTTCCACTACTTCTTGGACCTTCAACGATCTTTTTTTTGCAACTTTCCAAGGTAGGCTCTCTGCATCCCCTCCCACCCATCTTTTTCCACTCCATTCTTTAAACTGCCACCAGATAAAGAGAAATATGAGATCCACCTAGTGGCTGCAGAATAAGGACAAAATTCTTTAGCATGACATTAAAGGTCCTCAATCTATCCTCATCCCTCCTTTCCACCACACCCAGCCCTCACTGTCTGTTTCAGTTACACTGGTCTCTTTGTCATCCCTCAGTTGTGTCCTGTACTCAGGTGGTGTTACGTTTTTCTTAACACTGTTTCCTCTTTAAACAAATTCTTCCCTCATGATCTGAGTTGCTCATAATTTTATTCATCCTGCAAGATCCAGCTGAGGCGGCACCTCCTTCAAGAAGCTTTCTTATAACCCATTAATTTTACTTCTCTATACTCTCCTAGCCTTTATTCATACAGCATTTATCACATTCTACTTTGAATTGAAGCTAATTATATAAAATCAATCTCTATACTAGACTATAAGCAACTGAATCAACGAGTTACATCTCTTAAGCACTTTGTGGCATTTACTTGCTAATACGTCTTTTCTATTTCAATAATCCATAAATTTCCTGAGGTCATGATCCACACCTCCCTTTAAAAATATTTTAAATAAAAAATTAAATACATATTTTAAATATAAATATAATACTTAATATAAATCTATGTCAAGGTTCTATTTACCCACTGAATAAACAGAAATTACCTAGAGCTTCCCATATTGGTAGAACAGTACAATAGCTTTTGTGCTCCCCCATCTCACTCATTCCCTCTCCATCTTCCAGTGATAATCAAAATCTTAATTTTGTGTTTCTTATTCCCTTGTTTTTATGATAGTTCATCCCATATGCATGTATCCCTAAACAACATATTGTTTATTTTTGCACGCTTTTGGTTTCTTATGAACAGAATCATACCGCGTTGACGGTTGCAACTTGCATGTGTTTGTTTTTGTTTTTTTGGTTCAACATTATGCTCCTAAGATTCGCATACACTGATGCGTGTAGCTGTAGTTCATTCATTTTCACTACCTAAGAGAACCTCCTGCAAAGGAGCTCTGGGAGGCACATATGTGAAAAACGTCCATAGTAACATCCTTTGTAAACGCAAAAACTGCAAATGACCCAAGTGTTCCTTACCAGGAGGCTAGGCAAATAAATCATGATATTTTCTACGCTTGCACTTACTAATGTGTCTGGCATACTGTAAGCCTCCATGAGTATTTTCTGAATAGATAAATGGACTTGAGGAAAGACATACAACTGATTCACCATGGCCTCCTCCTCTGAGCCCAACACATGCTTAGAGGCTCAGTACTGAGGCTGGCACTGGAAAATACTCATAAACTGACAACTCAGATAATTTGCGCTGAGCAAGTGAGAGAACAAAATGGAAACTGTGACGTGGGAATGCCTACCACAAGTTAGGTGGACGGAGTGTTAATTCCGTTAGTGTTAATTCTACCTGCTTACTTTTGAGTTCCTAGTGTTAGTGTTAATTCTACCTGCTTACTTTTGAGTTCCTACAAACCACTGTGGTTCATAAGTATCCCTCTCTCCCTCTGCAACCCTCCTTCTCCCCCACCTCCTCTATCTCCTTTGCTACTCCCTTCTTCTGGATGAATCTGCTCTGGTACACCTGGGAAGGATTTAGGGATGGTGGTAAGAATTGACTTTCGAATTTCCCTTCTCTGCCGACCCATCTCAAGCTCTGACTCAGTCCAATGATAATTACATTCTGTTGGGCAATGATTTGTCTCTCACTGTGTCATCATTTGAACATTGTATACCCATTTTAAGGCAGTTGAGCTACCCTGCTTATTTCCTTTTTAACATATTTGATGTCAGCTCTTGAGCAAAACCAACCCCCTAGAAAAATGATCACCATCCCAGCATGCTATTAGTCTATTTCTCATTTTACTGAAATAGAAACTACTCCTCAGGATAACACTGCCGGTAAAGATGCCAGGGAAGACAAATTACACCAAACCAAATGAGTATGCGTTTATCTGCAGCGCTTAGTCAATTACTTTCAAAGAACTGGTACAGAAAATAATGAAAAGGAATTAAAGCCAAGACTTTAAAGACAGTAAAGACTGTCAACTACAGACAAGTTTTTCCATGAATTTCAGTATTATTAACGGAAGTTCATCTCACTTTGAGTTGCCTTCCTCATTTTACCATGGTCATAATTTAGACCTGACTATTGAGCCAAAAAAAAAAAAAAAAAAAAAAAAAAGGCAGGGGTGCCTGTGGAAAGAAAGGAAGGGAAAAGGTCATTATTCTGACACACTAGATATACAAATAAATGCTACACATCATCCTTTCCTTCACTTCTGCTTCGTCATTAAATCTCCCTCCTCCCCCTTTCCCATTGCTCCACTAGATTCACTTCCTCTTCCACACTTCCCTTGCCTCTCTTTTTTTTTGTTTTGTTTTTGTTTTGTTTTGTTTTGTTTTTTTTGTGGTACGCGGGCCTCTCACTGCCGTGGCCTCTCCCATTGCGGAGCACAGGCTCCGGACGCGCAGGCTCAGCAGCCATGGCTCACGGGCCCAGACGCTCCGCGGCATGTGAGATCTTCCCGGACAGGGGCACGAACCCGTGTCCCCTGCATCGGCAGGCAGACTCTCAACCACTGCGCCACCAGGGAAGCCCCCCTTGCCTCTCTTGATAAAGATCCTTGGAAGGGGTTAAAGAGTGGCCGGTCCTTACTCTTTAACTTCAACTTTCCTTTGGGCAAGGCTTTTCCTTTCTAATTTGAGTTATGATTTCACTGCAAATAATTCAACTCTTTCTATTACACCCTGGCTCTTTCCTGGGGTTGCTGTATTTCTTACATGTGCTTTAGCTAATGCACACCCTCTGCTCCCGATATATTGCTACTATATTTGGGTAGGTTCAAAATCCTTCTTCAAACAAAATATATCTGTCATATAAACATTGTCTCCTCCACATACTTCAGTCAAATCTAGTAGCTTCCCTGACCTTTTTGTCTGACTCTCCCAGAAATCCTCCTTATCTAACTCTCTTAGGTAAGCCTGCTAAATGCAGGATATCTGGAAAAGACATAACTTACCTTTCTAATTACTTTCTCTCTCAAAGCCTTAGGAAGTAATAAGGGGAATCTTTACTTTGGATTTAATTTCACTCCAAAATGTAGAATTGTGTGGTTAGGTAAAAATGACAGGATTCCTGCCCCAAAAAAGGCCAGTCTAATGACAGAGTTCACAACAGCCAAGGTAGGGGCTCTGGATGTAATTATTACAGAGACTTTAGGAAAAGAAGGGAAACTAATATTCTGAATAGCTACAGTGAGTCAGGCACTATGTGAGGTGCTTTCACTCATCCTTCTACCTGTACAAAAGTTAGGGAAAGTTAGCATCAACCTCACTTTACAGATGAGGAGACTAACGCTTAGAAAGGCCTAATGCCGGTGTCAGGATTTGAATCCGGAGTTTTCTGGTCCTCTCACTCTGAAGCAGGACAAGTTAAAGTTGACGGCATCTTAAGAGGGGTGAAGGCCTGACAACACAACGGCACACAAGGCAGGCGGCTGCACAGTCTGCTCCCACATTCTTCCCCACCTTCCCTCCTAGCACTTGCCATACATCTCCCTTCCCCCAGCCATAGAGAGCATTGTACTGTTCTCTAAAGCGATGTGCTAATGAATGATTCTGTGCCTTCCCGCAGGTTGTTTCTTCTGTCTGAAATGCCCCTGCTTCTTTCTTCATCTACTTATCTCCTATTCCAGACCCCAGCTCAAGGGTCACGTCCCTCAGGAAGCTTTTCCTCACCTGGTTCCAGTCTGATTTAGATGTACTTCCTGCATAGCAAGGTACACACCCCTCCAAAGCACTTATCCCGCTGGACCATAATTGCTCATTTATTTGATGGTTTCCCCTAGTAAGCTGTAAAGTTACTCCTGGAGGGGAGGAGCCACATCTTATTCCATTTTGTGTCACTAGCACATAGTGAATGCCTGATCCATCAAGGAAGAAAACTGGGACAACTGGACAGAACTCAGAGGGTAGTCCAACTGGGATACGCATACAGAAAATCTGTAAGAGCTGGACTGTCCATCTCACGGACCGGCGTTCAAGCAGAAGCTAGATAATAACCCATCGTGGGTGGTAAAGAACTCCTAACACCACGTGCGGAGTGGTGCAGGTGAGCTAGCACACCCATTCTAGCTCAGATGGTCTGTGGTTCCTGACGACTCCTGACCAAGTTCTCTGATGAAGATGAGCTGACGTCTCAGAAGCTACCATGGCACGATACCAAGAAGACAGACACAGGAGTCAGAAAACCTGGGTCCTAGCCCTGACTCCACTCTGTGACTTTAGGGAGACACGTCATTTCATCTCACTTTCCCCATTTATAAAATCAAAGGTGAAAAGAGAGTTGGGTAAAGGTGTCCAACTGGATGGCCTCTCAAATGCCTTCCTACTCAAAGAAAGGCTTCCTGTTTGTTTTCCCATCATTTGCTGTGTTCTTATGCGACATATTGATACCAGTGCCCAAAGCCCTCTGCCCATCTATCTTGCACCAAAACTTTTTTCTCTGTCTGATGGCTCTTTTTCTAAATAGTAAGGTATGATATGCATAGAAAAAATTGAGTAAAACCTACGTATTTTATTTGAGTGCACTGGACAGGATGACTCCTGGGAAAAAAGTTAGTAAAACAAATGAATGCAGGTCAAATCCAAGTCCAAGGGGACACTGGTATTGACTTACAAAATTTAATCAGCTGCACTACAGTAGACACTTAGTATTCATGAATTTTACACTTGCATATGTGATGCCGAAGGTACATGATACATGATCATTTGTAATTTTATTGAGAAAGATATTTGACTCCTTGCTCTAAGGCTGATGTCCACAGGAAAAGGTCCATTACCTAGTGACTGATTCATAGGCTCTGTTATTCTTGGCTTTTGTAATGAAAGCAGAAACTTGGGTAAAATGGAACAAACTTTTTTCTGTCTGAAAATGATCCTGACGTGAAAATTAACTGATAGTGTTGGTGACAGAAGTGAATCAGTCTATAGAATAGCCAGAAATTAGCTTTATAAATTACTTTAATCCTGAATTTATGGAATCATTACATATCTGGGTTACTTAACTTTTTCAATTATACTTTACATTTTTCAGGGAGAGAAAGGGAGAATTACACGTTATATGGCATATTTACATTTGGAGATTTACAACTGCCCTGGGACATATTCCATATGAATGCCAAAGGTCTCCTCTGTGGTATTTAGCCCCTTAAAATGGCAACAGTAAAAAAAAAAAAAAATTCCCCCCCTCCCCAAATCAACTCAGTTTAGTGAAATGCTACCAGATGTCTTTGAAAATTACTGAGGGAAGGCAGAGTTAGATAAGGTTTAAGCGTTTGTAGGTATCTGAAAAGAACTGAAGATAATCACAAACTAGGGTTCATTATCTACTCAATTTTCTCTCAGGCACAACAACAAAGAAGTTTCAAATGCTTCTTTGCAGAGCTGCACAGGCTCATTCTAAACTGAGTCAACCCTGATTTCTAAGAACATAATTTTGAACCAAATGATTTTCTTGAGTTTTCCACTTTTCCCCCATCAGCTGGCTAAGAGAAGATATCTGGGCTATAACTTCATTTTTAAAGGGAATGAGTCTTTAGAGAACACTTCATCTTGTCAGCATTTTGGATCTAAATTTCCTTCTCATCCTCTCACCCTACAGTATCAGCTTGCATAAGACACAAAGTAAAACGCACAGCTGTGAACATACAAGATGGCTAAGGAGGGCAAAGCAGACAAGTTGCTAATTAGCTCTCCAAACTGGACACTCAGACATAGCAATCATCATACTCTCCTACCTGATATTTCTGGAAGAGTTTATGTAAGTAATGGAAAATTTAAATGCCGTCATATAATTCTACATTTTCCCACTCTAGCTCTGAACAATGTTCTGGCTGTTAAGATGCATGACCTATTGCAGTGGTTTTCACACTGTGCCCTCAGGAACCCCTGGAGACAGGGAGAGAGAGGAGGTAGAATCAGGAGAGGTCCCACGTCCCCTAAATCCATTTTACTACAATTCATCTTTATTATGAGAATGGAAGCTCCATGAAAGCAAGGATATCTACCTGTTTTCTTCACTGACATATTCAACAAAAACTTTTGAATGTACAAGTGAAAGGATGGATGAATTGTATGCTTAAGACACCTGGGCACTGTCCTGGTTGGTTTTCACAGCCACCCTCTGAAGCAGGTACAGTGGTCATCTTCCTTTTACAGATGAGGCACCCAGGCAATGTGGTTTCAGAGTCTCAATTCAATCAAATACTGCACCACACTATACAGCCTCCCACGTGGCCCAGCAGCTTTTTCTCATCTACTTCACATAAGCTAGTTCCCAGCACTAGACTAAAGAAAGGGTGGGTGGTAGAGAAAAAAATATGCCTCAAAACCATTGACTTGGAAGAGAGATCCAAAGGCTGCAAGTAACAAGTCTCACTCTTGCTGTTTTTACCGCCACCTCTGGGACTTCAAGCAAGTGGCTGAATTTCTCACTGCTGCAGGTTCCCTCATCTCTCTCCACCGTTTATCTTGCAAGGTTACCAGACGTGAAGTGATTAGAGAATCCTGATGTTGTCAGAAATACAATTTTGCTAACACTAGTTCCAGAACTGTGAAACAAGGGGAAGGACTAGGTGATCACTACACTCCTTCTAAAGTTCAATGCCTCCATGATGAAAAGACTTTGTGCAGGGCTGTCCCCATGGTTATTTTATTCTTGAACATCCTTTCTGACTGAGCAAGCCATATGGCTTTTGGTTCGGTTACCAGGCAGCCTGGCCAAGTTCCTATCAACATGTCAAGCAGATGAGGTGGAGGGGGGAGGAGAAACAGAACCCTGCATGTTGGTTGTGCTGAACGCTAAAGAGAAAACAGAGACACAAAATCTTGGGCCAAGGTTTGACCTCAACAGCTGCAAATCCGATCATCTCAGTGTTTCATTATGTTTCTAGAAACGTCCATGGAGGAAAAATCACAGTAGCCTTTAATATATGATAATGCCTCCCGTGGGCTTACTTCTGGTATGATGTTTTAAATACGTGACAAAACCCAAAAAGCTACAGTTTCAGATCTTGCCAGAAATCGGGATTTTACTTGAACTGTATAAGAGTCATGGGGAGCTTACTGGGTAAGACACGAAGTCCTTCTTTATAAGCTCTTATAAAAGTAGAAACTGTGGGATTGCTATACAGTTCCTGCTGCTGGCATTGTGTTCAGGAAAATAAAATGGTCCAAAGCCTGTTTTATTTATTTATTTATTTATTTCAATGCAGAGATACTTTTATTTTTAATTTTTTAAAATACATCTTTATTGGAGTATAGTTGCTTCACAACGCTGTTAGTTTCTGTTGTACAACAAAGAGAATAAGCCATATGTATACATATATCCCCATATCCCCTCCCTCTTGAGCCTCTCTCCTACCCTCCCTATCCCACCCCTCTAGGTGGTCACAAAGCACCAAGCTGATCTCCCTGTGCTATGCGGCTGCTTCCCACTAGCTATCTATTTTACATTCGGTAGTGTGTACACATCAATGCTACTCTCACTTCGCCCCAGCTTCCCCTCCCTCCCCACCCGTATCCTCAAGTCCATTCTCTCTTTGTCTGCGCCTTTGTAACTGCCCTGCCACTAGGTCCAGCAGTACCATTTTTTTAGATTCCATATATATGCATTAGCATATAGTATTTGTTTTTCTCTTTCTGACTTCACTCTGTATGACAGACTGTAGGTCCATCCACCTCACTACAAATAACTCAATTTCGATTCTTTTTATGGCTGAGTAATATTCCATTGTATATATGTGCCTCATCTTCTTTACCCATTCATGTGTCAATGGACATTTAGGTTGCTTCCATGTCCTGGCTACTGAAAATAGTGCTGCAATGAACATTTTGGTACACGTCTCTTTCTGAATTACAGTTTTCTCAGGGTATATGCCCAGTAGTAGGATTGCTCGGTCATATGGTAGTTCTATTTTTAGTTTTTAAGGAACCTCCATACTGTTCTCCATAGTGGCTGTAACAATTTACATTCCCACCAACAGTGCAGGAAGGTTCCCTTTTCTCCACACCCTCTCCAACATTTATTATTTCTAGATTTTTTGATAATGGCCATTCTGACTGGTGTGAGGTGACACCTCATTGTAGTTTTGATTTGCATTTCTCTAATAATTAGTGATGTTGAGCATCTTTTCCTGTGTCTCTTGGCCATCTGTATGTCTTCCCTGGTGAAATGCCTATTTAGGTCTTCCATTCATTTTATCATTGGGTTGTTTGTTTTTTTTGATGTTGAGTTCCATGAGCTGTTTGTATATTTTGGAAATTAATCCTTTGTCCATAGTTTCATTTGCAAATATTTTCTCCCATTCTGAGGGCTGTGTTTTCATTCTGTTTATGGTTTCCTTTGCTGTGCAAAAGCTTTTAAGTTTAATTAGGTCCCATTTGTTTACTTTTGTTTTTATTTTCATTACTCTAGAAGGTGGGTCAAAAAAGATCTTGCTGTGGTTTATGTCAAAGAGTGTTTTTTCTATGTTTTCCTCTAAGAGTTTTATAGTGTCTGGTCTTAACATTTAGATGTTTAATCCATTTGGAGTTTATTTTTGTGTATGGTGTTAGGGAGTATTGTAATTTCATTCTTTTACATGTAGCTGTCCAGTTTTCCCAACACCACTTATTGAAGAGGCTGTCTCTTCTCCACTGTATGTTCTTGCCTCATTTGTCATAACTTAGGTGACCACATATGCGCGGGTTTATCCCTGGGCTGTCTATCCTGTACCATTGATCTATTTTTCTCTTTTTGTGCCAGTACCATACTCTCTTGATTACTGTAGTTTTGTAGTATATTTTGAAGTTGGGGAGCCTGATTCTTCCAGCTCCATTTTTCTTTCTCAAGATTGTTTTGGCTATTCAGGGTCTTTTGTTCTTCCATACAAATTGCAAAAATTTTTGTTCTAATTCTGTGAAGAATGCCATTGGCAGTTCAATAGGGATTGCAATGAATCTGTAGATTGATTTGGGTAGTATAGTCATTTTCCCAATATTGATTGTTGCACTCCAAGAACATAGTATATTTCTCCACCTGTTTATGTCATCTTTGATTTCTTTCATCAGTGTTTTATAGTTTTCTGAGTACAGGTCTTTTGCCTCCTTGGGTAGTTTACTCCTAAGTATTTTATTCTTTTTGTTGTGATGGGAAGTGGGATCGTTTCCTTAATTTCTCTTTCTGAGTTTTTGTTGTTAGTGTATAGGAATGCCAGAGATTTCTGTGCATTAACTTTGTATCCTGCAACTTTACCAAATTCATTGATTAGCTCTAGTAGTTTTCTGGTGTCATCTTTAGGATTCTCTATGTATAGTATCATGTCATCTGCAAACAGTGACAGTTTTACTTCTTCTTTTCCAATTTGTATTCCTTTTATTTCTTTTTCTTCTCTGATTGCTGTGGCTAGGTCTTTCAAAACTATGTTGAATAAGAGTGGCGAGAGTGGATATCCTCGTCTTGTTCCTGATCTTAGTGGAAATGCTTT
This sequence comes from Grampus griseus, assembly GCF_964374135.1. NCBI lineage: Eukaryota > Metazoa > Chordata > Mammalia > Artiodactyla > Delphinidae > Grampus > Grampus griseus. The sequence continues at coordinate 25,263,872 of NC_139017.1, read as the reverse complement.
CAGTTTTTCACAAAGCTCTGTTTTAAAAACAGGATGAGATTTCCAGTTTCTGGTCCAACATGTAAGGAGCTTAGAGGTCACCACTCCATCCTAACAACAAGTAAAAAGTTGAACAAATGAAAAATCCATGATTCTTCTCAAAACTGTCAGAGAAGTGAGGTCACAGGGCAGACTGCTGCCCCCAAACTGGAGAGACAGTTGCAGAGAATCACAACCTACAGGAAGCAGAAACCTCCAGGGGAACCAGTGCTGGCCCAGGAAAACCTAAACTATAATTGACAAATTGCTGGAGGCTCAATGTGGGCAAATCTGAGACTGAAAAACTCCAGGGGACCCAGTGACAGGGGACCCCATACCTTTGTGAGTTTTACCTCCAAGAGCTCTACCAGGTCCTCACAGTGAATACTGGAGAAAAATCCTTTCATGCTTCTGGCAGAGGAAGGGGAAAAGGAACCATGTTGACAAACACCACGGAATTCTGTTCTTCACAAGGCCTGGCCTTGGGTGAAGCTATTTACCCCTGCTGGAGTTTTATCAGAGCCTAAATGCCCTGGGGAAGGGAAATACCCTACTCCATCTTGAATGCTTTAGCCATCTTGTCCTACCTGGGAGGGGGGATAAAACAGAAGCACAGTGAAGTCCACAGCCCAGGGTACATGCTCACCCAAAGACTGAGACCTAACCACAGGGCTACAGAACGCTTCCCAGTCCCTCACATCTTGTGAAAGGCCTATTTAGAGCAGTTCCTTTTATCCTCTGCATCATGTCTGCCTTTCAACAAAAAATGACAAGGCATAACAGAAAGCAAAAAACACAGTTTGAACAGACTGAACAAGCATGAGAACCAGAATCAGGTATGGTAGCTATACTGGAATTATCAGACAAGGAATTTTTAAATATTGATTTATATGCTAAGGGCTTTAATGGAAAAAGTAGACAACATGTAAGAATAGCTGGATAATGTAAGCAGAGAGATGGAAATTCTAAGAAAGAGTCAAAAAGTAATGCTAGAGATGAAACACAATGTAACAAAAATGAAGAATGCCTTTGATGGACACAGCTAAGGAAAAAAATAAATCTCTGAACTTGAGGATATGACAATAGAAACTTCCAAAATGGAAAAGCAAAGAAAAAAAAAAAAAAAGAACAGAATATCCAAGAATTGTGGGGCAACCATAAAAGGTGTAACAAATGTGTAATCGGAACACCAGAAGGAGAAGAGAGAAAGAAACAGAAGCAATCAATACTTGAAGCAATAATGAATGAGAATTTTCCCCAAATTAATGTTAAACATCAAACCACACCTCCAGAAGCTCAAAGAGCCCCAAGCAGGATAAATGCCCAAAAAACTACTCCTAAACATACCATATCTAAGCTTGAGAAAATCAAAGAGAAAGAAAAAATCTTGAAAGAGCCAGAAGAAAAAAGAACCTTACCTATAGAGGAATAGGAAAAGAATTCATCTGACTTCTCCTCAGAAACAATGCAAGCAAGACAGTGGAGTTGAAATATTTAAAATATTGAGAGAAAAAAAAAAATCACCAACCTAGGCTTTCTCAGACAAAGAAAAATTTAGGGAGTGTGTTTCCAGTAGACCCATCTTGCAAAAAATGTGGAAAGAGTCTTCAGAGAAAAAGAAAATGATGTAGGTCAGAAAACTGGATCTACATAAAAAAAGGGAGAGCAACAAGTGAAGGTAAAATAAAACTTTCATCTTTCTTATTTTTAATTGATTTAACAAACGAAAGTTTGTTCAAAATAATAACAGCAATGTAGTCAATTATGTATGCTTATATATAAGTGATGTGAATGACAGCAATTACACAAAGAACAGGGAGGAGAAATAAGGATTATTTTGTTATTATAAGGTACTCATACTATCCATGAAGTGGTACAGAGTTATTTGAAAGTTGACTTGGATTAGTTGTTAAATATATATTGCAAACTCTAGGGCAACCACTAAAAAAAAAGTTTTAAAAGACATATAATTGATATGCTAAGAAAAGAGAGAAAACAGTATCATATAAAATACAGCTTTTTTATAACTGCCAAAACCTGGAAGCAACCAAGATGCCTTTCAGTAGGTGAGTAGATAAACAAACTGTGGTACCTCCAGACAATAAAATAGTCAGTGCTCAAAAGAAATGAGCTACCAAGCCATGAAAGACACGGGGGAAAGTTAAATGCGTATTATTTACTAAGCGATGAAGCTGATTTGAAAAGGCAACATGATGATTCCAACTATATGACATTCTGGAAAAGGCAGAACTACGGAGACAGTGAAAAGATCAGTGTTGCCACGGGTTAATGGGGAGGGAAGGATGAATAGGCAGAACACGTAGGGTTTTTAGGGCAGTGAATCTACTCTGTATGATACTATAAGGGTTGATACATGCCATTAAACATCTGTCCAAACCCACAGAATGTACAACACCAAGAGTGAATGCTAAGGATGTGTCAGTACAGGTTCACTGACTGTAACAAACGTACCACTGTAGAGGGGGTGTCAGTAGTGAGGTTGTGCTTGTGTGGGGAACCCTCTGCACTTTCTGTACAATTTTGCCATGAACCTAAAACTGCTCTAAAAAATAAAGTTTGTTTAAAAAGATGATTTTCAGGAGCATATTCACTAAAGCCTTGACAACCACTTTCCTCCTTCTTTCTTCTTCTTCATCACGATGATTATTTTCCTGCATTATTTAGCTATTCTTAGCAAGAAAACAATATATACATATTAAAATGTGAAAAACAGAGGAAAAAAGAAAAATTACCAAGAGTTTTCCAACTGGGACTACAATTATGGATTCTTTTCTAAGCTTTTTTCTAGGCATAGATGAAAAAACAGTCTGCTTAGCTCTGGCTGCTAAAGATCTGGCCCTTGGGGAGACAGACCTTTAGATAAGCCAACACCCCTATATTCTCCTCACCCTCAACCTCTGCTGCGCCTGAGGTCTGGGGCTCGCTCCGGAATCTGTAACTGCATATGACGGGGCACTGCCCCTGGTTATAGGGAGTAGAGGGGCGGGTTTTATGCAGTCTCTCAAACACTCCTTCTCCTTCAAGCTCCCACGTCAACCCATCCTCCTCAGTACCCGGCTTCTTCAATTTCTGAGCCTTTCCAGAGTTCTGCAGGAAATCTGCTGCTTCTCTTTGGCAGCCGCTGCTGTAGGCACTTAGATCTCACCAAGCCGTACCCTGTGAGTGCAGCCATCAGACCTCCGATGGCCTTCTGTCTTCATCGCTGGTGGACCAGTGTTGTAGGTGACTGCTGGTCTCATCAGTTCTACTCACTCTTCCCATCATTGTCGGGGGATGGATGATTTTTGAGAGAAGAAAGAGGCTGAAAGGTCTTTATTCATAATTCTTTTTTTTGCGGTACGCGGGCCTCTCGCTGTTGTGGCCTCTCCCGTTGCGGAGCACAGGCTCCAGACGCGCAGGCTCAGCGGCCATGGCTCACGGGCCCAGGCGCTCCGCGGCATGTGGGATCTTCCTGGACCGGGGCACGAACCCGCGTCCCCTGCATCGGCAGGCAGACTCTCAACCACTGCGCCACCAGGGAAGCCCCCATCATAATTCTTAATCTTATATGATATTCTAGTATTATATTCTCTGTATTATTATAGCTTTTTATATATTTCATTGTCTGTTAGGAAGATACCCATTTCAAATATGACTAAATGTTTCTGAAAGTCTTTTTTTTTTAAAATTATGAATAAGTTGCCAAATAAATGAACTGGAAAAAAAGTTCAAAATTCCAAATACCATTTTCATATGTGGAACTTCCTCCATCAGCTCCTAAGATAATGCCAGGCACATAGCTGGTGATCAATACCTGTTGAGTGATTACGAACAAGCTGTTTGGGAAAAGTCAATAGCATAGCAGCATTTATGGAAACCTGGGCTTGTCCCTGAAAATCTGTTATACTGTGAATTGTTTTCAGTCTGAGAAGCAAAACAGGTTGGCCTGTGACCACATCTGGTACGTATATGTACCTACTATGATGGGTGTTGGGCCATAAAAAATGAAGCATCTGTAACACAGACTTAGTTCATCTGGAGGGCTCACCACTGGGCTGCTTATTGTGTGACACAGACTTCCTGGGGCCCTCAGATCAGGGGCAGGCATAATTTAAGAATTTCTTCTTAATTAAAGCAACAGAGATCAAAGACCTAAACAGAGCGGTAATGACAGAGCACTAAATGCAAAGTAAATGCATCATTCCTTGAATAATTCCAGTTGTGACTAATTTACCCAAATAGCCATAAGGAGAAATCAAGTTTCAATGAAATGGTTGGTGTAAGGCAACAGGCAGGAAGAGTGGCATGAATTAACGTCTTTATATTTCCACAGCTTATGCACCACTTCGAGGGAATGTTAAATTTTTAAGCATCTACCTTGTGGCACAAGGGTGTTTCTTAACTTCTCCCAAACCTTGCATCCTGGACCAGTATACTGCAGTATTTATTCATACCTCTGGGAAACATCTGTGACAAAGTTAATGTTCCCTGAACTCGATAAATGAAAACCCAGATTTCTCTTGCTCCCTAACAGCTTCTATGGATAATGTCACTTCTCCCTCAGTTTATTTCCACACTACTCCAATCTACACACTGCTGTCAGAACAATCTTAGAACACAGTTCTGAGCACGTTAATCCTCCCTTCAGAAATGGCCTCCTTCTGCTTCCCAGCTCCTGGCCTAAAACCCTCACCTACGGATACACTCAGATCTCCTCAAAATGAACTACTCTTTATTCCCTGACTAAGCCTGCAACTTTCTCACCTCCGCGCCTTTGCCCATGCTGTGTCTTCTTCCTGAAATGCCCTTCATCAGACAATTGAAATGGCAATCATCCTGCAAGGCCCCCACTCCTTTTTTAAGAAGGAATGGTTAAAACTTTTCATTTTAACAAAATCATTCAGAATCTGCACTACGTTGAAAAAGGACACTATCTAAAACAGAGGGTAAAAGCAGCTCAAGGCCAAGTACATTTTGTTACCAACACATGTTACACACACCACTCTGAGGCAAAGCAGAAGTACTGGATTTTTTGTTTTTTGCGGTACGCGGGCCTCTCACGGCTGTGGCCTCTCCCGTTGCGGAGCACAGGCTCCGGACGCGCAGGCTCAGTGGCCATGGCTCACGGGCCCAGCCGTTTCACGGCATGTGGGATCTTCCTGGACTGGGGCACGAACCCGTGTCCCCTGCATCGGCAGGCGGACTCTCAACCACTGCGCCACCGGGGAAGCCCCTAAGGTACTGGATTTTGAAGTCAGATACATGTGGGTTTACATCCTGGCTCTGACATCTTTTAATCTCGTGACCTTGTTTAAGTTATTCAACCTTTCTGAAACTGAGCCTTCTCCACTATAGAACAGACATAATGATATCTATGTCACAAGTGGAGATGGTAGACACAAAACACACATTTCCCATATTCCAGTGAATAATTCTGTGCTGCCCGTGTCCCTCCTACGTTGTTACTTTGGGCCTTTTCAGGTCTCTTTCTCTTGCCGGTCACTAATGGAGGCTTAGTTCCAAGGGCTAGTGGAAGATGTCTCCACAGGCTGTTGAGGAAACGTCCCCTCTCCGCATCCCTGCTCACGAGGGAAGCTGATAATATTCTACATTAGAAAACTCTGAGACTTCCAGACTTCAGGGATTGCTACTGTGTCCTGTGAAAGCAACTTGTAAAAAGCATGCAATTCTGATTGTTTTCTCGGTTAATAACGTGTTACCCTGGTAGTACCATGAAAACTGATCTATTTCCCCCCAAATGTAAGTACTTGTGAATTCTCTTCATTAAATCAGAAGGGGAGGCAAGATAAAATAAAAATAAATCTGCAGAATTTATTTCAACTAATAAATTGAGAGCCTTGGATGAATTAAAACGAACACAGGGTCACTGTGAAAATTAATCTCAATAATGAATTAATGACTTCAGTAGACAGAACATAAATCATAGCAACAATGTAACAACTGCAACCCCTTCTTCCAACAGTAGTGATGGGAATATTCTGCCAGAGCTTACAGTACACACGCTTTCAAGGCCTCAGCCAAGACCTCTCTCTACTACAGTCGGAGGAAAGCACAAGCAAAGCTCTCGTGTCTGAATCAGCTGAGCTTCTTAGCCAGGGTATCTGGCTGACCCTGTTCTCCCTGCTGAATTTGCCATCCCGTTGTAAATCGGTCAGCACGAACCCAGAAACGTACTCCGTTCATTTACTTAATAGCATACACCTCTTCACAGGGCAAAGGGTTTTGAGGAAATCCAAACTAACAGAGGAGGGGAAAAGGCCGGAAGTATGGATTCCTCTGCTGGAGATAAATGGTACCTATCAAAGGCACACACAAATCCCTGAATAAATACCAAGAGCATTCCTCTGTGTTGTTTTAAAATTCAGACTACATTAAGAAAAGAGCAAGGTGACTTATTTTTCATCACACCGCTAAGTCTTCACTCCGTCAGAACGCTATTAGCATTAATGGGAGACTTTATTACCTCTCAAAGTATGTGTAAAAACCAAGTGTCTCTGAAAAGTATTATTTTGTTGGCATTTATCATAAGAACGATCAAAACAACCTACAAAAATGTCAATGTTTCATTTCAATACCTAGTTGCCCCCCAAACTGGCTATTGCACTATTTTAGTTTATACAATCTATTAACAGAACACACACTCTAGTCTGATTAGAATGCATTATCCTTCCTGAGGGAAAACCTGAAGCTCCTTTGTGGTAGGCCCTTGGTGTACACAGTCCGTGATACTTAAAACGACGCTGTGGGATAGGTTTCACTAACCCCCCTTTTCAGAGGAGAAATCTCAAGCTTGGGAAGATTAAGAAACCTGTCCAAGGTGACATAGCTGGTAAGTGACTAAAAGAGATTCAGACTCCAAAGCCCAGCTGAAGTGAGCCATGCGTTGTCCTCTCTGTGTGGTCACCTCCAATCACTGAACCGCTTGCCCCGATGATTGCTGGTCTCACGGGACCTCGGGGCACCACTGACCCCTCACTTCAACAGACCCGAGTGAGCAGGGGGCACTGATCTGAATGTATTCATGTCCTCGAACATCTTAATAATTCGTGATGTCAGATCGCTCTCTTGTCCTCACCTGTATCTCCTGAAAGCAGAGGTCAAGGAAATCAGATTTCGACTCCTTAGCATTATGCTGTATTTTCATTCCACTACTAGGTCACGGGCACTTCAGCTGCTGGGTAAGTCTGGTTGGAGACATGCTTCTGAAGCCATAAGTGCGTTAATGTACATGAAGCTCTACCGTCAACTCCAAAGGGTTCGAGGACAAGGACGAAGCGTTTGATGGCGATGGGATGGGGAGAAGAGCACGGACTTTGGAATCTAACAGTTAGGATCTGCGCCCTCCACCTTACAACCTGGTGATCTCAGGCAAACAGGTTAGCTAACCTCTCAAAGTTTAGTTTCTTCATCTGCACAATGTACAGAATGATGCTTACACTGCAGGCTGTGTTGTTCACCAACATCTGTTCCCAGGCTCAGCAGTGAACTAAGTTTCCAGGGCCAGGCTTGGTCACGTGGCTAAGCTTCTCCCCAGTGGAACACAAGTGAAAGCTTGGGGAGCTACTTCTGGGTCTAAGCCTCGAGACTGTGGGCTGGCCCCTCTGTGCTCTCTTTTCTCCTTCTTGGTGGATAGAACCTACGACAAGCCGCTAAGGGATGGTGGAGAAACGCCATGGAAGGAACCCGGAGCAGAGCCCCAGCCATCTACTGGTGAGAAACAAACAAGCGTCTATCTCCTTCGAGCTGCTGAATTATTGTTGCGTCCCACTGTTACAGCAGCCTGGCCTTATGTTAACCAACAGAGTATTTCCACCTATCACAACGCCTGGCACAAAGCAGGCACTCAGTAGATAAATGATGACACCACTACTACCTTGACTACCACGCAAAGCACCTTACTGCCCACACAGGTTGCGTGGCTCCACGGCCGCAGACCCCACTGCTGCCCTCAGCTACGGGAAGGAAGAGTTATGAGATGAGGAAAAACAAAGACAAAACTTCCACCTGAAGAGGAAAGAGCTTTAAGTTGTTTTCAAAGTGCACAGCGCTGTGATAAAATAGCTATATGCTTTGCTGCTTTTGCTGGGGTGACCGTCATGTTTTTGAGGTTACAGCAGGAAAGTCTGCAGACACAGCACTAGAAGGAATTTCAGGAGGCCATATAACTAGGGGTGTCTGTGCTGCACACAGGGTATTCACGCAATCTACAAATATCCATTAAACACCAGCTGGGCACCAAGTGTTTACTAAATGATGGAGGAACAGACATTAGTTCCTCCCTCTACTTTCACAAGAGTTTTATCCAAATAAAACCAGGTGAAGGGCTTCCCTGGTGGCACAGTGGTTGGGAGTCCGACTGCCGATGCAGGGGGCACGGGTTCGTGCCCCGGTCAGGGAAGATCCCACATGCCGCGAGCGGCTGGTCCCGTGAGCCATGGCCGCTGAGCCTGCGCGTCCGGAGCCTGTGCTCCGCAACGGGAGAGGCCACGACAGTGAGAGGCCTGCATACCGCAAAACAAAACAAAACAAAACAAAACAAAGGATATGGTGAAGCCTCAGCCACCAGGACCTCAGAATGTGGCTTTCTTTGGAAACAGGGTCACTGTGGGTGGGATTAGTTAAGAAGAGGTCACACTGGAGACAGGGAGCCCCTAATGCAATACGAAAGGTGAGCCTTGTAAGAAGGATATATGAAGAGAGATGCAGGGAGAACTCCACATGCAGATGGGGGCAGAGGTTAGACAGATGCACCCACAAGCCAAGAAGCACTAAGGATGGCCCGCCGTCACCAAGAGAGAGGAGTGGGCCAGCCTCCCCCTCAGAACGCTTAGAAGGGGCTAACTCTGCTGACACCGTGATTTCAGACTTCTGTGCTCCAGAGCTGTGAGAAAGTAAGCTTCTGTTGTTTTAAGCCACCCAGTTTGTGGTACTTTGTTTTTGTTTATTTTGCTTTGCAGCTGCAGGAAACTAATACAGTGTCCAAATTCAGATGTCTAAAAAACCTGTGTCGGCCAAACAACACATCTGTGGGCTGGATCCAAGCCCCAGCAGCCAGACTGCCTCTAATTCAGTGCTTACTATCCAAGGGGTAGTCACATTTCTGCTGAAAAACAAAAACGCTATTATAAAACTTTTTTTTTTTTTTTCTGGCCAAAATATTCACTCTCCGGATGTTACAAATCAGCATATGTACTTGTAAAGAGCTGAATTATCTTTCAGGGTTTGGAGGTTAGAAGCATGGGTTCAGACTGCCTGGGTCAGCCCTGCCGCCCACCAGCTGCGGGGTTTGGGCTCTCTGCGCCTCAGTTTCCTCACCTGTACTAAATGGGGATGATACTATAATGTGCCTCACCAATGAGTACACAGGGCACGCTGGGCAGCCTTCTGAATGACACAGAGGAAGGAAAGCTCAGCGGTCCAAGCAGTGCACTTTCTATCACAGGCTGGATCATTTGACTGCATTTTGCTGTGCATTATTTTCTGTTTGCTTGATTGTGAACTTGTCTAGGACAGGGCCTGTGTTTCGGGCATTTTCACCTTCCTTGCATGTATGTGATAGACAGTCAAACGCACTGGGGAAGGGCGGCAGGAATTTATTTCATCTCTTCGACCTCTGTGACTGTGAACTCCTTGAGGGCAAAACCTGAGTTTTGTATCATCCACAGTGTCCGGCATCAACTAAAAGGTTATGCACAGAGTAAATGGAAGTCCTTCTGCAGGAGAGATGTCTGTGGCTGGGTCACTCCGCTCTATCAAGCTGGAAAGGGAGCCAGAATTCAATGCTTCCTTCCAAGTTCAGTGCTTGGAGCTGAGTTTGCCTATTTCCTTTCTGCTCACCGCACACACATAACATGTAGAACAAATCAGGGTGATGCTTCCTAACTGAGGACTCTGGGAAAACCTATTAAACCCAAGGCAGAGAAAACAATTTCGAAAACATGACAAATGCAGCGGTCAGTAATGTTGCAATGACCGGCAAATGCTGAGCAATGCACTTACTCTCTACGGCTGCCTGATGCTGCTTGGAGAGATGCCTTACAGTCTGTGAAACAAAAGCCTAGTCCAGACTGTGTGATATGGATGTTGCCGCACCAGATCGCTGGCATTACCTGGACAAACAGCCCATGATACACCAGCCACCTGTTATAAAGTTTTATTGATACTCGGCCCTGCCCATTCTCTTACATATTGTCTACGGCTGCTTGTTCAAGGACAGAGTAGAATAGTTATAACAAAGACCAGAAAGCCTAGAAAGGCCCAGAAAGCCTAAAATATTTACTGCCTGGTTCTTTACAGAAAAGTCTGCCAACCTCTAATCTGAACCATCTTGCTGTGATTATACTAAAATTTAAGCTCTAATAGGACAGAAACCTTGCCTGTCTCACACAGACCTCTATCTCTGATGCTTTGAATATCTGGTTTATAGCAGGTACTCAATAAACCTCTGAGTATAGAATGAACACTTAAGCCAAATAAATGTTGAGATTCTATGACAGGTAGTAGCAACAACACACCAAGTACTAGTGGGATGCCTACAGGGCCAGGCCAGTGTCCAGAGGCTCTGTCCCCTTGGAGGGGACAAACCATGAGTATCTTCGTGCAGCAACTGGATGTCCCTTGGTTAACTAAGTACGTAGGAGCCCTCTGGCAGCCCAGGCTGGACAAACAACCAGGATGTAATGATTACAAGAATTCGATAATGCTGGCCTGTCAGGACAGATTAAACCTAACTACGAAGAACCTTTCAAAATCCTTTTTCTATATATATACATTTACATTAGAAATGTTTTAAGGGAATAAACACTTGCAAAGCAGTTCAAATTTAAGGGTTCCCTTACACAGTTGAACCCAAAACAGCTGTCAGAAGCCAAACATTTATAAACACAAATGCTCAAGGTACTGAGAAAAAAAAAAAAAAGACTCTCAGATCTGAAAGAAAAAGCCCAATTTAACCTGCCATAACAAAAGCAAAGAAAGAAACAGAAAAATCAGACATTTCTGAGTAAGATCCTTTAGCGTTAATATTAAAAGCATGTGCAAGTTCTGGCTCCAATAAAATTGTTCATGGTTAGATTCAGAGTAAGAAAGGGTCCTTTAACTTGGAAAATGATCACATGGAACTTGTTCCATAAGGGAAGATTTTGATATTATTTTCCTCTTTCTATTTTTTTCCTCTCACTCAAAGAACTCTTGCTTCCATGCACGTCTTCAAGGCAGGCTTGGATGGAAGACTCTCCCAGTCCTGCCTCCAGGGATTTGGGGCAAAATTCATGGTCACTGGGACCCTAAGCACTGTAGTGTCTTCTTTTCGGGAGGCCTATAGAGCTGTAACTCTCTCCTAATCCAGGCATATTCTCCCTTAAAATTTTTTGGGTAATACTGAATTACCATCTTTGAAGGCATTGGAAGTTTTAATCACTGTTATGACAGGATCACATTTAGATTTAAATAAAAGTGGCATTTGTTGTCTCAGTGTCTGATGAAATATGAAACAATCAAAATAGCATTCCGAAGGCTGACCTGACATAACAATTAAAGTAAAATTTTAAGTTAAATACTGTATCAAAGAAATCTCAATGTAACAAATTTTTAAAATTTAACTCCCTCCTAAGCCCACGTATTTCATATTTAATTCATATCCCTTATAACAAAAATCCAGGTACTATGGGAAAATGTGCATGGTCCATACAAACTGTTTTCACAATGTTAAGAAAATTTACTTATTCCACAGGAGGAGCACAAAATCAGACAAGGATTGACTCACTGGAGTTGCTTTGGGGAGTGCTGTATTCCATTTAGAAGGAGTACAATTTCTTTTGTAGTCACACCATGAGGGATGTGGTCAAGCGTTTCTTACAACAATCTCTAAAGTGCTGGCGCTCTGCGTGATGGTAGATGATGTCCCAATATGACCCTGTTCCCCTGCTACCAGCTGAGAACACCCGGTACTGAAGATCTAACAGATGTAACTTGTCCCCTCTTCCTTCCTTATCTTAATTTGGCATGACCTTCAGAACACTGTTTTCAGTGGTAGATTTTCAGAATCTCACCCTTAAGGGATTCTGTGCCTAGATTAGAATTAATGTAAATGCATTTTCATCAAATGGAAAGAAAATAGCAAAAGAAAAGTAATGGCTAATTACAGCAGATCATTATTTTATCAGGCATGTCAAAATGGTGCTTCTTTGTCAAAGTCCTTCACAATACTGAAAATGGTAAAATGAAAGGACAACCAACTACCTTTTCATAGCCAGCTAAGAAACATATCTGAGGAGATCAAAAGTCCAGCATATATGGGCCACCTGGCCCCTTGACCAGACACCCACAGTAGATTTTTAAATTGTTCCACTTCTCTTCTTAAAAGAAAGGTTTAAGGTTTGATCATTTCAAACCTCCTGGGCGGGAGTGTTAATAAAATCTAACATCTGTAAATCTCTCATATTGACATGATGGATCCTTGCTGAAGTTTTCTTCCTTATTCTGATTTTGAGTGATGTGACCTCAGCCATCTCCCAAAGTATCCAATGACTAAGACGATGATGTAAAAGCCCCAATGAAATCACGAACAAACAAAAAGCCCCAAACACCTAAAGACATAGCCTCCAAACATAATGGTGCGATGGGACAGTTTTGGTTGGAAGGAATCAGAAACCAGTAAGTAAATTAGCTTGCTCCTGGTGAGAAACGGCCAGGAGAAGGAACGGAATGACAGAAAGAATAAAGAGATATTTTAGCTTCAAATTAATCATACACTAGTTCAACTAGAAGGCAACACTTCCAAAACTTAAAGGTGTCTTACATTAGGATGGACTCAATCAAGCTTCCTCTCATCCCAGATTCTTTCAGTAGACAAAGCCGCTGCCTATTTCTAAAAGGAAACTTATGCCATCAGAAGCAACTTCACAACCAGCCACCATGAATCTGTTTGCACCTGAACGCTACAGAGGTGCCTCCCCTCCTGTGCAAGGTGTGTGCACCCACCTGGGCTCTGGATCCCACCCCTCCTCTCCCTCTAGGACAGGAGTTCTCAAACTTGAGTGTGTATCAGAATCACCCGGAGGCTGGTTAAAACTGGCTGCTGGGGCCCAAACCCAGAGTTTCTGATTCAGTAGATGTGAGGTAGGGGCTGAAAATGTGCTTTTCTAACAAATTTCCAGGTGATGTTGACACCGCTGGTCCCAAACCAGACTTTGAACAACATTATTCCAGAACCCGTTACACTAATGATCCACTCTTCCCAGATGCTTGAAACTCTCCCTCCATATTGCTTTTTTTCAAATCTCAAATTTCTCTCATCTTAAAATACAAACAAAAATCCTCCTTGACCTCATTGGGAATGGGAGTAGTATATTTCTCTCTCCTTTCTTACACATCCAACTTCTTAAGAGAATGTTCTCCACATATGACTTTCTCTCAAGTTCACTGGACCCGCACAGCCTACAGTCCTGCGTGCACTAGAGTTTCCAGGTCGATGGATGCTTCTTAGTCCCCATCTTTTTTTTTTTTTTCAGTACGCGGGCCTCTCACTGTTGTGGCCTCTCCCGTTGCGGAGCACAGGCTCGGGACATGCAGGCTCAGCGGCCATGGCTCACAGGCCCAGCCGCTCCGCGGCATGTGGGATCTTCCCGGACCGGGGCACGAACCCGTGTCCCCTGCATCGGCAGGCGGACTCTCAACCACTGCACCACCAGGGAAGCCCCTTAGTCCCCATCTTACTCGATCTTTCCACGATGTCTGGCTTGCTCACCTGCCCAAATGGCATTCCCTTCTCCCTTGGATTCTGTAACACCTCTCTATCCTGGGTCTCTTACCACCTCTCTTGCTGTCCCTTTTTGGTCTCCTTTTCTAGGAATGTGTCCCTTTTACCATCCCCTTAAGTGTTGGTAATCCTTTGGGTCCTCTCCTCTTCTCGCTCTATACATTTTGCCTGAGAATTCTCATCTATGCTTGTATTTCAACTATCATCTATATCCTGATGACTCTCGAATCTAGACCTCTCTCCTCAACTTCAAATACATCAAATAGTCACCAACTAGACAATTCTTTCTATTTGTCCAACAGGCACCTCAAAGACATCAATGCCTAAAAGTGAACCCATTATCTTCAACCTCATTCCTGTTCCCCTCCCTTTATTTTCTCATAACATCCTCCCACTCCATTACCTAGTCATGCAAGCCAGTCCTTAAGGACAAGCAGGTCCTTATGTCTCATGACCAATCATACCCTAAGCCTGTCCAATCCACCTCCTATCTCAAAACTGGCCATTTGTCCCCATCCCCATCACCTCTGCCCCAACTTAGGTCAACATTATCCAGTCTGGACCAATGTAATGTCTACCATTCAGGTCTCCTTACTTCTAAGCTCTCCCCTTCCAGTCTCTACATTGCAAACACAGTGATCTTTCAACCATATCTGATAATCCTCTATGCAAAATTATTCAATGGATCCCATTACCACTGAAATAAAGGGTTTTTGTTTTGTGTTTTTTGTGGTTTTTTTGCGGTACGTGGGCCTCTCACTGCTGTGGCCTCTCCCGTTGCGGAGCACAGGCTCCGGACGCGCAGGCTCAGCAGCTATGGCTCACGGGCCTAGCCGCTCCGCGGCATGTGGGATCTTCCCAGACCGGGGCACGAACCCGTGTCCCCTGCATCGGCAGGCGGACTGTCAACCACTGCGCCACCAGGGAAGCCCCCCTTCCTCACATTTTAAGCTCTAGCAATACCAAACTATTTAATTACATCTTTGAACGTGTCATGTTCTCACACATCTAAAAACTTCTGTATATCCTATTCCCCCTTCCTGGAAAACCATTTGTCCTTAAAATCCCTGCACCAGTACTCTCCTTTCCAAAACCTTCCCCAGTCCTCTTGGATTTAGGTCCCTTTCCTGCTCTCTTTCTACGTGGCATCTGCCCTCCACTAAAGCAATGGTCTGTTCTTAAGGCGACCACTGCACCAGACTGTAGGGTTCTCAGAAGTAAATCTTTCAAGCTCCACTGCTGTGGGTAATACCAGGCTCAAAGTATGATCTTTACTAAAAATAAATTTTAACTAACATATCAATGACCCTGAACAAGGGGACATGTTCCTCTGGCAAAGCCACTGAAATACTAAATTTTAGACCACCAATGTCTTGTATTTATTTCACCTAAATCTCAATGTGTTGATTTCTTGTTCACTTCATTTCTTCAAGGAACTGGGGAAGGAGACACTGAAACTGGATTTGGGGATGGTTAGGAGTCTGTTGAAAGATTTTTTGAAGAGTTTCTCTCATTACAAGAGTTTTTCTCCTCTAGTCATTAGAAGAATGAGGGGAGCTAAGGGAAGCTGGTACTTGGGAATTTTCCATTTTCTGTAAGTACCTGAGTTTGTTTTCTGACATCTGAATCAAAGACAGCCACCTCAGATTACATCTGGGCTGTAGGAAACTGGGCTGTTACTCCTGCAGCTGGGCCGAGTATGACGGACTACCTACACAGCCCCTCACGAAGTCCAACTGCTTTCACACTATTATGAGACCAGAAATAAAATTACAAGAAATTTTAAGGCCAGTTGTAAATGCCCCAATGAACTGACTGAAACCGGTAGCCTCTGGGCACTTTCATGGTCTTCAGTGAAGGCTTTACTGCCCTGAAGAGCCCAACCGTGCACCATCAAAGGACGGACACTCTGCACTCTCCACGCCCAGCTCTTCAGTGTGAGGCGCCACACACACCCACAGCAAGGCTGCAGCAGAGCAGCCCTCAGAGAGGGTGAGCTGGGTGCTACCTCCATCCACTTTCAACAGCTACGGTCTTTTTATTTTATTTATTTTGGGCTGCCTTGGGTCTTTGTTGCTGTGTGCGGGTTTTCTCTAGTTGCGGTGCGTGGGCTTCTCATTGTGGTGGCCTCCCGCTGCAAAGCACAGGCTCCAGGCGCACGGACCTCAGCAGTTGCGGCACGTGGGCTTCAGTAGTTGTGGTGCACGGGCTTAGTTGCTCTGTGACATGTGGGATCTTCCCGGACCAGGGATCGAACCTGCGTCCCCTGCCTCGGCAGGTGGATTCTCAAACCACTGCGCCACCAGGGAAACCCAACAGTTACGGTCTTGCCTTACGGGCATTTTAAAGAAAATCTGTTCAGATGGGCACAGCAAGCAAACATGGATTTGAGGATCAAGAAACAAACATAGGGCTTCCCTGGTGGCACAGTGGTTGAGAGTCCGCCTGCCGATGCAGGGGACACGGGTTCATGCCCCGGTCCGGGAAGATCCCACATGCTGCGGAGCGGCTGGGCCCGTGAGCCATGGCCGCTGGACCTGTGCGTCCAGAGACTGTGCTCCGCAATGGGAGAGGCCACAACAGTGAGAGGCCCGCGTACTGCAAAAAAAAAAAGAATAAAGGTTCTTTAAAGAAAAAAAAAATTAAAAAAAAAAGGAAACAAACATAAATAGAACTAAATGAACACACTTGCCTTTTATGTAAATGTCAATGCACACGTTGTGGGGTAAGGTGACTCTGCTGAAGAGGACACCTCATTCTCATTTTGAGTGAGTCGTCACTGCAGCTGCAGAGGAAAATGCTGACAGGCCTACACTAGAGAAAGTGGATCACAGCAGCCTTGGCAACAACCCACTTTTATGATGAAACCAACTCTCATATTATGCCTCCAAACATAGCTGAGGCCTGAAAGTAAGCAGAAGAGTATCCAAAAAATCTTGAAGAATCCAGATGTTCCTGTAATCGTCCACTGAAAAATTTCCCAACAGAAGAGAACTTACGCAAGGATGGGAAATTTCCAGATGTTTAATATCCAAAGGATATTTGCACGCAGAGAAATTTCGCACTCAGACCACAGGAAGTCACAGTCCTACTGTCTGCTGATGTGGTCAGACATCTAGAATTTTGTGCTAGCTTCGACGCCCACACTGCTACTCACTTTCTAAAGAAAGTGGAAGGGATCATATTTTAAGAGAAAAATTAAAATGCACCAAAAATTAGGGGTGAAAAATAGGGATCTTGAAAATACGTCGTTAAAAAGAGCTGAAGGGGGCTTCCCTGGTGGTGCAGGGGTTGGGAGTCCGCCTGCCGATGCAGGGGACGCGGGTTCGTGCCCTGCTCCGGGAAGATCCCACATGCCGCGGAGTGGCTGGGCCCGTGAGCCATGGCCACTGGGCCTGTGCGTCCAGAGCCTGTGCTCCGCAACGGGAGAGGCCACAACAGTGAGAGGCCCGCATATCGCAAAAAAAAAAAAAAAAAAAAGAAAAAAAAGAAAAGAAAAAGAGCTGAAGGAAGCAGGGGAGTTTAATAATTATTGATAACTAGTAATATCCGATGAACCCTTTCTGTGTGCCAGCACTGTGCTAAGAAATGTCGTGTGTTTTTTAAACTTATTCCTTGAAACAAATTTTTTAAATATCGGCTGCATTATTATTCCCACTTTACAAATAAGAAAACTAAGGCTTAGGGATAATAAGAAACTTGCCCAAAATATATGACTTAGAAACAATGGAGAGGGGATATGAACTCAGTCTTTCTGATTCCAAAGCCCCAGCTCTGAAGCACCACATGAGAAGCTGAAGAAGCAAATGGCCATGGGAGACGGGACAGCAGTCTTAATATTTGAAGACATGTGATATGGAAGGGAGAAGAAATTGGTTGTGTTCCAAAGTAGGGGTTCCCAAACCTGTCTGTGCCAGAGAATCACCTCTGGAACTTTAAAAAAAAAAAAAAAAATTCCAAGGTCTCACCACCAGACTCTAATTCAGTTGAGCTGGCATAGAGGCCAGGGAACTGTATTTTTCTAACGTTGTCCCCAAAGGACTCCAACACTCTGCTGGGCCTGAGAACTACTGCTCTGGACCTCAGAACTGGAATAAATGCAGAGGGGTTACCAAGAGGCAGGTTCGGCTTTACATTATTAAACAGACCGACCAAACCAAATCTCACTCACACACCAGCCTCAAGAACCAGAGCTTCCCCAACATGGTAGCAGCTACCTCCTAGGGGATCATGACATACGGAAGAGAGTTCAATCCCTGCAAACACACTCGGCTGGCTCCACTCCTGCTTCAGCTGGTTTCTAGGCATGCAGTGGTCAAGTTATTTTCTCTCTCTGAGTCTGTTCTCTTAACTGGAAATTACGGAATATGACTTACCTCAAAAAACTCTTGTTACAAATTAGAGACAATTACGTACACTTCCAAGCACTGTGGTTGGCCTGAGATGGGTGCTCAATAATGACACCCTTAATCTCTCATGAGCAAGTGACGCCTCGGCCCACCTGACACGTAGTCACCCCCGCTGGCTGCTGCAGGGGCCTCTGCCAGCATCCACTCCCCTTATCCCCACCACCACCCTTCCCGCGTGGGATGCAACGGAAGGGCCTCCAGCTTCAGTTTACTGCGGGCCCTGGTTGGCCCAATCCAATCAGCCGACGCCTGGCCCCCTTGCCACAGCGATAGGCAATAAGAAGCCTAAACCAATCAGCAGGTGGTGTTCCTCTGGCCACAGAGGCTGGTTTGGAAGGGAGGCTGCATAGGTGCCCTAAATGGGGCCCATCAGAATGAACCCAAAGGCTTTTGTTTGAGAGGAGGAGTACTTCCTCTCCCAGACTGTGGGGTATGCCAAAACGAGACCTGACACTCAGCAGCTGTTTTGCTACCGAGAGCCTTTATCAAATGATATCTAAACCTGAGCTAACTCTGTATTTTTTGAGATCTGTGTGCCAATAAATTCCCTTTTACAATTTGAGCTGGTTTGAGGTTCTTTTTCTATTACTAAGACCGCAAACATTATTATTTATCCAGAATCACCTGCAGGGGAGTGGTGAGATAGAACCACCTGGATCATTTCTAACTTTAGGATTCCATGACTTCTTAGACTATTTACATAATTAGTGCCTGTTGTAAAATTCACAACACTTATGATGACTGGTTTCTGCAGCCTGGAGTGCCCTGCCCCCCTTCTCCTCCTAAAAATTCCTCCGCATCTTTTAGGGCCCAACTTAAATGTGACCATTGGCCCAAGGCCTTTAAGAGAAACACTCTTCCTCTGTACTCCCACAAGCACTTTACTGTTCCTCTTTTATCCCTAATTTCGCTGTGAAGTTTCCTCATGCTGATCTCCCCCTAAACGTAGGTGGTGAGCACCTTGAGGACATCATCTCCAGGCATTATCGGCTCACAGGCAAACAGCACAAATCTAGCTCACTGTGTGTGTTCGATGCCAGTACAGGGCTGGACCTGCAGAAGGCAGGCAATAAATTACTGCTGATTCATTAAATGCCAGACGACTGGTTAGCTGGATACAGGAGAGGGGAAAAAAGTGGCGAAGGTTTCTGCCCTAGCCTTCTAGATGCCTTGCCTTGTGCCTTGAAGGAATCAAAGAGAAACATTTTCTACCTTGCACTGCCGATTTCCAATTACAAGTGTCCCCCCAACCCAAGCTTACAGGTCCATTTAGATGTGAAAGGGTTGTGCTGATAGATGTGGTTTATAGTCTTTTCCAACCTTATTAAACTTAAGCAAAGCTTAACATGTACAATAAAGGCAAAAAACTCAAATCTTACAGGGTACCTTGCCTTAAGGTATGAAAATGCAGTTTTTAAAAATAAAATATTATATATGCCAAATAAAGGACATCTATTCAGTGATCTCTGACAGATGTAATGAAACTATCACCTCTTCTGTAAACCATAAACATCACAACTCAAAATTCTAATATCATCCTGTATTACCTATGTGGGGAGATGCTTCTCCTACATTCGTTGTATTTAAATGAGAGAAGTGTTAAGAGAGAAGAACTCTCTCGTAGTAATAGTCCTAATTCAGTGTGGTCCAGGTCACTGGACCTTATGTGAAATCTCTGGATCAGGAAGGAAACATGCAACAGAAAGCGGAAGTAGATCTGTTAATCCAACACTCCATCACATCCTCAGTGACTGGGAGATTTCCTGCAATTCAGATTCTTTGTTGGCATGGGTCTTCTTGGTCTGGAGGAATGCGGCTATAATCTAAGGAATGAGAGTGGTCTTTAGAAGCTGGAAAAGGCAAGGAAGCAGATTCTTCCCTAGAGTCTCCAGAAAGGAACCCAGCCCTGCCTACACCTTGATTTTTAGCCTCGTGTAACTTGTATCAAACTTCTGACCTACAGAACCATAAAATTACAAATGTGTGGTGTTTAAAGCTACTGGGTCAGTGGTAACTTGTTATGACAATATTAGAACACTAATACTTTGACTTTCCCATACAGGTGATTGCTACCTCTTTGGTATTTAGAGCAGCTCCTTTCCAAATTGAGTGCTACTGTTTAAAACTAACTGTTAAGTTTCTCAAACATAGAGCATGGTAGTAAGTCATAATCATAAGTTGAAGTTAGATTAGGAAAAAGAAAATATTGTTAAAATGTATCAAGGATCCAAACAAGAGGAAAATTCAGATAAGTGCCCAGATCTGAGTATCAAACATTCCTCTCATATTTACAAAACAGACTTAAATAAGTAGATACTTTAACTTAAATGCCTTTTCACCCCTATGAGGTGAGCACAGTTTTTACCCCCAAGTGACAGCTGAGGAGACTGAAGCACAGAGAGGTTCATCCACTTGCCCAAAGCTGTATCACTAGGAAGAGGCAGTCAGGATTTGAACCTAGGTGCTTTAGTACCTGAATCCATGTTCTAAGTCACTGTACTCTACTGGTTCTCTAACAGAGTATGGAAATAATGCAAGTAAATACACTACTTATAAAACATTAGCAGTACTAAAACTTGAAAAAAAGAAATCACACTTTAAAATTTGGTTCAAAAATAGGCAGTATGATTCCACTTATATGAGGGACCTAGCATAGTCAAATTCATAAAGGCAGTAAGGAGGAAAGTGGATGCCAGGGGCTGGGGGACGGAGGGATGGGCAGTTACTGTTTAATGGGTATAGAGTTTCAGTCTGAGAAGTTGAAAAAGTTCTGGAGCTGGATGGTGGTGATAGTTGCACAACACTGTGAATGTACCTAATGCCACAGAATTGTATACTTTAAGATGGTAAAGTCTATGTTATGTATACTTTCCCACAATTAAAAAAGAAACAGACATTAAACTCAGTACCTGATATTCCATTCAGAAACTCACACAAAATGAAGAATCCCACATATTTAAGCACTTGAGATGCTTAGAAAATAGTTTAGTTGTAAAGCACAGATAAGAAGCCAGAGGATTTGTCTGTTCTGGTTGGTTCATCGTCTTTCTTTCACCCTCTTCTGGCTGCCCTTTCCCTCACACAAAAAATAAAATGTTAGAATAGTTCCCTTTACGCTTGTATCTCCCAAGTTGTATAAGCAGCAATTTTAAAGTGAAAATTGCAGCCCAATCCTAAACCCAGGAAAAATCTGCCCACACTATTAAGTGCTTCATAGCCTATACTTTAGGAACTACTCTGTGATTATCATTATTTACACTCTTCCCCAGACATCTCCTGTGTGTTTCAAGAGTCAGAGACTGGCCCAACAAACTGAAAGCACTGGAGTCAGGAGAGAGGGAGCTGGGAACTTGGGGGTAGAGATGCACAACAACAAACGGGCACCTGGCAGTCAGGGTTTCTTACTAAACTCCTGTTGTGGATGTGTTGGCTCATCAGAAGGGACACGGGAAGGTTACTTTCTTCCCGGGTTGGCCCCTTGGATTAATGCTCTTCCCTCGTCCCCATCCTCTGGCAGAGACACTTTCTCCTAGTGCATCTGGGAGCCCTGGGCTACTTCCTCACCACCACGGTTGTCCTCCACGTTTGAGCTGGAGTTATCCTTCCACGAGGTGTCTCAGGTCTCATTTCAGAAACAGGGAAGACCCTAGTCATAAATGAAGTTTTATGCACTTAGTTAAGAACACAAATTTGTAATTCACCAATCACTTCCCCTATTATCCATCCATAGGCAGATCACAATATTTGGTGGTATGGAGTGAGATAAAGTAAAAGATATAGAAAATTTTAAAAAAAGAAGAAGATGCTGTAAAAAGGACACAGTTCGTAAAACCCAACCTCCAAAAAAATTAAATTCTTAAAAAATACAAATAAACAAATAAGTAAAACAAAGCATATCATTTCCCTGAATGTTTCTGATGCCCACTTACCACACTGACTTTTGTGCGTGTGAACGCTACACATTGAAGGGGGCTTCGTAACCCTCAGGACAGCCTGAGAAGCCCTGAGCTGCAGAAAGGTCACTGCCAACTCCTTTACTGTCCCTGTGATTTCCGCTCGCGTGACAGTGTGTAACCTAAGCCTGTTTATGCACCTGAACAGTGGCGAAAACAGTCACAAACTCAGAGCCACTCTGAGCATTAAATAGATGATTTATGCCAACAAGTTTGGTAAATCTTCACAGGTTAGGCAGATAGGAACTGTGGGGCTGGATGACATCTCGAGGCAGTAATCTGTACTCTCCTCTTTCTTTTTCTCCCAGGGAGCAGACTCTGCCCAGGGCCTCAGTGGAGGCGCTGGGGATGAGGGGGGCCGGGAGGTCTGAATGAACAGGGGCCTGGGCCCCGATTCTTGGTAGCGCTGACACCCTGGCAGCACAACTTCCCCAGGAGTAGGAAATGGGTAAATAGAGCCACACGCAACTTCACGTGACCTTCCTGAGTCCTCTGTGCGGCGAGGAAGCAGCAGAGGGCTGCCAGCCCTGCGGCAGAGACGGCCGCAGAAAGACCCGAGCCCCCAACGGCTTGGTCCTGGGGTCACCCCAGGACCTTGGGAGGGGGGCTGTTTTCCACCACACCAGTGGAAAGAGGAATCTGAGCCAGAAATTGGGCAGCTTTAGAGAAAAAGTTTTAAGTGTTATTTCTTGCACACTGTAGCTTTTGGACTGAGACTATACTCATTACGTCTAATTTCCAACACCTAATATTTTTCTGTCAGTTAACAATGCTCAATGTAATGAATGTTTAATAAATTTTCTTGCTTTGCTTTATATCTATATATGACATCTTAACTGACTAAAAAGAACATACGCATTATACTGCTTTAATGAAAAGAGCAGTAACTAGCAGGGCATATTCTGACATGATCTTCTACATGCTGCAAGGTACACAGAAGATGCTCAGTGAAAACCTGCTGGCTGACTGGTGACGAGCCATCCAGAGCCGCTCCTGACTTCTCCAGATACTTGAGCTCAATAGCAGAAACCTGCCAACCGGGTGGCTGGAATGAGGGATGTGGGGTGTTGTGAAGAATGGAACTTTTCTCTATATAATGCTTATGGGTCTGCATAGAATAGAACTCATGTTATGGACATTACTCTAAACACTGTGACCTAACCACTTGAGAATGGAACAAATAGATAAACCCATGTGGGCAAGACCTTGTCTATCTAGTTACCTAATGCATTCACAGGGTCTAGACAAGTGCTAGCACATAGTAGGAATTCAGTAAATACCTGACACATTTTGACAGTCAGAAGACACAAGACCACTACCGCCAAGTATGAAATATATATATATTTCTAAGATATAAATATATAAGGTAGGGGTAGCTGAAATATAGCCAAACCCAGGATTCAAGAGTCCAACAAAATCATGAATAGCACTCAGAACAAGAGCTGGGTGGTTTTCCAATATCCCCATCCGAACTGGGGACACCTCCCGAGACACAGAAAGCTCAAAGCCTGTGGTTGGGGGGCAGAGAGGGGAGAGGGAAGAGCTATTTATCAGCCCCAGGTTTCAACTTCCCTCAGCTCTTTCCTATTGTTTAGCAAGATGCCTCTGTGCTTTGGATGAAGCAGTCCGCCCCAGATACTGAAGCCCTAACATGACCTACATTCCAGAAGAGTTCTGATTTATGAATTGGCACTGAGACTACATCAGTTGGTGCAGACCGCCAGGGCGTCTGTTTCGGGGAGATGTATACATGGAGTGCTTTTCCACGGGTGCAGTCAGCTCTGGCTCTCGGGGCTTCTGAACTCAGTTCAGGGCATGGAGTTTAATCAAAGAAATGACAAAACTGGCACAACGAGACATTTAGTGAATTTATTCAACGGTGCCAAACATGGGGATCCCCCTTTAAATGGACTAGCACAAGGAACGGGAAGAGAAAGATTGATTTGTTACAAGACGTCTCAGAGCAACTGAGTCACCTGAGTGCTAATCAAAGGCAACGGGAAATGTCACTGGGGGGGTGGATCCCTGGAAAACTGACTTCCCTGTGAAATCAGAAGTGTGAGCATCTTTCTTTCGGCTGGGATTTACTGAGCTTATGCTTTGTGCTGTGGGACATAGAAGACTCCATCTCTCCTCAAGAGCCTGTTGAGAGATATTAACAACTAACATTTTTGGTGAGCAATGCATTATCATCTCACATGATCTCATTCAATCTTAGCCGTGAATCAGTAGTGACAGGGATTATTTTCCCTGAGAAAAACTGAGACGTGGGCTGGGGCAGGGCAGGCAGCGTGGTAAGGGACTCTCTCCAGGTCACTTAGCTATGCAAATGGCACGGCATAAGCAAGGGCTGCAGCCCACACTCCTGATTCCCAGCCCCTTCCCAGAACCACAGAGCATCCAGGAGCACCAGGAAAACCATACCCAACTCAAGGCAGCTGGGGTAGGTGAGGACACAGGAGGAAGCACAAAGGCAACAGGTGAGGACGAGGGCCTGACAGTCAGGGAGTGAACAGAAGTGCTGCGAGTGGGACTAGCCACTATGAGGTGCATCTCCAAGCCCTCAGCTGCCCTGAAGAGATAAGAGCTTTCTCTGGCAGGTGCTCAGACAAGAGGTCATGCGTAGGCACCATTCTGGCAACGCCCAGACAAACCAACCTCTCTCTGATCCCAGCGGAAAGGCTGGACAATAACATAGTCTGTAGACAAGGAAATCCAAAGTGTGGCATTCCTCCAGGGAAAATGCTGTGCTGGACCTAGGCTAGGGCTGCCAACACCTGTGAGCGAGTGAATTCCAAAACGTACAGTCACAGGCTGGCTCCTCTGAGGCTCAGCTCACAGCGTTTCTTCAAAAGAGAAATGAAGAAGAGAAGGTATCTTTCTGCTAAGAGTCCCACTTAGGTAACATCCACCCTCTCCTAACTGCCTTTTGGGAGGGTATGGAGATCATTCACCCCGGATAAAAAGTACAATGAAACGTTCTTTTCTGAACTCTTCACTGTTTGGAAACCTGATAGCTCTTATCAAGACATGATTCTTGTTGAATAAATAATTGTAAGTCAGGGACCTAACCATGGACTCATGTCTGAAATATAGTTTGATGTTTTGAGAAATTAGTTTCATTTTAAGAGCTATAATTTTAGTAAGGGACTATATGACAAACACAATGAGATAGCACTTCATACTTATTAGAATGGCTATAAGAAAGAAAGAGACACAGAGAGAGAGATGGAGTTGGGGGAAGGAAGGAAGGAAGGAAGGAAGGAAGGAAGGAAGGAAGGAAGGGAGGGAGGAAGGGAGGGAGGGAGGGAGGGAGGGAGGGAGGGAGGGAGGGAGGAAGGGGAAAAAAGAAAAGAAAAAAAAGAAAAGAAAAAGAAAGAAGAGGAAAGAAAAAGAAATATTGGTGAAAGGATGGCCTGGAGACACCATTTGCACATGCGTATTACTGAATAGTGAAGCCAGCAGCCCCAAGAAGGGCAGGAGAACTGTCTGCCTGGCAGCTGGGTGTGGGGACTAGACATGCCTCGGAGAGGTTGTGGGTTTGGTTTCAGACCATGGCAATAAAGTGGATATTACAATAAAGAGAGTCACATGAATCTTTTGGTTTCCCAGTGCATATAAAAGGGTCTTGGTGCTCCAGCAGGGTGTCAGGCCTGAGCCTCTGAGGTGGGAGAGCCGAGTCCAGGACATTGGACCACCAGAGACATCCCGGCTCCATGTAATATCAATTGGAGGGAGCTCTCCCATACAGCTCCATCTCAACGCTAAGACCGACCTCCACCCAATGGCCAGCAAGCTCCAGTGGTGGATGCCCCATGCCAAACAACTAGCAAGACAGGAACACAAACCCACCCATTAGTAGAGAGGCTGCCTAAAGTCATATTAAGTTCACAGACACACCAAAACACACCACCAGACGTGGCCCTGCCCACCAGAAAGACAAGATCCAGCCCCACCCACCAGAACACAGGAACCAGTCCCCTCCAGCAGGAAGCCTACACAAAACACTCAACTAACCTCACCCAAACTGGGGACAGACACCAGAAACAACAGGAACTACGAACCTACAACCTGTGAAAAGGAGACCCCAAACACAGTAGTTAAAATGAGAAGACAGAGAAATATGCAGCAGATGACGGAGCAAGGTAAAAACGCACCAGACTAAATAAATGAAGAGGAAATAGGCAGTCTACCTGAAAAAGAATTCGTAATGATGATAGTAAAGGTGATCCAAAATCTTGGAAATAAAATGGAGAAAATACAAGAAATGTTTAACAAGGACCAAGAAAACTAAAGAGTAAACAAACAATAATGAACAACACAATAAATGCAACTAAAATTCTCTAGCCGAATAACTGAGGCAGAACAGATAAGTGACCTGGAAGACACAAAAGTGGAAATAACTGCCGCAGAGCAGAATAAAGAAAAAAGAATGAAAAGAATTGAAGACAGACTCAGAGACCTCTGGGAAAACATTAAACACACCAACATTCGAATAACAGGGGTCCCAAAAGAAGAAGAGAGAGAGAAAGGACCCAAGAAATGATTTGAAGAGATTATAGTTGACAAATTCCCTAACATGGGAAAAGAAATAGTCAAGTACAGGAAGCACAGAGAGTCCCATACAGGATAAATCAGAGAAATATGCCAAGATACATATGAATCAAATTATCAAAAATTAAATACAAAGAAAAAATATTAAAAGTAGCAAAAATATTAAAAACACAAGGGAATCCCCATAAGATTAACAGCTAATTTTTCAGAAGAAATTCTGCAAGCCAGAAGGGAGTAGCAGGACATATTTAAAGAGATGAAAGGGAAAAACCTACAACCAAGATTACTCTACCCAGCAAGGATCTCATTAACATTCGACGGAGAAATTAAACTCTTTACAGACAAGCAAAATCTAAGAGAATTCAGCACCACCAAACCAGCTTTACAACAAATGCTAAAGGAACTTCTCTAGGCAGGAAACACAAGAGAAGGAAAAGACCTAAAAAAAAAAACCCCAAACAATTAAGAAAATGGTAATAGGAACATACATATAGATAACTACCTTAAATGTAAATGGATTAAATGCTCCAACCAAAAGACACATTCTGGCTAAATGGATACAAAAATAAGACCCATATATATGCTGTCTACAAGAGACCCACTTCAGACCTAGGGACACATTCAGACTGAAAGGGAGGGGATGGAAAAAGATATTCCATGCAAATGGACAAAAGAAAGCTGGAGTAGCAATTCTCATATCAGAAAAAATAGACTTTAAAATAAAGACTATTACAAGAGACAAAGAAAGACACTACATAATGATCAAGGGATCAATCCAAGAAGAAGATATAACAATTGTAAATATTTATGCATCGAACATAGGGGTACCTCAATACATAAGGCAAATGTTAACAGCCATAAAAGGAGAAATTGACAGTAGCACACTAACAGTAGGGGACTTAAATACCCCACTTTCACCAATGGACAGATCATCCAAAATGAAAATATATATGGAAAAAAAGCTTTAAATGACACATTAGACCAGAAGGACTTAATTGATATTTATAGGACATTCCATCCAAAAACAACAGAATACGCTTTCTTCTCAAATGTTCATGGAAAAATTTCCCAGGTTAGATCATATCTTGGGTCACAAATCAAGCTTTGGTAAATTTAAGAAAATTGAAATCGTATCAAGTATCTTTTCTGACCACAACGCTATGAGACTAATATCAATTATAGGGAAAAAAAAACTGTAAAAAATACAAACACACAGAGGCTAAACAGTACACTACTAAATAACCAAGAGATCACTAAAGAAATCAAAGAGGAAATCAAAAAATACCTAGAAACAAATGACAATGAAAACACGATGACCCAAAACCTATGGGATGCAAAAAAAGCAGTTCTAAGAGGGAAGTTTATAGCAATACAATCCTACCTCAAGAAACAGAAACATCTCAAATAAACAACCTAACCTTAACCCTAAAGCAATTAGAGAAAGAAGAACAAAAAACCCCCAAGTTAGCAGAAGGAAAGCAATCATGAAGATCAGATCAGAAATAAATGAAAACGAAATGAAAGAAACAATAGCAAACATCAATAAAACTAAAAGCTGGTTCTTTGAGAAGATAAACATAATTGATAAACCATTAGCCAGACTCATCAAGAGAAAAAGGGAGAAGACTCACATCAACAGAATTAGAAATGAAAAAGGAGAAGTAACAACTGACACTGCAGAAATACAAAGGATCATGAGAGATTACTACAAGCAACTATATGTCAATAAAATGGGACAACCACGAAGAAATGGACAAATCCTTAGAAAAGCACAACCTTCCAAGACTGAACCAGGAACAAATAGAAAATATAGACAGATCAATCACAAGCACTGAAATTGAAACTGTGATTAAAAATCTTCCAACAAACAAAAGCCCAGGACCAGATGGCTTCACAGGCAAATTCAATCAAACACTTAGAGAAGAGCTAACCCCTATCCTTCTCAAACTCCTCCAAAATACAGCAGAGGGAGGAACACTCCCAACCTCATTCTACAAGGCCATCATCACTCTGATACCAAAACCAGAGAAAGATGTCACAAAAAAGAAAACTACAGGCCAATATCTCTGATGAACACAGATGCAAAAATCCTCAACAAAATACTAGCAAACAGAATCCAACAGCACATTAAAAGGATCATACACCATGATCAAGTGAGGTTTATACCATGAATACAAGGATTCTTCAATATATGCAAATCAATCGATGTGATACACCATATTAAAATATTGAAGAATAAAAACCATATGACCATCTTAATAGACTCAGAAAAAGCTTTTGAAAAAATTCAACACCCATTAATGATAAAAACTCTCCAGGAAGTAGGCACAGAGGGAACCTACCTCAACATAATAAAGGCCATATATGACAAACCCACAGCAAACATCATTCTCAATGGTGAAAAACTGAAACCATTTCTTCTAAGATCAGGAACAAGACAAGGCTGCCAACTCTCACCACTGTTATTCAACATAGTTTTGGAAGTTTTAATGACAGCAATCAGAGAAGAAAAAGAAATAAAAGGAATTCAAATCGGAAAAGAAGTAAAACTGCCATTGTTTGCAGATGACATGATACTATACATAGAGAACCGTAAAGATGCTACCAGAAAACTACTAGAGCTAATCAATGAATTTGGTAGAGTAGCAAGATACAAAATTAATGCACAGAAATCTCTTGCATTCCTATACATTTATGATGAAAAGTCTGAAAGAAAAATTAAGGAAACACTCCCATTTACCACTGTAACAAAAAGAATAAAATACCTAGGAATAAACCTACCTAAGGAGACAAAAGACCTGTATGCAGAAAACTATAATACACTGAATAAAGAAATTAAAGATGATACAAACAGATGGAGGGATATACCATGTTCTTGGATGGTTAGAATCAACATTGTGAAAGTGACTATACTACCCAAAGCAATCTACAGATTCAATGCAATCCCTATCAAACTATCAATGGTGTTTTTCACAGAACTAGAACAAAAAGTTTCACAATTTGTATAGGAACACAAAAGACCCCGAATAGCCAAAGCAATCTTGAGAACGAAAAACGGAGCTGGAGGATTCAGGCTCCCTTACTTCAGACTATACTACAAAGCTACAGTAATCAAGACAGTATGGTACTGGCACAAAAACAGAAATATAGATAAATGGAACAGGATAGAAAGCTCAGAGATACACCCACGTACATATGGTCACCTTATTTTTGATAAAGGAGGCAAGAATATACAATGGAGAAAAGACAGCCTCTTCAATAAATGGTGCTGGGAAAACTGGACAGCTATATGTAAAAGAATGAAATTAGAACACTCTCTAACACCATACACAAAAATAAACTCAAATTGGATTAAAGACCTAAATGTAAGGCCAGACACCATAAAACTCTTAGAGGAAAACACAGGCAGAACACTCTATGACATAAATCACAGCAAGATCCTTTTTGACTCAACTCCTAGAGAAAGGGAAATAAAAACAAAAATAAACAAATGGGACCTAATGAAACTTAAAAGCCTTTGCACAGCAAAGGAAACCATAAGCAAGACAAAAAGACAACACTCAGAATGGGAGAAAATATTTGCAAATGAAGCAATATACAAAGGATTAATCTCCAAAATTTACAAGCAGCTCATGCAGCTCAATATTAAAGAAACAAACAACCCAATCCAAAAATGGGCAGAAGACCTAAATAGACATTTCTCCAAAGAAGATATACAGATTGCCAACAAACATGTGAAAGGATGCTCAACATCACTAATTATTAGTGAAATGCAAATCAAAACTACAATGAGGTATCACCTCACACCAGTCAGAATGGCCATCATCAAAAAAATCTACAAAGAATAAGTGCTGGAGAGGGTGTGGAGAAAAGGGAACCCTCTTGCACTGTTGGTGGGAATGTTAATTGATACAGCCACTATGGAGAACAGTATGGAGATTCCTTAAAAAACTAAAAATAGAACTACTATACGATCCAGCAATCCCACCACTGGGCATATACCCTGAGAAAACCATAATTCAAAAAGAGTCATGTACCAAAATGTTCATTGCAGCACTATTTACAGTAGCTGGGACATGGAAGCAACCTAAGTGTCCATCGACAGATGAATGGATAAAGAAGATGTGGCACATATATACAATGGAATATTACTCAGCCATAAAAGGAAACAAAATTGAGTTATTTGTAATGAGGTGGATGGACCTAGAGTGTGTCATACAAAGTGAAGTAAGTCAGAAAGAGAAAAACAAATACTGTATGCTAACACATATATATGGAATCTAAAAAAAAAAATGGTTCTAATGCACGTAGGGGCAGGACAGAATAAAGACACAGACTTAGAAAATGGACTTGAGCATGCGGAGAGGGAGAAGGGTAAGCTGGGACGAAATAAGAGAGTAGCATTGACATATATACACTACCAAATGTAAAAGAGATAGCTAGTGGGAAGCAGCTGTATAGCACAGGGAGATCAGCTCGGTGCTTTGAAACCACCTAGAGGGGTGGGATAAGGAGGGTGGGAGGGAGACACAAGAGGGAGGGGATAGGGGGATATATGTATCCATACAGCTGATTCAATTTGTTATACAGCAGAAACTAACAACACTGTAAAGCAATTACACTCCAATAAAGATGGTTAAAAAAAAAAACAAGAGAGATATGGGGACTTCCCTGGTGGTGCAGTGGTTAAGAGTCCACCTGCTAATGCAGGGGACATGGGTATGATGCCTGGTCCGGGAGGATCCCACACGCCACGGAGTGTCTAAGCCCGTGGGCCACAGCTGCTGAGCCTGCACTCTAGAGCCCGTGAACCACAACTACTGAAGCCCGTGCACCTAGAGCCCATGCTCCGCAACAGGAGAAGCCACCGCAATGAGAAGCCCAAGCATCGCAATGAAGAGTAGCCCCTGCTCACCACAACTAGCGAAAGCTCATGTGCAGCAATGAAGACCCAACACAGCCAAAATAAATAAACAAACAAATAAATAAATAAATCTATCACAAAAAAAAAAGAGAGAGAGACATGTAGCACAATGTGCATTGCAGCACTATTTACAGTAGCCAGGACATGGAAGCAACCTAAGTGTCCATCGACAGATGAATAGATAAAGAAGATGTGGCACATATATACAATGGAGTATTACTCAGCCATAAAAAGGAATGAAATTGGGTCATTTGTAGTGAGGTGGATGGGCCTAGAGACTGTCATACAGAGTGAAGTAAGTCAGAAAGGAAAAACAAATACTGTATGCTAACACATATATATATGGAATCTAAAAAATATGGTTCTGATGAACCTAGGGGCAGGACAGGAATAAAGATGCAGATGCAGAGAATGGACTTGAGGACACAGGGAGGGGGAAGGGTAAGCTGGGATGAAGTGAGAGAGTGGCATGGACATATATACACTATCAAATGTAAAATAGATAGCTAGTGGGAAGCAGCCGCATAGCACAGGGAGATCAGCTCGGTGCTTTGTGACCACCTAGAGGGGTGGGATAGGGAGGGTGGGAGGGAGGGAGACGCAAGAGGGAAGAGATATGGGAACATATGTATATGTATAGCTGATTCACTTTGTTATAAAGCAGAAACTAACACAATATTGTAAAGCAATTATACTCCAATAAAAATGTTAAAAAAAAAGAAATATTGGTGAGCATGTGGAGAAACTGGAACCCTTGTGCATTGCTGGTGGGAATGCAAAGCAGTATAGCTGCTGTGAAAATCCGTTAACATAGAATTACCATATGATGCAGCAGTTCCACTTCTAGGTATATACGTAAAAGAATTAAAAGCAGGAACTCAAACAAATACGCCAGTGTTCACTGCAGCACCAGTTACAGTAGCCAAAAGGTGGAAACAACCAAATGTCCATGGACAGATGAATGAATAACGAAATTGTGGCACATGCATACAATGAACTATTATTCAGACATAAGAAATAAAGTTCTGATAGATGCTACAATAGGGATGAACCTTGAAGACATCATGCTACATGAAAGAAGCCAGCCATAAAAGGATAAATAGAATAGTCAAGTTCATAGAGACGAAAAGTAGATTAGAGGTTACCAAGAGTGGGGGAGAAGGCAATGGGGATTATTGATCAATGGGGTTCAGTTTCTGTTTCAGGTAATGAAAAAGTTTTGGAAATAAAGAGTGGTGATGGTTGCACAATGTTGTGAATGTAATTAATGCCACTGAATTGTACATTTAAAGATGATTAAAATGGCATATTCTACCACAATAAAAACCAACCAACCAAATGTAAAACCAAAACATAAGGGAGAACATAGTGTGGAAATTAAAAAAAATAACAACACAGAGAGTTTACTCAAAAAATATTTTTTTTAAAAAAAAGAGACTGTGATAATGACACGCTCTGTTGTCATGAAGTTTATTTCCAAAGGTAGAAAAAAATATAGGATAATGGTAATATTCACAACAGGGTTATATTAACTAATTTACATTATACTTATTCTATACCAGGAGCTGCTTTAAGTGCTATACATATATCAACTCATATAATCCTCGCAATAACCCCTTGATGTACCTTCTGTTATAATCCCTATTTTAAAGTCAGTGATTCTTCTGAGATATCTAATGGTTAAATAACTTGCCCAAGGTCACACAGCTAATAAGTGGCAGATTTAAACTCAGGAAGTCTGGACCCAGAATCTGTATTTTTCACAACTGTGTCTCTTACCAGTATAAAAGACATAAGGATGAGGGTGCCCCCCACCCCACAAAAAAGGAGGTTAAGGATAGGGATGTATAAAAAAATTATAGGCTAACTAAAGTAAAAGAGACAGATAAAGGCTGATGAAACTGACATAGTCCTCTTCTTTCAAAATCAAACATTAACTCTTGAATAAATAGCACAGGCTACTACTGATCTTTTAGGCTCACCCAAGTCCCTTCCAGGAAGAGGAATAATAGCACAAAAAGAGCACTGGACTGGAAGTTATAAAATCTGGTTTTAAATCCTGGCTCTATCACTTTACTTATTCATTCAGCAAATGTTTATCAACTGTCTCCTGGGCATGGGGCACAGCGCTGGCCAGTTCACTCAATGTTTTGAATCGTAGCTTCTCAGCCATAAAATGGGAATAATTATACCTACCTCAGAAATCGTTAGGAAAGGTAAATGAAATAAGCTGTGACTGCAATCCCACTACTGGGCATATACCCAGAGAAAACCATAATTCAAAAAGACACATGCACCCCAATGCTCATTGCAGCTCTATTTAGAATAGCCAGGTCATGGAAGTGACCTAAATGCCCCTCAACAGACGAATGGATAAAGAAGATGTGGTACATATACACAATGGAATATTACTCAGCCATAAAAAGGAATGAAATTGGGTCATTTGCAGATGGACCTAG
Organism: Grampus griseus; assembly: GCF_964374135.1. Lineage (NCBI taxonomy): Eukaryota > Metazoa > Chordata > Mammalia > Artiodactyla > Delphinidae > Grampus > Grampus griseus. Next base: position 25,229,775 of record NC_139017.1, on the reverse strand, counting down.
AGACTGTCATACAGAGTGAAGTAAGTCAGAAAGAGAAAAGCAAATATCGTATATTAATGCATATATGTGGAATCTAGAAAAATGGTACAGATAAACCGGTTTGCAAGGCAGAAATAGAGACACAGATGTAGAGAACAAACGTATGGACACCAAGGGGGAAAAGCGGTGGGGGAGGATGAATTGGGAGATTGGGATTGACATATATACACTAATATGTATAAAATAGATAAGTAATAAGAACCTGCTGTGAATAAATAAATAAATGAAATTCAAAACAATTAAAAAAAAAGAAAGAAGCTGTGACTGTTCTTGACTCCCATTTACTCTCCATAATGGATGACTGAAAACATTTTCTCTTGCTTAACTCCTCAGAATAAAGATTCTTGATAACGATCAGCTATATAAATCTTGGTGCTTGTTTTTGCAAGGAAGGAATTGTGTCTGCCAGGCTGCAGACAAATAAGCACAAACAGCTACCTTGTTTCTTTTGCCCCTCCCTCTTTCTTACCCTCAAGCTAGCCAGATGGTGACATGAGGCAGGGTGCTAATAAAAGTGTCAGTATATACTTTTCTATTCTTCCCAGAAGAGGTGGGAAGAAGGGCGGACAGGAAGGAGTGGGGAGAAAAAAGAACACAGAAGATAAAAAGGAAACAGGATGTGAAGACAGAGATGGGATATTACTTCTTTCCCATCCCTCCCAGCAGGGGAGGAGAGGCTGTGGTCTGTAGGAAGCTCCCGCTTCCATTTCTCCCTAGAATGTCCCACAGCATCAGTCATGCCCCCAAACTGAAGATGACAGCAAACTTATCTATACCCTCAAAACCAGGCCTGGGTCCAAAGGACTCCTCCCCATATCCCCCTCCCCCGGACACCGCCACATGCACATTCCCATTATGATTCTTTAGTTTGCAACAGGCCAAAGCAGTCATTAAGGAGTTTCATTTTCTAAGATTCACTAATCCAGATAACAGAGAACTCAAATACCAGGTTGAGAGGCCTTATGTTGATCGCGGGTTATTCACTGAGTCCCTACTCTCTAGTAAACTGTAGGGTTCTGGAAGGCAGAGAACATGTCTTACTACAAGGTAACAACAGTGAGTATTTCTTAAATTCATCCTTGGTTTGTCCAGTGTTGGAAAACAACAAGATCAAAGAGTCCTTTGAAAACAATATTCGACACGGATTGAATGTCTAGATAACTTAAACCGAGACTGCCTTATTTCACCTAAGTAAGATTTTATTTAATTGTTGAAGTCCTGTGGTGGCGAAAGAAAAGCCTCCCGGTAAGCAACACATTTATTTACACTACTTCAACCAAGCCTTATGAAATGGGGCCACCGTCCTGCTCCTCTGACGGAGAGGGGAGCAAGGTTCATGGAAATGACACTCCTCAGGCCATCAGACAGAACCACATTTGGGGTCATTACAGGCCAGTTGCAAACACTGCTTTCCAATCTATTCACCTGAACTTCACTGTAATGTGTTAGTGTGAATTAAATTACATCTGGCAAAATGTACTTCTGACTAGTGAGGAAGTTTTACTTCAACAGAAGATGAATTGCACCCAAGAGAAAACATGCCACGCGAGCCCATCCACGTCTGCCCACCTACAAGTTTGATTCCCATAAGCACCTCCTCCTCTTGCCAACCCACCTTCAACCTCATAGGGAGTATCGGTGTTTTGAAAGTTTCTCCTTGCTCTAAGTACTCTAAAGAGACAGGTCTAGCTTCATTCTAGAAACCAAAAGAAATGAGGAATTCATCACATTTTGAAGGTGAGGAGAGTTTACATTAGCCACCCTTGCCAAAATCGAAATCTGACAAGCATGCCTGTTTCCCACCAGGTGATGCGTGGCTTTGCAAAGCTGTGGTTTGAAGCAGGAACCGGCAATAATCCCATACAGCTAAGGCCAGCTCTTTCCGGGGATGACTGCAAATAGTTTAAACGTTTTTCATGATCCTCTTTTGAACTACAAATGATAGTCAAACAAAGGTCAATTCTCTGAGTAATCTTCAGAAATGCAGACCTTACAATAAACAACGTTCACAGATGGTTCCCTTCCTTGCATATCAAGGCTCTTCCTCTTTGGAGCTCAGAATAGAGCACTAAACTGACTGGGAGGGCACAGGATCCTCTGGATTGCCCCTCATTTCAAAATGAGGGGTTTAGACAGAGGCCCTGGCAGCTTCCTTTCGGTCCTGGTTCTGAATGATGCCCTAGAAGGTCACGATACTTTGTACGCTTCCCATATTCTACACCCCGTGCCAGAGCCTCTATCCTTCTGATTGTATTTGCTAGAACCAAACCCACCGTTTCTGAGAAAGCACCAAATTCATTGTAGGGAAAAGCAGCAAGGTGAGCCCACTGAGGAGACCGTGCAGATGTGACGAAAGACTCCAGTCTGAAGGGCAAGATGACCATCTCCTTGCAAAGTAGCCCCTGTAGTTGGTCCCACTGCATGGCTCATAAAAGTCTCAGTCTATCACCACACAATGTAAGTGTGTTGTACACCCTCAAATAGAAAACGTGTATGCATAGCAAGGGAGAGAAGAGTGACGGTTCCAAGTAAAGAGGATTGGTGGGCAGGACTTAGGAAGAAATGTTAAAGAGTTAGAGGGAAAGATGGTAAAAGGGCAAAGAAATACCAAGTGAAGACACGCAGACACACAGAAGAACAACTGGAACCAGAATAAGAAAAGTGGAAAAATTATATTATGCTATGGGGCTCTAATTCACACTCCATTAGGCTTTGAGGCGTCCCAACAGAACAAAGTTCTTACCTGCTTTTCAAACCCATGGTGGGGCATTAGGCATATCCGTGCTACCACAGCGCCATCTAGTGGAGTGGTGGGACCCATAATGGACCTAATCAGAATTGTCTAGGACTAAGTCTATACTGAAAATATTCCAGGCAATAAATACAGGTGACAGAACCTATTACTAAGAAATATGTGCAACTTAAGTTCAAAATTTTTTATGTCCTGTGGGTTACCTCCTCTCACAACAAGTGGAACACAACTTGACATTCCACATTCTGAAAGACCCACCCCCCTTTCAAAATCAGCTCAGCTATCAATGAAATTTGTAATGGAAAAAACATTGCTATTTTTTCTAATGATTATCTATTTTAAGCCTCTAACAAAATTAGATAAATATATATGTCATAAAACATGTTTATTATATTTAATACAAATATTTCATATATAGTCATTGAATATTAATATACAATTTTGTTGCTTATCTTTCTCCATAGGTTTCCTATGAAATTTCCTTAAAATGACAACAGTGTAAATCTCAGCGATTTACCGTACAACTGATTATACTAGCGATATTAGGACCCAGGACATGGGGCTCCAGCAGTGCTATTTATTGACTTTTGTGTGGCATCAGGTATGAGTTCTGGGAAGCAACATAGGGTGGCGGTGAAGCATATGCTTTGACTCCGCTCTCGGCCGGAGTTCAGACACCACCACCTACTGAGTGACCTTGGGCTTATTATTGAATTTCTTGAGTCTGTATCATTCCTACCTGTAAAACGGGAATGCCAACATTTACTTCATTGGATTGTTGTAAGGATTCAATGGACACACAGTGCTGACATTTAGGAAGCGCTAAGTAATTCTTCTCCAGCTGCCCTTTCCTGAAGAGAGCCACCACAGAAAGAACACGTCTCATCTTCGGTCGAGCAACCACAGGAAGTGTCCTCACCTCTGACTTGTCTTATAAAAATACAGAGATGAGACAGAAGAAAAAGCCTTCCGAGATCCTGACACCCCTCACTGCAGTTTTCAGTTGAGAGTCAACCAATTAATGAGCCCTGGGGTGAAGACCGAATTCTGCCAGGCATGGTACCTGGGAGAGTTCATAACACACTTGACTTTAATTCATGTGCACTATAATCCTGTGGGTTAAAGGGCCATAAAAGTTGTTCTGTTTTTTCTTACACTTCAAAGGAAGCAATTTAATGGCCATGAATTACAGTTTCCTGATTACAGTGTAACTATGAAACACAACTGTTCTGGTAAGATTTCCAGCCTGGCTCCCTCACCAAAGGAACTTCAAGGAAAGAATTTAAACAAAATAACCTTTCCAGGCTTTCATCCAGCTTCCTCCTGCAGGAGACTCTATCCTTGGGAGCCCAAGAACACACATGCACACAAAGGGTTACGTGTGGGGTTTGGGACTAGAACAGGGTAGGCCATGAAGTGGAGTTGGGGACAACCCATGAAATCGGGAGCAAGTAAATACTGTTCCCTGGGAAAACCCACGTGATGACAGATGTTATCAGAAATAAAATAATGGGGTAACAATGAAAACATTTAAAGGGAGGAGGGTCATATTAGGAATGGAAGGAGAGAAAGGCTTCACAAATGGGGGCTCTTCCTATCTTTCTAACCACTTACTAGCTAGGTTAAGGCAAGCCTAAGAGATTCCCATTGCCCTGAGACCCAGTAGACAAAGTATAGATCTTTTTCACAGCAGCAAAGCAAATGCTTACAGGAGGGAAGCAATCACACACGGTGGAGAGAAGACTCCACTTGAAATTGGATTTAAACCCTGGTTTCTCAGCTAACTAGCTGTCTGACCTTGGACAACTTCCCTGTACATTGGTTTGGTCATCTACGGTTTAAAGATGTAAAGAGGCAACCTTAGAATGATACTGCAAAAGTAAAACATACGTATCTGCTTAGTACAGAGTCCTAGGAAAACTGCAAAGGGGGTAACGAAAAGGCCAAGTCCCTCAAAGCTCCAGTCAGTCATTCACTATCATTACCTGAGGTCCTCACTGAACCAGCCCTGGCGAGAGGTCAGCACACATCTCTTGATATTTAAAGTTTATCTCCAGTCTGCCTCTATACAGAGCTGACCTCCATACCAGTCGTGGCGTTTGAGAATCTAATTGTCCCCAAGCTCTGTGAGTGGGGTTTACGTACCCTAAAGACACCTGGGAGGTTAGAGGGTAAGGGAAAAAGGAGAAACAGTGGGTCTTGACTGTACTTTTGGGAATCAATTCTACTATAATGTTTTAAGATTAGTTTAAAAAATAAAGATTGTGCATTGGATGTTTGCATTAAAAGCACAAACATGCCCTGATTGTTAGAGGAAATCTAACTATATGCAATGGTCCCCCAAGATAAATTTTAAAGTTGTTGGAGCACAAATATACTTTGTAGGGAAAGCAAGTCTTGCCATTCTGCGTTATAACTGACTAGAAAGGGAAGGGGAGGGGGAGTTGACGGAGGGGTGCGCGTGTGCACAGAGTGCTGGAGAGGCTGGGGTAGGAGAGGGGAGATAACACGTGTGGAGAGGGACAGGTCAGGAGTGTTCAGGCAGCGCCACCTACGTGGCTCTTCCTACCCAACGGCAGCTAAAGCCGGCTCCCCACCTTCCCAGACGGAAACACTGGGCGATGATAGGGAAAGCCCTTCCCTCACCTCTGCCTTTCCTCAAAGTTTTAGAAAATGTGTGAGAAAACTGCGCCATGATAAGCAACCCATGCATGATTCTGACTCACTCTGAGAAGATTTCTTGTGAATAAAAGAGATCGTGAACCAGGGAAAACCAGCTAGTTTCTATTGTTCTTGGGGGCTGTTCAGGTTTGGTCATTGCCAAGGACAGCAAGGTAAATCAAGGCTATTTTAAGGCATCCTGAGGTTTGTTTTCAGGACACCTTAAAAAGGCTCAGAAGTAACCTGAATTCAGCTACGGCCTTTCCAGTGTGTGGATCAACAGGTAAAGGCAACAGGTATGGCGCACTGACCTGTCTCACATAGCAAAACACCTGTCCTTCCCACCCACAGAACACAGGTGGAGCACAGACAGTGCAGCGAGCTGTCTCTGAAGAAGCCCTCCACGTGGATCCCACTACTATGTCAACTGTAATTAACATCATGAGCACAATGAACACACAGTGGCAGGGCTACTGGTGACTTGACAATGAACAAGGCAAAGGATCTGAAACCTCTAGAATATAAGAGCAATTAACACCATGAAATGCAAGAACAGGAACAGCCAGAGATTGAGAAAAGCAAGGGAGGGGAAGAGCTGGATTATTCTTTCCTGATCCAGAGCAAGAAAGGGCCATGTCTTTCCCTTCCCTGCTTCTTCCCTGCTATCCCAGTTACATACTCAGAGGGGCTTTCCCTACTGGTCCAGAACTGAAGCTAGGACAGAACACTAAATTCCCCATAGTCTGAGGAGACTGCTGGAGACGCTGCCAACAGTTGGTACCAGACATCTTTCCCCCCAGGGCTTACGAAGCAGAACTCTGCTATCAGCTCTCTGTGACCACACTTGTCTTTCCCAGACTGCAGAATGTGAAAAATGTGAGTTTGTCTTTGGCCTTGTTTTCAAGATGAAAAGTGATTCCATGAGGGATGAGAGGGCGTGCTTTCCCTTCCAGAATGGAATGTTCTGGGGTACCTATAAGAAGTGAGTCTAACAGAGAACAGGCACATGGCTGCCAAGGGTGAGGCGGGGGTGGTGGGGAAGGACAGACTGGGAGTCTGGGGTTAATAGGTGCAAGTTATTACATACAGAATGGATAAACAACAAGGTCCTACTGTATAGCACAGGGAACTATATTCAACTATATTCAATATCCAACATTATGGATAAGCCATAATGGAGAAGAATATAAAAAAGAATATATATATATATTAACTGAGTCACTTTGCTGTACAGCAGAAATTAATACAACATTGTAAGTCAACTATACTTCAATAAAAAAATAAATTAAAAAAAAAAAAAGAAGTGAGCCTAGTGTCAGTTCCCTGGTTAGGTGTCCACTTGAGCAGCCGATTTCCTGATCTCAGCCCTGCCTACCTGAGCAGGGAATATAAGAAGGGGAGAGCTGATAAGAAGGCAGTGGCATAGCCTGTATGCTATCAATTGCTTTGTTACAAATACATAGGTGACCCATGGGACAGGTGGACACCACAGAATATAGCTGAGTTTAAGCCCTCTTGCTACTGCCTAACCCCAGAAGTGGCCAGCGAAGCTGGACCAAAGCTTCCACATCCAGCACCTCCACCATGGTGGGAGGAAGACAGGGCGACAGGGCCCTCCAACTTACCCACATGCATGTGGCAACAGTCAATACTTGGATTCTTTTTTTTTTTAATTTTTTAAATTTTTTTTTGCAGTACGCAGGCCTCTCACTGTTGTGGCCTCTCCCATTGCAGAGCACAGGCTCCGGACGCGCAGGCTCAGCGGCCATGGCTCACGGGCCCAGCAGCTCCGCGGCATGTGGGATCTTCCCGGACCGGGGGCAAGAACCCGCGTCCCCTGCATTGGCAGGCGGACTCTCAACCACTGCGCCACCAGGGAAGCCCAATACTTGGATTCTTGCAACAGAGGGTGTTCTAGAGCAGCAGCACCTTTCTCCATGAAAGAAAACAGCACTTGTCTAGAACCATCCCCTGACTGGCCCAGCAGGGCGCATGTGCCAAAGTGTATCCTCAGAGGGAACGTGAAGTAAAGAAAAGAGAGGCTCCGTATCCCCTCTACTCTAAGCTCCCTGAATTTTAAGTCTATCGTGTGATGGGGAGAAAGAGATCTGAATGAGATATAAAATGGGATTTAAACTGGACTGGACTATTTTTAATACCCAAGGGAAAACCAACGTAGTTGCCCCAAATCTCACGAAGGTTCAAAAAAAAAGGGCGGTGGGGGGGGGGCGGTTAATCACAGAACAACTGTTAGCAATAAACACCTAAAGGAATAAGTAAATACCGTTAAGATTTGGGCTCCTTAATAAAACAGATCCGTGCATCTAGCACTTTGGATGTTCATTCTACAGAGGGAGAGATGGAAGAATTAGGGGAAGAAAACGTGATAAGGAAAGAACGGAAGATTCCCCTTCTGGGTATTATCCAACAGAATTGAAATCAGGATCTCAAAGAGATATTAGCCCTGTGTTCACTGTGGCATCATTTACAGTAGCCTAGGTGTGGAGACAATCTAAATGTCCACTGAAGGATAAATGGATTTTTAAAATGTGGCATGTATATACAATGGAATATAATTCAGCCTTTAAAAAGAAGGAAACCCTGTAGTATGCGACAACATAGATAAACCTTGAGGACATTACGCTAAGTAAAATAAGACGTTCACAGAAGGCCAATTACTGCATGATTCCACTCATATGAGTTATCTAAAATAGTCAAGCACATTGGACTTCCCTGGTGGCACAGTGGTTAAGAATCCACCTGCCAATGCAGGGGACACAGGTTCAAGCCCTAGTCCGAGAAGATTCCATGTGCCGCGGAGCAACTAAGCCTGTGCACCACAACTACTGAGCCTGCGCTCTAGAGTCCGCGAGCCACAACTACTGAAGCCCATGCACCTAGAGCCTGCTCGCCGCAACTAGAGAAAAGCCCGCACACAGCAAAGACCCAATGCAGTCAAAAATAAATAAATAAACTTATTTAAAAAAAAATAGTCAAACACATAAAAGTAAAGAATAGAATGGTGGATGTCAGGGGCTAGGAGGAAGGGGGAATTCCGAATCAATGGATATAAAATTTCAGTTATGGGAGATGAATAAGTTCTAGAGATCTGCTGTGCAACATTGTGCCTCTAGATAACAATACTGTATTGTTCACTTAAAAATCTGTTTAGAGGGTAGATCTCATTGTTAACTGTTCTTACCACAATAAAATTCTTTTTTTTAAGAAAATAATGGAAGAAAAGGCAGAAGGCTAAGACAAGAAATACACTCCAGGGCAATCTGTACTCAGAAGTGAGAAACAGGATTAAATTCATTAGAAAAGAATGAAACTGAAATTTTGAAAAATTTCAGTAATTAGTCATTTAACAAGCTATTACCCTATTACCAATGTCAAGGGGGGTGATTTTATACCAAAAAAAAAAAAAGTATAAGTCATGGCCACTGTCCATACAACAAAGGTGCCAGGAAAAACAAAGCCAAGCGATGCCACTAAATGAATGCTGTTCCCAGATGCTGGGTGTCTGGAGGGGGATCATTGGTGCCGTGCTTGTGTGACAATAATGAAGTCCCTTCCCTTCTCCTGCCTTTCCTTATCTGTAAATAGCGCAAGAGAGGAGGGTCAAAACACTCAGGGCCTTTAAACTCTGAAGGTAACGAAGAGCCACAGGCTACGTTCAGTAGCTGGTCCAAGTGACCTTAGAGAGACTGGCAATCAGGCCCTTACCCACACATGCTCAGAGCCCGTGTGGGGAAGACATCAGTCACCACTCCCCTCTGTGATGTCTGAGGGCTCTTTCTATATTCTACAACTGCAAATAAATAAGAAATAAGGGTGGGCCTCAGAGAGGCCAGCGCTCCTCTGAGCTGAGAACTGGCTTAGCCTGAATTTCCGGGAACGAGGCTGCGCTCTCGCCTCCAACTCCCTGGGTCCATGAACATTTTCTGTGCTCGGAAGTCCGCTGGGATCCTGGAGGGAGTGAGGGCTGTATGAATGCCACCACTATTTTTCAAACTGTGAACAGCAAATACTAGAAGGTCTGCTGGCAAGAACGGTGCTTTGGGAGTAGTGCCCCTCTGAAGTTTAACTTTCCTTTCTCTCCAGCCAACACGGGGAGGGGGCCGTTTAACGAGGAGCGGCAACCCAGGGAAACAAAGCAGCGCAATTTTCTAGGCTTCGGTTTTCCATGAATGCCGAAGTCATCTGTTTAGAAAATAAGAGCCCCTCCTTTGCCCTCAGTATCCCTGTTAAAACATTAAACCACAGGATTGACTGTGTTTAGGCCGGCAGATTGTGGGCAAATCCACTGAGACACCACAGCGCCTTTTCCAGGTGAGACGGCAGAGGACAAGGGCGAAGAGCTTATTAGACCCTGGAGTCAAAGAGACCCAGGTTCAAGGACGAGCTAAGCCACTTGCTGGCAATGAGACCGTGGGCAAGTCATTTAGTCTGTTTCTTCTCCTTAGCTGGAAACTAGGGTTGCTGTGAAATGCCTGACCCCCGCATAGCCCATACATAATACATGTTAACTACATAAAACAGTGGCAAGACGAACAAAATATCTACAGGAATGTGTAACTTTGCATTGCAATGAGATATTATACTCAAAGCCCTTAACGCACGTCCGTCACGATGCTCTGGTGCTCCGGACTGTGGTGGTCAAGTCATAAACACTCTATGGATCCTTGTAATGGGGGAAACACCATACCAACGTATAGAAAGTTTAGGTGATATGTCAAGGTCGATTTTGGTGCAGAACAGCCTGAAGCTAGAGGACTTACTTAACCTCCTTAAGTGTCCTTTCCATTTGCGGGAAGATTCTACAATCCTAACTTCAATGCATTCTCATCTAAGCTAGGAGTCTTCACACTTTTTGAAGTCATGGAAATATTTATGGATACACATGTACATGTGTGTACACACACATACATATGCATACATTTATACACACATATACGTGAACAGGTATCAAAGGAGAAAATAACATGGGTTTGCATGTATAACACAGTGGAAAGAATATTAGATTCCAAGTTAGACCACCTACTTCCAATACTGAGGATGGTAGGAATCTTCAGGCAAGTCTCAACCTTTCTGATCAAGTCTCAGTATTCTTATTATTTAAAAAAGGAAAGGAACATCAAACGTGTTTTCTTTTTCATTAAAAATGAAAAAAACCTTCAGAATATTGTTGTGACCCCAAGAAGAATAACTAGAATGAAGAGGAAGAAGCTACTGAGCGGTGGTGTTGCCTCATATAAGACCGTGTATATCACAAAGTTTATTATTATCCCCAATAAGAGCTTGAAATAATAATGATAACAATTTTAAAAATAACATTGGAAATGGTATTTGTGGGTGTTACAAGACTCTTCTCTCCTTTTTCTGGACTTCTGATGGGAACCAGAATTCAGAATTATATTTTCTATGTGGAGCAACAATTTGGTTGTAGTCAAAATCTTGAAATGAATAAAAACGGACTTTTAAAAATTGACGTCTACTCTTGTATTCTCCTTCCCTTCACCAGTTTACTACCAGGCCTCACACCAGTGATGAAGCTTCTCCATACAGAAAGTAAGGAGCATGAGGTATTCACCAATGAGAGTCGTGCCCAGCTTTTATCCTTGGATAGAAACGTCCCCTAAAGCAATCAGCCAGTTCAACATGTATCCAGACTAAGCATAATTTAAGAAACTCCCTCGGGCTTCCCTGGTGGCGCAGTGGTTGAGAGTCTGCCTGCCGATGTAGGGGACACGGGTTCATGCCCCGGGACACGGGTTCATGCCCCGGGACACGGGTTCATGCCCCGGTCCGGGAGGATCCCACATGCCGCGGAGTGGCTGGGCCCGCGAGCCATGGCCGCTGAGCCTGCGCGTCCGGAGCCTGTGCTCCGCAACGGGAGAGGCCACAGCAGTGAGAGGCCCGCGTACCGCAAAAAAAAAAAAAAAAAAAAAAAAGAAACTCCCTCTATGTTTTCTTCCTTTCCTACTAATTTGGTTTGCTCAAAAATGAGTTCTTAGAGGGAAAATCTGAGTGCATTTTCGGCAAGTAGTTAACTGAATTACCTTTGCTGACTTGTAGAATGAATAGTTATGACAGAGAAAATCCCAATAGGAAAAAGAACAGGAGGTGGGGAAAACTTAATATCCCCATCTTTAAATAGCCATCATAAAATATTTCTTAGATTAAAAAAAAAAATCTTAGCCATGCTTAAGGTCTGGAGGTCTAAAATAACTTCCCAAAATAGCTGTTACGAGGCATTGGATATAAAATGTATGTCATCTATTTACTATGTATTAAAGGCCAAGAATATCAGGCTGAAGAGGGTTAAGGGAAGACGGCGTTTCCCCAAGGAAAGCTGTGTTTATCCTAGTTTATCTGTGAATCTTCTAGGAAAACTTTGGAGAATTTCTGTCACAGAAAACACGTAACTTTCTCCCAGAATCATGAGGCTAGAAGAGGGCTGGAGAGGTTATCCTGTCACCACACGTAATCCAGGGAAAGTAAAGCCCAATATTGCAACTGGACTAGAAATCTGCATTTTAAATAGTATTGTAAATTTATATATCTAATGGCATATTGTAAGACAAATTCCAAATACAAACACATAGGTACAAGAAACCTCAAAATCTTCTTATCTGATTGGACTTGAACTGCCCATTTTAGAGACAAGGAAATAAAGGCCCTAAGAGCTTAAGAACTTACCCAAGTTTAAGAAGTAGCCCTCAAATGTCTACTGTCTCCCATCTATTACTGTTTCTCCGTTTTCTTTCTTTACTACTCTGCCTGAGTTTTGGCTTTCTTGAGCTTAAAAAGCCAATACGAACACCACAGTATGTCAATCCTCAATAAGACAACTTAAAGTTTACCACTAGTGGTTTAGCAGGGTCAGAAAGTGAGCACTACACGTCTGGCCCATATGTCTGAAAATTTTAGAAAAGGAGTATGAGGAAGGGGGAGAATTCAGAAAGCCACTTAGGCCACTGTCTATCCTGTGGGTGGGAATCCCCACTCCCCCAGGCTCCAGTACAAGCTCCCTACAATTTAGAAGGTTAAGAAATGGTCTAGGGGCTTCCCTGGTGGCACAGTGGTTGAGAGTCTGCCTGCCGATGCAGGGGACACGGGTTCGTGCCCCGGTCCGGGAAGATCCCACGTGCCGCGGAGCGGCTGGGCCCGTGAGCCATGGCCGCTGAGCCTGCGCGTCCGGAGCCTGTGCTCCGCAACGGGAGAGGCCACAGCAGTGAGAGGCCTGCGTACTGCAAAAAAAAAAAAAAAAAAAAAGAATAAAAAAGAAATGGTCTAAAGAACAGCAACAGCCTCAGAGACTGGAATCCAGTAAGGTTATGTCCTTCACCTGGCCCTGTGTTGCCTTCTGACCTAAGCTACCTGTTTCTAAACATAGAGTTCTTTCACTCTGTGAAAGCCACTGAATTATACCCCGGTAAATGTGTACAGCGGGCATTGGTCTCTTGCAATTCAAGTGGTCTGAAACCTACATGATCACACACCATCTGCCAGAAACTCCTCCTACGAAGTTCACATTTGCTCCACTACATACACTTAACACCAGCTCTTAACGCCCTCAAGAGCTATACTGTTTTCCCCGCAGAAGGATGAACGCACAGTAATGGCAAGTCATCTGATAACCCAAATGAGTCCATGTATGGACAGTAGTACAAGCACCCAGCAGTGGCCGTCACGAACTGTGGATGAGCTGCTTGCTGGATGACAGGACGCGACAGCAGTCTCAAGCACGATCCTACTTTTTCATCCCATCCATCATTAGCAGCTGTAAGGAAGAGAAATTCCTCTTTTGTTTCTGTTTTCTTAAGGGAAAAAGCACCAAAAGGGAGCGCCTTAAGCTTCACCACGTGGAAGAAAGTGTTGAAAATCGCACAACGTAAACAAGGGCCGATGCATGTTTTCAATTTGAATTATCTTCCCATACACTGTGAAAACCCATATTTGATAGCCTACTTTATAAGGAATGCACGAGATTGTACATGAAGCGTTGGAGTTTCCCCATGAAGAGACAAGAGAAAAGCTCCCCAGTGATCGAGCCTAGCGTTTGCCCCCATATTTGTGCAACAGAACTTGAAGCTGTTCCCTGATTTAAACAACAGGTGGCACTGCCATTGCTACATCTTCCCTGGCAAGAAACCTTTGCAGTTTGCGATTTCACCTTCCAGGAGGCATCAACAGTTTTTGTAGTCACCTCTATCGACAGTGTGTACATATGTTCCTATGTGGTAAATGCAAACACGAGTAGGGAAACGTTGGAATTTGCGTAACTGCAGTTTTACCAATTGCCACCCTCCCATACTCGTGCCCCTCCCCACACAATCATCTACACACAGGTGTAATGTCCCTCAAGGACACACCACGGCAGGGAAGAAGCAGAAGGGAAATAGGTTCCATCACGTTTGTTCTGATCTTCAATTACTATAGACATGTATATCTCCACCCACCCCTGACACGCGCACAAGAGAAGGGCAGCATCATAAGGTGCTGGGGCACATTCTAGGCAAATGCCTGAGAAATCTAGGACCTGAGAAGTCTGTTAATTAATTCACTTCAAGAAGAAACACTCTACTGTCCATTTTTCATAAGCTCTTGTCTTCACTCTTCTGCACCAAAAGAGCATGCTTAATGTTTAGAAGGAACAAATAGGTACACAAATTGTATTCCTACAAGGAAAACACAGAATTCAGGACTGTTCTCGAATGTGTCAAGAAGACAGATTACATTTCATAGGCTTTTTGTGTCTGCTTTAAATATGAGAAAACTGTTATGTCAAAGAATCTCATTCAACACCTATGGCTCACTTTTTTATTCACACGCACAATTTTATTATGTAGCAGCAGTTACTATACGATTTCTAGACTATAATGTAACAGTTATTGGTTTGATATATTAAATTTATTTAATTTTGAGTTTGTGGGTTGCTTTTTTTTTTATTAGGACAAGTTAACAATGGAAATCTTGCCAATGAAGCAAGGCTGAGATCAAAACAACGGATGGGCAAGTCATAAGCCTAAAGGGACATGCCAGGTATGAGACAGTTTGGCATGTTTAGCTGCAGAAGTACTAAAAAGTTTATTTTTGTAAAAATGGATGAGTGGGTAAGAGGAATTACAAGGAAAATCATAGGCTGTACTGCAAAAAAGTAATGTGCTTTTGTCGTGCTGCCTCTGTTATATAGTATCAAATGTCCATACTCTTGCTTTCCGAGAACAGAGAACCTGAGAAGCCTTCTGGTGTACAGTTTACACTATCTTATTAATATTATCTATAAATACAAAAAAAAAGAGAGAAGAATGCATATCTCCTAGAATTCAAAAGCATTATAGAAATTTGGCTTTCATTAGCAACTTTGTCATGAAGAGAAAGTACGTGTCCTAAGTAACAAACTGTAAAGTTTTGCCCATATGATTTCCTGGTGATCAGGTAACATAACATTTGTGCTTTCTGGAGGAACTGGGGTTTCATGAAACAGCATGAACTTTGAACGAAGAGGTATGGGGCTTACTCCTGACTCTACCACTTACTAGCTGGTTAACCAGTCATATCATTAACGTCTCTAAACCCTGCTTTTCCACTGTTCAATGATAACATAACAAATCCTTTGTAAGGCTATTGTGAATATTTTAAAAGGATTATTTGTTTATAGCAGATGAGGTCTTCTGGACTTCAGTAGGTATCTCCTTTTAATTTCCCATTAAAATACCCCTGAAAATGCATAGACTCTAGCCACAGTACATATCAACTAAAGATGAGAGAAGATTCTTTACTCAACAATCTGAGGGGAGTTCTCTTTGAGGTCAGCACCAGTGAATGAGTGTTCGAGCTTCTAACTGGCTGGCATTTTGAAATCTAACCATCAGAAGCCCAAGCAATTACCCCTGCTCACATGAAAAGCGGACGTCTTGCGCTGCTCATGGCTGGGCCATCCTGTCTGTCTACCGGCAGATGCAGGTTAGAAAGAGAAAAGCATGAACACGGGTCTATACAGTACAAGGGAAAGAGAACGTAACACTAAAGTCACAGAATAAGAGCACGCATTTGAAAGTGTTTCAACGCGGGAAACAGATGAAATGCTGTCCTCAGTGAGATGCAAGAAGGGGGCAGGGATAGGCTGAGATGAAGATGGAGTGGGGATGCGGGGGTGGACAGTAAGCTCGCTAAGGTAAAAGAAAAACAAATACGAGGAAACGGAACTACCTTAATGGAAATAAAAATACATACTGAAAAAACAAAGTAATGGGAAAACAGCTGAGCCAACGCGTGGCCATTCAGAGCTGCCATGAGGGGTTAACACTAAGAATAATGGTGAGGGGTCGTTTCCAGTCTTTTAATGATATTTTTGTACACAGTAAAGAACCCACGGTATGTACTGCTTATTAATAGAACTTTTCCACTTAACACTATAATACAAGTATCTTTCCATTTTTTTCCCCTTTCTTTCCATAGTATAGAATACCAGATATCAGTCAGGATATGAACATTTAAGGCTTTTGATACATATTGTTAATCTGCTATCCAAAGGGTTATATCAGCAAGGTACGAGACTACCAGCACTGCCATTTTTAATTTTGTTATTTAATTTTTTTATTTCAAAAGAATATCAAAGTTAAAGTTGCAAAAACAGGACAATTTATTTGTTCTGAACCCTTTGAGAGGTAGCTGCCTCATCCCCACCAAACTGGGTATTTCCTGTACACGACCACATTGTCCTACAACAGAGCCATGAAAATTAGGAAATTAACCCTGGCACATTACCGCCATCTAATCCTTAGACTCTATTTCAGGTTCGCCAATCATTCCGTAACGACTCCTATGGCAAAAGGATCCAGTTCAAAGCATACATTTGCTTAACTTTCATGACTTTGACCCTTTTGAAGATTAGAGGCCAGATATTTTGTAGAATGTCCCTCACTCTGGGTTTGCTTGATGTTCCTTCATGATTAGATTCAGGTTATGCACCTTTGACTAGACTATCACAGAAATGATGCTGTGTTCTTCTCATTATAGCCTCTCAGGTGGTACCTAAGTTCGATCAGTCCTATTACCGATGCTATTAACTTTGATCACTTGGCTAAGGTGGTGTCTTGCCAGGCTTCTCCACTGTGAAGTCATTCATTTTCCCTTTGTAATTAATTAGTATTCGAGGGTAGAGGAGTTACTTTGAGACTATGCAACGAATATCCCATTTCTCATCAAACTCAGCCTTTAAGCATTGATTTATTTAGATCAGTAGGGGATCATGAATGCCCATTTTATTCAACGAGTTATAATCTATTACTATCATTATTTTTGATGTTCAAACTGCTCCAGATTTGGCTAGCCCCTTTAAGCTTGCTCCTATGTCCTTTTGATGTATTCCCTACTTTTCTCTGAGCACTTCCTTACAAGATATTCCAGGCTCATCTACTTTCTCTGTCTCAGCCCTAGTATCAGCCATTTGACCAAGGAATACTTTTAAGTGTAGACAGTGCTTAGAAACCAAGGTCTAGGACTAGGTGTGCACTAGGTAGCACTGCTCACATAACACAATGATTTACATCCATGTCTATTTCTCCGTCTCTCTCTTTCTACTTAATGAGTTCACACCAATACCTTCAATGAACAGAGTTCATTCCAGTTTCCTCCCTCTCCATGCCTCTGTCATGCCTCTGTCGCTCTCCCCAGGTCCTGCTCCGACATGAACTTGTGAATGTTCTCCTCACTTCCCCTGAGTTCTGACACTTGGCCCTGGGCCACTGTAGCTCTCCCCTCTCCCGGGACCGTTTCCTAACCAAGGCCCCTAATTTGCTCTGCTTCATCTAATAACTTTTACACTGAACTACGGAGAAACACTGAGGACAAGAGACATTATGAGTTTTATATATGAGTTTGAACACTTCATGTCTGCCGTTACATTTCGGTGTGAAAATGGTTTCACGTGCTTTGCCTGTTTCTTCAAATGGATCTTTGTCAATTTCCTGTGGATTAGCGTACGATCTTTGTATGGTAAAGGTAGTTAATTTTTTGGCTTAACTGTTGCAAATAATTTCCTGATGTCTTCTTTAGTTCTTAATTTCTTTTACTTTTTAACAAGAACTTTTATTTTGTTGACTTAGAAAATCTGAACCCCTTGTTGCTTTTCTACTGCCTCTGAGTCCCACTTTTTTCCTGAGTTTTTGGCATTTCTGTGATTCTCTATTCCAGTGTCCCATAGGGGACATCTGGCAATGCCTGGAGACATTTTTGATTGTTGTCACCTGGGGAGGGGGAGTGTGATTGGCATCTAGTAGGTTGAAGCCAGGGACGTTGCTAATCATCCTACAACGCACAGGACGGCCTACAACCAAGAATTAAACGTCAACAGTGCCAAGGTTGAAAAACCCTGCTCTATACTCTCTCCACTGCTTATAGGTAGTCTTCTGATTTCTTCCAAAACAAGATATTGGAGAAGAAAGACTAAAAAGGGAAGTTTTTTTTTTTTTTTTTCTTTTTTTCTTTTTGCGGTACGTGGGCCTCTCACCGCTGTGGCCTCTCCCGTTGTGGAGCACAGGCTCCGGACGCGCAGGCTCAGCGGCCATGGCTCACGGGCCCAGCCGCTCTGCGGCATGTGGGATCCTCCCGGACCGGGGCACGAACCCGCGCCCCCTGCATCGGCAGGCGGACTCTCAACCACTGCGCCACCAGGGAAGCCCGGAAGTATCTTTAATGTAGACAATGGCTTTCTCTAAATTTGATTTATAAATATTGGTCACAGAGCCTCTTATAATCCAAAGTCATTGTAAAAAAAAAAGAAGAGCTGTTATTATTATTTCCACAAAGGATTTTCTTAGCTGAGGTCTTGACATAGACATTCACCTGCTCCATTAAGTCTTGAATCTGTGTTTGCTATATTGTCAAGAATTCATATTGATTATCTGGGTACATTTGCTCTATCATAAATGGCCACAAAAAAGGAAGGAAATGAATAATTTAATTTTTTCAAATTCTATAATGCCAAGGATATTGGCAAGTACTAAAAGAAATACTAATAAACATATATATTTTTAAAAAAAGAGCAGTGTTAAAAATAAAATCCTTGCTTTCTTGGAACTCAGGTCCTTGAAAGAAAATATTTATACAGCAGAATAACAGGAAGAAATAAAACAAGAGTCAACTATACCTCAATAAAGCCAAGGGGGAAAAAAAAGAAATTTAACAAGATATATAGATATATTAGAAAGAAAGGAGATTTCAAAACATTTTTCTCTTCACATACACAGCATGTATCTTCTTGCTTATAGAATCGTTACTGGCCTGCCAGAACAGTTTACTATCATTTTCACAAGTATGCAGTTCTTAGAACCAAGGGATTTCATGAGCTCCTCTACCCAATCAGAGCAATGTCTTTGTCCCAGATCCATCCGAACATAATCCTATCCTCCTGACAGATTTGACATCTACTTTCTGCCACCACTGCACAGGAATGGAGCAGAGTGCTGACGCCAATAAGACTTATCGAGAGGCTAACTGCCAAACAAAAATCTATGCTGAATCCCTTTTCTTCAACATAATACCTTTAAAAAAGTACCACAGGTTAAACAGTATTTTCAGAAACTGTGATTTCCAGTGAGAAACTGCTAAACTCGATAGAGAGGCTTCTTGTGGTCTTGATTCCCTAAGGAGCTGTGGGAACTTACACAATGAAGAGAATTCTTCTTAGCCTACTACGTAGGTTAAAAGCCTAGAAATTCTGTAACTTCTGTTTCCTCTCCTACAGTCACTAACCCTAGCTTTTGTTCAAATTTTTAACCACTCTATTTTAAATGGTTTGTCCCTTCCCTGACTTGTTACAAGAAAATAGCCTGTGAAAATGACAAATAATTATTATTTAATAATAACAATCATAATCGTAGCTAACATTTATTGAATTGAGGGTTTTCTATGGTGTGACATACTATTCTAAATGCTTTACATGTGTCAACTCAATCCCATGACAACCTATGAAGTAGATACTATTATTATAATTATTAGTCCCATTTTATAGATAAGGAAACTGAAGCCCAGGGGTTCAAATAACTTTTTCTAGGTCAGAACCAGGATTGAAATCAGAAAGCCTGATTAGAAACATAGTATCAACCACTATTCTGCCTCTGATTTCCACCCTCCTCACAGCATTATGGTTTCTCTTTTAGGTTCATTAAGTTATATGCTAAAAGGAATGTTACTTTGTAATGGGGAAAAGAAAAAACTTTCTTCAACTTTTATTTTTGATTGAATCTGAAACTTCAACATTCATTATAGCATGAAACCCAGAGAGCCCCTTTTTTATAAGGCCTAACTGCATGAGCACGTTTACATAGTTGCCAGTACAAATCTTTATAGGTTTGTCTGAATCAACGGCAAGTTTGATTGCAAAAATAAAAGCTAAAGAGAACATCATTTGCTTTGTTAAGATGACAAGCAACTATTCTCAACGCCTATGGCAGAAACATGTGACTATCACAAAGTAGTCACCAGATTATCCGAGAAAAAGAAAAAACGGAGCGCATCTCCCCAAATGCCGATGAAAGGCCTCTCTATCACCTTCTCTCTCCATCTGGGGCAAAGACTGGGAAGACCCTGCTGCTGCCCTTTCTGCCATCAGCAGAGTTCAGTGAAGACAGAGGAGCTCTGAAGGCTCGTGACATGGGTACAGAATTCCACTATGTCTTCTATCTCAGTGCAAAACATAACTCCATCATGATGGGAAGTGTCCAGAGTTAATCCTCCTGTGGTAGGATAGCATATTCTGACTTCGGATCTACCCACACTATCCCACAAGCCCTTGCTACAGGGCAGCCTGTGGTCAGACAACAGAGTGTGGACTGAAGCCTATGCTCGGAAGGACTGCCGCCTATGGATCTGGAGTCCTACAACCACAAAGACACCTGCCTGGCCAACCAGCCACTCGATCTAGTATAAGGATCGGGTAGCTATGAGGGAAGAAGGGTACAGGAGATGCTTCTTGGGAGGCAGTCATTATATTATTGATCAGCCGCAACATTCTCTGATGTAGTAATGAATCACTGTATTGATGAAAAGCCATCTCAGCTTTACAATTCTGTTGCTTTCTCAGCCATACAGGCAAAAAATTCACAGGTCAAGTTTTGTTTATTTTTTATTCTTTTTTTTTTTTTTTTTTTAGCAAATCTAAACCCATTCAAATGGAAAGTGGAAAAATGAAACTGCACTTTTCAGTGTGGTACTGAAAGACATAAGACATCAGTACCTCACTTTGTAAGTGTTGTATTACTTCAATATTCTGCAGGGGACCTCTTTGAAGATTTGACTCCTGACGAGTAAGTACCCCAAACTGTTAGATAATCAGGGTTTCCTGATTATCAAAGTCTCCTAGGCTTTGAATGACACTGATAGTTGAAAACATGGATTCCAGCAGCAACTGAGAGCCATTACCACTGAACACAGCCAAAGACTCATAGGCCTTGTATTAGATAAATAAAAATCTAATAATACAACAAAAGGATTGAAATTCATTGTCATTATCAAGATGATACATTGCTATGCTTAAGGCATCAGCCCCTCTGGAGATAGGCTGTAACCTCTTTGCACAAGTCAATATCATTTAAAAAAAAAAAAAGAGGTTGGCTCTCAAACATCAAAAGGTACATATCGGGCTTCCCTGGTGGCGCAGTGGTTGAGAGTCCGCCTGCTAATGCAGGGGACACGGGTTCGTGCCCCGGTCTGGGAAGATCCCACATGCTGCAGAGTGGCTGGGCCCGTGAGCCATGGCCGCTGAGCCTGTGCTCCGCAATGGGAGAGGCCACAACAGTGAGAGGCCTGCATACCACCAAAAAAAAAAAAAAAAAAAGGTACATATCAAAGAGAAATATTTCACACACATCTATATACAAAGATGTTCACTATAGAAATATTTGTCATAGTGAAAAACGGGAGACTAAAGTCCGTTAGCAGGGGGTTGGTAACGTGAATTACAGTGCACACGTGGATTCTGGGGCCTCACAGCCTTGGTTTAAATCCTGGTTCCACCACATACTGACTGCGTGACCTTGGGCAAGTTACTAAACCTCTCTGAATCTTGATATCCTCATCTGTACGTAAAGGGTTTAATACAATACCGGACACAGAGTAAGAGCTCAACAAATGTTAGCAATCATTATTATACATTACTATTATGCTATGTATGTGACCATTAAGAAAAGGATAGGTCTGTATCTGTTAGCATATAAAGATGATCTCGAGTCATTGTTGCAAGCTGTAGATGCATGTAAGTCGCATACCTCTGTGTGTGTGTGCACACGTCTCTGCGTGGGTGTGTGTGTGTGCACGCACGCAAGTGCACATGAAAGGTCTGCAGGGATACGTACCAAACTGTAACATGGATCCCCTTGGAAAATGAGGAGTGACAAGGTGATAGAAGGCTTTCACTTTTACACTTTTCATGGTGCCAGGGTGATCCCACATCACAGTAGTAAACAGCAATCATAACAACCTTAACTCTAGATTTTTCTTATCTAAATTTTAATTCTGTGAAGAATTTTCTGCTTCTTTTTCACATTAGGACAGTAGGACATAATTTAGGAAGAGTGAGGCCACTTGCTAGCCCAGGAATTTTTACAGCAGCAATAAAGTATACCTCTCTACTTCTCTACCAACCCACTGTCTAAAATTCCCAGCCAGGGTTGCCTCTCCGCCTAGGACACAGGCCGATTTTTGCTCCTCTCAAACTCACTGGGTAATTGTCTTGGACTGAGTGTAGTGGTGAATGAAAACAGCTAGGACGCACAAGTAATGGGAATTGAAGACGCACCTACTTAAAAAGCAAACTCTTGCTAACCACTGATCAGAGTCTCAAGAAATGATATGCTGAGAGCTCTGATGGAAAGCTTTGTTAGAATATGAGTCCAGGAAGAACTGTGGTCCTTTAAAATTAGCAATTAAAAAACAGAAGATTAGACAATATAGCAAGCTCTCACTGATAAATCAAATGTGTCTTATTACTAGATTACGGAATTCAGATACGATAAGAGAAAGTTGAATCTGTGAAAATGACCAAGTGAAGCTGCCTGAATCATTTTCCTCTTTTTCCCTGATGGTTTTCACTAGAAAAGGGTCCTGCTTTGTCATTTTCCAAAGCCGTTACTATTTTAGAATTGGCAAGAAAAAAGGCTACATGTTTTTTCTTTTCAGTGTATAGGATGATGCTGAGAACGGGCTGCTTCACTTCATTCAGCTCCTGGTCTTGTTTGGAGAATGAAGCTGTGGCTTTCACTTTGAGACAAAGAGAAGCAGATAACGTAGACGAAAAGAGACAACATGCTCAGGAGTTAAACTGCATGAGTGCAGACTCTGGCTCTCCACTTTTTAGTTATTCATGTTGGGCAAGTTATTTAACCTCTCTGGAGCTAAGTTTCTTCATCGTGTAAATGAGGAAACTACTAGAATCCCCTTCACAGGATTATTCTAAGGATCACATGAGTTAATTCATGTAAAGCGCTTTAAAACAGTGCCTGGTTCTTAGTACAAACCGAGTAGCTGTTAGCTATTATTTCAGAGAGAACTTTGTGGATGGTAAATAGTGGTCATTTAGCAAAAATAAATAGAGAATAATGACAGATTAACTCCTTCAAATGACAATACGTATGACTACCACTGTACTAGGTGAGAGGAGATAAAATGAGAAACTACAGAGATCATCAAGTTGACAGACAGTCAAATGTCTTGGCCAGGTCATCTAGGAGTGAACTTGAACTAAAATCAGGTCTCGTATCACAGTTCAGTATTTTTTCAACCACATCACACCATATTCTGCCTTCTGTGAAGTGATATGGAGGTGAGAAGATAGGAATCTCGGACACAGTAATAGATACACAATATAGCTTAGCCTTTTTCCAGAAAAAGGAGAACCTCAGTATCATCTCTGTCTGAACAACAAAATGCTAAAGACTATATTGATGGACAGCGTCTAAAAAGGAAATTATGACAGATCTGATCCAAGAGGAAAACAAATAAAGAAATAGAACAGATCACCTTGAATGTAAGAGCGCCATCAGAAAGGATCTGTCCCCTCCATCCAAATGTTTGCCAAACAGATTCCTCCTAACAACCCTCTATAAACCAAAAAGCAGTGCCAGTGACTACACAGGTCAGGTCTCTGGAATTAACTCACTGAGTCATGAAGAGGATAATGTTAGGTCTGAGCCTATAGCTCAGAAAAGTCTGGCTAGGTATCCTGTACACTCTGCTGGCCTAACCCACAGAGAGGACACAGACTCTCCAAGACTCAGAGCCCTTGAAGAGAGAGGGACTTGGGCCTGCCTGAAGCTTAGCAGTATACCATCTTGATAAAGACAGTGAGTATAATTTCTCCTTTTTGTCACCTGAGTAGATTTATGATTATATTATAGGTGGGTAGGTAGACGGGTGGATAGAGAGAGAATGAATGGACACGGTGATGTAACGAAGACGGAGCAACAGGAATTTCAATGAACGAAGGAGCTATAAACTTTAAGCCCCAAGTGTTCGAAAGGGAGCCCTGTCCCAGGAATAAGGTTGCCCTTTCCTCAAAAACACAGAGAGTCCTTCTAACCTTCCCTAAGTTCTACAGAAGAGGTAATAAGGAACTCTTAGATCATGCACTCTCAATTAAACCAGTACTTTAAAATTAATTATCTGTTTATCTATAGGATATACATAGTTTAACCACAGAACCCCGAAACACACACTTGCCTAACAAAATTGTAGTTTTTCTGTTTATCTTTGGGAGAAGACAGGTTGGTTGTTTTTTTTTTAAGTACATCTAGATTAATCATATAGGTAAAAATCAGAATCTTATAGGACATGCAAAATCAAGCAGATACTTACAGCACTCTATATCATATTCTAGATGGCCAATCCACTTAAGCAGTCTTTGAAAAAAGCTTATAAGCTTCTTCAAAGTTCCATTGTTGCCAAACTTGTCACACAGGAGATAAGGGCGTACCCACACACAAATTATGTGTCATTTACTACGTATCATCGATGACGGAGCCCTGAGAAACCTCATAAAGCATCTTGACTATAATTTTCAAACTGTTTTGCAGTGGAACCCTTACATCAACCAACACATTACATAAACCCCCCAAAACACAGAATCTCAAAATAAAAGTGATCTGATGTGACGGGAGGAAGACGTGTGTATGTGTTTGGGATGCGGGGGTTGGTGCACGCACATGTCGGTGTTTGAGGGGAGAGGACAGGGCTGCTTCGCCAGAATGCTGTTTGAAAATCACGGATGCAGTGTAAGTTTCTCATTCCCAGACAAAATTAAACAGGTGATCACACTCCAGGTAAGGAACTTCCTTATACATAAACGTTTGTTTTCTCCTATAGGCTTCTAGCAATAGTATTTCATGACTCTATGATATAGGGTCCTCATCATCATGGGCGTGATAGTCACTACAATAGATCACACTAAACAATCCTGGTGGCAAATTACCTATCTGCCGAGAAAAAAGCTCAGACCACCCTGGAATCTCATTTATGTATTTATTATATAGTAAATATTGAGATATGAAACTGAGTGAAGAATTAACTGAGAAAATCTGTTATTATAACAGAAATAATGTTGACCTCTGGAAATAAACATTATTTCAGGTTACAAAGATGTTAAGTGTGGAAGAAGCTGATTTCAAAAGGCTTCACTGCTGTGAACATAAAATCAGGTCATTTTCATTCCAGTTTCATCATAGTCTGCAGGGACTAAACTGAAATCAGCCATTTTAATTCAGAAACATTATTTAGGTGGCAGAAAGCAGTTATAACCACCCGGCCTTTGTTTAAAATCTCTGAAACAAAAGGGGTATTTCCTGTAATAGTATAAATTACACAG
Source organism: Grampus griseus (assembly GCF_964374135.1). Lineage (NCBI taxonomy): Eukaryota > Metazoa > Chordata > Mammalia > Artiodactyla > Delphinidae > Grampus > Grampus griseus. Next base: position 25,204,456 of record NC_139017.1, on the reverse strand, counting down.
GCTCTAAAGTTATGTGGAAAAGACCCTTTCACTCTTGCAGCAATGTGCAATTTTGTGGCTGCAAGTTTTTGAAACTGCTTAATAAAACTTCCTCCTTTTTATTAGAAAGAAAGAAAGCAAAGTACCAATAGTTCCATAACAGATGCCCAGGTAACATCACTCTACTTATCCAGAGCATGAACTATTAATAATTAACTGTTGGTCAGGCACACTGAGTAAGCACTCTTCTCCCAAAGGACAGTTTCCTGTCAAGATGTCACCCAGATCATGGACAAGAAAAAAAGACAGTGGAAAACAGGCAATATTCAAATAAAGTGATTAGTTAACAGTACTGTATTAATGTTAGTTTTCTGGCTTCAATATATATGTAAGATGTTAACCTTAGGAGAAACAAGGTGAAGAGCATTTAGGAACTCTGTACTATGTTTGCAACTTTGCAAAATAAAAAGTTAAAAAAAGGCAGTGCCTGACGCCAAAAAAAAAAAAAAAGAAAAAAAAAGATGTCATCCAGAAATAACCCTTTAGATTACAGGAAAGGGCTGCAGTTCCCCACAGTGCATCTAACAACCATAAACACTGTCAGAGTTTCAGTACCCGCCACGATCAGATCACCCCGCACCTGGAACTGTCTCACTCCCCTCCCTCCTTCTTCCACTCACATCTTTCCCACAAACACAGCGATAATTGATGGCATCTGCCTTTCTGAGGATCACTAGTCACCAGCTGCCTGCCCCAGCACTGAAGGATGTACAAGCTGAAAGAGAGACGGCAACCAGACGGAAGAGGGACGGAGAGTTTATATCCATCTGAGCCCTGGCTCTGCCCTTGATTCACTGCTCAAGTCCTTCAACCCTTCAGCAAAGCAGGGATTGTAAAAGTTGCTGCCTTTGCGTTGAAATGCTAGGAGCTTTAATATAATGATGTCTATCATGGACTGTGGTATCTTCTGTACTGATACTTGCTGTCTGCTCTCATGTACAGTAGCATAACCATTAAATCACTTCCTCATTTTTAGGGATCCAAGGTCAGGTGGAAACAGCATCCTCAGTCTTCCATTCCAAACACTGTTACATGTAAAGACTACGTACTGTATTAGAGTCCTTGACTGGAAAAGGTAGGGATTTGGAGAGTCAGACAGACATGAGTTCAAGTCATAGCTCTGCTACTTACTAGCTACGAAAGCTTGGGCAAGTCAACTAACTCCTCTGAGCTTCAGTTTCCTCATCTGTAAATAATTAATACTAGTAGTAGTTGTAATAAACAAAGATGATGCGTACTTTAGAGGATCACTGCAAGTTTCCTACAAAACGTGCAACTACCATACAGCCTGGCAACTGTTCTCCTGAGCATTTATCCCAGAGAAATGAAAACTTATGTTTCCATAAAAACCTGTGCGTGAATTTTTATAGCATCCTTATTTGTAACAGCCAGAAACTGGAAGCAACCCAGATGTCCTTCATTGGGTGAAAGGTTAAACTACTTAGTAATAAATGGAATACTACTTAGTAATAGACAAGGAAGTTAACACACACAACAATCTGGATGAATCTTCAGAGAATTATGCTAAGTGAAAAAAAACAATCTAAAAGGTTACATAATATATGTTTCTATTTATACAATGTTTTTGAAATGATAAAATTATAGAAATGGAGTACAGGTTAGTCGTTGTTTGGGTTAAAGAGGGGTTGTGGAAAGAAAACGGATGAAGCTATAAAAGGGCAACATTCAAGGGATTCTTGTGGTGATGAAATGCTGTTTCTTTCTTTTTTTTAACAAATTTATTTATTTGTTATTTATTTTTGGCTGCATTGGGTCTTCGTTGCTGCCCGCAGGCTTTCTCTAGTTGTGGCGAGCGGGGGCTACTCTTCGTTGCGGTGTGCGTGCTTCTCATTGCAGTGGCTTCTCTTGTTGTGGAGCATGGGCTCTAAGCGCACGGGATTCAGTAGTTATGGAACAAGTGCTCAGTAGTTGTGGCTCGCAGGCTCTAAAGCGCAGGCTCGGTAGATGTGGCACATGGTCTTAGTTGCTCCACAGCATGTGGGATCTTCCTGGACCAGGGCTCGAACCCATGTCCCCTGCATTGGCAGGCGGATTCTTAACCACTGCACCACCAGGGAAGTCCCGAAATGCTGTTTCTTGGCTGTAGTAACGTCAATGTTCTGGTTGTGATACTGTACTATAGTTTTGTAAGATGTTATCCCTGGAGGAAACTAGGTAAAAAACACAGAGATCTCTCGTATAATTTATGACAACTACATGTGAATCTACAGTTATCTCAAAATAAAAGGTTTAATTAAAAGAAATTTTAAAAATAATAATGCATATTTCAGAAGATCACTACAAAGATTAAGAAATATATGGAATTAAACAATACTTAGGGCTTCCCTGGTGGCGCAGTGGTTGAGAGTCCGCCTGCCGATGCAGGGGACATGGGTTCGTGCCCCGGTCCGGGAAGATCCCACATGCCGCAGAGCGGCTGGGCCGGTGAGCCATGGCCACTGAGCCTGTGCGTCCGGAGCCTGTGCTCCGCAACGGGAGAGGCCACAACAGTGAGAGGCCCGCATACCACAAAAAAAAAAAAAAAAAACTTAAACAATAATTACATAATTATTAAATATTATTAAATCTCCTAGCATGGCCAATTCTTGGCAAAAACAGAGACTCACTAAATGTTCATTTCTTTCCACTAGGAAGTTGTTCACAGTTAGAATGTGTGTTCTGGTGGATTTTTGTTTGCGGATCAAATGAAAATGTAACTCCATGAAAACGGTCTAATAATTATTGTATTATTGATTGTTTGCAACCTTTCTTGGCCTTTATTTCTGTAAATCCAGACTTTCAGGAAAATGTGTATTATTTCATACCAAACAGAATCAGTCCAATTCCCAGAGCAAAACTGTACAATTCAGAAACCACCAAGTTTTTTAACAAAAATGTGAATAGTGGGGCAGGCGGCAGAGGATTTTGATTCAGTTGGCTAAGAGCCACTGTCAAAAGAGAAAAACCATGGCCGAAAATCAATGTGTATGTTCTGTTACAGACACTGAAGAAAGAAAATGGAAAGGATAAAACCTGGTTTCACATGCTCAAGAGTTCACTTCTACTTAAGGAAGGAAAAGTCTCACACACGAAGAGTCAGAGAACAAGTAAGTGGGGAACAGACCATCAGTGCAACACACCTGCCAAGAAGGGAGAGGTGAGCATGGTCTGGGGATCTGGGCATGTGGCTGGGAGGGGGCGGGGCATGTCTAAGCAGGACGCTGCCGATTTCACGTAGTGCCACTCCTGGTACTGCTGGTTGTACCAGGTACCATGCACCTGGTACGTGACCTTGGCCTCCTGAAGGACTGCAGCCATCCTTAGTACTTTGCTGATGTTGCAAAGTAATCCCACCTTTCCCAGAGATCTCTAGCCCCTTTGCCTGATCCTTGCTATATAAATTAGCTTGATGAAGCTCCTAATTACAACACAGGCAACGGAAAACACACACAAAGGCACGTGCACAGAGGATGAAGCATCATAGTGTTCTAGCCTCAAAAATAAAATGAGAAGCAAAATCTTTGGCAGTACAAACATTCCCACCCCTATTCCTCCAGTTCACTGCCTCGGGATATATAATTACCAGGCGCCCTGTCTGAACTCTTCAATTCTAAATTAGGGCCTGAAATGCTCTACACACTGTCCAAATCTTTTTCATGCCAAAATTAAGGTGGTAAACATACCTGTATTTCAGTGATCAAAACCTTGCAATTTGTTTTGTTAAACCCCTACTCCATAGCCATGTATTTGAGGGACATATGTTTTCAGAATAGCATTTATTGTATAAATGCCATCTTGTTCCAAGCCTTCCAGCTAGGAGAGTTCCCTGTAAGCCGCTGGTCCTGAGTTGAAATAAATGGAAGGGAATGAGGGTCACAGCCTACAGCAAAGTTCCCGGGATGACTCCTGTGCCACTCACTAAATGAGCCTTTTGACTGACTCCGACTTCAGGACAGTACTGTCATTTCATGAGGTGAGCTATCGGACAGATGCCTCCGAATCACATTAATTGGAACCTCTTGTCTCAAGACAGCAGCATTTCAATTTCTCTGTGGATGCTTGTGTGCTACACGGTATCTGGCAGGTGTAAGAATCTCATCTCTGATTGCCTATATTCTCAATCTACTTTCTCTGCCTATTTTCGTACTGCGAGGCAATTACAGTTGAAAATTCGTTTGCAACATGCGCTCATCCATATTCAGTTCTTTCCACTTCAGGCAAATACTGCCCAGAAAAAAATAAATAAATAAAAGGAGACAGATTTGAGAAATCCAGATTTGTTCCTATATTTTGATCGTCTGATTGTCCAAATGTTTACTTGTTGATAATCCAAAATTTTCTCCATGTCAAAATAAATATTCAAAAGATGCAGCTCCAAACAACTAAAGCATACATCTATCTTAAAGAGAGACAACACATGCACAGAAAAACCTCAATAAATCAGACCAATAGATGGGGGCAGGATGAATTAGTTGAAAGCCCAATGATAGAGAACATTTTAAAAAATAAATAGTGTTGGGCTTTCCCTGGTGGCGCAGTGATTGAGAGTCCGCCTGCCGATGCAGGGGACATGGGTTCGTGCCCCGGTCCGGGAGGATCCCGCGTGCCGCGGAGCAGCTGGGCCTGTGGGCCATGGCCGCTGGGCCTGCGCGTCTGGAGCCTGTGCTCCGCAACGGGAGAGGCCGCAACAGTGAGAGGCCCGCATACCGCAAAAAAAAAAAAAAATAGTGTTATTGATTTCAAGCATGCTGAGGAAAACAAAGATTTAAGAGGCAGTACCAGGGACCAAGCCCAACTGGCCAGCGAAACTGGGCTGAGGAGACAAAGCAACCTCACTGAAGCCTTAGGAGCCAGCACATCACACTGGATCTGCCAATCAGCTTCTCAGATCTTGTTTGTGAAATTATCAGAAGTCACAAGTTGGGGACTAGAATTTTGAGATTCTCCTAAATTAAATTTTCAGATGAAAGCTATCTAAGACTGCAACTAACTGGTCCACAAGATTATTCTTACTTTATTTTTAAATAGGTAGAGGACACATAGTTTTCGAGGGCAGGAGCCTGCTGTGCCCCCCTTTGCCTGACAAAGCAATAAAGCCACTCTTAAAAAAAAAAAAGGTACATACACTGACATGAATCAAAATTGAAAAGGTTCAAAAACACATAAAAGGTCTCCCTGCCCCCAGCACGCCCCTCTCCAGAGGCATCCAATTTTATCAGTTCATGGGTTTTTAAATTTTGTGCATATGTAACAAAATGTTTATGTATTCTTTTCTTTCCTAATTTTTACACAAATGGGCATATACTACACACCCTATTTTCATTTTCTCTTCATGCTTAACAATATAACTTAGATTTAATTTCATATGAGGACATAAAGAGCTCCCTCATTCTTTTTATGACTTCTTAGTATTCCACTGAACAGATACAGCTTAATTTATATAACCCGTCTATTGGTAGATGTTAGGTTATTTTCGTTCTTTTCATGTTACAAACAAGGCTGTACTGAATAGCCTTATACATATGTCACTTCATGTATTTGCTGAAGTATCTATTGGAAAAATTCATAGAAGTGTAATTGCTGGGTCAAAGGGCATATGCATTTGTAATCTGAGAGATAATGTGTACACACACACACACACACACACACACACACACACATACACAGCTTGTTTCCCTGTACCCTTGCTAACACAGGGTACTAGCAAACACCTTGCCCTTTGCCAATCTGATTGGTAAAAAAGGACATTTCAGTGTCGATTTCCCTTACACTGCTCCTATTATGAATAAGCTGAGGATCTTTTCATCTGTGCCCCCAGGAGGCTGACTCCGGAGGACAGCATCACCTGGCCTCCCTTGCCTGGTGGGGTTCAGTAACCAGGAGGCACCAGGAGGGGACCGGAAGGTGGGAGGAGAGAGGCGTCAGCGTGTTTCTTTCCCATTTCTGTCTCATTCCAATACCATGTTTCTTATGGTTATGCCTCCATACTCCCTTTGGGCAATCCGTCATCCTCTGCCGTGGTTCTCACTGAGTTCCGGTAACACTATCTCTCTTTGTGCCTTCAATCCAAGGGATGGTAATGGCTTCCTGCCCTTGCTGGTCTGTGAGTGTCTCATCCTGCCTTGTGCATTCCCTTTGCCCCTTAATCTATGTCTCCTCATTTGAAAACTGTTTGCTGTTTTTGTGTTTTTTTGCTGAGATATTAACATACAACCCCTTGCCTACTTTTCTATCTAGTAGTCGGTCTTTTTTATATTGAGTGGTAGCTGTAGGAACTCATTATTCATTAGAGGAAGGGGGGGCAAACATTTTCTGTAAAGGGCCAGACAGTAAATATTTTTGGCTTTGTGTGCCATATGGTCTCTGTTGCAACTGCTCAACTCTGCCACCGTAAGGTGAAATCAGCCCCAAACAAGATGCAAACGGATGGGTGTGTAAATCAAGTCCTGATAAAACTTGATTTACAAAAGCAGGCTGGACTTGGCCTTGGGGCTGTAGTTACAGACCCAGCATTAGGGAAATTATCTCTTCTCTATGATATGAGCTGCAAATATTTTTTCCCCAGTTTGGTTTTTAACTTTTCTCATTGGGGTTTTGCCCTGCAGAATTTTTAAAATTTTTATTTTAACATGGTGGAATTCATCTGCTATTTATGGCTTCAGATTTTTGTGTTACGCTTAGAAAAAGAACAAAGAGTTAGTAAAACCACAAGAAACTCAAGGCCGGAAGCCTGTATCTTAAACTCAATCAGGTAGCTTGTGCTACCATCAATAGTCTTATTAATGAGACCACTCAGTCTTCTACGACCAGAGTTGTAACAACATGTCTCAATTAGTGGAACCTAATAAAATCTTCCATGGAAGGAAGGCTGCATCATAAAATAGAGTGAGCGCCATGGCTGAGGCAAACCATCTACTCCCAAGCACCTGAGGGACCTCCCAGGCCACTAGATTCTAGACCTTAGACGCCACTTCTCTACACAAATACTAAGGACCTTAGAAATCAGAAGAGTTTTCTACATCACATCCTTGTAACAAGTCCAAGAATTCTCCATTGCACCATGTACAGAGGCAGATGGCATGCCCACCACCTGCAGTGGGTCTCACCATGAAGGCATCTCTCAGCGTTTCCATCTCAGACCCACACAATCCTTCCTGTATAATTTTGCTCCAGGGTATAAGGGTTCTTAGCCTTAGTTTGTAGTGAATTTAGTGTAGTGAATTTCTGCCATCTACAAATTAAAAAACAAATACCTTTAGGGAAATTTTGTAAGAAGAAACAGGGCAATTAAAACATTGCCAATTTAAATACTGATTTGCATAAACTAAGATAGGTTTTTCTTGTAGGAAAAAATATTGGACATTCAAGTCTCTACTGGGATTTAATATTTTAAAGCCACAATTAGCTTTGCCTATTTTCTCCTCCTATAAAGAAGCAAACACAGTTACAGGTAAAGGGACAAAACGCAAACTGGAAATTTGGAGGTTTCAACATGGATTTGCATCCTAAATAATAAGACTAGCAATGAGTAATAACAATCTGAAATTTCTCAGTTGAGTTATAAAAATAATCCTTGAAATTGCAATCGGTTGCTCTGTCCACGGCAGAACAAATTTATTCATAGTTAGATGCCCCTCTCTCCATATATGTGCATATGCAGATACATATATTACATGTTCATCCACATGTAAGCATAGATACATGCAGATATATACCCACACCATCTCATTATCTTGCCTACAAAATATATGTTAGAAAATATATATTTACAAAGGCCAACATATAAAACCAAAATGGCCAAGGTAGATATAGGCTTTGGGGGACAAGGAAGACACAGCTCAATAATAAGTACAATACCTAGGATAATCTGAGGCAGCCTTTGAAATGTGACCATAATATCACTATATTCCTCAAAGGAATAACTGATGCTTACAAACTGGTCAGAGACCTCATGTCTCCATTCACTAATTGACTCAATAAATTTTACTAAGCGCCTCATGTGCAAGCATACCACGTGGGATTAAAAGGGTAGGAGTAATTGGTGACAGCTGAGTTGAGTCACAAGCTAACAAACATCAGTTATATGGCAGTAAAGAGAGGAGAACCCTCAAAAGAAAAGCTGTGGCCGGGAGTTTTCTCAATTGATTAGGTCATGCTGTAGTGGAAGCAAGGTCACAGGTTCAATCCTCTCTTTGCCAATTACCTTTTATTGTGCTTCAAAGACACAGCCCAGGCCTGAGACTTCTCAACATCTTACCACAAGAGCAAAAGAGATTTGGGAAGAAAAGAGAGTGGCTAAACACAAATCCATCCCAAGTACTAGAAAAGTAACTTATACTAATTCAGGGTGAATCAGTACCATTGTCGTCATCTAAATTATAGTTCACGTCCAACATAATATGTGGCTATGTAAAATTAAGTAAAACATTTCTCCTGGGTAGCATAAAACTGAATTTATTCAATCACCTAACAAGACGCTATAATGAATCAGAAAAAGCATTCACTTTTCAAATGGATGTATTCTAATGCTTTGGTTTACAATTAATTTGGGGCTGTTTTGGATATTTACTGCATCACAATCTGAATGTTATTAACATGCAAAGATTAAAAAAGGAGGAGGAGGGCTTCCCTGGTGGCGCAGTGGTTGAGAGTCCGCCTACCGATACAGGGGACACGGGTTCGTGCTCCGGTCCTGGAGGATCCCACATGCTGCGGAGCGGCTGGGCCCCTGAGCCATGGCCACTGAGCCTGCACGTCCGGAGCCTGTGCTCCACAACGGGAAAGGCCACAACAGTGAGAGACCCGCGTACCGCAAAAAAGAAAAAAAAAGAAAAAAAAAAGGAGGAGGATTTATTTAGCTCCAACCTGAGGGGTTAAAGAAATAGGAAAACCACCAGGATTAAAAACTCTTGGCTTTTAATCCATCACAGTTTATTCAAAAATCACCTACTTGTGTTTTGCCACCACAGAACTAACAAATGCTGTTGCTTATCTTTTCCCTCACACAAACATGAACATGGGCTTGGAATGACTCTGACACAATGCTTTGCTTCTCTCAGATGAACTACCCCAATAAAGTTGACAATGCCCTCTGAACACTGCTTTCTGATACGAGTTTGCCAAATTAATTCAAAACGCAGCTCCCAAAGACAGAAACACTCAGAGTTTAGCCATATTGGCATAAAGTTTTCTGGGTGTCAGGTTTCTCAGCTGGGGCTTATATTAAACCAGTAGTTACAAACTCTGCTTCCAAGAACCTCCCCAGAGTCTGGCAGGCTGGGTAGGGGGCAATCAAGGAAGAGGCGTCAGGCTCCTGGGGACCCCACTACCCTCAGTAAGCATCTATGTACTCTTACCAAAATGGCTTGGTGGGCTCCTCTATCCTCCTTCATTTGAAGAAAGGGTTTTATGCTAAAATATTTTGACAACTCCTATACCCAGCTGATTCTTAAATTCTTATAGGCCTTTAACATTTTGCGGTCTACATTTCATTGATTCTACTGCATCTTAATATCCTGCTGCTTAGAGTTTTATTTGAAAACTGTTAAATATTACACAAATGGCAAATAACTGAAAGACAGATGGTTGTGCTTTTTCCATTTCTGAAATAAAACTGTTGAAGAACTACACCCTTGGAGCTATAATACCTCCTAATTAAGTTTATACCTATCATCCTGAGGGTGGGAATAAAATCTTTCAAGTCCCCACGCAGTGAAAAGATTTGGGGCTCCTTACTTTCTCCCCACAGTGTAGATTTCAAAATAAAAACACTATACATCAAAAGAAAAAATGCTGCCCATGCTGAAATTAACCTACATCTTTATAGAGCGTCTAATAGTATATTTCTGGTTAACTTGTTCAGAGTTGACCTTTTTTATGAAAGCAAAGTACACACGTATGTGTGCCTATGCATGCATCTCAAGGCTGCTGGGGCATTTAGCATGCACACAATAGCCTGAAATCTGCTTAGTGGGCAATTCAACAATGGTTATATTCTACAAGAAAGTAATCCTAAAGAGAGAACGAGTAAAACATTCACAGCTAGAGCAATGGAATACACTGGGTACATTAGAAAAATCTGAATTTCTGGTTCTGAAAGCCAGTTAGAGAGGTCATAATCTCTTTTCCAGTAGATTCAGATGGAGGTATATCCAGCTCAATTTAGATGGTATGAAATCCTTATTTTTATAATAAAGATTTGACCAAATACATAGTTTGCATTCCTAGATGAAACTTCCAATAAGGATAGCTACTATTTCTTGGGCCCTTATGAGGTACTTTGTAACACTGTCTCTAACAGCCTCTCCTACAAAGTTAGTTTTAGTGTGTTCATTTCATAGTCAAGGAAATTGAGAATCAAAAGATTCAGAAATTTCTCTTAGGTCATGACTGATAAGTGACATTTTGAGGATGTGACACTGGGCCCATCTGATTCCAATGCCCACTTTCTCCCAACTACAACAGGCTGCTGAGGTAGGTTATCTGTGTGATCTACGGAATGCATAGCTAAAAAGACAATGGACAGCCAACTATTTTCCTCTAAAGTCTATCCTTATGCAGAACTTCCTTTGGATTTTTTATATCTTCAATGCTAATTAATATTTCTAAGATGTTCCTCTGGATTCCAAGATATAGATTACATATTGTAAGAATGGGAAAAATTAAGATTGGAAACAAATTAATATGACAAGAAAAAATTGGGGGGAAATATATAGGGAATTTTTGGTAAATAATCATAATTCAAGAACCATATGGTTGTCAGAGGAAGGAGGGTTGGGCAGGGGGCTAACTGGGTAAAAGGGAGCAAGAAGGACAAACTTCCAGTTATAAAATAAATAAGTCATGGGGATGTAATGGACAGCATGTGGAATATAGTCAGTAATATTGTATGAACTTTGTATGGTGACAGATGGTAACTAGACTTATTGTGGTGACCATCTCACAATGTATACAAATGTCAAATCACTACGTTATACACATGAAACTAATATAATAATGTACGTCAATTATACTTCAATTTAAAAAGAACCACATACTCAAACTGTCTATAAATTCCTAGTTGCAAGTTAAATAATAAGAACCACAGAAAATTCAGTGGCAACAGTTTTGCTCTTTGTATTGTTAGATTATCTACCCATACGAAAGAATTTAACATTATTAATGAACCAATTCTAAAACAGGCACCTAGTGTGACATCTTAAGTTCAAAATGTTTCTCCCCATCCCCCAAGAAGAAATGAAAGCTGTATTCATCAACCAGTCATGTCTGCTGTTTCCTTTGCATAAAGCCCCCCTTCCTCCCTTCTCTGTCAAGTGACCTCCTTCTTAAACTTCAAGACTAAACCCAAGACTCACTTCTTGAAAGCCTTCTTGAATTCCACTCTAGTATGGAGGCCTTATTTTGTGCCTTGACCTGGGAACCCTGCTTTTACCAAAGCCTCGACCACATATATCCCTGCTTTCTCTTCCACTAGACTAAGTTCTCTGAGGCTGTCTCCAGGGCTCTGTATAGTTCCTGCTATTATTAGCAGATGCTTAATAAATGTGTCTTGAGGGATAAAGGAAAAATCAAATGGCCTAAATGGCTTAAAACAATTTCCAGAACACAGTGGGAAATTTTTATCTATTTTTTCAGCAATTCTCACTACTTCTTTATCCTCACTCTTACCTACATACAGATAAATACATGCCGACATATGCACATAAGTACACACACAGAGACACACACAAATACACACACACACACACACACACACAAACACATCATCATCTATTCTACCTTCTCCATGGACTTAACACTGTCTCTGCTACCATTATTATCAAAAATAGGCAAAGAGGAATCAAGAAATCTAAGAATTTCTGATAACTCACACAAAATTGTATAATCCATCAGTCTCACCATGCATCGCTGCCATTCAATCAAACAAGTATTCATTGAGCTCATACTGCTATGTAAAGCAGTAAAAGCAAGTCAATTAAGACGCTCACATATTCTGAACATGAAATGCCTGAACATCACAGATATTCAGAAAAGTCCAGAAAAGCAAAATTAGCTACTGCACAGAATTAAAACATATCTTGCGATAGAACCAACACTACCAAATTAAGATTATTTTATTATGCGGGATGGCCTGAAACACAGGGAACAACTCAATGGGACATGGGGGTAGCTCTCAGCCTTTGGACAGATAGTAGGACAAAAAATAAACACACATTCCCCTGCAGAGCACAGGTTTATGGTTAAAAATCAGTGCTGACTTAGAGTGGATAGTGATTTGATAATTTGATAAACACTGTTTACCTTTAAAATGTGATTACAGCATTTATAATGAATATGCTTAGAAACTGATGAATGATGTATCACATGTACAGTAAAAGGATAATAAAGATAAAATAATTGTCTGAGGGGTTAGTTTTTCCCTGGCAACTTCCCAAAGCTATGACAGTCCGTTCTTTTCTCAGAAACACTGGGGTTAGAACTCTTCAAGAGGCATAAATCCTGAACACAGAGAGTAAATTGAATAATGATTCCCACCAAGGATTTCTGAGAAGGTAAAAGTAAAGGAAAACCTGTCAGAACACTCAATATAGGAAGATTCAGGGTTTACTATAACTGCTGCAGTGTCCTCAGGTGGTTCCCGGTGAGAAAGGGTAGACCCTCTAGGTCTGTTTTATTTTTCTCCCAGATCTCAATGATGTCCTCTTGCAGCCTCTTTTATCTATGACTTGTATTTAAAAAATGAAATCATGCTGCAAAATAAGATATATTCAAATTTTCTTTGAATTAGAATGGTTTTGTAAATAATTAAACACAGATCTAATTTCAGTTGATACACAGTATATTTTTCTAAATTAGGGGGAGTTGATTGTGCAATAAAAATGCATTACTTGGGCTCAGTTCTTAGTGCAAATTATAAGGATTCATGGTTCAGTTTATAGGGAATAGCTTAAATAAGTCCACATCCATACACACCAAAATAACATGTTCTAGATGAATACACAGCAGGAAAATGAAGATATCACATGATGTTCATTTTACTTTCAGGGAAATGGGCATAAACCTGTTAATGCTTATGCCAGTATAAAGACTCTCATATGAATGGATGGTTTGGGGTAGAAATCATGTAGGTACATAAAGACAGAACTAATTTAAAGATGACACAGGCTGTCTCATATTTGGCAGAGAGGCCAGAGGTCAGGTCACTGAGAAAAAGCTTCATCAAGTAAACTGATTTCCGGCCCTCCTCACCAGGCACAAAATTTTATGATGAAGAATTCTCTATTTGAAACAAGGCTGCAGAACAGGTAATGAGGCCCCTTATGAAGACCAGCATGTATACAACAAATTAGGTCGATAAATAAGTATATTAAAAATACTTAAATAGGGCTTCCCTGGTGGTGCAGTGGTTAAGAATCTGCCTGCCAATGCAGGGGTCACGGGTTCGAGCCCTGGTCTGAGAATGTCCCACATGCCGCGGAGCAACTAAGCCCGTGTGCCACAACTACTGAGCCTGCGCTCTAGAGCCTGAGAGCCACAACTACTGAGCCTGCATGCCACAACTACTGAGCCTGCGTGCCACAACTACTGAAGCCCGGGCACCTAGAGCCCATGCTCCACAACAAGAGAAGCCATCAAAATGAGAAGCCCGCGAGCAGCAACAAAGACCCAATGCAGCCAAAAATAAATTAATTAATTAATTAAAAAAAAACTTAAATAGGAAAGATGAAAATTACTTAAACATGATAAAGACAATTTAGCAAAATTCAATAGCAAACAACACTAAATGGTTAAATGTTAAAGTCATTTTTATTAAAATGAGAAACTCAACACTGCTAAATATTTTCCAATATAAAAATGTAAAAAATCGGGCTTCTCTGGTGGCACAGTGGTTGAGAGTCCGCCTGCCGATTCAGGGGACACGGGTTCGTGCCCCGGTCTGGGAGGATCCCACATGCCGCGGAGCGGCTGGGCCTGTGAGCCATGGCCCCTGAGCCTGCGCGTCCGGAGCCTGTGCTCCGCAACGGGAGAGGCCACAACAGTGAGAGGCCCGCATACCGCAAAACAAACAAAACAAAACAAAACAAAACAAAACAAAAATGTAAAAAATCAACATGTTGTACACCTTAACTTACACAATGTTATATGTCAATTATAGCTCAATAAAAATGCTTTAAATAATTATTTATGTATAAAATAAAATAAAACGAGAAACTCAACAAGGGTGACTGTCATTATCTCTTTTACTATATTGTTTTGAAGGTGAGGTTGATGTAAGAAAAATTTATATATATATAAATTTACATTTATATATATATAAATTTTTATATATTCATATAAATAGTCTTTACTTGCAGAAAAGATTACATACTTTGAAAATCCAACTCTAATTGAAAAAATAATTAAACTAATAAGAGGATTTACTAAGATGCATAGATGCAAGAAAAATATACCAAAAAATCATTAATTTTTCACTATAGTAGAAATAAACAGCTAGATATTTAATAAAAAATATTCAACAAAAAGTAGCAACACATATCATATGATACATAGGGTAAATTTAACAAGAAAATATATAAGGTATATATGAAGAAATATCAATAAGTAATACAAGTTAATTAGTCAGAGGGCAAACAGTGAGTGTGTTAATACAACCAATGGGCAGGCTTTCACAAAATGCATGGAGGTTAGGGCCATAAACTATAAGCCAATGTTCTTTTCACTTCAAAATGAAAGATTAGAGGTTTGGTATAGGCCTTCACTAGACCTATAGTCATGTCTAGAATTTTTATATCGTTCTTCAGAGGATCACCGAAAAGCCCTAGCCCCACAATGGTCTCTAGACAGGTAAGCCTGGTCCACTACACACAAAAAATTTCACAGATATAATCTTAGCCAACTATGAATTCAAAGAGCATCCACGTACAATACAGCACTCCCTTGGTATCAGCCACAGATTGGTTCCAGGACCTCCCCAGCCCCCTGAAGATACCAAAATCTGTGGAGGCTCAAGTCTCTTATATAAAATGGAATAGTATTTGTATATAATCCATGCACATCCTCCTGCATACTTTGAACCACCTCTAGATTATTGATAATACCTAATACAATATAAATGCTATATAAATAGTTGCCGGCGCACAGCAAACAAGTTTTGCTTTTTGGAACTTTCTGAAATTGATTATTTTTTTCCTGAATATTTTTGGTCTGTCATTGGTTGAATGTGAGGATGCAAAGCCCATGGACATGGAGGGCATACTGCATATTTGTTAAGAGATAGCTACCAGGTAGACTAAGAGGAGGGCATCCTGTACGGGAGGCTGGGCAAAAGATGAGGGTCTCAAGAGCAGGCTAGATTGGGTGTGCTGTTCGAATAACCAAAGGCAGTCTACCTGGAGGAACAATATTAATCACTGCTGAGGAAGGCAACAGAAGCACATACAAGAGGTGGTTCTGAATGTCAGGTCCCATGTACATGATGAGATCATAAAAAGCAAAAGGATTCCAAGGCCAAACGTGAAGAAGATCAGAAGCTAAAGGGTATAGAGAAAGAAAACTGGATCTTTGTAAGCAGTTCAAAACTAAAATTATGAATACTGAGAGATGGGTGGAGAATTTGTTATATTGTGCCAGTTCCATAGTGTGTTTGTGTGCTTATGCAGGCCACACATGGATACAAACCAACCGGGAGAGAGCAAGGGAAGTGCAGGTTTCGTGGCTTAGAGGAGGTGGGCAAGACCAAAGTTCCAACAGAACATTAACCATCAAAGTATATTGTCTCTTACTGAATATTTTAATATTGTCTCTTACTGAATAAGAATTCAGGATTGCTTGGGACCAACCACAGTTAAACTGATAGAATAAATTATCCACGTGGGGAAAAGCTATGCATGTCATTAGGATCCCATGATGAGAGCTAAAAGGATAAGGAAATTCAAGACCACAGACATACCTTGATGTAAAAATATAAAATTATGGAGAGGAACACATCCCAAGAACAATTCTTTAAAAACATGAGATTTCTGTTAAGCACAGCTTAATATTAATTTCCTTTTTAATGTGATAGACTAGGGAGTCATGCAGAAGTTAGTATCATATCTAAAGCAAATGGAGAGTAGAAGTACTCTCAAACCTTTATACAAATTATGTAACTAAGGCTAACATGAGCCACTTTCCCTTTTCAAATCAATTTCTAGCTTAGATACTTCTCCCTGACACTGGAAAAATTCAGCAGTTAAACTGAAGACCAGAAAACTAACTTCTTCTCCAAAACAAAAAAACACAGCAAGCAAAATGTCATTTCTTCTCTTTCTGACCTAGATTATACCAATTACTTTAGATGTTTTATTTCCCATATGTACCAGGATGTTCAAATGATACAGCCTTCTAAGAAGACTGTGCATCATTCCCCAATGGTACTCTCTCTGAAACAACAAGCTTCACTTATTAATCATTCTGAAAATTGTATGCTCACAAAAATATGAGCAAAATTGGAAGCAAGAACCTTTCAAAAATAAATAACCAACTAAATCAGATAGGCAGATTTGAAATCTTTTTTCATCAGGCACTGCTGGCATGATCACAAAATTTAAAAGACCCAGATGATTCTGCATAAATCTAACTCATCATCTTTCTTTTCAAAAGTCCAGCTCTAATGAAGTCCATAATGATCTGGATAAAATACATTTAATTAGATTATTAACTGCAACATAAAACAGCTGCACCATGCCTTTCAACATTTTCTTCTCTGAAGATCAGAGGATTGAAAAAGGGTTATAAAACAGCCCATTCAGTTTTCTTGTCTTTTAAAAGGAGGAAGAAAGAACCATTAGGCACAACCAAAGTTCCAGAAAACTTCTAACAAGTGAAATACAAGTCTGCCGTATTCTGAGACCTCACACATAGGGCATGATAGTGGTGCCAGGTAACCAACACATCAATGGGGTGGCATGCGATTAGACAACTTTCTAAAATTCTAATGATTTCCTATGTGACACTGATAGTATAAGACTTATTTTCTGCTTCCTGGTGTCTAGATGAGATAGACAAGAGAGAAAAAAAATCCAGGCTAATTAATTAAAATGCATTTCAGAGATAAACCTGACGTGACTTTCCAGTGGTACACAAGTCCACCATGAGTTTGAGATGGTGGACTAAAGACTTATCTATCCTTCCATGAATGTATCTATCCACTCATATAGCTTATAGATTTACTTTAGGTTGGGAGAAATAGAAGGTGAGAAATAGGCATGCAAAAATTGCTAAGAATATCTTTAAATAAATATCTGTAGTTACCAAATATATTACCTTGACTAAGAGCATGGTCTCTGGAGCAAGCAGACCTCTCTTGAATCCCAGTTCCAATATTCAATAGCCCTGAGACTCTGGGCAAGTGACAACCTCTCTCAGTTGCAGTTGCCCCACTGAACATGGTGAGAACAATACATGCTTTAGGGTAATAACGGGGGATTAATTGTAATCTTTGTGCTTTGCCTGGCCTAGAGTAGGTGTTCAATAAATTAAATCACAATCAAAAGAGATAGACACATTTGAGAGAAATTAAAGATGACTACTAGGTGAATGAAGAGATTTACCATATCCATCAGGTTGGAAAATTCAATATTAATATGTCAAATCTCCCCCCAAATGATCTATATTCAATACCATTTCAATTAAAATATCAGCAGGCTTAAAAGAAAAAACCTAACGAAACTGATTCTAAAATTTATATGAAAAGGTAAACAACCTGGAACAGCCAAATCAACTTTTAAAAAAGAAAGAAAAAGTTAGAGTGTGTAAACTACCTGACTTCAACCCTTACTAAAAAGCTATATGAATCAAGATGGTACAATATTGAAGAAAGGAGAGACAGAATAGACAATCTAGAAACAGAGCCAAATATATATATATATATATATATATATATATATATATATATATATATATGATCAATTATATATGTGATCATCTTCCAACAAAGATGAGAAGGTAATTCAATAGGAAAAGGAAAGTCTCTTCAACAAATGATGTTAGAACAACTGAATAACTGTATAGAAAATAAACATCAATCTTAACTTCACAACATGTGCAAAAATTAATTAAAAATAGATTATAAATCTGAATGTAAAAGCTAAATTTTAAAACATCTATAAGAAAATCTTTGTGAATTTATGTAGTCCAAGATTTTTTAATGAGATGTAAAAAAAAATAAACCATAGAAGAAAAAACTGTTTCACTGAACTTTACCAAAATTAAAACTTTTGCTCTTCAAAAGATACCATTAAGAAAAGAAAAAGGAAGATCACAGATAGGGAGAAAATGTTTGCAATGCATATCTGACAAAGTATTTGTATCCATACTATATAAAGAACTCTTACAATTCAATAACATGAAGAAAAAATATATAAAATGGGAAAAAGGTGTGAACAAATATTTCTCAAAAGAAAAATACAAACAGCAAAAAAGCTCATGAAAAGATAATTAACATCATTAGCTAATCAGAGAACTGCAAATTAAAACCATAATGAGACACCACTACACACCCATTAGAATGGTTACAATTAAAAGATTGGCTGCACCAAGTGTTGGCAATGACGTAGAGCAATTGGAACTCTCATGTCATGCTAGTGAGAATATAAAATTGTATAACCACTTTGGAAAGTGGTTTGGAAGTTTTTTAATAAAGTTAATCATAAACACCATGTAACCTAGCCACTATGCCCTAGGTATTTACCTAAAAGAAATGAAAACATAGTCCACACAAAGATTTGTATATGAATGTTCATAGCAGATTTATTCAGAGTAAATATCCACCAATAGGTGAATAGAAAAACAATATGTGGTATGTCTACACAATGGAGCACTACTCATCAATAAGTACGAGTGAATTACTGATAGTGCCAATAAAATGGGTGTATCTCAAGACCATTATGTTAAGTGAAAGAAGTTGGATATAAGGGTATATACCGAATGATTTTGCTTATATAAAATGCAAACTAAAGTACAGAAGCAAAAAGGAGATCAGTGGTTGCCTAGGGCTGGGGATGGAGGGAGGGAGGGATGGACTAGAAAAGGGTTCAACTGCAAAGAAGATATACAGATGGTCATTATTATGCACATAAAAAGATGTTCAACATCATTAATCATTAGGGAAATGCAAATCAAAACTACAATGAGATACCACTTCATACCCATTAGGATAACTATTATCAAAAACAAAACAAAACAAAACCCAGAAAATAACAAGTGCTGGTAGGACGTAGAGAAACTGGAACCCTTGTGAACTGCCGATGAGAATGTAAAATGGTGCAGCTGCTGTGGAAAACATTATTGCAGTTCCTCAAAAAATTAAACACTATGTGATCCAGCAATTCCACTTCTAGGTAAATTAACTAAAATGACTGAAAGCTGAGACTCAAACAGACATTTGTACACCAATGTTCAATGCAGCATTAATGACCACAGCCAAAAGGTGGAAATAACCAAATATCAAACTGATGAGTAGATAAACAAATTGTGGTATGTACATACAATGGAATATTATTCAGTAATAAAAAGGAATAAGGTTCTCATAGTTGCTTCAATGTGGAATAATCTTGAAAACATTATGCTACGTGTAAAAACGCCAGACACAAAAGAAAAAATATTGTATGAATCCACTAACATGAAATATATAGAATGGGCAAATTCATTGCGAAAGAAAGTAGGTTAGAGGTTACCAGAAGCCGGAGGGAAGGAGAGAATGAGGAGTTATAGCTTTAAGGGTACAAAGTTTATATTTGGGGTGATGAAAATTGTTGGCAACAGTTAGTGGTGATAGCTGTACAACATGGTGAATATAACTAATGCCACTGAATTGTATACTTAAAATGGTTAAAATGGCAAATTTCATATTGTGTATATTTTACTGCAATAAAAATGAGTATAAAGAAAAACGTGGCACAGGAAATCTTTTTAGAGTAATGGAAATGTTTTGTATCTTGAGTGTGATTATGGTTTCATGGGTGTATAAAACTGTCAAAACTCATCCAATTAAATAGATTCATTTAATTGTATAAAATTATTGCTCAATAAAGTTGATAAGGGAAAAAAAAGACACACACAAATTAGCAAGAATATAATTTATCATGCCTTTCCTCCCTGCCTTCCCTCATTTCATCTTGCCATGCCTACTAGCCCCCAACCCCCGCCACTGCCATGACAAGCAGGAGGAAAAGGGAGAAAAATTCATTCATTCAAAAAATATTTGGGGAGCATCTCTTTCATCTGTTACTCCAGTAACAGGTTTATGGATGAGGAAACTAAGGTTTGGCATGGTAAAGAATTTATCCAGGTCCCACAGAGAGGAAACAGTAGAGCTCAATTTGCAACCACTGTCTGTGATTCAAAGTCTTCGCAGATGTGCACTGCAAAGATTTTCTCCCTATCTGTGATCTCACCAGGCCCACAGACGTGAGGGGAAATGATGCACGAGCAGAATCCTACATAGAGGAGTGCAAGTGATAAGATGTAAAGCCATGACCATCTTGTGTTATCAATCAAAATAAAATGTGTGGAAAACAGGTACTTCTGTTCACATTTAAGAACTTCTTGTAAAGAGTTCAAAACTTCTGTCTTTGGCAATTTCTCCTTACTTAAGTCAACATTTGAACATAGAGGTTAGGAGCACAAGCCCCAGAGTCACTCTTCCCAGGTCCCAATCCTGGTGCTGTGTATTGATATGATCTCTTGCTGCTTCAGCTTTCTCAAAGGCAAAATGCAGATTATAATACTATCCACCTCAAAAAGCTTTTGTGATGATTAAATAACAGATGTGACACATTTAGCATAATGTTGGGGACATCATGGATTCTCAATAAATATTAGCCTTCTTCTTCCTCCATAAACTTCACCTGTAATATCTAGGTACAGAAAGAATAGAGTTACATGCAAAAATGAAGAAGAAAAAGGCAGCTTCTTAGATGGTGGTTTAAATTCACTGGCGTTTTCCTCCCTCCCTCCCTCTCTCCTAATGCACTACTGTTCTTCAAATAAAGTTTTTGCATTAAAAATGTATGACGGGGGCTTCCCTGGTGGCGCAGTGGTTGAGAGTCCGCCTGCCGATGCAGGGGACACGAGTTCGTGCCCCGGTCCGGGAAGATCCCACATGCCACGGAGCGGCTGGGCCCGTGAGCCACGGCCGCTGAGCCTGCGCTCCGCAACGGGAGAGGCCACAACAGTGAGAGGCCCGCGTATCGCAAAAAAAAAAAAAAAAAAAAAAAAAAAAGTATGACGGAAACTATGAATGATAGAAGCAAACCCCAGTCAGTAACCTAAAGTAGGTTCTTATGAAAGAATAAATGATTCATTTCTCTTTGGCAGAACTGGGTCTCTTCCCTGCCTTTCTCTTTCTAGGGAAATAAAAATTTTACCCTTTCTCAAAAACTTGGGAGATCGCTTTTGAAAAGCCAGTGTGAGTAACCTTGAGGAAGTCTTTTGATAGCCCAGTATAACAGCTGGCAGTCTGAAGGGCCATGTAAAAACATTTTGCTGTTCTACAGAACTCAAATCCAAGCCCTCACAAAAGCAAAACCATTTTTATTGAAGAAACAATAAAAAATTGTTGGAAAATTTCCAAGTCATGTAGTACAGAAAAGGACTTTTAGTGTAATAAAAATAACGTATAGATAACATTCCCTGTAGTTAACAAAGGCAGCCACTTGCCTAGTCAAATCCTACATTTCTAATGGACTCCAAATTCACTAGTGGTAAAAGTAAACGAGAAAGGCAATAGATCCTTGGGGTATGATGTATAAGCCAGGTCAGGTGGCACGCTGCTGCTAGGCTTCCCAAAGTAGCAGAGTCTGGGATAATAAAAGACAGTCAGTTAGAAAAAGAAAGAAAAAATAAAGAATATTCAGATTAAAAGGATTATAAATATTTGATAATAACAGGAAAGATTTTAAAGTAGAATTAATTGTGCTTAAAACTCAACAGCTATTTGACCAACTGTAGGTGTTTCATCTGCTGTGACCCTGGAATTAGGATCCTTTCGCTCACATTTTACTAGCAGGTATGTTGAGCTGACCTTTGTCATATCAGAATGTTGCACAGTCTTGAGAACCAAAACTAAAAGCAATATCTCTCAGAAATTATAAGAAGTAATTTTAGACTTGAGGCTGAGGGATAGATGGATTTAAGGAAAACAACTGTTCCTTTCCTTTTAAGAGATCTTAAACTTTTATAAGAAGCTTCAGGAAAAAGGCAAATAAGATAGTTATTCTGTGTCATAGTAATATTTCATTTTCGGAAACTCAATTAGGAGAACTAATGAAGAAGAAATGTGTTTCTTGCTTGTAGAAGCCAGCTAAAACTGGTAGAAAGCCTAATTACCAGCAATATTTGTTAAGCAAAATCCATTTATGTTGGAAAGGAGGCATATAAGTATTATCATGAAAGTTAAAATAGAGAAGACAGTGCAGAATACTTATGTAATAATTTCAAATTTGGCAGTGCTAACAAACAGAGTTACTCCAGAGATCACTAAATTTACTGCTTTAAAAAAATAGTTTCTTTAAACAACATATTTCTGACTTGTAAATTTTAATGAATTTTTAGTTGTTGCTCCCATTTCCAGAATGAGTCATAGATCGGAGCTCTGACATAATCACTCAGTTCTCACCAAGAAAGACACTCAGGACCCATTTTATCTTCTTGTTGCTTTGCTAAGTCAGGCAGTCAGAAGCCTGGGGAGGTGGTCACTTTTACCAGTACTAGGAATAACCATCAGCTTAGTGTACATTACTGGTCACCAACCTGACATTCATTCCTTCTTTTTCATTTCTAACATAATCCTGATTTTATTCAGGTACCTACCCTCATTAGAAATAGATGTTTTAAACTTTTTTAAATGCTTACGGGTAAAATAACAGGGAAAGATAGCTGCAACAAGATATATAAGTGGGGAGTTGGGTACCATATGAATGTTTCAGCAAATAGATAACAACTGGAAAAAATGTGCTGATTCATGCTCTTTTAGGATCAAACGGGCAGCAATCCACGTCAAAGCCACAAAAAGTGTTTTCAAATGTTAAATTTGGTAAAATAGAAAAAAAAAACAACCTAACAAATAAAACCCCATAAACAGTGGTTTGAGTATAACCCTCCTGATCCATTTGCAGTAAAAGGAGACCTGCCTTGACAGCCTGGCTCTATCACAAAGATGTGCGCAGCCTCAGAAAGGAGCGGTACTGCTCAGACGTTTTAAATCAAAGACTGAAGCAGGACAGACTCTTACTTCACCTGCATGTGTTCCACATCACCTACTTAGTGGTAACAGAAAGACCATCACCATACATTGCTCGTAAGTGAAAGAAAACATCTGAAGACTGTTTCCCTGAGACAATAAGCAGGTCAGTCACTGATTTAGGGGACCTTTGAGCCCACCATCTGAGTGTGACTTGACCTCTCTTCAAGAAAAAATACCCATCAGGAGTAGCCTGAAAACGTGCTGAATTTAGGGCACTTACCTAAAGTGACTACCACTATACACCTCCTAAACCAGTGAAAAAGGTTCTGAGTCTTAGTTTTAAATATATCGTGACATCAGAAGAGGACAAATATTGCTTGAGTGATGATGAACCTGGTATGTGTGGCATGTCCATTTTGAATCAAGTAAGTACAAGTTTCCTAATTTCATATACTAGTGCCCTGGACCACTAACAGAGGAACACTTAAGGTATTGTTTCTCTCAATGACAAAAATATTTACATATTGAGATATTTCAGCAATTCATTTCTGAAATGAATGCCATTTTATTTTTCAAAGGCAAATACCTTATTTTTCCCAGTGCAATAACTTCTTTGAACACTCGACCCATATTCCAAAGCATCAATATGGCCTATGAAATGTCAACCAGTTCCAAACATTCAGCTTTCCACAGATACTTGCTGAATGAATTAATGAATGAAGATATGTTGAAAAAAATTAATTTTTCTGATAAATTAATTTTGAAATAGGCAACCCATAGTCAATAACTAAATGTTAGCTCAAAATAACTCTAAAAAAGCAATACAAGGACTAAACTGGAAAACATATAGTAGAACTTATCACTGCTCCCACCCCCAAACCTGCTTCTCCTTTCACGTTCTTTATCTCTGTGAGAGGTACCACTACATCGAGAGATGACTGTGTCAGGAGGAAGCCAAGAACACCCCTGGTTTCGATGATTCACAGGAAGGACTCACAAGACCGCACAGTCATACTCAAGGCTGTGACTTATTACAGTGAAAGGACACCAAGCAAAATCGGCAAAGCGAAAAGGCACGTGGCGTAAAATCAGGCAAGTATAAGTTTTCAAGGGTCCTCTCCCAGTGGAGTCTAAATTCCTCCAGCAAAGAACTGTGATAACATGTGTGAAATGTTGTCAACCAGGGTAGCTTGCAGAGACTCAGCGCCCAGGGTTTGCATTGGGAGCTGGTCACATAGGCAGCCTCTGTCTATTTCAGACTCCCAAAAAGACACTAGGTGCTCAGCATAAACCACAGTGTTTGTACAGACAGCTTATTAGCACAAGTGATATAGGGAAAACCATCCTGAAATCTAAGTTCCTGGATGTCAGGACCAGCCTTGCAAGCAGGCCTTTCCAAGGACAGCAGTTCAGGCCTGCTACATTAACTCTCTTCTGTGCAGCGACCATGCCCAAAGCCAAAGAGTAATCTCAGTGCCTACTTCTTCCTTGCTGTCCCTCATCTGTTGAAAGCCAAACCCATCAATTCTGCCCCTTAATAACTCTTGCATCCAGCCCCTTCTCTCCATCCTATCACCACTTTGGTCCAGACCTGTGTCACTTCTTACTTGAATCCCTGCAGGAACTCCCACCTATTTCCCTGCCTATGCTCTACTCCATTTGCCACAGGGCTTCCCGCGATGAAGAACCTGCTGTCTTCATCTCACTGCTCTCAATCTCCTGGGCACAGCATCGCAGACCCTTTTCTCTTGTGCCCAAGTTCTCCGTCTCATTTCTCAAGACTTTCTCCCTTTGGTACTCTCTGTTCCAGTCATACTGAATGATTATATACGATTCTCAGAAGGCATCATGCTTTCCTGCCTTTGGCACTTTGTACAGAATACTTGCCCTGTGTCCCTGGAACATTTTCTACTTTTGCCAGGGTTAAGAAGCACATATCCTTTAGCGCTTAGCTGAGGCATTAACTCCTCCAGAAACCCTCCCCAGATACGCTTCCTCTCCCAGGCTGTGTCATGACACCTTATGCCTCCCCCCCTCCACAGAACTTATTACACTGTACTGCAAAGTCCAAGTCTATTTCACTTATTTATCCCCTCACACTGTGTACTCCTTAAGGGTATGGTCTGTGCATCCTCGGTGGCCGGCATGGTAACTGACAAATTGTTCAGGTTCAAGAAATATTTGTTAATTGGTTGAATGTTACACTTCTAGCAAGGTTCTCCTTAGGTCAGCTTTATCTCTGAGCCTTTGGGAGAGGACTCAACTTACTTCTGGCACAGACACTGGGAGTGCTGCATTATTCATGTTATCCTCTTTGTATTGGCTTTGTTCAAAAGCCAGCAGCCAAATGTGTGGTCTACCTCTTCTGACTGTGTAGCTCTTCACAGCATGGAATTTGTATACTAATCCCCAATCTGCTTTCAACTTATCTTCCTTTCCTAACTTCTCAACCTGATTACTTTACTTATACTTCATCTGTTTTGTTTTTTTAAACTTAAGTTCTTTCTAGAATAAGGCAGAATATAAATAAATATGCATAAGTCCCAGAGAGAGGAAACATTATCCCATTTTCCTCTCGAGAAAGTGAGCCCTTGATATTTCTCGGCGACCCGTTCCTAGCTGAATCCAAAGCACATCTTACCAGAGGAAATATTTTCCTTCTGGTTCTCAGCTCAGCTTCATGCAATTAAGTCAGTCTAACAAAAGGCGTGCACAGGTGTGCCCATATTTTCCTCAGAGGATTTAGGAACAAAACTCAAAGAAGCGAGTCCAGATGTGCACCTTGTTTTATTCAGTCAATGCACTGCTGAAAAGCTGTGTGTAAAATGAGTTGTGTAAACAAAATCAAAATTTAAATTTATTTGAGATGCTCACTTTCTAAAGGAATGCTATGGCAAATCAATGAAGTAACTCTGGGGTAAAGGGAGTAATTACCCCACAATTATACCTATTTTGTAATCCCAGATTTATATACTGAGGCTATTTTAAAATGTACTATGAGAAAATCCTCCTCAGATTCTACTGTGTATAAATACGCAATCCTTTTAATTTGTTTCATCACCTCTAAATGTAACTCAAGTTCAAAACCAGCCAGAAAAATCAAATTAATATTAAATACTGAAACACTGTTTTCACTGAATTCACACCAGAAATTATTAACACCTTAAATGTGAGAATGTGCTCAAAGCCCTGTTAATTTCTGCCCCCTTGACAAACATTCTTTAACAAAATCCTAAGTAAAACACTGTGCTAAGTATTGAATGGGATTCAATGCAATTAAGGTACAGTTCTTGCCCTCAAGGAACTTTAATGCCTACTTAATGAGCAAACTCATTCTGTTCCTTCCCACCCCCCTTTTTTCATTATTACAAGAATATCTAACTATTACTGACATCAGACACTTTTTTCCAGGTTTTTTTTTCCCTCCTTTACATCTGCTTTTGTTTTATAAACACCCAGGCAGGAGATAATTTTCATTAATTTGCTTTATAAAATTCCTAACAAATAACTACAAAGAGAAGGGAAAACAGTACATGCAGAGTTGGAAAAAAAACCCTGAAGAAGATTCAAGGCTTGTCACCATAAAAATATCTAAATTTAATACTAAATCTTACTAATTTTAATTACTGGATGAAAACTCCTTCTGAATTAATTACAGATTTGAATTTTTAAAGCATTTCAGTTTAATTTGTCTCAAGTACAAAGACAGTAATTCAAACTGGGCTAATCAAGGTGGCTTAGTGGACATCCTAGGAGGTTTGCTTTTAATGAATTAATAGATTTGTAATTCCCTTCTCATCAACTTGCGTATAAACAAGACATTTTAGACAGCATCTGAAAACTGTTCTTTACTGTTGGTTACAAATCAGTCTCAGTATGGTGACAGATGGAAACTAAATTTTTGGTGGTGAGCACACTGTGTGAATACGGAAGAAGAACTAAAATGTATACATTAAACTTACATAATGTTATAAACCAACGTTATCTTAATTAAAAAAAGTTAATTAAAAAAGATTCAGTCTTTTAATATTTTTTACATTATTGTTTTTAAATTATTTTTTACAAACAGTGAAAAAAGGTAAGTTTTAGCCAGTTTATGTCCAAAATAACGACTTCTAAAGTACAATCAGATGGAAACTATCTTATGAATGAATTTGACAATGAACCATGACTTAGCAAAAGAAGACACTGTTGTTTAAGCTGCTCAATAAAATTTGAGCTAAAGTCTAAATTTACAAGCAAACACTTTCTAGAACATCTGATAGATCAGTGTTTTTAAACCCTTGTTAATTGTTTAAAGGTCCCTTATTTTGTTATCTGTCACACTGCATGTACTTAACCTACTCACAGGTATCTATGCTAATTAATTAGCTCCCTCAGGGTGGGAAGGGCAGACTTTATCATCTTAAAGCACTGATGCATGGCTTCCCAGGTCAGAGACAAATAAATCTTTTAGTATAATTGCATGTTGCTTTATGTGCTGCTGTCTCCCTGCTGGGAAAAATGTTAAAATATTTAAGGTTTACTATCTGGTGTGAGAGTGGTTTGATAATTAAAGTGTGGAATGGGAGGAGAGGATGGCAGAATTTACCACTTTATTTTTGTTGGAATAACGTTTCTTGGAATTAGTAAACTTTCAGAGAGAGAGTCAATAAAAGTAAAAGTTCTGGTGAATAAGAGCTGGTAAGAGTCGTTTTGAGATCCCTGTAAACAGCCATTTGGAGACAGGACAGTTCAATTAGGGCAGAGTTAGAAGAACTGGGGGACTCTGTATGTCACAAAGATCATGATTACTGTCAATGATAAACTAAACTAAACCCTATCATCTGTGCTAAAGCACACTAAGCTCTAATACCACAACTGTTTTTACGTATCTCCTCCTCCATACTTGTCCATATACCAGACAGCCAGTGGCGGAGCACAGTTTTGTTCTTAATTAGCACACGATTTTGAGCTAAACTACCTGGTTGCAGGGGTTCTTAAAATTCTTAACGCTGCTCTGCAGACTCGTATAAATAATAGATACTCCTTCACTCACTAATGCCCTCCCAGGGCCCACAGCCTTGGGGGTCTCCAAGGAAAGGAGAGCTCAATACCATAACTAACTGAGGACAACTTACTACTGGATGTGAATCTAACGAGAATCATTTGACACATTGATTCAATAAATAACTTGATTTAAATCCTCTCTATTATTTTGCTTGAATAAAAAGCATATGCATAACAGCAGCCTGGAAGAGAAACTGGAGCTTTCAGATGCCTGTTATTGTATGTGCACCATGCTCAGGAGAGGTGTGGCTCAATCAGCATCATGTGGCAGGAAAACCACAAGTAGTCGTAAGGCCACACACTCCAGTGCCGACTAAGCTGGTGCTGCTGGCAGAGGAGCAAATGGTCCTTAGCAAGACCCTATTTGGGGGAACAAGAGACTGTGTGGAGGGTCCATGAGAATGAATTTGTGCTTTGCAACTGGCTAGTCAATTCTCAACGTAAGTGAATCCAACATATGTGACTGTTGAGAAAAACAATTAAGGACAGGTCAGTAATTCTTGGTTAATTGATTTTCATCTGGAGGTGTGGTTGGAGGAGGGAGCCTCCTGGAAACTAGGATCAGAAAGAAGTGTTTAGTGTGAAAAAAAATCACTTCCAGATGATTTTGTTTATATCCAGACTTTTTTTTTTTGAACTCAGATCACGTGAGACTTTAATCGTTGAACAAACAGACAATTAATAGCAGTTATACCATTGAAATGTCCTGATCCAGCATCAACGTCATAAACCGTATTGCTGATATGAACTCTAGAATACAATTACACTGTTATCCCTAGTAAAACTTGTTCCGTTGATCAGTGTTTTAGAAGAACAGGTGATAAAGCATTTTGACTAGCTGGCCTAAATTTTAATCACTCAGAGGTGGTTTTATTCTCCAAAAAATAAATGTTGCACGGACTCAAGGCACACCGGCTTCAGTAGTTGTGGCGTGCAGGCTCAGTAGTTGTGGCCCCCTGGCTTAGTTGCTCCGTGGCACGAGGGATCTTCCCGGACCGGAGATCGAACTCGTGTCCCCTGCATTGGCAGGCGAATTCTTTTTTTTTGTTTGTTTGGTAAGAATTTTTTTTTTTTTTTTTTACATCTTTACTGGAGTACAACTGCTCTACAATGGTGTGTCAGTTTCTGCCCCACAACAAAGTGAATCATCTACACATATACATACGTTCCTATATCTCCTCCCTCCTGCAGCCCCACCCCACCCTATATCCAGACTCTTAAGTCTAGACACTGGAAATTAAACTATAGGTCAGCAAAAAAAGAACACCCAAGAGGTAAAAGGTTGTCATGTCACTTTGCCTTTATTAAAGGGGTGCAGTTTGCTTCCTTCAAATCAATGTTTTATAATTCTCTTCTTCATAACAAAACTTGTATTCTGGTGATACAAAGAATTGAAAAAGAAAAATCAAAAGTAAAAATAAAGCAAAACTAAATGCCTAAGCTTAATATGTCTGTGTTGATCAATGCAATGCTCAGGAGGAGGGTACGATTAGGAAGGAACATGAAAGGCTGGGGAAGAACAAGAGCAGAAGAGACAGTACCCTTCAGCCAGTCACACTTTCCTCATCTCTACCAAAAGTGCAATAATGCACATAAGTATATGGTCAGTAGTAATGAATTTCACAAGCATTTGTTACTTACACTAATAGGAACCACAATAATAAATACCACTCATTAGTACCAAATCGAAGAATCTCCTTCATGTGGAATCAGTGTGAATGGCTCTTGGTAGGGAATCAGTTTTACAGGCATAACAGCCATACAATCTGCAAAGTCATCCGTCCAGAATCACCACACGTAGCTCCACAGAGAAAGGGCCAACGTCTAATGTTCATGGTTAATGAAAAGGTGATCTCCTTATCAAAAATAAAACGCCAAAACTAACACGGGAAGAATCGCTGACTAGGATATGTCTGAACTGGAAACGAAGTACCACCCATCTAAAAATAGAATGAAAATGATCAACTACATAGAGTACCATTTTGACTGTTATCTCCATTTTTCAGATGGTGCAACAGAGTCACAGAGATGATAACTTGCCCAATGGCAAATTGCTAAGCAAGTGGTCTGGCTCTGGGCCCCCTGTTCTTAATCTTGACATTGTAGCTGCCCCATCTTGTTCTGCCATGAACAGAAAAATTTTGCAACAAAAATGTAAATCAAAATGTTTTAATATTTAATAAAAGAAAACAAACTATGAGAATTGGCTAGAGACATGAACATTTTCTTCTGTGTAAGGAAAGCTTCATGTCAGATACCTTCAACTCAACATTAATATCCAACACATTTCACATAAACAAAAGATTATTGTCATGGTAATGATCACGCTCCGAAACTCGATAAAAATCTTGAAAACAAGTCTCTCTACAGAGTTAATCTGCTAAATTACAATAATGCACCGTATTTGTTTTTGCAAATAAACCATGCAAAACATTTAAGGACAAATATGTTGTCAGAAATTAAATATAAGACAGGTTCCTAAATGCATGTATTATTTTCCTAATTGTTTTAATGTAAGTCAAACAAACAATCTCAACTCAAGAAACAAAGCCAACATAAAGGAGAGGATGGCATTTGTAATCCCAAAAGATATCACCTCAAGCTTTTCATTATGCTATTTCAAACTCATCTCTATCCAACCCCAAAAGTACGTAGAACAGCTTTGTTGCTTCGAAACAAGAATTCAACATTCTCTGCAGGCTCATTTCTGAATCAGAGGCAGCAGTATTCTCTCCCTACTTCAGCCACCCGCTAAGGCCGAATTCCACTTGGAGTTAGCACTGGGCGGGCCCTGCATAGGGTACTGCCTCGGACCCCATCATTCTCCCCACATCCTCACGATGTGTAGCCTCAGTTGTGAGAAGTGAATTATAACACCCCATTTCTCTGTCATGCTCGTGGATGTGGTGGTCACTTCGTAGGCCTGAATCTGTGCTCTGAGAGATGTTCACCCTCCCTTTCTTAATCTACTGTAAGGCAATGGGGACTTAAGAGTCACAAAAACCAGAGACGAAGAAAAGTAGCAAGGAGTGAACTAACAATTCCTAAATACATGGCAATAGCATATGTCTCAGGTCCTCTTCCTTTCCTGTCCTCCTCCATCCCTGAGGGCTACACTGATAACATCCACCTTACCTCTTTGTGTAAGATGAGAAAACTTGCCACAAGTGAGTTAAATTCTCAAAGAAGGAGAAACAGAAAGTAGTATTTAAAATTGATCAGGTCCAATTATACTTTCTTGATGTTTAGCCAGAAATACAATTGGGTATTTCTGTAGCAATCTGTAAGAGAATTTACAAATGTATCCATTTGAAAACACCCTTTACTCATTCCCATTTTATCTTTTATCCAAAAGATATATCGTTATATCCAAAACGATTTTTTAAAAAAGTTTTAGGCTATTAGAGCACCAGAAGAGAAAGTCTCTGTCTGTATTCCATTCCCCTAACTACCCCAGGGATCAGGCCCAAGGGGAGTACCCCTCACCCAGGGATCTGTCAGAACTCTAATCAGAAAGTAACAGAACCAAGCAAGGCAGTGGGACAAAATGGAAAGTTAATGATTGTGTCTAACTTTACAAAGGCAGAGTTCCTAACTAGTGACAAATCTCACTGTGGAATTATTTTAATGACATGTACCTTTTATTGCTTTCAAATGCATAGAGTTAGCAGAAAAAGCTACTACTTTGTTAGATAATGAAACACAAAAATTTATATGTAATCGGTACATTTTAAACTACGGTATAAAAGCAATTTATCTCTTAGTTAGAAAAAATATTCTTTTAAAGTCATTAATTGGCAACCATAAATTTTAATTCTATTCTTGGCCCAATTATCACAAATTTCAAGAAAGTAGGCTCCAAAACAATGAAGCTTTACTGGTTCAATTAAGAATACAAGTTGAAGGGTTTCCTAAGGAGATTACAATAGGATAAATTAACTCTATCTTACAATAGGATAAATTAACTCTATCTACAGAAACACTGGAGAATAGAATACCAAATGTAGTAGATCTGTATGTGGTAAACATGGAAAGATATCTAAGGCCTGTTAGTGAGTAAAAGTAAGGATGTTACACACACACTCACACACACACACACATAATATAATCCTACCTATCAAAACAGCACAGAACAATTCTCTGTTTTTCTTATGGGATGTGTGTTGTGTGTGTGTCTGTGCAATCTTGAAGATCACATGGCAAAATGTTAGCACCTCTGGGAAGGTACGCAGGACAGGTAGAAGGAGGGAAATGGGGACTGAGAACAATGACTAAAGGGGGGGTTTAGCTTTGTACGGATTTTTTTAAATGAAACGATTGTGTTTATATTATTGTTTTTGCAACTAAAAATTAATTTTAAGATTTCAGATTATTTATACCTCACTGTAATTAATCACAAGTCATGACTGCTGGGTACTGTAGAAGCCTAGTGCCTAAAGGTACTAGGAAAGCATTATGGTAGATGCTGTAGAAATTCCTAGAGCATATTACTCCATTAATGTTCCACCTTTTGAGATTCATGTCTCAGACACAATTTCTGAAGAAGAAATCAAATGTAATGATTGGCAAATTGATTGTGGTCTAGGTCTTTAATACCAGAGAAATATCTAGACAGGATCATACTAAATTAAGAAGTAGTCTGTACCTCCAAAGAATTTACTTTGATACTTCTGAGAATCAGAGTAACTCTGAGTAAAACATAGTTTGCAAATAAAAACAGGAGAAGAAAAAATTATCTTCCTTCTTTATTGGCTTGCCAAAAAAGCTGTAAACATGTACTAAAAGTAACAGTTATTAAAATTATAATAAGCCTTCTGGTAATGATGAAGTAGCTTCTATCATACCAACCCTCCCAGATATAATGGCTATAAACTCTAGACAAAATATAAAAAAACAACTATCTGAAGGCACTGGAGAGTGATAAAAAGTAGGCAGAAACTGTAGGGGAGTTAACATTTGAAATAAATGAACAACACTTGGTGAGTTTCTTGTTTTTAATGCTTTTTTGACTGAAGGAAGATCCGTGCCAGCTGGGCAACTGAAACTTGAAGAAACAGAAGAAAGTGAGAAGAAACGTCCCAATAAGCGCCACAGAGAGGAAACCCTAAATTGACTGCATCAACTCTACCTGAATCTCTGGTTAATCCCTGCAATCCATTTGCATCAAGCAGATGACAAGCAGCCCAGCTAAGGGCAAAGGAACTGAAAGGCTGCCCTTCACAGAGTTAACAAACTTTGGAGCATGAGTTGAGCCAAGTTAATAGCTTCCTGAAACAAACAAATTCAGTATTCCTCAGAGGAATAAAACAGAATCCAAAATCCTATAGGAGGTTCAAGATGATGGAGGAGTAGGTGGATGTGGAGTTCATTTCTCTCCACGGATGCATCAGGAATACATCTATAGATGCAACAATTCTCACAGAACACTGGCTGCAAACTAGCAGAAGACCTTGGACACCGGAAAGGACTATAAAGATCCCCGTATAACTGGGTGGGACAGAGAACAGACGGGAAAAGGAGGAGGAGAGGAAGTGGGATGGGACCTGCACCCAGCGGTGGGGGAGCTGAAGCAGAGGAGAGATTCCCGAATTTGGGGAAACCCCCTCTCCGACGGGGAAATCGATTGGGACAGAAGGGAAGTATTTGAGGCTGTTGGAAGAAGGTGAAGCGGCCAATTGGTGGCAGATGGGGGAGAGTGAGAAATACACAGCCGGTCCCGGCCTTACGTGCCCTGGACTGGGATGTGTGTTCACGGGTGTGCAAGGCAGCTGGGAGCTGGAGCGTGAGGACTGGAGAAAAGGCCCAGAGCGAGAACTGCTGTTGGGGAGATGGACTGATGGGACGGGAGGGGGGAAATCCACAGCAGAGAATACCTATGGAGGAGGACCGGACTGCCATGGAAGGGGGGCGCGACTGCTGAGTCCCACTCTAGGGGAGGAGCCACTATTGTAGCCTCTCTCTCCCCACAGGCCAGCGCCTGCCGATGACAATAAAAGAAGCCCACTCGGGGCTGGCTCTCGTGGGCCATCTGCCAGCAATAAAAAAAAAGCCCCCTCAGGGATGGCCCTTAAATGCCTGCTGCCGACTGCCAGAAAATAAGCCCGCCCAGGGCTGGCCCTCACATGCCTTATGCCAGGCGCCAGAAAAGGCCCTCACTAGGGCCATATCTCTTGCGCCTGTGGCCAATGGCTTCCATGGGCATTTGGTGCCACTGGGGCTCCCGCAATCCAAGCAGTCATACCACCTCTGCGCCCGGTCCTCACAGAGGCAGACCCAAGAGCTCCAAGGCAGCCTCAGGACAAGACTCCTGTGGGTGGACAACATGCAGAGGTGGGGATAAACCAAAGCTGAACCCCAGGGATGGGGCGACTAAGGAAGAAGATCGAAAATCTTTCCATCAGCTGTACAAGTTGCAGATTCACCCCCGCAATCAGCTAGGCAGACCTTGAGTCTATGGAATATCTGAGCAGACAGTGACTGCTCCCACAAATGGAAACGGTCTAGCTCTGGCAGCTGTGGCCTGCGGGGGCAGCACACGTGGGAACTGGGCCACATCAGAGTCTGAGGGGTCCCAACAGGGCCCACAGCAGGTCCAGAGAGCAGCCCAGAGGCACAGGAGAGCCTCTTGGGGAGGCGGAGGTGGAGGTGGGCTGTGGCTCATGGTATGTGCAAGGACACTTACAGCGGAGACCCCAGGGAAACAGAATTATTACTATTAATTTTATTATGTTTTGGTTCATTCTGTTGTTGGTTCTGGCTTTTTTTTGTTGTTGTTTTTTCTTTCTGTCTTTCTTTTTGTTTGCAGTTGTTCAGTATTTTTTTTTTTTATTTAGTCTTCTGGGATCTTCATAGTCTATAACATTTTTATAAAATATATATTTCTGGGCTTCCCTGGTGGCGCAGTGGTTGAGAATCTACCTGCCAATGCAGGGGACACGGGTTCGAGCCCTGCTCTGGGAGGATCCCACATGCCGCAGAGCAACTGGGTCCGTGAGCCACGATTACTGAGCCTGCGCGTCTGGAGCCTGTGCTCTGCAACAAGAGAGGCCGCGATAGTCAGAGGCCCGCGCACCGCGATGAAGAGTGGCCCCCGCTTGTCGCAACTAGAGAAAGCCCTCGCACAGAAACGAAGACCCAACACAGCCATAAATAAACAAATAAATAAAATTAAAAAAATAAATAAAATATATATTTCTAATTTTACGTTGCTTTTCTGTTGTTCTTTTCCATTATTTTTTTCTTCTTCTTTCTCTTTAACATATATATATATTTTTTTGTTTTGTTTTGTTTTGTTTTTTTGCAGTACGCAGGCCTCTCACTGTTGTGGCCTCTCCTGCTGCGGAGCACAGGCTTCAGACGCGCAGGCTCAGCGGCCATGGCTCACAGGCCAAGGCGCTCCACGGCATGTGGGATCTTCCCGGACTGGGGCACGGACCCATGTCCCCTGCATCGGCAGGCGGACTCTCAACCACTGCGCCACCAGGGAAGCCCAACATATATATTTTTTATACTTCCATTTCTACTTTGCTTTTCTGTTGTCCTGGGTTTTTTCCCTTTTTATTTTATTATTTTGTGTATAATTTTTATCAGTTTATTCTGTTTCCTTGCTTTATTCTTCAGCTGGCACACTGCTTTGGTTTTGCTTTTAGGTTTTGTGTTTCTGTTAGTCTTGATCCTAATTGCTTGATTTCATTTTTGAGTTCTTCTGTTTGTCTGGTCATTCCCTTGTTTTTGTTTTATTTGGTTCTGTTTTTGTCTCTTTTGTGTGTGTGCGCGTGTTTCCTCGTTTCTGTTTTTGTTTCCCTGATTTTATTTTTTACCATTTGTCTGGGCTTTGTTAGTCTTGTCTTTTCTTTTCTTTTTTAATCCCCTTTATTGCCAGGACGAGTGACTTGCAGACTGCTGCTTCCTCGACCAGAAGTCGGGCCTGAGGCTCTGGGGTGGGAGCACTGAGTACAGGATGCTGGACCACTAGAGACTTCCCGGCGCCAGGGAAGATTAACTGCTGAGAGCCCTCACAGCGGCCTCTAAATCCAAGACCTGGCTCCACCCAACTGTCAGCAGCTCACAGCACTGGACGCCTCACACCCAGAAACAAGTAAGACAGGAACACAAACCCACCCATCAGCACACAGATGAACTAAAGTCATACTAAGCTCACAGACACCCCAAAACACACCACCCAACACATGCTCATCAAAGGGAAAAGACTCAGCTCCACCCACCCAGACTCAGTTCTCTACCCAGAATGCAGGCACTAGTCCCTACTATCAGGAACCCTATGCAAGCCCCTGGACCAACATCACCACCAGCGGCGGAGAACAGAAGCAAGAGGAACTATGACCCTGCAGCCTAGAGAAAGGAGACCTCAGTTACTGTAAGCTAGACAAAATGAGAAGATGGAGAAATACCTTGCAGGCAAAGGAGCAAGACAAAAACCCATAAGAACAAGTAAATGAAGAGGAAACAGGCAAACTACCTGAAAAAGAATTCAGAGTAATGAGAGTAAAGATGATCCAAAATCTCAGAAATAGAATAAATACAAGAAACGTTTAACAAGGACCTAGAAGAACTAAAGAGCAAACAAACAGTAATAGACAACACAATGACTGAAATTAAAAATACTCTAGAAGGAATCAATAGCAGAATCACTGAGGCAGAAGAACGGATAAGTGAGCTGCAAGACAGAATGGTGGAAATAACTGCCACAGGGAAGAATAAAAAAAAAAGAAAATAATGGAGAACAGTCTCAGAGACCTCTGGGACAACAGTAAGCACACCAACATTAGAATTATACGTGTCCCAAAGAAGAAAATAAAAACAAAGGGTCTGAGAAAAGTATTTGAAGAGATTATAGTCAAAAACTTCCCCAACATGGGAAAGGAAATAGTCAATCAAGTCCAGGAAGCAGAGAGAGTCCATATAGGAAAAATCCAAGGAGAAACGCACCAAGGCACATATTAATCAAACTATCAAAAATTAAATACGAAGAAAAAATATTAAAAGCAGCAAGGGAAAAGCAACAGCTAACATACAAGGGAATCCCCATAAGGTTAACAGCTGATCTTTCAGCAGAAACTCAGCAAGCCAGAAGGGAGTGGCAAGATATATTTAAAGTGATGAAACGGAAAAAACTACAACCAAGATTACTCTGCCCAGCAAAGATCTCATTCAGATTCTATGGAAAAATCAAAAGCTTTACAGACAAGCAAAAGTTAAGAGAATTCAGCACCACCAAACCAGCTTTACAACAAATGCTAAAGAAACTTCTCCAGGCAGAAAACACAAGAGAAGGAATAGACCTACAAAAACAAACGCAAAACAATTAAGAAAATGGTAATAGGGACATACATATCAATAATTACCTTAAATGAAAATTGATTAAATGCTCCAACCAAAAGACACAGAATGGCTGAATGGATACAAAAATAAGACCCACTTCAGACCTAGGGACACATATAGACTGAAAGTGAGGGGATGGAAAAAGACATTCCATGCAAACGGAAATCAAAAGAAATCTAGAGCAGCAAAACTCACAGCAGACAAAACAGAGTTTAAAATAAGGACTATTACAAGAGACAAGGAAGGACACTACATAATTATCAAGGGTTCAATCCAAGAAGAAGATATAACAATTGAAAATATATAGGCACCCAACATAGGAGCACCTCACTACACAAGGCAAATGCTAACAGCCATAAAAGGGAAAATTAACAGTAACATAATAATAGTGGGGGACTTTAACACCCACATTCACCAATGGACAGATCATCCAAACAGAAAATAAATGAGGAAACACAAGCTTTAAATGACACATTAGACCAAATGCACTTAATTAATACTTATATGACATTCCATCCCAAAACAACAGAATACATTTTCTATTCAAGTAAACATGGAACATTTTACAGGATAGATCACATCTTGGGTTGCAAATCAAGCTTTAGGACATTTAAGAAAATTGAAATTGTATCAAGCATCTTTTCTGACCACAACGCTATGAGACTAGATATCAATTACAGGGAAAAAAACTGTAAAAAATAGAAACACATGGAGGCTAAACAATATACTACTAAACAACCAAGCTTGATCACTGAAGATAACAAAGAGGAAATCAAAAAATACATAGAAACAAATGACAGTGAAAACATGACAACACAAAAAATATGCAACAAAAGCAGTTCTAGGAGAGAAGTTTACAGCATTACAATACTGCCTCAAGAAACAAGAAAAATCTCAAATAAAAAACCTAACCTTACACCTAAAGCAATTAGACAAAGAAGAACAAAAAAACCCCCAAAGTTAGCAGAAGGAAAGAAATCATAAAAATCAGAGCAGCAATAAATGAAATAGAAATGAAGAAAACAATAGCAAAGATCAATGAAACTAGAAGGTGGTTCTTTGAGAAGATAAACAAAATTGACAAACCATTAGGCAGACTCATCAAGAAAACAAGGGAGAGGACTCAAGTCAATAAAATTGGAAATGAAAAAGGAGAAATTACATCTGACACCACAGAAATACAAAGGATCACGAGAGACTACTACAAATATCTATATGCCAACAAAATGGACAACCACAAAGAAATGGACAAATTCTTAGAAAGGTATAAGCTTCCAAGACTGAACCAAGAAGAAACAGAAAATGTGAACAGACCAATCACAAGCACAGAAATTGAAACTGTGATAAAAAATCTTCCAACAAACAAAAGCCCAGGACCAGATGGCTTCACAGGCAAATTCAATCAAACACTTAGAGAAGAGCTAACACCTATCCTTCTCAAACTCTTCCAAAATATAGCAGAGGCAGGAACATTCCCAAACTCATTCTATGAGGTCACCCTAATGCCAAAACCAGACAAAGATGTCAGGATAAAAGAAAATTACAAGCCAATATCACTGATGAACACAGATGCAAAAATCCTCAACAAAATACTAGCAAACAGAATCCAGCAGCACATTAAAAGGGTCATACAACATGATCAAGTGAGGTTTATCGCAGGAATGCAAGGATTCTTCAAGATACGTAAATCAATCAATGTGATACACCATATTAACAAATAGAAGGATAAAAACCATATGATCGGCTCAATAGATGCAGAAAAGGCTTTTGACAAAATTCAACACTGATTTATGATAAAAACTCCCTAGAAAGCAGGCATAGAGGGAACCTAACTGAACATAATAAAAGCCATATATGACAAACCTGCAGCCAACATCATTCTCAATGGTGAAAAAATGAAAGCATTTCCTCTAAGATCAGGAACAAGACAAAGGTGCCCACTCTCACCACTACTATTCAACATAGTTTTGGAAATCCTAGCCATGGCAATCAGAGAAGAAAAAGAAATAAAAGGGATACAAATTGGAAAAGAAGAGGTAAAACTGTCACTGTTTACAGATGACATGATACTATACATAGAAAATCCTAAAGATGCCACCAGAAAACTACTAGAGCTAATCAATGAATTTGGTAAAGTAGCAGGATACAAAATTAATGAACAGAAATCTCTGGCATTCCTATACACTAACAATGAAAACTCAGAAAGAGATATTACGGAAACACTCCTATTTACCACAGCAACAAAAAGAATAAAATACCTAGGAATAAACCTACCTAAGGAGACAAAAGACCTGTATGCATAAAACTATAAGACACTGATGAAAGAAATCAAAGATGATACAAACAGATGGAGAGATATACCATGTTCTTGGATTGGAAGAATCAATATTGTGAAAATGACTCTACTACCCAAAGCAATCTACAGATTCAATGCAATCCCTATCAAACTACCAATGGCATTTTTCACACAACTAGAACAAAAATTTCATAATGTGTATGGAAACACAAAAGACCCCGAATAGCCAAAGCAATCTTCAGAAAGAAAAACGGAGCTGGAGGAATCAGGCTCCCTGACTTCAGACTATACTACAAAGCTACAGTCATCAAGACAGTATGGTACTGGCATAAAAACATAAATATAGATCCATGGAACAGGACAGAAAGCCCAGAGATAAACCCACACACATACGGTCACCTTATCTTTGATAAAGGAGGCAAGAATAAACAATGGAGAAAAGACAGCCTCTTCAATAAGTGCTGCTGGGAGAAATGGACAGCTACATGTAAAAGAATGAAATTAAAACACACCCTAACAACATACACAAAAATAAACTCAAAATGTATTAAAGACCTAAATGTAAGGCCAGACCCTATAAAACTCTTAGAGGAAAACACAGGTAGGACACTCTATGACATAAATCAGGGCAAGATCCTTTTTTGACCCACATCCTAGAGGAATGGAAATAAAAACAAAAATAAACAAATGGAACCTAATGAAACTTAAAAGCTTTTGCACAGCAAAGGAAACCATAAACCAGACGAAAACACAACCCTCAGAATGGGAGAAAATATTTGCAAACAAAGCAACAAAGGATTAATCTCCAAAATATACAAACAGCTCATGCAACTCAATATCAAAAAAACAAATGACCCAATCCAAAAATCGGCAGAAGACCTAAATAGACATTTCTCCAAAGAAGACATACAGACAGCCAACAAACACATGAAAAGCTGCTCAACATCACTAATTACTGGAGAAATGCAAATCAAAACCACAATGAGGTATCACCTCACACTAGTCAGAATGGCCATTAGCAAAAAATCTACAAACAATAAATGCTGGAGAGGGTGTGGAGAAAAGTTAACCCTCTGCACTGTTGGTGGGAATGTAAATTGATAGAGCTACTATGGAGAACAGTATGGAGGTTCCTTAAAAAACTAAAAATAGAACTACCATATGACCCAGCAATCCCACTACTGGGCATATATCCTGAAAAAAACGTAATTCAAAAAGCATCATGTACCACAATGTTTATTGAAGCACTGTTTACAATAGCTGGGACATGGAAGCAACCTAAGTGTCCACTGACAGATGAATGGATAAAGAAGATGAGGCACATATATACAGTGGAATATTACACAGCCATAAAAAGAAACGAAATTGAGTTATTTGTAGCGATGTGGATGGACCTAGAGTCTGTCATACAGAGTGAAGTAAGTCAGGAAGAGAGAAACAAATACCGTATGCTAACACATATATATGGAATCTAAAAAAAAAAAATGGTTCTGATGAACGCAGGGGCAGGAAAGGAATAAAGATGTAGAGAATGGACTTGAGGATATGGGGAGGGGCAAGGGTAAGCTGGGACTAAGTGAGGGAATAGCACTGACATATATACACTACCAAATGTAAAATAGATAGCTAGTGGGAAGCAGCTGCATCTTGCAGAGAGATCAGCTTGGTGTTTTCTGACCACCTAGAGGGGCGGGATAGGGAGGGTGGGAGGGAGACGCAAGAGGGAGGGGATATGGGGATATACGTATGCACATGGCTGGTTCACTTTGTTGTACAGCAAAAACTAACACAACATTGCAAAGCAATTATACTCCCATAAAGATAAAAAAAACAAAAAACAAAATCCTATAAAATATTTAAAATAATCAGAATAAAATTCAAAATTACTCAACATATGAAGACAGAGGAATAGATGATCCATTCTCCAGGGCAAAATGCGACCAGTGGAGGGCTTCCCTGGTGGCACAGTGGTTGGGAGTCCACCTGCCGATGCAGGGGACATGGGTTCCTGCCCCGGTCCGGGAAGATCCCACATGTCGCGGAGCGGCTGGGCCCGTGAGCCATGGCCGCTGAGCCTGCACGTCCGGAGCCTATGCTCCGCAGTGGGAGAGGCCACAACAGTGAGAGGCCCGCATAAGGCAAACAAAAAAAAAAAAAAAAAAAAAATGCGACCAGTGGAGACCAACCGAAGATGATACATATGTTGCAATAACTAGATAGGAATATTTTTATAACTATGCCTAAGGAAAGAAAGGATAATATGCTTGTTATAAATGAATAAATAGGAAATATCATCAGAAAGTTAATTTTTTAAAAACCAGAAAGAATCAAATGGAAATTCTAAAAGTAAAAACTTCAGTATCTCTAATAAAAAATTTATTGGGTAGCTTAATAGCGGGTGGCAAATAACAGAAAAAAGTCGGTAAAATCATCCAATCTAAAGAACAGAGAGACTAAGATTCAAGAAAACTTTAAAAAGCCTCAAAGACTTGTGAGGAAATATCAGAAGGCCTAACATGTGTAATTGGAGTCCAGAGAAAGAGCAGAAAGAGAGAAAGGGGAATAGGGTGGGAAAAGTTACTTGAAAATGCAATGACCAAAACTTTAGTAAATTTGGTAAAAGAAAAAAAACACATTCAAGAAGTTTAGCAAACCACAAGTAGGATAAATACAACACCCCCCGCCCCCCACATTTAGGTATCATACTCCATCTGGTGGTAAAAAAAAAAAGGAACGAGAAAATCTTGAAGTAGCCAGAAAAAATCATATTACATACATACAGGGAAACACTGATAAAATTATTTTGAGGGACTTCCCTGGTGGTCCAGTGGTAAAGAATCCACCTTACAATGCAGGGGATGCGGACTCGATCCCTGGTCAGAGAACTAAGATCCCACATGCTGCGGGGCAACTAAACCCATGAGCCACAACTACTGAGTTCATGCGCCTCAACT
Organism: Grampus griseus; assembly: GCF_964374135.1. Taxonomy (NCBI): domain Eukaryota; kingdom Metazoa; phylum Chordata; class Mammalia; order Artiodactyla; family Delphinidae; genus Grampus; species Grampus griseus. The sequence goes on along the minus strand of NC_139017.1, from coordinate 25,161,552 downwards.
AGAGAGACTGCGTGCCACAAAATACAGAGACCATGAGCTCTGGAGCCTGCACGCCACAACTAGAGAAGAGAAAACCCACATGCTACCACTAGAAAGGACCCCGCACGCCACAACGAAAGATCCCGCATGCCTCAATGAAGATTCCACGTGCCGCAACTAAGACCCAAAGCAGCCAAACAATAAATTAAATAAATAAATAATAAATCTTTTTAAAAAATTATTTTGAGTTCTCCTTAGAAACTGTGAAGGGTAGAAGGCAGTGGAACAATATCTTTAAAGTGCTGTGATAGGCAAATAATTGTCCCCCAAAGATGTTAAAATCCTAATCCCCAGAGCCAGTGACTGTGTTATGTGGCAAAGAGAATTAAGGCTGCAGATAGAATTAAGGGTGCTAATCAGCTGACCCTAAAATGGGGAGATTATCCTGGATTTTCTAGCTCGTCCCAATATTATCACAAGGGTCTTTATAAATGGAAGAAAGAGGCAGACAAGAAAGAAAAAGAAATGGCAATGATAAAGCGTCAGCCTGACATTGCTGGCTTGGATGATGGGGCCGTGAGTCTAGAAATGCAGGCAGTCTCTAGAAGCTGGAGAAACAAGGAAGCAGAGCTTCCCTTAGAACCTCCAGAAGGAATACAGCCCCTGCTGGCACCTTGATTTTAGTCTGCTGAGATCAATTTTGGACTTTTGACTTCTAGAACTGTAAGATAAAAGAAACTGTATTGTTCTACGCCACTAAGTTTGTGGTAATTTGGTACAACAACAATAGAAAACTAAAACGTGTTGAGAGCGGAAGAAAACCCTGTCACCCGTAATTCTATATCTAGCAAAAATATTATTCAAGAATGGAAATAAAATAAAGACATTTTCATATAAAAGAAAGCTAAGAGAGTTCATTGCCCGCAGACCTGCAAACTACAAGAAGGGCTAAAGAAAGTCCTTCAGGCTGAAGGAAAATGATATCAGATGGAAACTTCAAATTTCATGAAAGAATGAAAAGTACTAGAAATGGTAGTTATGTGGATAAACATAAAAGACTTTTTCCCCCTCTATATTTCTTCAGAATACATATAACTATTTAAACAAAAAAGTAAAACATCGTATTGTGAGGTTTTTTGAAATATGCAAATACTAACAACTGTGAACATTTAAGCATGTGTATTGTAAACCCTAAAAAATAATTCAGAGGTATAGCCAGAAGGCCAAAGGATAATATTCAATAATTTTTTTTTCCAATTAACCCAAGGAGGGCAGGAAAGGAGGGACAGGAGAACAAAAAACAATAGGACAAAGAGAAAAATATTGGTGAGATGGTACACCTAAAAGGTATAGTAACTGCAATAAAATAAAGCAGAATTTCCCAAAGTAAGTTGGTATGGACTAAATGTTTCTGTGTCTGCTAAATTCCTGTGGTGAAGCCCTAATCCCCAATGTGATGGTACTTGGAAGTGCGGCTTTGAGACGCAATTAGGTCATGAAGGTGGAACCTTCTTAAATGGGATTAGTGCTTTTATAAGAGACACAAGAGAGAGACTCTCTTTCTCTACCATGTCAGGGTATGGCAAGAAGGCAGCCACCTGCAAACCAGGAAGTGGGCCCTCACCAGATACTGAATCCACCAGCTCCTAGATTTTGGACTTCTCAGTCACCAGAACTGTGACAAATAAATATTTGTTGTTTCAGCTCCCCAGTGTAGGGTAATTTGTTATAGTAGCCCAAGCTGACTAAGACATAAGTGATAAGTGAAAAAAGTGTTCTACCATCGTACAAGTTTAAGAAACATAGGGATAAACAAAGTTAAACAAGTTTTTTTTTTTTGAGCAGAACTTCTCATCCTTTAATATGCAAATATACACTGGGACTCTCCAGGGGTTATACCACCCAAGCCCTGTACCTTGATACCATCACTTAGGATTAGTTTTTCATGAAAAATACTTTTGGCAATGGCATTATAAAGTCTCAGCAGCAATGATCTCATTCATCCATTCCTTACCAATATGGTCATTTGCATAAGAAGTGGTATGAGACACACTGGCAGATTTAAACATGTACACAAACACATACATCCATTAAAATGTCTTAGTTCTCTACTTTTCATTCAATTAAAGAAGAATGAAACCATAGAAAGAGACACCAAAAGGCAAAATAGCAAATCCATCTTTAGTTCCGCTGTGTCCATTCACAACTCCCACTTTTTCTTTGAAAAGCTGAAGAAACAACTGAGCTGAGACTTCATGTCCTACATATGCAGCCAAACAGTGTTTGTTTCTTCAGTGTAATCCACCCACTTACCCACACTGAAAACACCCAGGGTGGAGAAACACTACGTTAGGTTTCAGGGTCTTTCCAATAGATCCCCTTTTATTCAGGGCAGAATCAAATTTGATTCAGTGTAACTCTTCTGGGTTTAAGACAAACTTCAAAATCTTAGACTATACTGTATGGTTGATTACTATATAAACTAATAATTTAAGACCATAAATGGTATTGACTAAAATACTAAAAAATAAGCCAAGAGTATGTCAGTCACTTGCCCTTTTTGGCTCCTTTATTTGAACTGCTTCCACTAGCATCCTATAATTTTTGCCATGGTCAAGGCAGAAAAATGATTTGTCTTCCCTTCGGTCGAGGTAAAAACAGAAAAAAACACTATGCTTCATAGTGAGTCTGCATTTATTAAATGTATTTATTGTAACACTATTTATTGGCAGGTAAGGACAGATCCACAGATGACTAAGACAGCCCTCATCTTCTAGGACTTAAGTGAAATACCTACGCTATATACACAAACAGATAAAAAACACGTCTGACTGTCATATGGAAGCAGATATGAGGAAACATTGTTTCTAGTCAGAGAATCAGGAGGAGCTGGTCCTTGATGAGTATTTCAGAGGTGAGATCAGAGTGGGGAACCTAAGGTAGAAATAAGAGAGCAGAGAAGTGTAGGGCATTTGAGCAAAAGGCAGGGGGGTAACCCAGTATGGCTGGAGTATACAGTGGACACAGGTGAAAGCTGTGTGAGAGAGAAAATGCTGGATATGTAATTTTGGGTCTTGACGCCGAGCTAAAAAGCTCAGACCTTACTCGACAGGCAGTGGGTTCACTGAAGATTTTTTTTTTAAACTGTGAATTAGCATGCTTCTTTACTTACAACAAATATTCTTTGAGAGTCTACTGAGTGCCCAAAACTGAGCTAACAAGTAAGAGTACAAAACTGAATGCCACAAAGTCCCTCAAGAAGACTATGGTCTAGTGTGGGAGCTAACTGTGTAAAGATAAACAATTTCCAAAGCAGCAGTGTGCAGAACAGACTGTAATATGGCTCTGCCCAGCAACTAAGGCAAGACTGGGATTGCCTTACCCAACTCATGCCCTCTGGGCGACATGTAACACAACATGCAAAACTGAGTAATTTAAAATAATAGAAAATAAAGGAGAGACTAGAGGAATCAATTTTTGCTGTAATCAGAATACCCATCATCTAGTAAAAGATCATAAACTAGTGCAAAATAACACCACTAGCCTGAGAGAAGAAAGAGATTTTTTTGTGGCAAAAATTATTGCAGAAACCTCTTTTGCACATGCTCTGGTGTTCCCTTCTTGTTCTGGTGATATTCTCATTTTAAAAAAGGAAATAATGGTTTGTCAAATGAAAACAAAAACTAATGTTTTCCCTTCTTTAAGGTTTCAAAATTAGCTCAAATAAAAATCCATATTGCCAGTGCTCAATAAAAGTATATCTCGGCAGCTTCTTTTAAGTGTCCTCCATAAAACAAGCAGGAGATACACTCACAAACATACACACACACTTTTTTTTTTTTTTTTAATTTGAGATAATGTAAGTTTTTTTTTGGTTTTGCTTTGTTTTTTTCTCTAAAGCATCTGGGCAACTTTCATTTGAGACATTCAAATATTTTTTCCCCAAAACACTCCTTATTGGGCTATTGTTATCCCAATTTCACTCTTAGAAGACAAGGAGAAAAAAAAGGAATGAAATGAAATGACTTAATGACTCAAATACCACACAGACCCAGATGCCCTCAATTCCCAGTGTTCCCTAAGACGGTCATAGTTTATTTCTAACAACAACAATAAAATGAACTCTTTTTTAGCTGGTTCCCCTCTACCCTACAACTATGATATTCTCTCACCTCTAATACTATTCAGTTCACTTTAGTCTTGAGAGTATATGAAGTCCATCCATCGGTCAAGTGGGATACTCAAGTCCCAATGAATTAGCCTTTCACTCATTCACTTAATATTTATTGCACACTCTATGTCAGACCTATGTTTGCTTCTAAAGTTATAAAAAATTCATAAGATAGGGTCCCCAGCCTCAGAAAAATAAAAGAATACCAGGGGAGGCAGATAAGTAAACAGGCAATTTCAATACCATGGGATAAGCACTCTAATTAAAGAGAGAATCAGGACACTATGGGAGCATAAAAGTGTAGAAGCTTATGACCCAGACTGGAGAGTGCAAGGAAAGCTTCATAGAAAAGGAGCCAATGGGGGACTTCCTCGGTGGCGCAGCGGTTAAGAATCCGCCTGCCAATGCAGGGGACACGGGTTCAAGCCCTGGGCCGGGAAGATCCCACATGCTGCAGAGCAATTAAATCCGTGCGCCACAACTACTGAGCCTGCGCTCTAGAGCCCACAAGCCACAACGACTAAGCCTGCGTGCCACAACTACTGAAGCCCGCGTGCCTAGAGCCCGTGCTCTGCAACAAAGAGAAGCCACCGCTGTGAGAAGCCAGTGCACCACAACGAAAAGTAGCCCCCGCACGCCACAACTAGAGACAGCCCGCGTGCAGCAACGAAGACCCAACACAGTCAAAAATTAATTAATTAATTAATTAATTAATTAAGGAAAGAAAAGGAGCCAATGGCCATTGTGGGTGTGATTTCAGACATGCTCCTGCATCACTGAGAACATGAATTTTCTGAACTGTATCAAACTCAAGGACACCACCAGCCGTTCTCAAAACAGTATCTGCTAGCAGCTGCAGCGTTATGGTCTCAAGGTCTCCCCTTCTAACTATGCAACCATTTCGGGCCCCAACTAATCCTAGCTTAACAAGCACCCTTACTTCATGCCAGTTCCAATCCTAATTCTTCACAAACAATTTATCTAACTTTGTGGTTTCTGCCTTTGTAATTCTCTCCCATTTTGTAATTCCATGGAACACAATTCACGTGCTTCTTGAATCTGTGTTTTCCAGGGTATGGTCCTCAGTTTGGCTCAAATAAAACTCCTTTCTGTTCCTATTATAGATTGTTTATTGATTATTTCCACTGACAAATGTGATCTCTAATGACTCACCACAGAGCAGTTTAATGCCCAAATAATTACAAAAGAATGAGAGAGGTAGAATAAGAAAAGGGATGATCAAGTAAGGAAATAGACAGTTTGGGAGAGGGCCTTTTCAGACCTTTTGGGGCAATTTGGAATATTAGTGCTGCACAGGAAAACACAACTGCAATAATCCTTAAATTATCTTTTACTTTCTTCATCAACTCTTAAGTCAGTGCCCTAGCAGAACCTTACCTTTGTAGGAAAAGTCCTTTAAGAAAGCTGGGGGATCTAGAAGGAAAGAGAACTATTATAAAAAGAAAGATTATCAGGGAATCTTTTCTTCTTGCCACACAAAGGGGGAAATCCTTAAGATATCTTGAACTTAATGTCCAAGTTCAGTGTACTCTTTCGCTACGTAACACACACCTTTATTTTACCATGTTTCTTGTCTATCTCTCAACTAGAACGTGAACTCCGTAAGGACAGGGAGCTACAAAAGAGATAACATTTCTTACAAGCTATAAGCACAGTTAAATGTAGGACTTTTTTTTTTTTCCTAGCTTCTGTCTCTTAATTACTAGTGTGCCAGCTGAGAATTGAATACACCTTTCCCTTTGCTAGAAAAATTTTTAAATAGATGTACTTCTCTCAAGTTGGCCTAAGGGCCAAATTGAGCTCCTGGATTTTTGAAGAGTTCCCTTCATACAGAATTAAAGCGCCAAGCCAGTAACACAGCTGGTCTTGCTTACATTTCAGATTAAGTCAAAACTATTAGCCCTTTCTTACTGGGTTCCAAGTTCCAGTCCTTGATCCAAACAGATAAACAAACAAAAAAACAGACAAAACACAAAGGTCACAATTTGGTATCTGCTTAAGAATCACATAATTCAATATAAATCAAAGCCAAACTAAACAAAAACCTTTGTTAGGAAAAATTATGAAAAACTTGGAAATAAGGATAACTGTGTGTCCTTTCAAGGTCAGACTGGATCACTGTCTCACAGGCCCAATCAAGGATTATTTAGCAGCGTAGGATATTGCACCTTGGTGTGGCCTACTATTTATTATCTAGCAGGGTCTAGACTGCTGTTACTTGTTAACTTGTAGATTTTTGTCCGTAGAGATGCAAATGATTGTTCTGTGGTAGAAAGATAACCCCAAAGATTACAGTTTCATTGCCCTATAAAATAATAACCCAATTTACTAATGTTACAAGCTTACTTCGGCATTCTGTAAGTGCTTATGTACACTTAGCCTCTGGATTTGGGGGAAATCAACTTTACCATGCTGTTTGCCACACCCATTAGGCAAATGAAGTTATGACGCGTTCACTTTGTATTTGTATGAGAATCTTATTTTCATGTATTTTTTGAAAAATACAGTTTGACGTCTTAAAGTTTTGATATACTTTCTCCTCAGATGCCTACAGAATGTAGGAAAGGTAAATTGTTACCGCCCTACCACTGGCAACGAAAGAATGTAAATCAATTGCATTATTCATTCTTCAGCAGGCTGATTATTGATCCTATAGTGCTACTGTTGAATTATTTACTTAAAAAGTCTAGTAAGTAATTACAAATTATCAGTGACTATCTGTATTCTTTAGTGTACACTATTTTACCCCTAAAGATGCACATTAATATTTTATGATGAGAGTACCCAGAAGAATACATGAAAGAGAGTACATATTGTTGCTAAATGCTGCATTTACCTGTTTTCCTCCCAATGCAGCCTTAAGCTGTATTTACACTGTACTTACTAAAGAATACTGCATTTTCTCTTTTAAAACCACCCTATTTTATCTTCCAGCAAAGGCACTGTTACACCTTCTATAGTAACTCTTAAGTACTTCAATACAGAAGTATCACAGTGTGATTTATGTTTTAGTGAGTTTCAATTCACACCCAAAAGGTATTAGTTAACATCTCAAGTACTTTAATGAGGAATTACTCCAGAAGTGGTTAGTTACAATCTGACACTGCTCACTATGCCTCAGAGCCAGAAGTAGCTAGTAAAAGGTTTCAAATATCTTTGTCTCTGGTCAACCTTAAAAGGTATGTTAATTTGCATCAAAGATGATAGAAGTAATTTTTCCTTGGTGGAAACCATGAGTGTTTAAGACATGCATATGGATAAAAACAGTTTGTAAATAGGTATCTTTGCTTTGCATGAGCAGGGTATGAGAATCTAGCCTGTCCAATGCTAGGATAACCATAGGTTCCAATTTGCGTGGTATAGTCCCGGTTAACACCACTTATTCCAGAATAATTACTAACAGCTCCTCCTTTTATTCTCAAAAGTATTCTGGCTTGGACAATAAATTATATGGACACTGTACAATATAGCATACGCTTCTTAAAGGCCCCCTCTATTTAAAAATACGTTGGAACCTGAATGGACTTTTGTCAACCAACTAGGTTGAATAGCTGAGTCCTGAAGCTAAAATACCACTGCATCTACCTCTGGTGAACGGTCGTTGCAAAGTGCTTGTTACAGTACTAAAAGGACAAACTTCAAGAAGTTTACAGAACAGGCAGTGTGACAATTTTTGTGCCTGCTTGATAATAAATGTTCATGTTTGTGCATGATCCCGTCTGAGACCTGTTTTCATTACAACACACTGCCTGGAACTGCCTGCAGGTGACAAGACCGTCAGTTCTCATTTACCTCTAACTGCTGGAGGCTACAGACATATTTCCAAATAATCAATAACAAATAAGTTTGCTTAGGTCAGTCTGCAATAGATATATACCTTGAGGACGTCATGACGTTTGTCACCGCGCACATGCCTCTGAAGACCCTGGAAAGAAAGCTGAATGGCAAAGTAGTGACGTGAGAGGACTGTACATTTTCAAAAAAGTACAGCGAGGAAGGCAGTAAAATGCTTCAGTCCCTGAAGCAACAATACGACAAGGACAAACAAAAGGAATTAAATACGTTAAAAACTCCAGCTCTGGGAATCAAATCAAACTCTGAGGTGGAAACCTTGTGATGAGCTGGATAATAACAGACTCAAATACAGCACAAATGAAACACAGCGGAACTACCGATAAGGTTTATAAAAGGTCATCTAAGGAAATGGGGTTTTCTTTCATGTTAGAGGCTGAAGTGCTTCTCTCCTTCCCTCCTAGGGCTGCAGAACACCTCAGAAGCAGTGCCAGCGGCATCGTTCACTCACTTCTCTTTACTCTCCTCTTTGCTATTATTACCTATAAACATGGCACAGTTTGCGCAGATGTGTTTTAAAGGCAAAGGTACTTCAGTACTTTTACAGCTTTGGAGCACGACACAGAGAACCAAAATGCATCCAAAAATTCCTCAGTTCCATCAACTTTTAATCACATTCTGTTATGGCAAGTGTATTAAAGCTGTGTGCTGACACAAGGCCTAATCTGACATAAATAAATATGAATATGTGTCTGTGTATAAAATCATTAAGGATATTGCCAAACACAAGAAGAGGAATAATATAAATGCAACTTACTTTTAAAAAGCAAAACACATCAGAGGTATAGCCTAAGAGGCGTTATCATTGATTTCCTTTTAAGTAGATTCCAACCTAACTAAACACAACCTAAAATTCCTCTCAATACACTGATCTCTAGAGCTGAACTTTGAGGTGGAAATCTTGCTTACGACTGGCTTAGGCAATAATGACAAGCTCTGACAAGCTTTTTCTGGTCAGGACCCCAAGCAAAGCCTACCAGAGCTGCTTGCCCAACTCTCACCCATGTGACTGGGATCAGCGTCCCCGGGACTGAGGTTGTGGGCACAACCAGAAAAAAGTAACCAATCATGTGGAACTAAAACTAAAGGTAAATGGGGTTAGGGAATATACAAGATCCTCAATGGCAAAATATTTCCTGTTAATATTTGAAAAGAAAAATTGAGCATTTTTGAGATCTCTCTTAGGAATACCTGCTCAGCACAGACTAGCATAACTTGATGTAATACACTGTAAAAAACACCTTTTTCGTCTATCTATATGAAAGGGAAAGAGAGATCAAGAAAAACTAAGTAAGGAAAGAAGGAAAAGTTTATTGAGCATGTACACTTATTAGGCATCTTTAAAATATCTTCTTTAGTTTAATCTCATTTTAAATTAGCTACTTTTGTAACTTATTTCTCAGACAGGCAAATACCATTATCCTCAGCTCCCAAAAAAGGGATCATTAGCCAGCATACCTTAGAAGGATGTCTTTTTCTTAAGAGTTAGTGCTTTCTATAGTGCACACGATGTCAATTTTAACCATTTTGCCAACTTCAAGATCATATAAGCTCTTGAAAATTTCTTATGGCTCAAATGTTTTTAACAAAGGGATAAATCCTCCACATATTTGCTAGAACAAACATCATAACTGAATGAAAATGGAGAGATCCTCAATATCAATACCCTCATATGAATGAACAGTAAGAATTTCTAAGAATATCTGTCTGCCCCTGCCGCGATCCAGACCTTCAGTGGACCTAGGGAAAAGGAAAACCACGTGACTGAGAAGCTCACATCCCCATCCATTCATGGACACCACTCTCAACTAGCCCTAAATTTTGTCTTGCAGTTCTAGCCTCTCCATTCTCTCATGACTATTTGAGGTCTTTCTGACTCTCCTCAAACCCAAACTCCCCATTTACCCTGCCTGCAATTCCCAGCAGATGAATGCTTGTCCTGTATCTCAGAGCAAATAGAGCTTTTGGCCAGAAGTATCCTCAAATTCTTGCCACCAAATCCACAAGTCCATTTGCCTATTTCCAGATGCATCCTGCTATCCTTGTTTTAAGGGAATTAGAATCTTTTGCTACCTTTTATCACTTGTCCAATATCTTTCTTCCAACACTAGACTATAAGCCCCATGAAGTCAGTTGCGTTGCCTTTCTTAATCATCTCTATATCCCTGGATTCTAGCACATTTGGCATGGACTGATTAGTCAATAAATATTTGTTGAATGAGTAAATAAAAGAAAGATTTCCTGGTGTCTCCTTTAGACTTCAATAGTTGCTTTTCTCCTTTTGAAACAATGGGAAAGCAATGGCAAGGAAAAAAATCTGAGGATAGAGGCTCTTAGAAAGGTCGCAAGGGAAAAAAGTTTAGATAGTAGTTGTTTTCTGTGGCATCCATGACACTTTTCTCTAAACAAGCAAAGGGTTCTATACAAGCTACTTTTACCCACTGACACAGCAACTCTACCTACAAATATGACATGACTGTACCTGCTTGTGCATCTTGATTCTAATTTTTAACATGCAAAACAAACAAAAAAAAAACCCCTCAATTTGGCAAAGTCGAGTTCCAACATCGCTGTGATTGCAAGGTTAAAGTACCAATGATCAGGTCCACTCTGGATTCCACACGATGATTTAAACTGGAGCCCTTCCAAACGTTAATCAAAACAGACTCCCAACTCTGACTAGACTTACAGCAAGTATATGTTTAAATTTAAACTTAAAAAATAAAGTATCGGTTCTAATCTGTTTCATACACTGACTTTCTAACTAATGCCATACTCTTGTTCCTCTATGGATCCCTTTGGTACATGAGCTGCCAATTTCTGAAACCTCCAATGCAGACTGTCCCTATCTAAGGGAGGGGCCGTGCACATTTTCAGCAGGAAATGCACATCTGACAAAGCCCAGAAATGCCACAGGAATGTAACCCATGTAAAAGCACATAAATATACATGCACACACATGTACTCTTCAGGAGTTCTCAAAAGTTGAGAGGAATGAGAGAAATTTCACAAAGTAATCTAGTTAAAATTTTATTTTACCCAAGAGGTAAGTCTGAGGAGACTGGTGATTGCCCATTTCTGTTTTGAGTACGACATCACAAAATGGTTTTTTTTTTTTTTTTGCAGTACGCGGGCCTCTCACTGTTGTGGCCTCTCCCGCTGCGGAGCACAGGCTCCGGACGCGCAGGCTCAGCGGCCATGGCTCACGGGCCTAGCAGCTCCGCGGCATGTGGGATCTTCCCGGACCGGGGCACGAACCCGTGTCCCCTGCATCGGCAGGCAGACTCTCAACCACTGCGCCACCAGGGAAGCCCACAAAATGCTTTGAAAAATTAGCTTTGTATAGGCCATAACATACTTCCTACATTGCATCCCATTTTAATAATTTCAAAAAAGCTTATAATTTCTACAGGAAGGAGTCACATGTTTATTTTATGAATATGATGACAAACTGAAATTATAATGAGGCAATCGTAGTTCAGGCATACAAAAATGGAGTCGGGTGGCCATTGAGGATCTGTTCTCAGACATGTCCCTGGGCCACTGGAAACCTGAATTTTCTCTGAACTGTATCCAACCAACCATACCTGGAACAACATCCACCAGCTGCAACTTTATGGTTTCAAGGTCGCCCCCTTGTAACTATGCAACCATTTCAGACCCCAACCAATCCTTGCTTAACAAGCACCCTTCCTTCTTGCCAGCTCCAATTATAATTCTTGACAAACAACTTACATAACTAACTGTGGCCTTGCAACTTTTGCCTTTATAAGCTTCTTCCATTTTGTAGTCTGTATTCATGTGCTTCTTAAATCTGCGTCTCTTGGGCTATAGTCCTATCAAACCCCAAATACGTGCCTCTTTATTGCAGTCAGGTCTCTATTTCTGAAGTTTTGGTTAACAAATCTATATGTCTGTGTGCATTCACACTACATACATATATGCTATGTCCAGAAGAGCTTTAACCACATTGTTGGTTTCAGAGGTTTTTGAATCCTTGGACGACTGTGTGGGTAATTACCTGACCTTATTTGAAATTTCAGTGCATAAAGATTATATTTCACTAGTACATTCCTTTCTCCTAGAACTAAACATTAGGCACTGGGAGTTACATTCTCCATGTCCATAAATAATATGATACTATATTTCCTAGTATGTATTTTAATTGTAAATATCTGATCCAGAGAATTATTATTTTAGAAAGGATGTATATCCAACTCATCTATATTTCTAGTTGGAATCACTTAAACTGCCCCAAATCACTTAAACTGTTCCTTTAAGGCCTCCAGAAAGGAATATTTCCAATTTTCATAAAACTTTCACAGAAGCTCACTGAAGTTATCAGCTTCCAAAACCATTCCCATTTCACCTGATCATGATGTTCACATCTTTTGTACACCCATGAAAATAGGCTTATGACTATTCAACCAAAGCCTCTGGTAGAAAATGCCCCTTCATCTTCAGTAGTAGTAAAGGCATTGAGGAGTCCAGGAGATGAGTAGACACGATGATAGACTTTTACTGACCACCTGTTCCCACTCCAAATGCCAGTCACTCATACATACATTGTCTCATCCTCCAAATCGCTGAGTTTCTATGGTGCTGCTATTGAATACCTAACTCTGGATTAGTAGACTTTTTTTTTTGGCGGGGGTGGGGGCGATGTTTGTATAGGGAGATTGGGAGAAATGTGGGTATGGAAAAATTTTCATTTCCAATTCCCAGTGGCTGAGACTAAAAAAAATCTAGTCTGTTTTTTTCCCCTTGGTCCTGTAGGAGTTGCACTCAGAGAGTCTACTGTTCCATCTACCATTGGATAAGGAATTATTTTCCCATCAAAGAAAAGGTAAAACTGTTTCAAATCAAGGCTTAAACTGCAGATTGATAAAATATTAAAGTTTAAAAATTTTAGAAAAATGCATATAAACTGCAAAACTGACCAACACACAAGCTTTTGCATGAGCACTGAATGGGTCCTAAAAGAAAGAGAAACCAGTTCTAGAAAAAAAAAGTTAATCCCATACAAGAGGCTCTTCATTTCTAGCCCCTCAGCGACAGCTACAAGTTGATCATTAAATGGGCACTGGGGAAACAGAGAGGATGCGTGCTCTTTCTGAAGAAAACCCTGACGTCAGCCAAGAACTAAAATCAGTTCTGGCTTCACACTGGGAAAATGTGCTTTTAATTTGGCTGTGGTTGTTTTCTCCAATGGTCAAGGAGAGTATGCTAGTGATTTGTGCTTTGGCATTTCCATTGCACACTGACAGGCAGCTCTTTTTGAACACATACTTGAGTGATTTAGACAAAGCTCTGTGTATGACTGTAGCTTCAGCAGAAATCCTAATAGTTCCTGGAAAAGCATGTGCTCACCGAGTGAGATATAGTGGCAGCAGACATGAGTAATTAGTTTGGTGCTAACTCTGCATCAGAAATATTAATTTTGTGCTTCAAATGCTACTTTCAACTTTAATTTCAAGGGATATTTATATCAACCTCAATGTTCATAATACCTGTAACCTTTCTATCGGGCATGGAAGACCGAACAGTGAAGAAAACAGGTGTTTTAACCAAGTTATCGCTGTTCATCACCGGCAAAACTGGTAATAATCACAGAAACAGAGATACCTGGATACTTCCTCTCATCATTTAATACATTTTTTTCTTTAAAAGCGTATGCAGGGCTTCCCTGGTGGCACAGTGGTTGAGAGTCCGCCTGCCGATGCAGGGGACACGGGTTTGTGCCCCGGTCCGGGAAGATCCCACGTGCCGCGGAGCGGCTGGGCCCGTGAGCCATGGCCGCTGAGCCTGCGCGTCCGGAGCCTGTGCTCCGCAATGGGAGAGGCCACAACAGTGAGAGGCCGGCGTACCGCGAAAAAAAACAAAACAAAAAAAGCATATACAGTCATTACTCATCTATGTTATACAAAATTCTGTCCTAATTATGCATGTGATTTATTCAAATCTTACTTTAAGCATAAAAGATCAATTTAGATGAAAGGCCATGTGTGTACTATTATACTTTACTTATGATAAAATGTGATTAATTAAACTCCATAACTGTGGAGTTCATCTTACTTTTTTGGGGTTGCAGTCATTTTAAATGTTTATTTTTTTCCAAAAGAGAAAATGTTGAAATAACTTCAAAATCCTTACATGGCCCAGTGCAAACTTAAGCTGCTGTTTAAAATTATCCAAGACCCATCAGATAAGAGGAAACCACTGGAGAACCAGGAATAAACACATTCCTACTTTTTGGGGAAAAAAACCTGTACATTAAAAATTTGAAGTTTCTAACACTAGAAAACAGTACCTTTGAGCAACAATTTTCTAGTTTATTTTTAAAATTCCAACAGAAATTATATCAGCATGAGGATAAAGTTCTAAAATGTTATCGGAGGATGCTGTGCCTATTTGGATTCATTTAAAACGTAAATAAATCTCATTTACTGGCATTTTCTCCTCCTCCCCCACCCCAAAATTTTTTAAAAAGAAGAAACACACAATCTGTACAAATTTCTGGTTTATGTAAAGTATGTGTGGTGTGTGCCCTGTCACCCAACATACGTTCCCCATCAGGACAGGGGCAGGACCGTTAAAACACCAAAACCCACTTACTTAACTACAAGGAAGGGAGCTTCCAACAGGTCGGTTCCCACTGGGGAGGAGCTGTATTCTCAAAGCAGAGACTTCTCCAGCCCCCATCACAGGGGCAACTGCCTGGGAGAGAGACCCCTAGGAGTACACAGAGGTTTTAATAGGCACGCTCTTTCTGGCCACAGGAAAAATACTACCACGAAGGCTGGTGATAACCTTATAATGCAACCAAGAAAGAAAGAGAAAGGGACTCAGATGCCAGGCTCTGAGCTGGGGCTTTCCATACGCCACATTCTCTAATCTCCAATCTAATCCCCACACTGACTCCACGCCGGGGTCACAGCTGTTGGTCCTAAGCAGCCTTCAATATGTTACATAACGTTCCTAAGCTCACGTAGTAAGAAATGGCACAGTGAAGGCCGGAACATAGGCGTTTCTGCTCACTGCACCACACTGCACCACTTACATCTGCGTAACTGTGACTTAGAGTATATGTCTGGATACTTGGGCTTCCCCAGGTCGATCCTCTAGAGAGGGTTTTCCCTCCCACAGTCTGTAACTTTCCATACTTTCAGACCTCTGGTTTGTCTGAGTTCAAAGAATCACCCTTCATGGCTCAGGCACGTACACAAAGGTCCAGAGTAATTGTTTTTTCTTTTCCAAAACAAAACTTACAGAGCTATTTCTGGCTGTCCCTTGGGAGCTTTAAAGTCATACACCACATGAGTCACACCGCATTTCTTCAAGTCTAAGTATCCCCCCACAAATACCAGAAATTTGTTAACATAGCGCACTGAACACATACCACGGTTCCCATTTTTCACATCTAACCAGCAGCAAAATCGACTGAGTATTATGTATTCCACTCTGGTTCCTCCTTGCCGTACCCCACTCCCTGCCTTGGTTAGACTTTTCTCTTCTTTGGCCTTGGGTGTATGCAGGAAGCGCCTTATTGGTGAGACCCCTCCCCCATCAACGGCTTCTCCACACTACAGCCAATGATCCTCTTCTACTCGGGCACCACCCTCTCCAAACAGCCTTTTCTGGTCTCTCAGTCCTCCCCTGGCCTTCTAAAGCCCCCTGTACACATTATCCTATCACTGATGCACAGTATTGTAATTTGATTCCTTGTCTGTCTCTCTGTACACCATGGGCTTCCCGGTGGCTAGCACAAACTTGACATGCCTGTCCTTAACAGGAAGAAAAAAACCTAAAAACATAGGTATGAGAAGAAGGAAGTACCCCACAGTCACTTAGTATCTCTTAATCTTTCTTAGGCTTCAGCTATTTAATAGTTCATTTAACAAATACTTATTGAACTTAGACTTTATGCCAGACGCTCTGCTAGGCACTACAAGTAGAGAGATGATTAAGACACAGTGCCCTACAATATGTAAAGGAGTCAGACATGCAAACGTAATTGTAAGATGGTAAGGTAAGCACAAGGTTCTCTGAGAACACAGACTGAGAAGACAAATCATGCCTAAAGATTTGGAGAAGACTGCACAGAAACCTAGATGCCTGGGCTAACGACTGTCACACTGGTAGTTCACCAGCAGGAGACACAGGGAAGGGCATACCGTGAGACCAAAATCACCAGTCAAATCAATCAAGCCAATAACAGAGCCTTGGTGAACCAGCTCTGAAGGAGGAATGACCTGAAACATCAACTTCAATCCTACTGTTATTTTCATACATCCGGACCACCATTAAGACTCCTTTTAAATAAGCTAAACATTCAAAGATAGACACCTTCTATCAAACCATGATTATAGTAGTATTTCCCCAAACTTAGTGAAAATTATAAAATATTTTTCTATATGAATACTAGAAAGGCAATGCTGTGAGGATTGACTAAGCAAAACGTGTGGATATCAAACACCACCTTCTCTACAAATGAGAAGCGGAAGCATCTTCTGTATAAAAAAACACCCCAAAATGTTAAAAAATAATGTAGAATATATATATGCACTCATGCTTATTTCTATTGGCTCAAGTGTCCAGAGCTGCTTTGTGTCTAGAGCTTGCTTTCTTCAATCAGCAAACTCTGAGCAAACAGAATAGACAACCTGAAACACTAAACCCTTAACTGGCCTTGCCAGAGGACTTAGCAGAAGCTCGATGGAGATGGCCTCTTATTACCCCCTGGTCAAGGCCTCTTTGCTGGCAAAATGTGTAACTGAATAAACAGAGAGACAAGGTCTGCAATGCCTCAGCACTCAGAAAATTATGACAGCGGGAAGAATGAAGATCTGAGGTCTCAATACTTTAAACAGGAATAATCTTTGAGGAAATCTGGCAACCTCAGTCCACTGCATTTATGGGAATGCTTTCTAGATACTCTGATTAATATGAGTACTCTGAAGCAGGACCACAAAGACCCAACTAGAATACGCTGTAAACCAGAGCCTCAGTCTCCAAATAAGTTAATAAGCGTCTACTGGCCTGAGAAAACAACGTATATGAAAAAGATACCAGAACCAGCTTTTGTTGAACAAAGGATTCATGGCTCTTGCAAGTGTTTATTGTCTAAACCGTACTTCCAATTACATGACAACAAACACAGTTTATGAGAAGAGACACTTATAATAACTGCCACATGACCTGCCCATCTTACCAAAGGCAAGAAAAAGCTGGGCTCTCTGCTAGTGCATGAACACTTTTTATCCAAGTCTTTGATTTGTATGTGTTCAATCCATTTTCTCATGCATAATCCAGGCATCTAAGGAGTTTTATAAGTACCAAGCATAGATACACAATTTAAAGTCGCCCTACTGGGCCAGTTAAACGTTCTTGCATTACAAAGTATTCATTTCTTGAGTTCTTAAATTTGTGGGAAATTTATAAAACATACGAAAAGATAGTTTTTCAAACAAAGAAACATCATTCTGATCTTCTTCTGTTTTCTCCCCAGGAACAGAATTCATTTCAACCCATTTCCTTTAAACCCACTGTTTTCCTAATTTGTGCAAAGCACTGAGCAGAAGTTGGGAGGGGGTGTAAATTATGGTGATTCCCTGTAGTGCGCTGCACTCTGGGTGAGTCCAACCCTCTGAAGGGATAACAAAGGCAGGAAGTGCACAGCAAGCACCAGGCCTGCCGAAATGGTTCCAAGACGGCTCACACTGGGCCCCAGGGGAGCCTCTCCACTTTTCCCAGGCCAGGTTCTCTCCATGTAAGAAAGGCCCCCCATGCTGCCAGTGTGCCTGTGCAAACTCTACTGGCCTGACCAGAGTCTCCTGGAGAAGCAACAGGTCTTTATAACTCCAGGGTTCTCAAACAGACATGTCTAACTCCCCATCACTCCTTTCTTCCAACCTTCAAATCCAACTCCCCCTGCACCACACCCCAGTTCCAACCAGTACTTCCCACTGGGGGGGCGGCTGTGCTACTCCACGGGATGCAGTTACACATCCCTCCCACTTGACCATCCACCTCCTGACCTCGCATATTAATATGAAGTGAAGAAATATTTGGTGTCCGAGACCTAGCTCACCTTCTTAGGCACCTGCACTGACCTTCCTTGGAGACAAGCCTAGTCTAGTTGGCTTTCCTTAAGAACTTATTTCTTTTTCAAGTATGCTTCTGTGATTGCAATTATATGGAATCAGAATTTTAGTTTCTATTACATTTTATAGACACTGACTGGCACTAAGTTATACCTACTTGCTTTTCCACCATCCTTATAATTTTGTTTCTTTTTGTTATAATCTTGTTTTTCCTTCCTGTATCTACTTATTTCTAAATAAGCAGTGTTTGTTTCTTTTTGTTATAATCTTGTTTTTCCTTCCTGTGTCTACTTATTTCTAAATTACCATTAGACTCATTTTAATATTTTATTTGTATCAAAAATATGAATAAGTTACAAATATATGCCCTCAAAAAATAATAAGCAATTGGGGGAAAACTATATCTACACACGCATCCAAACAGACAATATAATTCAGTGCAAAGTTGTAAATCAAGAACAAGAAAGAAGACGGGATTAATTCTCAAACTACTGGTGTTCATATTCATTTGCTTGCTGCATGCCAATAAGCATATCTCAAATATTCGCTCACTGCCAACCTAAGAAAGCCCTAAGTTAAAAGCATTGTATCCGTGACTTGAGATCTTCCAGGTATCCTGCACATTCGAGAACTTACCGTCTTAAGAGAGTTCATGAACAGCCAGAAACACCAACCATAGACTTTAGAAGAAAATACTTTCTATTTTGTGAACTTAGAGCCCACTGTTTGAACATTCAAATCTTAAAAGCTAATAAATAAGGAGCTATTATTTTCTTTTTAAAATATCTCTTTTCAAATTGCCCTGGAATATTTTGTATGCCATTTACAAAATAATTATATGCTGATAACAAAATGTTAGGAAAATTTTCATGTTGAGTGGCTTATTTTATCTATATTTTTCTGAATTTTACATTAAGAAACAAAAGTATATTCATCACTTAGAATATAACACTGTATTTTTTTAAACAGCTTCCCTTGTCCTATTAAAATAGTTTTTAAATTATAAAAAATTTATTATACCCAACTTTTTAGGAACATTATTACATAAAGACAGGTATGTGTGTGTGTATACACACACCTGAACTTGAACCCTTTGATGAAAACATAAACACATACGCATAAGTCTTATACATAAAAACGTTAAAATATGAAAAAAGTTCCAAAAATAACTAAAATGCCATTTGCCAAACTATTTCCAAGCAGTCTCTGAGCAAAGAAAAGTGGAATTCCAGCCAACCTCTTCCAACCAGTCTCAGTCTTCAAATAATACTAGAGATCGACAAAAATTTTCAACTAACAGATTTAGCCTGTCTGGTTTTGCGGGACTAGTGTGTTGAGAACAAAAGGCGGTAACTGCACAGTTCACATGCTCTGGAGACGGACACTGCCCTCGCACCCTCACTGGCCAACAGTCTCTAAACAAACGAGGTGGCACCAAGCCTTCGCTTATCAAAACGTCTGATAAACTACTTTTCAAGCTCTTCATTGATGTGAAAGAGAATCCGTATTCATCATTCACTGCTTGTTACGTAAACTGTCTCGAAAGAGTGTTGACAGAGCCTTAAACCGTGAATCTAGGTCCAAAACAAGTACTTAAAGACTTCAGCAAAAAGTAGTTCTTATTATTAATATCCTTGGGTCGAATAGGCAAATTATTTCCTCAGAATAACATTCAATTTGATCTTTATTTTGGCACAAACAATTATTCTGCCCCACGGCTGGCTGTGAAATAAACAGCTTTCTCTGAGTTATTGGTAAAGGGCTAGCAAAATTCGACCACGTCATCTCCCCATCTGCCTCTCTGTGGCAACAAACTGATCTACGTGCAGCAAATAACTACAGCAAAGCTGTCTGTTCAACAGAACAGAACATGCCTCTAAGAAACAATGGAGCAATTACTGAAAACGAGCACTAAAAACTGTCACCAGTATCCACAATAATAAAGCTTTAAACCCAAAAAGATGTAAAGAAAACCTACAAGTCATTCTGGTTTGGTCCCTGTGGGGCTATGAAAAACTATTGTCTATTAAACACTGATTCACCAACAAGTGGAGGGAAAAAAATATAAAAAAAAATAAATTCCAACAATTATGATGTTAATAATAATTTCATCTGCAGGAACATTCAGGAAGTTGATTAGATGATCCTAATGGGTGATTTAAAGTGAAAGGAAAAACACCCTTAGCATAATTTAGTAAGTTCTTCAGACTGAAGCATCTTCAAGAGTTTCATGAAAGACCTTCTTTAATAGCTCTTTCCAGGTCCAATTAACTTGTTAAATGCCAATTCTCATTACCTCATCAGAAATCTAAAGCCAGCCCTTTCTGATTAAATCATTAAATAACCATTAACAGCACAATGTCTAGTACGTATTTATGGACAGTCCAACACAGATAAGCAGCTTGTAATTTTTCATGCCAACAGAATAGAAAAGCTGGAGTTTTTCTCCAGTTAATAAAAAAAAATCATAAATTTGTCTTCAATTTTGGGATGCACTAGGTTACATTTACCTAACATGTCATCCTTCCTAACTGTTTAGATTAGCATAACCTTTTTGTAGACCCTCAATACACAGTGCAGAAATGTTGATTAGCAGAGAGTTCATTTACATGAAAACCCAGGTTGGTACTGAAGAAATCAGAAGGCACTTGTCAAGTGTGAGCTGCCATACCTGCCAGTGTGATGAGTAAAGTCACCCCACTTATGAGTCACTCAAATGTCTGCAGACCTCCGCTGGGCAAGCACTACACTGACAAGCACTGCCAGCGTCAATCCTATATTAACACTCACTGTCTCCACAAATCTGCCTGCAACCTTCACTTCCCCACCTCCCAGGCTGCGTGCTGCCCCTGAGGACTGGAAAAGCCTGGCTCAAGGAACCAACAAGCATACCCAGGAGTCTGGTTCAAAGTTCAAGGTTGTGGGTCTTCCCTGGTGGTCCAGTGGGTAAGACTCTGTGCTCCCAATGCAGGGGGCCAGGGTTCGATCTCTGATCGGGGAACTAGATCCCGCATGCATGCTGCAACTAAGAGTTCACATGCTGCAACGAAGAGCCCAAAGGCCGCAACTAAGACTCAGCACAGCCAAACAAACAAACAAACAAAAATACTAGTAAAAAAAACAAAGTTCAAGGTTGTGCCCACCCTCCCAAGACAGAGGACACCTACCCACTGGACTGTGAACAGGTCAGCTCTGCTGCATCCTCTTTCCTTGGACTTTGATTTCTTGTGTTTGTGAGCAACCTCAGACACTGACCCTCTGAGAGGCTGACTCTGAATCTGCAGAGGAGGATCCACAGGTACTCAAACCTCCTTTGCTTACAATGTTATACACAGAACACTTCTGGTCTCTGTGTACCTTTTTTATCCCCATGAAGCCTTACAGATATTATCATTGAGAAAACAAAATAAAACAAGATCAATAAAAAGTACTATTTAACTTACACTGTAGGTCACTATGCTGAATGAAGCAAAGGAATTATTAAGTTTCAGTCTCTTCCAAAAACCAGATAAATTGATAAAACTTATTTCAATGAATATGTTACTAGTAACATTTTGATTTTTTTAGTTGAAATAGAGTTGATTTACAATGTCAGTTTCTACTGTACAACAAAGTGATTCAGATATATATATATTCTTTTTTAATATTCTTTTCCATTATGATATGTCACAGAATACTAAATGTAGTTCCCTGTGCTATACAGTAGAACCTTGTTGTTATCCATTCCATATACATTTTGACATTTTTTATGGATTAAGAAGCTTGTAACGTGACGTCCTGTCAACTACTTCTTGAGATGCTAGGGTTGGTTCTGCTTAGATTATACTTCTATTCAGAGGCAGCCAAAGATAAGACTGACTGTGAAAAAAAAAAATAATTGCAGGGACTTCCCTGGTGGCACAGTGGATAAGACTCCGTGCTCCCAATGCAGGGGGCCTGGGTTCAATCCCTGGTCAGGGAACTAGATCCCACATGCATGCCACACTAAGAGTTTGCATGCCACAACTAAGGAGCCCATATGCCGCAACTAAGGAGCTGGTGAGCTGCAACTAAGGAGCCCGCCAGCCACAACTAAGGAGCCCATGTGCTGCAACTAAGGAGCTGGTGAGCCGCAACTAAAGGAGGCTGCCGGCTGCAACCAAGGAGCCCGCCGGCCACAACTAAGGAGGCTACATGCTGCAACTAAGGAGCCGGAAAGCTAAAACTAAAAAGCCCACAAGCCGCAACTAAAGAGCCCATAAGTCACAGCTAAGGAGCCCTCCTGCTGCGACTAAGACCTGGTGCAATCAAATAAATAAATATTTTAAAAATTGCAATGCCAGTATATCTTTATATCTTCCAATTAAGGGCTAACATCAACAAACAGGAACAAATATAACAGTATCACATTCATAACAATGGTTTAGTGAAGACAGGGTATTATCCTTTAAAAATTGTTAAAAGTATTACTGGACTCTGCCTATTTATCCCTACCTCTTCCAACACAAGACCCGAAACAAAGTGGGCTCCTTAAATCTCTGCCAATACCCATCCACACGTTCTACAAACTAGCAGGGAATTTCCCTGATTAAATGCTACTTGCAGTATTTTTAACTTACTCTAAATCATCATAGTACTTAAATACTTAGTTTATATCTTTTCATATTTTAAAAATATGGCTTATATAATTTTCATAACGATATTTTATGTGTAAATATGTTAATATATTGTTCCTCTTCTCAAATTATTTCACGCTTACTTTTAAATAAATAAATAAATAAATTTATTTGTTTGTTTGTTTGTTTTTGGCTGCATTGGGTCTTCGCTGCTGTGCGCGGCCTTCCTCTAGTTGCGGGAGCGGGGGCTACTCTTCGCTGTGGTGCGCGGGCTTCTCATTGCGGTGGCTTCTCTTGTTGTGCAGCACGGACTCTAGGCACGCAGCCTTTAGTAGCTGTGGCACGCGAACTCAGTAGTTGTGGCTCGCGAGCTGTAGAGCTCAGGCTCAGTAGTTGTGGTGCACGGGCTTAGTTGTTCCGCAGCATGTGGGACCAGGGATCAAACCCACGTCCCTTGCATTGGCAGGTGGATTCTTGACCACTGCGCCACTAGGGAAGTCCTCATGCTTCCATTTTAAAAAATTTCTCTAACTGTACAGTCCAAGGAAATTTCTCTAACTGTACAGTCCCCCTTTTTCTCCTTTAGTAGCTTTGCACTCGTCCTAGTAGATAAGCAAAAGATCAACACCAACAGTTGCACTTAAATTGGCTTCTTTTGTCTTCTGAGGTCAATTTCCTATAAATTTTAATTAAAGGATAGAGCAGTATGATGTTGTTTGACATTCCCTTAGCTCCGCCTGTGAAAACTCCTCCATTATCAGTTTAAACTACCTATTCCTACATGTTGGTGACTCCCCCCTTCTCCACCAAACCCTCGCTGGCTTCAATTTCTCCACAGTCCTCTCTCTGCACATGAATATCTAGCTTCTTGCAGACAGCTCCAGGTGTCCCATACAGTGTCTAAAGCTGAACTCATCGTCTTTCTCCTCAATATGATTGCCCCAGGCTCTTAGTGGTGGTCCCACCACTTACGTAGCTCAAGATCGAACTTGTGTCATCTCATACTCCTTCCCTCTCTCTCACTCTCTGACCTCAATCAACCTCTATCTCCTGTCAATTCTCCTTCTCTTTCTCATATTAACTCCTTATTCTATCCCCGATACTGCCTATCTAGTTCAGATCCTGATCATTCCTCACTTGAGATACTGTAGTGTCTTACAGCTGGTCTCCCTTATTCTGCCCTTGAAGGGGAGAACTTATACCCCGCTCTCCACAGTGGCCAGCATACTCTATCTAAGCCTTAATTTGTTCAGTTAACTCCTCCACTTAAACGTTTCAAAGGTTCTTCCTCACCCGAGCACAAATTCCCACATGTCATATTGGGTCTGCAGGAATCTGGGTCCTGCCTACCTCTCTCTCTAACCTCTACATTCCCGTCTCCTCTTTCTTTTTTTTTCCGGTACGCGGGCCTCTCACTGTTGGGGCCTCTCCCGTTGTGGAGCACAGCCTCCAGACACGCAGGCTCAGTGGCCATGGCTCACGGGCCCAGCCGCTCCGCGGCATGTGGGATCTTCCTGGACCGGGGCACGAACCCGTGTCCCCTGCATCGGCAGGTGGACTCTCAACCACTGTGCCACCAGGGAAGCCCTACACTCCCGTCTTCTTGAAAAGTCCCTCTTACTTCTTTTCACCTAACTTGAACTCATCTCTTAAGACTATTTTCAAAACTCATCTCTTCCAATGCCTTTCATAGTCCTCAGTCTTATTAGCAAGATTAGCCATCTCTCCTGTGAGCCTACTTGCCCAGACCATATTGCTGTCCCCATATTTATCCTGTGAGCTCCCTAAAGGCAGGGCTTACATCTTACATTTATATGCCCAGCTCATAATCCAATGCTTCTCACAAGGTAGCCTTCAATAAACACTGAAGAATGAATGAACATGTGGAACTCAAAAGTGAGAGCTAAAGATCTATATCAGAGGGCTTTCCCTGGTGGCGCAGTGGTTGAGAGTCCGCCTGCCGATGCAGGGGACACGGGTTTGTGCCTCGGTCCGGGAAGATCCCACGTGCCCCGGAGCGGCTGGGCCCGTGAGCCATGGCCACTGAGCCTGCGCGTCCGGAGCCTGTGCTCCGCAACGGGAGAGGCCACAACAGTGAGAGGCCTGCGTACCGCAAAAAAAACAAAAAATGATCTATATCAGAAAATGAAAGTCAAAGATCCTAGCTGCTATATAATAAAGAAATCCCTACTACGTTCTCTAGGGCAAATCTGTATTTTGTTCATTGTCTCCTATTTCAATTTTTACACTGCTTCTCCCATTCCTGAAGTAACCGCAATTATTTTGAGAATACCAAGAACATTGAAAGTGACACTTCTATCCTCTCTCCTCTTTGCTGCAAAAATCATTTGTATTTTCATCCACGGAAAAACGTGTCCCTCTGTGAATCAGTTTATCCATGTGAAGGAGCTCCTGACCCTCACCTAGCCTCTCTCCCCCTGCATTCCACACCTTTACTTTCACCTCAGATACGGTCCTTAGGTTGTTTCCCTCCTCTAAATTCCCAGAGTCAGGTCTTTAACACCTCTCACTAAAACTATTTTATTTATTTATTTATTTGGTTGTGCCAGGTCTTAGTTGCAGCAGGAGGGCTCCTTAGTTGGGGCAGGGAGGCTCCTTAGTTGTGGCACGTGGGCTCCTTAGTTGCGGCTTGCTGGCTCCTTAGTTGCAGTACGTGGGTTCTTAGTTGCGGCATGCATGTGGGATCTAGTTCCCTGCACAGCGATCGAACCTGGGCGCCCTTCATTGGGAGCGCGGAGTCTTATCCACTGCGCCAGCAGGGAAGTCCCTCTCTCGGACTATTTTAACAACCTCCTAACTAGTCTCCCCTCCCCTAGCCTCTCCTTTGAATAACCTACTCTTTATACTATCTGATCCCTACACACAAATCTGGTCAGGCTTTAAAATTGTCTCATGTGATCAAGAAAAAAATGTAAACTTCTTAGCCTGAAATTCCAGGCCCTATACCATCTTGCCCCATCCTACCTTTCTAACCTCACCTGCCTTGGTGCATTCTAGAATCACGCCCATCTGCCAATCACTGATCACTTCTTATCAAGCTATGGTCTGCCATATCTCTCCAAGTTTGCTCAAATGCTGTTCCTTTGACTATCCGTTTGTCAGTCTGAAAAATCCCTACTCATCCTTCAGGAAGACCCAGTTCAAATAAGCTTCTCCTCTATTAGAACTTCCAGCCTGCCCAATTACAAATTGTGACTGTTTTCAGGGTTTCCATAGCATTTAGTTTATACACCTGTCTGGCACACAAAATACTGACTCTATACTATAAAATGGAAACTCTTTGAAAAAAAAAGTCTGTGACTTACACATCTTTGAATACTCACTACCTAAGATAAATCCTAAAGCAAAACGAGTGCTCCAAAATAATAATAATAATTAAGCTGTCTTCATTACACAGCAAATTCTCAAAGGCAGGAACAATGTCTGTTCATCCCTGCATTTTTAGCAGCACCTAACACAGCTGCAAGATCAAGACAAACTTGCGGAATAAAAGAATGACCTGCTTTTGGGTCAAACACACAGAATAGGTAAATGAGCTAATGTGAAATATTTGGAAAACATAAATATTTCCAAAATGATTTAAACACTTTTATTATGAAATATTTCTGGCATACAAAGCCTAGAGTGTGCCATTGACTACGAACACAGTTATGGGTCTACTGTGAGATACGAACTGAAATAAAGAATAATTGTTTAGAAACTTTTATAGCAACTTCACAAGGTTGACACATCCATATACAACTTCCATGGGCTTGTCTTAAGGTACTGGCTGGGTCTCGTTGAACTTACGTGGTAAGTGGCACATACAGCAAGAGCTGAAGGCTAGTAACGGCTCAACAGGTCTGCATATCGGTCCGCGATGTATTGGAAGTGAAAGGAAAAAATGGTCTTTCACTAGAGACAGTTTGAAAAACACCAGCAAAGACAATAATGTAACAATGTCCCATGTACCACAACCAATTTATATTCACCTTCCATATTCGCTTGAAACCTTTTTCCTCGTGACATAAAATAATACAGACACAGTTGAAGCCTTCTCTATGTCCTTCCCCAGTCCTTGTGTCCTCCTTTCCTCTCCAGAGACAGCCTCCAATATGACTTTTTAAATAGGCTACTAAATCCTGTTTAGTCATGTGAAATTTTCCTGCTGAGGTTTACTGCAATGTTTCACTAAAAAAAATACCAATATTTACCAGTGATCGATGTTATTTTGAACACTTCTGCCTATTTAATATCACTGTATGTGAAAACCTGTGTTGTGTCTCCTTATCTCTGATCCTCCAGCCACTGACAGATCTGAACTCCAAGTAAAGGGACATCTGCCACCTCAACCTTTAGAGAGAGAAAGACCTTCTTAAAACGCCCACAACTTGAAAAGAAAGATTAAAGAGCACCGGGTAAGAGTATAGAAAGAAAGAAATCAGTGGGAACACTGATTTCCACTAATAAAACAGGCTTTCTGAGAACACTGGGCTGGTGAGACTTAACTATAAAAGATGCATCTTTCAATGTTAGAGGTCAGCTTGGAGAAGACACAAGAGAGAGAAAAGATGCCTGACATGACAGGTGGAAAACACACGCTTTCCACGGTTAATCAAATGGGCACTGCCAAGCCAATACACCTCCTGAAACTCAAACCTTTGATTTTTGCACGACTGCCAACTCATTTACAAAGCATCCACAGTTAATCAAACTTGTTTGGCTGCCTCCTTATCGAAACTTCACAAAACTTTAATTTCAGCCTCATGAGCCCTGCAGCTGTAAATTAATTGGATAAAATTTACAAACATTATGCAGTGAAATAAAGCACTTTCAAAGTCTTTTCCCTGTTCAGGTGACTTAGCTGCCTAGCGCGCCAGTTTTGCTTGATGTAAGTTCAGAGCCCCTGGAAACCTTCCCATTCCTGCTCTCTAGGCCTTGTGCCTATTCACGGAACCATGTTAATGCGTATCCGGAAAAGTAATAAACCTCAGATGGGTTTAAACACTCAGAAATATTCCGGATACTTCTTGCCACTCATTATATCTAGGCATCCTTTGCAATGGGAGAATCCTTCTCAAAAGATCACAGCAGCAGCAGATAAAATCCCTGAGGTGGGCTTCCCTGGTGGTGCAGTGGTTGAGAGTCCGCCTGCCGATGCAGGGGACGCAGGTTCGTGCCCCGGTACGGGAGGATCCCACGTGCCGCGAAGCGACTGGGCCCGTGAGCCGTGGCCGCTGAGCCTGCGCGCGTCTGGAGCCTGTGCTCTGCAATGGGAGAGGCCACAACAGTGAAAGACCCACGTACCGCAAACAAACAAACTGATTAAAAAAAAAATCCTTGAGGTTATTAGCATGCAACAAAATATCTCATTTAAGATTTCTGTGGTCTAAAGCCCAGGCCAGGAATTAAATTTACTGAAGGTGAAATCGCTTATGCTTTGGTTTAATACAGATATTCTCAAAACTGTTTTCTGAACTCATCCATCTCACAATGAGAGTGCAAAAATTATCACGAGTTTTCAAACAGCAAAGGGAGTAAAACCACTCCCATGTCTGCCAACAAGCGAGCAGCTCACCAGTGCTTACATGACCCTACATCACACTGACAGAGAAGACAAAAGACTTGATTTCTTAAAATGCACAGTCCTAATATACCAGGTACCATAATTAATTTATGATTTACGTGGTTACCAAGAAAAAGTCGAAATGTCCCCCTCTGGTTGATTTTCACAGCACAACTGCCACCTCTTCCAAGGGAGGTCAAGTCTTTCAGCTTCTCAGAAGCTTCTGAGATAAGCTTCTCCCTCATGGACGGAAGACTTGGGTTTGAAACAACCTCTGATAACTACTGCTAAGGGAGTTTTGTAGATTTCGTAAGCTCTCTGAAACATTGTTCTGAACAGTAAGGTGAGGATAACAATAGTGCTCAAGCAGGGTTGGTGTGAATGTGAAATAAGAGAAAGTAATGCAAGAGCTGGGCACAGAACAGGCTCTCAATGAGAAAACTTTTGAAATGTAAATGTATCTATTTTTCCCTTCTTTAGACAACAAACCAAAAATAGAGCCAATTTATCCAACTGGTGATTGTACTTTAAAAATATGGCCCTTGCCAAGGGGTAGGGGGGTGAGGGGGATGGATTGGGAGTTTGGGATTAGCAGATACAAACTATTATATATAAGATGGATAAACAACAAGGTCGTACTGTATAACACAGGGAACTATATTCAATATCCTGTGATAAACCATAATGGAAAAGAATCTGAAGAAGAATGCCTAGATATATAACTGAATCACTCTGCTGTACAGTAGAGATTAACACATTGAAAATCAACTATAATTAAATAAAATAACTTAAATAAATATATAGCCTTATACCAGAATCAAGCAAGTACGCAAATTCTTAAAATTTAGTCACAGAAAAGATCAAAATATCAGGTGTTTGATCGCCGTAAAAGTGATAGCCCTGCCTCTGCCCTGCCAAGCAAGAACTGGATAGAGTAATTCCTTGCAATAAATGCTCATGACTCCCCTCAGAATTCTCAGTGGGAAAATTAGCTAACTCAAACAAAGTTCGTTAAATAAATAAAATTCCAACACTTGTCTCTTTAGACAAAAAACAGATGGAAACAATACAAAAGACGGCTAATGCTTTGGCAAACTAATCATTCTTCCAAATGCCATTTACAAAAGCCCACCAGACCTCCGGCTGTGGCCATGCCATGGGAACCCCCTACAGCGATTATAAGTGTATTTAACTCAAGACCATAAACATAAGACTGTTTTTTAAAAAAACTCCCAAATAAACAAATTTAGAAAAGAATTAGTTTATATCACAGAGTCATAGGTTCAAGTAGCCAACGTTAATGATGAAAAAAAATATATATGTATATATTCACACATGTATATTTCAGGTAGAAGGAAATCCACCCCCCCACCCGGCCTTTCTTGAGCTCTTGTGGCTAGACTAATAATAAAATTGACACAAAAATACAGATTAACAGAAGAGAAACAAATTTTAATTCATGTGCATGAGGTCTCATGGAAATAGGACCTATGATGTCACCAAAGCAGGCAGTTTTTATACTTTTCAGACAAACAAACATAAATTTATGAGGAATCAACAGGACAAAGAAACCTAGGCTTTGGGTGCTTACTTAGTGAAGAATCTAAACAGAGTTTGGGCTTGGGGTAGTAAATTAAAGAAGTAATAGGTTTGTTTATACAGGACTCTTGGCCCCAAAGTCCCTATATCTGGCAATAAGGGGTATCCTTCTACCTTCAGATGTCCAGAGTGTACCTTTCACATGACAGATTTATTTCCTGCTTTCAGGGGGACAGAGAGGAGGGTCAGAGTGTCCCTCTTGCATTGGCTGCTTCTTAAGTAACTCTAATTCAAAATAATCAATATGCCATTGAGGCATATTTTGGGGCTGCCTGTCCTGGGCCCCTATATATATATGTATGTATATATATATATATATCTCCACTTTATCATGTAATCTCTAAACAATAAGAACTTTAGTGAGTTGTCAACAAGGAAACAGTCAGATCTAAGAAGCCTGGGCAGTTTCTGGAAAATGCAAGTCCAGAGAAACTGGCTCATACACTGAAAATTATAACTGACTTTTAGAACTAGCTAGCCTTGTTTCTGACAAGAAACAAAAATCTTGGGCAAAGGAAGAATTCAAGAGAGGAATTCCTTATGCAGGCGGCAGATGCGTCCATCAAAACATCCAAGTACTTACCAAGCACCTACTACACACCAAACACCGTACCAGGTGCTGCAGTAACAACAGCAACAACAAAGTGAAACTGGTCCCTGACCTCAAGCAGTTTATGGTCCAGGGGAACAACTGACGATGACAATACAAACAGCACAAGAGCTATGCCAAGGAGGGTCACAGGTTAGCTATGAATGCAGGAATCCCAGAAAACAACCTTAATAACAACCTCAACAATCACAGAGATTATGCCCTCCCATAATTAATGTCATCAACATTAACCTAGTCTCTAAAGTTCACCTCTTCTAAGTTCCTTGCTTTACTGAATTCCAGATCTCCCTCTAAAATATCATCCAAACTGGTTCTGACATCGCAGCCACCGCCTGCTTCTTAACATATACCCTACACCTTCTGTTATAAATGCTTCTCCACCTGCGCCCTGACTTCCAGCAGACACACCCTTCGTTATTTACTAGTCATCTACTAAAATATTTTCCACCAACAAGAATCTGATTTCACTCCCTTTCTTAAAAGCCTCCAACAGTTCCTGATGGGTAGAGGCTGAAGTTCAAACTAACTAGTACAGCGCAGCCCAACCAGCAAAGCAAATACTGGCTTTATTTCCCCCAAGCAAGCTTCCACAGAAGCAATCAGACTGAACTCAGTGTTGACAGACCACCCCACACTCTATCAAGCAGCCAGTGCTTTGTACATGCTGTTCCCTCTCCTTAGAAGGCCCCTTCCCCTCGGCCTTGCCCAGCTAGTTCTTTCTCCTTCTTCTAATGTGCTGTCTTCTGTGTAGTCTCTTCTGTGTAGTCTTCCTTGGCTCCGGGCAGATTTAACATCTGGCCCTGTGCAGCTGTAATACTCTGCATATGCCACAAAACCGTATTCAGTATACTGGCGTAATTTTATTTGTCTTTTCTCTTCCTAGAAAAAGGCCATTTCTTAGTCATCTCCCAGAACCTAGCACGACATGCGACACAAAGAATATATTTGATAAAAATCTGCTGAATAAACTAGAAGAATTACTAATCCATCCTAAATACAAGTCTAATAAAGGAAATTACTGCCTATTAGGATGGTACCGTACCACGTTAGAAAGATAAAATTATCCTGGGCCTGATAAAGAAATACTATTATAGTCCTGGAAAGAGCCGGAATCGGAGGCTGTTTATAAAGGGATTCTTTACGATTCACTGCATCAGCCTCTAGGGCTGGCTCCACAGCGGTCACTTCGCAGTTCGCAATGCATTTGAGGTTTGAAGTTAGCTCAAGGGAAAACAGGACTGGTTTCTGACAAACTTATTTTTAAGCTTAAGGTCAGCTTTTATTCTAAAAACATAAATATAATGTGTTCTAAGAAGCAGAAGAATTTGTTTCAATCTCTCTCTTCAGCTGAAATCTCTGTATGGTCAAGAAAACATTAATTGTGTGCTCGCCTCCAGGAAAGTCGTTAACCCACACTAAAAAAAATTCAGGTTTCATTGATAGCCTCACACATCCAGCTCTCAACAAACCATGAATAGAGCTCTCTTACCAAGTTCTCCCTTACAACCGAACCACTGATTATAGATGCCCAGGTCTCCAAGTTTGTTTTCTTCGCTAAAATAAATGTCTCCTGAGGCTACAGATGCATACCAGGCTGCTGATCAGGTGGAAAGAGGCCGAGCCTCACGGTGAGGATGTCATTTTGCCACCTGGGAGCACGGAAGAGGAAGCAGAGCCTCGGGCGAGGGCACAGGAGTAAGTGCTTTCTTGCAAGGTCCCAGGACTCCCCATTAAATGCCACAGGAAGGCAGGACTCTTAGGATAAGAGTAGGAGCAGGACACAAAACAAGGGGTGGTGATGCCTTCATATAGTCAGAGCTCCAACTGCAGCCACAACAGGACACACATCCAAGCTGTTTCTCACTCGGCAATGCACACCTACTCCAGGGTAGACAGACTCCCAGAGGTGGCAGACCTCAGCAGCAAGTAAACAGAAACTGCGAATCACACCCCACTGAGGAAGGGTCATGGGTCTAGAAATCAGAAGTCAGGTTCTGTCTTGGCTTAGTCTCTAGACGTGTGGCCTTGGACAAGTCAGTTAACGTTTGGGGGGCTCAATCTCTTCTCTGTAAAATAAGAGTCCAGTCAGAGAATCTTAGGTCCCTTCCAGTTCTGAACTACTACAATTCCAGGTAAGGATTCTACACTATGAAAATTAAGATGCTATAATATTAGACATTTTTCCAATACAAATTTAAGAAAGAACCTTTCATTAGGATGTTTCCTCTTTCGTTGTCCAAGAGATACATCACCATATCCTCTCACAAAGAGAAACAAATATAAAATACAACAGAAATGACATTAAGCCTCGCCAAAGACCCTCACCCAGCATAGCATTTGAGCACAGCATCATATTCGAGCATGGTATTCATATGATAGAGACATGCCTGGAGCTTTCATACCCCCCTATTAGCTCATTAAGAAGTTTTAACGCCCAAAGAAGAGAATCTAGGTGTTTTCACCACTGACGCTCTCTCTAAGTGATCCCAGCCATAATAACCAGTGTTCTACCAGTGTTATACCCATCTTAAGGTTTCCTAAGTTGAATGCCCTCCCTCTTATTTTGACTCAAGAGCAAATGATCTTGAAGGCAATCCACGTGGGCCAGTGCAGCTGGAAAAAGCCACATTGGGCAAGCAGAGGTTCCTTCCACACCACACAAACAAGGAATGCCTACGGTGACAGAATTCAGTGCAGCCTGAAGAATCTTTTGCTTTTCCTTAACACTCTTCTGGATAGCTTTGCTCAAGAACAAGTTTACTTGAGCTCCATATCTATCATTCCTCTATATAAGCTCCTCTACATCAGGAGGACTGGTTTCCTTCATGTGGGTAATGTCTCTATACAGCTCATGTGTGATCCTTCTTTCTGGGCTCCACTTTTTTTTTAGCGTTACGCGGGCCTCTCACTGCTGTGGCCTCTCCCGTCGCGGAGCACAGGCTCCGGACGCGCAGGCTCAGCGGCCATGGCTCACGGGCCCAGCCGCTCCGCAGCACGTGGGATCTTCCCAGACCGGGGCACGAACCCGTGTCCTCTGCATCAGCAGGCGGACTCTCAACCACTGAGCCACCAGGGAAGCCCTCAGGGCTCCTCTTGACAAGGAGGAGTGCCCAACAGTCACCAAAACAGTGGACTTCCTCTTTGCATCCCCACAGCATTCTGCTCGTTTATGTAATATCACAATCACAGCCATCCATCTGGAGGGGATCAATGACAGTACTTTTTCCCACATTATTTTACTATGTAGGGTGAACAATATAGTTAGCAACAGGTCTGCTCAGTTTATGGCTAATACAAGATAGGCCATCAAGAGCTGCTTATTAACCAGCTCTTAATTTATACATACTGCACAGAAGTTAGTTTTGGAGGAATATTTCTTGTACTATACTATGCTTAGGAAAGGATTCCATAGTCTTCAATAAGGAATGTTTACCCTGGATAGAGTGGGTGCATACTCCCTACACACTTAAAATTGCTGATTACTAAGTTACCCTAGGATTAAGGCTGTACTGCATTTATAAACACTGCCAAATTTACCCTTATGAGTTTATTCTTCAAAAGATAAGATAAATTACCAGGCAGAAAGAGGAGCCAACCCTCATTTCCTTGTTGTTGCCAAAATTTGAGCTGTTTTCTCTAGGACTTCCATTGACTATTGTGAAAAAATTCAAAATTGGTCAATTTTGGAAGCAATTTAAAAGTGGTCAAATGTTCTAATAAATCTATGTTAAATTTTCGGTTCTACAATGACTGTACCATTGCATTACTTTATTTTGTTTCTCCCAAATCAATTCTTTACTAGAGTCTACTAAATTAGGTTAATAATTACGTTTCTTTAAGAGAAATGACGATATACATAGATTGCTACCAAGAAAAGGATCAGAGCTAAATAGGTCCAGTGTTTCTTCCTTCATGTGCAACGTAAGACAAGGCTACTGAAAAATTTATATTGTGGATTATGTGTGCTTTGAAAACCCAAGCTTTGAGAAGTACTATTTTGTTTGTTTGTTTTGGTATCAAAAGACAAAACAAAGAAAATTAAAAGCTAGGTATACTAATGTACTTTTTCAAATATACCTGGAAAAGAAACAATTTCATTTAATAATATCCTGGAGAATAGCAATGCTTCTGTAATGTATTTTTACAGAAATAGTTCTGCTTCTTAAAGCACAGGTTAAAATACCAATGCGAACCCAACATCTCACAGTTGTTTTATAGAAAATAGAAGAGATTTAATAAAAAGAGACAATCCTATTTTTTCCACTAGAATTGCTGCCAAAGAGAATACATATTGAAAGATCAAGGCTTAGAAATGCTGTACATGGTAAACAGAATAAAACTCGTCACCAATCTGAAAAATTATATAAACAAACAGCAAATTCTACACAGATGACTACAAATTAGTAAATTGATAAAAAGTGTCACCCGGAGACAGTCTTGGTAAGAAGAAATGTCTAAAGTATTTTTTTGCTCTTTGATGGTTTGTTGATAAATGATAAAATAGAGAACTTTGTTTTCACCGAGAAATCCAAAGTACGTTAAAGCACCAGGATGGCTGGTATTGCTCAGCTTATGCTAAAATGGTGCAAGGAACGACAGAGACTGTCTCTGTTGCCTAGGTCTTTAAATGGAAAAGCCACAGCTTATCACATTTTATTACAATTGCCTATCTGCGTATTTGTTTCTCCCACAGACAGAGCTTCCCATGGACTAGGACATCTGCTTCTCACTCACCCTGTATCTTCAGCACCTGTACGGCCAAGACTGGCACACAGAGAGACTTTAAAAGTACGGCAACTTACAATCTCATTCTTGAACGTTTTAAAAAGAGTCTGTGGGGAATAATAAACATATTTGCTTAGAACTGACCACCTCCGTCTGCTCTTTTTCAGAATGTCCACTCCATGCTGAGTCACCATCAATAGGCAGAGACTTGGCCATCCCCTTGGCACTCCCTGTAAACCTGTTTAGGAACCCACAAAAGGAAGAGGAGTCCACTAGGCAGCATGGGGTTGGGACTTCTTGGGGATGCTGTGTAGTTTTCCATGGTGGGACCTATATCTTAAACTTATACCACTACTAACATAACTCCATTATCAAGAGGAGAGAAAAAACACTAAGTTCAGATGGGCTCTGAACAGGGCATGGCATTAAGAATTTAGATAGAGAAACTCCACTTACCGGCCCAGATGGAGTAATAAGAACTGGATCTACCCTTTCACATGAAACAATAAAAAACCTGGACAAAGTATATGAAAAATATGAAAAAAAAAAGTTTTCATGACACTGAACATTAGGAGATGAAAACCAGAATCACTGAGAGACGGGAAAAGAACAAAAAGATGGCCCCAGTTTACTGAAGAGAGTTATGGTGCAAGAAGAGGGAAGCCTGGTGGATTCCTTGAGAGAAGATGATGAAGTTGAGTGTAGAAGGAGACCAAAAGGGCTAGACCTCCCAGGTCAGAACGCCGGAGAGGAAAAAACTGCACAGTGGGAAATCTACAAATCTGCCATTGCTCACCCTTCAGGACTCAACACAGTACTGATCAGCACAGGCACATGAAGACACTACCCTAGCCTGGGTACACACCAACTGAAAGGATTGGAGGTAACAGTACCAGGCAGTCAAGCAAGGCCAAAAATCTGCTCCCATCAGCCCAAGGAGAAAACCTCAAGATTCACAGGGCACTGGAAAAGGACTCGGAGAGTCTTGCTACAGTAACTTAACCAAGACCAGACATTGCTCTGGTACCACCCTGTAAATCTTGAAAGCAAGACTCCTCAAAATCAGACTGTTTCCAGGTAACTTAACTATGTTCCAGAAAAACAGCTCGAGAATAATTTGAGGGAATACAAATATATCCATCACTCCAAAAGGTAAAATAATGGATGTCTAGCCTGCATTGAAACATTATTAGGCATAGATAGAATCAGGAAGATACAATCCACGAGGAAGAAAAAAGCTATCAATTGAAATAGACCCAGAACCAACGCAGATGTTAGCATGAACAGACAAGGACACTAAGAGATATTATAATTGTATTCCATATGTTCAAGAAATTAGACACAAGGAAGATATTAAAAAAAGACCCAAATCAAACTCCTAGAGATGAAAACCACAACGTCTGAGGTGAAAAATGCACTGGATGAGGGGGCTTCCCTGGGGGCGCAGTGGTTAAGAATCCGCCTGCCAATGCAGGGGACACGGGTTCGAGCCGTGGTCCGGGAAGATCCCACATGCCGCGGAGCAACTAAGCCTGTGCGCCACAACTACTGAGCCCACCTGCCACAACTACTGAAGTCTGCGCGCCTAGAGCCCCAGTTCCTCAACAAGAAAAGCCACCGCAATGAGAAGCCCATGCACCGCAACGAAGAGTAGCCCCAGCTCGCTGCAACTAGAGAAAGCTGCGTGCAGCAACGAAGACACAAGGCAGCCAAAAAAAAAATAATAATAAATAAATTTATTTTAAAAAAATGCACTGGATGAGATTCATGGAGGGTAACTTGAAGACACAGCAATAGAAAATATCCAAAATAGAACACAGACAGAAAAAATAATTTAAAAAAAAAACTAAAAAGGGAAAGAGCTCAGTGACCTGTGACTTCAAGAGATAAAATACACCTGAGAGGAAAGAGCAGTCTGGTGTCAGCACATTTGCACTAGACAGCTGTCCCATAGTGTGGTCAAGGATGTGGTCTGGGGTCATAGATGACCACAAAGGTAACAACTGTTCCTTGATGAAGTCAGACCCATTACTTCTGAACACTTAGCTCTTACCAAATGACACCTTCCACACAGGGAGAGAATGAGAAGGACTCGGATTAAGAGGAGATGGACCGGGCTTCCCTGGTGGCGCAGTGGTTGAGAGTCCACCTGCCGATGCAGGGGACGCGGGTTCGTGCCCTGGTCCAGGAGGATCCCGCATGCTGCGGAGCGGCTGGGCCTGTGAGCCATGGCCACTGATCCTGTGCGTCCGGAGCCTGTGCTCCGCAACGGGAGAGGACACAACAGTGAGAGGCCCGCGTGCCGCAAAAAAAAAAAAAAAAAAAGAGGAGATGGACCAGATGAGCCACTAAGAGCCGTCAGTAAGAATGAACTGTAATCCTACGCATAAAGCACCTTGAGATTCAGACACACACACACACACACACACACACACACACACACACACACACACACACACACACACACCATACACACACACTTTCTGTTTGACAGTAGGCCATGGTTTACATCGTAACCTTCAGAGCACAACTAACAGTTCTCAATTGAGGCCACTTCCTTCACAGTTTATCTTATAAAATAGGGCTGTAACAACGAAATCAATAGGTTAAATTTACCACAATATAAAAACAGCACACATAATAGATTTAGAACGGAATTGCAGCTTTATCTTCATTGGTTCCCTTGCAGAGGGAGATCCTGTAAAACTTTATGATTCCTCTTTTCACTTATAAACCAGAGAAAAGAAGTACTAGTTACTTGTTAAGCACTATACGCTGTTCTTTATCTTAAACACAGAATGCATCAAAATACCAGAGTGATGGTATTTTGATGGTATATCTTTTCTTTCAGAGAGAAGCCCTTAGCTGTGCTGTTTTACCGTCCTTCATCATAGGGAAAAAATATCAAATATTAATGAGAAACAAGAATAGATTTCATACACAGTAAATAAAAGTAGTTAGCTAGGCCCATTGACAGGACTTCAGCCATCCTTTACAGAAAAATAGTATTGCTTCAATTAATTTGGTAAGCATATTTTCAAAGGTCAAGGGCATGAAAACAATCAGTCAGCTTAGACCTCATTCCTTGCAACAAATAGGAAAAAAAAATTTTATGCAGGCAATATTTTTTAAATAAAACAACAAAAAATTAGATCTCTAACTCTAAAAATCAAAATTTGGTCAAACGGCATTAAGTTCCCCTTTGTTTTAACAAGAAATGAAATGGTTTTCCTTAGAAACTCTAACTCCAAAGGATAAACATATTAAAATAAACCACCAAAACCCATTGGAGCATCTGCTTTTCTATAAACACACAGGATATCTTGTGGGAAACAAGCCTCATCGAAAGCAGGACTGCATTAAATAACACAGTCCACATTTGCTTGTCAGATTTTAGAACAACAACAAAACCCACAAATACTATATCTACTTTGCAACATCTGTATAACTAAGCTAAAACTGACAAGTAGAAATCTAAATCATGTTATTTTAATTTTTTCTAATAATTTTTAGGTTTAAATAAATAAAAGGTATTAATTTCAACATTCATTTCCTTCAGCATATTTGCATGGTACAACCACTTCTATTAGAAGGAAGCAAACCAGGCTGTTGACTTTCCAACTGATTTCTCTGCTGCCCCCTTCTGCTTCAACAGGACACAGGAAGCAGGTTCCCCGATGACAAAAATATCTCGAAGCCAGGTTAACAGAATGCAAAATCCAGACTGGCATTAAGACTTGATTAACTCATTTTTTTTTTAAAGGAGTTTTTCATTTTGCCACAGTACTCAGTTCATGTACATCCTGAAATCCGATCCACGTGTCAGGTTATGCAAACCCAGTGATGACAAGGCACTTATTCTGTTAAGTAGGAAGCAACTTAGGAATCCATTCTGTCATGCATGCAGCCGGCAACTCCACATTTATACTAAAAAGAATTACTCTTTAAAAATTGGGTTCCTTTATTCCTAAAAAACAGTGCAATAATAGTATTTCTCAACACTGGTCAAACGTATGTATCCTATGACAGGGTGTCTTTCTGTTAGGGACTTATAAGCTAATAATTACGATAACACAATTACTTCAAAGGCACGTGCCCTCATTCGCTCCTCTGCCTTCTTCAGTGCAGAAACAATGGCTGATGCTCCAACAGCTGCCTTGAGCCATGCAGGACCTTCAAGAAGAAAGCCAGGTGCAGCACGGCCAAAAACAGACTCAGCCAGGAACTCTGAGGACTTTTAAAGCTGTTACTCCAGCCCTGCAATACTTGCCTGGTTCCTTTTTTTTTTTTTTTGCTGTACACGGGCCTCTCACTGTTGTGTCCTCTCCCGTTGCGGAGCACAGGCTCCGGATGCGCAGGCTCAGTGGCCATGGCTCACAGGCCCAGCCGCTCCGCGGCACGTGGGATCTTCCCGGACCGGGGCACGAACCTGTGTCCCCTGCATCGGCAGGCGGACTCCCAACCACTGCGCCACCAGGGAAGCCCTGCCTGGTTTGTTTTATGTGCCTATATCTATGTCACCGTAGTTGGGTCTCTGTTGCTTGCAGCTAAGTGTTTTAATGAATACACTCCCTCCTGCATGACTCTCCATTACCCATCAGATGTCCCAAATCCTGCTCCACCTTCTGTTACATGCTTCCCAACTTCACCTTCTGTCACATGCTACACCGTTTTTCCTAAGAATTCTATTCCCTATCATGCCCCAAATTTTCATAGATCAGGTTCCTCTGCCTGAAACCAGACCCCAATCCACCCACTATTGGCTTACAAAATTCCTAGCCCCCATCCTGAGCTCAAGGGTCACTCCCATGTGGTCTTTGCTGGCCCTTTCTTCCCCAGCCCAAGTGAGGCTCTCCTTTTCTGTGTCTCTCTTCCCCCTCTGCCAGCATCCCACTCACAGCTCTCCTTGTTGAATTTTAATCATCTGTATATGTATCTGTCTTCTATAAATCCCTGTTTCTGAAAGCAGGGAGTATGTCATATTCATCTCTATATCCTCAGCATCTGGCATAGTGTGTGGCTCATGACCTTGACTAGAGGACCAATACCTTGATTTATAAATAATGGGTGACAGGCCAGCCAAGCTTGAATGTGACTTGTTCTGTGAAATCATTATCCTTAACCCAACCTCTACCTCCTGTGTACCTCCAGAACACTCTGTACACACTACTGAGTAATGAACTGTGGTTAGCTATTTACACATTTGCCTCTCCTACCAAACTGGGAGAACCAGAAGGGCAGGGACCATGTATCACACAAGTTGGTACCAACACTGAACACCGTGCCTGACTTACAACGCTTGCTCAATAAATATTTACTCAGCCTTGACACAGAATGACTAAATAAGGAATGCCTTCGATAATCTCCTGTTCACCACACTACTACACTAGGGATACAAAATAATCATATAGAGTCCCTGCTTTGACTGAGCAGAGATTCCTCCCACACGTTTGTTTGACTTTACTTTCCAGCACTATCATAAATTTTGAAACCCCTCCCATTTTGTCAAGGACAACTGCTCTCCTAATTATTGTTCATTTTAATGGTAATCTTTTAAGAATGAAAGAGCACGTCTCACTCCCTCTTGCGAGAACACCAGAATCACAACTAGCTGCTGGACAATCATCGACAGGAAGACATTGGAATTTACCAAAAAAATACCCCACATCCAAAGACAAAGGAGAAGCCACAATGAGATGGTAGGAGGGGCGCAATCACAGTAAAATCAAATCCCGTAACTGCTTTGTGGGTGACTCACAGACTGGAGAACACTTATACCACAGAAGTACACTGGAGTGAAGGTTCTGAGCTCCATGACAGGCTTCCCAACCTGGGGGTCCAGCAACAGGAGGAGGAATTCCTAGAGAATCAGACTTTGAAGCCTAGTGGGAATTGATTGCAGGGCTTCTACAGGACTGGGGGAAACAGAGACTCCACTCTTGGAGGGCACACACAAAGTAGTGTGCGCATCGGGACCCAGGGGAAGGAACAGTGACCCCATAGGAGACTGAACCAGACCTACATGCTAGTGTTGGAGGGTCTGCTGCAGAGGCTGGGGGTGGCTGTGGCTCACCGTGGGGACAAGGACATTGGCAGCAGAAGTTCTGGGAAGTACTCTTGGCATAAGCCCTCCCACTTGGCCATTAGCCCCACCAAAGAGCCCAGGTAAGCTCCAGTGTTGGGTTGCCTCAGGCCAAACAACCAACAGGGAGGGAACACAGCCCCACCCATCAGCAGTCAAGTGGATTAAAGTTTTACTGAGCTCTGCCCACCAGAGCAACAGTCATCTCTACCCACCACCAGTCCCTCCCATCAAGCCTCTTAGATAGCCTCATCCACCAGAGGGCAGATAGCAGA
This sequence comes from Grampus griseus, assembly GCF_964374135.1. Classification (NCBI taxonomy): domain Eukaryota; kingdom Metazoa; phylum Chordata; class Mammalia; order Artiodactyla; family Delphinidae; genus Grampus; species Grampus griseus. The sequence goes on along the minus strand of NC_139017.1, from coordinate 25,119,974 downwards.
AGCAAGAAGAACTATAATCCTGCAGCCTGTGGAACAAAAACCATATTCACAGAAAGACAGACAAGATGAAAAGGGAGAGGGCTATGCACCAGATGAAGGAACAAGATAAAACCCCAGAAAAACAACTAAATGAAGTGGAGATAGGCAACCTTCCAGAAAAAGAATTCAGAATAATGATAGTGAAGATGATCCAGGAACTCGGAAAAACAGTGGAGGCAAAGATCGAGATTATCCAAAAAATATTTAACCTAGAAGAATTAAAGAACAAACAAACAGAGATGAACAATACAATGACTGAAATGAAAACTACACTAGAAGGAATCAATAGCAGAATAACTGAGGCAGAAGAACGGATAAGTGACCTGGAAGAGAGAATGGTGGAATTCACTGCTGTAGAACAGAATAAAGAAAAAAGAATGAAAAGAAATGAAGACAGCCTAAGAGACCTCTGGGACGACACTAAACACAACAACATACGCATTATAGGGATCCCAGAAGGAGAAGAGAGAGAGAAAGGAGAAGAGAAAATATTTGAAGATATTATACTTGAAAACTTCCCTAAAATGGGAAAGGAAATAGCCACCCAAGTCCAGGAAGCACAGCAAATCCCATACAGGATAAATCCAAGGAGAAACACGTCGAGACACACAGTAATCAAATTGACAAAATTCAAAGACAAAGAAAAACTATTGAAAGCAGCAAGGGAAAAACAACAAATAACATACAAGGGAACTCCCAGAAGGTTAACAGTTGATTTCTCAGCAGAAACACTACAAGCCAGAAGGGAGTGGCATGGTATGCTTAAAGTGATGAAAGAGAAGAACCTACAACCAAGATTACTATACCTGGTAAAGATCTCATTCAGATTTGATGGAAAAATCAAAAGCTCTACAAACAAGCAAAGGCTAAGAGAATTCACCACCACCAAACCAGCTTAACAACAAATGCTAAAGAAACTTCTCTGGGCAGGAAACACAAGAGAAAGAAAAGACTTACAATAATAAATCAAAACAATTAAGAAAATGGTCATAGGAACATACATATCGATAATTACCTTAAGAGTGAAGAGATTAAATGCTTGAACCAAAAGACACAGGCTTGCTGAATGGATACAAAAACAAGACCCACAAATATGCTGTCTATAAGAGACCCACGTCAAACCTAGGGACACATACAGACTGAAAGTGAGGGGATGGAAAAAGATATTCCATGCAAATGGAAATCAAAAGAAAGCTGGAGTACCTATACTCATATCAGATAAAATAGATTTTAAAATAAAGAATGTTACAAGAGACAAGGAAGGACACTACATAATGATCAAGGGATCAATCCAAGAGGAAGATATAACAATTATAAATATATATACACCCAACATAGGAGCACCTCAGTACATAAGGCAACTGCTAACAGCTATAAAAGAGGAAATCGACAGTAACACAATGATAGTGGGGGACTTTAACATCTCACTTACACCAATAGACACCAATCTTACACCAACAGACAGATCATCCAAAATGAAAATAAATAAGGAAACAGAAGCTTTAAATGACACAATAGAACAGATAGATTTAATTGATATTTATAGAACATTCCATCCAAAAACAGCAGATTATACTTCCTTCTCAAGTGCGCACAGAACATTCTCCAGGATAGATCACATCGTGGGTCACAAATCGAGCCTCAGTAAATTTAAGAAAACTGAAATCATATGAAGCAGCTTTTCTGACCACAACGCTATGAAATTAGAAATGAATTACAGGGAAAAAAGCGTAAAAAACACAAACAGATGGAGGCTAAACAATACATTACTAAATAACCAAGAAATCACTGAAGAAATCAAAAAGGAAATCAAAAAATACCTAGAGACAAATGAAAATGAAAACATGACAATCCAAACCCTATGGGATGCAGCAAAAGAAGTTCTAAGAGGGAAGTTTATAGCTATACAAGCCTACCTCAAGAAACAAGAACAATCTAAAATAAACAATCAAACCATACACGTAAAGCAACTAGAGAAAGAAGAACAAACAAAACCCAAAGTTAGCAGAAGGAAAGAAATCAGAAAGATCAGAGGAGAAATAAATGAAATAGAAACAAAGAAAACAATAGCCAAGATCAATAAAACTAAAAGCTGGTTCTTTGAGAAGATAAACAAAATTGATAAACCATTAGCCAGACTCATCAAGAAAAAGAGGGAGAGGACTCAAATCAATAAAATTAGAAATGAAAAAGGAGAAGTTACAACAGACACCACAGAAATAAAAAGCATTCTAAGAGACTATTACAAGCAACTCTATTCCAAAAAAATGGAAAACCTGGAAGAAATGGACAAATTCTTAGAAAGGTATAACTTTCCAAGACTGAACCAGGAAGAAGTAGAAAATATGAACAGACCAATCACAAGTAATGAAATTGAAACTGTGATTAAAAATCTTCCAAAAAACAAAAGTCCAGGACCAGATGGCTTCACAGGTGAATTCTATCAAACATTTAGAGAAGAGCTATCACCCAACCTTGTCAAACTCTTCCAAAAAACTGTGGAGGAAGGAACACTCCCAAACTCATTCAATGAGGCCACCATCACCCTGGTACCAAAACCAGACAAAGATACTCCAAAAAAAGAAAATTACAGACCAATATCACTGATGAATATACATGCAAAAATCCTCAACAAAATACTACCAAACAGAAACCAACAACACATTAAAAGGATCATACACCATGATCAAGTGGGATTTATCCCCGGGATGCAATGGGATACACCATATTAACAAATTGAAGAAGAAAAACCATATGATCATCTCAATAGATGCGGAAAAAGCTTTTGCCAAAATTCAACACCCATTTATGATAAAAACTCTCCATAAAGTGGGCATAGACGGAACCTACCTCAACATAATAAACACCATATAGGACAAACCCACAGCAAACATCATTCTCAATGGTGAAAAAATGAAAGCATTTCCTCTAAGATCAGGAACAAGACAAAGGTGCCCACTCTCACCACTATTATTCAACATAGTTTTGGAAGTCCTAGCCACAGCAATCAGAGAAGAAAAAGAAATAAAAGGAATACAAATTGGAAAAGAAGAAGTAAAATTGTCACTGTTTGCAGATGACATGATACTATACATAGAGAATCCTAAACATGCCACCAGAAAACTACTAGAGCTAATCAATGAATTTGGCAGAGTAGCAAGATACAAAATTAATGCACAGAAATCTCTTGCATTCCTGTACACTAATGATGAAAAATCTGAAATAGAAATTATGGAAACACTCCCATTTACCATTGCAACAAAAAGAATAAAATACCTAGGAATAAACCAAGCTAGGGAAACAAAAGACCTGTATGCCGAAAACAATAAGACACTGATGAAGGAAATTAAAGATGATACCAACAGATGGAGAGGTATACCATATTCTTGGATTGGAAGAATCAATATTGTGAAAATGACTCTACTACCCAAAGCAATCTACAGATTCAATGCAATCCCTATCAAATTACCAATGGCATTTTTTACAGAACTAGAACAAATAATCTTAAAATTTGTATGGAGACACAAAAGACTCTGAATAGCCAAAGCAGTCTTGAGGGAAAAAAATGGAGCTGGAGGAATCAGACTCCCTGACTTCAGACTATATTACAAAGCTACAGTAATCAAGACAATATGGTACTGGCACAAAAACAGAAACACAGATCAATGGAACAAGATAGAAAGCCCAGAGATAAACCCACGCACCTATGGTCAACTAATCTATGACAAAGGAGGCAAAGATATACAATGGAGAAAAGACAGCCTCTTCAATAAGTGGTGCTGGGAAAACTGGACAGCTACATGTAAAAGAATGAACTTAGAACACTCCCTAACACCATACACAAAATTAAACTCAAAATGGATTCGAGACCTAAATGTAAGACCGGACACTATAAAACTCTTAGAGGAAAACATAGGAAAAATACTCTTTGACATAAATCACAGCAAGATCTTTTTTGATCCACCTCCTAGAGTAATGGAAATAAAAACAAAAATAAACAAATGGGACCTAATGAAACTTAAAAGCTTTTGCACAGCAAAGGAAACCATAAACAAGACGAAAAGACAAACCTCAGAATGGGAGAAAATATTCGTAAACGAATCAACGGACAAAGTATTAATCTCCAAAATATATAAACAGCTCATGCAGCTCAATATTAAAGAAACAAACAACCCAATCCAAAAATGGTCAGAAGACCTAAATAGACATTTGTCCAAAGAAGACATACAGATGGCCAAGAAGCACATGAAAAGCTGCTCAACATCACTAATTATTAGAGAATTGCAAATCAAAACTACACCAGTTAGAATGGGCATCATCAGAAAACCTACAAACAACAAATGCTAGAGAGGGTGTGGAGAAAAGGGAACCCTCTTGTACTGTTGGTGGGAATGTAAATTGATACAGCCACTGTAGAGAACAGTATGGAGGTTCCTTAAAAAACTAAAAATAGAATTACCATATGATCCAGCAATCCCACTAGTGGGCATATACCCAGAGAAAACCATAATTCAAAAAGACACATGTACTCCAATGTTCAGTGCAGCACTATTTACAATAACCAGGTCATGGAAGCAACCTAAATGTCCATCGACACACAAATGGATCAAGAAGTTGTGGTACATATATACAATGGAATATTACTCAGCCATAAAAAGGAACGAAATTGAGTCATTTGTAGAGACGTGGATGGATCTAGAAACTGTCATACAGAGTGAAGTAAGTCAAAAAGAGAAAAACAAACATCATATATTAACACATGTATGTGGAACCTAGAAAAATGGTACAGATGAACTGGTTTGCAGGGCAGAAGTTGAGACATAGATGTAGAGAACAAACGTATGGACACCAAGGGGGGAAAACCGCGGTGGGGTGGTGGTGTGGTGTGGTGGTGTGGTGTGCTGAATTGGGCGATTGGGATTGACATGTATACATTGATGTGTATAAAATTGATGAGTAATAAGAACCTGCTGTATAAACAAACAAACAAAAAAAAACAACTAATACTAAATCTTAACCACTGTGCCACCAGGGAAGTCCCAATTATTTTTCTTTCACTTCCTAAAATTAAGTGCAGGTAACACCAGACTCTTTTAATGACAGATGGATGGATAGATGGATAAAGACTTGTCCTTAGATGGATAAAGACTTGTCCTATAGGGCAGTAACTACAAAATGACTGCTGTGGAAAGGAGGAAGTATGCATTCTGGAACTGGCCCTTAAATGAGTATTTAGTGATGTCACTCTGGGATAAAGAACACAGTGTTAATGGCATCTGGGAATATCACCCATGACAGGAGCGTCACAGCACAACAAAGAGATTTACTAAAAGATTTCTAATCAAACAAAATATCATAAGCAAATTAAAAATGTCCATGCTCAGAATAAGATACCAGTTAATACAATACCTATATCCTCTTTTACAGTAACGTATATCACCTCCAGTGAGCTACCGTGATACTCAAAAATAATGAATATTTCCATTTCCAAGGGAAAACCCCCCTTTATTCTCTTAAATTTTTAAAAGAAACATATTTTATAGAATGTTTGGGGAAGAAAAACTGATACCACAGAGAGGAAGAAATGAAAAAAATAATTTCCAGCATTTTATGGAGCCAAGGAGACACAACATCGAGAACATACATGCTCCTCTCAATCACACACATCTACATCCTTATGAAAATGTATTCGTGTAAGAGGTTCCTAAGAATTCTGAAAACTACTCCTTACTGCCAAATGATAAACTGCTAAAGCCCCAAACATCTGTCATGTATTTCAAAAATGATTCACTAAATCCTATTACATGTTAATGAAATATCCCCAGTTGCCAAGTAATTTTCAAAAATGCACCAACCATTACAGAAAAAAAATCACATACTTGACTAAAGGACATATTTCATTTAACTCTTACTGAACCTTGTCAACTCTAGGTGGTCATTCTGATAAATCCAGCTTTATGACAGAGCTGGAACGCAGCAACCAAATGCAAGGTGGCAGCATGTGCTGTGCTGTGATAGACCAAACTCAGCTGATGTCCTAACCAAGGAAATCAAGCAAACATTCTTCCTCCTATCCAGGACTATTTTCATATCTGTACTAAAAAAACGCAGTGTGGAATATAGCAACTACTAACTTCAGGCAAATCCTATGGTTCCCAGAGGAGGCATAATTTTAAATCCATGGTTCATGGAATTTATTCACAGGAAGTTTCTGTCAAGAGAAAACACACTTTGAGTTTTTTGGTTTTTACTGTGATTTCCAGGGAACATCATCTCTATAATACTCAGTGAAATGAAGTTAAAGAGAAAGATTAAAGGGGAGATAGGAGACTATCCTCCACAATGAATTCTCCTCCTTTTTTATCCTGTTCTCTCACCAAAAACTGAATAACTTTAGTCAACTATGGAGTTCAAATCCACAGAAATCCAAAACTCTGAAGTACCATAACACCCTCCAGATGATAACTCGAGCTGAGTATGTTCAAAGCAATTCAAAACTAAAGAGAACTTCATGCTGCAGGCATTTGAGGGCCCAAACAGAAGAAGAGCCATAGATGCCAGTCTGGGCGTAAAATAATACTTTTCCTAATGGTGACCGTCCTTGGTTTGCATCTTTATATTTTTGTTCTAATAAAACTAAAGCTATTAAAATTGTATTACATGCTTTTATTGTTTTACATAAGGTAGTATATATACTAAGTCCAAAAGACCTAATAAAACCATCACACAGAATTGTGTGCTGTCAAATGTTCCCAGTTTCTTTTATTCCGGGAAATGTGTGATTTCAGACAGGAACCATCAAGGTAATAGCAGCCCCAGCACCAAAGGGTGGGCCTAGCTCTCCTTCTGCGTTCATCAGCCGTTCTTCCCATCAGTGACTCATGCAGGTCATCTCAGCCACCCCTCTCACTACCCCCTCCGTCACTGTCCATCTATAAATGCATTACACTTTCTTTATTTTTCAATCTCTCCATTTAAGATCCTTCTCAGAATATAATTTTTTTCTTTGTATATACCTCACTGCTAAAGTCTAATATATTTTGTGCATAAAAATGGTCAATATATATTTGTTGAATTAATAATGAACTAGCCTACAACTGTCACTGTGAAAGCAGCAGTCAGTTTTAATAAGTGAAAAATAATCTCTTTCTGAAGAACTTTAACCTATATTCTTGATTTCGTTCTGTTACTAACTGGCTAATGATTTAGGGCAAGTCACTAACGTCTCTAGTTTTCTGTTTCCCCATCTGTTAAACATGAAGTTGGCCAAGGTGATTGCTTTTTTTTTTTGCTGTACGCGGGCCTCTCACTGTTGTGGCCTCTCCCGTTGTGGAGCACAGGCTCAGCGGCCATGGCTCACGGGCCCAGCCGCTCCGCGGCATGTGGGATCTTCCCAGACCGGGGCACGAACCCGCGTCCCCTGCATCGGCAGGCAGACTCTCAACCACTGCGCCACCAGGGAAGCCCAAAGGTGATTTCTTTAAGAAATTCTTTCCAGCAATAAAAGTCTACCATTCTATAATTTTTTTAAAGGCTACATTAACTGAACCAGTGTCTAAAAGTCTTTGAAAGTGATTAAAGAAACTGTAAAATTCAAAGATGCTGTGCTCTAATAAGAAGATGAAGCGGGAGCAGAGCCGATTTCCTAATATGTACTGATCACTGATTAAGTGTAACACACTGTGCTAGGCAATATGAGTGCACAATACCGCATAAGACGATCCCTAGGGCTTCCTATCTAAAGGGGGGATGAATAAGTAAAAGACTAACTGTAATATAAGGCAGATGTCCTAAGGCTAGAGAGACACACAAATAGCATAATTTTAAAAAGAAAACAACTGGCTATGATGATGTCTCAAGCTAGAATACATCTCATGGTCACACACAGAGACCTGGACAGGTCTCAGCCCAGGCCACCCATGACACTGCAGTGGAGTGTGATCTTCTACTTAAAACAAAATCTGATCTATTTCCTTTAACGGATTTCTGATGTGTCAACAATTAGGAAAATTTCCTCTAGTTGGTAAAGATGATGATAACAGCATATGTAAAACCTTGAACGATTTTCCTTAGTGCTCCATATATTGAAGTAGAATCAATATTCAATTTTTCTCAAAAAAAAAAATCCACAAAAAAACCCCTGCAGAATGAATACAATTTACGTCATTAGAATACAACTTTCATCATTTCACTCATCTTAAGAACATGTACTGACTCTACTGTCTGTCATATCAAATGAAAGACAAGGTCCTGCTGTGTCCATGTGGTAAATGTGATAACCATTACATACTAGAGGTTTCTATGACAAAGAAACTAGGGCTTGCTAGATCAACTCTTTTAGATATTTCTTATTCTTGTATAGATAGAATAAAAGAGGAGTAAACAAAAAACAACATGAATTTAAAAAAACTAATATTAGGGCTTCCCTGGTGGCGCAGTGGTTGAGAATCTGCCTGTCAATGCAGGGGACACGGGTTCGAGCCCTGGTCTCGGAAGATCCCACATGCCGCGGAGCAACTAGGCCCGAGAGCCACAACTACTGAGCCTGCGTGTCTGGAGCCTGTGCTCCACAACAAAAGAGGCCGTGATAGTGAGAGGCCCGCGCATCGGGATGAAGAGTGGCCCCCGCTTGCGGAAACTAGAGAAAGCCCTCGCACAGAAACGAAGACCCAACACAGCCATAAATAAATAATAGATAAATAATAAATAAATTTTAAAAAATACTATGATCAGACAGAAAATGTTAAAAAAAAAAACTAATATTAAAGAAGCGACCCCCGAGTTTACAGCAACGTTAAGAGTACGGCTGAGGACCATGATACTGATGAGTTGTAAGAAAAGAAATACTCTGACGGAGTGGAAACATATCATAAAAGACACTTTGGTAAAGTTAAGAGGAACGAAAGAAAGAGAACAGCAACAGTGACGACGGTCATGATCAGAAGTGGTGACAGGGATGCTGAGCAACAGACAAATGTCAGTACATGGCTGTGAAACTGAGATGACAACAGAACGAAAAACAGCCCATCGGTCAATAAACCCTCAACAACAACCAGTTCTGCAATCAGAAAGGTGGTGAAAAGGAGTGAAAACTACCTATCCGTTCTATTCCTTTTATACACAATAACTTTTGAAGAATCTGTAAAATGTATCTGAAGAAAGGGGCTGGGGAATCAGGAGAATTAGAAGCCACCTGAACAGATTTCAGCCTGCCCAGAAGCTATCAGCCAGCCATCTGGAAAGTGCTTCAAGCAGAACAGTTCCAGAGCATGAAGGGGCAGCACGGTGCCAAGCTAAGTCATGAAGAAAAGAGCACTGTAGCTTGGGTAGGACCCCACGTGGCACAAGAAGTGCAGAACAGCTTTAGACCAGTAGTTCTCACTGGGAGTGGTACCACCCCAGGGGCCATTTTGGGTGTTTTCAATTATCACAATGGCATTTGGTAAACTGGAGCCAGGCACGCACGCTGGACAGGACAGTCTTCAATAACAAAGAATTACTCTGCATCCTGCAAGTCTTTCAAATGTCCCACTGGACTTTCTCATAGAAGAAAAAGTCCTGTTTATAATTATCTAAATTTAGAGCCCAACCTCAATTTACTTATAGACACAAAGTTCCTTGCACATTTTAATATCTACTAAATTTTCAAAGACTACAATTTCCTTGAATCTAAATTGAGGAAGGACGGTTCTTTGTTTTGTTTGAGAGACGTGTGTCAAGGGACTCACTAGAGGTTACCTGAAGGGGCTGCCAGGAGAGGACTCATCTGTTCACACAAGAGGAATAATTTCTCCATCAGGGTTGAGGAAGTTCTGAACAGATTTTTTTCTCTCTTTTTTGGACTGAAAATAGAGATAATTCCACAGTACCTGTTAGCTGGTAAGGCAAAGACTGTACTAAACTCTTGACATATAAATATTCATGACCCCATAACAGTAAATTCTTCTTTGGTATGCCCTTCACTGAATTATCTCAAGTATTTCTAAAACTTAAAGTTCTGGTGAACCACGTATGTGATTGTAGGTATGTCTACTCCTATTTAAAGGCACAGAGACTAGGAAACTAAGAACATTAAGTGATGCCACAATTCGAAGACAAGTTAAAAACGCAAAAAAAAAAAAAAAAAAGAAAGAAAGAAAGAGTAGCCCCAAGAAGATAGGTTCTCCAGAAGCAGGTGACCACAGCAAGTTACCTGCAGAATGACTCACGTGTTATTGGGTTTTTCTAGTACCAGAGAATTCGTCACATCACTTTGGGATCCTCAACCACTGTGCCACCAGGGAAGTCTAATGCACTGATTCTTACAGAGCGGTCGCCCTTTCAAAATCAAAACTGCATCACTCAAAGAAAATTACAACCTATATTTATTATTTATAAAGCAGCTAGAAATTTTAAGTAAAAACGATGCATTTTTGTTTTCAAAAATCCAATTTTTACTCTCCTTATAGAACAGAGAACTTGAATCTCCTCCTAATCACAAGGAGAAAATGCTGTTTGGATTAAACAGCAATTACGTGCCACTCACTGCACTTCAGATGGTTCTGACCTTTTTGAAAGAGACCAGTTTTGCATTTCCATTTCTCCTGCCTAAACCATTGCAAGGGCTTAATAGCCGGGCTCCTTCCCTCCAGCCCCTTGACTTTCTAATCTATCTTTGACACTATTACCAGATTTATCTTACTAAATCATCATAATCATGTTATTCTCCTGCTTAGAAACTTTAAATAGCTCCCTATTTACTACAGAATAAAGTCCAAACTTCATAAAAGAGCATTCAAGAACCCCACAATCAAAGCTGGTTTCATCTTTCCAGTCCCCTGTATCACAACAAAGCTCAACGGCCCCAGGGTTCCAAGGACTGGGTGCACACGGAGTCCTTTTATGGGTCCCTCCACTGGTCTGCCGCTGAAATTTAACATCAACCTTACTCCACACATATTCTACTTCTTTCATGAAGATGTTCCTGACCCTCATAGTCAAAATTACTTGTTTCTTCCTTTGAATTCCTACCACACACAGGGTTTATCTCTAGAATGATGCTTAGTTTATCATGATTAGCATTATAGGTGGCTGCCTGCATTGTCCTCTTTCTTGCTACTGTATGAGATTAAAGATCCTGTCTAGTTTAACTGCAGATCATCAGAGGTATCTAACAAAGAACCATGTACATGGTGGTCGCCGTGCAGTGAATGCTTGCTGAATGAAAGAATGAATGAATCATGCAATCACCCAGTCAATCAGTAAGAAGGGGACAAGATGAAGCTTTGAGTCAATGACAGGGCTTTGAATACCTGCACTTACACATGTCATTACCACAGGTTTTTCAGGATGCAAGGTAAACTTACCAAAATCAAGTAAGATTGTGTGTGTGTGTGTTTGTGCGCATGTATGTACGCAAGAACACATGGACACACAGAATTTTAAAATCAGTACCATTTATAATTGCTCAAAAATGAAATACTTAGTTATAAATCTAGCAAAACATATATAGGAGTTGTATGATGAAAACTACAAATTGATAAAGGGCATCATAGAAAATCTAAATAAATGGAGAGACATATCATATATCATGTTCACGGATTGGAAAACTCAACATAGTAAAAAAAGTAAATTCTCCCCAAATTGAAACACAGGTTTAATGTAATTAGCATCAAAATCCCAGCAAGAAATTTTGTAGATATACACAAGATTATTCTAAAATGTATTTGGGGGGTTTCCCTGGAGGTCCAGTGGTTAAGACTCTGCGCTTCTACTGCAGGGGGCATGGGTTCAATCCCTGATCGGGGAACTAGGATCCCACATGCCGCGTGGCACGGCCAAAAAAAAAAAAAAAAATTTATTTGGAAAGGCAAAGGAACTAGAATAGCTAAAACAATAATGAAAAAGAATAAAGGGGGAAGTATCAGTCTACATGATTTCAAGACACTACACAGCTTACAGTGACCGAGACTGTGTGGTATTGGTAAAGGGATAGACACACAGATCAATGAAACAGAACTGAGAGTCCAGAAATAATGATAAAGTCTTTTGGATCTAGGACTAGGCAAAGAGCTCTTAGACTCAACACCAAAAGCACTATCCAAAAAAATAAAATACTACTGATAAACTAGACTTCAACAAAATAAAAAGATGAGTTACATACTAGGAGAAACTACTTGCAAACCATGTATCTGATAAAGAACTAGAATCTAGAATATATAAAGAACACACAAACCTCAACAGTTTGAAAAATTGAACATTTGATTTAATGCAGAAAAGGTAACTTTCCCAAAACATGTCAATTAAGTCAACTTGTGTAACCTGACTGAGGGAAAAGCAGGGTAAGCATTCTGCTCCCAGGCTCTGCAGTTACTGAAAATGTCAGTTGGTCCACTTCCTACAAAATCAGGAAAGGATGAGAGTGTTTTCCATAGCATATCTCCATACTTTACTAAATGGAGAAGCTAGAAAGCTTTAAAAAAGAAAAGAAAAGAAATACTTTCAAAAGGCCTGAATGTTATTAAACTTGCTATCTGATGATAATAGTTCATTGCCCTTCAGTAGTTTTCAATTTTGTTTCCCTTAGTTGGGAATTTCTACAAAAAGAAGGGCCTAAGGGGCCCATCTGTTATAACCACTTACCTGGTCTAAAACCTGATACTTGACTCATGTCATCATTATTGGCAGCTACTAATAGAGGAGTATACTATACTGGGAGCAGTATGAGGAAACATCTGCTTAAAGAAATTAAAACTTTCTCTCTTTCATGAATATATTTTTTAAAAAAACAGCAGAGAGAGCGAGAGCGAGAACGAAATAAATTCAACTGCTACCAAAATGATACTTGAAAACATTTCATTATTTTATTAACAGCCAAAGCTAAGTTAGCAATTGACACCGCTATGGCTATCGTTATTATAATGAAAATTATACCCTAAGTTTTCATTTTAAACTCCATAATTAAACCATTGCCATCTATAGGCTAAAAGTACTTCAAAAGGAACATATTATTGTTATGATCAACTATTTAAAAATGCAGGCTATTTGCACCACAAGAACCCATTTCCATACACACTCAAAGATAGCCCTGGGGAAATGACTAGTGAACCTTCAGATAAAATGACATTTTAATCTTCCTTTATAAACCACATCTCCTACCTGGCTTCATAAGCATGTCAGCTCACTTTGTCACTTGCTGTATTACATTAAGAAAAATGTTTTTATTTTCTCACCTCTCCTTCTAGAAGTGGCATATGACTGACATTTCAAGAGGAATAGCCTTTACTTGGAAATATTTTCCTTTAGAAATAGTACTCCAAAAGTATACTCCAACCTAAACTCCATTAAGACATAATTTAAATTGGGGCTTTTCATAAAAACATTTAATAAACATGTACATATTCAGCTCAGCTAGATCATCTATATAATTTATAAATAATCTAGATAATTTATAACTGTGGGCAAAATTTAAATTATATATTTATAATATAATTTTCATAAGATAAATTAATACATACTATTTACGTGCTCCTAGCAGGTCCACTAATGTGCTTCAGGATCCATGAACTCCTTGAAATTATATGCAAATTTTGTATGTATGCTTAGTTTTAAACAGTTTCTCAAAAGAATCTGTGAATCATTGGTTTATTCCCGAATGACCATTATATTATTTAACTATAAGTAGCATCGCTGAACAGGAGACATAATGCCCTCTGACTTTTAGAGGACTTAAATCATGTAGCTTTCCATTTACTTCTACACTTATATGCAATTGAAATGAGTTTGGATTTACCAAATTTTCTTTTTTTTCTCACTCCTCTTTGATGACTCATTTTTAATTTCCACTCAAGCACTAATAGCTACCTTTAAAAGATGCTTGTTTGTACATTAAGCCGACCTAAAAATTGTGTCCCCTAGAAAACGTTCACAGTCAAATCACGAAGAAAATTGGGCACATATACTGGAGGGGCTATTTGGACTCTGGGTAAGTGCTGAAGTAGGCAGTAAGAACTAGAAATGAGGAGGAGCGTCTCTGACTTAAAACTACATCACTATTTGTGTGCAAAAACTTACTATCATTTAAAACTCTAATACGCTCATTAAAATCAAAAAGTACATCTTCTTCTGCCGTGATATATTGAAGAGCTACAACAGTTTGGTAGTCTACCTGAAAGTTTCTCAATTCAAACCTTTTAAAATAGGTCTGTCTACGCTACTCCTCTATGTGCTGCTTAGAGTAGGACCTCTGTCTCATTCATCTTTCTATATCTAGTGTCAGACATAGGGGCTGGTTAACACAGGCAATTAAAATAGTTTTTTTTTTTTTTTTTTTTGCAGTACGCGGGCCTCTCACTGTTGTGGCCTCTCCAGTTGCGGAGCACAGGCTCCGGAAAGCGCAGGCTCAGCGGCCATGGCTCACGGGCCCAGCCGCTCCGCGGCACGTGGGATCTTCCCGGACCAGGGCACGAACCTGTGTCCCCTGCATCGGCAGGCGTACCCTCAACCACTGCACCACCAGGGAAGCCCTGTTCAATAGGCTTTTATTTTCACAAAGGGTGCTTCTTTGCCTGGCATATGATAAGAATGTTACAAGTGTTTGTCAATTAGAACATTAACAGACCATCAATTCATCAACTGTTTAATTAATAACTTAATGAAAGTGGTTTTTTTTTTTTTTTTTCGGTACGCGGGCCTCTCACTGTTGTGGCCTCTCCCATTGCGGAGCACAGGCTCCAGACGCGCAGGCTCAGTGGCCATGGCTCACGGGCCTAGCTGCCCCGTGGCATGTGGATCTTCCCAGACCGGGGCACAAACCCGTGTCCCCTGCATCGGCAGGCATACTCTCAACCACTGCGCCACCAGGGAAGCCTATTAAAATAGTTTTTGATTAACTTTAATAATGCATGACCTGATTAAATCTTATAATTTGAACTTTTGAAAGCTATCCAAATTTAGACAGCTTCAGTATGCTCTAAAATAATGGAGGGTCATAAATAAAATAAGTCATACTAGGGACATGTGTCAATTTCTTCCATAGAACTATCACTTTTGGTAGCATTCCTTGAGTCATTTCATAACAAGTCAGTGGTAGTAAACATAGAAGTAATTGGGCAAAGAACATAAACTTGCTTAAAATACAGAGACAATAAGTGATTCCAATATCCATCACCCTAACGCTTCTCAATTAAATGAATGTGGGAATTTTCACCAAAATAATATATGTAAAACCAGAGTAGAAATACACAGTTGAAATTATTTTCATATTCAAGCCAAAGTGAAATTCTAAATAAAAGAGATGCATATGAGATCACACAAGTAGAAGGAATTGCTAGGAGTTATCTCACTCAAAAGGCATAAAGCTTTCCAAAATCATCCTTTGTTCACTTATGCAACCAGGAAAGAAAACTGGTTGAGAAAAGCAGAGGGTTCTCAAATCTGGCAGTGCCCACTGATAACAACGGTACTTGGGATTGTTAGATCAGTCACTGGTACTGATTCCTCTATCCTTCATATCCTTAAATCCTCTCAAATATGTCAGGAGTTACACATGTTCCCAAACTACCATCTCAACATAGTTCCGACAGATTAGAGTTAAGCATATACAGAACACTGCAGAGTTGAAAGCCTAGGCCAACTCTGATAAATACGCAGATCTTCCTTGATTTGTAGTTACCATCCAGCAATAGCAAAAAAAACAGGTGAAGAGTAGCTCTTCATTTTTTAGTTTGATGTCTGTTATCAATTCTAAAAGCATAGGTTCCTCATGCTCAGATCTGAAAGTTGAAAGAAAGGCAAATGTTTGAGATCCCTCATGGAGGAGTCTAGAGACAGCTGGGAAGAATAAATCTCCTGCTGTCTTCATTCCTACTTTGAGATAGAATCTTCTTTTGTTATTTATTGGGCACTTTACACAGAAGAAACACTGACTCTACAGTGGTAAAGAGAAGTAGCAGAGAAGTGGTGGGATGTAAGGAGGGCCTTGAGAATGCCTAGGACTGAAGAAAAAAGATGGGAAGAGGGCTGGGATGAAGAAAAGAATGGGCTCTGCATCTCAGGCAGAGTGAACATACCAACTAGCAGGCAATTTTAAGATAAGGAATATAGTTTATGGAATGAATGAGTGAATGAATGAATGAACCAACCAACAAAGCAACCAATGAACTAATAAAATAAATAAGTGAATGAGTGAACCCATAAGTCAACCCATAAGTGAAAGGCTGGAACTAAGATACAGCTAGTCCTAACGCAATGAGTTTGAATCTACCCTAAAAAGCAGGTAAGAAAGGCACTCCTTAGAGCCGTACAGTACACAGTCTGCCCAACTGTATGCAGACTTGCCAAAACCAAAGAGAGTTCACTGAAAGTTTTTATCACTATGAAATAAGTGATTGAGGAAGATTAATTAGGAAGCAGTAGGTAAAATATAAGAAACAGAAGACTTACAACAGGTATAATAACTACAAGCTAAGCCACTACTTTGACTACACAAAACCAACATATGACATGCACATGATAACTAGAAATTTAGCATTAATAATCTCTTAAAAAATTGAGATATAATTCGTATAGTGTATCTGCAAAGTTATGCAACCTTACCACTATCTAATTCGAGAAAATTTCATCACCGTACCTATTAGCAGTCACTCCCCATTCTCCCTCCCTCCAGCCCATGGAATTAACATGGTGTAATCTCGATATGAATTTCTATTTTTTTTATATCTCCACAAAGTGCATATATGGAGATTTGTACTTAAGAGTCTCAGTAGAAGATAAACGATCATTTACGAAAGAAATACTGTCAGAACTGAGGGAGTATCAAAGAAGAAAATTTTCTTTTCTATCTACCTGATGTGGCATTTTTACTTTCACTTGGTAAATAACAATTTTCAAGGTTCATTAAGGTTTTTAAAGTACCATTTGGTTTCCCAATTGCAAAAATTTAAGGGTTTTTTCTCCCCTTTGGATATCATAACAATTTAAATATAGTGGCCAGATCAAAAGATGGTTAAAGTAGATGGTGTACAACTAATCACCCACTTCAGCAACCACAGCCTTAGATCATAATTGATTTTTCCTCCAAGCCCCAGAATGAAACTGAAGTTCGTCCAAGAATGCACCGATATTTCTCTGCAAGTCCCTAGATGGAATCAGTGGGTTATAATGTAACCGAGCAGGACCCTATGGGGCCTTCCCGGGACAGGCCTTTCCCCATATCCTCTGCTTTAGCTCCTTTCTGAAGTACCTAGATAACAGTATTTGATGCACATCTCCTGAGCTGTTTTACAGATGTGAAAAACCCCCACCAAATGGAAGATGTTAACTACTTGATGACCATGAGCACGCTGCCTCCAGGCCTCCTGGAGTCTAAGGGCTGATAACATTAACCCCATTGATACTGCCCTGTTACCTCACCATCAGCCAATCAGAGAACTGTGCACGAGCTGATCACATACCCTGAGACCCGCCCCCCTCCCCCCACCATGCCCTTTTTAAAAGCGACCTGGCTTTTAAAAACCCTTGGCCGAAACCCTTCCGGGGAGCTCGGGGCTTTTTAGGGCCTCAGCCACCCGTCTCCTTGCGCGGCCCCTAAAATACATCTTTCTCTGCTCCAAACTCCAGCGTTTTGGTGTTTGGCCTCACTGTGCATCGGGCACATGAACTTGCGCTAACAGTAAGTTTAGCTGAATTCTTTTTTTCCATTTTAAGGTCAACTAAGAATGAACCTCCATTAAATTTTGTACTTATAATTCTACTATTGGGTTTTGGGATTGTTCTTTAGTAGCACATTTTAAAATAAGCAAATCTCCGAATTTCTCTCAGAGATTATTACCATGAATTTTAGAAGAAACCTCATTTGCCTTTATATGCCCCCGACACACATTCTTTTAAAAATGCAAAATATTTTCATTTTAAAAAATATTTCTCAAGTTAATGAAATCAGGCTGAACAAAAATAATATGGGGTTTTACTTATTTTCCCCATTCTATGAATATGGCCCAAGAGACTGAATTTACCAACAAGACAGGAGTTGTACACAGTTCTCATCTGCCCCATTCCCATCCTGCCTCCAGCTGCTGCCCTCTGAGGACCCACACCCCCTTTACACATGTGCACACACCAGTTGTAAAAGACATTAATATTAAAACAACTGTTTGAATGATATTTGCTTCTGGGACTGAAAAAATAAAACCCAAGCCAAAAAAATATAAAGAATGTGTTTTGGTCAGTTCACATTTTCCTATCAACTATTAGAAAAAAAACTATTTTCTTGTTTTAAAAGTTTAAATACTTCCTACAATGTCTACATTTCTTTGAACAGCTCTCTATAAACGAGCATACGTGAAACATTTTTTCAAAAGTGGTCAGGTCCATTACGTTTGCTGGGCACAGTCTAACCCTTTATGTCTCTTCCTGGCAACTCCAGATTTTGTAGGCTGCAGGGTGGTTGAGAAAGCAAGGAGCCAGGGGAGATGGCCTCCACAGGCACCTCGGCCACCAAGCCCTCGTCTGAGCATTCAAGGCAAGAGATTTTATTTTCTCCCTTCACAGTGCCTGAATACCCTGAGGGGATCTTCCATCAATAATTCATGAGCAGCAAAAAGAACATGCTTTAATCAATAAGGAGTAATGGTGAAACTCACAGCAGGTTCCACAGGACTGATGGGGTGTTATATTAATATCTGATTAAACTTCCCAGGAAGTTTAATTTTTCATAAACCAAAGACCTAAAATTAACCTTTTAACCTTATGTTTATAAAGGATCTTTCCCAAGAGCACAAAAATATGTTTTAAAAACATATCTTAACGAAAGCAGGAGGCTAAAAAGAGTATTTCAATACTTAGGAGATTTGCTCAGGATCACACAGAAAAAGAGAATTAGAACTTAGTTTACCTCATACTTACCTAAAACATTCTTAATTGGAGTATTTTTACACATCTTTAATGATTATTTTCAAATGCATGCTATAGGGGTTTTAAAATACACTCGAATTTTTCAATCACCAATTCCCTACATTCAAGATAAGGACTTTGGAGCACTCTGCACCTTATTCCTCCTTTTCTAATAACTTCCCTGTCCATTCATGGCAAAACAATCAAATCACATGCCTATGTGAATTGTCATGAAGTCAAATTAGTAAAAGTCAACTATGTATAAAATGAATAAACTACAAGGATCTATTGTACAGCACAGCGAATATAGCTGGTATTTTATAACTATAAATGGAGGATAAACTTTAAAAACTGTAAATCACCATGTTGTACACCTGAAACTTATATAATACTGTAAATCAACTGTACTTCAATAAAAAAAATTAGTAAAAGTCTAAATTCTCCAGATTTTGCTTATTTATGTTTGGGACCCCATAAGAAACTTCTCCCTGGGCACAATACTTCTCAAAGTTGCCCTGGATCCCCCCATCAGGTGAGTAAGTCAATATCATTTATCTGCTCATCTGGAGCAACACCCAACTTACATAACCCCACAGAAAGGCACTGGATGAAGATAATGAAATTTGATTTATTGCAGAAAAGGTAACTTTCCCAAAGCTTTCGCAGTGGGCAGTCAGATGTTTTCATCCTCACAGAGCAGTAGCATGGTGAATAAATTGCTTCTAGAAGCTCCTGTAAAGATTTATAACTTTAGCTGGAAGAAAAGCTGGAGATTTCTTTTCCATTCCCTGACTGTACTTATAAACTGCTTAGCAAGGCTCTCCTTGCCCAGATCGACAGCATCCTTGTAGAGCTGACAAGTGGTGATGGATACACCCACCAGAGTATTACTGAGGATTTGAGAGGCTGTTACTGCCATGTGTAACAGAGGCTGTTACTCTTCGATGCAATCCTGTGGACTACAGTGTTTCCCCTCAGATACTCAAAATTCTGAGATGAAACCAGCCTTATAATTCTAACCCAGCCCCATCGCAATTCAATTTCTTCTCTGGGTAACACTGAAGAAGCAATGTGTTTTTGGTATTTGAAGCTCATTTTTATGTTTGCAATAGTGTCACTTTGGCTGACCCATTATTATTAAACTACAGTTTTTAATGAAACTCCATTTCACCATAGCATCTAAAATACTACAAGTGAAATTAATTATACCCTAGAAGAGAGTAGTAACAGTCTTCCCTATTTGAAATACAAAATGGAAAGCTACTGTTTTATTTATTCTTCTAATTATATAAGAATGGACAAAGTAATACACCCTCCCTATCAACAAATTTCAAGAATCTGCTTTTAACTTTCTCTTTTTTTTCTCCAGTCAGAATTGCTATTAATGACAGGAGCATATCATAATTTAATTAGCTGACACTGACTGGCAATCTATCCATTTCTTTTTAATTGGAACCATTTCACAGAACTATCCATAAAGGCAGATTATGCATAACTAATAACCTTCATAAGTAAGACCTTTAGAAATCTCATAGAGAGATATAAAATATTTGGACATAGTCACTATGTTCCCACATCACTGAAGACTAGGGGCACAGAATTTCCCCACAGCATACCTACATGGCTAAGTTGTGAAAGCAAGAAACAGGTGCCCTGGGTAGCACAAATCTGCCAAAAAGTTAACTTGGCCACCACCTTACATAAGCATCACTTAACAATATACAGTGACTCAGAGGTGTGGCTCTGTTTGTGAGTGCCATGGAACGCATTTCAAGAGACTGAGTCTCACTAACCTGTCAAATCGAATTAAAAGGGGAGTAGCTGCATCTTAAAAACATAATGGGAAATGTGGTTACAGCCAAATGTCATTTTCATGGCCTTAAGATAAAATATACACTTAATCTGCCTGAAAATAGTTTGGAGACAATTTCTAGAGCACAGTATTCTGGGTAACTGGTGTTAGGAAAGCATGGGTGTGTGGTGTGTGTGGATACGTGACTCCTGAAAATTGTACAAGTATTTTCTTTTAGGAAACAAAGCCTGTGGAACTGAAAAATAGTAACATAATTTTTAGATTTAGGCTCACTCCTTTTATAAAATGTCAGGCTCCTTGGAAGTAGATTTTTTTAAACACAAATATCAATAAAATAATTGTTTAAAACACGATTCCATTCTCAATTCACAACATTTTCATCCATCCACAACTTTGTAGGAATTGGACTAAATCAAACTGGAGTCACCCTAGGCAACAGGGTTTTTCCCTTTATAGGATTACGGTAGTTTCACTGAGAAAGCTCCACATGGGTCAAATAGGCTGGCTCTCCAGTAACAGTCCTAATTAATTAGGTGTGTGTAGTGGAAAGAACATGGACCTGGGAATCACATCTGAGTTTCAACCTGCGCTCTGCAACTGTAGCTACAATGTGACCTTGATCACTTTTGTTGACTTCTCTGAGCTTCAGGTTCTTATTTGTAAAATGAGTCATGCTATGAACATGTAACTCACAAGGTTGTCATGAAAATTAGTTAAGTATGTAAAGTGCTCTGCAGTGAGTAGCTGCTAGATAAACAGCAACTTTTATTCTCACGACGATAATACATCAATTTTGGCTAATTATACGGAGTTGTTTAGGATCACAGTAAATAATTTTGTGCAAGTGCTTAGACAAAGATACTGTAGGTATCTCAGCTTCACTGGATCAAGGACCATTTTTAAAGTGTAGTTCCTGCCCTTCCATTGTTTTGATTAGCAAAGTGTGGTTACTAAGTAACTGCTATATTCTTACCAAACATTCCTACCTTTAAGGAACCTGCAAGCTAAGGAGCACAGGCTCTGGAGTCAGATGACCGAGTATTAGCTTCAAGCTTTGCCACCTTCTAGCTGTGTGACCGTGAGTGAGTAACTCAAACTTCTTAAAGCCTTGTCTTTCTCGTCAAAAAATAGCAGGTAAAAGGAAAACAGTATGGGGCTTCCCTGGTGGCGCAGTGGTTGAGAGTCCGCCTGCCGATTCAGGGGATGCGGGTTCGTGCCCCGGTCCGGGAGGATCCCACATGCCGCGGAGTGGCTGGGCCCTGTGAGCCATGGCCGCTGAGCCTGCGCGTCCGGAGCCTGTGCTCCGCAACGGGAGAGGCCACAACAGTGAGAGGCCCGCATACTGCAAAAAAAAAAAAAAAAAAAAAAAGGAAAACACTATGGAGGTTTCTCAAAAAACTAAACATAGAGCTACCATACGACCCAGCAAGTCCACTCCTGGGTATATATCCAAAAAATAAAAACCACTAATTTAGAAAAGATATACGGGAGGCTCGGGCTTCGGTCTGAGCGCAGGGAGAGGACTGGCGGCCTGAACAGAGCCTGAAGGGGTTAGAGCACCACGGCTAGCCGGGAGGAAGTCGGGGAAAAAGTCTGGACCTGCCGAAGAGGCAACAGACTTTTTCTTCCCTCTTTGTTTCCTGGTGCGCGAGGAGAGGGGATTAAAGCGCTGCTTAAAGGAGCTCCAGAGACGGGCGCGAGCCGCGGCTAACAGCGCGCACCCCAGAGACGGGCATGAGACGCTAAGGCTGCTGCTGCCGCCACCAAGAAGCCTGTGTGCGAGCACAGGTCACTATCCACACCTCTCCTCCCGGGAGCCGGTACAGCCCGCCACTGCCAGGGTCCCGGGATCCAGGGACAACTTCCCCCGGGGAACGCACAGCGGGCCTCAGGCTGGTGCAACTTCATGCCGGCCTCTGCCGCCGCAGGCTCGCCCCGCACTCCATACCCCTCCCTCACCCCGGCCTGAGTGAGCCAGAGCCCCTGAATCAGCTGCTCCTTTAACCCCGTCCTGTCTGAGCGAAGAACAGACGCCCTCAGGTGACCTACACGCAGAGGCGGGGCCAAATCCAAAGCTGAACCCCGGGAGCTGTGCGACCAAAGAAGAGAAAGGGAAATCTCTCCCAGCAGCCTCAGGAGCAGCGGATTAAATCTCCACAGTCAACTTGATGTACCTGCATCTGTGGAATACCTGAAAAGACAACGAATCATCCCAAATTGAGGAGGTGGACTTTGAGAGCAAGATTTATTATTTTTTCCCCTTTTCCTCCTTTTGTGAGTGTGTATGTGTATGCTTCTGTGTGAGATTTTGTCTGTATAGCTTTGCTTTCACCATTTGTCCTAGGGTTCTATCTGTCCTTTTTTTTTTTTTCTAAAAAATTTTTTTTCTTAATAAATATTTTTTATTTTAATAACTTTATTTTATTTTACCTTACTTTATTCTATTTTCTTTTATCCTTTTTCTTTCTTTCTTTCTTTCTACTTTTTCTCCCTTTTATTCTGAGCCGTGTTGATAAAAGGCTTTTGGTGCTACAGCCAGAAGTCAGTGCTGTGCCTCTGAGGTGGGAGAGCCAACTTCAGGACACTGGTCCACAAGAGACCTCCCAGCTCCATGTAATATCAAATGGCGAAAATCTCCCAGAGATCTCCATCTCAACACCAACACCCAGCTTCACTCGACGATCAGCAAGCTACAGTGCTGGACACCCTATGCCAAACAACTAGCAAGACAGGAACACAACCCCACCCATTAGCAGAGAGGCTGCCTGAAATCATAATAAGTCCACAGACACCCCAAAACACACCACAAGACGTGGACCTGCCCACCAGAAAGACAAGATCCAGCCTCATCCACCAGAACACAGGCACTAGTCCCCTCCACCAGGAAGCCTACACTGAACCACTGAACCAACTTTAGCCACTGGGGACAGACACCAAAAACAATGGGAACTACGAAGTTGCAGCCTGCAAAAAGGAGACCCCAAACACAGTAAGATAAGCAAAATGAGAAGACAGAAAAACACACAGCAGATGAAGGAGCAAGATAAAAACCCACCAGACCTAACAAATGAAGAGGAAATAGGCAGTCTACCTGAAAAAGAATTCAGAATAATGATAGTAAAGATGATCCAAAATCTTGGAAATAGAATAGACAAAATGCAAGAAACAATTAACAAGGACCTAGAAGAACTAAAGATGAAACAAGCAACAATGAACAACAAAATAAATGAAATTAAAAATACTCTAGATGGGATCAATAGCAGAATAACTGAGGCAGAAGAACAGATAAGTGACCTGGAAGATAAACTAGTGGAAATGACCACTGCAGAGCAGAATAAAGAAAAAAGAATGAAAAGAAGCAAGGACAGTCTCAGAGACTTCTGGGACAAAATTAAATGCACCAACATTCGAATTATAGGGGTTCCAGAAGAAGAAGAGAAAAAGAAAGGGACTGAGAACACATTTGAAGAGATTATAGTTGAAAACTTCCCTAATATGGGAAAGGAAATAGTTAATCAAGTCCAGGAAGCACAGAGAGCCCCATACAGGATAAATCCAAGGAGAAATACACCAAGACACATATTAATCAAACTGTGAAAAAATTAAATACAAAGAACATATTAAAAGCAGTAAGGGAAAAACAACAAATAACACACAAGGGAATCCCCATAAGGTTAACAGCTGATCTTTCAGCAGAAACTCTGCAAGCCAGAAGGGACTGGCAGGACATATTTAAAGTGATGAAGGAGAAAAACCTGCAACCAAGATTACTCTATCCAGAAAGGATCGCATTCAGAATTGATGGAGAAATTAAAACATTTACAGACAAGCAAATCCTGAGAGAGTTCAGCACCACCAAACCAGCTTTACAACAAATGCTAAAGGAACTTATCTAGGCAAGAAACACGAGACAAGGAAAAGACCTACAATAACGAACCCAAAACAATTGAGAAAATGGTAATAGGAACATACATATCGATAATTACCTTAAATGTAAATGGACTAAATGCTCCCACCAAAAGACACAGATTGGCTGAATGGACACAAAAACAAGACCCATATATATGCTGTGTACAAGAGACCCACTTCAGACTAGAGACACATAAAGACTGAAAGTGAGGGGATGGAAAAAGATATTCCATGCAAATGGAAACCAAAAGAAAGCTGGAGTAGCAATTCTCCTATCAGACAAAATAGACTTTAAAATAAAGACTGTTACAGGAGGCAAAGAAGGACACTACATACTGATCAAGGGATCAATCCAAGAAGAAGATATAACAATTGTAAATATATATGCACCCAACATAGGAGCACCTCAATACATAAGGCAAATACTAACAGCCATTAAAGGGGAAATTGACAGTAACACATTCATAGTAGGGGACTTTAACACCCCACTTTCACCAATGGACAGATCATCCAAAATGAAAATAAATAACGAAACACACGCTTTAAATGATACATTAAACAAGATGGACTTAATTGATATTTACAGGACAGTCCATCCAAAAACAACAGAATACACATTTTTCTCAAGTGCTCATGGAACATTCTCCAGGATAGATCATATCTTGGGTCACAAATAAAGTTGTGGTAAATTTAAGAAAATTGAAATTGTACCAAGTAACTTTTCTGACCACAACGCTATGAGACTAGATATCAATTACAGGAAATGATCTGTAAAAAATACAAGCACATGGAGGCTAAACAATACACTACTTAATAATGAAGTGATCACTGTAGAAATCAAAGAGGAAATCAAAAAATACCTAGAAACAAATGACAATGGAGACACGACAACCCAAAACCTATGGGATGCAGCAAAAGCAGTTCTAAGAGGGAAGTTTATAGCAATACAATCCTACCTTAAGAAACAGGAAACATCTCGAATAAACAACCTAACCTTGCACCTAAAGCCATCAGGGAAAGAAGAACAAGAAAACCCCAAAGTTAGCAGAAGGAAAGAAACCATAAAGATCAGATCCGAAATAAATGAAAAAGAAATGAAGGAAACGATAACAAAGATCAACAAAACTAAAAGCTGGTTCTTTGAGAAGATAAACAAAATTGATAAACCATTAGCCAGACTCATCAAGAAAAAGAGGGAGAAGACTCAAATCAATAGAATTAGAAATGAAAAAGGAGAAGTAACAACTGACACTGCAGAAATACAAAAGATCATGAGAGATTACTACAAGCAACTCTATGCCAATAAAATGGACAACCTGGAAAAAACAGACCAATTCTTAGAAATGCACAACCTGCCAAGACTGAATCAGGAAGAAATAGAAAATGTGAACAGACCAATCACAAGCACTGAAATTGAAACTGTGATTAAAAATCTTCCAACAAACAAAAGCCCAGGATCAGATGGCTTCACAGGCGAATTCTATCAAACATTTAGAGAAGAGCTAACACCTATCCTTTTCAAACTCTTCCAAAATATAGCAGAGGGAGGAACACTCCCAAACTCATTCTACGAGGCCACCATCACCCTGATACCAAAACCAGACAAGGATGTCACAAAGAAAGAAAACTACAGGCCAGTATCACTGGTGAACATAGATGCAAAAATCCTCAACAAAATACCAGCAAACAGAATCCAAGAGCACATTAAAAGGATCATACAGCATGATCAAGTGGGGTTTATTCCAGGAATGCAAGGATTCTTCAACATACGCAAATCAATCAATGTGATACACCATATTAACACATTGAAGGAGAAAAACCATATAGTCATCTCAATAGATGCAGAGAAAGCTTTCGACAAAATTCAACACCCATTTATGGAAAAAACTTTCCAGAAAGTCGGGATAGAGGGAACTTTCCTCAGCATAATAAGGACATATATGACAAACCCACAGCCAACATCGTCCTCAATGGTGAAAAACTGAAAGCATTTCCACTAAGATGTGGAACAAGACAAGGTTGCCCACTCTCACCACTCTTATTCAACATAGTTTTGGAAGTTTTAGCCACAGCAATCAGAGAAGAAAAGGAAATAAAAGGAATCCAAATTGGAAAAGAAGAAGTAAAGCTTTCACTGTTTGCAGATGACATGATACTATACATAGAGAATCCTAAAGATGCTACCAGAAAACTACTAGAGCTAATCAATGAATTTGGTAAAGTAGCAGGATACAAAATTAATGCAGAGAAATCTCTGGTATTCCTATACACTAATGATGAAAAATCTGAAAGTGAAATCAAGAAAACGCTCCCATTTACCATTGCAACAAAAAGAATAAAATATCTAGTAATAAACCTACCTAAGGAGACAAAAGACCTGTATGCAGAAAATTTTAAGACACTGATGAAAGAAATTAAAGATGATACCAATAGATGGAGAGATATACCATGTTCTTGGATTTGAAGAATCAACATTGTGAAAATGACTCTACTACCCAAAGCAATCTACAGATTCAATGCAATCCCTATCAAACTACCACTGGCATTTTTCACAGAACTAGAACAAAAAATTTCAGAATTTGTATGGAAACACAAAATAGCCAAAGCAATCTTGTGAATGAAAAATGGAGCTGGAGAAATCAGGCTCCCTGACTTCAGACTATATTACAAAGCTTCAGTAATCAAGACAGTATGGTACTGGCACAAAAACAGAAAGATAGATCAATGGAACAGGATAGAAAGCCCAGAGATAAAACCACGCACATATGGTCACCTTATCTTTGATAAAGGAGGCAGGAATATACAGTGGAGAAAGGACAGCCTCCTCAATAAGTAGTGCTGGGAAAACTGGACAGGTACATGTAAAAGTATGAGAATAGAACACTCCCTAACACCATACACAAAAATAAGCTCAAAATGGATTAAAGACCTAAATGTAAGTCCAGAAACTATCAAACTCTTTGAGGAATCCATAGGCAGAACATTCTATGACATAAATCACAGCAAGATCCTTTTTGACCCACCTCCTAGAGAAATGGAAATAAAAACAAAAATAAACAAATGGGACCTAATGAAACTTAAAAGCTTTTGCACAGCAAAGGAAACCATAAACAAGACCAAAAGACAACCCTCAGAATGGGAGAAAATATTTTCAAATGAAGCAAGTGACAAAGCATTAATCTCCAAAATTTACAAGCAGCTCATGCAGCTCAATAACAAAAAACAAACAACCCAATCCAAAAATGGGCAGAAGACCTAAATAGACATTTCTCCAAAGAAGATATACAGACTGCCAGGAAACACATGAAAGAATGCTCAACATCATTAATCATTAGAGAAATGCAAATCAAAACTACAATGAGATATCATCTCACACCAGTCAGAATGGCAATCATCAAAAAATCTAGAAACAATAAATGCTGGAGAGGGTGTGGAGAAAAGGGAACACTCTTGCACTGCTGGTGGGAATGTGAATTGGTACAGCCACTACGGAGAACAGTATGGAGGTTCCTCAAAAAACTACAAATAGAACTACCATATGATCCAGCAATCCCACTGCTGGGCATATACCCTGAGAAAACCATAATTCAAAAAGAGTCATGTACCAAAATGTTCATTGCAGCTCTATTTACAATAGCCAGGAGATGGAAGCAACCTAAATGTCCAACATCGGATGAATGGATAAAGAAGATGTGGCACATATATACAATGGAATATTACTCATCCATAAAAAAAAACAAAATTGAGTTATTTGTAGTGAGGTGGATGGAACTAGAGTCTGTCATACAGAGTGAAGTAAGTCAGAAAGAGAAACACAAATACCATATGCTAACACATATATATGGAATTGAAGAAAAAAAAAATGTCATGAAGAACCTAAGGGTACGATAGGAATAAAGACACAGACCTACTAGAGAATGGACTTGAGGATATGGGGAGGGGGAAGGGTAAGCTGTGACAAAGTAAGAGAGTGGCATGGACATATATACACTACCAAACGTAAAATAGATAGCTAGTGGGAAGCAGTTGTATAACACAGCGAGATTAGCTCGGTGCTTTGTGACCACCTAGAGGGGTGGGATAGGGAGGGTGGGAGGGAGTGAGATGCAAGAGGGAAGACATATGGGGACATATGTATATGTATAACTGATTCACTTTGTTATAAAGCAGAAACTAACACACCATTGTAAAGCAATTATACTCCAATAAAGATGTAAAAAAAAAAAAAGAAAGTACAAACTTGCAACCAGTAGATTAAAAAAAAAAAAAAAAGAAAGGAAAAGATATAATCACCCCAATGTTCATAGCCACACTATTTATAATTTTCAAGGTATGGAAGCAACCTAAATATCCATCAACCTAAGATGAACAGGTAAAGAAGATATGTGTGTGTGTGTGTGTGTGTGTGTATACACACACACACACACACACACACACACACACAATAGAATAATGCTCAGCCATAAGAAAGAACAGAATTTTGCTTTGAAGCAACATGGATGGACTTGGAGGACATTATGCTAAGTGAAATAAGTCAGATGGAGAAAGACAAATACTATGTGATATCACTTATATGTGGAATCTGAAAAATACAACCACCGAGTGAATAAAACAAAAGGAAACAGAGTCGCAAATATAGAGAACAAACTATTGGTTACCAGTGAGGGGAGGAAAGGGGTTGGGGCAATATAGAAGTAGGAAAGAAAAAAGGGTTATTATTGAATTATATGAAATCATATGTATGAAACTTCTGAAAATTGTAAAGCACTATAGAATTTAAAGAATCATTCAGTTAAAAAAATAAAGTGCTGAACTTATGACTAGACAGACACATCTATTATAAAATGAGCATACTGCACATAGATAAATGCTAGCAATTCTCTTATTCTTTTTCTTTTTTTTTTTTTTTGCGGTACGCGGGCCCCTCACTGTTGTGGCCTCTCCCATCGCGGAGCACAGGCTCCAGACGCGCAGGCTCAGCGGCCATGGCCCACGGGCCCAGCTGCTCCGCTGCATGCGGGATCCTCCCGGACCGGGGCACGAACCCGCGTCCCCTGCATCGGTAGGCGGACTCTCAACCACTGCGCCACCAGGGAAGCCCTCTCTTATTCTTTTTATCATTGTAAATAAAGATATCTTTCCTACAAGCAGCCAAAAACAAAAACAGCAGGTAATAATAACAGTACTCACCTCACAGACATTGTGAGGGTTGAATGAAACAATCCCTGTAGATTCCTTAGTACAAGGCCTGGCACGTAGTAAGTACCCCGTACATGTCAGCCATTACTATCCAATTAGTGACAATTCGAGATTATATCTGCTATAGAGGCTTAGAAAGGTCCAAGAGTCTTGCTGCTGCTAAGGAGTAGAGGTGGGAATTTTATCGCAGGTCTGTCTGACTTATTATGATAATGAAGAAGATGAAGGGTATACCTGGCCTCAGGGAGCTTACTACATATCCTGGAGAAACAGATAAGAGACTGGACGTTACCAGATAGGGTGCCCTGCCATCTGATAGGAAAAATACACAGGGCTCAGGGAGCACCACAGGGGAGAGACAGGGAAGTGAATAAACATGGGACTTTTTAGGAGACAAGAATACAGGTAATAAAAATGCTTACATGAACTCACACTCGACCTTTTCTTAAAACCAAAATTCCCAGAGATGTCCAGCAGCTCAGGATGTTTGAGTATCAAGGATTCAAGCTGCAGGTGTGCAAAGGCGCCAAAAAGAAGGAAAATGCTTATGGATTGAACTCAGTAGGGCAAGTATATGCAGGGTAACATCAGGGTTTGAGAAAGAGTCCCCTGCCAACCTTTTCAAACAAGGGGCAAAACAACTTCCTCTACAACTAAGGAAAAATGTAACAGCACACAGACCTGAGGCATGGTGAGGCATGAATGACCGATAGGAGACCTTTCCAAAAGGTGAGTTTTGAGGAGGACAGAATCAAAGGGCCTGGAAGGGAAGCCGTGTAAAGAGAACTGTAGTGGGAAATAGGATTAACAGAAATGAGGTAAACTAGCTGAGGAATCTAAACAATGGAGCCTCTACAGCAGAGCCACAGACCTACAATTAACCTATAATTAACAAGACAGAAAAATGCATTCTGAGAGGAGGAGAAAGAAGGATTGAGAACCGGGAGAGAAAAGCAAAAGAGGCATCTTAACATTTCAAGCTCCAAACTGTTTCTAATCTAGTGAAGATTCATGGTGTTGTCCATCTACTCACTGAGGTAAACACACAGAGAACCCACAGATGGCCCTGTGTGGTTTTCAAGTTAGATTCGGGCCACTTTCTTGTTAATCTGCACACAAGGATGACAGTGCTTGGCATAGGACAATCTGTTCAAGAATAATTAGATTCCCCCTCACTTCTTGCCTTGGTGGCAGAGGCACCCGGTATATTTACAATATCCCATTTTTGCTTCCATCTGAATCCATATGTTCACTGGTGAGGTTAAACCTGGAGTTGCATGGCACATTTTTCACTGTAAACAAACTTTGCTTCGGCAAACCCTAAGGGAAAGTAGGGGATCCTGCTATATTAATTTCCCAGGCCTAGGAAAGGCTCACCTCCAAGAACAGGGGAAGCTCTGCTGATTTATTGCTGGAAAAAGGCCATGCCTCAGAGGATTCATGTCAGGAGCTGCAGGTACAGCCAGGGGAGCAGCCCTCATTTACAGTGAGACAGGAGAGAAAAGCAGGGAAACAGCCCCCATGAAGAATATGCCTTTATCGCATGTTGAAAGCAATGTGAATCAGGATGTGCTCCGTGGTTATAATTCCACGCTATGATTTAGAGGCCAAGACTAAAGGGTGGAGGAAAGATGGAAGGAGGAAAAAAAGATGGAGAAAAATCTTACAGGTATAGAGTGCCTGCTATTCAACTGCACAGTTCTAGGCACGCTACACAGCTGATCTCAAAGCACAGGTTACTTCGTGACATCTAAAGTTAAAAGCACAATTCCCATTTTAGCCTCCAACAACCTCCTGGGATCAGCCCTTTACTTGTGCAGTAAGAGATAACTAATCTGTCACAACTCTGCCATCAGGATGACGTTATGGCAGAGACCCGCACCACCTAAGCAGCCAAGGGCACTTGAAGGCTTGGTCTAGTGTTCTCAGGTGGGTGCGTAGCAAGGAAACCCTACATCCCATGGCCGGTCCTAGGACAAATGCGTTGGGTTTAGCAATGTGGTTACCTTGACAGGAAGTCTCAGTAGAGTGGCAGGGACCAAAGGGTGATGGAGTGAGTTTAAGAAAAACTGGGAGGACAAGAAGTAGACCAAGGAGTAGAGACATCTCCTTTGAGACGTGTTTCTGTAAAGGAAACTAGGGGCAGTAGCTGGTCAAAGGTGTGGGGTCAGAAGAGTTATGAAAATTAAACAAGGTGGAATTGAACAAAATACCTCCTGTTGCATTTGGATTAAATTATAAAAACAGTTAGCACTAAAAAGAACCTCAGAGATCTAAATCGAAGCCCTTCTTTCTATATGAAGAAACCAAGACTCAGAGAGTGTAAATGACTTTTTGTTCAGAACACAGCCCTGATGAATATTCAGAATTTGGGAGTCCATCACCATCACTTAGCCTCTGCTCCATCCACCACTAGGCCATGCAATGCTATGTCCCTCCCTCCACTGTGATTTTAGTTTTGGTTTTGTTTTCACTAAGATGTTTCAAAAGAGCTTGAAGACAAAGGTATCAGATTAACTAGAAGAAGTGAATTTTTTTTCCTTTCAGAAGGGAAATTTTAACTCCCTTCACCAATAAAGGGAACTGCATTAAAAATAATGAGGCAGATAAAGAAAATATTTTATTATTTTAATGAATTCAAAAGCTGGAAGCATTAGTGAGATGAGCAATGTGTTCATTGCCCTAATCCGATGTAATCATATTTAAAAAATTATTCTGCTTAGGAATTTTTCTGCTACATCAGACAAAATCCAAAATGTCAAGTAGACAGAATATCAGAATTAACTTTAGATCCTGAGTGCCTTCAAAACAGAGATCAGTATTCTAAGGGCCATCTTTGAAAGTACCACATAGAAGACATGAAGCTCCTTGATATTCCAAGATGGTCCTACTGTCCACAATCTAACCCAAAGATTTCTGTCTACCATTTAACTCATGTCCTGAGAAATGTATAATTCTATACATTTTTTTAATCTGAATCAACCATTTACTTCTGTGTATAAGGGAGCCCATTTAACCTCTCTGTTCTTTTGCATCCGCAGCTATCGAAAAAGAAATTCAGTTTTCTGACTCACCTTATCACTGGGATTGATTCTAAAGAAGAAAACACCACAGTAACTTTTAGCATAAACATAAATTTCTACACAAATGTTTTAATCTTTTAAGTCACAGAAGAAAACATCAAAATCTTTTCTTTCCCAAACAACTTGAATGCCCAAAGAAATGTTACCCAAAGAAAGTATAACATATAGGATAACTATAATAATACTCTCTTCTTTCTCAAAATACATCACATTTCTTGGCTATTAGGTTCTGCTACAATCTTGACACACTGAGCTTAGATATTAGTACTCAGGTAACTGGGGCAAAAATGACTTTGATGAAGCAAAGTTAATTGCATTTCACTTATTTTGAGGCTTTGTATTTTTTACTATAGCTCACTCATGCTGGACATATCAGTTCAACAAAAAAAGTGAGTCACTAATCTCAGGTTCAGCTTTGATTTCAACAAGAGCACAGCAGTAGTTATAATTAAACTTGGAAGAAGAGTTCAATTTATCTTCCTACAGATTTGTGATTAAAACCACTTATTGCAAATTATTCCAAAATTGTGTCCCAGCTATCATAAAATGATTATGCCATGTTCAACAACCCCCAAAACCTCACTAAAAATCCAATCTAGAATACAGCACATCAATCAGGCAAAATTCTCCATACCCCAAATTTGTAACAGAATATAATATAAACTTCAAAATTAATATAAATATTAAATGAATGCGTGAATTTGTAATTCAGATTTTGTAATTAGGGGTCAACTACCTGGTTTATCATTTCCCAGAATCTCCCATTAACATCTTAACTGCCTACAGTCTGCTAAAGCTGTTGGTCTGAGTTTCCATAGGAATAAGGGAAACAGACTATCCCCACCCTCTAAGTAGCCTCTAAGCAGGGCTAGTAAGAAGGTCTGATGAAACATGTTTTACATCTATTGGTTAAAATAATGTAATACTATATTGCTAATTCTAGACATACTAATGTTTCTATCTGCATAAGGCATAAGAATAACCCATGTGGACAGACTGGGACCCAAACCAAGGATTTCTCCTCTGCAGCCATGGAGGGGACAGACTGAGACTGCTTGTCCAAGAAAGGAAAGGCCTGACCCAACCATGAAAGACAGCAGAGGTGGGGACACAGGGAAGAGGCCACAGGGAGACCGAACCAATAAAATTCAGTCCATGTTACCATGGTTATACCCCAATGGCTTATTTTCCTATCTAGAACCCTGCCAAAAAAACCTAAATATTTGGAAAATAATGTCCCCAGTTTACCAACCTGAAGGATATTGGAGAAAAAAGGCTGGTTTAGAAGCTTGGCTCAGGCTAAAATGAAATTCCACAGAAGTTACAACTTAAACTATTCTTTAAGGGAAAATAATAGCCCTATAACCCCCTATTTTCCATACGTCATTATGTCCTTCTCCATGCAGGATGCAGCTTCTATTTGCTGGTGAGTCTTTCTGAGACAGCAGGAAAAACACAGGGTTTGAGGCCAAGCTGTTTAAAATCCTGGCTCTGCTACTTACTAAATACAGCGCAACGAACAAGTAACTTTAATCTCTGATCTTCAGTTTCCCAATTTGTGAAATGGAGATAATAAACCTGCTTTGAAAGACTACTGAAAGAATGAAAAAGTAAAATGAAAAGGACCTAGCCTAAGGCCTACGTTCAACAGACACTCAATAAATAATTATTTGTTCATCTTTT
Source organism: Grampus griseus (assembly GCF_964374135.1). NCBI lineage: Eukaryota > Metazoa > Chordata > Mammalia > Artiodactyla > Delphinidae > Grampus > Grampus griseus. The sequence goes on along the minus strand of NC_139017.1, from coordinate 25,085,378 downwards.
TTCCACAATCTCCATTGTACGAAGAGGTAGGTTCAAACACACTTGATTAGATAAGCAAATATGTGGCTAGTTAAGAAAAATTATCTTTAAGGTCCATTTTAGCCCTGGAAGTATATTCAATACTATACAAAGATATTTTAAGAGCCTACACTGTGTATACCCAAGGATTGAGATACATCTAGGCAGGTTTCACATTCTAGTAGACTTCCTCTCCAACAATCTGCCAGTGAGAAGAACCTAGAATCTTCTGAAAAAAGTAGTCATCCTAAGGGGAAAAGCAGATGCCTACAAATATGGTCAGAGAAGAGTGGAGGAGTAAAGAGAGGAAGAAGAAAATTCTCAGACCTCCAGGTCTGAGGTCAATGCCCTCAGATGTTGGGGGGAAACAACAATAAATGAAGAATTGCTTTACTGAAGGGGCTGTTTCTGGGCGCGCAATATAGCATGACTTCCTTTTGAGCCTACAAAGCAGAATATAATCACCTGAGGTGAAGGGTGAAGCCTAATGGCTGCTGGAGCAGGACATGAAGATAAGAGAGCATGGGTGATGGAGAGAAGAGGCTCCCAGCAGGTGGCCCACATCTTGACTAGAGAAGAGATAGCTGAGGATGCCTTGCACCTAGAAGCAAGGATGATGAAGCTAGAGAAGTGGAGGGAAGAGAGTGTCTATGAGCACATCCCACAGGCACGGTGCACTTGACAGCCACAGGACTTGCAGAACTGACGTGGAGGGAGGAACCTGCAGTTGGGTATGTGGAGACAGAGCATCGCATTTTGTTGCTATTTTCATCCTTAACTCGTATAACCTGGTAAACCCAGAGTTACATGCCTTTAATGTCATCTCAAACTAGGTGCTTATTAAGAGCGGAGTGGGTAGCAGAGGAAGGGAACCAATATTTTCTATGCACTTACTATGTTTAAGCAGCGTGAGGCTTTTTCTCATTTAATTCCATGTAATTTCATTCTAAAGAACTGAATGTCAATTTTATTTGCTTAGATATACTTCTACCATAAAGGCTTTTGAGTGAAAGCAGGTTTAATTTTGATGCTCAGGCTATATTCTTTGAATGCTATTACCAAAAAGATGACTTACCCTGGAACTCACATCAAGGATTTTTATTGATTTATTTGGAAAACATACCTACTATGCACACCAGTGGTTCTCAAAGCAGCTCTCAAAGACCCTTTCAGAGGATCCGAGAGGTCAGAACTATTTTCATAACAATACTAAGATACTATTTGCCTTCTTCACACTTATCATCTCGTGAGTGGACAGAGGAGTTTTCCAGAGGGCACGTTATGGGAGATCACAAGGGACTGAATGTGCAAGTAGATGTAAGAACTCAACTGTTGTCTATTAAGCCAGACATTAAAGAGATTTGCAAAACCATAAAACAATGTCAATTTTCTTACTCATTGTTTGTTTTTGAAAAGTTATTTTCCATAAAAATATTTTTATTAACATTTAATAGATTATTTTAAATGAATTAATAAATACTTTAAATTTCTCAGTTTTAAATTCTAACATGGTAAAAATTGATAGATATAACCCATATAAAAATGTATCTTAGGGGTCGTCAATAATTTTGAAGAGTATAAAGGGATCCTGAGATAGAAAGTTTGACAATCACTAGTGTATATCATAGTTCATCTTTTTTTTTTTTTTTTTTTGCCAATGGCAATGGATATGTAAGGATACTGACAACAACATTGGAATAGCAGAGGAATTGAAAATGCTATACATTGATCAATGGGAAACTAGCTAAATTAATTATATTGCATATACACAATAAAATACCATGAGGAAAGCAAACACATATATAGTCTTTGGTTGAACCATATACCATTCTAAGTGCTCTACATTACATATACTATCTCACGTAATTTCCCAACAATACTACTACTATCCCATTTTACATATGAGACAAGAAGTTAAGTAACATGCCCAAGATGACACACATATATATATATTTTTCTATGTCATAATATTGACATTCAGTCCAGTAATCCTCCACTGTAACAGCTCCTTTACTTTGAAGTGAAAATTGATTTGTATATTTTTTGCCTCTGAGTCCTCGTGGGATTTTTTTTTTTTTAATTCAAACAGAAAGTCACAAAAATTATAATCATCCTCATCAGTTCACTCAGTCCCATGTAATTAATTTTTTTCATCTTGATCTTTTGTTAGCACTTTTATGAATTCATCAGTTTTCCATCAGAGTTCTGAAAATGCTTATTCACTCAGTTCAGTAGTATAGTCAGTTACTAGAAACCTGTACTTGTCAGAGTCTTTCCCATGAATTCCTTGAAGATGAAACCCTCTTATAGGAACATTTTTGCAAAAGCATCAGAGTACACCCAGAACTGTCTGTAAATGACAAAAGACTTAAAAATGACCATGGTTAAAGATTTGATGAAAGTTCATAATAATGCAATTGACAAGGAAATTTAGTTATTTCTGAGATATACATTTTAAAGTAACAACTAGAATTATGACTTATAACATTATACCAGAACATGTAAGATTTTTAGAAATTTCATGTAATGTCTAAAACATTTATATTAACACATTTCCATACAAATAACCCAAAGAAAGTTTAGTATTAGTTTTTTGTTTGTTTGCTTGTTTGTTTATACTGCAGGTTCTTATTTAGTCAAGTTTGACAATCACTAGTGTATATCATAGTTCATCTTTCTCCGCCCTATCCTAACTACAGGAAATCAAGAAATGGATGATTCTACCTCAAATCATGCTGACCTTGCCTGGGATGATTTGAAATCCAATTTTCTACAAAGAACAAGGAACACATGTCCTTTCTTCTTCTGCTCTTCCCAACTAAGCTGTATTTCTTTCTGAGTTATGTAGGAAGCATTTTTTAAATGAACAAGCTGTTAGATTTTAAGGGGTCTATATTTTTGCTATGAATTTCTGGGGTTTTTGTGCTGTAGTTATTGAGATTTTCTTTGGCCTAATGCATAATCAAATTTTGTAATTAGTTTTATGATCATGTAAAAGAACAAATGAACTCCTAATTGTTCCTTACTCAAAGCTGTTTTCTCTTTCTCTAGAGATGCAATGTACTCTTGAATCTCACAGAGAAACAGTTTTAAAGTTTTCTCCTATTCCCTCAGTTGCTCTGGAGTGAGTCTGAGGGCTGCCAAGTCTCTTCATATGCAAAAAGACTTTTTAAAAATGTTGGTCTGTATTGTTTGGTATTGATATGCCCTTACAACCCATGTAAGTCACCGTTCAGTGTTCATACACTGTCCCCAGTAGGGATTCCTGTCTATAATGGGTGAGTGAAGAAGTCAGCCAGTGCATTTCACTCTGGGGGATCTAAAGGCCAAAAAGTTTTAATAAACTCATCACACAGTCCACTGTGCAACAGACCACATGAAGCAGTGTTATTGCTTACAGTTTGTATTTCCCAACAGAGTGGTATTAGTTAGAGCCAGTACATTTCCTCCCTATTAATGCTGATACTCAGCTCCAAGTCTTTCGGATGGAACTTGAAATATCTCAAGTACTAAGCTCTACTTCTATGGTAGCAAATTGTGCAGCGACTGATCAGTCAAAAATAGTGCCCACAGGAACACCTAACATGGCCAAAACTTTTTAAAGAAACAGAATACCTCAGGAAAAGCAAACTTCCAAATGTATATTTTGGATGAAAACCTTACCCCACCCTCCAGACCCACTGTGACTCCCCTCCTATTACGTAACCACTCCCCTTGCACTCTGGTCCCTTGGGTACTCTGTTCTCCAAAGACACTAAACTCCTAAACCCACTCCAGCTCTACCCCCTTTCCCACCTTCCCAGACCCCAAGGGGCATCATTTAATTCCACATAACTTCAACCCTTCTATCACCAGCATCATCAACTCCTTTGCTTTTTGTATTTGTGTCTCATCTACCCAGCAGAATGCAACACGTTGTAGTCCACTGTGCACTTTTCTGCTCTAACCCAGGAAAGCACAAGCGAGTGCAGGCTCTGAAACAGCACTGCCTGCACTTGGACATCAGCCCTGCTACTTATTATCTGTAGAACATTGAGCAATGTATTTAACTTTCCAGTCCCATCTGCAAGATACAGATGGTAAAAACAGGAGCTTATTTTATAGCATCGTTGTGAGGACTGCGTGAGTTACTACAATAAGGTGCCTGGCACAAAGTAGGCACTCAATAAATGTTTGCTATTTTTATTTGCTATAACACCTGGCTGCTAAGCTGTGATGGAGAGACTCGTGGAACTCTGTGGATTGGTGCTTCGACACATGGATGGTGCCTGGTTGACCCTTATAACTTGCACGTGACCCTGGAATTCTATCACAGGGTCCAGATTCATTCCCTCAGTTCTCTCAGATCTTCAACCCTCTGCTCAAGCCCCAATCCTGTGTCTGCTCTTCCTCAAATGACAGTCGTGCTCCCAATTTTACAACCTGCTATCAACTTCCTACCCAGACCCCGTGAACAGCATGTGTGCCCATCCTTTAAATTCTCCCCTTTTGAGAGAAACAGTCCTCTTCCTACTCAGACAACCCATTCTCCCGTGTTCTACACTTCATCCTTCCTGCCTCCTTCCTGCTCCAGCAGTTATAACTTCTACTTCCTACCCTTTACTTTCTTTCTCTCCCCACTGGCTACTTCTCCTAAGCCTACAAACCTACTCAGAGCCTTCCATCTTAAAACAAAGTAAAACAAAGCCCTCCTCAACTCCATTCACCTCTAGCTACACTTTATTTCTCCCTTTATAGCCAAGTTGCTAGAAAAACCCTCTACACTTGTTATCTCCATTACCCAAATTTTCAATATTTTATAATATGTACCATGACATCATTAAGCCCTCGCTCTAATCTTGGTTTGGTTTCCAATGACCTCTTATATGCAAAGTCAGAGGATTTTAAAGTTTGTACTTTTTGCTTACTCTCCCACCCTTGAATCATTCTTGTATATTTTGGTGGCTTCACTATACTGTAAGTTCACTTGGCAAAGTGAACAATGGCAAAACAACGGCATGGTTTTGTCTCTATATCCAAGCATATAATACGGTACCCAGACAGTACTGAATCAATCAGTGAAAATAATCTCAGAGTCTTGGTGGCTCCAAAGCCTTTAGTGTGCTATCTCTGCTGATTCCATCTCCAGTAAAAACTTAAAAAGTGATTCAGTAAATGACTTTGTCGGCAAAGTGAGATAGCAAGGAACCAAGGTTCTGCCTGATGCCGCTCTATTCAGCTCTTGGTTTTTTCCTGGTGGGAAATATGTTCACTGATATAGTGAGTGAGCCAGGGCTTAAGTCTTCAAAGCCTTACCCTGGCTCACCGCACAGAAGGATGCCCAATACAAACTTCAAGGCCACATAGCTTTATCAGTAGTGTTACAATGATCTTGGAAGCTGAAGCCAGTACCCCTCCTAGTTAATCTTTCTTTTAATACAGTCTCAGACCTAATGTTTTCTCCTCTCCTTTCTTTTAAAAACAATGGGATGGTACCTAACAAAATTTTGCAAGAAGCACTACAACACAGAAAGAGCTCTTCCTTTATTTTTTTTAACGTTTTTAGACTTTATATTTTTAGAGCAGTTGTAGGTTAACAGCAAAATTGAGGAGAAGGTACAGAGATTTCCCATATACCCCCCCACACACACACACAGGCACAGCCTCCACCATTATCAACATCCCTCATCAGAGTGGTACATTTGTTACAACTGATGAACCCACATTGGCATCATAATCACCCAAAGTCTGTAGTTTCCATTACTCTTGGTGTGGTACATTCTATGGGTTTGGATAAATGTACAGTGACATGTATCCATCATGACAGTATCATACAGAGTATTTTCACTGCCCTAAAAACCCTTTGTGCTTTCTGCATTCATCTCTCCTCAATCCCTCCAACCTCTGGCACCCTACTTAATTTATGACAATGACAGTGTATTAAAGAAATGAAATTACTACAAAATGAACATTACACTAACCAGCGAAATGAATTAATGAATTAGTATTCTTCATTCCCAAACTCCTTTACCCTAAACAAACCATGCATCTGATGAAGAGAGTGAAAGGAACTAAGAAATTTATCTTATTATTATTATTGCAAATAGTCTGGCATTACTTTAAAAAGGAAAAGATTATTGCTTAATATTCAGCTTTTTCTCCATGGCAAATTCCAGTTCTTTGAAGATAATAAAAAACATAAAGCAGATAATCTTCATCCCTTTCATTCTATAATTTTCTTGATTCAAAACAGCAACCCAGTGGGAATAATCCACTGTTTCTATATGTTTTGATTAAATAAAAATATAAAGCTTTGAGCCCATCAACCAGCTCTTCTCTACAGTAATCAAAACCTATCTGCACTATAAAGAAAAAAGTTATCAAACCAAATAGCTTGATCAAATAATCTCTCATCAAAGCTGAGAAGGAAATATAATCATTCATTTACTGATTCCTCTCTCACCAAACATCCATTACGCTAGATGCTGGCAATATAGTGAATAAGATCCACTTCCTGCCCTCAAGATTGTCAAGAGTCAGTGGGAGAGGTAGAACCCAAACTACAACATGGCAAAAATCTTACCTATCCTCAGCTATGACAGTTCTGAGGACAGAATTTTTTTTTTTTTTTTTTTTTTAGCGTTACGCGGGCCTCTCACTGTTGTGGCCTCTCCCGTTGCGGAGCACAGGCTCCGGACGCGCAGGCTCAGCGGCCACAGCTCATGGGCCCAGCCGCTACGCGGCATGTGGGATCTTCCCTGACCAGGGCACAAACCCGTGTCCCCGGCATCGGCAGGTGGACTCTCAACCACTGTGCCACCAGGGAAGCCCCAGAATTTTTTTTTTAATTAATATTAAGTTCTGGGAGGTTTGCCTTGGCTCTTAACTTCAAATACTTAATTTGACTATTATGTGTTTACTACGTGCAGAAAGACTTCCTTAGGTGTGCTCATCATTTCAAGTAAATTTAACTAAGACCCTTTCCTCAGACAGTCCTTACCCTTGGTCCCAGAAGTCCAAGAATTGATAACAAAAAAGTGAAAGGAAATAAAACAACAACAGGAAAAGGACTGTGAAAATCCTGCCACTGGGATGTCGTTGATGAGGGCGACTGGCAATTCACCAGCACACAGAATCAAAATTTTTAAACAGTTTAGATACTAAACTTAACAAAGGAACTTTTAGAATGCCATCCGCTAATACTCTAAAGCTTGTAACCCTAAGTTATTTTATTTTCCCATGAAGGTAAGTTCTACATCATGGTTAGGATCCCAGGTTAACTCACAAAGACCTATTTCTCTGATTCCTTCAATAAACATTAAATGCCTATGAGGTACTGTGTCAAGAATTAGGACTATTTTGTCAAATAAGGCCCAATCTCTGCCCCAACGAGCTCAGAGTCCAGCAGAGGAAATAATGCTTCCAGAAGAATACGCGAAGTGTTTTCTAGAATATTCACAAGGCATTTTGAAGAAAAGGGCCACCGAAATCAGACTGAAGAGGGAGAGCCCCAGAACACTTCCCTATCAGAGGTCATGTTTGAGCTGAATTTGAAGGTTGAAAAGGAATTAGCTAGTAGGTAAGACAGAGAACACACCAGACTGGTGGCTGATTGCATGATGGGGGTGGGTGACACAAAGGAGCCTGGAATGACCCAGGTGTCTGGTTTGGGTAACTGATTCATGGTGGGTACCCTTCATGGAGAAAGGAGTCACAGGAAAGATGAGGGTAAGGCTGAAAAGTTCACATGCAGACCATGAAAAGTTTAAACCTCTGCCTTACATCTGTTTGGAACAGCAGGGAATTTCTATTTAGGGCTTATATCAGAGAAGCTGAGGAGTCACATGGTATGAGACAAAGGACAAGAGCTGCCCCAGGCACCCCTGCAGTGACAGCGCACAGGTGTTTACCTGCCCTCTCCCCCCACGTGGCATTATGGACTCCACTTTTATTTTTTTTATTTTTGCGGTACGCGGGCCTCTCACTGTTGTGGCCTCTCCTGTTGCGGAGCACAGGCTCCGGACGCGCAGGCTCAGCGGCCATGGCTCACGGGCCTAGCTGCTCCGCGGCATGTGGGATCTTCCCGGACCGGGGCACGAACCCGTGTCCCCGGCATCGGCAGGCGGACTCTCAACCACTGCGCCACCAGGGAAGCCCTGGACTCCACTTTTTTTGCCTGTTTGAGATTTGTACTTCAGCCTTGGCAGTAAAGCACGCCTCAGGAAGCTCTGGCTAGCCACAGTGCACAGATGAGAAAACAGGCACAGAGACAGTCAATAACTTGCTCCAGAGCAGGCGTGTGGCCCTCTAGCCTCAGGGCCCGAGCTCCTCCCTAGGACACTATACTGCCTGGTTTAAGAAATAGCAATTCCTTCTCTTACGAACTCATGTTTTCCAAAGACGGGCTCTCAGCCACTAAGACACCATGTGTCGTCATCAAGGAAAGAGATGCTAAGAGGCATTCCCTTTCAAATGGTTCCTTCTGATCTCGTCCTTTGCTGCTGTGCGAAAGGCCTGCGTGAATACCAGGACTTCTCTTTAGCCTTACAGGGTCATCTGGGTAGCCCATCCCAAAGGGCTGCGGTCTCTAGTGCCACAGCAGTAAGCTTGTCTTCTTTCCACAGGTCTTGCTTCCTTTTCTCGTGTTCCACTACGATCTGCTGTCGTGCTTAATCACACAAGAGTTCAGCAACTATATCAATCCCTACGGAAACTGCTTTGAGAATCTGCAAATCAGGCCATCTGTTACAGGGCTTCTAACTTCTCGGTTGCCACAGAACCACATGCTTCCAATCACTGCGTTAAGGATCTGGACCCACGGTTCACATAAAAGATGAGCTTTATAAAAGAGACATGTTGCCAGTGAGATCCCAGTAGTTGAAGACTGCAGGAAACAGAGATGCGTAAATTATCCTGGTTAATGGGCTTATTCTCCACTGGTTATGCACGGTAGATTGAACGGACAGTTGCAGGTGCAAACCGAGAGGTAAACAGACTTCTAAATAAGTAAAGAGCCAGGGAGCACTGGCCTAGGAAGCGCAGGTTTCAGAATGAATTATTAATACTTGCACTGGGGCTTCCCTGGTGGCGCAGTGGTTGAGAGTCCGCCTGCCGATGCAGGGGACACGGGTTCGTGCCCCGGTCTGGGAAGATCCCACATGCCGTGGAGCGGCTGGGCCCGTGAGCCATGGCCGCTGAGCCTGCGCGTCCGGAGCCTGTGCTCCGCAATGGGGGAGGCCACAACAGTGAGAGGTCGACGTACCGCAAAAATAAAAAATAAATAAATAAATAAAATACTTGCACTGGTTCACAGTCAAGGGTACGACTGATTTCTAAGTGAGGACATCTTCCCCTGAATGCTGCGACTTTAAGGTAAAAATAGACTCAATTCCCTTCGCTCTCTCTCTGTCATTGGTGAAAAATGAAATAGCTCCGTTGGTTTGTAATTGATGCGTCTGACACTAAAATTTCATTCTCTGTACTGCCATCCTTTGAAATGCACAGTAAGGGAAGAAGAGTGTCTTGACGTGCAAAATAGCACGTTTTTGACACAAAGCCATTGAGATATATGTGAAAGAGCATTTTCTACTGAGACAGAAATGCAGTTCTATTTCAAAGTTCACCACACATCTCAAACTTCACTTTAAGCAAACACTTTAGAATAAACAAATATACAGTGGTGAAAAGAGGAAACTGGCTTTACTTTTGCTTTTTAGAAATACCCAGGAAAGGTAGAGTAAGGTGTAAATTTTTATATTTTCTTTTTTTATACAAACTATTTACTGAAAAATATGAAAAGCTAGAAGGCACTTTAGATTCCCAACCACATAATAAGTGCCCAATTTATTGATCTGAATCACATAAAGATACGCACAAGCACAGACTATATAAATATATAGATTATATAATCAGCCCAATACCATTCATTCTACTTCAATTTATTTTTCCTCTTCCCAACAAACTAAATCAAAAAAGTTGCTCTTTAATCCACATAATACATTTTATATTCACTTAAGAAATATTTACTAGCATCTACTTTGTATCAGACACAGTTCTTCATGCAGACAGAGCAGTGGATAAGATACACTAGGTCTTTATTCTAATGCAGTTTAATTCTACACAAAGTGAGGTGTACAGTACCAAGAAGTAAAGAAACAAGATAATTCCACATAATGTTAACAATGTGATGATACGAAAACAGTGATGGAACAGGAATGTGAAAGGAAAAGCTATTGATGGGAGGACCTGGGAAGGCCTCTTTGTGGAGGTCGTTTTTAACTGAATCCCAAACGATGGGTAGGAGCTGGCCATACAAATTAAAAAAAAAAAAAAGTGGTGGGGGAAGAACACATATAACATTCAATTAAATTCAGCTGCTTACAACAGTAAAACAAATAAAATAGTTCACCCAAACAGTCAGTTCTTTTTCTCATAGCTTGGGCCTGCCATTGGAGACCCAAGCTCCTTTTAATGTTTCCTTTGCCACCCCTGGTGTGTATCTTTCCACCTTATGCTCACCCAGAGGGCCATTCTACCACTTTGCAGGAAATCAGCATCCTGCTGGGGAAGAATGGAGAAGGGTGAAGGGTGAAAGGCCCAGCCAGCCTAGTCAGTCCCTTCATATGGGAAAATAATAGCTTTCTCAGAAGCCCTGCCCGTAAGCCTCAACTTACATCTGCTCTGAACACTGTACCACAGCGACTGCAAAGCAGCTTGGAAAGCTGCATGCCTTTAACTGGCCTGGGCCTTTTGCAGCTCCCAAACCTAGAACTTTGTTAGTAAGAAGAAAGCATGAATGGGTGTTGGCCTGCGAGGAGCTGTGTCTGCTGCGCCTTGCTAGACAGGGCAGTGGCAGGTGCAAAGCCCCTCATACGACAACAGGCTTGGATTGTGACATAGAAGACCAGTGTGTAGGAGTGTAGGGAACACCAGAGTGCAGTCCAGGAACACGGTTAGTGAGATGACAGCCACTGGTACTGAGGGCCCTCAAGTCTTAGATGTGGTGAACTAGAGAAGTGTTTTTCATACACCATCTCATTTAAGTCTCCCCACAACCCCATGGGATGGGTATCACCTTTGTTTTACAGATAAGGAAGCAAACTCTTAGGTTAAGTAACTCACTTCAATTCACAAAGCTACGAAGGAGAGGAGACACAACTGGAACTCCTAAATTCACGCTCATAACCCTGTCCTCTTCCTCCACCTTCATTTCCCTGCTTTAACTACGCCTCTGAATACATTGAACTGACAGAATTCATGCTTCCAAATCCATCCTGGTTATTACCACTGTTCTATTCACTCACATTTATGAGAACTGCTTCTTTATTTGTTCTAATATTTTCATTTATTTGGAATTCTAGATAGATTTCCATGTGATTCTTTACCTATCTAATATGTATGGGAAGAAAAAAAAATTCTTAAAAATTGAAACTGATTGGATCTCTTTCTGACATTGAGGTTTAGGGGTATGAAACTCATATTAGTGGGAAAGTAAATCTCTATACTGCTCCTTTTCACTCTGAGATACACGGGGAGGCAAAAAGAAAAGAGTGAAATTTCAAAGCTCCTGCCAGCTCTTCAGTGCTGTGAAACATTAATGAGCTTCTAGATTTGCAAAGGTGGGCCCAGAGCCTAAGGATGTTTGAGAGTTAAATTGCTCTGCATAATGAAATAAAGGTAACTGAGTTTCTTGAGGAATTGGAGAATGAAAAGTTCTAGGAAAATGGAGAGAGCAGGGAGCTAGGGAGGCACCTGTTGTCCAACCTCACATTACACCTTGCAGGATTCCAGCACGACCCGAGTTTCCACAGGAGGGAAGTGGCAGCAGAAAGTGAGGATTCTGCAGGTGAATCCTGTGGGCAGGTACTGGGCAAATGCACAGAGATCACATCACACCTAGGACAAGCCATTATTTAAAAATTGGGAAGATTAAAAGGAGATGGTGAGTCTTAAAGAAGGGCACGAGGCTGGCAGAGTTCCTCTGGTTTCTCCAGGGCAGAGACACACGGAAGGGGGGGCTGTTTGCGTACACCTCTCGCCCAGAATGTTACTGCCCTGCACGCTGAGATCTAAAGATAATAACATCAGACAAGCCCCTTGTTCTAGCAATCGCTTTAGGTGAACCTCATTCCTTCCCCCCCGGGCACCGTACCTCCACCCAGCGCCTCCAAGCAGAGTCTTCTGCAAATGCAAATGCATCTGGCAGGGCACCTGGTGTAGTTGAACCCCGGCGGCCAAGCGTGACAGACTGTTTTCACTGTAGTGCTTAAAAAGCTCTGTTTTCCTCCAGAGACCTCTTCTTCTCTGGGTCCAATGGCTTTCGTTGTAAACCTCAAATTCATGTAACTGTGTATTAAAATGCTTCTGAGCGGCCCTGCCTATGCTCCGGCCTCACCTTGTGCTACTCCCCACCCGCCCCTGACCACCAGGAAGACTGAGCTCCTTCTGTCTCCTCTGTGCCAGGTTACATGCTCTCCCACCCTCACACACACAGGCTGTTCCCGCTCTTCCACGCTGCACCTGCTTTCATAAAACTATCTTCTATGGACACGTCAAAACCCAATTCAGGCATCACTGCCTCCAGCAAGCCACCCCCAGCCTCCACATTTGACTCAGGTGGCCTCCTTCACCTCCCCTCCCCAACGCCCCCCATCACCCTTAGGTTACTCTATCCCAGCGCATCACGCTCTCCTGAAGTCATTAATTTACTTCCATGCCTCCCCAATAGCGGTACCCAGAGCCTAGTACTGTGCCTACAACATAGCAATTGTTCAATAAATTCTTGATGATAAATGTATGACCTAAAAGTTTTCATTCCAAAGCCTAAAAATATAATCAGCTACAGATCTGCCCTAGAAGAGTACATTTCAAAAGGCTGTCAGGCAGGAATACGTCTTCCCAAATCCTGAGTTTTCCTTCAACACATAGCTATGACTCTTCTGGCCTCTCTCCAGACCCTCGTATTACTGTTCCCTAGTTAAACCAATAGCAGCCTTCAAACCAAAAGTATGAATGCTATTTATGAAATGGTAATATTCTTTCATTCAACAAGTGTGTATCATGTGCTTCACACAGGAAGCTCCGGGAATACACTAGCGAACAAAACCGACATTAATCCCACCTCGATGGAATTAAAGCAATGAATAAATGTCTACAATATTACAGTTGTGATAAATGCTTTATGATGAAAATAACAAGGTTATTATGAAGAGTGTTAACAGCTTAGTAGGGGAACCTAATCTAGTCTGCGTCAAGAGGTGAGAGGTTTGCCAGTTATACGGATTAGGGCAGGCTTCCTTTTGAAGTAGGATTTGCCATCAACAGCGTGTGTGTGTGTGTGTGAGTGCGTGTGTGTGTGTGCATCTGTGAAAAGATGGTTATTACAGAGGTAAAAGCCTGTGTGCAGCCTGGAGGAGCTTAGAAAGTTTCGGGAACGGAGAAAAGGACAGTGTGGCTGAAGCCGTGAGCTCCCGGTATAAGCGAGTGAGGTTGAACCAAGCTGCAGCGTCTCCAGTTGGCTAAGCTAAATTAGTTTTTCCTTGGTGAATCTGTCAGAGAAAGACTAACTGCTCAGGCTACATCGGTAGGAGCAATGTATCTAAAGTGAAAAACAAGCATAATAGTGAAGTAACGCCAGACTGAAAAGATCATCCATTGAAGAGGCAGCATCTCCCAATTGCCTAAATGAAGGGACAGTCTTACCCCAATTACTCCAAGAGAACCCTCCAGAACTAGGTTAAGCTAATGAGAATAAGTATACGGGGTTGGGGGTGTTTCTGGGAAAAGGAGTCTGTCAGACCCTGGCACAAGTAACGGCTCAAGTTGCCTCAGACACAGCGCGGGCTAAAGCCCTATATAGACAGAAGTATTTCTGAAGACTGCAGCCAACTGATCGGAATGCTACTGCCACTCCAGGCACATTAATTCTTTTTAAAAATAGAATGGTGTGAATGCTGTTGGATCATTTAAAATTCTTATCTCCTACTTATAAGGATCTGGGATTTTGTCTGTGTTACCTCTGTATTCAAATTTATACGAGGCTGAGGAGTCCATGATTTTCAGGCATAATTACAAAATAACCAGCACTTCCTAACAGCTGGTGGCAGCAAAAATCTGAATCTTGAGATCAGATTTCTTAGCTATGATGCCTAGCTATGAATCACTTCAAACGCTCAGGCACAATAACATGTGAGGATTATTCCAGATGTAGAGATTACTAGTATGTCAGGATTCCCTAAAAGGATATGAACTATATACCATATACCTACATAGTGAACGACTTCAACTTCCTATTTAGGTGTCATAATTGCAACTCATGTTGAAGATCTTATGTTACTAGTATTTGCTTTATGCAAGGAAAAATTATTTTCAGTTAAAGTGGTAGGGTGCCAGCAGCTTACTTAATATTATATATATCCTAAATGGCTTAGGGGCTAAGTACATAATCCTTTCAGTTGGATGCCTCAGTTCCATTTATGTTATTGTAGCGACCTACTGCACAGTTAATCACCTTCATCTGTATTGTTAACCTGATGCTTTAAATATTCATACTCTCAGAACACATCAATTATTTTTTTGGCCATTCTTTCATTTGAAAAGATGCTCGGAACATTAATGGTTGGTGAGATAATAGATGCCATGTTCCTGATATTATAAATTATTGTGACTTTTATACTCAGGGACTGGTTGTAAGTTAGAAATTCAAACCCACAACTATATATGACTATAAAACGACAATGAAAATAGGAGTTCATTCTATACTTACAGGCTGCTTGACATTTTCCAGCTCGCCCTGATTTTATAAAAAGAAACGACCTTGAAAATAATTAAGCATATCAAGTGGCAAGGCTGCAGCTCACTGAAATATGACAATATGTTCATGTCTTTATAATGCTGCTAAGCATTCATGAAGTAGAACAAAATTTTATTGCTCTTTAATCAATTTATGCTTGTATTTTATAGGCTTATGCATATTCACCAAAAGGCCATTCTAATCTTTGTTTACCTATATCCCTCTGAGCTTGGAAATAAAGGCAATCATGTCTCAGCCTACTAGACTGGGAAAAAGATCAGATTTTCCAAGAGGCGTAAGGGTCTGGCTGACATTTTATAAGCCTGTGTTTAATTAGAGTGCTCTCAGTAAAAACACAAATTCAGATTAGCTGGCTTTGCTCAATGTTTATTAACTTAGACACCCTTTACAAGGGAACACGTAAGCATCTTGATAAACAAATTCAGCTGCTGTCACTTTATAAAAGGAACAAGTGCAACAATAACAACAAGAAAAAATGACAGTGAGATGGAAAGAAAAGACCTATGAGACCTGGATGTTATCAGGCCCGCTGTGTCCGACTGAGAGTGCCCCCTGCAGTGCTGGGACAGGCTCAGGGAAGTCACCTTCAGCCACATGTCAGGACCTCAGGGTAGAGGGTACTGACAGAAGGTCCTAGGAAAGTCAGAATCGCCAAGAATGGAAGACCAAATACTCAGAGATCTAAAGAAGAGATCCTCCAAATAAAAGGAATACTCAGGAGAGAAGGTACTTTCCCTGATTTAGTTCACGTTCTCTTCGGGGGCCTCCTCTTCTACCCCCACCGTAGCAGAGTCAATTCAGAGCACAAAGTTTAAATGTAAACATAGTGTTGAGCTCGTTTTTCCCAACAGGTCCCTTTGAAAAGGGCTTGAAGGAGGATGGTGTAAACATAAGGCTGTTCTCTTGAGGTGAGGGGCTATTTTAGAGATTTTTTGAACAGATATGGTAGGAGGTTCCCAGAGAAAGAGAATCAGGCATGGCTCTCTTGACAGAAGAGAAGCCATTTTTGGCCTAAGCCATTCTGTGATCTAAGCCTGGTCACCATGCTTGCCCTTGAACAGGTCTCAGTAATGAATGGTCTTAAGGGAAGTGAGGGAATGCAGGAACAAAGGAAAAGCAGCCAAGAAACAATCGTTCAGCGATAAAACAGAGTCCTAGTTCCTCCTCAAGGGATATACATAACAATCGGATATATATCTTGAGCTCTGCAGGATCTAAGGCCCCCGTCCAGGTGGAGGAGACCCCAGACTGGTCAGAACCCAAGGAATGATGATTGTTTCTAACCTTCAATGACTTTAATCAAGTAAAGCTTGGACTCTGGCAACCTTTGCCCCAATTCAATGCTGAATTCTCCTCTGCTCAGCCCCTTCAGACTATGCATGTACCCTTAGCTTAAAGCTTCCCCAATCTTGCTGTTCTGGGAGACGTTGCTTTGGGAAAGATCTCTGGTGCTCTCCTTACTTGCTGCAAGTAGTAAATCCTTCCTTCTCCTGCTCTTTGGTTTGGTTGTGTCTTTTGGCTTGACACCCACCAAGAGGGGAACCCAGTTTTCAGGTAACAATCTGACATTTTCAAGTGCCATGATGCCCAGGCCCAGTAAGCCAAACACTTTATGCTTAATCCTTTCCTCTTTCCATGTGAAAAAAGTCAGGGGGCCAGGGCGGGGGGGGGGGGGGGGGAGGGAGAAAGAGAAGGAAAGTTTCTTAGAAAACATTCTGACTTTCTACTTAACATAGGCGGCAGCAGCACTAATGGGACCGGGATGAAAAAAGAGTTCAGGGCTTCCCTGGTGGCCCAGTGGCTGAGAGTCCGCCTGCCGATGCAGGGGACATGGGTTCGTGCCCCGGTCCGGGAGAATCCCACATGCCGCGGAGCGGCTGGGCCCGTAAGCCATGGCCGCTAAGTCTGCGCGTCCGGAGCCTGTGCTCCGCAACGGGAGGGGCCACAACAGTGAGAGGCCCGCATATCGCAAAAAAAAAACCAAACAAACTGCACAGGGAGATCAGCTCGGTGCTTTGTGATCACCTGGAGGAGTGGGATAGGGAGGGTGGGAGGGAGGGAGACGCAAGAGGGAAGAGATATGGGAACATATGTATAACTGATTCACTTTGTTATAAAGCAGAAACTAACACACCATTGTAAAGCAATTATACCCCAATAAAGATGTTAAAAAAAAAAAAGGTAATTAAAACACAGGTGAACTTTGGGGATCAGTCACACTTAGACAGTAAATGCGAATTAATGAGGTCGCCCAGAAAGAGTGTGTTGAGAACAAAGGAAGAGTGGAAACGAGCCCACAAACGTGGAAGGTAGTGATGTAGGAAGTAAACTGGGAGAGTATGGTGTCTCTTAAACCAGGAAAAAGCATTTCGAGGAGCCATGCATAGTACACACACAGTCACAAAGTTAAATATAAAGAGGACCCAGTACTCACTGGATTGAGCAACATGAAGACTGTTGGTGACACCAACTAGAGTGGTTTCAATGGAATTAACGGACCTGAACATCAGACTGCACTGGGCAGGTGAGCCAGTGAGAAGTGAAGGCTAAGAGTGCAGACAATTTCAGTTTTTTGTGAAAGAAGAGACTGATTCAAAGATACGTAGAGAAACAGGTGGGGCAGAAGAGTTTTTCTTTTTCCCTCCCTTCTTTCCTCTCTCTCTTCCTCTCTTCCTAAAATAACCACATGTAAAGGCTGAAAAGAGAAAATAATGGAGAATAACTTGGTGGAGTGAGGTCCTTGAAAGAATAAAAAACAGTGGAATCTAGAAAGCAGGAGGAGACATCCTTTCCCCTGGGAATTGAGGGACAGGAGGAGGAAAGATGCTGATGGGAGCAACGGTGGGGTGCGGAGCAGAAGTAGACAATTAAAAGTTGAAAGAATCTCCTACCTAATGCCTAAGGCCAGGTAAATTCTCAGGCAAGATTCAGTGCAAATATAAGAGGCCCCCAGAGACAGGAACATGTACTTTAGGTTTGGTTACTTAACAACTGGTAACAGTGAATGGGAAGTTCGAGAGAGGAGAAGGTGGGTTATAGTTTGATTAATAAATTTACTTAACAGAGGGACATATAAAATTTGTCCAACTAGGCAGAAATACTTGGGTAACACAATGATTCGCACATTTTTAAATAAAACATTTCCATTTATAACTCCAAGTGTGGGGTTAAAAACCTGGAAATGTAGATACTGCCGAATCAACAAGTTCAGTAACCAAAGAGGACATCCACACGCGTACATGTGAACTGAAGAGGTGAGGAATTCAGCGAGACCAGGTTCATGCACTGCGAGGCGCAGCCCAGTTACCTAACCTCAGGCAAGCGGTTTCCCCTCGCTGTGTCCCAAGTTGTCCTTCTATTTTTTTTTTTTTAAGAAAAGTACTATCTATTTTTTTTCAACTCCTCAGGGATACTGTGGAGATGAATGCAGCGTATATTTAAAGCTTCTGCGCAACTTAGCAAAGCACCTGAGAACATCAAAGACCTGCACTGAACAGGAAGGATCTCTGGGCACAAGCTACCCCGGGCCACACACCAGTAGGCTCCCTTCACACTCAGGAAGATAAAAGTACAGAGGTGCATAGGGTCATTTCAGGAGCATTTCTCTCACCTGAATCATTTGTCCCAGTATGCATGACTGAAACCTACCCTAATTAGAAGATAACATCACGCTGTCTGAACATGCTTGAAGCCCTGTGACTCCCTTCTTACTTCTCACTGTGAGAAAAGGCATATTAGTTCCTTGCTTACCCAAAATGTAAGTCCTTTATTTACCGAGTGTCAGCTCAATAAACGCAGAGTCTTCATATTTGTCCGCCCCTCTGTTAATTCTTGGAGATGGTAGGATCCTAGAGCCTGGGAACCATGTCAATCACTGTGCCCTGCATATGTTAAGTACTCAGCATAATGTGTGCTGGGGACAGTGCTTGCCTGCCTTGCTCTGCCACAGAACATGTGAGCATGTGCTCCATAAAAGCAGCAATAACTGCAGGCCAGGGGATGGGGGATAGCTTAGTCATTTTCATTTAATTTTTTATTAAGGTAAAATCCACATTACAAAAAAATTAACATTTGAAAATGAACAAATCAGTAGCATTTAGTGCATTCACAATGTTGTACAAGCACCACCTCTACCTAGTTCTAAAACATTTTCATCACCCCAGAAGGACACCCTGTACCCATTAAGCAGTTGCTCCCGATTCCCCCTTCCCACAACTCCTGGCAACCACCAATCCGAGTTCTATCTCTGTAGATTTATCTATTTTGAATATTTCATATAAATGGAATCATACAATACGTGGGCTTTGGTGTCTGGCTTCTTTTATTTAGCATAATGTTTTTGAGATTCATCCATGTTGTAGCATGCATCAGCACTTCTCCCTTTTCATGGCTGAAAAATATTCCATTGTATGGAAATAACACAACTGATTTACCCATTCATCCATTAATGAACATCTGGGATGTTTCTATCTTTTGGCAATAGTGCTGCTACGAACATATGTGTAAATATATTTGTTAAGTATTGGTTTTCAGTTCTTTTGGGTATATACCTAGGAGTGGAATCACTTAGTCACATGATAATTCTATGTTTAATTTTTTTAGAGGAACTGTTTTCCACGGTGGCTGCACCACTTTGCATTCCTACCAGAAAATGTACAAGGGTTCTAATTTCTCCATATCCTCACCAACACTTGTGATTTTCCATTGTTTTGATTATAGCCATCCTAGTGAATGTTAAGTGGTACCTCACCGCGGTTTTGATTTCCATTTCCCTAATGACTAATGATGTTGAGCATCTTTTCATGTGTTCATTGGCCATTTGTATAACTTCCCTGGAGAAATGTCTATTCAAGCCCTTTGCCTTTTTTTTTTTTTTTTTTGGTACGCGGGCCTGTCACTGTTGTGACCTCTCCTATTGCGGAGCACAGGCTCCGGACGCGCAGGCTCAGCGGCCATGGCTCACGGGCCCAGCCGCTCCGCGGCATGTGCGATCTTCCCAGACCGGGGCACGAACCCGCGTCCCCTGCATCGGCAGGCGGACTCTCAACCACTGCGCCACCAGGGAAGCCCTGCCCATTTTTTAATTGGATTGTTTGTCTTTTAGTCATTTTTACGCAAGGCACTCTAATACTTGTCTCTAAACATACTGCTTTAAGCAGACAAGATGCAAAACGAGACATTAGCAGTGTAGTAGTTAAGAGGTTATGTTCTGAAATCGGATTGCTTGGGTTCACTCTGCAACTTACTACCTATGTGACCTTGACAAAGCTACCTCTCTGAGCCACAGATTCTCACCTGTAGAATGGAGACAGTAATAGTAAACTTCATGGATGTGTGGTGAACAGTAAATAATGGAATCAATGTAATATGCTTAACAATAGTGTCCAACACAAAGTAAGAACAATAAAATGTGTCAACAATCAATACAGTTTGTAGGGATAGCACCTCCATGTAATTACATGTGTATTCCCATAGAGCTGGGGGAAATGCATGAACCTCTTCCACATTCAGCCATGCGAGGGGAAGATGAACTCCAGGGAGGAAGTCAGTATTTTCCCCCCATGTTAAGTATAAAATAGTCTCAAAATAATGAAAAGCGTTAGACAAAATATTGTTCTTTACACCTTTTTAACAACATAGGAAAAGCATTCTTACACTGTGGCACGGAAGGCAGAACCCACATCTGTGAAGACAGTTTAGTGACACAAACAGTAAACAAGGACCAAACCTTCTGTCCCATCATACATTCCATAGAACAGAAAAGATGGAGAAAGTTTGCAGGCTGCTGTATTTTACAACTGTGATTTCTTTGAAATGTCTATCCATCACTGTGAGCGAGAACAATAAACCATCATATATGGCTGAGAAGCATCAAGACTCTCTCCTTTCCATACAAAGAGAAACGTCATCGCACCCAGAGGAATCATGTCAAGCAATGCACCTGCTCACATCCAAGAGTCATATGCGTCTTTCTGCCAAGTCTATGTTACTGCTATTACGCTTTGCATACTCTTTAGAAAGGAGCATTCGGTATAACATGTGACACCAATCCAAAGTCAATGTACAGTGCTTCCCTGGTGGCACAGTGGATAAGAATCTGCCTGCCAATGGAGGGGACACGGGTTCGAGCCCTGGTCGGGGAAGAACCCACATGCCGCGGAGCAACGAAGCCTGTGCGCCACAACTACTGAGCCTGCGAGCCACAACTACTGAAGCCCGCGTGCCTAGAGCCCGTGCTCCACAAGAGAAGCCACCGCAATGAGAAGCCCGCACACCGCAACCAAGAGTAGCCTCCACTCGCCGCAGTTAGAGAAAGCCCACACACAGCAACGACGACCCAACACAGCCAAAAAAAAAAAAAAAATTCAAAGTCAATGTACAAAGGCCTCTATGCTCCAGTTCTATCCTAGATTTGATAAATAATGGTCCTTCCAGGATAGGGGTTCAATATCACCTACTACATACTCCAGTCCAATTTCAATTTGTAATATACAATTTCATACCTGTAATTTTTCCTATCATTTTACATTGCTTTAGTAAGGAATGGAGTCCTGACTTCACTTGAATTCCTTAGGGAGCCCGGGTTTTCTAAAAGCTTATGTATGTCCTTCCCCACATCCCCTGCACCAGCAAATTAAAACCTTGACCTACTAATTAACTTGGATTTCAATCCATGAACCCTGCAAAGGACAGATGCCAAGGAATTAGAGTCATGGGTAAGTTCATATTTGTTCGCAATACTAGAACAAATGAATAGGAAGGAAGGGGTGGTCAGAAATTAGTAACTTAAGAGGAAAAATGCCAAAATTAATTTACCAAGTAGAGAGAAGAGAAATTAGTGAAAGTCTGCAAGAAACTTTCTTTCTTTGAAAAACCTCTAGCAATATGACATATGAAATGGGCAAGCTTAATAAGTGAAACTACTCTAAAAAATTATGTTCCTGGAAAAGCAAATAAATAACAATAAGTCCTGGATTAGACATCAAAAGATTCTTGCTTGTCCCAGTTCACAGTTAAAAAAGAACAGGGGCTTCCCTGGTGGCGCAGTGGTTGGGAGTCTGCCTGCCGATGCAGGGGACGCGGGTTCGTGCCCCGGTCTGGGAGGATCCCACATGCCGCGGAGCAGCTGGGCCCTTGGGCCGTGGCCGCTGGGCCTGCGCTTCTGGGGCCTGTGCTCCATGGTGGGAGGGGCCGCAGAGGTGAGAGGCCCACGTACCGCAAAAAAAAAAAAAAGAACAGAATAGTACAATGCACAGCACTGGGAGTCCCAGGTTTGAGCTCCAGCTCTAAAGATATGACAGGTTACTTAAGGTCTAAAATGTACCTAGTAAGCTCATTTTTCATAGATTATTGAAATGATTTTGATTTTCAAGTTTGATGACAACCAGAATTTGGTGCAGCTTGATTCTGGGTACTGCATTTTGTTTGTTTGTTTGTTTTCTAACCATTATAGAAGATATAGAAATCACAGAATAATATAAAGAAGAAAAAAGAGAATCTATATATACTACATATTATAATATACAGTATATATACTTTATCTTTTCCCTCTAATGCTATTTTTAATTGAGTTATAATCCACAAACATAACATGTATAGATTTAGATATAATTTGACTAGATTTGAATTGATAGGTATTCATGTAACCTATACTCCCATCAGTACATAAAGTATTTCCATGACCATAGAAAGTGTTACAATATTTTAATTTATAATACTATAATATGCCTAATTTTAAAATTAGCAGAGAACCATGGAGTAGCAATCAGAGAAAACCACATTCAGTTTATTAGGTATTTACAACTTAAGAAAAGGAATATTTTGGGTATATTTCCTAATTATCAAAGGCGATGATTAATTATTTTGTGCCATCCTAAATTAAGAATTTACGTACTATGATTTCCTCCCTCTCAGAAATACCTCTGATAACAAAATATCAGAATGATGTTATATATATGTCATTCAACTAATATTGCACGGTGGTTATTTTCCCATGTTATTAAGTAAGCTTAACAGTTTAAGTAACTTCTTTTTAATTTTATTTATAATTCATTTAACCACTTCCACATTGCTGGACTTTTTCTTGTTTTGCCATAAAAAAAAAAAGTACAATTACTAGTTGCACCAAATAGGATCATTATGAATTAATAATTTTAGACTGGATAAATATTTCTAAATTTGCGTTGTACCAATTATAAATCAATGTACAGAATAATAGTAGTAATATGCAAGTGACTGCCTTACTAAGCTCTTGCTAACATTTCAGCATTAACATTTCTTGTTAATTTCTGCCAAATGGTCTCGCTGTTTGCCTTTCTTTGACTATTAGTAAGATTAATTTTTTTTCACATCTTCATAGGCTACTTTTTTTGTGGATGCTCTGAACAGTACACTATCTTGTCTATTCATTCTTCCACGTGAACACTAAATAATCATCTGGAAAAATGTCTCAAAAACATTTAGTTTGGAAAGACTGCCAACTTTATAATGCTTCGCCCTTCATCTATGAACATAGTATGTTTCTCTAATTAATCTCCTTCTATCATTTCTTAAAGTTTGCAGATTTCTTTGTATTTTCCTTGTGGTATTTGTGGCCTCTAACGAGCTTATTGAAAGACTTCTCAGAGTTTTTTTGTAAGCAAAATATATAGTACTTTCCATATCACCCTCCAATCTTGTTTCTTTAAACCAGAACATTTTTATGGTTGTGACATGAGAATGACTATTTTTAAATTATGAATTTCTGAGTACAATTTTGCCTGTTTTCTATAAGTGTTATGATTCTCTATTCTTATTTTCCAAAAACTTTTGATTTCCACTTTGGTCCAATAGTTACATTTTCTTAGTTCCCAAACAATGAGTGCAGTTGAACTAATGTTCAATGTTGCCTATGTTGAAAGAACAATCAATTTTAATAAATGTTTCAAGAATAACTGAATAAACAGTATATTTCCTTTTTTGGGGAATATAGTTGACAAAAAATATTATGTTAGTTTCAGGTGTACTAAGTAATGATTTGACATTTGCATACCTTAATTTGACACTGCATAAGTCTAGTAGCCATCTGTCCCCATACAAAGTTATTACCGTATAACTGACCATATTCCTTATGCTGGATATTACAACCCCGTGGCTTATTTACTATATAACTGGAGGTGTGTGACTCTTAAATCCTTTCAAGGATTTCACCCAACCCCCCAACTCCCTCCCTCCTAGCAGCCACCCAGATTTATTTCCTTTATGAAAGATATAAAGTTTATTCCATTTAATTCTTTTTATCTTGAATTCTATTTATATGACATTGATACTGTACTCCCTTTCTTTTAGTTTAATGTACCTGATTCACCTTGCCTATCATTTTACTTTAATCACAAATTTTTTGGGGGGAGGGGGGGTGTAGTCACCTGTAAATATCTTAAACTTTAGAGTATATTTTTTAATAATAGCAGATCTATTCTACGAGCTAAAAGAACACCTGCAAAGAACAGAGCCTCAACAACTATTAAGTTGTTAATTTTAATACATGTTTTTTTCCATCATGCTTTCCTCTGGTAAGTACCTAATAAACTGAAATGAGGTTTTCTCTGATCACTACTCCAGGGTTCTCTGCTAATTTTAAAATAGGAATACTATAATTTTACAAATTAAAATATTATAATACTTTCTATGCTCAAGGAAATGCTTTATGTACTGATGGGAGTGTGAGTTATATGAATACCTACACATCAATATTCAAATCTCATCAAATTATATCTAAATCTATACACCTTATTGTCTGTGAATTATAATGCAATTTAAAAAAGAGTATGGGAAAAAATATGAGTATGATTCAAGGAGTCATATAACCCGTGTAGAAGAGACACTGGTGATACAGACATAAACATCAATTTTATTTATAAAATCATATTTGAGTAAAAAATACTATGTCATGGTATTTTGTGACAGGATAACTATCCCTTTTTTGCACCAAAACTTAAAGTTAGGTTTCAAGATGAATTATGATAATAAAATTAGTACTTTTCGACTGATACATGACAGTATCACAAACAAAACAAAAAGCATCCCTGAGAGAAGTTTATGAATCAAGCAAAATAATTGCTTTGGTCTTTGAGATTTAAAAGAACAATTATTCATGTATAAAAAAAAAAGGTTAGTTTTTTTTTTTAAGTAACCTTTACACTGTAGACTTACCCTAAACTCTAAAATCCCTTCACTACCTAAAGATTAAAACGCTATAAATATTCACATCTACCTACTTAAGTTGAACCACACTTTCCATCACAGATCCGGAAGTACTTCATAAACCATCCAGGAAGACAGGGCATTACAGCATGAGCATTCATTCAATTTGTAGAAATAAAGTATCCTTCAGTCCCTTACAATTTTGCTGAATAACAATTGCTAAGGGAAGTTTCAAATATTTGTTGGATATACTCCTGGAAAATAGAGGGCAATTTACTGGTGTGTGTGATTGTCAAGTGGGAGAATATGTCAATCACCTAATTACCAACTATTCATTGAGGAAGGCTTTTAAATACATTGCAAATGAAACGTGTAAATTAGCCACAAATTCCAAATGTATTATACTATATAAAACACAGAATAGAAACCTTTTTCAAATATGTAATTTATTCAAAGGAGTTTCCATCTTAAATACATTCTCCGTGAAAAGCAATTTGCATTGACCCAAGTTACTACATCTTCCATGATCCTTTTAGAAAAGGTATTTATTCAAAAGCAACACGATAATGGGGAACAAGTCTTCCAGTTTAAGCTGTTAGGCAAAGACACTAAGGAGATCATTTTTTATTCCACTCCAGTACCCTTTCCTTTCAATTGCCTCCTCCAGGACCCTGCACAACCTCCACTACCAGTAACCACAAAATAATTCTTATTTTTTACATGACCCTTAGTCTCAGAAACAAAGTGCAGAGTTGCAAAATTGGAGATCAGTAAACAAAATGAGCCTCCCTCAACCACACTGATGAGTGCCAGTGTATAAAAGTCATTCCTAATTCCTCCCACTGCTATCCAGATCCAAAAGGGGAATCAAAATTTGGGGCCGTATTTGGCTTTTCAGAGCCCTTGGCAGAAAGAGAAAACATTATTAAAAAAAAAAAAAATGCAGCATTTAAAACTGAACTGGGGACTTCCCTGGTGGCGCAGTGGTTAAGAATCCGCCTGCCAATGCAGGGGACATGGGTTTGAGCCCTGGTCCAGGAAGATCCCACATGCTGCGGAGCAACTAAGCCCATGCACCACAACTACTGAGCCCGCACGCCTACAGCCCGTGCTCCGCAACAAGAGAAGCCACCGCAATGAGAAGCCTGCGCACCACAACGAAGAGTAGCCCAGCTCGCCGCAACTAGAGAAAGCCCGCACGTAGCAATGAAGACCCAATGCAGCCAAAAAATAAATAAATTTATAAAAAAACAAAACAAACAAACAAAAAAACTGATACTGTGACCAAAAAGTAATTTTTTGTTATTTAAAGCAGAAATTACATACATGGTCTAAAATCAGCAACAGGAAAACATTTCAAAGCAATGAGAATAACACTTCTATTGGGCTTTTGTCAATGACGCTGGTAAATGCTGGCTCTTCCCCTTAGGTGGTGAGGTTAGCCACTCTTGAGCTAAAAGAACACACAACATGGGCCTGCCATATCGCACAGGGAACAACTATATTCAGTATCTTGTAATAACCTATAATGGAAAAGAATCTGAAAAAAAAATGTGTATGTGTGCATATACGTGTGTGTGTGCATACATATATATAACTGAATCACTTTGCTGTACACCTGAAACTAACACATTATAAATTAACTATACTTCAAGCTAAAAACAGAAAAAAAAGAACACACACATAACAGACGAACATAAGGTATGAATCCCCAAATTACACACTTTAACCAAAATTGGTGGAAATACAAAATATTCCTATTTAAATATAAAGTAAAAGGAAGAGAAGTTTTGAAATTTTTGTCAGGCTTATGCTTCACATATTGTAGGAACCGCTGTGATTCACATTTGGCCTGAGGGTACAAAGATCTCTGCTTATATCCATGACTTAGTCAAACCTTTCATAACATCAGATATACCTATTTATGATATTAAGATCACTGCTTTCTTAAATGAGAGCCCATTGCTTACAATCCTTATATCATTTAAGAGTTTGTAAACTTCAAAGAAGAACAAGAACAAAAATGATAATTCATTATTATCATTATTATCAAAGGCAGAGTTGTGCCCAGAGGCATGGTGTCAGTTTTCTAAATAAATTCTAGACTTATTAGTCTATTGAATAAGTAAAAGCAATTCATAATCCCAACAACTAACGACAGGCTAAAATGATCTTCCCAAACCTTGCTGAGTTTTAACTGCCCACACACTACTCACCAAATGAGGTTAAAAGCAGCTAAAAATGATAGCTAGTGGGAAGCAGCCACATAGCACAGGGAGATCAGCTCGTGCTTTGTGACCATCTAGAGGGGTGGGATAGGGAGGGTGGCAGGGAGGTGCAAGAGGGAGGGGATATGGGGATATATGTATACGTATAGCTGATTCACTTTGTTATACAGAAGAAACTAACACACCATTGTAAAGCATTTATACTTCAATAAAGATGTGAAAAAAAAAAAAGCAGCTACAGACCATCTAGTACTAGCTCTGTTCGCCATTACTACATAATTTAAAGGGCATTCCTCCTATACTCTTTGAATTTACAACTTCAGTACTGCCATTAAGAATTTCTAAATACTAGACATGATAATGCCAGGCTAGACGCTATATTGAGCAAGAAAGGTATGTTCACTCTTTAGTGGAGCTCAAAGGCACAACGTAAAATCAAGAGACCACTCAGGAGAAGAATAAACATTTTCATGGCAGAAGCGCAATGAATAGGTAAGGAATGCACATGGAATTGCCGAAAATTAGATTCTGAAAAGGCTGTGAGTTGCATTCCAAGCAAAGCCTAGCACACAAAATGTCTTGTGACCAGACTGGTGTCCAGTCCTACTTGAAATATGGGGGAAAAAAAGAGATAAGAAAAATATGTAGGACCATGAGGAGAAAGTAGATGATGATAAATGCAGAGGAAAGTTGCTATTTCTAAGGATTTAGATGAAAATGGGGCAATTCAAAAATCAATCTCTCCAATTACACCAATCTCATCCAGACAGATTTTCTAAACATTCAACCTAGCAACTCTCCCAGACCTTACACCAGGCTTCAGGGAGGGGGCACGCTCTTGTTTCCTGCTTTCGAAGGGGAGCTGCCTCCACTTGGTGATGTTTATAAAAATGGCAGCAGTTTCCTATTTGAATGTTAATTACTGTTATGACACACAAGATAATTTAACTTGCTTCAGTAATTTATTCTTCCTTGTAATTAGATGTAGTAATTGGAAAATCTTCCAGAGTGTAACAACAGTTCCAAAGGTGAAATGGCAGGGGGAGGGAGCTTTCCCATAGGATCTCAACTATAAATCAGGAGCTGGCTGTTCTATGGGCAGTCACGGGATGAACCAGGCCAGGAATCAAAGAGGGTCCTTCTGGAATCGAGCAGGGGGCACCCACAACCTTTAGGAACTGGATGATTCAAGAGGAAGGCAAAGCTCCAGCAGATGGTTAGAGCTACCCTGTGAAGAATATTAACGACTAAACTTGAATGAGTCCAGGCATGATACCACACAGTGCCTTTTTTTTTTTTTTGCAGTATGCGGGCCTCTCACTGTTGTGGCCTCTCCCGTTGCGGAGCACAGGCTCCGGACGCACAGGCTCAGCGGCCATGGCTCACGGTCCCAGCCGCTCCGCGGCATGTGGGATCTTCCCGGACTGGGGCACGAACCCGTGTCCCCTGCATCGGCAGGAGGACTCTCAACCACTGCGCCACCAGGGAAGCCCCACACAGTGCCTTTTTAAACCCTCTGGTCTGGGAGCTATTCACATTCAGTTCAGAGACTCTGTAGAATGAGTACAGGCCAAAAATACCACTGGGGTGTGATGGGCTCTATTCGTTTTACTTGATTTACAGAAGTATTTTAGTACTTACCACATCATACATGTTCAATAAATATTTACTGAAATAAGCAATAGATTGGATAAATGAATGGGTACATGCATGGCTTAGAAATAATTATAGCCAATAATTAAATTCAAAAATTCAATACATAGAACATACCAGGTAACATGTTAAGCACTTCATATCTCTTTTCCTCCTCTCCCAATTTCCTTTTCATTGTATCCAAAGCTTTACTACATATCTTGACCTAAAATTCTTTTTTTTCGTTTGTTTGATTTTTGTCTTGTTTTGTTTTGTTTTGTTTGGCTGTGCTGTGCTGCGTGGGCATGCGGAATCTTAGTTCCCCAACCAGGGATCGAACCCGTACCCCCTGCAGTGGAAGAACAGAGTCTTAACCACTGGACCGCCAGGGAAGTCTCTCACCTCAAATTCTTTTTTAACAATATTCTATGACAGATTATTTCAAACATATACATAATTAGAGAGAACAACCCATGTACTCATCTTCCAGCTTTAATAATATTGACCAATCTTTCTTCATTTACACCCTGTATTATTAACCTTCCTGTATTATTTTGAAGCAAATCCCAAATATCATATCATCTGTTAATAGTTATAGATGTAATAACTTCGATGTAATAATTTAAAACTTAAAACTTTGATGTAATAATTTAAAACTTCAATGTAATCATTCCTTAAGTATATTAACAAGAATTCCTTAATATCAGTCAGGCATTGTACCTTTTCCCCAACTGTATTATAATCTTTTACAGTTTGTATAAAATGGCATCCAAGAAAGATCTAGACATTAGGATTAGTTGACATATCCCGTAAATCCTTTTAATCTATAGATTTCCTCTCCATCTCTTTTTTAATTCTGTTGCATTTTTGCTGTTGTTGTTGGTAATGGAACAAAGTCATTTGTCCTGGAGAGCTGCCCAGTGTAGATTTTTAAAATCGTATTTCCATGTTATTTAATTCACTCTGTTCCCCTGCCCTCTGTATTTCCTGTTAATTGGTAGTCAGAGAAAGAGGTCAGATCAGATTACAGTTTGAAATTTTGGCAAGAACACTTTATAAGCTGTGTACTTCATTAGCTGAGATATAATCTCGGGTTGCCTTTCTTTGTGATGTCTATAGCAAGGGGTGTTCACCACTTGGATTCATCAACTCACTGGGGTTTGCAAAATAAAGAATTCTGACTTTCTGAATCCTTCCTCTGTTGAGTGGGACTGTCTCTCTAAAAGGAGACTGTCTCATCAACTATTCGGTTAATACGAGGTACAATTTGTTAAGGAAAGCAAGTTACATACTTGATTCTTTCCTTTTATTTGTCAGTTTTCAAAATAAGGATCTGACTCCCTAATATCATTACAAAAAAAAACCAGTAAGGGTTTTATTTTTAACGCTGAAATTTCCTTGAGGGGAACATTCCCCGTAGCCGTGTCAGAAATCTAAAACTGTCCATTACCTAAGTATTTCTAGGGGTTGGAGTAAATAAAGATATAACCTGCTTTAGAACGGTCTGTTTCATTAAGTCCTCTACAGCAAGCAGATCTTTTTTCTTAATTTGAACACCTCCAAGTAAGAAAGTTAAAAAATTCTGTGCCTTCAGTGGTTGAGAGTCCGCCTGCCGATGCAGGGGACACGGGTTTGTGCCCCGGTCCGGGAAGATCCCATGTGCCGCGCAGCGGCTGGGCCCGTGAGCCATGGCCGCTGAGCCTGCGCGTCTGGAACCTGTGCTCCGCAACGGGAGAGGCCACAGCAGTGAGAAGCCCGTGTACCGCAAAAAGCAAAACAAAATAAAAAATTCTGCGCCTTTATTTAAGAATATTAAATATCTAACACCTTCCTCTCAAAGTCATGATGCAGACGCTTGCCACCTGATTATAGAACCCCAAAGGGCAGAAGAGAATAGGGAGCAATCAATATATAGCTGTCCCTGGTATCTGCAAGAAATTGCTTTCGGGACCCCCATAGATACTAAAATCCGGGGATGCTCCAGAGTCCCTTATATAAAACGGTGTAGTATTTGCATAGAACTTACACACATCCTCCAGTATACTTTAAATCATCTCTAGACTACTTATAATACCTAAGACAATGTAAATGCTATGTAAATAGTTGCTGGCATGCGGAAAATTACATTTTTACTTTCTGGAATTAAAAAAAAATTTTTTTTGATCCTCAGTTGAATTTGTGGACATGGAATCTGCAGATATGGAACCCATGGATAGGGAAGGCTGACTGCAGCTAGTTTCCAGCAAGAGATGCCACCCTTTGCAAACATTCCTCAGAAGTGATAGAAACAGAGTCTGTGATGTAAGGAGCCATAAAGAGACGTGATAAAAGCAACCAAATGCCACGCAAGGAACATATTCTATTATGGTATGTACATCACATGGGTTCTATTTTTTCCCTAGAGATAAAGTGATCACTTAAACTATGACAATTACTATCGTCTCTCTCCCCACATGCATTTCCACACTTGAGAAGTGGTGGGAACTATGGGCCTACATGGTGTGCAAACAAATGCTCTTGTGAACAGAGAAGAACTCGTTCCTAGAGGTTCCATTCCACACAGAGGAATAACTACGCAAAACAGTGCCTCAAGAGAGCAAGGCCGATGGAGGTTCACCGAGAGTACACTATAAACAATTAAAATACAGCTGACTGCAATGGAGGAAAATGTTTCTCCTGTATTCTTCCTACATCCCACCTTCAAACAGACAGCCTCGTCTCCACTCCAGTGGAAAGGAGAGGTGTCCTTGAAATTATATGCTGATGTGATGTAAGCAGTCTCTCTACTTATAAAATTAATGAAAAGCATTTCAGACTATCAACTGACATTCTCTCCACCCCTGAAAGCTGATACTGCTCAGGAACAGCAGTACATCTGACATCTTATTTGCCACATACAGGACTCAGGAAATTCAAGAAAATGTTCTGAATTATATCAATTCACGAACGGCACTATGGCAACCAAAGATCCTCTCTACACACAAACACAGGAAATCTCAGTATTTCTGTTCCCCGGGGTACAGATATTTTCTTAATCTGTATAATTTTATTTATAAGAGACAGAATTCAAGTTACAGTAAGTCCCCTACATATGAACGAGTTCCATTTTGAGAGTGCGCTTCCTAAGTCCAATTTGTTCATAAGTCCAACATAGTTAGCCTACGTACCCAACCAGCACAATCAGCTATATAGTACTGCACTGTAATAGGTTTAATACTTTTCACACAAATAATACATAAAAAATAAACACAAAAAATAAAACATTTTTAATCTTACAGTACAGTACCTTGAAAAGTACAGTAGTACAGTCCAACACCTGGCATACGGGGGCTGGCATCGAGGGAACAGGCAAGAAGTGTTACTGACTGGAGGAGGGAGGGAAGGTGGGAGATGGTAGAGCTGAAGGATGGTCAGCAATAGGAGACGGAGGGCAAGCTGCAACTTCACTCACGCCTGGCATTGATGGCACAGGTTCTGGCTCCTTGCTGGATTCAATTCTATCTACGCTCTTGAAAAAATGATCCAGTGATGTCTGGGTAGGAGAGCATTCACATCTTGGAAAGTTGGCAACTTGAAGGTTCGTATATAGGGGACTTACTGTACTGGATTATGAAACAAGGACATAGACTAAGGTGGTCTGGTTTGGGATCCATTCCCAAATATGAGTTCAAGAGGATGAAGGGCTCCTATCTTTTTTTTTTTTTTTTTTTTTTTTTTGCGGTACGTGGGCCTCTCACTGTTGTGGCCTCTCCCGTTGTGGAGCACAGGCTCCTGACGCGCAGGCTCAGCAGCCATGGCTCATGGGCCCAGCCGCTCTGCGGCATGTGGCATCTTCCCAGACCGGGGCACGAACCCATGTCCCCTGCATCGGCAGGCGGACTCTCAACCACTGTGCCACCAGGGAAGCCCCAGGGCTCCTATCTTTGAGGTATAGTATTACTTCTGCTACCTGTGTGCCAAGCACCAGTTGTCTAAATAATATATCCTCCAGATACCCACACACAGCTGAAAGCAGAGAAGCCTCATAGAGAGAGCTGAAAAATTGGATTCTAGCACTAGCATATTATTTCCTAAATAAATCGCTTACCCACCTTACACCTTCATTTCTCCACTTTATGGAGATAACTATTGATATGTTTGCTTATTTTGCAGGAGTATTTTTGAATAACAACAACAACAAAATTCTTTGAAATCTTCAAAGAAAGGGCACAACTTTAACCTAATTAGGAAGGAAACAGAAAGAAAACCTTGAACAAACAGTCTCAAATCTTGCCCTATTAATCCAATTAAAGAGAGAGAGATCAACTTCTAAGACTAGGAAGAACCCATTATCAGTGGCCATAAACACTGTCTTCTTATCAATTCCTTACTGAAATTAAAACCTCCTCACCTTGCCTTTGCATCTCCTTCCTTCCTCCTTCTCCTACCACCACAGACTTTCCCCAGGTACTCTTGATATCTCTGGGACCCCATATCATTTCCATCTCCCCTATTTTAGCCCCTCAGCAATTATAACCTCCCTCCACTGTCACCCATCAGAGTGAGCTGAAAGGGATCTAAATATTCTAATGAAGCTCACGCACAGTAAAAATGGAAAGGTGAGGCCTAAAGTGATGTAGGCACAGGCTCAGCGTCAGGTAGCCAATCATTTGCAAAGCTGGGTCCTCATCCAGAGATCTGCCTCCTGGTATAAGTGCTCTTTCCACTGCACCATACTACCTTCTACCTGGCACTATTGACTCTTACCCAAGAAAGGGATTTGAGGAATCAGTTGATGGCATCCCATTGTTTTCTACCATAAGAAGGGCTTCTAGTCACAATTAGAAAAGTAAGATAAAACTGATCACATCAATCAGATTAGAATCCTCTATCTAGAAGAATCCTCCAAAGTTCAGATTTCTTCACCCTTAATCCACCTCATCCAGGGAGTAAGATTTGAGGGCCGATTCCACAGTGACCCTTTCCCAATGGTTCTTTCCACTGTTCAACATGGCTGGAAGGATATCTTCTACGGGTCAAACCTAAATCCTTCCTGAATGAAGAAACAGCCCTTCGAGCTATATTCAATATCCTGTGATAAACAATAGTGGAAAAGAATATGAAAAAAAGAATGTCTATATGTGTATAAGTGAGTTACTTTGCTGTACAGCAGAGATTGACACAACATTGTAAATCAACTATACTTCAATTTAAAAAAAAAAATTTTTAAAAAGGAAGAAAGAAACAGCCCTTGATTCTTAAATGTGATATTGAAGCACAGTCACCATAAAAGGTTGAAAAGGCACTCGACGCAAGCCCCGAAGTGCAAGTGGGCATGATTAACAAAGAGAATACAAGGAACTTTTGTAACAACAATAGCTAAACTTCTCCACAGCCTTACCTTTAGCAGGTTAAATAATCTTAGTTCCTTTATCAATCCTTTAGTGATATATTTGGCTTTTGTCTAAGGTCGCTTCAAATCGAATATGTTGCTTTTTGGAAGCTAGACTCTAGAACCAAGAACAGGTTAATATAAGGACCAAGGACATCCTTAATATAAGAGAAAAGCCATCAACAAAAGTGTTAGAAAATTCGTATAAGTCCAGGGCAATTGATGACACCTCCACGCAAAAGAGGCAGAATTCAAGACAACAGCACTTTTGGGATAGACTAACTTGTGAACTTAAGGAACAACCAGAAATGAAGGAGAAAACATTACATGAGTCTTAAAAATATTTCCAAGCACAAACTCAAATATAATCAGTCCAACAGACATTATTTAATGTGACAACTCTAACCATGTAGCTAAATATGAGGTTAGCCTAAGAGATGAAAGCCAGAAATGTCCTAGCTAAATCCCTTAAATAGCTACAGAACAAAGTTAGGAAGCAGCAAGGTGAAGAAATTAGGGAAAATGCAAATAGAAATTCCATTTCCTACAAGGAAATAAACAGACAAACAAATAAATACATAAAATTCCTGATTGAGCTAGGGGAGTGTGTTCAGAAAAAAATAAAATAGTATGTAAACTCCTGGTATAAAGTCTTGAGAATAATAAGGCTGCTAAATTGCAAGCACCAGGGAAGTGAAGTACTAGCTCAAAAGATTATGAAAATTTAGCTTTCCAAACTGAACTGGAAAAGGAAATGGGTAAAAAGAGGTCAGTGCCTCATAGGCAGGAAGGAGTTTCTATTATTTAGCCGGCCGTTTCAAATTAATATCCTGGAACATCAGCAGGTTAAAGAGCCCTATAAAAACAGAAAGAGAGAAGCAAATGGTGTAGAAACAACAGCGTTTACACCTTAGTAATAGAAAGGTATTACTACAAGGATTTACAAGATACGAACATGACATATATCAAAGTCCAAAAGGCGAGCTTTAATAAATGATGAGAAAAGGCATTAGGCATGGAAGTAAAGCCAGAGGACTTGAAATAACTCTATCTACGCACATACTAGATTATTTTAAACCAAGTAAGCCACCCCCAGATCCATGAAAGATCATACTTTATTATTCCCTAAGAGGCAGTATTCCCATTGCATCAAACCAGTAAAGGCAGTTAGGTGGAAAAACTAAGAATGAGAAGAATATAAAACACTTGTCCTTTCCCAGATCCTGTTACAAATGCTGAAAGAATCTAAAGAAATACCTTGACCCAAAGAGGTCCCAGCTTTTAAATTAAAAATGAAAGAAAAGCAACTGCATTGCCCTTTTTTTTCTATTGGGAAATACTTGGAAGATAACAGTTGAAAAAACAGATGAGTAGTAATAGGTCAGTATGACTAACAGTTTCCAAGTCAGCACACACACTGGCAGCACCAAACTCATCAAGGCTTGGCTGATGTCTTCAACACTAACCCGGTCACCTCTGAGGACAGTACTTCCTGTCATCTCCCAATCTGTACCTTAGATGTGTGATTTCTGCTTCTAAAAGTATCATACCTTGTGATGTTTGTGGCCTTGCAAAAGTCGTATGTTGAAGCCTTGACTCCCAATGTGGCTATATTTAGAGAA
The DNA here is from genome assembly GCF_964374135.1 of Grampus griseus. Classification (NCBI taxonomy): domain Eukaryota; kingdom Metazoa; phylum Chordata; class Mammalia; order Artiodactyla; family Delphinidae; genus Grampus; species Grampus griseus. Next base: position 25,049,534 of record NC_139017.1, on the reverse strand, counting down.
GGTGCCTCTAAGAAAGTAATTAATGTTAAATGAGGTCATATGGATAGGGCCCTGATCCAATAAAATTAGTGCCCTTTTAAGAAGAGACAGCAGAGAACCTGCCCTCTCTCACCACAAGTACACACAAAGGAAAGGCCATGTGAGGGCACAGCAAGAAGGTAGCCATTTGCAAGCCACAAAGACAGTCCTCAGCAAAAATCAAATCAGCCAGAACCTTGATCTTGGACATCTAGGCTCCAGAACGTAAGAAAATTAATTTCTATTTTAAGCCACCCAGTCTGTGGTATTTTGTTGTAGCAACCTGAGCTAAGGCTCACCTACTCTATCGATGTTACTTAGTGACTTCCTAGAAAGCAGGAATGAAATCTTAAATTTATTTCTTATATTCCATAATGCAATGCTCTGTGAGGCTGAGTGCTTCAGAAATGCTTTTTTGAATATAATAATGGTTAAAAAATGCCACTGACTACCATAACACCCACAGTTTTCCATAAGCACTGACAGTAATATAAGCCAAGATATCATTTTCACAAGCAAACAAATGTTTCTCCTATTAAAAACATTGTGGAACACTCACCCTTTATTCACTCACTACTGAAAACTGTCAATAGCAATTCAAGTACTATAATTCCTTGACAAGAAATATAAACAGCAAAATAAACTATCTTCTGTAATGCTAATTTATATGACATGTGTGCTAAAAATAAAACAAAGAATTTCTGTTGCAGTTTTTACATAAGTAAGATACTTAAGTTCCTTGATTTTTATGCCAATTCACCTAGACATTATCAAACTTAGGACAGTGCACTTCCGGCTTACAGAACATGAAATCATAAAATCACAAAATCAGAGAATCATAGACTAGAGATCATTTAGGTCAGCTTCATTTTTTTTTTTAAATAAGAAAAGCATAGCTCAGTGACATGAGTGCCTTATTCAAGGTGACATAAATAGATCCTTTAATTCCCAGAACTGTGTTCTTCTACTATATTGTTAAGGAGTAATTTTTTAAAAGTTAAAATAATGAATCTCAAAAAAAAGTGTGAAAGATTTTATTTAATTCTTTAATGGGGAACCAGTAAGATGTTATAACCTGTTCAAAAGAATCCAAAGTGAAAACAAATATATAAGCATCAGTAGTGCTACAAAAAAAGGCAAGGAAAAACTGATCACTATACATAAGGGCAATAATCTATTGCATTTACTGATCACAGTTAGCTTGTCATGGACAAGATCATTTGCTTTACTGTCTGAATTCTACAATATGCAGAGTTATAAAACAGCCCAAAGACAATGAAAGGCAGAGAGAACTAGGTGAGCTAGACAGAACACACACTAAATTTTTTATAATTTCAAAGTCTTTCACAATTTTTCCTCATAGTCTCCTACCATCTATAAATATTATAAAACTAGAGAACAGCATGGTGGTTATGCCAAGAGGCAGAATTCTTGTTTAGTTGTTTAGTCAAAAAAAGGTCCACGTTCATTTCACGTCAGCACAAAGACTTAGAGACAACAACATCTCTACCAGGTTGGCCCAGCATTGTCCACGCTCAGAACTCCTCCCCACAATGATCCCTGTTAATACAGGCAGTAATTCCATGAGGGCAACAGATTCAGAACAGAAGTTCCTTATGCAAGTAATGGTAAGGCCTGTATGTAAACTCAGGTCTTCTGCTTCCGAGTCCCACTCTCTTTCCACAACATCACAGGTCTCCAAAGCCCCTTAAAGTCTATGAAAAGGAGGTCTAGGAGAACGAATTTTTATTGTTCTTCAGATAAAATATAAAATGAGAAAAGACATGAGAAGAAATAATCTGCTACACAAACATACAAAGAATGTATAATAGGATAAATAAACAAGTGACATGCTGATCAAGTTTAACTGTGACCCCAATTCCACAGCTCTGGTCAGAAAATCTACATTTAAGAAAGGGGAAATAAATGGGGACGAAGAGTAGAAAAAGTATAACATGAGGACTCAAAAGTGCAGTGAGGAACAATGAGAAACAATAGGTATTGCTCTTGTGTGTTGTATCTAGGCAAAGAATCACAGGACATGGACAGGAGGAGAATGGGAATCAAGGGATAATTTCCTTTTTTAATTTGGCACAATTTTTTTTTCAAAATACTCAAGAGGATCACTGCAGAAAACATTCAGAAGAGCAACAATAACATAAGTAACTGAAGAGATTTTAAAATAGCTCCACTGTGAAAAAAAAACAAACACATCTTAAAATTGCAAGCTTTGAAATCTTTAAATATCTTAATTAAAATGCTTCTGGATTCAGTTCATTCTTAAGCAGTACTGATGCTCTAAAGGGACTACCAAATTTCTATCCATTTTTCTTGAAACAAACATGCTTACATTCATTGTTTGAATAGCAAACTATGAAAAAAAGAAAAAAAACCAAGCAAGCAAATAAACAAACCACCATAATGGAACCCATTCCCTGGAAATAATAATAGTGCAAAGCGAAAGGGAAAAAATGAAAGAATATTCAGTTAAGTATTAATCTCACTGAAGACCTTGATATTGATAGAAATATTGCTGGTAAGTCTTCTTAAAAAGTCTTTGGGGCTTCCCTGGTGGCGCAGTGGTTGAGAGTCCGCCTGCAGATGCAGGGGACACGGGTTCGTTCCCCGGTCTGGGAGGATCCCACGTGCCGCGGAGCGCTGGGCCCGTGAGCCATGGCCGCTGGGCCTGCGCGTCCCGAGCCTGTGCTCCGGAATGGGAGAGGCTGCAACGGTGAGAGTCCCGCGTACCGCAAAAAAATAAAAGAAAAATAAAAAAAAAAAAGTCTTTGGCACACATTCCTCACATGCACTAAGGATGGCCATGGTAAAAATCATCTAGCAGACCTCAGAGTTCAGTCGTAAACCTCTAACGCATTTCAATATTTTTAAGAATGTTTAATAAATAATAATTTATTCATTTACAATGAAAAGATAATGAGTGAAAGGTTCAGATAGTCATCTTCCGACCAGCATGTTCTCTCCCTGCATTAGAAGCCAAATTACAATCGGAATATTGTTTTGTCTGACGCTGTAGCGAGAGCAGTAAGTTGCATACATAAAACACTGAATAAGAGGCTATTCATTCATTCAGCAGGTGCCTGCCTAGCAGTGAACAAGAGAGCAGATTCCTGGCCTTGTGGAGCTTACAATCTCTGGACTGAACTGCACAAAGAGGGTCTACTTTGCACTGGATCTGTGCAGCATGATACTAGTTCCACCTTTCCTTGGACTGGATTACACCCGAAGGAACACTGTGAATATTCACCTCACTGACTTTTTTAAATAACAAAATGTGTCATTTTAACCATTCATAAGTGTTTAATTCAGTGGCATTACCACTATTTCCAAGACTTTTTTATCACCCCAAATGGAAACTCTGCAATAATTACTGCTTTTTTAAAGGGCCACAGGTTACTAACATTTCTGGTTGACATATTTCTTTTAAAGATATCTATCTTATTAGTTAGATTATAGGACTGCCTAAAATCTGTCCCTTTAGCCTATGTGATACTTCAGCCATTGTGCTTTGATTTTATAATCATTCTCCAGAAGCAAACATAAATTTCTTGAGAAGAGAGGCACCTCATTGCCATGCCATTTTCCCCACCCAGACACTGCAGAGATGCACTTTCTTGTGTGGTGTACTATCTTACCCAAGTCTTACAAATATCTACAGAGACATTATTATCACATTTTCACAGATAAGGAAGCTGAGGCTCAAAGGAATGAAAAAATGTTCTCAAGGCTACTCAGCTAGTAAGGGAAAAATCCAAGAATCAATACCAGTTATTCTATATTGTAGCAATGATGAAAGAAAGCAAAGTGGAGCAGAAAGAGAAGGAGGAAGGGAGGGAGGGATGGAGAGAGGAAAAAAGGAGAGAGGGAGGGAAGACATATGGTTGGTTTGGGTATAGGGTTACCATTAATAATAAATATTCACTAAACCCTGATCCTAAATCTGAATGCTGTGTTATATCTGTTATTAAAATACATATTCATACAAGAAGAGACACATAAGAAAAAACAGGAAAGATGAAAATGATTTTTTCAAAGATACAGGAGAGGCTAAGGAAGGATTTTAAATGCATATGCTTTCGGAGATATTCCCAACTACCTCCCTATAAATGGGTCACCTCAATCACTTAGGGTGGCTGTCTTTTTCTAAAAACTGCCAAATATTTCAAGGGCAAAATAAAGAAAAAGAGCCTGATGTACCCTCGCAGTTTACTGTTGTTTGTATCATGGGAGCACTCTGTGGTTTTAAGACAAATTGAAAACTCCATCATTCACTGCTTTAAAGACCAAATGACTAGAATAAAAACTCTCAGGAACAGCAAAGGCAAGATACTGCCAATTTTGTGTGCTTCAGGGAGAGGCAAATATCGCTGAAATAGGGAGAATTCTTTCCTTCTCTTTACAATAATTTAGAAAAAAAAAAAGAACTGAGAAATAAGAGGAAATATGGAGACAAATTTAAAGTCAGGATGTTGTTTTTTGTGGATCCTAATTTATTTCAAGAAATCTAGATTATTAAATTCAACTATCTCGTCTGAGTAGTGGTCTCAAATGGGAAGTAATACAAACTAGTCCTTAAATGCATAAGCTCTGGAGTCCAAAAGGCCTGATTTCAAGACCCAGCTCTATGACATACTAAGTGTGACATCTTGGCCAACTTACATAACCTCTATGACTCTATTTCCTCAAAATCATACCTCATAAGGTCGATGTGAGGATTAAGCATCAATAAAATGGTGCATATAAAGCACCACACAGAGCCTGCCACACATTAAGGCTTAATATAAGTTTTAAGAAGAGTGGAAAGAGGGGAAGAGAGGCTGAAGACCAGGATGAGTTTCAGGTCTGAAAGCACAGTGATTTAAATTCATACTCAATAAGACTAAGTAAAACATATCAAATCTTCCTCTGTCCTACAGGAAAAAAAAAAAAAAGATAACAGCAAAATAATAATAATAGTAGACAGTCAGGGTCATGATTTTCAATTTGTTCTCCTTCCATTATTTTTCTCTACTCTTTTTTTTTGGATTACAAGGGTCCAAGGTCAAAGTACAACAAAAGGAGGAAAGCAAGAGAACACAGAAGGTAGGAACTAGAAAAAACAGTATCAGAAAAGTGCACCAGGGCTTCCCTGGTGACACAGTGGTTGAGAGTCCGCCTGCCGATGCAGGGGACACGGGTTCGTGCCCCGGTCCGGGAAGATCCCACATTCCACGGAGCGGCTGGGCCCGTGAGCCATGGCCGCTGACCCTGCGCATCCGGAGCCTGTGCTCCGCAACGGGAGAGGCCACAATGGTGAGAGGCCCGCGTACCGAAAAAAAAAAAAAAAGAAAAGTGCACCAACATTTGCCTCATAATATGAGAAAAGATCACTAGGCAACATTCAGAAGGCAAGCTCCAAATACTGGGTGATGCTAGGTTTGACTTATCATTCTACAAACATATGCTGAATACCCTGAACCAGTTCAGACAGAAATTGTGAGGAAGGGGGAGAAAGCACATGTCATAGTTCATTCTGGATGCCACTGTTCTGCACACAAGAGTTGTGATTTTAAGATTCCTTGTTCTGGATCATTCATGATCCATCCTCATTTGCTACACCCACAAACAGTGGTTCTGCCTAGAACCATCACCACAAATTAGAGTGAAAAAATGCCAGAGCACTAGGCTAGTGGGTAAAAAAATTCAACATCTTTCCTTATGATTAAGAGAAGGCCTTAACAAGTTATATCAGCTTGGGTGGCCTTAACAAGTTACATAAGCTTTTTGTTTCTACAGAAGGACTGGCATTTTTCGAACATCTTGAGGAACAAAAATCAGTTATATCTTTAAAGGGGAAGACTATTTTAAACACATATTTATTAAATGTGAATACCAGGGGAGGACATATCTACATAGAAAAATGGGTCTGTATAGAATGCAACAAAAATATCAAACATCTGAAATCAAGAGATTTTTGGGGGGAACTGAACTCTTGTCCTGATCAGGAGGACAACTGAAAGGTCCTCATGGGTTCTCATCTTTAGTCAACCACTAATTCATTACGTGCCACGGGGAAAATCATGAATTGCTACAAGGCTCAGGTTCCTCGTCTATATCTGCCCAACACCACACTGGGTTCTTGTAAGGATCAAATATACTAACACAGTCATTCTTGAATCGTGGTCCCTGTTACCAGCAGCATCAGGAACCTGGGAACTTCTTCAAATTGCAAAATCTCGAGCCCTACCCTAGGCCTACTAAATCAGAAACTCCAACAATCTGCAATTCTAATGCACTAAAACGTTTGAGAATCACCACAAAAATATATATGAAAACGATCATGAAATTTTAAAACATTAAAGTTACAGTGGAAAAATGAAGAATGTTACATTTGTTCAAAGTTTTAAGGACTTCCATTTACACGTAGTTAGATATAGATAAGGTGTGTGTGTGTTACACCCAGATTCACATTCCAACAGCTTTTTTAGTAAATGTCACTATAAAATGAAATCTGAAATTATGAAACACCTATCAATGCTAAAATGTATATTATTTAGTCCTAACGTTAAAAGTACTGGGGGAAATGAAATCAAATTAATAATCATCACATTTTCTTTAAAAGAGTAACCATTAGACTAAATTGACTTAAATCCAGTTATTAATAAATTAAAGAATGAATTTGAAATTAGATCTCTCTTGGGGAAGGAAAAAAATAAATCTTACTGAGATCTTTACATTTGCTTGGTAACAGTAATGCATTCATTATTTTTTAAAAAGGTAAAATGTGAAGTCAAAATAAAAAGAATGTGGTTGCAAAGGATGCATTTCAAAGACAATGCAGGCTTTTCATGTAATAACTATAGGAAGTCTTTGAGGAATTCTAGTAAGTAGAACTAAATTAAGAATAAAATACGCTAAGAAAACTGAGAGGTGGTATGAAGATTATTTTTTCATTCTACATTCTAGTTAAGCCCAATAAAACATGTTAAACAAAAATATTCCTTATTAGAAATATTCTTAGCTTATTTTCATCTTCATATCCCATTTATCACTTCTAGTTAAGGGAATCCAGGGCTGCAGGCCCTGACAAATTGGAGACAACTTGATAGTCACATTGCTAACAATATACGTTTCTGAAGTAAATGAGATGGAAAAGTAAGGAAGGAGAGGGGTGAAGAATAAATTAACATTTAAAATACAATAAAAAATAGGACTAACTAATGAAAAGCTTTGTCTGGAAAGGTGAAATTACCAACTATTTGGAGCTTAGAACCGAACTATACTGTAAAGGGAGGACCTCCATTTACACTAGACACATCCCTCGTCACCTCCAGAAGAGAGCCTCCACAATCAGGCTATTGGTACCCTTAGCTCCGCAGATACTTCCCTTTCTTTTTCTCTTTCCTTAATTCTAGGCCTGTTTTCTTTCCTTCCTACCTCTGTACCCCCTTTCAAACTTCTCCTTTTATTCAAGGAGGGGAAATATATGGCAAAACTAGCAAAGCATCCCACATCATGCTCACCCAGTCCTGAGCTGGGGAACAAAATGGAAACAAATTTATCATCTATGTTCTCTTTCATTCTGGGACACACATGATTAAGAGGGGTGTATTCTTTTCAGGTATATTTCTCTATAATTCCAAAGTTCTAAGGGTTCCTGATTCTGTCTTGAAATATATGAGATATATGTGCAATGGTGCTATATTTGGAAAGTTAAAATAAGAGATTTATTCTCCTCTAGGATGTCATTTAAAAGAAGTATCATATCGATCTACACACTTCCTAAAGGGAAATTTAACATTTTTTGTGTTCTCTACTGTGCCACAGTTTTTGGACATTATCTGATGAAAAGACGTGACAAACATAACGCTCTAGAGCTGTGCTATTTAAATTAAAAATTAAATTAAATTAAATTAAAAATTCAGTTCCTCAGGCACATTTGCCACATTTCAAGTACACAAAAGATGCATGTGGCTAGTGACCACCATATTGTCTTGATACAGGTCATCTACATCATCGCAGAAAGTTCTATTGGACAGCATTGTTGTCCTTTCTCCTTACTGAAGATTTTCCACAAAAATATCTGTAGAATTACACTTGGTCCCTCTGGCACAATGAAGATGAATTCTCTCACTCCAAAGCTCTTACTAGAACCCTGCAGGCTTCTGCATGAGCTCTCTTAGAACCGCCTCATTTTTCACCACTGTAATTTTCTACACTCTACCTGGCCCATAGAGAGCACGAGTCTTCCAATTCTGACTATATTCTAACCTCTCCTGAATGTCTAGCAAAGGTTTGGGCCAAAAAAGACATCAAATTGTTGCACATACTGTTGCACATATGTTCCCAGGGCAGTGGCAGAAGTCAACTTTATGCTGCTGAAGTTTTGCTTCAGCCCAGGAGATCAAAAGAACTTGTGCTACTGTGAAGTAAGTAACAGTAAATAACTTAATGGGTTTTTAAATGAACGTAAAAAAATTTTTAATGGATATAATGTCACTTTCAAATAACAAAAGCTATATTTGAAATAGACCTCAATTTTAGTTAGATTTCCTTTAAAGTCTGAGAGCAATACTGTAGTGCAGGCCCACATAATGTAATGTGACATTGGGCCTCTGCGACAATACGTAAATTTTCACAAACACTTAAGCGCATCTGGACTCTATTCCAGTGACCTACAAAGTAATACATCATTCTGTCAGTTGTACAGTATATTCATAAACCCAAAAGGATCCAGGAATTCTTGGACCATATGACACACACACACACACACACACACGCACGCACACACACACTGAAACAGCATTATAATAGTTCAACTTTCTTCTAAATTTTACCTTCTGTGATTCAGTCTGTCCCTATTCTGACAAAGAACACCTCTCACTGAGTTATTACTTTGCAGGTTACTAGAATATATATCATCACATGCTTGGATTATTGAAATGGGTGGATAGTTCTTCCATGTAGCTCTGCAGCAGGTTGGGAAACTCTACGAAAACTCTGATTTTGCTAAATTTTTAACCAAAGGATTCAGAGACTTTGTCGATATCCGTTGTTGCAGTGGTTGGCTGCCTGTGATAACAGGCTACTTTTTACCTTGAAAGAATGAAGATTTTTCTCAGAATAATATATTACCATACAGAAGACAGCACTGTCTTAAAAGCTAGCAAAGATAACTTTTACTGTCATTTCTGGATCTAAAAACAAAAACAACATACTTTTAGAAATATCACTGAAATTTAAAAGATTGTTACTTCGTAACATTCAAAAGCCACAAGATCTCAGACCTTTGGCAATTCTTTAGGCTTGGGCAGGGGTGATATTTGTCCAGAAAACACCTGACGTGATCTCGTCGTTTCTGGCTATCCTGTTCTCACCGATCAATCAGTGCTAGCTATTAAATACTCTGAAAATTACTCTGGGGCACAGATACTGAAGTCTGTCTTTTTTTTTTCCATTATGTAACTAAGATAGTAAATCTCCAGCTTCCAAGTGCTAAATTCAATTGCTGACCTATTTGCATTTCTAATTCTAATCCAAATTAAATAAATGGAAATTCCACTGTAAAAGAAAAGCACAGATGGTACTCTTCACAGTCACTATCCAGGGAACCATTGTTTTAAAAAATATCTTAAAATCTATAAAGGCAAATTTAAGGAGACAGTTAAACAATTCTAAGACAAGAGTGCAAGTTCTTATAAAGTATGTTTTCTTTTTCAATTTTATTTTTGGCAATTTTTGACTGCAGCTATAATAGAACATTCTCTCTATAAGGAACAACAAATGAAAACATTTAACATTTTTGGTTACCAACGTTTAAAAGTCCTGCTCAGTATAGAAGCTCAGGCAGCTCAAAAAGCCAGAGTTAAAAACTTTTTCTAAGCCCTAGCAGCAAAGACATGCCAGTAGCGATAAACATGACTAGCATCCAGCTCTTTGGCTTCTAATACCATTCCACGATAAAAGAAACCAGGGCTCATTGAAGAAATGGTGGATTCAGGGAGTAGAGTGGGAAATATACAAGATAAGCATGGAGCATTCTGTGATGCCAGAAAGTGAGGAAATGTTAAAAAGAAACAAACAAAACTCCACAAAGGTGGGGATATGGCAAAGGGACACTGGAGGACTCAACTGAAAGAGCTCCCAATGACCAAAGATGGAACAATTTGAACAACAGCATAAATGAAGCAGTATTGAATTATGACCCAAAGTGTAAAATAAATATCCATGAGTCCATGTATGATAAATAAATAAATTCAATAAATAAGGGAGAAGAGACAACATTCCTTTGCAGAAGAATCCCAAGCAATTTATGTCAATACTCTCCCTTCAAGGAGATGGGCCATAACTCTCCACTCAAGTGTGAACTGCACATAGTGACTTCCTTTCAAAGAGGACAAAGTGGAAGGGGGAAATGTACATTTGCAGAGGAGAAACTTCACAAACACTACACTCAGCCAAGTGATCAAGGTCAAAATCAACAGTAAGTCATTTCATTTTTCTAAGGAAGACATACAGATGGCCAACAGGCACATGAAAAGATCTTTAACATCACTCATTATCAGGGAAATGCAAATCAAAACCACAAGGAGATACCACCTCATACCCGCTGGAATGACTAATATCAAAAAAGCAAGAAATAACAAGTGTTGGCTAGGATGCACTTGATGGGAATGTAAATTGGTGCAGCCACTGTGGAGTAGGGAGAATTTTCAAAGAATTAAGAAATTGAACTACATACAATCCAGCTATTGCACTTCTGGGTATTTACCCAAAGAGTACAAAACACTAATTCAAAGAGATATATACACCCTAAAGTTACCACCAGCATTATTTACAACAGCCAAGATATGGAACAACCTAAGTGCCCATCGACAGATGAAAGGATAAAGATGATGCTGTACATATATACAATGGAATACTCTTCAGCCACTTAAAAAAAAAAAAAAAGATGAAATCTTGATGTTTGCAACAACATGGATGGACCTTGAGGGTATTATGCTAAGTAAAATAAGTCAGACGGAGAACGGCAAATACTAGATGATTTCAATCATAGGTGGAAGACAGATGATAGATAGACAGATAGATAGGCAAGCAAACCAAAACACACACACAGATACAGAGAAAAGAGTAGTGAGCACACTGTACTGTATACAGAAGTCAAAATATAATGTCATACACATGAAATTTACATAATGTTATAATCAAATGTTACCACAATAAATTAAAAAACAAAAACACAACGTCATGTTGAAAGTACATACTCCGATACAATGTGATGAAAGCACTTTTCCTCTGTAGTCTTCCTCTCCAAAACCCAAAACTCCACGCTCATCAGGAGAAAACTTCAGACAAATCTTACTTTCTTTCCATTTAAGCATCATTCTATAAAAACCTGACCGGTACTTCTCAAAACTGTCAAGGTCATCAAAAACAAAGTCTGAGAAACCGTTGCAGAGGAGCCTAAGGCAACATGACGATGAAGGGTAATGCGGTAATGCGTGTGGGATCCTGGTACAAAAAAGGGACATTAGGTACAAACAAAGAATATCTGCATAAAGTATGGAAGTTGTTAATAACAGCGTATCAGTATTGGTCCACTGACTGTAACGAATGTACCATACTAATGTAAAGTGTTAATAACAGGGAAAACAGTGCAGGAGATAGTGGAATTCTGTACTATCTTCACAATTTTGCTGTAAATCCAAACTGCTCTAAAATTAAATTTTGGGACTTCCCTGGCAGTCCAGTGGTTAGGACTCCATGCTTCCACTGCAGAGGGCCCGGGTTCAATCCCTGGTCGGGGAATTAAGATTCCCACAAAAAATTTAACAATTAAAATTTTAAAAAAATTTTAACAAAAAAATTTAAATTAAAAGTTTATTTTGAAATTTATACTATCTTTTCAACACTAAATCATATTACATACCACTTTTGGTTTGTTTTTACAGTATTTATTTGACATTGCAATTGTGGTGAAGAGTATCAAACTGCTAGGATTTGTATCCAGTTCAACTGTCTAGATTGATTTTTACTAGCTATGTGCCTGCCTTGAACACAGTATATATAGCTAACTACGGGGCCCAGCCTGACTTCAGTTATATTCAGCACAATCTCTGCTTTCCCAATGAGAGAAAATAAGATAAGTAAAGCCCAATCAGCCATGACCTTCTTACCACGGGGTAACCATGTCTAGCAATGGCCCAGGCCAATGTGTTGCTCTGAATAACACTGGGAATAAGCAGATGGCAACCTCATCCCCATTCACAGTCAAGGCAGGTTCTCTTTCCCAAGAACAGATGTAACCAGCAAAGTGATTAATGCCTCTGAGCAAAGTGCAGGACTGATTTTAAGAACCATCAGCAATTTCACGTGATATGAACACTACCTGCTTATTACTTCTAATATGCAGATGAGGCTAATGAAATCCTATTTTCTTTCCACAAGCAAAGCTTATTCTAAGAAAAAGGAGCAAAATGAATTTGATGAAAATAGCTGAAGATACTTTGAATAAAAAATGGCCAGGGTTCATAGTGCTGTTTATAAAAAAGTTTACATGTTGTTAAGATTTACAACTTTCCTACAAATGAATGCTTCTCAAATGAATATTCATGCAGCAATTATACTGGCTTTTGCCAGTGAAGATAGTCATTAAAGGCTTGTCATCTTGGTCCAACAATGCCTCTGGTGCTTCCAAATTATTAGATCTTAGTCTACTGCTTTGAATGCTACAATAGCAACGTAAAACAGAAATGAATTACCAGTGTGAATAATCAAAGGTCACAATTTTCAGCAAAAGCTCAGAATTTTCTAGTGTCACCTACTTTTTAATATAAAACTATTAAGACACTTTTTCTTCATCAGATTAAATAAGTAAAAAGATGAAATTAAGTGAAACTAATGAAAAGGCTGAGTAGTAGCGATCCTGTAAAAAGACTATAATTAATGGGAATTAGAGGGCTTTTTTTAGCTTAAAACTTCTTAATTAACTTTTTTAGAGTTAGATTAACTGTCACTATACCTGATACTAAATTTAAGCTGGGGTTATGCCTCAGACTGCGCCACATGAGCTACTGTGCTAGAACCAAATGCCCTCTGTGAAGCCACTGAACTGAGAGCACCGAGGGAGCAGAAACCCAATCTTTGAATACACTCCAGCACCTAGCACTGGACGGATAAAGAGGAAGGTCATCAGCACACAAATGAAAGTACCTGCTTGTGAAATTATTCCCAGTCAAATGTACCGGTCAGGGGACTTTGGGTATAAGCGATACAAACAAAACAACCCAGGTAATTTATGTTTTAAAAAAAAAGTATTTACTCTAAGGGACCGGAGCAGTTGCGGGGCTCTGAGCAGTAGAAACCACTGGTCAGTCACTCCCTTCAGGACACTATTCTACACGTTTGCAGAATCATGCCACATAGCTCAAGAATCCGAAGAGCACATCTGATTGGCTGGCTTGGGTTGCATGTTCACCAGGGATCCTGACTGACAGTTGTATCAAGGCTTTATCCAAAGGTGGAGGAGAAGTTATCCAAAGCAAACGTAGGGGTGCTGTTCCCAGAAGAGGGAGATACGGATGCTGGGCGGGCATGAACCCGGACGTCCCTTGTGATAGAGAAGGAGCAAGGTATGGGAATAACCAGCTAACCTCCAGGAACTGTAGGAGGCATTCTGCTTTCACATCTAATTCAATTCTCCAAATAACCTTGTAAGGTGGGTATTATCAGCCTCATTTTACTAGAGTTGAAATTGAAGTTCACAGAGTTTAAGTTACTTAGCTGAATTTCCCAAGTTTTATATGCTGGTGACAAAAACAAACAAAAAACTCTAGGTGGGCCAAATAAAGTAGGCCCCAAATCTTTTTTCCCTTATTTTTTCCTTTAATCTCTTACCTTCCCCGTTTCCTACCTGTCATTCATTTCTTCCATTTCTGAAATCAGGTTTCTTTGCACCAAGTCCTTTCCATACATTCCACTCTGAAGTCCCCACAGCTTTCCTGTCATCCTCCCTATCTCGAATGTGAGCTCCTTGAAGGCAGACTGTGTATATTTTATCTCCATATTTCAAATGCTTAACACTGAGTCCTCAATAAATGATTACCGAGTAAAGGACTGGCTTATCCCTTTGGAACAACCAAAATGCATGGAGGAACTGTAAATCAAAGAATTCCACCTTGAATAATTTTGTAAAGGCTCACCATTTATTTTATATACCTATTCGCTTCATTGTTTTAGCAAGATTCCTGCCTATCATGTCATGTATCTACTCCTACATGGCACGAGAGCTTAAATGTCCACTTTTCTTCCAAATGGCAAATTTTAGCTTCTTGAGAGGAAAATTCTGATATAATTCTAACTCATTTATTCACAAGGTCAATTATCTACGTGCTTAACATTTTAGAACATAGTCAAGCGTCAGGAGATAAGAAGAAATTCTATGAGTTGTCAGAATAGATGGTTAATATTCATTAACTTCACTCATATGGGAACGCTTCAGGCCTTCATTTGGAACCTACTGGCTTTTAATTCTTAAACATAACTTTATTTGGAGGGGAAATGTATCTGGCCAGAAGTATGTTCTATTACATTAGCCTGAAATTCAGACTTAATTCCTGAGATATTGGTTTACTGTTCTGTAGAGGTGTCTTTCGAGCCCACTCAGGACTAGACTGAATTTACTCCCTCTCGTCTGCCTCTCTGAAAAATGGTCTAAGTACTCCAGGAGGGTGGGCTCTATGAAGACTCCAATAAAGAGGTCTTTTTATTTAAAAGAAGGTGGTGACTTTGGTGGACATCCAGTCCACTAATGCTCAGCCTAACCATATCTCTCTGTAGGAAAAGGAGAATGTGAGTGACCCTACACACTCCCATACAGCTCTGCTTTTGTTCAATTCCTGCATAACAGGAATCAGACAAAAATGGATTAAAATACCAGCTCCAGTACTATGCTAAGCCAAGTCACTTAACTTTTCTAGATCTTAGCTTCCTCCACTGCAAAATGGGGATCTTAATGTTAAAACCTAGGAAGGCTGAGATTTAAGTGATGTGATGAAATACGTAACATCCTATCTTCACTTTAATTTCAAAGGGAGAACTAAGGCTCCACATATTAGAATTACCATTTCAGCTGAGGTTTTCATATCAGACTTGGAAAACTGCCCTCATTTATCCCTGATGTGGCTTCCAGGTTACGAGTCAGATTTTCTATTGAAAATGTTGCATGAATAATATTCCTTATTCTTAGGACAATTTCAATCACATATGGAAGTAATAGGAAAAAAACACAACACTCTGAAAATATGTTTTGTTAAAAACTAGAAACCATTTAAACCTAAAATGAATAAAAAGAAAAAGCTATAAAATGGCAAAAAAAAAAAAACCCAGCAAAAAACAAACAAAAAAAACACCTAATTTTATTGGTATTTCTTTCTCTCTCTTTTTTTTTTTTAATGTTAGGCCTTCCTGGAAATCTGAATTATGTGTCCTGTAACGTTTACATACTCTCAAAAAAATCAGAAAACTATTTTGGACCCAACCTACCATAAAACAACTATCATAAATTAAAAAACAAAAAATTGGTCTAGATGATAGACCAAAAGATCAAAATAGGGGGTGAAATCTATATTGAAGTCAATATTCCACCATAAAACAACATGAAATCTTCTTATAAGAAGAAGATAAAAGGAATTTTGAACTTCTCTTGAGTAAAAGCAATATGAATTCTGTGGGTAAATGAAGCAGCTGAATATATTAAACAGGCATTTGAGCATGCTGAATGTCAAACACAAGAGAGAAGCTGAGTTAGTATCACATGGAAAGTTTCAGTGATACCAAAAAACCCTGCACAAAACCAACAGAGAAAAACTGTGCACAGAAATGGTACGCTTGAATGAAAGGTTGCAAGTATTATTTTTCTCTTGCTACAAATGCAAAACAAGCAAAATCAATAACCAATTTTATTTCTAGATTTGTATCCATTGTAGTGCATAGAGGCAATCTGGGCACTGAACAGAACTCCTAACTCAGCATCTTCTCAGACAAGTAAATTTGTCACTCTGACCAATACATAACTAATCAGACAGTGGCAAAGAGAGCACTTTGTATTGTATTTAATGCTTTAAGAAAACTCAGAAAAGGTTGGGGGAACCTTAAAACATTGGCTACTTTAAAATAAGTATATTACTTTTTTTTTTTTTTTTTTTTTGTGGTACGCGGGCCTCTCACTGTTGTGGCCTCTCCCATTGCGGAGCACAGGCTCCGGATGCGCAGGCTCAGCGGCCATGGCTCATGGGCCCAGCCGCTCCGCAGCATGTGGGATCTTCCCAGACCGGGGCACAAACCCGTGTCCCCTGCATTGGCAGGCAGACTCTCAAACACTGCACCACCAGGGAAGCCCTAGAATAAGTACATTACATTTTAATATAGTTTTAGAAACTATATAATTTCAGCTGATTTAACAACTCTAAAAAGCCAAATTCATAGTATATAATCTATATTAATTTTTCAATTCACTAACAGAAACAGTGATGTGCCAAAAGTGCTGAAAGACTCAGAAGCTTTCTAAAAAAAAAAAAAACCAAATTGATTTTCCCAAACATTTCATTGCTGGGCATTAGCAGGGCATGCCATTCTATGCCACAGCATATAAGGCAGATATGAGGACTTCAGATTACCTAAAATGAACACCACGGGAGGTCATTTCTGTACAGATAATGGATATTGGACATCAAAATTAGATTGGAATTGTCATACCCAAGCTATATAAAATAAACATTTTACATGAAACATAACAAAATCTGAATTCCTGGGTATGAATCATTCCTATGTCTACTCTTCTCTTTTAAATAATTCTTCATCACCATCATATTCTCATACCTATTACCTGGATGTATGTTTCTCTTACTTATTTACATTGCACCTTCTTCCGTGTTTTCATGTTTACCCTTGGCCCATGCTATTATGTTAATCTTATTCTGTAAGCCTTAAGATCTCCCAGAGCTCCAAGATGGAACATCGTGTCCTCTTGTTTCCACCTAAAATACAGAATAAGGAATAGAAAAGGACAATGGTTTGGGTGCTACTAAGCAAAGATCATGGGAAAACAAACCATGTCACAAGGAATGTAACCCACGGGAAAGTGCCATTTATGGTAATATTTATCAGGGACACTTGTATGAAGAGTAAAAAGCTGAAAAAGCAATCCAAAGAAAGGTTGAAGAATATAACAAGACAATAAGACAACCCTCAGAACAGAAGAAAATATTTGCAAATGAAACAACAGACAAAGGATTAATCTCCAAAATATACAAGCAGGTCATGCAGTTCAATATCAAAAAAACAAACAACCCAATTAAAAAATGGGCGGAAGACCTAAATAGACATTTCACCAAAGAAGACATACAGACGGCCAACAAACACATGAAAAGATGCTCAACATCACTAATTATTAGAGAAATGTAAATCAAAACTACAATGAGGCATCACCTCATGACAGTCAGAATGGTCATTATCAAAAAATCTAGAAACAATAAATGTTGCAGAGTGCGGAGAAAAAGGAGCCCTCCTGCACTGTTGGTGGGAATGTAAATTGATACAGCCACTATGGAGAACAGTATGGAGGTTCCTTAAAAAACTGAAAATAGAACTACCATATGACCCAGTAATCCCACTACTGAGCATATACCCTGAGAAAACCATAATTCAAAAAGAGACATGTACCACAATGTTCATTGCAGAACTATTTACAATAGCGAGGTCATGGAAGCAACCTAAATGCCCATCAACAGACGAATGGATAAAGAAGATGTGGCACATATATACAATGGAATATTACTCAGCCATAAAAAGAAACGAAACTGAGTTATTTGTAGTGAGGTGGATGGACCTAGAGTCTGTCATACAGAGTGAAGTAAGTCAGAAAGAGAAAAACAAATACCGTATGCTAATGTATACATATAGAATCTAAAAAAAAAATGGTACTGATGAACCTAGTGGCAGGGCAGGAATAAAGACATAGACATAGAGAATGGACTTGAGGACACGGTGTGGGGGAGGGGAAAGCTGGGTGAAGTTAGAGTAGCATCGACATATATACACTACCAAATGTAAAATAGATAGCTAGTGGGAAGCAGCCGCATAGCACAGGGAGATCAGCTCGGTGCTTCGTGACCACCTAGAGGGGTGGGATAGGGAGGGTGGGAGGGAGACGCAGGAGGTAGGGGATATGGGGATATATGTGTGCATACGGCTGATTCACTTTGTTGTACGACAGAAACTAACACAGCATTGTGAAGGAATTATGCTCCAATAAAGATGTATAAAAAAACAAAAAGAAATAAGTAGCAGTTCAGCTCCTCCTGACTTACCATGTGAGTGTAAGAAAAAAAAAAGAAGAAGCTTTACAGTCTACAAATTTATAACTATGGGATATGAAGCATATTTTTCATTTCTAACTAGAAGAAAGAAAAATAAATGACATGTACCTGGTAGGGGAGGATTTGCTTAAGAAAGGTTTTAATTTTAAATTTGCTTTTTTTGGGTTGACAGGCACTTTTTAACCATACCTATTATTGAATCTCAGTTTTTCACAGGAACCACATTAATACAACTGAGGCAAGGATAGGACTCTGAAGAGCCTGGGAAGCAGCATACTTTGGGCGGTATAGTTAAATAAGATATGCAAATTACCTCTGATGATACAGATGTAAACTTGCATTCTCAAAACTGTGTCAAACGAAGAGTGATGGGAAAGAATATTCCTCATTCTAACAAAGTCACACTAGGAGAAGCTAGGTGAAACAACACACTCTTGGCCTAAAATATGAGAAGGATACATAAATAGTGAGAGAACAAAGGGCAAGCCACATATCTGTTTGTTTAGATGTTGAGATAGACTGTGCTTAAATATTTCCTTATGAAAAAACAAATATAAAGTAGGAAGCATAGCATGAGCCTAAGAAAACTGCAAGCTTTAGGATAAGGTTCACATTCCTTTGGAGGTACATAGGAAATCATCTTGAAAATGAATTAGTGTGACTATTTTAATGACTTCTGTTTTGTATTCCCAAGGAAACATAAAAACCATGGCTTCAAAAAGAACAACAAATAGAGATGAATATGATATGAAAGGTCCTTCCTGGCGGCGCAGTGGTTAAGAATCTGCCTGCCAATGCAGGGGACACGAGTTCAAGCCCTGGTCCGGGAAGATCCCACACGCCGTGGAGCAACTAAGCCTGTGCACCACAGCTACTGAGCCTGTGCTCTAGAGCCCGTGAGCCACAACTACTGAAGCCTGCGTGCCTAGAGCCCGTGCTCCGCAACAAGAGAAGCCACGACAATGAGAAGCACACGCACCGCAACGAAGAGTAGCCCCCGCTCGCCGCAACTAGAGAAAGTCCAGGCGCAGCAACAAAGACCTAACACAGCCAAAGATAAAATAATAAATAAATTTATTTTAAAAATATGATATGAAAAGTCAACAGGTTGAGATGTAAAAGGAAAGGTAAGGAAAATGGCTAAGATTTTAGAAGAACAAACGGAAACTTAAAATATGCATCCAAGGCAATAAAAAGCCAAACTAACAATACAGAAAATCAATTCTGAAGAACAGAAGACAAGTCTGAGAAATTCTCCAAGATATTAGAACAGAAGTCAGTAAAGTATAGCCTGAAAGCCAAATCTGGCTTGCACTCTGTTTTTTTAAGTCCTGTGAGCTAACAATTGTTTTGACACATGAACCCTTGCAATCAATTAATGATAAGAACTTTGAACCCCAATTAACCGAAAGGTTATCTATCCCAAAAAGAATGACATTCTTCTCATTAGTAGATCTGTATTATAACAAAACAAAACGAAATAAATTCTACTCAATTATTATTATATTCATCAATAAAAAATGTATAGAAATTTGTTTTCTCTCTTGTTATAGTAGCTACATAATATCCTCAATTTTGCCTCTTTTTCCACAAAGTGTAAAATATTTACTAACTGGGTCTTTACAGAAAATGTTTTCCAACTTCAGCTTTAGGGAAAAGAGAAAGAGATCTACATGCTGGGAAAAAGATAATGCCTATGCGGTCAGGGACATGAAAGCCAACCAATGAATAACGTGTATCTCCAAAGAAGAACAAAAGCAAATGAAAGTAATAAACAACGATATAATTCAAGAACGCTTCCTGATCTAAAGAAATATCGCAACCTGACATCAAAATTCAGAATTTTAGGCAAAATTAACTCAAAGTGATTCACCCCTGGACAAACCTTAGTAGAATTTTGGAATTTTAATGTTAAAGTAAAGAATTCTAAGAACATACAGGCAGGTTTGGGGCGGGGAGGAGAGTACAGGTTGCCTATGAAGAAACAAAAATCAGGGTGGCCTCACACTTTCCCTCTGCAACAGGAAAATGATGACATGATGGAGACAGTTGTATTTTTGTCTTGAAGAAAAAAGGCTGTGATTCAAGAATTTCATATTGAACTAAATTGATGTTTTATGTCTAAAGGTTGTAGACACACTCTCACATGCAAAGGTTCAGAAAATTTATCACCCACCCCAAAGATTCTTAAAAATGTATGAGTGTGTATATTTTTCCAGGCAACAGAGGTGAGGCAGCAGGAGTGCAATGTTTCAGAGCATGGACTCTGGAAAGAGACAAAGACAGAGACAGAGAGAGGAATTTATCCGGAGTCCTGGCTCCAGAAGATTTGTGACCATGGACAAATTATTTCACCTTTCGATGTCTCGACTTCTTCATCTATACGGTGGAGATATTAATGGATCTACCTCAGAAAAATGTGCAGAAGATTAAATATGAGTTAGCTCACTGATACAAAGGGCTGAGCACAGTGCCAGTGGCACTTTGTAAATACTTAATAAACTTTGGCTGTTGTTGGCTGCTGTTACTATCCTGCTGACTACCAGATGAAAAGAAATTAAGAACCAGAAAAATTGGGAATTTAAAATATTATAGCACTGATGGACAACATGACAGTTAAACAGTCAAGTCTAGATAATAACTGTAAATGTGTTAAAGTAAAAATCAATTATTGAAGGAGAAAATATATTAAAAAAATTAAAATCCACTAATGAAAAGTTTTAGAAGACTAGTTTTAGAAACTGGGGGCAGAAAAGTCACAAGAAAATACATTGTTTTTGAAATATAAGTTGAAAAAGTAAATTTAGTTCTTAGATTTTGTAATTAGATTTAACTTCCAATCATAGTAGAACATAAAAGCAAACAAAACAAAGTTCAGGTTGCAAAATAAGCAAGGAAGCATGGAGTACAGAAAACATAAAACACCTGTCAGTTGGTAAAATATATGTAAATAATTTTAACTCTCCTTAACCAGGACAAAGAACTTAAAAAAGGGTGAAGAAACAAAATGAAATGGAAAGATTAAAGATTAGAGAGCAGGCAAAGACATGTCAATCATAATCAAAAGCAGAGTTAACAAATTAAAATCAGATTACAATGGAAATGAATCTAAAAAAGCATATATATATGTATAACTGAATCACTTTGCTATACACCTGAAATACTGTAAATCAACTATACTTCAATGAAATAAAATAAGATAAAATAAAATAAATCAGATTACAAAAAATTCAGGGCAAAAACCAAACCCATAAGTCAATTTATACTGATACCAATCCTATAATGAAACAATTGTGAACCTTTTTTCACTCAGTCATGTAATATCAATATATGAAAATCAAAAGCTATTAAAAATGAATAAGAACAAAAACAAAATTATAGGGGAAGACTGAAACACAATGACTAATCTACAAATACTGTTGTGGAAGATTTTACCTACAAGACTGGATTATTAACTACACCAACTCTGTATCTCCAAATAATATTGTACTTTTTGAAAAATGTCCATGAAAGAGTCTGAACAACTAATCATCTATAAAACAAAACAGTAATAAATACATTGAACATATTCTGAAAACTAGAAATTACTGAATGTAAATACAAAATTCCATTCATCTGAAAACTCAAAAGGCAGATGTATAATAACATATTTCTTAAAAAGTAAAAAAAGAAATTGTGGAGAAAAGGGAACCCTCTTGCACTGTTGGTGGGAATGTAAATTGATACAGCCACTATGGAGAACAGCATGGTGGTTCCTTAAAAAACTAAAAGTAGAACTACCATACCACACAGCCATCCCACTACTGGGCATATACCATGAGAAAACCATAATTCAAAAAGAGTCATGTACCACAATGTTCACTGCAGCACTATTTACAATAGCCAGGTCATGGAAGCAACCTAAATGCCCATCGACAGATGAATGGATAAAGAAGATGTGGTACATATATACAATGGAATATTACTCAGCCATAAAAAGGAACGAAATTGGGTCATTTGTAGAGATGTGGATGGATCTAGAGTCTGTCATACAGAGTGAAGTAAGTCAGAAAGAGAAAAACAAATATCGTATATTAACACATGTATGTGGAACTTAGAAAAATGGTACAGATGAACCGGTTTGCAGGGCAGAAATTGAGACACAGATGTGGAGAACAAACGTATGGACACCAAGGGGTGAAAGCGGCGGGAGGTGGTGGTGGTGGTATGAATAGGGAGATTGGGATTGACATATATACACTAATACATATAAAATAGAAAACTAATAAGAGCCTGCTGTATAAAAAAATTAATTAAATAAAATTCAGAAAAAAAATAGAAAGTAACAAAAAAGAACTCATGGTATAGGTTGCAGCCAACACTGTGCTTATAATTAAATTGATACCCTTAAAGACTTTCATTATTAATTTAAAAAGAAAAGAGGGGCTTCCCTGGTGGCACAGTGGTTAAGAATCCTCCTGGCAATGCAGGGGACACAGGCTTGAGCCCTGGTCCGCGAAGATCCCACATGCCGCGGAGCAACTAAGCCCGTGCGTCACAACTACTGAGCCTGCACTCTAGAGACCGTGAGCCACAACTACTGAAGCCCGCATGCCTGGAGCCTGTGCTCTGCAACAAGGGAAGCCACCGCGATGAGAAGCCCACGCACTGCAACGAAGAGTAGCCCCTGCTCACCACAACTAGAGAAAAAGCCCACACACAGCAGGGAAGACCCAAAGCAGCCAAAAATAAATAATAAAGAAAAAGAAAAGATAAGCAAATATACCAAAAACATTCAAGTTAGCAAGAGGAGGGGGCCTTAAGGAAATCTTTTTGTTCTTTTGGCTGTGCAGCATGTGGGATCTTTGTTCCCTGACCAGGGCTTGAACTGGTGCCCCCTGCAATGGCAACGTGGAGTCTTAGCCACTGGACCGCCAGGGAAGTCCCAAGGGAATCTTGAGTAAAGAAAAAAGAAAATGTACAGTAAATAATGGAACAGGCAGCAAAAAAAAAAAAAAAAAAATCATAACTTTATTGCAATGGTACTCCTATTGGTAAAAATTTAGATATAACCTAAACAATAGAGAACTATATTAATTTTAGCATATCTTTTCTTTTTTTTTCTTTTTTTTATTGGGGTATAATTGCTTTACAATGTTCTGTTAGTTTCTGCTGTACAACGAAGTGAATCAGCTATCTGTATACATATACTCCCTCCCTCTTGGACCTCCCTCACCCCCATCCCACCTAGGTCACCACAGAGCACCAAGCTGAACTCCCTGTGCTATACAACAGGTCCCCACTAGTTATCTGTTCTACACATGGTAGTGTATGTATGTAAATCCCAATCTCCCAGTTCATCCCACCCCCTCCTTCCCCCCCAACCCGTGTCCACACATTCATTCTCTTACATCTGCATTCTCTGTTCCTGCCCCGCAAGTAGGTTCATCTGTACCATTTTTCTAGATTCCACATGTTTGCGTTAATATACAATATAGCATATCTTTTCACTAGGATTTCTTTTGCTTTCTAAAAACCATATCTACAAAGAATTTAATGAAATGCAACGTCTTTAATATAATAAACAAAAATGCAGCATATAAAATTTCATATACAACGTGATACCAACTGTGTAATAACAAAAAGAAAAAACACATAAACACAGAAAAACAACTGCAGTTACCTCTACAGGTTAAAACATGGGTAACATTTAAAAATAGGTTTTGGTATCCTTGGAAGGTCCTGGAACAAATCCCCCGTGGATTTTCCATTGCACCAGGGTTCAACCTTCAACTGTATCATGAAACGATTACCACCAGAAGTCTAGTTAACATCCATCATCGTACATAGTTAGCAACATTTTTTTTTCTTGTGATGAGGACTTTTAAGATCTATTCTGTTAGCAACTTTCAAATATGCAATATAATATTAGAAACTATAATCACCACGCTATACATAACATTCCCAGGACTTATTTTTTTAATAACTGGAAGTATATACCTTTGACCCTTCACCCATTTCAGCCACCCCTAACCCCTACCTGTGGCAGCCACCTTATATATCTGTTCTCTATGTCCATGCAGTTCTCACCTTTCATATGAACTCTATTCAAGTTCAAATTTTTGTTTTGAGTGCTATTAATTATACTTGTACATTTAGGAAAATTGTGAGATTTTTATAAGCACTGAATTAGACAGAAAATTGAACTTGAATAATTTACAGAGCAAGAAACACATAACTTTCAAGTTTTCTGATGTGAGTGATCAATAATTGCCCTGTACCTATTTGCTAAGTCAATGCTACATTTTAAACCACTGTCTCATGTAAACCAGTTAAACCTGTACATTGCTGCATGACATGGGCTCTCAACTGTGTATGAGACTTCCCAGGTGCCTCTCCAAAACAGCTCATGGACTCATTTTTCCTTCAGGACACCAAATGTAAAAATAAGCACAGCTATTTGGGAGCTGTCATATTTTATTAGAAAAATTATTATTTCCCTAGAAATCTGTGATTTCTAAAGTCTTAAGAGACTTGAAACCTTCTTAAATTGCCTATGTCTTGATGCAATGTCTTTTTGCCTAGATGAATATCTATCTATATAAAGAAAATATAAAGGAATATTTATAGAAAAATATTTATACAAAATATTTATAGAAAAATATTTATACAAAAATTCAGGTGACAGGGAACTTTTTAGATGCATCTATTCTATAAAGTAAGATTATACATTTTTGCTTTCTGCCTATATGACATAAAATAATTCTAGAATGAGTCATCCTTACCTCATAGGTTAATTGAAAGCACAGCTATTACTCTGTGTGCACCTTTTGTTTCTGCAACAGAGCTGCTGCAAGAGCCATTATAATGGCTGCAGATTCAACAAGGGGAGTTGAGAGACCACGGCTTTGTGAACAAGGCTGAGACTATTCCACTGACTTCATGTGGTGAAGGGCATTACCAGGGAGCTGATATGACTGCAAAATGTACATATATACTATTAGGCCGAAATAAATCTAAAGATATGGATAGTTCCCTTCTCCTAACACTTCATTGACAATAGAGTTAAATATTCTGAATAGTTCATTTCTAAGGGATTACTGCACTTCCCCAGTACTCAAAGTCATTTATATCTTTCAACTTATTCGGAAGGTTAAGGAATAACTCCTCAAATATTCATCGCTTGTCATATTCTAAAAGCTGAATTTCTGGATGCAAACACACAGGTCCTATTAGTGATAACAGAAGTTATATATTTGTACCTAGGAAAGAACATACATCTAGAAACCTGTTCTCTGCTGGTTAGAGGCAATTGCGCTGCATTTTCTCTTGTGGACAAAATGAAAAGGCATCGCTATTTATGTGGAACCATTCAGGTGTTACAGGCACTTCTATAACATCCAAGAATGCATTAGCCAAAAACAACTAGAGTCATTTATTTGTCTCATCATCATTCAAGCTGAATTAATAATATTAAACAGCATGTGGGATGAGGGAAAATGCATTGCAGAGCAACATTAAAATCCCTTTCCACTCAAGCATAATTCATTTTGATCTTTACTACTTGATTCAGCTAAAGGTCAAACCATATACAACGGTTTAAATGCAGAAAATATATTATTTCACTGTTGAGTATGGTCCAAGATGAAGGCAACTAATTTTAAAATGGAAGCAATTTAGAAAATATAAGTGTAATGAAAAATGTCTCTATTACAAAGTATACAGTAATCTATTTGATTACTACCAACATTTTAAACCTCCCCACACATATTGGTGATGCCTTTAGTGCAACTTAATTTTCTTCCTATTGTGTTGTATACATTCAGTGAACATCATTTTGGTTAAGGGATCAAGAATAAGGTCAGATATGTTAGTGATGATAAATTACAGACCTTAATAACTTTTGAACAGATTTAAATGTCCAAGTCATTTGTAAATCATTTACCTTGATAGATGAATGGTTAACAAACTACATAAACTAATAAGAACCACGTGTTACTAGTCTATACTACTACATGGCATGAAACCAAGATCGCAAACATGGTCTAATTGAGACCAAAACTGTGTTTCGGAGCATACATAACTGAAGAAAGAAAAAAAAGAATTATCCTATTAAAAGACTGTATAAACAATAATTACTCATTAGTTTATGAAAATATAAGCACACAAGATTTTATTAAAGGACTGGCCAGATTCACAATTGACAGACCCTGTAATGTTATCAGCTTTGGGGTTAAAAAAAAAAAAAAAAGTAACCAGTCAGTTCAGGTATTTGCTTGTTCATTTGTTTTTTGCTTTCAATGAAAGGCAGTTTGAAAATTTAGTCTTTGGCGTCTGTATTGCAGATTAATACAAAGCACTGCTTGTGTACTTTATATATATACTCCCATTTCTTGCTCAGGTGTGAGTCACAAGCAGTATAACTCTACTGAATCAAAAGCAGTTCTAATATGGAGAGACATAAGAACCGAGTTGGAAGAGGCACAGATTGAACAAGTAAAACCACAACAGGTAGTTTCCATTATTGAATTAAAACTGACAGATGACATCTTGCCCCGTAACAGTGACAAAATCTTCACTAATCCATCTACTTCGGTATTTCTTAAGAGTGGGACTCCTAGCACCAGTATCAGAATCACTCACAGAGCTTGTTTAAAATGCATATTCCTAGCGGAAGCAAGAAGAACTACAATCCTGCAGCCTGTGGAATAAAAACCACATTCACAGAAAGACAGACAAGATGAAAAGGCAGAGAGCTATGTACCAGATGAAGGAACAAGATAAAACCCCAGAAAAACAACTAAATGAAGTGGAGATAGGCAACCTTCCAGAAAAAGAATTCAGAATAATGATAGTGAAGATGATCCAGGACCTCGGAAAAAGAATGAAGGCAAAGATCGAGAAGATGCAAGAAATGTATAACAAAGACCTAGAAGAATTAAAGAACAAACACCTAGAAGAATTAAAGAACAAACAAACAGAAATGAACAATACAATAACTGAAATGAAAAATACACTAGAAGGAATCAATAGCAGAATAACTGAGACAGAAGAACAGATAAGTGACCTGGAAGACAGAATGGTGGAATTCACTGCCACGGAACAGAATAAAGAAAAAAGAATTAAAAGAAATGAAGACAGCCAAAGAGACCTCTGGGACAACATTAAATGCAACAACATTCGCATTATAGGGGTCCCAGAAGGAGAAGAGAGAGAGAAAGGACCCGAGAAAATATTTGAAGAGATTATAGTCGAAAACTTCCCTAACATGGGAAAGGAAATAGCCACCCAAGTCCAGAAACCGCAGACAGTCCCAGGCAGGATAAACCCAAGGAGAAACACACCGAGACACATAGTAATCAAACTGACAAAAATTAAAGACAAAGAAAGATCATTGAAAGCAACAAGGGAAAAATGACAAATAACATACAAGGGAACTCCCATAAGGTTAACAGCTAATTTCTCAGCAGAAACTCTACAACCCAGAAGGGAGTGGCACATATATTTAAAGTGATGAAAGGGAAGAACCTACAACCAAGATTACTCTACCCGGCAAGGATCTCATTCAGATTCGATGGAGAAATCAAAAGCTTTACCGACAAGCAAAAGCTAAGAGAATTCAGCACCACCAATCCAGCTCTACAACAAATGCTAAAGGAACTTCTCTAAGTGGGAAACATAAGAGAAGAAAAGGACTTAAAAAAACAAACCCATAACAATTAAGAAAATGGTAATAGGAACATACATGTCAATAATTACCTCAAACGTGAATGGATTAAATGCTCCAACCAAAAGACACAGGCTCGCTGAATGGATACAAAAACAAGACCCATATATATGCTGTCTACAAGACATAATTCAACCATAATTCAAAAAGAAACATGCACCCCAATGTTCACTGCAGCACTATTTACAATAGCCACGACATGGAAGCAAACTAAATGCCCATCAACATACGAATGGATAAAGAAGATGTGGTACATATATACGATGGAATATTACTCAGCCGTAAAAAGGAATGAAACTGGGTCATTTGTCGAGATGTGGATGGATCAAGAGGCTGTCATACAGATTGAATTAAGTCAGAAAGAGAAAAACAAATATCGTATATTAACGCATATATGTGGAACCTAGAAAAATGGTACAGATGAACCCGTTTGCAGGGCAGAAATAGAGACACAGATGTAAAGAACAAACGTATGGACACCAAGTGGGGAAAGCGATAGTGAGTGGGTGGTTGTGGTGGGATGAACTGGGAGATTGGGATTGACATATATACACTAATATGTATAAAATGGATAACTAATAAGAACTTGCTGTATAAAAAAAATAAAATAAAATTCAAAAAAATAAATAAATAAAATGCATATTCCTAAATTACCTTCCAGACCTCTGGTAATAGGATCACCAGGAACCAGTTGCCCAGGAGATTTTCATGTGCCCTAAAGCTTGAGTGGTACAGTCCAATGAAGAAGGCCCAAGAGGCTCTTCATAATACCACATCTGCGCTGCTGCAATGCCACCTCTAATTTCCTACCATCATACCTACTGTGTACCTGTCAGCAATACAAGACATACCAGACTCTTAACAGCAGGATAGTGCCTTGAATATCAAGCTAAATGAATGTGTGAACATATGCATGGATGAATGGATAAATGCATGAATGGGAAAACTGATAGTATTTCTGAAATAAAATAGGAATTCTGATTCCTTTAGAGTTGGCTCTAACAAATCTATTCACAACTAGCTCTCTAAAAATTCCCAAAGTGTTCCAAATTTTTCAGTCTATATATTTGACAATATGATCTTAATGTCTCAAATACTGATCGCAGAAAATTGTGCAGAAAGAGGAAATGCAGGGCCCTGATTCTGATTCCTCAGAAACGTCACAGTGCTGCACTGCTTTCTAGCCTGCATAGTGTGCTGGCAGACACCACCACTGTCCCCAGCACATCTGCAGTGAAAGCTGTTGCTTAGCAACAGCAATCAATGCTGTATTTCCCCTTCACAATTTTCCTGAAGATTGAGACAGTGCTCCAAGGTATTATTTTCAAATACCTTCTGTTTCACTGACCAAACATGTTTGTTAATTTTTCTATTATGAAAAGAAGAAAAGAAAGAAAAAGTCATGAATCAAATCAACATAAGGATCCAAGAAAGAAGAGTGAAGGAAGGTCAGTATAACACACTGTGCTTTGGGGCTTGTTTGATGAAGAAAAATTCTTTGACAGCTCATTGACTTTATTTGCTATATCCTTTCATTCTGCCATTTTAGAATTGATTTCTGCTACCTCATGGGAGATGAAAGACATTAGCATGAATTATCATTCTAAATGCAGATCGACAAGGTACTGCCATAAAATACAAAAAGCAAATGATTTCCAGAAACTGGTTTAATACACATCTCACATCTCTGTTAAAGCTCACATCTTGGTTACATTCTTACTAACCACTAGCTACACTTTCCAATGTCTCTCCACTGATAGTACAACATAAGATTCTTTCAGATGGGCACTGCTTACAAGCTAAATTACTTGGTGCTTATGATGCAATTTACAAGCTAAATTACAAATACTCAATACTAACACTGACTTTGGGAGGAGGCGATAAGAATTCTTATTTTAAACATATCATTATAGGCTACCAATGAATGGATTCTTCATACAAAAACAAGAACGACACCCAGGAACTTTATGTGATGCTTTCCAATAAAAAGAGTTGATATTTGCTTAAAGCGTATGCACAGATATGTTAGTAGGTGGTGGAATCCATCGAGGAGGGTATTATGTGATAATTATTTTCCATGTTTATTGAGCACCTAATATACGCTCACATCTTTATGGGCAGCATAAAGATGAGTAAAATCTGATCCCTGTACAATCTCGTGGTAGAAACAGTCATATCAGTAAGTAATGCAGGAGCTTCCCTGGTGGTGCAGTGGTTAAGAATCCGCCTGCCAATTCAGGGGACACAGGTTCGAGCCCTGGTCTGGGAAGATCCCACATGCCACAGAGCAACTAAGCCCGTGCACCACAACTACTGAGCCTGCTCAGTAGTTTATATATATATATATATATAAACATATTTAAAATTTTGATACAGTAATTGTTTATCTAAGAAAGTATTTTAAGGAAATAATTAAAGATGTCAACAAAAGACATTTCTTTCAGGTACATTTAAAATTGTAAATACTTAAACGCCCAATATTAGAAGAATGATTAAATGAGTAATGATACAGTTATATGACAAGCACTATTAAAGTATTTTTCAGGAATATTTTATGAAAAGAAATAATTCTTATAATGAGAAGAAAAACAATGAAACAAAATAACCAATACATAAATGTATAGAAAACATAGTGGAGGAAAACATATCAAAATATTAGTAATTAGGGGTGATTATTTTCCCTTTCTTTTCCTATGCCTTTCTAGTTTTTTCATACTGACAATTACATATTTTGTAATCAGAAAAATGTCCTAATAAATAAAATACATCAGAATTTTATTTGAACGATTAAGAGATCTTTAAATTTCAACTCAGAACTTCAACCCTCACTAGTCTCCTAAGTACTGACAAGCTGAAGTACTTAAATTTCAAAAAGTATTTTTAGATCAACAATTTTCACTTCCATAAATATAGATAAATTTAGTCAATATTACCACAGAGAACAGTTATAATAAAAGCATATAATTTAATTTAATCTAAAGAAAAGCATCCTTTATTTAACAATTCAACAAACATGCACTAAGCACAGAGCATACAGATATGGACAGGATACTCTTGAGATGTTAGGGATATATTTCAGTAACCTTCCAGAAGATACAGGGGCTTCAGGCAAGCATTCCTCTTGTACCAGAATGTACTCACTTTTCACAAAAGGAGTTTTTAGTATCATCTGGGGCAGGTGATTACGCTACCTACAACTGCTAACCCCCTTAACCCCCTGCCAGCAGAGAGACTGAAGGGTCAAGGATGCAGAGAAACAAATAAAATTAAGAGAACCTTGTCAATGGAAATTAGTATTTCTTTAAATCTTCCTCTAGAGTTCATGTTTTATATGTATATACAGATATGGAAGATTTCATATATTCTTTTTCTCAGTGACTATGGGTGCTGACAAAAGCCATTTTCTAAGTCCAAAAACTGAGAGGCAGACTTTTCATTCCTTACACCAGCAGAGAATATATCAATATATCCATTATCAAAGGAAGAAACTGGAGTTTTGAATGGTAAAATAACTTGGTCAGGGTCACCCAGCTAACCAGCAAGAAGACAAAACTCAAGTCTAGGTCAGCTTACTTCCTAAGTCTGTGCTCCTTCCATCATAGCACATGTGACATTTGGGTAAATGAATAGGAGAAAGGTATGTATTTCAAAAGAACAGCATGGGAGAAACAGAGAGCAAGATATTCTCAGGCCCACACTCCCCCCTGCTCCGCACCCAAGTCTGCTACAACAGGGCAATGGAACACTCAGCTTCCTGGTTCCCGTCAGACTGGCCCTATCATCTACTGCATTTCCAGGCCAGGACAGTGGCCCTGTTCAAAGATCAAGATCAGTCCTACCCTGACGCACCCATCCAGCTTATTGACTTCCCATGATCCCCAAAACAACTGTAATGGCCATTGGCTTTGAGTAAACCCCAGTTTTAAATCTGCATATGACTAAAGAACTTTTCCTCCTGTCCTGCTGCTTTCTCTTCCTCAATACAGCTCCTCTTCCTTCAAGAAATGTCTTTGGTGGTACCTTGGGTATCCTAGCTTATAACATCTTCTGAACTCCCGCTGTCAAGAGCTCTGCAGAACTGGCTCCCATAACCTGCCCTGTTTGGTGGCTCACCTGTAACACCAAACTCTACCTCTTAACATCAGAGACAGAAGTTGCAGTAAATTGGTCATGGTTTAATCTAGGTACTAAATTAAATACATACTCTCCTCCCCACCTTCTAGAAGCAGCCAGACTGTTTTTTTCTTTGAAGAAGTAATGGTGTTCGCCTAAATGGAACATGGTCTTCATAAAGCCAAGCTGTGAATAATGATGTTGAAAAAGACAAGGATGGGGTCTTCAAATCTAGCCAGAGAATAGATTTCACATCCTAGATCACTAATCAGTAGGGAGGTGATATATTTTTAAAAGATTTATTTGATAGAAGCATGCAAGATGGACTGAAAAGGAAAGAGACAAGTATCAAATGTCATAGCAATCTAGCTAGGAAGCGTCCAGTCTGTGCTTCAACATTAAGCCAAGCATGGCAAGAAATCTCAAAGGAAGAACAAACACAACACTCAATTAACCATATCTGGGGGAAAACAAAGGGAAAAGACAAAGAGTTGAGGTTTGAAACCAACGGGTTAAAGTTAATAATAACAGCTTATTTATTGTAAGATTAATGAAATACATTAGGAAGTTAAGATAAAAACCAAGAAATTAAAAAATTAGCATGCTGTAGTAAATAAATAACCATACAATAAACATGCCCCCAAGAAGTAGGGCTAAGAGAGAAACTGTTTTAGACCACTGGGTTCTGGCATGTAAAGAGATGGTTCTGTTCTATCCAACATTCTCCATTGTGGTCACTGAAAATACGTTTAAAACCTTCCAAAGACAACTAATGGGATATTTAGGTCTAAAAATTAAGAAACAGGGCTTCCCTGGTGGCGCAGTGGTTGAGAGTCTGCCTGCCGTTGCAGGGGACACGGGCTCGTGCCCCGGTCCAGGAAGATCCCACATGCCGCGGAGCGGCTGGGCCCGTGAGCCATGGCCGCTGAGCCTGCGCGTCCGGAGCCTGTGCTCCGCAGTGGGAGAGGCCACAACAGTGAGAGGCCCGCGTACCGCAAAAAAAATAAATAAAAAATTAAGAAACAGAACCTTCTGATTACTGAGGAATGCTAATTTAAAAACACAAACAAAGAAGGATGAAGAAAAGTCATTTTGCAGCTAAACTAACTAAATCCCCAAAATTATATGCTCATGTTTATGTTAGCAGTATTATAAAAGCATATATATTATCTAAGTCATTTTTCCACTATCTAGTAAGTTAAAATTCATGGATATACCTTATTTTCTTTTTCTCTTTTTTTAAAGATTTTTTACCTCTCTAACGAATGCTTCTGCTGAGCTTTCTATTTTTTATTCATTCAAATTAAAATGCAATGATTCATCAGTTATTACCAGAATAGCCATACACATGTTGAAGAAAAGCTCATGATTATAATCAGCACAACTACTGACTGCTAGAAAGCATGCCTAAACAGTGTTTGAAAAAGCGGCTTCATTTCCAATTGAGATCAGGACAGTAATAAAACAGTTTCACAATCTCTTCACTAAATACATCTTTGTTTGCATGGTCTATGAATATTGTCATGGGGCAGGTGTTGGAAAATATAAAATATAAATATTTAAAATCCTACTGAGCTGCTGTGAAGTCAGTGGCAAAGAAAAATAAAAACATGGGGGCTTCATGTATGTAGCTAAATACATAAATAACCATGAAATCATCAAAAAGAAGCAGCACAGCCATATTTCTTACTTGGTGCTTATTATTATTCACAGAGATACATATTTTTTTAATCCTGAGCCATTTAAAAAATATGTCAGGCAACACTAAATTCATCAAGTCTTAAGCCCTAAAGAAAGCTACCAGTAATGAGCAGCAACATTAGGTTAGATTTATATTTAAGAAGAAATCTTTATCCATCTGTCTTCTCCCCATAAAGTAACTTGGATCACTCTTCATCTTCATCATTCTCTGGCCATCTTCATGCAGTTGGGTTGACCAGCAGCAGGACACAACAGGGTTCAGCAGAATTCAGTTGCCCAAAGAAAAGTCCAATGACAAACTGGTTTTGTTGTATAAAGCCAAATGTCTTTTTTTAAAGCACACCCAGGGATGAAATCCTGGGTGAGGTCAGTCCACTTGCCTGACAAAACTTAAACCTTATTAACTATTTGCATGAAAGTCAGTGAGCTAACCACCTCTGTATCTTCGACTTGAAAGGCAAAGCTCTTTAAAAAGGACATAAAAATATTTTTTTCAACTAAGTTATAGTTCTTTAACTGCATATCCAAATAATCAGCAACTCAAAGGAAAGTGAATAGAGAGCAAAAGATGTAACACTTTTGGCTACTTGAAAAAGTCAAGAGCAAACTTCAGAAAAGGACAAACAGTAAAATGTATTTCCACATCTGAAAGCACAGTGAACCAAATAACCCAAATAGCCCTACTGAAAAATAAATGCATCACTACATTATTTGTATTCTCATTTTAGAGGAAAAAAATATATTAAACATATTTAGGGACAACTGGGGAATTTGAACATGGACTAGGTATTAGATAAAATATTAGAGACTTCTTATTCATTTTCTAAGGTGTGATATGGTACTGGGACTATAAAGGAGAACGTCCTTATTTTCAGAAGATGCACAGCAAAACATCCAGGGTCAAGTGTCATGATATCTGCAACTGACTTCCAAATGGTTCATCGTATACACACACACACACGCGCACACACACACACACACACACAGCAAATATGACAAAATACTAACAATTAATGAATCTAGGTAATACACTTCCTACCTTATCGCTTCATCTTTTCTGCATGATTGAAAGTTTTTATAATTAAAAAAATAAAGAAAAATTAAGGCATGTAAGAAGTTCCATTAAAAAACAGAAAATTGAAAAATAAAATTCGTCATTCAGATGACAAGAAAGAGAAATATCATTAGATGACTGCTGTGAAGCAAAAGCAGCAAATCAGAGAGGTAAGTAAACTCTGAGGCTGGCTCTCTCACTGGGGACATTTGGCTAACACAGGGACCCTGAACTTCCATTTT
Organism: Grampus griseus; assembly: GCF_964374135.1. Classification (NCBI taxonomy): domain Eukaryota; kingdom Metazoa; phylum Chordata; class Mammalia; order Artiodactyla; family Delphinidae; genus Grampus; species Grampus griseus. The sequence goes on along the minus strand of NC_139017.1, from coordinate 25,014,326 downwards.
GACAGTAGCCAGGGTTACAAAGCACTAGGAACTGTGCCTGGGCCAAACTCCTGAATAGACCTGGGTTCCCAAGGGTCATACCCTTAGAGTGAATTCGAATAAGCCTACCCCACAGAAGGGACAGCAAGGAAGTTGCCAGTCTAGACGTTAGCACTGGATAGAGTGGGATAATTTTTTTCCGGAGAACTCATAGCCATAACTTGACAACTGGCCAAGTCTGAAGCCTAAACTAACATTATACTTCTGGCCCAAGAAGCCTCAAACACAGGAATTAACCTTAGAGGGATCTGGGGCTGTTATTGCCCTAGTGAGCCACCAGAAAAAAAGCAAATTCACTCTGGATGAAAACACCTTCAACACAGACCTCAAAGAATTTTGAAAGCACATGAGCTTACAGGTTAAAAAAAAAATCACAAAACAAAGAAACAAAAACTAGTGAGGAAGACTCGGCAGAAATATCATATAGCTGAATTAAACTCACAAAGATCTCATAATTGGGGTTGTCAGAATTTAAAGTAAATGTTTAACATGTTTTAAAAATAAAAGATTACAAAAAAAATTTTAATTTAAATTTTAAAAAAGATTACAAATATGAGGAAAGATAAAAACATTCTTTAAATGTCTAAAGCAAAAAATGTCTAGAACTGCAAATTATAATTAAAATAATTAAAAATTGGCAACAATCCTTAAATCCTACAACGTCTAATGTTAGCAAAGATTTGAAACAACACGAACTCTGATACACAGATGGTTAAGTATAAATGTATACAGTCCCCTTGGAAAATCATTTGACAGTATCTAGTGAAGCTGAGATAAGCATACTCATGGCCCAACAAATCCATTACAAGTTATATACCCTAGAAAAACTCCTGTAGATGTTCAACAGGAGATAAGTTTATAAATGTTCATGGCAATGGAGTGTGTAATTGTTAAAAACAGAAAGCAAATAAACTATGATAAACTCACATAATAGAAAACTATACAGTAGTGAAACTGAATGAGCTACAGCTACATTCATCATCATGGATAAATCTCAGAATACTGGGCCAAAAAAGAAAGTAGAAAAAAAATTAAATAAGGTTAAAAACATAAAAATAAACTAAAATATCAATTGTAATACAGATGCGAAAAACTATAAAGAGAAGCCAGTGAATGATACGTAAGACCTGAGGTAGTGGTTACATCATAGGACAGAGAGGGCGTTAAGATAAAGGAAGTACAGGGAACTTCAAAGGTAGTGGGAACGTTCTATTTCTTAGGCTGATCGATTGCTATACAAGTTTTTGTTTACTATTATTTGTGCCTTATACTTATGTTATAACCATTTTTGCTATGTGTTTAGTAATAAAAATTACTTAACAAAACAAAAAAAGCAACAATATGCATGGGCATCCTGGCCAACGCACAAAGTTATACTAGTACTGCATGCGAGAAACATGCCTTAGAAAAAAGGAAAATAATAACATTCGTCAAGATGATCATGGCAAACATCCATGTGCTTCAAGAATATATTGGATACTGTGGTGAGTAAATGACCAATCTACTCAAGTAGACCTCCATCCTATGGAGCACCAACAGCCTTCCTTGAGCGCCTAGGAGATGTCAAGTCTATCCGTAACAGAGGCTGGGCTTAAGCTAACTAATTTAGTCTTTTGTTTTCCCCTCTATTTCCGTTCATTCAGTTTCAACTCTAATGCTATCTGTAGGTGTAATTTTTGGCATTTGCTATGTTCTTCTAAACCTAGCCTTACCCTCATATGATGCGTAACCTAAAATACCATCTTTCATCTTATATGATGAAAATCTTAAAATTTCCTAGGCGGACACTACCCCTTTCCACATCTGTTGATGAGGATATGACTTATATTCTGTGTGACACTGTCTCTTCACAGTTCATGTTAGAGCTGAATCTGCTATTTTGACTGTGATGTTTTGGCTAGCAGCTGAACAGATGGATAGTTTTTCCCCAGTATGAATATTTTCCAACAATTGGAAGGGTGTAAAACTCATTCTCAAAGAAACCCAAACATAACCATGAGGAGTCTAACAAATAATTATAATATCCACTGTTGCAGATAGAAGTCTTCACAGAATCATGACGTGTATTCAGAAATGGTGGTATAAAATGACAGTTAATTAAAAGACCACTTTGGTATTGCTGTTAAATTAATGCTACTAATAGTCATAATAGACCTTGGAATTTGTATGGGTATTACATTCATATTCATCTGGTTCTCATGGTTTTACAAAATAGATATGGAGGTATTATTAGCTTTTTTTTTTTTTTTTTTTTTCCTCCGGTACGCGGGCCTCTCACTGTTGTGGCCTCTCCCGTTGCGGAGCACAGGCTCCAGACGCGCAGGCTCAGCGGCCATGGCTCACGGGCCCAGCCACTCCGCAGCATGTGGGATCTTCCCAGACCGGGGCACGAACCAGTGTCCCCTGCATCGGCAGGCACACTCTCAGCCACTGCGCCACCAGAGAAGCCCTGGAGGTATTATTAGCCTGACTTTATATAGACAAGGAATAAAGCATAGGGAGACACCCATGTTATCACAGAAAATGGGCTGACTTCAGAAATTAGACCTGGGATTTGAGCTCATCTGTGCCTCATTAGCTGCATAACTTTGAGTAAGAACTTAATTTCTCAGAGCCTCCATCTCCTTGTTTGTAAAACAGGTGCAATAATAGCTAATTCACAGGATTCCTGTGAGAATTACATAAAATTTAAAGAAGTTCCAAACAAGAGTACCTGTCATTGAGTAGGTTCTTAATAAATATATCCTTCCATTTAATAATGAAGTCCCAGTTGACAAGAAAAAGTCCCAATTTTCACCTTTACTCCCTTCAAAAGAAGTCTGAGGTACCTGAGATTTAGGACAAGACAAAGTTTACACCTAAAACATCAATATAAACTGAAGGTTGCAAGGAACTCTAACCTTTCTATAATCTCACTTCAGTGGCTTCTCACAGACATCCTGAAGGAGTAGACAGAACCTAATAAGTGGGTCATTAAGTAGTTTCCAAGGGACACAATTGCCCTATTAGTAATAATCATGATTCATCTGATACTAAATCATACATGCTGGGCTCCCCTGGTGGCGCAGTGGTCGAGAGTCCGCCTGCTGATGCAGGGGACATGGGTTTGTGCCCCGGTCCAGGAGGATCCCACATGCCACGGAGCGGCTGGGCCCATGAGCCATGGCCTCTGAGCCTGCGCATCCGGAGCCTGTGCTCCACAATGCGAGAGGCCACAACAGTGAGAGGTCCGCGTACAGCAAAAAATAAAAAAATAAATAAATCATACATGCTCTAATATTGTTATTTTACATTAATATATGCATATCTTTTCTATACAGTTAAATAGTATACTCCATATCACATACAGACAGCCCTTGACATTCATTCATAGACTCCCTGTTTCTGATATTGGGGATTTGTAATTTGTAGAATCCTCCCTGAGCTGCAAGCAAACACCCCTCTGACCAACTCCTCTGGTTCCCAGCAGGGGATGGCAGACAGCAAGGGTTCAGAAAAGAGAGTCCCCTGTAGCCAGGGATGAGGAGACAGGTAGGCACAGGGAAGCAAGAGTCTGCAGATGCATATCCACCCACAAATGTCTCACCAGGCAAAGAAGAAAGAAGTGTAGCCAGGGAGTGAGACTGAGGGTGTTCTCAGATCAACTACGCAGCCTGAGTTTCCTGTAAATATCTCAGAAACCTTCCAATATCCAAGATTTTAATTTCTTGTCCCTATATTTTCCTGCTTGAGGGTGACATACCACACTTATTTATTTGCTCATTCTGACATTTTGAAGAAATACTGAAAAGGGAGTCACAGTTATTAGAGCGGATGTCCAGCACCCTCTTGCTTCTCTTATTGACCTAACCCTATGCTGGAGCTACTAAAGGCACTCAAAGATCTCACCTAACCTTGAGGTCACTTTAGCAGGCCTGCCCCGTCTATGTTCCCCTTCTCCTCCGTGCAGCATACCATTTCCTCTTACCTGATAGGCACACTTGATTGGAACTGTGCATTCTGATTGGTCCTTTAGTATATGGAAAACTTCAGTAATTATAATATGCTGGAATTGCTAAATTCTATAATTTCATTAGATGAACTTAATCAAATCATAGCATTCAGTTTGACTTGTTTCCAAAATCACTTTTGATTATAACCTGAAAAGAACTGAAAAATTCTTTTAGTTGTAAAGACCTCTCATTTGTAAGAGGATTTTAATCCTTCTAGAGTGTTTATTCAAGCATCTTTCATTGAATACACAGGGTTTCTTTCTGTGCCCTGCTACTAGAGTACTAGTAGCTAGAGTGAACCAGACCAGCAAGGGCTCTGTCCTCATGCAGCAGAAAGACAATAAACAAATAAATAAGTGGACAACATTTTAGACAATGCTATTGCTCCAAAGAGAATAAAATACAGTAGATTTAATGGGGAGCTCCTTTAGATGGAGTGGTCAAGGAGGCCTTTCTGAGGGGGTGACATCTATACTGAGACCCACAGACTTAAAACCATCCCAACCAGAGAACTAGCAGTTACAAGGGCTACAAAAATAGCTTGGTATGTTAGAAGGACAGACAGAAGGCCAGTGTGGCTGAGGTCAGTGATTTAGGAAGGGTGCGGAGCAGTATGTCAGAGAGGTAAGCTGGGGTTATATATGTTAGTACTGACTGGCATGAGGAATTCAAATTGTATTCTAAGTGTAATGAGGATTAATGAAAGGTTTGGGGAGGAAGGAGCAAGTACAGCCTAATTTAATTTTTAAAAGATCACTCTGGTTGGTGTGTGGAAAGGTTATAAAGGAGCAGGAAAAGAAGAAAGAAGAGCAGTGAAATCTGGAAGAAAACAGATTTTAGTTGTATTCTGAACGAAGTGCTAACAGGACTCACTGATGGATTAGACCGGGGGTGGATAGTGATAGAAAGAATTAATCAAAAGTGATGACTACACTTCTGTCCTGAGCAACTGAATGGAGGGTAGTATTAATTACTGAGGTGAGAAAGAGACAAAGAGAGATAGGCGGGAGAGGAGGTGGGGGAATAAAGAGTTCTGCTCTGGTTCTGAGATGCCTTTCAGATATCCCAGTGGAGCTTTCCAGTAGGAAGCTGGATACACAAATCCAAAGTTCAGTGTAGAGGTCAGGGCTGGAGATACAAATTTTGGAGTATATTCACTAAAAGAGGGCATTTAAAGCCATGAAACTAAATGAGAACCCTTAAAGGAGACAGTTTAGTTAGAAAGAAAGGGAGAAGACTGCCCAGAACCGAGCCTTTGGAAATTCCAATATTTAAAGGTTGATAACAGCATAAAAACCATCAAAAGTTGTTGAAAAGAAATGGCTATCCAGTGACAGAAAATGAGGAGAGCGTGGGATGCTGGAAGCCAAGATGTGAGTCTATTAAAGAAAAGGGAGTGGTCAGTTATGTGGAAGGCTGCTGAAAAGTCAGGAGGGCAGAGATAAGACACTAGATTTGGCATGGTTAAATAAAGCCTTTGGTAACCTTATTAGTAGAGTTTCAATGAAGTATGAGGAATGAAAGTCCCCTTAGAATGAGCTGATAAGAGCATGGAAGGTGAGGAAAATGGGCTGGGGGTCGGGGGGAGCCTGACTACATTCAGACCTTTTAAAAAGTTTCACTACATTGGCCCAAACATTCATATTCCCTTTGAGTAAGTTGTTGAGTTATCTGAATTTATTCACCCAAACTTTATCCAAAAGAGTTACCTAAAAACAAAAGGTTCTAGGGCTCCACGTATCTACACTTCATGCTTTTGACAAAGGAAGGCAGAGAAAGAAGAGAGGCAAGTGATCTGAAAGCCAGGAAAGAATCAGAAATGATAAAATAAAGGCATTTGTGTCTCTTTGCAAAAGCAAGATCTGTTGCAGCAAAACGTATCTTTCTTTGGGATGGGAAGGCTGCTCTCATCTTCATATACACAGTTCTTTGCTACCTTATTAAGAGCAATAGGGATTAATGTGATGTTTAAGAATGGGGACACTCTCCACTGAAAACATTGGCCAAAAATAGGGCCAAAGCAGAGAATTCCAACCTGACACAATAAAATTTTAGTCCCCTTTCAAAAATTAAATAGTTTGAATTATTTATTTTTGCTTGGGATATGTTTCCTCACTGTGTCTAAAGCCACCCAGGTATAAAGATGTGCCTGGAGAACCAAAAGAACCAGTAGCAGGTCCTAGAAAAGAGGGGCCAATGCAGACCACCCTGTAAATTGTAACCATATCAGGAAAAAAAGTTTCCCTGTGCTTAGAAACATAGCAGTAACTGCAAAGAATGTTAAGTCAGAAGAAGTGTGTATATGTGAATGTGCACATGCACTCAAAATAGGTAACAACAAAAGTCACTGTAAGAAATGGAACATATTTAAAATCCCGTTCCTCGGATTCCCATTCAAATCAACCTGCTGAAGTCTAATTGTAAAAAACCTCTTACTGAATAAATGATGTAGACCCACAACTCATATACCTCTTTTATTCAACCTCTCTATCCATATTTTTCTTCCAAATCTAATCAGGAGTTCTGAGGATGGATTAGGATCAACTACAGTCTTCATTGTTATAAACATGTGCAAATCAGCAGCATTTTGTAAGTATTAAAAGATTGCAAGGATAGACGTACCTCATAGGACACACAAAAAAAGTTTTAAGATTCTCTTCTACCTGGAAATGGGAAAAATCGCTAAAGAAAGTTTGAATCTGATTTTCTACCATTTCCAATAATGAAAGCCAATCTATGTCCCAGTCACCTTTCACAAGATAAGTCTCCATAACATAACATATATAGTTATGTTAAAGTCTCCATAACATATTTATTTGCTCTTTTTTACACTCTCTGGCCCCCATTTTGTTCTGGGGAGTTTCCCCTTACCTAATAGAAACTTCTATCCATCTGCTCTACTAAATTGAACTGAAAGTGTAGCATTTTGATCTCCATAAACAGTTTGGACTCTGTCCTCACAGAGCAAGTACTAAGGGACTAATAACTATGAAAGCCCTGGTACTTGCCTTTTGTGGATAGTGAACTCCTAAGTGTATTGCAAATACAATTTCATAGCCTTTCCATTAACTTGGAGGAGCATCTTTTCTACTAGGCACACTGCATAAGTTAAGAAAAAAATTTTAATTTACATAAAGAGTAGTTAGTGATGATGCCACGTACTGCAGATTTGTTTAGTCTACATGGGATGTTTGGTATATTTTCACAATGACTATTGCAATGATAATGACAAATTGTATAAAAATTATATTAAAAGTATACAAAAATTATATAAAAATCAAACATTCCATAAGTAGTATAGTTTGCTTAGAGTCCATCTTTGAATGCTGATTATACATATCACTAACTGATAAAAGGTTTCCACTCAAGTCATGGAGTGACTTGTAGCACCATCACCATTTGTGCTACCATTTATACCTGCACAGTACAAATCTTTGATGTGTCCAATTTCTTTCAACTATGACTTATTTAGAGTGGAACTGGGAAGCACAGTGATTTCTAGTCCTTCTATAACTTTACTGTTCTGATTTTTTAATCCATATTTGGAAAAAAGAAAAGAAACTCTGTTATAAGATTATCAAACTAAGCTTTGAATAAACTGGAGGCACGCAAATATTCCAAAAAGGCAAATATATATATATATATATTTTTAATATGAAAAATAACAAAGCAAATAGTATCTAGCAATCATGATCACTGAATTTTAAAGCTCAGGAAGATCTTATAAATCATGTAGGTTCATCTCCCTTGGTTTCAAAATATAGTCTTGGTTTGTTTAGCATCTGATTATTAGGTGAAGTTATTTGTTCTCCCTAATTTTCTTTAATATTAATAATTAACACTTAATAACCACATAGGATAATTATTGACACATTAAATTTTATACCTCAGCAATAATTCTTGGAGAACATTAACCAAGTCCAATTTCCCATATATATATCTCATGGTAAAACGTTAGACCCTGAGGAGAAATGGGGTAATACTTTCATTGGAACACATCACAATACATGATTAGATGCACTTTCCACTTTTTCTACTATTGGAGAACAATGTTTCTATTTTAGGAAATGTTGATTATATATTCTACCCTTTTTTGTTTCCTTACCATCTAATGTATGCAAGAGCCCTCAGAAGGACTAAATAAAGCAACTCCATCCTAAGATGGAAAACTGGGCTGGAGAACTGTGTTCCTTTGGCACTTTATTAACATTTTGAACTTAAGCAGATGACCTCTCCGCCCCATTTAGCTTTATACATAAAATGAAAATAATACTAGTTTATACATAATCATTCAAGTAACTTTCCAAGGTCCCACCTACCTCCAAAAATCTACGACAAAAGTATTTATAATCTAGATTTAACAACACATGCTGCTATTTACACTTACATAAAAATATTTCCCTTATTTCAAAGTTTACTTCAGAAGACCCTAAAGCAGGGAAATTCAATTGGCTTCCATGTTTAACAAGAACGAAATAGTTTCTCTTATAGGACTCTTAAGTTTATATCTTTTTTTTTTTTGCGGTACATGGGCCTCTCACTGTTGTGGCCTCTCCCATTGCGGAGCACAGGCCCTGCACGCACAGGCTCAGCGGCCATGGCTCATGGGCCCAGCCTCTCCGCGGCATGCGGGATCTTCCCGGACCGGAGCACGAACCCGTGTCCCCTGCATCGGCAGGCGGACTCTTAACCACTGTGCCACCAGGGAAGCCCAAGTCTATATCATTTTTAAAGGAAGGCAAAGTTCATAGAATATTGAACTGGGTGGTACTGTTTCTATCCTAACTTCGAATATTTTGAGGCAGAAGAAAATCAAATATGTTGTTCTGAGTCCCACACATCCTTTCTTGCATTTTCAGTACTAGCTGGTGATTCTCGACCTGCCCTCATTCCCATCTCAGGGCCTCCCTGTATTTCTGGCTGAATGGCAGTAAAAAATCCCAAGTGCTCATAAGTCTTAATATCTAGATCACATCTTTTACAGCAGCTGAAGTGGCAATTTAGGTTTCAATGGTTAAGAAGTTCAAAAACCTCTATTCTACTGATATTCCTTTATATATGAGTTTCTCAGAGAGAGAAAAACAAGATGTGCGTTGTCTGACAGCAGTCACTTATCTGATTTTATGAAAACAGTTAAAACTCTACCATCCAGATACAATATTTCTTCAAAAAGAAGTAAGGCCTCTTTTTAACTACGGATATTATTTCAGATTGCTCCATTGCTTTTAGAAGTTCCTGTTATCCTTGGAAATATCCATAATAAAACCAAAATTGAATGAATGAATGAAGTGGGATTTTTGAGCCAGATTTAAAATTTTCAGATAAATTTAGAAACTATATTAACATCATTTAGATTAAGAAGAACAATTTTGTGGCCTGAAATAATTTCCACAAGTAAAGCACCAATATTCTTTTTTATATTCATTAATAATGACAATTATTCTAAGTCTGCAATTAGTAGTTCATAAATTTAAAAGTCATTATAGGAATAATGTTAGAACATCTCCTAAGAAATTATCTTTGCTTATATCCCAAAATTCTACACTATCTTTTTACTGAGAAACTCTACATCTGGTTTTTGTTCATATTATCATCCTGCTAAAATTCTTTTAAATCAATTTCTCTCACTAATTAAAAATAAAAGGGATAAGTGTCAATTTAAATGAAATAACTAGCAATAACCTGCTGAGTAATTAGCTTACGTTAATAATAGGTGTTACATTGCTTCAGTCTATCTGCCATAGAACAAAATAATACCAATAATGTATTTAATCCTAAAAATTTTTTTAATGTTAAATCTATAGAAAAATGATTAAAATTGCCCCTTATCCATTTCATAGAGACGTTGCAAAGTTACATAACACACCTTTCAATTATTGTGAGCTTCTGAGAAATTTACATAATATTGAAACTATCTCAATGTCTATGAACACCTACAACAAACATATATATTTTTAGTCCTAAAAATCTGGGTCTGGGTTTTTCCAGGTGTTCAAACAGATGAACCCCCCCAAAATGAGGCATTCACATCAAAGTCACTGTCTAGACACATAAAATAATTGCAATATCATAGAATTTAAACACTAATTTGAGAAATTTCTTATGATTTTTAAGTTTGAAAATGCACCAAGCCTATAAGAACCATTGCTTTTCCTACATGGTGTTTTCCAAATATCCATGCCACTCTGTATATAATGTTTTGCATTTTTCCAATTGTTCCCAATGATCAATTCATTAATTCTCACACTATTATGATCTGTGGGTTAGTAATATCAATTCTTTTTTAACAAGTAGGAAAACCAAGCTTGAAAGAGAAAGAAAGGGTCATTTATTTCTAATTCGTACCCCCCGAGAAAGATTTAAAGTGCTTTGCATAAATACAATTAATACAACAGGTTGACAATTTTTTTAAAGGTACACAAAGAAATCATAACCTGGAGGGAGGTCCAGATCAACATGGTGAGTAAGAAGATCCTGAGCTCACCTCTTCCCACAGACATGCCAAAGCTACAACTGCATATGGGACAACTGTCTCTGAGAACAACCTGAAGACTAGCAGAAGATTCTCTACTACTAAGGATATAAAGAAAAGGCCACATTGAGACAGATGGGAGGAGTCTCCCGCCTACAATATGACAGTCTAGTCAGAACCCCCAACCCTGGTGTGGCAACCCAAAAGCAGGAGGGATACCACAACCACAGAGGTCCCCCCTGGGAAGTGAGGGGTCTAAGCCTCAGACTGGTCTCTTTGACATCAGTCTTGGCTATATTTTTTGGATCTGTCTCCTCAAGCAAGGGCAACAAAAGCAAAAATAAACAAATGGAACTACATCAAACTAAAAAGCTTTTGCTGAGGGAAGGAAATCATCAACAAAAAGAAAAGGCAACCTACTGAATTAGAAAAGATATTTTAAAATCATATATGCAATAAGGGGTTAATATCAAAAAATATAAAGAATGCTTACAACTCATATCAAAAAAACCATCTAATTTAAAAATGGGCAGAGAACCTGAATAGACATTTTTCCAAGGAAGACATACAGATGGCCAACATAAACATGAAAAGATATTCAACACCACAAATCATTAGGGAAATGCAAATCAAAATTTATTACCTCACACCTGTCAGAATGGCTATTCCTCCCCAAAAAAGCAGAAATAACAAGTGATGGAAAGGATGTGGAAAAATAGGGGACCCTTCTGCACTGTTGGTGGGAACGTAAATTGGTGCAGCCACTATAGAAAACAATATGGAAGTTTTTAAAAATTAAAAATGGAACTACCATATGATCCAGTCATTCCACTTCCAGGTATTTATCCAAAGAAACCAAAACACTAATTTGGAAAGATATCTGCACCCTTATGTTCACTGCAGCATCATTCACAATAGTGAAGATATGGAAGCAACTTAAGTGTCCACTGATAGATGAATGGATAAAAATTATGCAAATTATATATATATTTTTTATGGAATATTACTCAGCCATATAAAAGAATGAAATCTTGCCATTTGAGACAACATGATGCACCTAGAGGACATTATGCTAAGGGAAGTAAGTCAGACAGAGAAAGAAATATTGTATGATTTCACTTCTATGTGGAACCTAAAAAACAAAACACAAGAACAAACAAAATGAAACAGAAACACAGACTCATAGAAAGAACAACTGGTGGTTGTCAGAAGATAGGCAAGTAAGGAGTTGGCTGAAATAGCTTGAAGGAATTATGAGGCATAGCTTCCAGTTATAAAATAAATAAGTCATGGGGATATAATGCCCAGCACAGGGAATACAGTCAATAATACTGTAATAACTTTGCACGGTCACAGATGGTTACTAGACTCATTGTGGTGATCAATTTGTAATGTATATAAATGTTGAATTACTACACGGTACACCTGAAACTAATATAATATTGCATGTCAACTATATCAACTTAAAAAAAGAAAGAGAAAAAAAAAGAAATCATAAGCTAAAGAAAATGAGAGAAGGAACAGCAAAGCAGGAGTTAGGCTGGAATACAAAACACATGCAAGGCAGGTTCAAGTTTGGAAAGATACAATAATAGGTCCAAGATACCACAGAGAAGTTTTAGAGCAGAGCTGGGGATAGCTTCATTGTTTATGATTCTCAGGTTACTATTACGTCCCCAGGCGGAGTCAGCTGCAAAATATATCCTCACTCTTATACCGTTTGGCTTATTTTTATCATTAAACAACAGTATCATGATCCTTGTACCTTTCTTGATTAAGAAGAAATTCTTCTAGAGCAGCATTATCCTAGATAACTTTCTGCAATAATAGAAATGTTCTATGCCTGCGCCATTAAATATGGTAGCCAGTAGCCACATGTGGCTGTTTAACACTTGAAATATGGGTAGTGCAACTGAAAAACCTGATTTTAAATCTGATTTTATTTTAATTAATTTAAACTTAAGTAGCCAAATGTAGCTAGTGGCTGTTGTATTTGACAGTTTAGTTCTAACGTATATGCATGTGTATAAATTTCTTTGTCCTGGTAGTATCTTTCTCAGTTACATAGCTTCCTAATTCAGAAGTATTTTTCATATGAGGTATATTTTCACCTAAATACTTTAATTACTTTTCTAACTAATGCATTTTATTCAAGAGAGTTTTTCAGATTATGAACTCAGTATTCTCTTGCCTCATGAGTTCCCTGGGTTAGTGCTAAGCACGATTTTGAAGCACTCAGATTCTGGTCCTCATTCATTCCTGAAAGCAGTCTTTCATTCTCTTAAACTATCAATCATTCATACCCTTCTCTCACTCCAGCTGACATTCCACTTTCAAAGAGGTGTGCTTTCTCTCCTGTTTCTTGCTTTTTTGATATGGCTTGTGGACACTTGCAGAGTGTAATAAAGATGCTGTCCAGAAAGCAGCTTCTGTGGTCACTGGGCAGTTGACAGCAGCAGCAATACATGGACTTATTTTAAAAAGCAAATACATATCCCTACTACAGGGAACAATATAGATACAAAATGCAGCTGTAGTATTTTTACAGTGTTCAGACAAGCATCAACGTAATAATTCTAAACTCCACATTAAAAACTGATTTTGGGGAGTTTTACTAAAATGCACATCCACACACATTGATATACAGAAAAAAGAAAGCACGCTTTAAATGGCAAGGGAAAAAATCAAAATAAAATCTTAACATATTTCATAAATATCCTGGAGACAATATCCCCGACATTTCAAAACTGCCTTAGTCATCTAGGGCACCAGTTTTTCATCAGATACAGCACTTGACACATAAAGGCATGGCATGAATGACAATTACTGTTTTGGGTACAAATCTGTACAGATCACACACAGGATCCAATACCAGTCAACTTCCCATAGCAAATCAATTTTTTCAAAATAAAGGGTACACTCAATGTTTATTTTCTGTTAAGGATGGGAAATTAAATGAAAGGGGAACAAGTGACATTAAAATCCTTATGCCCTAGTTTAGTTTTGCCATGGGAGCAATGAACAGATTTTATTAAATTTAACCTAATTTTGCTATGGCAACAGTTGTATCATATGAGATCATAGTCCGGGAGAAACACAGTATTTACTGTCTTATTCTAGCACTTTGAGCTTTCATAGTTTGACTTAAAAGCCATAGATTTTAACGCCAATGAGAAAAATATAGGAAGAGAGAGAGAGAAAGAGACATTTAGGATGATTAGAAAATTTACAATAAATGTAATTCATGCATCTTCCTTTGGAAGCCCTTTTGTGACACGAAACTTAGTGGTTAGGGGGTTAATGAATGAAATGGATCACTGGATTAAAAATAAAAATCACTATTAAAAAAAAATGCGACACCAAGAGAATTAGACACTACATAATACTGTAACCACTGAGAATTCTCAACAGTAAAATAAAGCCTTGTAGTCCCAGCATTTTCATTAGTTTTCCAGTAGCGCTGGATGCGGGGTGAATTACAATGAGGTAGAAAGCAATGGCTGCTGCCTTTAAAGAACAGGCACTGTACAGAGGGAAAGCACTCCTTCAAGACACGCTGCGATGGTTATTGGCCTCTCTTGCCATATGTGTCTTACATTTTAACACCTTAAATTATCTCATGTGAGGGAATATTGCATTTATCCTGCAAGATGATAAATGCTAAATAGCTAACATAGTGAACCATGCTGCAATGTACATTTTAACTTAAGACTATAGAATTCTATATACCAGTTAAAACTTGTGCACAATTTGGAATTAGAATTATGTTTAAATTATGTGTCTACTTAAGCTGATGCAAAAGTAACGTAAAGAGTGATTGAAACCAATACAAAGGGAAAAAAATCAGGTTATATTACCTACGAGACCATTTCAGTTCAAAAGGAGAAAGGTGGGGGTGCAGAGATGCACTGACTACTGAAAAGTGAAACGTGACACTAAATCAGATTTTACAGAACAGATTTATATTTCACCCTGCATAGGTTTCTAGTCTCCCACTCCTACAAATAGGACTACTTTTGAACTACTAACTTGGAAAAAAATTAAAGGTCAACTATCTCATTAACAGATCTGCTCTTAAGCGTTAAGGCTCAGACAGGAAGATCACAGAAGAAAAAAACAAGAGTTAACACTTTCATACACTGTAATTAGAAAGTGTGGATCCCATAACAACACTCCCAGTTTGTGAGTCATCCACAAACCCAGTTTGTGGATGACTCACAAACTGGAGAACAATTATACCACAGAAGTCCACCCACTGGACTGAAGGTTCTGAGCCCCATATCAGGCTTCCGAAATTGGAGGTCCAGCAATGGGAGGAGGAATTCCCAAAGAATCAGACTTTGAAGGCTAGCAGGATTTGATTGCAGGACTTCGATACGACTGGGGGAAACAGAGACTCCACTCTTGGAGGGCACACACAAAGTAGTGTGCACATCAGGACCCAGGAGGAAAGAGCAGTGGCCCCTGGAAACTGAATAGGAAACTGAACCAGAACAATCTGCTAGTGCTGGAGAGTCTCCTGCAGAGACAAGGGGTGGCTGTGGCTCACTGCAGGGACAAGGACACTGGCAGCAGAAGTTCTGGGAAGTACTCCTTGGAATGAGCCCTCCCAGAGTCTGCCATTAGCACCACCAAAGAGCCTGTAGCCTCCAGTACTGGGTCACCTCAGGCCAAACAACCTACAGGGAAGGACCTCAGTCCCACCTATCAGCAGACAAGTGGCTTAAAGTTTTACTGAGCTCTACCTACCAGAGCAACATGCAGGTCTACCCACCACCAGTCCCTCCCATAAGGAAGCTTGCATGAGTCTCTTAGACAGCCTCATCCACCAGAGGGCTGACAGCAGAAGCAAGAAAACTACAATCTTGCAGCCTGTGGAACAAAAACCACATTCACAGAAAGACAGACAAATTGAAAAGGCAGAGGACTATGTACCAGATGAAGGAACAAGATAAAACCCCAGAAAAACAACTAAATGAAGTGGAGACGGGCAACCTTCCAGAAAAAGAATTCAGAATAATGATAGTGAAGATGATCCAGGACCTCGGAAAAAGAATGGAGGCAAAGATTGAGAAGATACAAGAAATGTTTAACACAGACCTAAAAGAAGTAAAGAACAAACAAACAGAGATGAGCAATACAATAACTGAAATGAAAAATACACTAGAAGGAATCAATAGCAGAATAACTGAGGCAGAAGAACGGTTAATGACCTAGAAGACAGAATGGTAGAAATCACCGCTGTGGAACAGAATAAAGAAAAAAGAATGAAAAGAAATGAGGACAACCTAAGAGACCTCTGGGACAACATTAAATGCACCAAAATTCGCATTATGGGGATCCCAGAAGGAGAAGAGAAAGACAAAGGACCCGAGAAAATATTTGAAGAGATTATAGTCGACAACTTCCCTAACATGGGAAAGGAAATAGCCACCCAAGTCCAGGAAGTGCAGAGAGTCCCAGGCAGGATAAACCCAAGGAGAAACACGCCGAGACACATAGTAATCAAATTCACAAAAATTAAAGACAAAGAAAAATTATTAAAGGCAACAAGGGAAAAACGACAAATAACATACAAGGAACTCCCATAAGGTTAACAGCTGATTTCTCAGCAGAAACTCTACAAGCCAGAAGGGAGTGTCATGATATATTTAAAATGATGAAAGGGAAGAACCTACAACCAAGATTACTCTACCTGGCAAGGGTCTCATTCAGATTTGATGGAGATATCAAAAGCTTTACAGACAAGCAAAAGCTAACCCAATTCAGTGCCACCAAACTAACTCTACAACAAATGCTAAAGGAACTTCTCTAAGTGGGAAACAAAAGAGAAGAAAAGGACCTACAAAAACATACCCTCCAAAATTAAGAAACTGGTAATAGGAACATACATATCGATAACTACCTTAAATGTGAATGGATTAAATGATCCAACCAAAAGACACAGGCTCACTGAATGGATACAAAAACAAGACCCATATATATGCTGTCTATAAGAGACGCACTTCAGACCTAGGGACACATACAGACTGAAAGTGAGGGGATGGAAAAAGATATTCCATGCAAATGGAAGTCAGAAGAAAGGTGGAGCAGCAATACTCATATCAGATAAAATAGACTTTAAAATAAAGAATGTTACAAGAGACAAGGAAGGACACTACATAATGCTCAGGGGATCGATCCAAGAAGACGATATAATAATTATATATATACACACCCAACATAGGAGCACCTCAGTATATAAGGCAAATGCTAAGAGCTATAAAAGAGGAAATCAACAGTTAACACAATAATAGTGGGGGAATTTAACACCTCACTTACACCAATGGACAGATTATCCAGACAGAAAATGAATAAGGAAACACAAGCTTTAAATGACACGATAGACCAGATACACCTGATTGATATTTATAGGACATTCTATCCAAAAACAGCAGATTACACTTTCTTCTCAAGTGCACGGAGAACATTTTCCAGGATAGATCACATCTTGGGTCACAAATCAAACCTCAGTAAATTTAAGAAAACTGAAATCATATCAAGCATCTTTTCTGACCACAATGCTATGAGATTAGAAATAAATTACAGGGGAAAAAATATAAAAAACACAAACACATGGAGGCTAAACAATACATTACTAAATAACCAAGAGATCACTGAAGAAATCAAAGAGGAAAGCAAAAAATACCTAGAGACAAATGACAACGAAAACACAACAATCCAAAACCTGTGGTATGCAGCAAAAGCAGTTCTAAGAGGGGAATTTATAGCAATGCAATCTTACCTCAAGAAACAAGAAAATTCTTAAATATATAACCTAACATTACACCTAAAGAAACTAGAGAAAGAAGAATAAACAAAACCCAAAGTTAGTAGAAGGAAAGAAATCATAAAGATCAGAGCAGAAATAAATGAAATAGAAACAAAGAAAACAAAAGCAAAGATCAATAATACTAAAAGCTGGTTCTCTGAGAAGATAAACAAAATTGATAAACCATTAGCCAGGCTCATTAAGAAAAAGAGGAAGAGTACTCAATAAATCAGAAATGAAAAGGGAGAAGTTACAACGGACATCGCAGAAATACAAAGCATCATAAAAGACTACTACAAGCAACTCTATGCCAATAAAATGGACAACCTGGAAGAAATGGAGAAATGCTTAGAAAGGTATAACCTTCCAAGACTGAACCAGGAAGAAACAGAAAATATGGACAGATCAATCAGAAGTAATGAAATTGAAACTGTGATTTAAAAGATTCCAACAAACAAAAGTCCAGGACCATATGGTTTCAGAGGTGAATTCTATCAAACATTTAGAGAAGAGCTATCACCCGTCCTTCTCAAACTCTTCCAAAAAATAACAGAAGAAGGAACACTCCCAACTCCTTCTAACGAGGCCACCATCACCCTGACAACGAAACCAGACAAAGATACTACAAAAAGAAAATTATAGACCAATATCACTGATTAATATAGATTCAAAAATCCTGAACAAAATACTAGCAAAGAGAATCCAACAACACATTAAAAGGATCATACACAATGATCAAGTGGGATTTATCCCAGGGATGCAAGGATTTTTCAATATATGCAAATCATTCAGTGTGATACACCATATTAGCAAATTGAAGAATAAAAGCTATATGATCATCTCCATAGATGCAGAAAAAGCTTTTGACAAAATTCAACATCCATTTATGACAAAAACTCTCCAGAAAGTGGGCACAGAGGGAACCTACCTCAACATAATAAAGGCCATATACAGCAAACTCACAGCCAACATTGTTCTCAATGGTGAAAAACTGAAAGCATTTCCTCTAAGATCAGGAACAAGACAAGGAGGTCCACACTCACCACCATTATTCAACATAGTTTTGGAAGTCACAGCCATGGCAATCAGAGAAGAAAAAGAAATAAAAGGAATACAAATTGGAAAAGAAGAAGTAAAACTGTCACTCTTTGCAGATGACATGATACTATGCATGGAAAATCCTAAAGATGCCACTAGAAAACTACTAGAGCTAATCAATGAATTTGGTAAAGTTGCAGGATACAAAATTAATGCACAGAAATCTCTTGCATTCCTATACACTAACAATGAAAGGTCAGAAAGAGAAATCAAGGAAACAATCCGATTCACCATTGCAACAAAAGAATAAAATACCTAGGAATAGACCTACATAAGGAAGTAAAAGACCTGTACTCGGGAAATTATAAGACACTGTTGAAAGAAATTAAAGATGACACAAACGGATGGAGAGATATACCATGTTCTTGGATTCAAAGAATCAATACTGTGCAAATGACTATATTACCCAAAGCAATCTACAGATTCAGTGCAATCCCTATCAAACTACCAATGGCATTTTTTACAGAACTAGAACAAAAAATCTTAAAATTTGTATGGAGACACAAAAGACCCCGAATAGCCAAAGCAATCTTGAGGGAAACAAACGGAGCTGAATGAATCAGACTTCTTGACTTCAGACTATACTACAAAGCTACAGTCATCAAGACAATATGGGACTGGCACAAAAACAGAAATATAGATCAATGGAACAGGATAGATAGCCCAGAGAGAAACCCATGCACCTATGGTCAACTAATCTATGACAAAGGAGGCAAGGATATACAATGGAGAAAAGACAGTCTCTTCAATAAGTGGTGCTGGGAAAACTGGACAACTACATGTAAAAGAATGAAATTAGATCACTCCCTAACACCATACACAAAAATAAACTCAAAATGGATGAAAGACCTAAATGCAAGACCAGACACTGTAAAACTCTTAGAGGAAAACATAGGAAGAACACTCTTTGACATAAATCACAGCAAGATCTTTTTTGATCCACCTCCTAGAGTAATGGAAATAAAAACAAAAATAAGCAGTTGGGACCTAACGAAATTTAAAAGCTTTTGCACAGGAAAAGAAACTACAAACAAGACGAAAAGACAACCCTCAGAACGGGAGAAAGTATTTGCAAATGAATCAATGGACAAAGGATTAATCTCCAAAATATATAAACAGCCCATGCAGCTGAATATTAAAAAAACAAACAACCCAATCGAAAAATGGGCAGAAGTCCTAAATAGACATTTCACCAAAGAAGACATACAGATGGCCAACAAACACATGAAAAGATGCTCAACATCACTAACTATTAGAGAAATGCAAATCAAAACTACAATGAGGTATCACTTCACATTGGTTAGAATAGGCATCAACAGAAAATCTACAAACAACAAATGCTGAAGAGGGTGTGGAGAAAAGGGAACCCTCTTGCACTGTTGGTGGGAATGTAAATTGATACAGCCACTATGGAGAACAGTATGGAGGTTCCTTAAAAAGTAAAAATAGAATTACCATATGACCCAGCAATCCCACTACTAGGCATATACCCAGAGGAAACCATAATTCAAAAAGAAAACATGCACCCCAATGTTCATTGCAGCACTATTTACAATAGCCAGGTCATGGAAGCAACCTAAATGCCCATCAACAGACAAATGGATAAAGAAGATGTGGTACATATTTGCAATGGAATATTACTCAGCCATAAAAAGCAACAAAACTAGGTCATTTGTAGAGACATGGGTGGACCTAGGGTCTGTCATACAGACTGAACTAAGTCAGAAAGAGAAAAATAAATATCATATATTAACGCATATATGTGGAATCTAGAAAAACAGTATAGATGAACCGGTTTGCAAGGCAGAAACAGAGACACAGATGTAGAGAACAAACATATGGACACCAAGGTGGGAAAGCAAGGGGGGGTGTGAATTGGGAGATTGGTATTGACATATATACACTAATATGTATAAAATAGATAACTAATAAGAAACTGCTGTATTAAAAAATGAAATAAGATAAACTGCTACAAAAAAATTTTTTTAGGAAAAAAAAATGAAAGTGTCATAAGCCCTACACTAGTTTCTATCCTAATCATCCTATATTTAACACCTTCCAGTTCACTGAAATTGAAGAATCATTATCAATTTCTGCTGGAATATGAATAACACATTGTCTTCAAGCCAGATTACAATGCCCTACCTATATACTTACTAATGTGTTATTCAACTGAGGAAGATGCAGAATTATAAAATATAATCCCTGCTCTCAAATTACTTATAGTCTTCTTAGAGATACATAACCATACATGGCTATGCAGGTAAATTAAATACAATTGTGGTCCTCAGATGGGCAACAGCAAGGCTCTGGGGGAAATATACATATAGAGGGAGCCATCTCCACTCATCAGTTTCATGGCAGTGCCACATCCTATCAGAGCTCCCCACCAAGGAAGGAAGTGAAATCACTGTTTGGTTGTAGTCAACATCGAAGTTTATCAGAAGAACAAAATATTTGCTGAACTTAAGGTCCTGAGTCTTTGTGTCTTGGGGTTTGTTCTGGTCTTGGTTTCCTATTTAAATTTTGTTTTCCTGTCCTGGATATTTTTAATGTACCATACGTACTTTTACTGTAGGCTTTCTCAAACCCTCTATGGAACAAACTGGAGCACAAATATGATTAAACAACCAAATGAAAAACAAATAAATGAGTACATTTTAAAAATTCTGTTATTACCATCACCAAAAACAAATGAATATCTGGGCAGGAAAACATGGTTAAATTAGTAATTGACTGAGACCTTGGCCTTCTATGTTATCTATGATTACATGGTTGAACTTGCACTTACAGAGTTGGAAAAACTGTAGCTGTAACTTTTCATACAGTATTCAGAGTAAAGTCTGACCATGAAAGAATCACCTTTGCAATACTGAGAAATAAGGTCCTCAGTGGGGATGAGTACCACCACTCAAGGGTGGTGTAGAAATGTCATAAGGCTTACTCAGAACCACAACATTTTTCAAACATTTTCTACTTTAAATCTCAAGTTTTTACCTCTTAGATACAAGTTGCTATTATTTTGTTGAGATGTTTCATTTATAAAATGTTTCACTTCTCTCTCCCTTTGGGGGCTGGGGATTATCCCAAGGGTGTTGAGTGTCTGCTCTTTTCTTAATATAGTAGAAAGTATATACTTTAGCCTGTTCCAAAGTATTTTTGTTCCCAATCTTTATTCTAATTTTTAAGTTTCACTTTATTTGGAGATGAAACCATAAGGAAAAAATAAAAGCTAGTAGCTGTTTAATTCCTTCAGCAACTTTATAGATTCCAGGTTCTTGGTCTGTTTGGCCATAGTAGAATTTATGAAAATCTAAAACATTAACGATGCCTGAAAGGCAGGCTGCCACACCGAGATGAACACATTGCCTGGTCTGATAGCAGAATTATAGAAATTTGAAACCTCAGCATTTTGAAGATCATTAAGCTATCATTTTTGTATGTGTTCAGAATATTTCACGAATAATGTTTAGATGGAGTTCGTATAAACCCAATTCATATTAGAACTGAAATATTTTTTCTTTATAGAAAACGTAACTAGACAGTAAAAACAGATGTTTAAATACTTATAGTAGGCAACAGAAAACACTGTGCAAAAATTCAGTAAAAGCAGTGTTAGTAGTGCTTCCTGTCCCTTTTTATAGGATGGAAAAATATGAAGCACAAAGAATGTGATTATATATGCAGAAGATCAGCTCTTATGGTGTAAATTTTATATCTGCCATTACAGACCAACAAAGCATCTTTCACTGTCAAATTGAGTTAGCTGTGGAGCATATCACGGATGGCTTTAAAGCTATTTTCCATTAATAATAAGGCATTTAAAAATATGAAAATAAATTATTACAGTATATACCACTGGTGCTTTCAGTTTGCTGATTTGCGTGAATTAAATCCTATTTATAGGGTAGCATTATTGAAAGTGAATGGAGGAAAATGATCCAGAAAATCAGGACTTCTTTCACATTCACAAATTGGAAGCCTCATTCTCTCCAATGAAGTGAGTCAGCACTTCAGAATTAAAAATTCTACTCTGCAGCTAGTCTCAAGGTGCATTTTAAATGGGGTCACTCAAGAAAGTGAAAAGTGCAATGCAATTGCATTTAAGTTCCTTGGACTCTTTCAGGTGTGGGAGTTGAGTGATGAGTCGCTGATACGTGAACTGTAGCTAACCCCTTTTATAGCATATTTTTAGAGTCCAATAAAATAAAGGAGGGAAGTGTTTTGTGTTAATGTTTCCTGTGTATAAGAGATGATAATAAAATATTTTTTTACATGGAAACTAATTTAGCAGAGATTCTCTTAATATATATTTTCCTTTTTATCTATTATTATCCTTCTCCTAAACCACTAGGCTAGGCAAAATCTGTAACAGTGGTCGATTGAATCTGCGGTTGCCTGGACATATGTTTTAAATTTGACCCAAATTACGCATACGACCCAAAAGTATGCATGGACAGAGTATAAAGCTTTTATTGACGATAGGCTACATTTCAGGTTGTATTTCACATTAGATTGAGAGGTCAGTTGGCTTTTACCCTTAAAATAATCATCTTTTACCTCCAAATAAGAGGGAAAAAAATATTTTAAAACCTTGAAAATGTTTCTTTCTGACTTAACGCTCAATCTGTTGTGTTCTCTGTCCATGAACTAAGAATTCTTTCTGCACCAACTTTTCAAGGTAGGAATCAAAACAATATTGAAATAGTTAAACTTTTTCCTAAGAATTGCCCCATGATTTAAAAAAGAAAAAATTCAATATATGGACAAACTAATAGAATAAATATAGCCAAAGACTGACTTTGAAAGTAAAGTTCAGAAAAACTCCCCGAATATGTATGAAAAAAGTCTAAGTAATGGATAATTTCGGAAATAAGACTTTGAGGTTAACATCTAGGAAGATCAAGATCTTTTTATTAGGATTTTCAGAAGCAGATAATAGTCAAAACAGAGGGGAGAAAATAATAAATGAAATCATAGAAGAATTCTACACAAAGCCGATAAAAGCTATACCAGTATTCAGACTGAAAAAACTCACTATGTGTTGGGTCAGATTAAAAAAAAAATCTAATAGTCAGATATTACTATTCTCAGTTATAATTCCATGGATTAAAAAATGTGTGTGTGTGCGTGTCTGTGTGTGTATCCCTACATACTTCTAGAGAGAAAACAGTAAGCTGCAAAAGATACAAGAACTACACTAAAATTACATTTCTCACGAGCCACACTGGATTCTAGAAGATAATGGAGCAATATTTTCAAAGTTCTCCGGGAAAAAAAACTTTAGCCAAAAATCTTTTGTCGTCAAAACTATCTATTAATTAAGGCAACAATAAAAAATATTCAAATATGCATGGATATAAGCCATTTAATACTATCCACAATTCCTATATGAAAAATAAATATTTGGAGAGTTACTTAAATGAAATGACAATGAATCTAAGAAAAAAGATAACTTGAGATGTCAAAAACAACAGCAGCAGATTGAATCCACTTGACCTTGATTCTTGGAATATTTTCCTTTAAAGAAGACAGGATTAATGGCATTTCCTCTTCTGTGGGTCTGTTCACCTTGCCACCATACTTAGTTCTATGCTTAATAATATTTATATAATTAGAATATTGTAAATGCTGTCTATTGGTTTTTTAGCCTCCTAAACTCAACTAATGAGAAAGTACAGAGGACTGAGTTCTAGTTATGGAAAAGAATTTAATAGTTTATGGCAATGTAAAATAATACTATAAGAAAAATCAAGAAATGTAGGAACATATTATTTAAAACTATGATGGTAGGCATCAGAAGAACAAAAATAATACATTTTAGAAGTGTTTGTTTTTTTTTTTCAGAGAGAGTAATGTTGGAGGAACATTTTCATTTTATACTTAAAAAAACTATATGCATATATTACTTTCCTAGTTTTAAGAAAAGCTTAAAATTTAAAGGGCACTTTCATCAATAGGGGATTGTTAGACTACAGTTCTTCTTTATAATGCAGCAGATAAAACAAATGATAATACTAATGTATTGCTGAAATCAATATTTTTAAGGGAATAAAGTTGCCATATGGATGGACGGCATGACATAATCTAGGTTAAAATGCTTTGATGTTTACATATATTCATGTGAAAAGAAGTCTAGGAGGCTACAGAGCTACTCTCACTTCTTCTTCTAGTTCTACAGATATTTAAAGGTTTACAGGGGCTTTTAATAATCACCTTTGCAGTTGTAACACTCAATAAAGACATTTTGAAAAATGAAATTATTTGAAGCCCAGAGAAGGGGAATGACTTGACCCTGACCAGATCAGCCAGGAAGCAAGTGGCAGAATCAAAACTGAAATCCAGTCAGTACTGGGGTTGCCAAGGCTTGGGAAATTTTAGCCCGCCTCTCCAAATTTCCATCAGCCTTCCTAAGCCACCCCTAATAAAAATGTTAACAACAACATCAACAATAACAATGACAAATATATGTGTTAAGTTTTATGTAAAGTGTGAATAAAAGTATCTTCAGGGGAAAAATAAGTCTATATCTCTGCCATCTTGGTGTGGGATCGGGATGATAAGGAAAGGCTTAATAAAGGAGGTGACTGCTGGGTAAAGCCTTGGACAACGGGCATAGTTTGTGACAGACCAAGGTGAGAGCAGAGCTGTGGTCAGAGTTATTCCAGGTACTGTAAGGGCACCAAAAAAGAACTTGTGTGACAAAGGCCGTCTTTTCTGTTACTATTCATGTTTCTTGTGAAATAAAACCGCAGGTACCATAAGATCAAGGATCCCACCACAAGGACAAAGACAAAAGCCAGGTGGTAAAGGGGAAGAGAAGAGAAAGATCATATTAAAAAATTTTTTGGACTAAAGAAGGCCATAGTAATTGAATGTAAACCTTAGCCCTGGCTTTCCTAGCAGCTGGAAAGAAAGTGAAATCATTGTCTGGTAGCAGTCAACATCTCAGTTTATCAGAAGAACAAAATAATGCTGTGTGCTAAATCAAAGACATTAGTAATATGCTGTGGGAAAGCAGGAGAATGCTGTAATTCTGACTAGATGGTCAGGAAAGGCATCACAAAGGAGGTAGACCGTGAACTGCATTGAGAAGATTTTGCCTGGCAGAGGGGACAAGTAGAAAGAACATCATAAATACAGAGATGAAGATTGGACAGAAGTTGGATTACGGAGCAGTCATGTCATGGGATAACTTAGTTTAACAATCTCCCCTTTTCTAGAAACGTTTACCAAACGCTCATTTCTGAGCTATATGGCCCTGCTGACTGATGCCTAACCCAAACCAGTCCAAACAGATTCCCATTCTAGGGTACAAAGGTTTGAAACAGAGACACTCAGAGACAGGACACTGCTGGAGTGGTCGCATCTAAGGGAGCATTCCAGAGGATGTGCAGGTCCACGAGTTCTGACTTAGCTACCAAGGAATTTGTTTGATCTCATGAAATAATCCAAGGTTCTATCAACTAATTCCCCTTTGACCTAAGCTAGCCAGAGTTGGTTTCTGTTACACTCAATACCAAGTCTCTTAATTAACATACTATCTTGGGGAAATGGCTGTGGCTGCACAGGAAGGAGAGTGATGTCATGTGGTAGGAACTGCTCGAGGCCTTGAATGCTGGATCAAGGTGAGCCGTCGCTTTTTTTTTTAATATATAGTGAAAACTTTTATATTTAGAATTAGTCAGCTGGACTCAGTTTAGATGATCCCAATTTTGTTGGCAACATCCAAAGCGTCATAGTCAGGAGCCGGTCGAACATATGCCTTCTTCTCTCCATCAGGCCTGATCAGGGTGTTGACCTTAGCCACATCAGTGTCATAGAGCTTTTTCACGGCCTGTTTAATTTGGTGCTTGTTGGCCCTGACATCCACAATGAACACCAGTGTGTTGCTGTCTTCTATTTTCTTCATGGCTGACTCGGTGGTGAGGGGGAACTTGATGATGGCATAGTGGTCAAGCTTGTTTCTCCTAGGGGCGCCCTTCCGAGGATATTTGGGCTGCCTCCTGAGCCGCGGTGTTTTGGGCCGTTGGAAGGTGGGTGACGTCCGGATCTTCTTTTTTGTGTGGCTGTGGACGCCTTTCAACGCTGCTTTCTTGGCCTTCAAAGGCTTTGCTTTGGCTTCGGCTTTGGGAGGGGCAGGGACTTCCTTCTTCGCCTTCGGCGCCATCTTCCTGCATCGCTTTTTAACCAAAATTCAAGTGTGCAGCTCTGGGATGATCCCAGTCATACCATACTGTAGGGTAGATCTGCTCACACTTCCCTTTCCTTTACCCTTTCCTTTTCTCCCCTTCCTTTCCCTTCCCTTCATTGATTGAAACATCTAAGTTTCAGTAAGGTTTCTGATTTAAAGGAACACTATGGTGCATCCTCCTGTATCACAAATAATTACATCCTTAATTTATTTTGTAAGTCAAGGGCATTTGTGAATGAGAATTTTCTCTAGCCAGACGTACATATGGAAATTGATACATACCGAAGTCCTACATCTAATGAACTCATTACTGGGACTGTGCCGTGAAGAAAAGAGAAATAATGGCCATCTCTCCCTCTGATTATGTGTGGTTATCACAAGATCTTTAATTTGTAACAAAGGTTTACTCCAGGGAAGTCAGTGGCCATGAGCCTGGCTGACCCCAGTTCACATGGGAACCAACCACTGATATGGCATGTAAAAAAGGACAAGCAATTCAAGAGATGACAAAGCCTGAGAGGTTACCAGAAAATGAAATTGGAGAGTGGGAGGTGACAGCCAAGTTACTATGCTGCCCTTACCAATTTAGTATACAAATGAGAAAAGAGTCAAACATACAGCTTCATCCATGACAAAACTGGGTAATGAGCTTTTCGTCAAATGTAAGGGACCAGACTGAATTAAAGAGCAATCTCTTTCACTATGCAGGCAACAAATGGCTAAATAATTAGGGAATGGGAGGGCTTCTACTTAATAACCTAAGGGATTTAGGGCCTTCACCTTCTTAAGATCATGTCACCACCTGGGCAGAGTATGAATTACACACTAGTACAGCATTCTCATTTGAGTTGGAGCATTAATATTGACGAGATGTTCTGACCCAAGAGAGAAATGTGACATGAAATCACAGGAATTTATTTTCCAACAGCTTAAAAAAATAAAAAAAGACAATAAATCAGGGTGTGATGCTCACTTGAGATGGAGTTTGGGTGGAGACTACAGAGAGTAAATAGGCACTTTTATTTCTTCCTGATAAAATTACCATCTTGGTGTTAGCACCCAGGGTGGGTACCAGGCTGACAGTGGTATACCCAAAATGACCATGCCAAGAACTAGGCAGCTGCCAACAAAGGAGAAGAGGTCAAGACCAAGACTCCAGTTAGCTGGGAGATGTGGAACGTGAAGAAGCCCCACTGATTCAGTGAAAAGAAGGTGATTTCCTTGATAACAATGGCACCTCCAAAACTGTACATCTCCAATTCATAAGCTCCAGCCTACAATTATGGTTACCGATGCTGTTTATTTTAAAAAAACACTTAAATTATAAAGATATTCAAGTATACTTATGACATATAATGTACAAATAAAGGAAAATAGAGAATTTTAAGTATAGTCTATAAAATTTATTGTTCAAAGGTATTCTTTACATTGAATAAATATAAATGTGCTTTATTATATTGAATTGGACATTGCTCTAGTTATCCAAATGAGATCCTACCTGGAGTACAAATATACATTTTTCTACTGGACAGTCCAACTGAGTCTATTTGAGTAGCTAAGGTTCCTGTCATAGTGGAAAGAGCACCAATCCCAAGTAATGAGGTTTCCAAGTAGAGTCATTATCATAAGTGGAGAAATTCAATCCATGCTCCATATTACTCCAGAGCCAGTATAACTTATGAAGAGTGAATTATTCATGTTATATATTATATATTTGTTATGATCAAAAAAGCTTCATATTCATAAATGAATTCTATCAAATGAAATAAATGGCACTTACTAGGCACTTTATAATGTGCATTAATAGTATAACTATAATTTTTATTTAATCCCCACAGGAGCCCTATGAAGTTGCTATTTTTAGCATCCTCATTTTACAGATGTGGAAACTAAGGCATAGAGAAGATGTCCAAATGACACAGTGTTTCTGCCAAAATTCAAGCCCAACTTGCCTGATGCCAACATTTTAAACTGTTGAATATGATTATAGTATCTGAAGTAGGGATGAAGACATCTGAATTCCAATTATTCAGATAAGTAAATGCTTTTATGGAGAAAATAACATTCAGCATATGTCTTGGTTAGCTACAGATGTCAAATACCCAGATTACACATCCAACCACTAAATGTACTAATAGGCCAAATGCTAAAACAACTTCCTTATTAGGCTTGAAGGTTATAGAGCTGTGAATACACTTGGCTCCTGATCTGAATTCAGGCTGCTACTCCGCTATGTCCGTTGTGTCGTATGACTTTGCACTGAGCCCCCAGAGGAGCCGCAATGAAAAATTAGCTGCTCAGTATAACAAGTTGCCAGATGCTGGACTCCAGCAGGTTACGGCATCTCAGAGTCCTTGTGCAGCTTGGGAGGAAATATCCCAAGCCCCAGATCTCGAACTTCATGGGTTATATATAAGTACAATGCTAAAAACTCAAGTTTCATTTCTTTGATTAAATACACGACCTTAAAAGCCTTTTTAAAGAAAACAAAAACTACTGTAACACTTTTTATTTTCTAGCTAAGTGTCACCTATTTTCTTCACAGGGATAAATTCAAGTGGGTTACAATGTCTGCTTTGAAAATTTTTAGTAGTCTTTTCCTCCTAAAAGAATCCAGGGGGACTTCCCTGGAGGTCCAGTAGTTAAAGACTCTGCGCTTCCAATGCAGGGAGTGCAGGTTCAGTCCCTGGTCGGGGAACTAAGATCCCACATGCTGCGTGGCACGGCCAAAAAGTAAAAAAAAAAAAAGGTTTGGGTCTCAATTTAAATAGTTATCAGGGAGTGAGGGTATCTCTTTTGATAACAAATTCTGAAGTAAAAGATTAGGACATTGAGTCATTGAGAAAGTGTTTGGGAGTAAACTGTTTCATAAAACTGAAAAATAACCACAAGAAAGCGCCAGTAAGACAAAAACTGATGATTTAACGATTTTGCCCAGACTGTTTCCTGACCACATAATCAAATCATGCCCTCTAACTAATGTAATATACACAGGAAAAGTCTGGTCACAAAACAGAAGCTGGGCTCTGACGCACTGATTTTGGATTTTGAAAAGATTTCACAAGATTTAAAATCTTCCTGTCTCATCCAAAAGTTGCTCTTCTTTCCAACTCAAAACTTCTCCAGAGACAATATTTTATTGGAAAGTAATTTTGACGAAATCAGGCCAATTAGTACACACAAACTAATTTCTCTTAAGTCTGGAAACTTCACTTCAATTCAGATCTAAGTGCCTGCTTTCACTAGTTCACAAAGGCTGCCTCTTCTGCATGGTTTTCCTGATAAAGCTTAGTCTGAGTCATCTGTTCCACCATCAACTACTGATCAGTATTTAAATACTTCTTTTCCTAAACCAAAGCTGCTCCTGGGTTTCCTCGTGCTTATGTTCTAATCCTCACGTGATAGCTCTGCATTCAAGCTCCGAAAGCCTGGATTGTAGACCCACATCTCTGGGCAAATCATGTAACCAATCTGGCCTCACCTTCCTCATCTAAAGAATAAGGAAACCATCTACCTGCTTCACAGTGGTCTGAGGATCAACTGAGATCATGAACAAGATGTGAAAATTGTAAGGGCAACAAAACATAGGATGATATCACTATTATTGTTATGCAACATTCCACACAAGATGTAGAAAAGACATAAAATTTACATGAATTTTTCCCCAGGTTTTAATTCATGAAAAAGTGCCCAGAATGGACCTTTATACAGTGTTGTTGTTGTTGTTAATTTCCTCAATGCACTGGAAAAAATATTCCTGAAAAAAACGATAGGTTCTGTAAAAGTCTTCATTTAAAGTCATATTTGAGAATCATGGTGCAGCATGATTAAACAGTTTTTATCTAAAGCAACATCAAAATACAGCTTCTCTTTCCCCTTTAAAAAAAGTTTGTCTCTGTGTGTGTGTGTATGTGTGTGTGTGTGTTGTGTGCATGCGTGTTTATGTACTTTGAAAACTTGTTTTCCTTATCAGTTAATAATATAAGGTCACATTAAGTCTATTGCCCTTACCTTTCACTGCAATATATCTGCTTTGACAACTGTTTCTTAGATAGGATATTCTATGAACTTGCAAGTTACTTCCCCCTCAGATCAGTGATCTTGTCCTTTTTATATTAAACTTTGTCTCTTTTCTGCTGATAGCAGTTCCCCCAGGTAGTCAAATCTGGTCCATGTTAACTTGCCTCTAAACTGAGCTGCTTGTGGAAATGTGCCATTATGGAGTCCACTAGTCTTTTTTTTTGGGGGGGGGCCTCTCACTGTTGTGGCCTCTCCCGCTGTGGAGCACAGGCTCTGGATGCGCAGGCTCAGGGGCCATGGCTCACGGGCCCAGCCACTCCGCAGCATGTGGGATCCTCCCGGACCGGGGCACGAACCTGTGTCCCCTGCATCGGCAGGCAGACTCTCAACCACTGCGCCACCAGGGAAGCCCCCACTAGTCATTTTAAGTGCTTGCAGGGTGAATTCAAACGCATTCCTTTCCATCCCCTTTTTCTTCATTCTCCCACCAACTCTACTTTCCCCTTTCTCTTTCTCTTGATACACAGCTGCAAAATTGTCTCAAAAACTCTTGCTATGAAATCTACATTTAAAAAATGGACTTCTCTATATTCACATGATATACTGATTCTCCAGTCTAACACTTCTCTACAAATTTGGCAACACTATCTAATCTATCCTCACCTTGTGTCTACTGTGACTCCTTTGAAATTTCATTTTCATAGTCCAATACTCACATCTTCAACTATTTCTTGAGAAATCTGGTTGTCATGGAATGTCTATTGAAAGAAAAGCAACTAAGTTCAGAACACTATTTTCAGTGACTGCAAAACTACAGCACGCAATGCAGATAATTTTTCTCATAAGCTAGGTGTAAAGACATATAATGTGCAGACTTCATAAGAGAATATTTTATTTTGAAAAATAAATCTCACCAGACCAAACACATAAGTTTACAGAAAACCAGTAAGACATCATTACACTTATATAACACCTTGAATAATCCAAAAGAAGCCCGCTGGTAACATCAGAAATAGTCAACAGGGTTGTAACACTGACAAAATGGTAGCATGTGTCTAATGGAATCAGAAATTAAATTACAACTGAAGTTCCATTTCTTAAGGCTATTTTCATGCATTTATAATTTTACCAAGCAAAACAAAAAAAAAGTAAGTTT
Organism: Grampus griseus; assembly: GCF_964374135.1. Classification (NCBI taxonomy): domain Eukaryota; kingdom Metazoa; phylum Chordata; class Mammalia; order Artiodactyla; family Delphinidae; genus Grampus; species Grampus griseus. The sequence continues at coordinate 24,982,544 of NC_139017.1, read as the reverse complement.
GATAGATACTTTTAAAGATGACTATGAAACTTTAGACTGTAAATACAACTGTCCTAAATCAAACTTTAAAAAGGCAGCCATCTGGCACCAAAAGCAAAGGCAACAAAAGCAAAAATAAACAACGGGACCACATCAAGCTAAAAAGCTACTTCACAACAAAGAAAATCATGAACAAAATGAAAAGGCAACCTACCATATGGGAGACAATATCTGCAAATCATGTATCAGATAAGGGGTTAATATTCAAAATATATGAAGAGCTCCAACAACTTAACAGTAAAACAACAAACAACCTAATTAAAAAATGGGCAGAGGACACAAATAGACATTTTTCCAAAGAAGATGTAAACAGACGGAGATGGCCAACAGACACATGGAAAGGTACTCAACACCACAAATTATGAGAGAAATACAAATCAAAGCCACAGAAAGATATCTCATACCTGTCAGAATGACTATTATCAAAAGGACAAGAAATAGGGCTTCCCTGGTGGTGCAGTGGTTGAGAGTCCGCCTGTCGATGCAGGGGACACGGGTTCGTGCCCCGGTCCGGTAAGATCCCACATGCCGTGGAGCGGCTGGGCCCGTGAGACATGGCTGCTGAGCCTGTGCGTCCGGAGCCTGTGCTCCGCAATGGGAGAGGCCACAACAGTGAGAGGCCCGTGTACCGCAAAAAAAAAAAAAAAAAAAAAAAAAGACAAGAAATAACAAGTGTTGGTGAGAATAAATAAATACACATACATATATTGGAATGTTATTCAGCCATGAAAAAGAAAGACATCTCACCATTTGAGACAACAGGGATGGACCTTGAGAGCATTATGCTAAGTGAAATAAATCAGACAGAAAAAGATAAATACTTTATGATCTCACTTATATGTGGAATCTTAAAAAAAAACAACAACTGAGCTCATACATACAGAGAACACACTGGTGGTTGCCAGAGGTGGAGGGTTGGGGGAGGACAAAATGGGTTAAGGGGGCCAAAAGGTACAAACTTCCAGTTATAAATAAGTCAAGAGGATGTAATGGACAGCCTGGTGACTACAATTAGTAATGCTGTATTGCATATTTGCAAGTTGCTAAGAGAGAAAATCTTGAAAGTTCTCATAAAGAAAAAGTCTGTAAGGATGTACAGTGACAGATGTTAACTAGACTTATTGTGGTGATAATTTGCAATACACACAAATATTGAATCATTATGTTGTACACCTGAAACGAATATAGTGTTGTATGTCATTTATACCTCAATAAAAACCAAAACAGGTAGCCATCTTTAAATAATAGTTAATAGCTTTAAGAGATCAATAAACTAAAATGAAAACCTGAATGCCAACTACTTTAAGCTCTTCTAACAATTAAAGACACCCTACATGTAGTTCTGGAAGTTTGTTTCAGATGTGATTTCTTAATTCAAAGAAAATCAATAGGTAGAACCAACACAAATTTGTGTTGGGAGTGGGTAGTCTATTTGAGTTGGGAGGTGAGGATTGTGTTGCTGGATTTGAGGGGGTGAGGGAAAGGAACTTCACAGAGGAACAACTTTTTTTCTCATAATAGAAAGTAACCTGAGTTGACTTCAAATAGTAGTGGCTTCCTTGAGATATTTATAGGTAGGCTGTAGATATAAGACACATCTACAGAATGTTATCACTTTGTGATTGGAGCTCGTCTCAAGTGCAACAACAGTCGGCCTGCATCCCTAAAAGGGCCCTTGACAGTGTACTATTTCAGTTGACTTTGAAGGGTTTCATCCTTTATTCCCATTTCCCTACCCTACTCTACATATCATACAATAACAAAAAGATAACACTTACACAGTGTTTGCACAGGTGGGAACTATTATTATACCCATTTTTCAGGTAAAGAAACTGAAGCACAGAGAAGTCAGTAACTTGCCCAAGGTCATACATTCAGTGGTAGGAACAAATCATATGTATAATTACACTGACTCCAAAATATAATGAAATAAATTTGTTCTCTGTTAAAGATTTCTGTTTAATTCTGCTCTGAGTAGTACATTCTATTGTTTTAGATTCATTCCCTTTACTGAAAGCAGATTTCTTTTCAGATTCATTTAGCCAGATTTTACTACCTACATTAAACCTATCACTGGGTACAAAGCAACTGGTTTTAATGAGGCCTTGGTTACTGTAAGCAATGTAGTGTATAAGGCAGAGGCATCTTTTCATAAATACTCCTTTCATAGAAGAAACAAAGGCATATTTCAAAAAAGAGAATTTGTGGATTTCAGTTATAGATTGTGTCTGAAATAAATATATTCATACATGACATCATATTTAAGTATACACTAGCAGAACAAATCCTATTAATCCATAGTAAATAAACACTCAGTTCTATTACAATACATGGAAGTCATCAAGCAGACAATACTTTTTTCATTAAACCCTGAATCATTGTGTCCTGCCAGCAGCATGAAATAAATTAATGTTTAATATTTAATACTATACGATGGTAATAATGAACCAAATATGTATTTTAAATTTTATGTTATTTGACATTTCAATTTTAACTCAAAAGTATTTCTAAAAGGGTTGAAAATCTGTGCTTGAAAGTAATAGTTTAAATTTAATAAGTGTTTCTGGCTTTTTAATGCCCCCTTACGGTCATAGCATTCGATCCTTTAATGATGATTCAAATCCAATTTCAGAAAATGTGAGGCATTTTTCGCATTAAAGATATGATAATCTTCAAACGAAGACATCCACAAAATCAAAAAATATAGAAAGGTCATCAAATGACCTATGGGATTTTAAAAATTATGTATAAAATGATCAGCTTAGCAATCAAAGTTTTTAAATGGTTAAATTTAAAGATAGACAAAGCACAAAACACATTATTAAAACATGAATTGACCTTAAGCGAAAACACAGCTGTGCATTTAGCATATTTCACACTAGCAATTCTTCTTAAAAACAGCAATAGGGACCAAAACGAATCAGTTCACTGTTGTCTAATAGGAAGAACAGATCATTTTCTCTTCCTATTAAGAAAGAGAGGAAAAAGTTCTTTAAAATATGTGGCACTCTGTGCAGATGGGCACAAACAGCAGCCTGTGTCACACATACATCACATCCCTTTGGCATCACTAGGCTTAACTTCTGTCGATTTTCAATCACGAGGCAAAAATGCAATAAATCTGTTTATAAGAACCATAAAATGTGTAGAAGTGAGGAAAAAATAAGCTGTTGAAATTTCAATACCTACACATCTCTTTCTGTATCCAAATTTTAATCCAATAATACAATTCTGCTGCTTCTGCTCATTTCCCATGTTCTTTTGTTATTATAGAGGACATCTAAATGTAAAAATATTTCATGGGTTTAAGCAATAAATCTGTGAACAAGAGAAGGAGAATTAAGTATGAGGGCAGATGCGGGGGAGTGTGTGGGTGTGTTTGCATGTGTTTTCTTCTTAGAGTCCCAAATCCCTTTGGATTATTAGTGAAGCTCAGACAGAACTTTAAAGCAAATACAGGGAAATGACAACTAAAGTCCAACTTCATAATGTATAAGAATCCCCTGTCCTAAACCTTGACACGCCTTGAGAAGAGGGAAAGGTGTTCTTTATTTTTCACTATTTTACTAACAATTATTAACCATCTGATATGTGTCAGACACACTCCTGGACACACTTCCATATTTTACCTCATTTAATATTTTTTTTAAAAATTTTTTAAACATTTTATGTAATTTTTAAAGGCTACTTTCCATTCACAGTTATTACAAAATATTGGCTATATTCTTTGTGCTGTACAGTAAATCCTTGAGCAATTTTACACCCAATAGTGTGTATTAGGTTGACCCAAAAGTTCGTTCGGGTTCTTCTAAAAGACTGTGTGGAAAAACCTGAATGAGCTTTTTGGTCAACCCAATACCTCCCACTCCACCACCCCTACACTGCGCCCCTCAACACTGGTTACCACTAATTTGTTCTTTATTTGTGAATCTGCTACTTTTTTGTTACATTTACTAGTTTGTCATATGTTTTTAGATTCCAAATATAAGTGACATCATACAGTATTTGTCGTTCTCTGTCCGACTTAACACTTAGCATAATGTCCTCCAGAGTCCATCCATGCTGCTACAAATGGCAAAATTAGTTTGTTTTTTTTTATAGCTGAGTAGTATTCTATTGTGTATATTAACCACATCTTCTTTATCCATTCATCTGTGGATGGCCACTTAGGTTGCTTCTGTACCTTGGAAAATGTGAATAATTCTGCTATGAACTTTGGGACGCACATATGTTTTCGAATTAGTGTTTTTGTTTTTGTTTTGAATATATACCCAGAAGTAGAATTGCTGGGTCATATGGTAGTTCTATTTTTAGTTTTTTGAGGAACCTCCATACTGTTTTCCACAGTGGTTGTACCAATTTACATCGCACCAAGAGTGACAAGGGTTCCTTTTTCTCCACATCCTTGCCAGCATTTGTTATTTGGGTTCTTTTTGATTATAGCCATTTTGACAAGTGTGAGGTGTTATCTCATTGTGGTTTTGATTTGCATTTCCCTGATGATTAGCGATGTTGAGCATCTTTTCATGTGCCTGTTGGCTATCTCCATTTCCTCTTTGGAAAAATGTGTATTCACTTCTCCTGCTCATTTTTTTTTTTTTTTGAGGTACGTGGGCCTCTCACTGTTGTGGCCTCTCCCGTTGCGGAGCACAGGCTCCGGATGCGCAGGCTCAGCGGCCATGGCTCATGGGCCCACCGCTCCGCGGCATGTGGGATCTTCCCAGACCAGGGCACGAACCCGCGTCCCCTGCGTCGGCAGGTGGATTCTCAACCACTGCGCCACCAGAGAAGCCACTCCTGCTCATTTTTTAATCAAGTTGTTTGTTTTTTTGATGTTGAGTTGTATGAGCTGTTATATATCTTGAATATTAATCCCTTATTGGTCATATCATTTGCAAATATTTGCTTCCATTCAGTAGGCTGTCTTTTCGTTTTGTCGATTAACTCATTTAACCTTGACAGCAATCCTTCTGACGTGGATTTTATTACCCTTATATTTCTGATGAAGAAACAAACTAAGAACACTAACTAATTTTCCCATTTTAGACCACAATTTCAACTCTGGCCTTCCTTTCAGTTAATAAACATTTCTTAGTATTTTCCGTACATACCAGGCCCTACGTTTAGCTCAGTAACTATCCTAAAAATCCATCTCTCTTTTACTGCACCACATACCCAGTCCCTGACATCCAGCATGGGTACCTAGCCCATATTAGGTTCTTAGTGAAGATTCACTGAATTATTTGGTTAAATAAGTTACTTGTCTCTACAACATAGCATTTAAATAGATATCTGGATCCAGGGTGATTTTACCTCAAAATAGCTTGCTATATTCAACACTAAAATACATATTTTAAAAATAATTTTTAAGAGGAATTATTTCACTGATTATGAGCATCCAGGCAACCCACATCAGATGGCAAATACTTGTACTTCAAACTTACATGGAGAAGGAAGTGTGGCGCAGTGGGATACGTGCAGCATGATGCACATTACCTCAACCTAGTGTATAAAGAAACCATCACACAGTCATCATCCAATTATTTCAAGACTGTGTGATCTGCATACCCAATTCAGTTACAGACATGACATGGGTATAGTCTTCTAATGCATTTTCACAGACTCAGGGCATAATGCATAGTGTTGGCCAAAAAAGCAACATAAGGAAACCACACAACGTGAAGATTACTTTGTAGTCGGACATCAAGGAGTTTGAATGCTACCTCTGCCATTTACAAACTACCTCATCTTGGGCAAGTTACTTTACTTCTAAGCCTCAGTTTCTACATTGTAAAATGCAGATGATTACAACTGCACCTAGCGTACCCTTCAGAGATGATTGAGGACTAAATGACATGACGTACATAAAATATTTAGCACATGCCCAGGTCAGAGTTACGGTTCATTAAATGTTAGCTTTATATTAGAATAAGAATTAAGCTGGGATGAAGTGAGAGAGTGGCATGGACATATATACACTACCAAATGTAAAATAGATAGCTAGTGGGAAGCAGCTGCAGAGCACAGGGAGATCAGCTCGGTGCTTTATGACCACCTAGAGGGGCGGGATAGGGAGGGTGGGAGGGAGACGCAAGAGGGAGGGGATATGGGGATATATGTACACGTATAGCTGATTCACTTTGTCATAAAGCAGAAACTAACACACCATTGTAAAGCAATTATACTCCAAAAAAGATGTTTAAAACAAAAAAAAGAATTAAGGAAGCTGGGAAATAAATTTTCTGGTAGGTCTGGGGTTGAAGAGACTAGACACCTTTCTACTCTCTGACCTTTAAAGCTTCATAGTAGGCAGGCAAATGCCTGTTCCTGAATCAGCTGATCTCCATAATGTAGGATTCCAGAAAAATCACCTCATTTATTTTTCTTAATTTAACAGCATCCTGCTTAAAACACAAACACATACCTTTTCATACTACCATTCAAAATAACTGCTTATAACTTAATAGTAAAAATGGGAAAAATTACTGATTTCTTTCTAAATTATCCTATACTCCCTCAACAAATTTTACCTTTTAATTCTATAAAGAAAACACTAATTCCTCCCAAAGGCATGATCAAACCCAAAGATTAGTGATAAATCTGAACATTTAAAAAAATATGTCTCAGAAAAAGAAATTATATTAGCCACTTATTCATGTATTAAATGAAAAATGTGTAAGATTGTAACTGGCTTAGATAATTATGTTCCTCCTTATTAGGTGGTACACAATTACTCTTTTATCTCCAAATTACTAATTACTTTGATGTAAGATGTCTATACAACCAACAGATAGATATATTAAGCTCTTAATTTCTAAGTCTTAGCCAAAAGACCATATTGCCCCAATAGAATAAAAACAAATGTTTCGTTTTGTTTTTTTCATTTTATAACCTACATATAGGTATGAGGAAACTCAGGTTTAGAATACAGTCCTCTGAGGGAAGCCAGATAGATGGAAACTTTTCCTGTTAGAAGCAAAACCCATTGTATCTTAACTAATCACTCATTTTATTCTATCACTTGGGTATTCATCTCCTTTTGAATTAGTATATAATTATTCTGGATACAATAATTCAATACAATCATCTTCCAAAGGTCCATTTTCAGTATGTTTTTGAACAAGCAGTAGAAGACAGGAACAAAGCACAAGCTATAGCAGGGCTCAAAACTAATATTATTGCCTACAAAGAAAACAACAACCTGCCCAAATGTGGCACAGGTACCCTAAATAAGCAGAAGTGATAGGTCTTGACAGCCTGGGAAAGATTTAGTTAGTAAAGTCAGACATCTAGGCATTCAGCTCCGTCACCAGTGTGAAGATTAGTAAAACTGAGACAACAGCTCTGCAAGAAGTTGAGAGAGCACGCAGTAGGAAAAACTGTTCAACAGGATAATCCTTGAAGACTGGCAGTTATTCTGAGGTAGTACAGAAAGAAAATGAAGCAACTAAAAAGGAAATCAAACACCTCCTCTCCAATCAATCTTTCACATTGTTACCAGATGTGAAGCATAATTCCCATCATGTCATTCTCCTGCACAAGAAGGTACCAGCCTAATCTGTAATACACGGATTTTCAAACCTTGCTTCATGACACTCCAACTGTTCTGCTGAGGAGCAAACATGATGTTAATGGGGGAGAGGATTCGCAGGGAGGGTGGGAAGCCAGTGTCTCTATCAACCAAAGCAACTCCATTTTTCTCTTTCGTATACACTGGGGTTTTGTTGTAAAAATGTGAGAAGAAAATTCTGCTGGTAAATAACAATTGAAAATGGTTGTCTTGATACAGTTCCACCTTCTCTGGCTGGTGTTGGGGACATCCATAAACAGATGCTACTCTACCTTTCAAAACTTCTTTCTCACAACTCTTCCAAACACTCCAGCCATTCCAGTCAACACGACTGGGCTCTACATGTTCCATGTACATTACCTCTTCAGCCATTAACCCCGTTGTCAAGAATGCCTTTGTGCTTGCCTTCGTGTACCTTGTTCAATTCAACATATTCTACACAATTTCTGTGGACAAAATGCTTTGTTAAATTAGACATGTCCCTACCTTTCAGTAGCTTTCAGTCTAATGGACAGGAAAACAGACAAAACAATTAACACAATATAAATAAGAAGAGGGCTTCCCTGGTGGCACAGTGGATAAGAATCAGCCTACCAATGCAGGGGACACGGGTTCGAGCCCTGGTCCGGGAAGATCCCACATGCCACGGAGCAACTAAGCCTGTGGCCACAACTACTGAGCCTGCGCTCTAGAGCCCACGAGCCACAACTACTGAGCCCGTGTGCCACAGCTACTTGAGCCCGCACACCTAGAGCCCGTGCTCCACAACAAGAGAAGGCACCGCAATGAGAAGCCCGCGCACTGCAACGAAGAGTAGCCCCTGCTCGCCGCAAGTAGAGAAAGCCCGTGCAGCAACAAACACCCAACACAGCCAAAAATAAATGAAAAAAAAATTTTTTTAATATATAAATCAGAATAAAATCAACATTAAAAAGAAGGCCACCCCCCCCAAAAAAAGAAGGCCAAACTCCTACAGCTTCTGAGAAAAAATGGGAAAAAGCAATTTTTTTTCTAGTAGAATCAGAAAAGGTAAGGATATTTGAACTGGACATTACTGGATGTGGATACAGAATATAGTGGAGAGTAAAATTCCTATAGCATAAACATACAGAACAAACTTTGCCAAAGTACCTGACATATTCTGGGGATGTACAGGAAGGTATGTGACTGGAATAGACTGGAGTACACTAAACTGGAAAGAAACCCTGGAATGAGTTCCTTAAAGGCCTAGGATGCTTTGGTAAAAACAATCTCTAATTTGACAAAGCATTTTATAGTTTATAAAATAGTAATTTAAAGCATAAAAATGTAATAATTTTAAGCATAAAAATAATTTATGCTTTCAGGTAAATTATTTCCATCAATCGTCAGAGCAATCCGACCACATTAGCAGGGAAAAAATTATCAACTCTATTTTACAGATGAGGAAACTGAGTTAAGCAAGAAGACTAATATTTACTAAACATCCACTATGTACCAAGCCCTTTGCAAGGTAAATAGCAAACATTATGATCTTCTGAGATAAAGAATTGTTAGCACCCCAATCTTATAATTAGGAAAACCAGTTCAGAGAGGCTGACAATCTTGCCCAGGGACATGTGACTAGTATGTGACAGATTCAGGACTGGGACCAGGTCATGCTTCCAACTTGTGCTATGCCATCACGGGAGGCCAATTTTTAGAGGCTGTTGAAGACAGCGGTATCAAGACCTGACTGTTTTTAAAAGGACTCTTAGAGCATTTCAAAGGGTACGTTAGAGAAGGACAGAGGGGGATTATCAAAGTAATCCAGATGAGAAACCTGGGCCTGAAATAACACAGAAGCAGTTAGGATGGCACAGCAGATGAATGTAAACGTTAGCCGCAAAGTGGCAGTGAAGCCACAGGGTTTGACTGACCCCAGTCAGATACACGGATTGCACCCAAGTCCCACGACTGCCTTCTAAGGTCTGGTCTTGACTGTTCTTTTTCTAGATTCTCACTACCCTTCTCATGAGTACCACATGGTTAAGCATTTGTAAGATGTCATCAAATCTAAGATGCCAATGATTTTAAGATGCATTATTATCTATGTTAAAAGAAAAAATGCTGTCGAAGTATAACATGCCATTGACTTTAAAATGCACACTGATTTCAGGCAAAACAAAATGCGAAAAAAGATCTGCATCTTAGAATTAATGAAACATGGTAACTTTTCTATTTTTTCAGTACGACTTTATTCTCACACCTCAACAAGACCATGCCTTTCAAGGAATAGTTTCTTAATGCCAAGGCCTTAAATGCAATGCAGTGCTTTGTAATCATTCTGTGGGGACTGCAGGCACTGTCTTCACAGACAAAGAGCATGCAGTCTAGACCAAATCCTTCTCGGTCCACAACATTTATGGGCTTCCTGAATTCCTGAGATCTGACACGTAACTGGCTATTCCTCATTACCTGTCAGTGACTCTGCAGTAACAGACAACATGAGAGTAAGCATTTACCAAGAATGATGAAGATGGTGGGGGTGGTGGAGGTCCTGGTAGTAGTGACCACAAGAATGATAACTGCTATTTATTCAGTGCTTGCTATGTGCCAAACATTCTACATGGACTCTGTTGCTTAATTCTTGCAATTCTATGATGCATACAGTACCAGCAATCTTATTACTAAAGAAGAAAGTCGGTTTCCAACTGGTAATCTTGAAGAAATAAAAACCTAGAGGAGAGTGATTTTTAAATCAAAGGTACATATGAAGAGAAATACGCCTAAGAAAGAATCCTGCTAGCTTTTGTTTATCCTGATTTTGTGAAACATAAACTCAACTCGTTAATTGTTCTTGCATGGTTCTTTATTGACGATGGATCAGACTGACATTCCTGGTCAGCATATATTTCTTTCTTCTTTTTTTTTTTAAAGAATAAACCCTCATTTCATAAACATGAGCCAGCAGAAAGAGACAAGATAGACTCCAGAGAACCTGCAGTCCTCATTCTTAAAGAACACATATTTCAGGGATGATAGCTCTTAGGATATTCACATGTTCAGCAGACCTCAATATAAACATGAAACAACAACAAAAAGTCAGCAAATCAGCAGGCGGAATAAACATGTCAGAAACATGATGGCATTCAGTGACCACCACGTATCTTAATAAATGAGCTCATCGTCCAGCTTGTGTAAGTCTTCTCCTGTGGGGCATCTTGATAAACCAAAGAATCAACAGAAAATACTCCCGCAGTGCTTGCTTTTTTAAGTAGGATTATGTGAAAGTAACTGAGAATTACTGCCATCCCTTTACATTGACAATCTTCCAATTAATGAGAAAATGGATTTTTTTCCCCAAAGTATTGGGTTTGAGAATATTCTGTTCTCCATTAACTAATTTTTCGCAAATGTTTTTAATGCTTAAGGTACACGTATTTGCTATTTATAAAAACGCAGATGCAGGGCTTCCCTGGTGGCGCAGTGGTTGAGAGTCCACCTGCCGATGCAGGGGACACGGGTTCGTGCCCCGGTGCGGGAGGATCCCACATACCGTGGAGCGGCTGGGCCCGTGAGCCATGGCCGCTGAGCCTGCGCGTCCGGAGCCTGTGCTCCGCAACGGGAGGGGCCACAACAGTGAGAGGCCCGCGTACCACAAAAACAAACAAACAAACAAACAAAAAAAACCACGCAGATGCAGTTGACTCACCTCCTTACAATTTTGAGTTTGTTCTTCAAGACACCGCTAACTTTTCAGTTCTCCTGTGTGCTGAAAACCTGATTCCAAAAGGGAATCATGCAGATCCCCCCAACAACTCTTCCATTTTAGTCATCCTTAACAGTCATCTCATCAACTTTTTTTTGCTCACCGTATATCAACACTTAAGATTCCTAAAAAGTTCATTTTTTTTTAAAGGACAAGGAGAGAACTCTACTGGAAATGCCATGCCTTTCCCTCTAAACCCCTTCTTCTTTTCAACATCAGGCAAGTTTATATTCACCCTACCAGGACGAGCTCAAATATCATTTCCAAACTGCTCTAACAGAATTAACAGTTCTTCCCTCTGTACTCCCCAACTATTTGTCCATACTACTATTAGAGTACTAATAAATTTATTACAGTAAATTGTTTATATCCCAGATAATGAAGTCTATGAAGACACAAAACATCACTTATTCATCTCTGTATGTCCAAAACATACCTGAGCCAGGGGCAGTTATTTAATAATTTTTGTTGAATAATTTTATTAATGTGACTCAAAGTCCTCAGTAATAATTTTATTTTATTTAAGGAAAATATTGTAATATTAGTCTTTGAAACGGCAGTGAGAAAGAGAAAATATCTTTTTAAGTAGTAGAAACACAAAATGGAGTATAATCCCAAGTAAAAAATATAAATTGCAGAAAATAATATTTTTCTTTTCTCATTCATTTTCTATGGTTTCTTAATTCTCTTCCATTAAACATCACTTGGGGAGATTTTTATTTATGAATGGTTATATCTAGTTTTATGAACCTGACAAATGTCTTGCCCCAGAGATATGAAATATATATTTAGTACTGAATAATGCAAAATTCACTTTGCAACTTTTTGTGAGAATATTTGTCTGCCTTTTAGAGATGAAATAAAGCAATATTAAAATGTATATGCATAGCATGAATATAAATCAGCATAGAGATAGTTGAATATATATGCTTGGTCAAAGGGAAAAGATGGACCACAATTATAAATATAGCCTAGATAATCTAAAAAGCTAATAATCATATGTTGACATACGAACTGAAATTTTATCAATTGATAAAACACCTATGAATCTATATTCTGAGCCCCATTATAAAAACAGAAAAAATATGGTTTATGTTATTTGATTATTCCCAGTCCATAGCAAATCTCTAAAATCTGACATGAATAATGCTTTGGGGAAACATTTTCAAATTTTCATCTGAACATACTTGACATCATACTTCTCAAATACCAGCAAACTGCTCTTGGCATATTACTCATTCTGCCACTATACTTAGTAGATACACTTAATGACGTAACTATAACCTCTATTAATAACTCAATAAATACTGAATTAATGACTTCTATGTTATCACCATAAGAATTAGTTTACTATTGTGATGCTGATATTATATTCTTATTTTCTAGATCAGGAAACTGAGGCTCCTAAGTTAAATAACTGGTGGCAAGTGATGGAGCTAGAATTAGAATCCAGATCTAATTTATACATTCATATTCTTTCTCCCATACTACAGCATGATTCTTGCATTTATTCTGTCAAGTATTATTCTTGAATGAGCCTAACAGGGTTGGCTTAACATTTCTAGTACGTCACTTGTAAAACTGAATTCCTACATAGCGGAGGGCAGGGGAGCACGGCTGAGATGGCAGCTACTGGCTCTCTGTACTGTCAGAGATGCTTCAGGCTGTGTTCCCATGGGATGTGATTGACTCTCAGGCTGCCTGTATCTGTGATGAGGCATTTTATTTCACAGGGTTTATGGGCGGGCTAGTCAATAAAATTTGGATGAATCTGGACTAGATAGAAGGACTCTCAACCTGAATTAGTGAAAATCCAGAGTTGTAGAAAAAACTTTTAAGTCATTATATTGCTTTCAATAATATGCAGTAATTTAGCTACTAAAAAAAAGAAAAAATAATCATGTGCATTTGGAAAACGGAGTACACGACATTGAGCAGTAGTGGCCTGAAGCAGGAGCCCCAGAATAAAACACTGGGTTGAACGTCAACGTGCTCACATCAGTGTTTTTGCTATACGACTATGTTCTTTCTAGAAAAGTCAGGCATTATAAGACGTCCAGGCGTGAATCTTAGAATAGTAAAACTAAAGGAAGAATACATCAGAGGTTTGTGAAATTTGGATATTATAGAATTGATTAACTATTGGAATCACAGAAACTGTAAAAAATAAGTATGTAACGTTTTAAGCCACTAAGTTTGTGGCAATCTGGCACTCACAACAGAAAACTAATAGAGAGGGAGATACTTAAATGGTTAAAAAGGAAAACCTTAATGCCTCCAATAAAGCAGGCTTTTTCAGAACACAAGGGCTAGGCAGAGGTACCTGTCCAGACCACAGAGCCACTTCCTTGTTCAATGAGTAATGCTGCCCTGTGTTCCTTCCTGACACCACACTAGTCCAGCATGTCCAGACCCTAAAGCATTACCATGTATGGATCACAGACCTCACCACAGTCCCTATGAGCGCCGCAGGGAGCATGGTACATACTGCACTTTCAAGCAGTACCCTATTCTCTTCTGGGAAGACCCATACTCTCTTGGATCTAAGGGGCCCCAGAGGACATGGCTCACAACAATCCTTTAGGAGCCATTAAAGCCAGGATGGGAGATTGCTGTGACCAGTTCTTTTGAGCATGGGGTTCTAGTCTACAACTGAAAAAGAAGGGTGTAAGACAAAGACAGGCTCTTAATTTCTGTAATATATTTAGCATTAAACTCAAAAATGCAGAATAGTGAACAAGCAAACACACAGTATGGAGAGAAAAAAGACAGTGTGGTATCATAGAAAAAGAACACTATAAGAAGTCTGAAATGCTCTGACAGCAGCAGCCCTGCCCATGGGCTACTAAACGGGAGGCTTAGGACGCCTTCAGGTGTCTTCCAGGTCTAACAGTCCTACATTCTTCAGTCTTCACGTAAGAATATGTAGTTCAACAATTATAGTAACAAGCAGCTACTACCTTAGAAAAAAAGTGTACTAAGACATCAAGAAAGCAACTATTCTATCTGCTAAGAGTACCTATTCTCAGTAACTAAGATTAGCAGGCAGGGCTCTGAATGTTAGCACACATTGTATCCTTAGCATTTGAGAGTCTAGTCTTATAAATGTCAACCCATACATCTTGGCTGCAAAGAAAAGGCCATTCAAATCCTTTAAGATAACCTCCAGCTAATTTATATATGTATATATTCCTTTGTTATTCTACTTTAAGTTTAGTGTTCAGAAGTCATTATTTAACGTACAGTTTCTTACTATAAATATAACTGTGAAATACTGACATTTCATATGCAAGCTATGAGTAGTGCTGGTTTAATGTTATAGCCAGCTAGCAAAAAAATAGGCATAAATTAAAGTATTATGTTATAAAGCCTACCAAGTAACTAAGATCAAAGGAATGCACATGATATTTCCAGGCTTTTTCCGGCATATGCCAACAAAGAACAGTCAGCAAGGAAAATAACTTTGGTTGAAAGTCCTATGCTGCCATGTCAGAAAAAAGAGAGCTAAACCATCTACTTTCCATCGTTCATCTTGTGTCACTAGTAGTCTTTATCATTCATTAAAAATGGTTAAGTATTCCTACCTAATTTTTTAGCAATTCTCTACTATAGCTTGGTATTAAAAAGCTTACATTTGGACTGTACATTTCAGTTTCTATTCTCATTCCAGTTTACAGAGAAGTAAAGAAGTACTGTATTTGCAACTTAGGCTGGTATTAAACTGACCCCTGCTGGCCTCATCTTTTCTGCATTTGTCAGATACAACACCCAACTGCATCCTACTGTTGAAATTGCATTTGATCAGATTCCCATATCAAAAACATGACAAAGGAAAAGGACGGCTACTCCCACAATTGCAAGTGGAAAGATGCCTGCTTCAGTCTGGCTATTTTATTTGCAAAGACCTAACAATTAAAATCACCCTAGTGTTCCACAGAAGTGTTTCCTAGAACCTACTGATTTATTCTACAAATTCATTCATTTAACAAACACTTACAGATTTCTGGAAGAACACAGAAAAGCAGAGATACTTAGAAGTACAGCACCTGCCCTCCAGGTACTCACAGGCACTTACCAGTCATTAAAAAGATACATTTGAGAATTAAATTCTAGCATATGATTGTATACTACAAAAGTAAGAAGGAAGTAGGGCTACCATAGAGCTGGTGGTATAGCCTGCCTCATGGGCTTGAGTTCACTTAAGATTCTTTACTGAACAAGCCCAGGAAAATTTTATCTCCTTCTTCTTTAGGAACCCATTGTACTTCATGAATAATAATGGCTGCCATTTACTAACGATCTCCTATGTGCCAGGGACTGAGGCGAGGTGTTTTCCAGACACTATCATATTCACCTCACTTGATAACTCTATGAAACAGTTATTTTTATGCTTATGCTTAGTTCATAGATGAGGAAAGCTGTACACTACAACTACAATGCTTTTGTTTTAAACAGATGTTTCTCCTCTACAAGAAAATGAGCATCTTAAGCATAGGGGATTATGTCATTGTCATGTTTGTTTCCCCAGAACGTAGCACATCTCCAGTACCTGGCGTATAGTATGTACTCAAAAAAATGTCTGCAGGATATATGAATGGAGATAATATTGAACAAATGTGGCTTCTAAATGCATACTATGAGCATGACCTGTGCTTAAGCTCACAGTATGAGAAAGTAGTGGAAGAAAAAAGAGGAGAAAAAAAGTTTTGATTCCTGAACATAGACACCCATACTCAACTGTGGCAAGAAAAGGAGAAAATCCCAAGACATGAGTTAAACAGAGCGTTATGGAAACAGAGCTTAACACTATCCAGTTAAAAACCAAATAGAAAAAGGACTCCAGCATCAGAAGATGATGACATACACGGGTGCTGGACTTTAATAGAACCTGAAACCTATTAAGAAGAGGGAAAAGAAGAAAAGAAAAAAGAAGAAAACCATGGAAAGAAGAGAATCATGGAAACAAACACAATGTAGAGATTCAAAAATTCTACTATGTTCCCAAGAAGTTAATGTATTTTTTCTTTTCCTACCTCCCCTTATTTTTCAACATCTCTTTTCTTGTCACTTAGAGACAGATGAAGATAAATGAAGTACAGTGGTTAAACTTCCTTGTCTGGATACAAATGATCTTGTGCATCAACGTTATTGTTATGTAAGCACTTTTAATACTGCTTCTAGCAGATGAGACTTCTGCTTCAACATATGTTATGGGGAAAAATGGTAGAAATGCATTCATGACTAAAATAACTGAACAGTCAAAAACCACATAGAAAATATTATACATGAATCTGGTTTGTTGTGCTTGTTAACGATTTAAGGTAAAAC
Source organism: Grampus griseus (assembly GCF_964374135.1). NCBI lineage: Eukaryota > Metazoa > Chordata > Mammalia > Artiodactyla > Delphinidae > Grampus > Grampus griseus. The sequence continues at coordinate 24,965,877 of NC_139017.1, read as the reverse complement.
CGAGGATGAAATCTCTCTCCCCAAACAGGAATGAATAACCCCAGATTCTCAGTATTGTCAATACTTTCTATGTTGTCCTACCCTACACCAAACCACTGCTGCAAAATCATTCCTTAAGAGGGACTGGAATTTAACCCCCTCTTCCTGCACCTTCCCTGGTACAGGAAAACATGAGACAGAGGAAGTAGGGTTCTTCTCAACAACGGCCACTGTAAAAATCTAAAGTTTGCTGTGGGAACATTAGCTCCCAGAGAATACAAAGCAGTGGTCAAGCCAATGGGCCCTGGGTTCAGATCGAAGTTCCACAACTGTAATTGTGGGCAAGTCATCTACTTTTCTAAATCAAATATAGTAAGATTACCTTTGTAAAACCAAGCTATCACATGCAAAGAGCTTAGTGTACTATATGGTACATAAATGTTCAATAAGTATAAGCTACAACCATTATTACAACCCTTATATGACTTCCCTCCTAAAGTCTTGCCTTCGACTCTCGATCTTAACAAAGAGATAGGACCTCTGAATCCTCACTCTGGCTAAGCTGGGCTCTGAATGTGTTAAATGAGTCCATTTTACCCTCCTTCCTTCCTTTCCCTTTCTTGCCAATAATCAGCACCTCAGGAAATGTTGCTCTGCTCATACATAAATAAAACTCCTGTTCATATATAATATTTGTGATTATGTCTTATTTTGGTAACTAGAGGTCTCAAATTAAGCAATGTGGTCCAAATTGCAATATTCTGCCCCATTGGTCCCTAAATGACACCATCTTCTGTGAGACCAGAAAAAAATATAATGGTCACATCTGTAAGATCAAAAGCACAAGATCATTTGTACATAAAGCTTACAGCACTCACAGAAACCTACAAGGTTGTCTGCTGGCCATATCTTTAGAATTCATATCTCCCACTCTTCACACTATCCAGTCATTAACAAAGACCAGAGCACACTCCATCTTTCAGATCCCACGACAACTGTAACTATTCACAACCTTCAGATACACCATTCACAACAGTCCATTTTCCAATAATTGATTAAAAAACAACAAAAGGAGGTGTCTATATCAGATTAGTGTCAAGCATTCAAATTCAACACATCAATATTTAAATAAAATAGCAAACCAACCAGTAGAAAAATTGTTTTAAACATAAATTACTCTTGAAGAAGACTACACGTACTCCTTAGAAATGAAATTTTGCTAGAGAGGTACATTCCATGTCACGTGCAGCCTTAAGCATTTCCTCAGAGCCAGTATCAAGAGTGTTGGTGAACACGCTGCACACCGGCATATGAGGCTGTCAGATGCTGCATATCAGCAACACTTTAGCTGTTAGATTAAGATTTCCCAATAAGGAAATGTTGCAGTACTTCTGCATCTGGCATCTGGTATTGTGTTGTAAATGCAGAACAAAGAGAGCAGCAGACTCAGAAGTCTTTCAGCTTCCTTTTGGCCACCTGCAGCATATTCCAAGAGTCACCTGGTCTACACGGTGAATTCTCCCAATTTCATGAAATGCGAGCAAATCTTCCATCATCTGGGGTTTCTGACTCTAAAGTAAAGTCTCTCCCCCACAAAAAGCTTAATGAAGAATAGTAATAAAACCTTGCCTTCTAACACTTGAAAGCACTTTTTTTGTTTTTTAACCTGACCATCATAAATCACCAACCTGCCCCCAACAATGCCTCTTACAAGCAAGTATTTTCCACCATCTTGGGAAGTCCAAATTGATTGAAATTTTGCCATACAAATTAATTCCCCAAGTTTTCACTCAGTGTAAATTTGAGTATAACACAAGACCGATACAAGTTCTGTACTCACATTCTGAGACTACTAGTGCATGTTTTCTACCAACTCCTTATATAGAGAGTTGAATAGAAAAAATAGGAATTTGTATGTAGCAATAATGTACCAATATAACTATGAATATGGAAACACTGTTTCTGTTCATCTCAGTACATTCAGCACCTAGCAGATGGCCTGGCACATACAAGACACTCAATATTTGTTGACTAAAGAGTAGATTTGTTGCCTTTCGAATGTTTGGTAGTCAGACTTTTTGAATTACAAATTCAAATGGGAAAATTTGTTACCACTGACCATCATTATAAAAGGGGAATGGTACACCTTTGCAAAATACTTGATCCCAAGATATAATATAATAAAATCACATTTTAAAAAGCAACAATCATTTTAGAACTCCATGAATATTAATTAATAAGAAAATATTAATAAAGACAAACCCCAAAAGTCTGATATTTACAGTCCAAAGTTATTCTAACTTAGAAATGTTTTTCTCAGATAAATGCTATTTTGAGTAATGATTAGGTCAGATGAGCTAAAGATTTCATTTTATAGTTTCATTACAAGCCTATGATCTAATCACTAATCTAATAGTTTATAATAGTTTATATTTTCCACAAATGTATTTGGCATCCTGTCTGTTGAGTCAGGACACCGGAAGAACTTACTTCCCTGTCCAAACATGGCTGGAAGATGTGGTTCAAATTCCAGTTCCATCCCTTGCTAAGTGACTTCGAGCAAGTTATACTAAATCTATCTTTGCTTCAGTTACCACTTTCTTTGCTTCAGTTAGCTTTGCTTTTTTGTGTTTACCTGCCTGCATTTTGGAATATTTAAGTTTGTTGAATATTAAGGGCATATTAAGGGATATTCAAGTTTGTTGAAACCCGAATACAAAGAGAAAGCCTCAATGATCAGTTTTGAAACCCAGAAACCATGATTTTAAATCAACCGCAAGACAACGTTCCTGAAAGTTGAGTCTTGTCAGGAGAGACTGTGTTTTCTAAATTCTTTAAACTTCAGTTTTAACAATTAGGGATGAAGAAGGCACAAGAGCCTCAGCACTGGTAGTGACCTGATTCCCTGAGCATTGCTGCACATTAGAACCACCTGGGTCGCCTTCGGAACTTTTTGTTTTAACATCTTTATTGGAGTATAATTGCTTTACAATGGTGTGTTAGTTTCTGCTGTATAACAAAGTGAATCAGCCATACGTATACACATGTCCCCATATCCCCTCCCTCTTGCGTCTCCTTCCCTCCCGCCCTCCCTACCCGACCCCTCTAGGTGGTCACAAAGCACCAAGCTGATCTTCCTGTGCTCTGCAGCTGCTTCCCACTAGCTGGCTATTTTCCATTTGGTAGTGTGTACACGTCTGTGCCACGCTCTCACCTCGCCCCAGCTTCCCCCCCACACCCCCGTGACCTCATATGCCTGACCGCACCCCCACCCATGTTGATTGGTCTGGGGCGAGGCACTCAGGCATTGATAATATATTTAAAGCACCGTCAGGTGACTCTGATATGTAGCCTGGCTTTGGAATGATAGCTCTAAGAGAAACCTCCCATTTGATCCAAAACTGTGACCAACACAGAACAGGAAGGAAAATCTGGCAGTGCCCTCCTGGCCCCCTACAGCCATGTGTGTAGACTGTGCAGGAGATCTTGTGACCCTGTGGAGGAATGTGGAGACTGGGACAGGATGGCTGCAAGTAGGAGACTGGGGCCAGAGTGGAGAGATCACGAGAACAGGGGCCAAGGCCAGTCAGGGACCAGACTATGCAAAGCACCGGGAGCAGAAACAAATCGGTCCAAAGGACAGCCATGTTCCCACAGTCATGGACAGCGCACGAAAGAGAAGATGCCAAGGGTTGAGCACTTACCTGAAAGAAGCTGGGCTACCCAAGAGAAACGAAACTAGAAGAAACAGAAGAAGTACCATGACTTGCCAAGTTTGTCCTAGTTGTGTGCATGCCTCCACCCTACCCTTACCCCATCCAGGCTGAGGTGGAGGCAAGTGAGGAATTATAGAATATAAAGAAGCCATTGTTATTAAAGTTACCCAAAAATTGAAAAAAAAGGAAAAGGTGAGAGAGCCACACGTTCTTTCAGTGTCATATTGGGGTACCATTTAATAGGCTGACCCAGGGTTTATTTAATTCTCTAGAAGAATGTCCCTGCATTTGACTTTGTCATATACTCTTCCATCAGAGTGCAGACACTGCACAACTGCAAGTTACTTGTAGGTTTGGGTCCAAGAGAAATAATAACCCAAAAAGTTATAGTTTTACTGACTGTAGAACATTCGCAGTTTTGTCTCCAACCTAGAAATCTTATTTTATATATATATATATAAATGTTTGTATATATGTAGGTATAATAAGTATATGTAGATACAATATGTATACATAGACATGATATGTGTGTGTGTGTGTGTGTGTGTGTGTGTGTGTGTGTGTGTGTGTATATTTTAATGTTGGAACCAGCAGTAACCTTTACGGGTTCCCTTGTTAATAAGTTAATAAATCACTGACATATTTCTTTCTGTATTTCTATGAGTCAAGTTCTAACTTTTTGAAGATTGTACTTTGATACTACATTTTCTTTACAGATCTAACAGTGTTTGTGAATCTACCACCCAATGACCCCGATCTCAAATGGATATTTTACAAGATAATTCGAGTAAAGTGCTTAGCACAGTGCATAGCACATAGTAAATGCTCAGTAAATGTGCTATTATTCATAGCTGCTAGTAGTTGGAAGGGATTTTACGTGGCCTCTAGCAGTGGCCACAGACTTACCAACAGGATTTCAAAGCAATAATCGAGGGTGACCCAGGTCAGTAGTTACATGGAAGCCTCCCTCAGTTGGGGCCACTTGCAAATATTATGAATATAGGGAGCCACTCTGCTCAAAATAATTCCCAAACTATCAATGCAGATGATGAGAATCACTTGTTTATTTATCACAATAGGTGTGTGGGCCTATGGGGAGAAAACAATGATAACTTAGCAAAATCAAGTACACTGATCTAAAAGAAGCCATGTCCTTGGTGACCAAAAGTGCGTTCTTCCATACTTTAAGAGGATGTTTGAATGATATTCAAAACTTATGTCATTGATCCAGTTACAGAAGAAAAAGCAGTACAGCAAAGTTAACTATATTGGTATGTGAGCAGAGAGGAAACTGGTTAAGGGAGGGAGCAAAAGCTCCCAGAAAGAGAATATACGGTTAATTTCTTAAATTATAAACTCCAAAGGTATGATTTTTCTACAGGAATTTTCTTCGCAAATGAAGTGCACCTGTGAAAACAAAAGCTTGTCTAATGTTAAAACCGGGCTTATAAGAAACCTCAGACTTAACTTTGACTTTAACTTAGAGGGTGAGAGTTTCAGATACATCAATACACTGTCAAGGCCATGGCCATTTGGTGATTCTTCATTCCACTGCTTTTCTTTCAAGTGTCAGGAGTTCAGTTTTCCTAATATTAATAAGCAATACCACAACTACCAAGACAGAAGGAACAAAAGCACACACACCTCACAAAATAAAGAAAACTCTATAGTATTCTCTTTTTTTTTCCCACTCCATCTTGTCCCTTGCTCAGATTTGGGGTGGGGGGGGGGGGGGACTCTAGCTTTATTCTGAAGTAAACACACATAATTAGACACACAATCTTCATAATTTACCACCCTGATATCTTCATCATCAACTAACCTATCAGCAAATACACAGCAGTTGAAAGAAAAGTAATAATAAATCTCTGAGGTTATATACTTCTTTTTAAACAGGTAATTTTCCACTTTATAAAATAACTAATTTCCCCTGTTTAAAAAATAAGACTATTTGTTGCCTTATGATGGTACAATTAAGCAAGCTGTTAAGCACAACAGAAAATATGTAGGTTAATAAAGTGATTTTAATAAAAAGAAAAGAAAGATTTGAGAATTATTGGTGTTTCCATATACTATAGAATATTGACTGTATGGTCAAGATGAGCATCAGTTACAAATTATGTGTACAGCTTGCTAACAAATTAGGAAAATGTTCCCCTTTGGTTTCTTTTCTGACTACTTGTAAAATAATATTCACACACAAATTTACAATTCAAATATGATGTCTTATGAGTACATTCTGCAGATCATGCTCTGAGAAGTGAGAGAGTGAACTTAGTTGCACGGAAAGTATAATCTGCTGCTGGCTTTTAGCCAGAAACACTAGACCAAATGTTTAGAGACTGTGAGGCATCTAACAAGCCCAGTGCACGTGTACTTCTCAGTACTAGTTGTTGCTGTTTATATGTGGACCTCCAAATAAAGGGCAAAATAAATTTGAAATTCATGCATTTTAAAATTTATTTATTTATGTTATTGACAGGGGACAGAAAAGGAAGCAACTTGAAGGCCCTTTGGGAACATTTGTAACAGTGTTGACAAGAAGTCCCAATGATTTAAGCGACACTAATAACCATATGTCTGTACCTATGTTCAGCTGTAATTTACACATTACGTTTAAGTTTTTATTTTCATACTTGAGAAAACATGCCAAGTATTCAGTATGCATTATCAGAGTTAACTTTCAGAAAGAGAAAGCTAATTACAATAGAAAGAAGAAAATATCGGTCTTAGGAAAAAAATGAATTTGATTATCATACAGGTAGGTAGTAAAGGAGTCATTACTACCTCCCACAACTAATCAATATGTCTGTACCTTAAACTTACCATAACTGTCACGTACTAAAAAGATATGATCACTATATGGGCAAATATATTGCTAATAAAAATCTACTCCAACATACTAGTCACTCCATCACAGTACAGTATAATTTTTGCAGGTATGTGCTATAATAAACCATGTGACACAGTAAAAGGTATGACATATTACAAGTCTCCCTTACACAAAATACTGCGAGCAGGTATGGTCAACCTATTACTTGAGATCACTCAGGGGTAAAAAGGTCAGGCCCAAACAGCAGTCTGAAACCTTATAAGGGGCTGAGCAAAGACAGAGGGAGATCAGGCAGGGAGTGTGGGGGTGAGGGGAAAAGAAAAAAAAGAAGGAAAGAAGTCAATGGATAACCATTTTCAAGAAAATAATTTTAGTTGATGTTAGGTATTAAGATTGAAAACTGGGGCTTCCCTGGTGGCACAGTGGTTGAGAGTCCGCCTGCCAATGCAGGGGACACGGGTTCGTGCCCCGGTCCGGGAAGATCCCACATGCCATGGACCGGCTGGGCCCGTGAGCCATGGCCGCTGAGCCTGTGCGTCCGGAGCCTGTGCTCCGCAACGGGAGAGGCCACAGCAGTGAGAGGCCCGCGTACCGCAAAAAAAAAAAAAAAAAAAGATTGAAAACTGAAGCCTGAGTTGAGAAAACCTGAAGGCGAAATTGAGGAGGACTACAAAGAACAATTCGGCTGCCACACTTGGTGAGTAACTGCCTGTCTTTCTTACCGCATCCGTGCTAGGAAAGCACTGCAGACAAACTAGAACACATGTGATATTATTCTACACGCGGTGGTAATCATGAGGCCAATTTGCAGCTCCTCACCAGGAAGGGATTGTGAATCCCTAAAATATATCATATCACCCCGTGAGGACAGTCGTGGGCCCACGACCTCATAGGCAACCTCATGAAGAGGCCCAGCGCTGGCAGGCCCCTTCTGAGCTGTGCTGGTTGTCAGTGTGCACAACAAATCATTCACGCCTCTCTCCTCTACATTTACCATGTACTTTTTTTTTTTTTTTTTTTTTTTGCGGTACGCGGGCCTCTCACTGCCGTGGCCTGTCCCGTTGTGGAACACAGGCTCCGGACGCGCAGGCCCAGCGGCCATGGCCCACGGGCCCAGCCGCTCCGTGGCATGCGGGATCTTCCAGGACCGGGGCACGAACCCGTGTACCCTGCATCGGCAGGCAGACTCTCAACCACTGCGCCACCAGGGAAGCCCACCATGTACTTTTAATGGTTCACTGGCACCTTAGAGTACCTGGTGCTTCTAGAAGGCTACTTTAATATAAGTGTGGTCAAGGTATACTTTTTATTAAACTGTGATTTATTTTAAGCTATTATCAGAAGGTGAATTAAAAAATTAGAGGGCTGTGACCTCCAAGTAGTATAACATAGGCATATGCACATGTGTTTCCACTTTTGAGGACATGGGGCATTTTAAGGCTCTCCAACTGGTGAGGTCTCTCCAGTAAGTTTTCTAGCCTGCATAGTGACAACCCACAACAGTCTCAGAGGGAAAGTGTCTATCCCAAGACTCAAGGCTAATTCCTTTGCTCTCACCTTCTCAGAAATTTCACTTCATCACTAATAACCATCTCCTCCACTTACCTTAAAATATGCATCCTTACTGGCCCCCAAGTTCAAAACTCTTTAAAACAACCAGCCAATCAAAAAACTATTTTTACCTTGCTAACCCCCATCCTGTTCTTTATTTCTTATTCATAGCCCAATTTCTTAAGATCCAGCACTCATGACTCTGAGGCGCTCTAGCAAAGCTCACTAAAGGATTCTTTACTATTGAAATCAATTAACACTTTTCAGTCTTCATCTTAATTGACTTCTCTACAGCATGAAACTGTTGACTTCAATCTTGAGATGTTTTTTCTCCCTTGGTGTCTATGACAGCTTTCTCTCTAGGTTTTCCTCTGACTCTTCGTCTCAATCAATCACCTTTGCCGGCTTCTCTTTCTTTTCAATTAGCCTCTTAAATATTCCTGTTCCACAGGGTTCCATCCATACTGTTACTGTCTTCATTGTTTCCACCCTCTCCCTGTATTATTCCTACCTCCACAGAATAAGAGATCATCTCTATATTTTTTGAGAATATATACTATATTCTCAAGTCTTAATTTCCTACCCAAATCACTGCTGAGATTCAGTCGCACATATCCAGATCCCTTAAGAATACATCCACCTGGATGTCCCACAAGCATCTCATACTGAACACATCCAAAATGCAATTCATGATCTACACATGCAACTCCCTCTCCTCTTTCTCTCTTCCCCTACTGTCAACTCCTCTGGCTGTACTCACTGTCTTTCTGAGGTACCACCACTCACGCCTCAAGTCTGCCGAGTTAGAAACATGAGCATCCTCTCTGATTCCTTTCTTTCTTTTAATACGTCCACAGTGGGCAGCCCCCAAGTGCTAGCAACTCTACCTTCTTCAAATATTCTCATTACTTCCCTCTTCCCTTCGCACAGCCATGGCTACTACTGCCAGAGTACAGGACCACATCATTTCTTTTGTTTTATTTTAAAAAATTTTTTTAATTTTTTAATTTTATTTTTTATATAGAAGGTTCTTATTAGTTATCCATTTTATACATATTAGTGTATACATGTCAATCCCAATCTCCCAATTCATCACACTACCACCACCACCACCCCCACCACTTTCCCCCCTTGGTGTTCATACGTTTGTTCTCTACATCTGTGTCTCTATTTCTGCCCTGCAACGGGTTCATTTGTACCATTTTTCTAGGTTCCACATATATGCATTAATATACGATATTTGTTTTTCTCTTTCTGACCAGAGTGACCCTTTTAAAAGAGACATTAGATCAAATCATTTCTCTGTTCAAAATCCTGCTTTTTTTTTAAAACTTAGATAGCTTCATTAATTCAGAAGCTTGGACTGACTGATTTCCCCATTGTTTAGAACAGTGCTTGGCACATGGTAGTGTGAAATAAATAGTTGTCAAATGAATGAATAGAAGTACAGCAAAAGAGGTATGTATATGACATAGGGGGAGCCCAAAGGCAGAAACATGAGTTCCTCTTGGGTAAACTGGGAAAGGCTTCACAAAGCAGTGGATGCTTGAATAGATTTGTGGAATAAACACAAATCGGTCAGGTTAAAGTTCTGAGAGGAACGCACCGAAAACCAATAGCATAACACCTGTAAAGACAGAGAGAAACAAAGAAGCATGGTGCACTCTGGAACTGCATGGGATCCAGGAGAGCTGAGACAGAAAGTGTAAGTGAGCAGAGAAGACTGAGTTGAAGAGGGAGGCAGGTGCCCCACTGCTTGCTGGCTCTCCTGGCCTCCTGCAACTGTCCAGACCTTCAGGACCACATCATTTCTTGAGCTGACGACTGCAGCAGTCTCCTGCTCTCAGTTTTACTCTCTTCCAAACATCCTCCAAACTGACATAGAAAGAGCTTTCTGAAGTGCACATCTCACTCACCAAATCCCATGTCCCTTGTCAACTTAAGAATGTGTAAATGGGTCTCCCTCAAGATAAGGCCCAACTCCTTGGCGCCAGCCTATCGTTAGCCTCATTTCTAACCAAGTTCCTGCCTCCTGCGCACACCAAATTGCTTGGCAGCTTCCCCCAAAAAACATCTTGTATATCTGTGCCTTGGTATAGGCTGCTTCTCTGCCTGATAACTTTTGTCCCCAATTTATCTAGCTGCAAAGACTCTCCCAGAGCCTTCCCAGGCACCTACAGCCTGAGTGTAATGCCCTTCCCATGTGCTCTAAGGGCAAGAGCCCCCTATGAATAGTAGACAGTACTATGACTTCATATTTGAAGAAATGAACCAATAGTTTATTGGCTAGCATAGCAGGCACTCAATAAACGGCTTTCAAAGAATGTAAGATGATACCCAGTGATGAAGAAGAAGTTGCTTTTCCTTAGTATTTCATTCTTCATCTTGATTTTTAGGGCCTAGAGCTGATATTCACAACTGTTAAGTAGCAATAGTGGAATTAAAACATGGGCATCTTTTTTATACTTCTTGTAGATACAAGCTATGATGTTCACCTGTAAAATACGTCATCACTTAATTCTAATAATTCCTTTTAATAAAGGAAGTTTTAAAAAAAAATGTAAGATGAACAAATAATAATTTGGCTTGAACTCCACAGCTGGCATAATGGCTGGAACACCTGAGAAGTCTATGTCAAACTGTATTTATTCAGAACTTCAGAGTCATATATTTCTTGTTATTTTTATACTAATACTAATACTAATAAAAGGTCAAAGAAGGGACCAGTCTCTAGGCCTTGATAACAAAGTTGTCTCAATAGACGCATCATATACACTTGAAGGAATTCATGTGCCCTCCAAAGGGTCTGACTACCCAAATTATCAACCAGACCACTGGCTACAGAGGCTGTCTTACTCATCTCTGCGTACCTAAGTCCCTGACACATAGTACCACTCACAAGGTCTGATGAAGGCCTAATGAATGGGAGATTATAAAGAAATATATAGAAACAAATAGGGCCTGCCCTGTTGAAGAATTACTAATTTCTAATTTCCTTCAAGAAATTACCTACAAGTGGTCAGTCTTACTGAGTCTTACATTTCCAAGAAGTCTTCAGCTCAGTATTCACTTATTCAACAAATATCCAGTGTCAACTATATGCCAGCTACCATGGTAGGCACATGAATTAGCAGGGAAAGCAATGCAACTAGAAAGAGTACTCTTTCTTTCTTCCAAATCCACCTAGATATTTAATAGTTGTGAGATCTATGTGCCAACCAATTAAGCTCTCTGCTTATAAATGTCTTCGTATATAAACTGAGAGCAATGTATCTATTTCACAGGGTTATTGTGGGAGTTAAATGAGATAATACATAAACCCAATATGGTGTAAACATATTAGTTATCCCTATATTCACTATAAATCAGCGGTCCCCAACCTTTTTGGCACCAGGGACCAGTTTCGTGGAAGACAATTTTTCCACAGATGGCGGGTGGGTGTGTGTGTTGTAGGGAAGGACGGTGCAGGCGGTAATGGGAGCGATGGGGAGCGATGGGGCGCGATGGGGAGCGATGGGGCGCGATGGGGTGCGATGGGGAGCGATGGGGCGCGATGGGGCGTGATGGGGCGTGATGGGGAGCGGTGGGGAGCGATGGGGCGTGATGAGGAGTGACGGGGAGCGATGGGGAGCGGCAGATGAAGCTTCCCTCGCTAGCCTGCTGCTCCCCTCCTGCTGTGTGGTCCAGTACCTAACAGGCCACAGACCAGTACCCCTCGGCAGCCTGGGGGTTGGGGACCCCTGCTATAAATAAAAGGCAGTAATATTTTATGTATTACTTCACATAAGACAAATAAGACAGGAATTATTATTCCCACGTATAATTTTTAAAACCAGCACCAGGGTATCTAAGCCATTTTCCCAAGACCACTAATGCAGTTGGTCAGTGGCAAAGTTCTTTGGTATCAAGTATGAAACTGTGATTCTCTTTACTTACTGTCTCTTACAAATCTCACTGGCACCTAATTATGAAAGACCCTACACCAAAGAGTGGGACTACAGCTGAGAAAACATAGGTCTTCCTAACATAGTAGCTGAGGGGTTAATGAGCAAAGAAGTGTTTAAATTAACTGTTTTTGTTTTCTTAGCCGACACAGGGTAGTGCCAACTATAAGAGACACCGTAAAGTTTTTATAGTCAGGGAAAGGTCCCCAATGTCATAAGTTTTGCTTTAACAAGAAAATTCTAATATTAAAAACTGTCGGGTTGCCATGGTAACAATCTATTTGCAATCATGATGCTGGTATTATTCCGTTATATTTCTCTCAAGGAAAAGTAAACTAGATGTAGCAAAGGAATTTAATGAAAGTATCTGCTGGACCAAAAGCCAAGACATGACCATTTTTAGGCAATACAACATGATTTAAATATACAGCAAGAGATCCTCAGGTTACAATAACAGTTCCATCAATAAAATTAAAAGATTTTGACCTTGACACCAATACAAGGTATAGCTATATTATCTGGAGAACTCAATTCTATGAGTAAGAAAAATAAATCATTAAACAACTGAGATGACAGCCATGGAACAAGAAAGTCAGAATTCATCAAAAGGAGAACAAAATCAGTCCTCAAAGGAAGTATGAATTATCAAGACTAAATTTCTCACAGCAAGCTCGAAGGTTTCATTTTGGTATTTTGTTTTGTGTGTATGTGTGCGTGTATATGCTGGGGGAAGGGGTATATTTTGAACTCTAGGACATCCTTGGATGATTTAACCTTCTACTTTTATTTAGAAAATGTCAGAAGGACATATTCAAAATAAATTGATTCTAAATAAAAAAAGGAAGTAAGTTATCGTTCTTGAATGGTCTTCAAAATTAGACCATTTTGAAGTCTGGACACACAGACTGTTTATGCAGACAGGACAATTTCCACACAATCAGCAAAGCCTCAGCCATGACTATGAACATCATATAGATTTTCTCTTCTGTAAAAGCTTTTCTAATACTTGTTTCTACAACAATCCGAGAAACGATAACATTTTCCCCACAACTTTAGCTGTGAACAAATCATTTCTTGTCTATTTGTAATGATTTTACAGAACAGCATATCCGTGCTCAATGTCCTCAAAGACAACCAGAATAAAAATTGCATTCCCTCTGCTTCAACAATAAACTGGCTTTGTAAGAAAATATCAGCATGCAGAATTAAAGAAATATTTTTCTTCATTGGCCAGCTCTTTCCTTAACTTCAATAGTCAGTGCAGATTTGGTAATATATGTTTACATTATATATACTATTATAATATATATTTATATCATATATAATAGCATCTATTTTTACAAATATAAATATTCATATATAAAATAACTAGTTTGTTTTCTGAAATACAATCCTGAAAACTATGTGTAATCAAATTTTCTGTATAAGCCATGCTTTCTCTCTACTTTCAATATAAAATTATAGAACGTGTCTCCAGCCTCCCTGAAAAGGATTGGCTAAAGACACCTTTTTAAAAATAACAGTTAGGGAATTCCCTGGTGGTCCAGTGGTTAAGCATCCACCTTCCAATGCAGGGGATGTGAGTTCTATCCCTGGTCAGGGAAGTAGGATCCCACATGCCATGGAGCAAATAAGCCCTCGTGCTGCAAAAAAGATCCCACATGCTGCAACTAAGGCCAAGGCGGTCAAATAAATAAGTAAATAAATAAATATTTTTTAAAATTAAAAAAAATAAAATCACAGTTAAGATTTCAGAAAACTTCATAAAATCTAATATCTTAAATTTTATTAAATTCATACAAAATATTAACAACTTAAATAACAACTATAGCTAGCACAGATTACATACTTTTGCTTATTGTTCTTAAAGATTATGGAGATTAAGGTTAAGACCAAAGGTTTCTAGGTTGAGGAACTTAGATGGAGGATAATAACATTAAATGGTAAAGGAAATATATGAGTGAGTACAAATTTTTTTTAATTAATTAATGTATTTATTTTTTGGCTGTGTTGGGTGTTCATTTCTGTGCAAGGGCTTTCTCCAGTTGCGGCAAGCGGGGCCCACTCTTCATTGTGGTGTGCAGGCCTCTCACTGTCGCGGCCTCTCCTGTTGCGGAGCACAGTCTCCAGATGCGCAGGCTCAGTAGTTATGGCTCACGGGCTTAGTTGCTCCGTGGCATGTGGGATCTTCCCAGACCAGGGCTCGAACCTGTGTCCCCTGCATTGGCAGGCAGATTCTTAACCACTGCGCCACCAGGGAAGCCCACAAGTGAGTACAAATTTGAGGGAAAGTGCTAGATAATCATCCATGCTCTAGAAAGACTGAATAATGAGGTGGAGATATGTGGTAAACAGTCAGAAGTTGTTAACAGAGGGCTGCAACTCAGGAGGGCTGTCTGCAATATTGACGAAGGTTCACTCACTGGCGAATGAGCAATAACTGAATGTACAAAAGAGGATGATACCCCTTAGGGAAACATCGTGATAAAGAGACTAATAAAGAGAAACAAGGATAAACCTTGAGGGAGACTAAATATTTAAAGGTTAGTGGAATTTTAAAAAAACAAGGTGACAAAAGTGTCTTGAAAGTCATGAGAGGAGGGTTTCAAGAAGAGAGCAGTCAACAACATACACCTCAAAGAGCTCAACAGAACATATCAACAGAAAAGGCATATTGGGATCTGCATTTCAGATGTAACTAGGCGTATTAGTGGAGTCATTTTCAGTACAGTAGCTGAGGCAGAAGCTAGCTAGCCTCAAAGGGTAGAGTGAGAAAAAGGAAACAATGCATCAAACATTGCTATGTTCTACATGGTTAATGCTAAAATCAGAATCCTCAACAAATAAAACTTAGTGTTTCTGGATTATATAATAACCATTCTTATGTGAAAGAAACAATAGCAGATTTGTTTTTGTTTATATAAATTTATTTATTTAATTTATTTATTATTTTTGTCTGTGTTGGGTCTTCATTGCTGCATGCAGGCTTTCTCTAGTTGTGGCGAGCGGGGGCTACTCTTCATTGCAGTGTGTGGGCTTCTCATTACGGTGGCTTCTCTTGTTGCAGAGCACGGGCTCTAGGCGCCGCGGGCTGCAGTAGTTGTGGCACAGGGGCTTAGTTGCTCCTCAGCATGTGGGATCTTCCCCAACCAGGGCTCGAACCCATGTCCCCTGCATTGGCAGGTGGATTCTTAACCATTGCACCACGAGGGAAGCCCGCAGATTTGTTTTTAAAGGCAAAAACTTGAAATTAGTGACTTGTACTAGGAAGCAGCAATCCATCCTTTTTTTTTTTTCTTTTTTTTTAAATCCCGGCAGTATAAATAAATTTCTTGGCAAAAAAAAGAGAATATTTTCTCATGCATCAAATGTCAAAATTTATTTTTTCTGATGTGTAAATGCCATAGATACATTGCAACTATTAAAGGATGCTCTGAATCTATCTGAGATTAGTAATGCTTTTAATTAAAAGATTTTTCCTTCCAAGACTTCCATTTCAGTCCTAAATATGTGTTTTCCCCATTCATCCTTGTCTCATAGGACAATGATCTTCATATTTTGGAGGGAGACAGATTTACTTTTTGGTTCCTGTTAACAGAACATCTTGGATTTAATTGCCAATACTATTTATGAATTACAAGTGTAGGAGTGTTTTTCAATATGATGAATATTCCGTCATCTGAAATTTTTAAGAGATGCCAAATATGAAGAGGAATAGGATAGTACAGTTGCTCTTTTCCTCTCTCGCTACACCCTCTTCTGGAAAGACAATAAACAACATAGGCTTTTTCCTTTGTCTATTTAAATCTGCAGGTTCAGAGACAGTTTTGTCAAAAGTCAAAAAGAAATAAGAAGGAACTTCTAAGAGAAGTATCCCTAAAAGACAAGAACATGCTTACAGAGGTAAAATATAATAATTAGTACCTATTACTGCAGGCAAAAAGTGGGGGGAGGGATAAAATATAACTGCATAGTAATATCAAGCACTACAAAAGGTAGTAAATTGAAAAAAGTTTTAAATATTGAATATTAATTTTCTCCTATAACCAAAAAGTATAGTAAAGCTTACAAACTCAACTAATGCCTAATGGGCTGATTTAAATTCAAAGGACTTGAATGTAAAGAAGAAAGCTGAGAACACTATAAGGGTTCTCCTGTGTTTACAGTACAATTTCAGATATCACATAGGGGCTGCCACATTTAGTTCCAGGTATTCTTTCACAAAACATCAGAAATGAAATGGAAGTTTTGCTCTAAAAGTAAAAGATATACCCCACCAGGTTAAAACATTCTACACCTAATAGCTTTCAAAATAAGGCTGTTCAAAAAGCTATCATAATGTTGTGACAATGACTGGACTATCAAGCATATACAATATTACCTGTATATTAGACTCTACCATGTAAAGAAGGAAGAAACATTTCTACTTTTAAAAGCCAGAGGAAATGTCTAGGTCTGCTTAGAATTGTCATGGCCGCAATTTCACAGAGAAAAAAGAGTCAGTCTCAAGTTTTTATCATGCAAAACTTCAAGATTTAAAATGCAACAGAACTAAATAACATAAGAAATTAAAACTACAAAGAGATATTATTTACAGCATTTATAAGATGGACAAGGATTAAAAAGAATGATAATATCTCATGCTAGCAAGGTTGTAAAAAAACAGTGCACTCATACAGTGCTGATGGGGTATAAGTTAATACAATACATACTGGAATACAATTTGACAACATATATAAAAATGCAAAATATGCCTCAGGAAATTCATTTCTATTCACTTATCCTATGCAAAAACAAAAAAACAAAAAAACTTTATTTTATAAAGATATATGTATACTGATGTTCCATGCAATGGAAAAAAAAAAATGGACGTAACTCAAAAGGGTACTGGTTAATTACATTTTGACATGTTTCATACCATGGAATGGTATATAACTGTTAAAAGAAAATTATATATGGTATGCATTCAGGAGTGTATATATTAGATATAGATACAGACATAGACCCAACAGCAGTCTGCTGAATGATGGAAATGGTGGTCTCTAAGAAGCAGGGTTTCTGAGGCACTTGAATTTCTGATCTGCACTTTTATTGATTATTTTAATTTTTTTATAATGTACATAAAATTTTTTTAAACACTTGAATAAATGTTTGAAATAAGTGATGAAATTTATTACCACAGTTGAAAAATACATATTTGCATATATTATAGACAATGGCTTTTGTTTGTGTCAAAGGATTAAAGATACCTAGAGATATGAAAGCTAATGTGTTGACTATATTCTACCACTGTTATTACACAAGAGATGAAAAGAAATACACAAAATTGTCATCTTGGGAATACTGGTGAGAAAATTAATCCAGCAAATGTTTAATATATTACCAGCATGAAGATGCTATCAACCTTCAGGGTGGTGGGAGGGGGAAATGGGTGGCAAGGTATGAATTTGGGTTTTTAAATGCCTCTGTGCTTTTCAGGTGTTAACACCATGGGCTCTGCAATGAGCGATACATGGTTTAGGGGCCAAATTCTGTCAGTGACCCTGGGCAGGTTCCTTCACCTTTCCAAGCCTCAGTTTATCTCCTACAATACAGGGATAATAATAGTATTACCCCCATAAAATTGTTGGGAAGATTTAAAAGATAATATATGCAAGGAACAGTGCTTGGCGTATGGCCAGTTTTCGATCTGGGCTCTTATCCTTCTCAAAGCACACCAAGTTTTTTTCATTAGCAATTACAAAAACCTCATGAAACCGAAGCCTGAATTTTATTGCAGAAAAAATAGAAATGAGGGATGTTAACTTCAGATTGGATAACAGAAAACACCCAGCCAGTCAGTGGAATTCATTTTAACTCTATAATGCTACCCATCCTAAAGATAGTTGTAGCTTTCCAGAGATATAAGTCCTCTCTGATTATTAATACCAACCCTGACTTCGTGACACGTACTAAAATAATACCAGTTCAAAATGTACACATAAAAAACTGAATGAAGAACAAAACCCAATGTGCCTGTTAAACATCAATGAGAACTTGAGGGAAAATCTTGACAAAGTCTTATGAACAAATAACTATAAAGAGAGTGAAAAAAGAACTGCAACTGTTTCCCACAATCAAAGCACATACATTTCCATCATTCAACAGAATGAAATCAACAAACATGTATTAAGCAATTCATTGCCCTCAGGAATATCCAGTTCTACTACAGAAGCCAAGATAAACCAACAAGTAACTGTGATACAAGAATTACCAAGCTCCACAGGAGCCTGTCAAAGAGATAGCACGCTTCTTGCCAGGCCAAGGGACAAGCATACAGGTACAGTGGAAATGCCTTTCAGGTATGAGTACAGACAAGATGGTCACAAATTGAGTTTCATTCATCTAGCAAGTTTGAAGTAATGAAACTATGTTTTAATAAGCTGCATGCACAAACTTTATACTATCTATCGAGAGTCTATTTTGTGGAAAATATTGTAACATGCTATAAGGGAACACAATAATATTTCTGATACACCCTAAGCTTTACAATCCAGTTGGGAAACAAATGATACATATTGTATTGTGAATTCCCCAAGGGCAACTGATGTGTCTTTTTTATCTTTGTATTCCCATCCCCTTGCACAATGCCTGCAAAATCACTGGCACTAAATAAATGTCTGGCAAATAACTGAATAAACAAATGACTATAATACAAAGCAGAATATTAGATGTGCTGCTGATCATCAGTATCAGAGAAGTTTAGCAGAGGGACACAGAATTTGCAATAGGGCAAGCAAGGAAGGTGAAGGTAAGTACCATTTTTGTCATCCAGCATTCATCCCCATATTCCTCTGGTAATCATCTCTTCCCCTTTATCTGTCTCCCTGCTCCCTTGGAGCTAACTGCAGGGGTGGGCATGTGACCTAGGCTGAGCAAATCGAAAATACAGCATCCTCCTGGTTACAGAAAATGGTTCAAAAATGCATTCCTGGGCTTCCCTGGTGGCGCAGTGGTTGAGAGTCCCCCTGCCGATGCAGGGGACACAGGTTCGTGCCCCGGTCCAGGAAGATCCCACATGCCGCGGAGCGGCTGGGCCCGTGAGCCATGGCCGCTGAGCCTGCGCATCTGGAGCCTGTGCTCCGCAGCGGGAGAGGCCACAACAGTGAGAGGCCTGCGTAAAAAACTCAAAAAAAAAAAAAAAAAAAAAAAAATGCATTCCTGACCCAAGCCATGCTAATTAGATACAATCATCACTAATCTTGGGAATTTTGCTTAAGCAACCAAAAACACAAGTTCTTTTTCATGCTGGATTTGCAGCTGAGAGGATGAAAACTTAGAGCTTGCAACCACTGTCTTGCCACCACAAGGGGAGAGCCTATCTGAGAATGGAGGCATCGCATGGAAAGAGAGCCTAGCAATGGAGAGATACCAGATCCTAATGACAGCTCTTGAGCCTCTGGATTTAGTTTAGCAGTGCTTGACGAGGCATTTTTCAGTTCATAGCAAACAAATCCCTTTTTGCTTCATTCAATATCAAGCCAGATTTTCAATCATATGAAACTGTAAGAGTTTTCGTGCAAAGACGGAATTGGAATTGATCACTGAAGAATGTTTTCAATAGGGAAAGAGGTTCCAAATGGAAAGAACTACATACAAAACAAGGAAGAGAAAAGAAACAAGAAGACTACTTCAGTTACAGTGATTTTAAAAAATCTATAGCTCACGTTTAAGTTTAGATTAAGTCTGAATGGGTTGGGGTTAGCTGAGTGGGCTCAGTATAACAAACTGGAGTGCTCACACTTCACTAAAAGTAGTAGCTGCTACCCAGCTCAAGCAAATCGTTGTCACGTGGGAAATAACCCAGTACAGCCACATCCATCTCCCTCCCTCTCTCTTTCTCTCTCCCCTCTTGCCCCCTCTCCCCTTCAAATACACACACACACACACACACACACACACGCATACATATAGCTGGTTGTTTCTCTGAAGAATTTCAAAGATGTAAGGTAGGGCAAACAATTTATAAAAATACTTTTATTAATATATGTCTTGAGAGTGATTTTAAAGTGATTTTGTAGGAGGAAAGTAATTGTTTGCTTCATGTACTGTAGACTAGAATCCAGTTGGAAATATCAAGTTCAGGATATGCAATGACAGTCTACTAACCTAAAAATAAAATATAGCACCACAAAGTTATTTTTTAAGTATTTTAGATCAACAGATACTTAGCATGGAAAAAAGCATAATAATCTTACTGGTAAATAAAATCCCATATCACACATACAGTATTAAATAATGGTACTATATTTCAGATGAAACTAGCAACTAACAAAACAGGACCTAATATAGAATACATTTGAATGAATTCCTATAGGCCACATATACAGAAGAAATACAGTAGTAAAAATCTGTACAAAGCAAAATAAATTGAAAAACTTCCTATGGAAGTAACCATAGTACATGTAGAAATATATTTCAGTTAAAAAAAGAAAATAGCTCAAAGCATACAGAAAAATAATGAATTTGAAAAAATACCCCTGTAATGTACACACATGCCATAAAATCACACATTGCTCTGAATATTAGTAAATGACAAGCAACAGAAAACTGAAAATGTGATTTTAAAAAAAAGACTTCAATGAACACATAAGCAGAAAAAAATAGTGAGGAAAAAAGTATCATAAAGATTTTTTCCTTCACCCTCAAAATGAAGTGAATCACAGACCAAAGCCTAAAGGCCACCCACCCACCCACCGATGCTGCTAGAAGTGGGAATATTCTCTTCATCTCCAGCATTCATAGTTAGTCACAGTCATAATTATCTTGAAACTACTAATATTTTCCAGCAAGATCACTGTAGAGACCTGTGACATCAAGATGGAACTTAATGTTCTGTCAATGCCTCTGTTGCTTTTGAGCCCTTGGGTACAAATTAATAAATTTATATCTGAAATAATATAGGAATAGTCCACTGATAAATCTCTGTGGGTTGTGACTTAACTTTACTTAATGAGACATGAAACTTTCATCTTGGTTGAAAATTATTACATTCCTGAGCTCCACCACTGAGCACAGCCTTGCTGCAGCTCACCCCAGAACCACTGAATCTCTACAATACACACATAAGATGTGGTGTGGAATAAACTCTGATACAATTATTTGGAGTAAGAAACAAGGATAACTTTACAAATGTATATCTATTCCTAACATTATAATTCACTTTTCCTGAGGTTGCTTCAAGCTTTTATGAGAAGTGTCCTAAATCGCTCACAAAAATTGCTGAGTCCCAAAGGGTTCAGAGCTCACATTTTGAGGAGCACAGACTTCATTTACTGAAACAATGATTAAAGATTCCATTTCACATTCGTTTCTAAAATCTTATAAGATATAAAACTGCCTCAAGAAAAAAGTTAAACTCAAACAACAATTTCATAGAATTACAGAGAACCTCATTTCAGCACAAGCCTCAGCATAAGAGCTTCCTTGTTATCTCCAATATAACACAAATCGCCCTTTTAACATAAAACACTAGGGGTCATGGTAATTTCACAGCCTTATTACATTAGAAAAAAATTTTAATGGTCGAGTCAGACTGCCTCCATTTTATAATATGCATATAAGGGCTACTTTCTCATACAGATGTTAAGAAATGAATATTAAAGAAGGATGATAAAGGAAATAAAACCATTTTAAAAAATAATTTGAAATTAACATATAAGCTTCCATAGTCATATGTATTGAAGGAAAATTCTAACTGAAGTTTGACTTTTATTAATTACCACAGAATTTTTAATTAGAAAATCTACGAACTTCCCTGGCAGTCCAGTGGTTAAGACTGCGACTTCCAATGCAGGGGTGCAGGTTATATCCCTGGTCGGGGAGCTAAGGTCCCATATGCCTTGTGGCCAAAAGACCAAAACATATAACAGAAGCAATATTGTAACAAATTCAATAAAGACTTTAAAAATGGTCCACATCAAAAAAAAAAAAAAGAAGAAGAAGAAAGAAAATCTAATATGAAGGAACCAAAAATACTTTAAGGCCCCTTTCTTTAATAAGTATACAAGGTTAGTTTGTCCTATGATTTTTCAACTATTACCTTGTCTTAACAAGTGAGTACGATATTTAACAGCCCAACCCTCCTCTTTAATATGCTCCTGATACCTAATGGCAGCATTCAACCATGACAAACAACGTTACTAAAGTTCTCATTCCCTTCAAGCTTGTAAAGAGCTAGACTTGGTAAGTAAGCCAGGTATTCACAGCACTGATTTTGGGAACCTTCTCAATGGCACCACAAAATGTATTTCTGCGTTGCGTTGAAAACATGCAAGAGAATATACCTTCAAGCTTTACTTTACCTATGCCATTATTTTCCTTCAAAATATTTTTTTCAAAAACTTTATTGTCTTAACGCTCATGAAAAAAACCTATATTTTCTATATACAAATACGAACATTTATGGCCATTCAAGCAGCTCCCTATTCAAAATAGAACAATTTGGTTTACATCTCCAACACACCTGCCAGCGAGTGACTGTACTTTAACAGCAGGATGGAGCCGTTACCATCATGGCTCTTCAATGGACATGGCTTTTTAATGGATAATCACTTTACTTAGTGCCTTAGTACAATAAGAGATCACACATATACATAAAGATAAACCTACACTTACAATTTAGTAAGTTATAAGTAATCCCCAAATTAAATGTGTGTACCACCTTTAGGGTTAATACTGTAAAACGATGCTTTACAAAGGATTGACTAAAGCAAATGACGGCTCAGATAAGACCATCCTGACTTCCTTCTTCATCCCGGATACTTTCATTATAGAACATAACACGGTCACCAAAGTTTGTAAAATCCTAAATCACCATGACTCTTGTAGCTCTTCATGAAATACTTTCAAAAATACTAGCTGATTTTCAGGCCAATGAACTAACATACCAATTTAGCTAGAAGTAATTCTGAGTTCAAATATAGGGGAGGCGAGGGATTTTCTTCTAAGAATGAGAAAGAATAACTCAGTTTTTCATTAGGAGCAATACATCCTGAGAAACAACTTATAATTTTGGTAAAAATACCAAAAGCCTAATCACTCAACTACTATTCCGAAGTAAAACAAAAAAAGCCTTCACACTTTGAGTCTGCATAAAATATAAAAACAGCACTAGTGAATTTCTCTCTTTTTTTTTAAGATCCATTCAAATCTAAGACAGACCAATGGATTTCTTTTTTTTTACTCTTTTTTATTTTCTTATTTAATTTAAAAAAAATTTTTTTTTGGCCATGTTGGGTCTTTGTTGCTGCGCGTGGGCTTTCTCCAGTTGCAGCGAGCGGGGGCTACTCTTCGTTGTGGTGCGCGGGCTTCTTGTTGCAGTGGCTTCTCTTGTTGCAGAGCACGGGCTCTAGGCACGCGGGCTTCAGTAGTTGCAGCATGCAGGCTCAGTAATTGCGGCACACAGGCCCTAGAGTGCGTGGGCTTCAGTAGTTGCAGCGCGTGGGCTCAGTAGTCACGGCTCATGGGCTCTAGGGTGCACAGACCTCAGTAGTTGTGGCACGCGGGCTCTAGAGCACAGGCTAAGTAGTTGTGGTGCAGGGGCTTAGGTGCTCCCCGGAATGTGGGATCTTCCTGGACCAGGGCTTGAACCCGTGTCCCCTGCATTGGCAGGCGGATTCTTAACCACTGCACCATGAAGGAAGTCCCACCAGTGAATTTCTAATTGCTAAACTGAATGCCGTATTTATGCCCCCTTAACATCTCTGCACTTCCATATATGTTGGCCATCTCCTTTTGGAAACTGTTTTCTTTCGTGGATACCAAACAACCTGAGATCACCAAGGCTCCTGAGACACCTAGGTTACTCTTTCTCTTCACGTCTTTTAAAAGATGCTTCTCAGTTTATTTTGAAAAACAAAAAGCAAAATAAACAAAAGTCTACAGCCAAATTTCCCACTTGAGAACGTGCCTGTCATGAATTAGGGGATTCCATCAGGGCCAGGAAGAGCAAGTGCACGTGGAGGGCTCACATAGGGGAAGCGAGACTCACTGGAACAGCCTCAGGTTACGTTTCAAGGAAAATCTTAAAGCTCCTAAGCAAAAATAGTCAGATTCGTTAAACTTAAACCAGAAGCAAAAATCTCCTTGGATTGCTTCCTCCTCTGGCAACCAGAGCCACAGCAGTCTACTTCACAGTTCTGGGGTCTGCACTGACCTATGTGGAACAGTGGCTGCTAAATTCTAGGAAGTCAGCACTGACTCTTCCACCTGGAACACCTTTCATTAAAGGCCTGAATCAAATGATCCCCCGGCACCTGATCTCCATCTCAGCACATACTACCGTTAGTTTAGTCTGCAGAATATTCTGAGCAACTACAACGAACGGAGTCTGGCATGTAAAATGTTTTAAAAAGAAGATTAAGGCATAGTCCTGCTTTCAAGGAACTTTCAATATAATTATATTTAAGTTATTTATATATTTCTTTTATGTCTCCTACCAGACAAGTCAGAAACGAAGTGTTAATTACCCTTCTTTTCCCACAGAGAGGGTATACATTTGTGGAGCTGAAATTTACTAAGCTGGCTCTTTCTGACCCAAAATATCCAAGTAAGAACCCCAGGGCTTTGTTTTGACCCTACTTCTCCACTTCTCCAAGATTTTCTAGAAATAAAAGGAGCTTAGGAATGACAAGGCAAACCAATTGTTCCCCACTTCGTTACTGTCAGTACATGACACTAAATACCATGGTGACATACAAAGCTGGGGAAAGGGTTTAGTCTCAGAAGAACGCCCTCCTAACCAACTACAACAGCAGTCTCTAGCGAGACAGCCTACCAAAGTGACAAATCAAAACAACAATAGCATATGATACTGCAGAGGAAGAATGGTTCACATTTAAAATTTATGATTGCACAAAGGCACTCTAGAATTTTATGTTCAGTGTACTGAATAAAAAGCAGCTGTTAGGCAAAGAACGATTAAATGACTTCAATGTGAAAGAATTAATCACATTTTCTTATACTTGGGATTCTGCTGACACTGAAAATAAAGATGGAAAGGACTGCAACGTCAACATTCTAAAAACAACATCCAAAAAGCACCCAAACTGGTATTCACCTACAAAAATGTAAAATTACTTCCTTGCCTAACATTTTAAAAGCTTAATTACACTAAAAAAATGTTAAGCATTCATTCTATATTAATATAATAGAACCTCGAAGTTATTTCTAAAATCAATAAGTATTTTTAATTGTTTAAAATTATTTAAGGTTCGGAATTCCCTGGCAGTCCAGTGGTTAGGACTCAGTACTTTCACTGCCATGGCCTGGGTTTGATCCCTGGTGGGGGAACTAAGATCCCACAAGCTGCACAGCGCGGCCAAAAAATATATATACCTATACATATATTTTTTAATCCCTCCTGGCTGGAGGGATAAAATGATAGACATGACTGCTCTTATTTTTTTAATCCACTTATATTTTGTACTTCAACTTTCTCATTCCTGTCATAATGGGCCATGTCCAAGGAAGTTGAGAAAGACTTCCTAGGAAAGGGGGCATTTGAAGTGAATCTTGAAGAATGAAAAGGAATTTGCCAGGAAGAATGGAAAGAGCTGTACATGCAAAGCTTGGAATTAGGAAAGGAATCTTGACTGTTAGGTGAAATGATAAATGGCAAGAGTTTAGAGTACTCTGAATCCTACGCAACTAACGCTGATAACTATTACTATATATGTGAATTATCACACTCTCTGAGCCACTATATTATTTTGTAATTGAAAACATGAAGTTGTTTTCAAAAGAACTTTCAAATACCAAGATCCTCTAAGTCTAAGCACTCCTTGCCATGTAGAAAATACCCTTCTACTCTAATAAGCCAAAAGAGCCCTAACTATAACCACAGAGCATAATGCCTTGCTTCCACAAAATGCAAAGGAATTTGCAAGCTTCTCTTTAGTGACTTTGAGGACGTCAGAAGTGACAAAGATCATCCAAACATCACTGATATGAGGAAAATATTTTCAGCGTAGAAAACTTATGTTTAGCAATTGCTCTAAAGAAAAGCTAGAAGCCTGCCTGACAACCATTAGCAAACACATAGTTATCTTCCAGGAATGGAATTCCAAAATCTGATCACATCCCTGTAATTCTCTAATTATCAAACCCAGCAGTGTTGACAAAGCAGAAGCCCACTCAACTACTGCTGATAATTTGTATTCAAAGCTAAATTTCCTCTATCAAATCAGAATGACTCCGAGATAGAAGCACACTACCTTAGGATCCAAAGGAACACAATGATTTCCACCTCCTTGCTTACGCATTTACACACACACACACACACACACACACACACACACACAGCAGCAGCAGCAGCCGTAACCAGGCTTTGCTCATTTGTCACACTGGCTTTGACAACCTCTCCTTGTGTATTCTCATATACACAGGCAGCTTTACAAATTGGCTCAAAAATACCTTAGCCTGTCAAAAATAATTCCGTATCCAGAGGACTTAACTTGCCCTGCCTACCTTTGTTTGCTACTGCCATAGCAACAATGCTTCAGATATCATCAAGCTTTGGAAGTGTGAAGAAACACACTGACGATGCAATAATGTGAAGGGGGAAAAGCAAAATGCAGGTGACGATGCAACAATGTAAAAGAGCGAAAGCATGCATTGACTGAATCCCTGCAACTTGCTGGTTACTATGCAAGGTGCTAAGAAAATGGTTACACCCCTCAAGTTACAATCTATCCAAGCAGTCATCCAGTTCCAGGAAAGCAGCAATGGGATGAGGCCTGCAGAGTCCTCAAATGCTATATTTTAAAACCTTAATTTTACACAACAGGCAGTAGGAAATCAAAATTTAAAGCAGGGGATACAAATGATCAGATTGGTATTTTAAAAATATATTTCTAGGGCTTCCCTGGTGGCGCAGTGGTTAAGAATCCACCTGCCAATGCAGGGGACAAGGGTTCGAGCCCTCGTCTGGGAAGATTCCACATGCCGTGGAGCAACTAAGCCTGAGCGCCACAACTACTGAGCCTGCGTGCCTAGAGCCCATGTTCTACAACAGAAGCCACCACAATGAGAAGCCCATTCACCACAACAAAGAGTAGCTCCCACTCACTGCAACTAGAGAAAGCCACGCACAGCAACGAAGAACCAAAGCAGCCAAAATAAATAAATAAAATTTTTTAATTATATATATATATATATATATATATATATATTTCTGAAAGCAGTATTAAAAATGGGTTGAGATCCAGGGAAAGAGAGGCAAAAAGATTAGTTAGAGCCAAGTACACAAGATAAAAAGACTTAACTAGGCCAGAGGCAAAAAATATATAAAACGAAAAGAACAGAGTTAAGAGATATTTCAAAAGCAGCATAAGCAGGGCATATAGAAGGCAAGAGAGAGGGAATATTCAGGGGCATCCTTGACGCTTCTGGTGTGGCTGACTCAGGAGACTGCCATGCTCAGAAAAGAGATAGAAAAGATGGAGAAGCAGCACATCCTACTGAGGATAAGACAAGAGTTTAAGTATTGGATGAATCTGAAGTTAAAACAGATCATGCAAATGAAGATTTTTATTAAGTAGAAAATATGGGATTGGATCTCAGAGGAAACGGCAAGGCTCAGCAAGTCAGGCCATGGCAGTGGAATGCTTGTCATCCAACAGGTAAAAAGAGAACTAGAGAATGATAATTTTTTTTAAAAAATGGTATGAGACATAGGAGAATCAGCGGCAGGTCATGCCACAGAAGGCAATTAAAAGAGTTCTAAAATTTGGACAATATCACACCTTAAGATCTGCATCCTTGAGGTTTAAGTGGGTACTGCTCTATGGACTCTCGGACAAATGGAAAACAAGAAAACCCACAGTCACCTGCTATTACAAAAGACTTCTGAGGCACCAAAACAACATACCTTACCAAGTTTCGCTCTAAACTTGAAACACCAAGAGCCCATAAACGGCTGTGAAGGATGAAACAGGGGGACTTCCCTGCTGGTCCAGTGGCTAAGACTCCGTGCTCCCAATGCAGGGGGCCCGGGTTCGATCCCTGGTCAGGGAACTAGATTCCACATGCCACAACTAAAAGATCACACATGCTGCAACAAAGACCCAGTGCAGCCAAATAAATAAATAAATATTAGGGGAAAAGAAAGGATGAAACAAGGCCCAGGACATCAACCAGCAAGTCACATGGGCCTCTTCAGATGCTGAGTTGGCCCTGTATTTCAATAAAATACTGCCACCCATGATGGGGGAGGAGGGTAGGAAAGAAAGTGCTGTAAAGTGTATTTTTAATCCTGTTCCTAATTCAACTGATCCAGTACTTCAAGGTTGTGGAATCTAGATTTCAAAAGTTAGCTTAACGCCATGCAAATTCCATTTCAGTCATCTTTATTTTCACATAGAGTTGTGGCAGCATCAGCTCAGAAATATTTGATATGAAAAACCCACCCTCCCCCGACCCTCCCTGCCAGCCCTTTTTAGATTTGAATATATGAAGCAGAGACATGTAAGACATGATGCACCACCTGTATGAGAACAGAAGGAATCCTAATTAAATAATTTAAATCTTTGCCTATAGTAGTGCTTTAGTATTAGTGATAGAAATCTTATCCTACATATTCTCATTTCTTTCACTCCGGTTTTGCTCCTAAGGCTTACAATAGTTCATAATTAGAGCTTTAACACAAAACTAACATAACACCAGAATGCAGTATGGTGGGAATGCAGTATGGTGGGATGGAGAAAATCTAAAATCATGATAGTCAAGTTAAAGCTCTGGTTCCTTTATTTAAAAACAGTGTGACCTTAAGCATTCCATCATCTGCAAAAGGAATAATAACAATAACTCAGAAGGTTGTTGTAAGTAATAAATGTGATTATATTTGTTAAAGTACTTTGTAGAGTAAACAATAAAAAATAAAATTGGGTGGGCTTCCCTGGTGGCCCAGTGGTTGAGAGTCCGCCTGCCGATGCAGGAGACATGGGTTCGTGCCCCGGTCTGGGAAGATCCCACGTGCCACGGAGCGGCTAGGCCCGTGAGCCATGGCCGCTGAGCCTGCGCGTCCAGAGCCTGTGCTCCGCAACAGGAGAGGCCACAACGGTGAGAGGCCCGTGTACCGCAAAAAAAAAAATAAGTAAAATAAAATAAAATAAAATAAAATTGGGTGAGTGCAGCACTAGGCAACTTGTGATAAATCTCTCAATTATCGCTTGATCTGTTCATGTAAGACAAAGACCAGTGTCTAAATACCCACTGGCTTCCTGGTAAATATGGGACAAAAAAAATGAGGAATACAAAACAAATCCACATATTGTTAAGTATGTAATAAAGCAGCTCTGTTTATAACAGAGTTATCTGAAGGGAATGTATCCAGATGGTTTGGAAAGCCACCATCATTTAAACATAGCCATACAGAATCCCTGAGACTGAAACTCATCATTACAGAGACAATCTAATCTAGGTTCCAATGCTGTTAAGAGTAATCCTATGGTGCAACTTATTCTTAATTTTCTGGCTTTATACTGATAACCTTCAAAATAAGGAATAGAGAGGGGTGGTGCCAGGAAATGGGGAGATGGACAAAGGATACACACTTCCAGCTATAAGATGAATGAATTCTGGGAATCTACTGGATAGCATAGTGATCGTAGCTGATAATACTGTATCATATTTAAAAATTGCTACGTGAGTAGATCTTAAATGTTCTCACCACACACACAAAAAAATTTGGTAATTATGTGACCTGATAGACATGTTACCTAACCCTACAGTCAGAATCATTTTGCAATACGTAAGTGTATCAAATCAACACGTTGCACATATTAAACTTATACAATGTTATATGTCAATTACATCTCAATAAAGCTAGAAAAAATATATAAGGAATAGACATTGTTGAAAAGTTGCTTGTAATGTTAAGTTCTGTTTGCTCTATCACATTTTTACTTCAACTTAGAAAGTAATTCTTGAGCACTCAGGCATCAACTAGGAGAAAGAGCATTTGAGCTCAAAAGACCTAAATTTTAGCATCCATCCTGTCATTGGGTGACTATTTTATTAACCTTCTCTGAGCCACAACTGATGCATCATGGAAAGAGGGAGAGGGAAGGAAGTGAGGAGACTACGGAGCTGGATAGTTTCTGTGATCTTTTCAGGCCTAAAATTGTACGGTTGTACTATGCTTAAGGAAGGAATTGGGTAACATGACTCCTATTCTCACAAAGTTTACCATCTAACTGGGAATGTAGGAAATGAAGACATATAGCTAATTAAAAGAATATTCACCATTGCCAAATGATTGGCGTAGAAAATACCAGTGGCTACTGATTTTACAACAAGGAAGGATCAATCCTAGTCAGGTGGACTTCATCAAAGAAATAAGCTGGGGCTTCCCTGGTGGCGCAGTAGTTGAGAGTCCACCTGCCGATGCAGGGGACACGGGTTCATGCCCCGGTCCGGGAAGATCCCACATGCTGCGGAGCGGCTGGGCCCGAGAGCCATGGCCGCTGAGCCTGCGCGTCCGGAGCCTGTGCTCTGCAACAGGAGAGGCCACAACAGTGAGAGGCCCGCGTACCGGTTAAAAAAAAAAAAATAAAGAAATAAGCTGGACTTGGATAGAGAGGATGGGGAAAGATATATTACATTCTTCCATTATGTACCATGAGTACGACAAACACAGAGCACTTTACATATCATCAAGCCTTACCTTATTCATGGAGATAACTCATCCTGACATGTGCTTCTAATCTGGAATGAAACACTTCCAGGGACAGGAAGCTCCAAGCTATGCCAGGGCAGCCTGATACATCCTTGGACCACTCTAATGACAAAGCTCTTCCAGATACTGAGCTATAGTCAGCTTGCCCAATATGACAGGGCTTTCTGTCCTTCCTTCGTCATACTTTACAAAGAACATTTATCTAAATACATCTCCTTAAATACGTAACACTAGGTACTGAAGAAAAATTTAATGAAAATTGACCCTTTCAGATAGTAGTTGGGCTATTTTCTCTCTTGATCAGGCCACATTTTTTTCATCTGACTTAGAGAAGCCATCCCCAAACTTACCTGCTTACCTTTATAATATACCACCTTGTTTTCTTCATCATATAGCAATGTCTGATTTCTGCCATCAAAACTATCACTCTGTTTCTAAAAATAGTAAAATTTAACAGAGCAGTTTATCATAATTTTTCATTACTATTAGTGTTATACCCCTAAAACCTTTTTTTTCCTCCCATGAGAGGTCCTTCTCATTCATAACAGAAACAGTCAAATCACAAAGTAAAATCTGAAGGCAATATCCATTATCTAAGAAAAAGATCTGAAGACTCAAACAAAAAATTTCTGAACCCGAGTTACACAGCCAAAATAATTCTACTAGGAAAATGTGTCTTGGGGCTTCCCTGGTGGTGCAGGGGTTAAGAATCCACCTGTCCATGCAGGAGACACGGGTTCGATCCCTGGTCCAGGAAGATTCCACATGCTGCAGAGCAACTAAGCCCGTGCTCCACAGCTACTGAGTCGGCACTCCAGAGCCCGCGAGCCGCAACTACTGAGCCCGCGTGCCACAACTACTGAAGCCCACACACCTAGAGCCCGTGCTCCACAGCAAGAGAAGCCACCACAATGAGAAGCCCACGCACCACGACGAAGAGTAGCCCTCGCTCGCCGCACCTAGAGAAAGCCTGCGCACAGCAACAAAGACCCAACACGGCCAAAAATAAATAAATTAAACAAATAAAATTTTTTTAAAAAAGAAAAATGTGTATTTCTTTTCAAGGCAAAGTAACAAACTATAACATCTGCAGTTAAAGAAAACAAAAACAAAAGACCAAGAATGATAGTTTAAGTATGTAAGACATTAGTAAAGTACACATTTTTTCTATTTAAGAATTTTATTTCTTCCTAATCCTTAGTGAAATACTACATCTCTTCTACTATATTACTGAATTAAAACATTTTAAATTTATTGAATCAAATGTTTTGAGGATAAAAAATAATAAATTCAAAAAACAATTATTGTATACATGCTATGCTTACAAATGTCATTGGCAATGTAAAACTGTAGAACCAGTGGCTAGTTAGAAGGTAACAAATAAAATATTTCCTATCGTTTTTTTTTAATTAGAGAAGTTTTTGATAACACGTGCTGTCTCCTACTGTGTACAAAAAAATCTTTTGGCTTACAAAAACTAATTTAAGGGTTGGCAAGCAATGGCCCATGGACCAAATCTGATCCACCACCTGTTTTTGCACAGCCTGCAAGCTCAGAATATTTTCTTACATTTTTAAAAGGCTGAGGGAAAATAAAAAGAGGAATATTTGGGTACAAGTAAAAATTATACGAAAATCAATGTTCTGTGTCTGTAAACAAAGTTTTATTGGAAGACACCCACACCCGTTCACTTATATATTATCCATGGATGCTTTCCACTATAATGGAAGAGTTAAGGAGTTGCCATGGAGACCATAAGTAACCCTCTCAGCGTGCATTACAAATCGCCAGTAATAATTCATTTTTGCTTCTTGGCCTACAAAGTGTAAAATATGTGGGATTTTACAGAAAAGGTTTGCCGAACTCTGGAATAATTAATATAATGATTCATTATTCCCTGAAGAATTTATAATAACAGCTTCTGTGATTCTGAGCTATCAACTGAACTTCTTGAATTTTACCATAATAAAGATTCCTTTTTACCTAGTGTTGTATATTTACAGTACTGTAATAATTTTAAAATATATTTAACAAAGAATACACCATAAAACAGAAAAGGTACAGTTTTCATGCATTACTTAACTCAGTCAACAATTAAACCCTACTGTATACAATGAAGATTTCTAGGGATTCAAAATAAATAAAATGTAATTCCTAGCTCTAAGAAAGTCATACTCTAGTGGGGAGACACAGTACTCTAATAAAGATTTTTGTCACTAAAGGGAAGGCCAAAGCAATGAAAGTAACCTCTACCATTTCATAAAGACATACTGTCATTTTTAAAATATTACCTCTATATGAATTAATGGCAAGTTATACACTCAAATAAATAAGGCAACAAGGCTTGGCCAACACGTTTATCCATTAATAGTTTTAATCAGAGCATTAGCCTTATGTACATAATCAACCTTGACCAACACACATGTAAGTAAAAATGCTGATTAAGAATTTACTAATTATCCTTCTGAACTTTAGAAGTTAGTTGGCCATCTGGTCCTTAACTATGATAAACAGACACCAACTCATCATAGGTTATTTGTACATAAAGGAAGAGAAATAGTAACTGAATGGTTAATAATGAAGAACATAATAGATAAATACCATCATTAAAAATACATGAATTGTTTTGTTTTGAAGTCTCAAGTGTCCTACAAGTGTCACTTTACTTGGAAGAACACTTCTGAGAAGAACTGTCCCTTCAATCTCCTCAGAGATTCAATCTATTGTAAAAAGTAAATAAATAAATCATAAATGCATCTGCTTTTCATAATTAGAGTGCCAGGATGTGCATGCAGCTACGAATGTTGGCTGTTTGCCTGCTTCACTTAAAACCAGAAGGAAAGTATAATCCCAATAATGAACTCTTCTAGCAACTGTTGTGAGCAGACGAGAGAGACGTCTCAACTAGCAACTACCTCCAAATGTAGAGATACATGCACCCCGGTGATTGGAGGTTAGCAATCCTGGTGTGTCTCCTTGCTTTTAGTATTAAATAATTAATGGCATATTTTTTCCTTAATGGAATCCAGGCACATCTGATCAGTCACTGGGATCATTTAGTAATGCAGTCAAAGTTACCATACCGCCATCTTATAAGCTTTGTAATTAGATAATTCGTCACTTTACTAATTCAAAAGATTGCTTTCTTTACTACTTTATAGCATGCTACGGTAGTGAAATTCAACTAAGCTGATCAACAAAAAGGCTCTAAAATTTGGTCCTATATGAACCTGAAACCTCCAGTGGCAAACACACACACTCTTGACCTTTCAAAACAACTGTGGTAATATGTGTCCCACAAATTAGCCTAACAGCAACAGTGAAGTAATAAAGCACCAGTACATCCAGAATGAGAGGGCTAACTGAACGAAAAATTTAAGATTAAAAAACTGAATATATCATAAACAAATTTGTTCTTGCCTTTTACTGAGGTACACCATTCTTTGGCAAGTAAAAAGACCCAGTAAGCGTTTACTTAGTAATTTTTTCCTCCATGATGACTTCTATACTTTACTAAAATTATGAGGCTATGGCAGAATATCACATAGACTATTTATTAACACTCGAATGGCACATACCAGGCAAATGCAAGTATAATCTTAAATATATTATCATTTGTGTCTTATTTCTAACATATCTCAATCAAAAATATTAAATTACTATTTCTTTTCATCCTATGAATTAGCAGATTCTCGTTTTAACCCATTCTCCACTGTTTCTCAATAAACAAAAATTCTCCCCCAGTGAAAAAGAATTTACTCAGAATGAAACTGAATGTAAACTTTAAGTATCATAGTACAAAAAGCACCTAAAATTCTCACTTTCAAATCTATACAACCACAGTGTATATTGCAAAACCAGCTCCCCCTAATAGCATTAAAAATTAGAGTTCAGAAGGCAAGCTCTGGAGGTCACAGATGTGCCCTAAAGAGCAAAAATAACATTCTACCAGGAAAATTATTATTTTGTTTAAAAGACAAAAAGAGGGAACATCTTCTCAAACAGATGTGAAATTTCTAATCAAAAAATTCTGTTGCAGTTACATAATATTATCGAGTTAAAAAGTACTTTGCAGAGGTCTGGCAGCACGAACAATGACATCTGTTTTGTGGTCAGGAAGTTCACTTTTATTCTTGTTGCTTCCAATTTGATGTCTGGTTTTGAAACATTTTATGCAACTAGTCCATTTTCTATTATTTTGTTCAGAGCTTATCACATTCTAATCAGTCTACCAAATGCATTTTTAGAAAAGGAAGTTTTAAGTCCAGAAAAAAAATAAGTATATTGTTCTAGAACTCTGCACAGTGATCGTTAAAAAGTATACTCTATGCATAGAAAATAAGCTCAGAACTAAGTCTACTGACATTAAATTTAGAATAACCATTACCAATAATAACCAGTGTATGTTTGGGGGGATGGAATAGAGACATTCCATGTCATTTCAGTGAACTATGACATAACAACTAACAAAACCCTTACAATTTAATTTCATCCTTTTAAGATTCACGTGTGAGAAACATCTCATTCATCATAGTAAGCTTGCTTTTATATTTCCTACATGAAATCCCAAGGAACTACTCTGAAATCATGGAGTTGCGACGAATGTAGGACATAGTACACGATTTCTGTCCACAATAGCTATGGGCTGAAACCAAGCCAGTTACTAGGGGAAAGGTACTATTTTCTGCCTGCAAAATTTTTTTCTCAACAAGATAGGTAAGTCTCAGCATAGGCATGGGATACCAGCACTGGGCACAACTGTAAGCAACCATCTGAGACTCTGGTTTACAATCAGTTGCAGATTACACTCTTGGCTACATGACAACACAGGGAGACATACAACACTGAAGTTTTATACTAGAATACAAATAAGTATGGGAAATAGGCACAGCAGCAGTAGAAATTAATAACGTGTCAGACACTCTAAGTACTTTAGAGTTAATCCTCACTTTAATCTGTAAATATTATTATTATTCCCATTTACAGATGAGGAAATTGAGGTTGAGAGAATTTCACTCACTTGTCTGAAAAAGCAACTTAGCCATCATACTACTGTTCAACCTCCCATTTAAATTTGCCCTCTAACTGTAATTGTCTCACCTTTTAAAGTTTACAGTCATCATTATTTGTATATACATTCTCTATATTTGTAGCAAATGTTTCGAACTCTATCAACAGATTGAACCACAGGAGTTGTCTTGCCAAGATAAATCCATTTTGAAATCTAACCAGAAATCTTATTTCAAAATAGAAATGGAAGGAAAAAAAGTTGGGGAGTGGGAAGGAGGAGGGGCCTGTGGAGATGGAAACATACATCTTCCCTTCTCTAAACAATCTGAAAAAGAGCCAGCAGAGATGAGTCTGGCCTCTATTTTTGATGAATATACAAATAGTCACGCGCCTCCACTGTGCTCACTAACAAGTATCCCCAGTACATCTCCCACCCTTTGGCCACCTTCATTATTGTCAGTGGTGAACCACCACTTTCCTCATACCTTACGCTTTTATTTCCATTCAGCCACACCCCCAAGTAACACACAATCTAAGTTAAAAAAAAAAAACTTATGCAAATAAAGCTTCAAGCAAATTACTCCCACGTTTCCATCCAACCAGATCATCACTCTGCAGCTCGCCAGCTGTAGAAATTCTAGAGGTACTACTACCCTCACTAATTTTCTCTTACTACCTAAAGCAAAACAAACATTTTAAGCATCACGCTTTCATTCAAACTCTTTTTGTAATCACTAAATATAACTGAAACATGTATTCCACTGGTAACAACTGCCTTTTCAAATCTTCTCCATAGGAAGTCAACATATTTTTCTTACCCGGGGGTTAGAGGAGTTAGTACCCCCTCGCTCCCCACAAGTATTTCTAGACCATTCTCTATAATTGTTTCCCAACACCATCTTCTCTTCTGAAATTCATGCCATTAATTTCTGCTTCCTATGTGAAGTCCTCCTTGATCTCCTCCCCTAGAAAAATTTCTTCTTCCTACTTAACTTTTACAACCAGGCAATAAGTTCAGAAGTCAACAGGATATTTTATACAGTAAAGTACTATCTCTAAATCCCAAATTCCAGTTGCTCTGTGTGTGTGTGTGAATGTGGGGATGGGTAGTGGGAGGCTAATACTGGTAACCAGGAAGTGGAGAAAAAAGGAACACTTGGAAATATAACTGGAAAAAAGGCTACACAATAATGTGTTCAGAGTAGTGAAGGGGGACGGGGGGACATTTTCCAAGCAAAACCAAGTCCTGAGCAACAGAAGCACAAGAGGCACTAAGAACCTAGTCCAACGGGAAATATACACTATCTTTCAACAGAAAACCCCAGAGTGTTCAAAATACAAATTGCTAACTTTTGAGGAATTCATCATGGTCTTCTAGGAGAAAAAGCTATCAGCTCAGCAGAGAAGAAATTTGCTCTCAGGACTAAGAACCTTCTCATCCTCCACCAACCCCTTTCCTTTCCAGGCAGTACAAGTTTGATAAATATATGCATAACCCCAAGTAAAACTTTTGACTTGCTGAGGTTCTTTGCCTTGGTAGATAATTTTCAGAGTTAGAATTAACCATGTATTTTGATAACCCTGGACAAGAGTGCTTGCTGCAAACAAAAACAAAACAAAACTTGCATAATTTGATCAGTGAATTCACTAACAGACACCTCTCTCAGGAGGCCAAGAGGCCTGATAGCAAAAGAGTAATTGTAAGGAATGTTTGGAAACCCAAATAAAGGAAAAGAACATCTGTGTGACATCTATCAGATATAAAACAAGTCTGAAAAGTATTGAAACCAAGTGATGGAAACATGAGGGTTCATTAGAATTGTCTCTCTACTTTTGTGTGTGTTTGGAAAAGTCCATAATCAAAGATTCAAAAAAATTAAGATAGAAACAAATCAGCAAAAGCTCTCAGAATTCCTCTTGTCTTAAATGACAATGAGAGGAGCCAAAACACAAGCTTCGCATGTCTAATACCTGCACAGAACCTGCATGAACATAAGTGAGTGGGAGGAAAAGCAAAACATAAAACAGGCTTTTCTTTTTGAGGCCAGGTGAAGCCAGCTTTCTTTGAAGCATAAATTAAAAAGTTAGTTCCTGAAGGTGGGAAAGGCAGGTCAGCATAGAACCACTCCTGACAGACTGTACAGGTAGGTGCAGCAAAAGAAAGCAGCACTCTCTGAAGTGCCCATTTCTTCTCTTTGATTAATTCTATGCCAGTAAGATGGGGCGGGGGGGCAGTAGATAGGGATAAAATTCCCTGTCCAGCATTCTCCACCCACTTCCAACGCATTTGTCATGGTCGGCGTCATCACACACTTGCAAAGTTATAAGCTCAGTGGCTCATCCCTAAGCTTTGCAGGACACTGATCAGCTTAATTTAAGACTATTCTATTCTTTTAAAAAATGAAGGACAAGGAGGGGGACGGATGGAGGAGGGGAGAAGGAGGAGAGTTTTCTCTTTTAAACACAAATGTATAAGCAGAAAAATAACTACAGTCTATAAAATATAAACAAAACTTCTACAAGGAAGTACAGGAGCCATAGGTTAATGCTGCTTTCCTCTGATTATTAACCTATATTTTAAGGCAGAAATCACAGCTCTGAGTCCAATTCCCCCATACACCACAAAAATGTATACGTTTTACTTTTGTAGCAACAACAAATATAAGTATGTGGGGAGAAGGAAAGCACATTACTAAAATTCTGTCTGCTTAATCATAATGACAGAATTTCCCCCTACACAGCACAGAGAAAAGTTCATTGTAAGATACGTGAGATTAAAATTATTTTAAAAGAAACAAGAGAAATAAGATAGTAATTTACAATTTACATTAAGCAATGAAAGTATTTTTAATTCGTTATTATGAACACTAATAACTCCAGTAATTAGCACTTGAACATTTTTCAACAACAGGAAACACCAGAAATGAAGTTACAGTCATCATAAGGTATATTTTTATCTTTCAGTAGGTGTTACGTTGTATAGCATGTAACATCAAAAGAGCCTGTATGCACTGTATACACAGCGTTACTATAGGTTGTAATTTTCAGAAGCATATGAAATAAACATGAGAAACTTCTCAGATGCATTATAAACAACATTTACATTTTGAAATCAATTTTAATTAATAGACAAACCAGAATGTAATGCTAAGATGATATTATCGGAAAATCGTAAGAGCATACCTAAAAGAATAAAACTACATTTGGGAAAAACAAGAATAAATCTGTAGCAATCACACTAATCACATTTAAATTCTTAGAAAATAAGCAGGTTATAAAACATACTTTAAAAATATTCACAAGATAAATATATCATTGGATGTGTGCATATAAATTGTAAAATTGACAACATCACCCTCAAATGTAAAATTTTACTTATTATTAAAAATATGATCAATATTTAAACAAATCCAAACACACAATATGAGAAAGTAAGGACGGCAAACACATGATAATAACAAAGGATATACTGGTTCCTCTGTCCCTATCCCAGGGTAGATATCAAGAATCAATCAGGGACTTCCCTGGTGGCACACTTGTTAAGAATCCGCCTGCCAATGCAGGGGACACGGGTCCGAGCCCTGGTCCAGGAAGATCCCACATGCTGCAGAGCAACTAAGCCTGTGCACCACAACTACTGAACCGGCACTCTAGAGCCCGTGAGCTACAACTACTGAGCCCACGTGCCACAACTACTGAAGCCCACACACCTAGAGCCCGTGCTCCACAACAAGAGAAGCCACTGCAATGAGAAGCCCACGTACCACAACAAAGAGTAGCCCCTGCTCGCTGCAACTAGAGAAAGCCACACACAGCAACAAAGACCCAAGACAGCCAAAAATAAATAAATGGATAAATAAATTATAAAAGAAAAAGAATCAATCAGTGCATTCTTTCTCTCTGGACCCAAACAAACCCTCAGAAGCACTTCCAAAAAGAGCACTCAGGTACCCATTACCAAGAGACCACAATGAAATATTAAATTATACCTATTTTCTACCCCTAATCTAAGATTTTCATGACTTAAAACATTTAAACAAATGTTTTGGCAATTTGGGCAATTATTTTAAAATCAGAAATGGTTATATTTTCATATCATTTAAAATTCACTTAATCAAGAA
Organism: Grampus griseus; assembly: GCF_964374135.1. NCBI lineage: Eukaryota > Metazoa > Chordata > Mammalia > Artiodactyla > Delphinidae > Grampus > Grampus griseus. The sequence continues at coordinate 24,926,005 of NC_139017.1, read as the reverse complement.
ACGGATTCCAATGATTTCTTTCACTTCAAGTAAGGTTACATTGCTGAAACAACCACCACAAAACGAAATGGACTCAATGGCAAACTTAAATCCATTCATAAAAAATAATGGAATATGTTACTTTCTTTTGAGAAAAGAAAGCACACTCTTTTGAGGGTGTGCTTTGAGAGCTGACAATGAACATACTTGGGCCATTAGTAAGAATACTGATAAAGCAGAAAAAATAATACTCTTTTCAATATAAGCAATACATTCTCCCATTCTCTACTCAGTAAAGCAGGGGACTGATAAAGGCATGAAGGGTCCTGGATTTTCACGGATCAACAAGGAAATAAGGAGTAAAGCGTTGATTTATGGCATTAGCAAAGATATCAAAGTTAACACTTACTTTTGCAAATGCTTCAAAAATGTCAAAGGAAGGTGGCATCTGAGAAGCATCCTGTATTTCTTCTCTCATGAAGTGTTGAAATGTCAATACAAGTTGCCTGAGGCCCTCTTTCTTATCTTCAGTCAGTTTGTTAATATCTTTTTTAAAGATAAAATAAATAGTACAATCACACTGTGAACTTTCAATGGATAATTTTCAGGTGTTCAATGGTAGCTGTTAAGGCAGATATTTCCTACCCAGATTCCATTCTGACAGAGATCAAATGCATCTTTTTATTTTTTGACAACTACAAATCATTATCATACATTATCAATCAAATTCTGCCAAACGTTATCTACAAAATAAGATCAAACACCTAGCAAAACAAAATAAATACACAAACTGATGAAAAAACATTAAAACCAAAATCAGTAATGATGTGTGTTAGCAGATTTTCTACATCCTTCTGCACACATGTTCAAACCACCATACATGCTTATTTAGTTAGTGAATTTAAGTAGACTTTTCCATGAAACAATTTACAGCCAGGTCATAACTAACTGATAAACAGTATCATCTCAAAGACAAAAAAAACCTAAAGCAAGAACAGAAAAGTTCAGTTAAATTAAGTTCAAATTGGTGAAATTGGTCAAGTAGAAAGTACATCAAGAAAAAAACATGAATCAACCAAAGAAATCTCATTTTCAAGTTCTTTTCAGGTTGAATAATAAACAAAATATGATACTGCTTCAACCCAAACAGAAGAAGAAAGTTCCAAAGCCAATATCACCCCTTTAAAAACTCAGTTTCATTCATACCACAAAGGGGTGTGAGGACTAGGAGTGCACAGTTGAATTAATAACGTTTGAGAGCACTTCACTTAAGGCAGCGTGTATGACACTGGTACTGAGCAGGGCTAATGTTCATAGTAAAACTCACTGCAAGAGATGTTATTTACCTAGCAGTAATATAAGAAGAAAAAAATAGGGCTTCCCTGGCGGCGTAGTGGTTGAGAGTCCGCCTGCCGATGCAGGGGACATGGGTTCGTGCCCCGGTCCGGGAAGATCCCACATGCCGCAGAGCAGCTGGGCCCATGAGCCATGGCCGCTGAGCCTGCGCATCCGGAGCCTGTGCTCCGCAACGGGAGAGGCCACAGCAGTGAGAGGCCCGCGTACCGCAAAAAAAAAAAAAAAAAAAAAAGAAGAAAAAAATGACTAGTTCTCTATTAAAACTTGAAAAGATAGATCAAGATGAAACTACAGCATAACTCTGTTGCTCATGTCAGGTCTACATATTTTCTTTAAATTACTTGTTCAACAGAATAAATTAACCCAATGATTCCTTAAATAATAATTTATTATCATTGGCACTTAGGATTCCATAACCATAAATCCGTACTAGATGATTTTATTTGTCTCCATCTAGAAATATTAAACTGTGTAGCACATTTACTCCATGAGCTCTTGCTACTTTTGACTTAAAAGTCATTTACAACTTCAACAAAGAGGATCTGTGATCTGTGCCAATAGAAAGAAACGTAAACGCTACGTTCACTTCACACTCAGATTTGCAAAGCCTCTCAGTATTAAGGAGGTTGGCCACCACCATGGTAGTTCAGGAAAAGAACAACGCTCAGTGCTGTCAGAGAGCCTAAGTCACCAGTACTTTCTACTTTCCTTATTATCTAAATGTTCCCTGGAGCCCCCATTCACATTACTGTTCCCTAACATCAAAAAGAAACCAAGAGTAGGAAAAAGGGAAAGAGGAGGAAAAACAGAAGTAAAATGTATTCTGCTAGCTGGACAGAGGGTTATACTCCCCTCACTGCCTAACTTGGACACCTCTATGGCACCTCACAAACTCCTATAGGGCCAAAGCTACCCTAGAATAAATTAAATAAGCTAATGTGTCTATATAAAAGCATGAAAAGGTTTGCTGCCTCACATAATAGACAGAAAAACAAAGTTTAAAAAAAAAAAAAGGCAACTCATCAGCTCAGCAAATAAATGATAGAACTTAAGATGCTGATAGAGAATCACTTACTTGACTCCAGATCATAAAATGAGTAAAGTTTCTCCGATTCAGAGGGTGTTTCTTCCATCTATGAAGAAAGGGGGAAAACACCAAAAACGATTTCAAGTGCTCCAATATATAAATGAATATGTTTGCATATCTTTAAATATTCAAATGGAAGTCCGTTAAAAAGATAATTTTCTATATTATCCTTCTCATCATTCTTAGAGTTAAATTATTCAATCAGTCACAACTTTAAAATCTGTGTTGCAACTTGACCCACCAATTTAATTTCCAAACACAAAATTCTTTTACAAGAAGTTTCCATTTTTTTCCCCAATTCTACCACAGACTTGTATCACTGTAAGGAATTTACTACTAATTATTATAGAAAAGCAAAGATGGATGAATAAAAATAAGAGTTTATTACAAATTGTGCAACCTTGGGCACGTTATTTAACCTTGAGGTGTCAATTTCCTTATGCGAAACACAGGAGTAATAATAGCACTGAGTTGTTGTGGGATGAAATAAGGTATATCTTGTAAAGCAATTAGCACAGGGCCTAGGAATAGTTAAGTGCTCAACAGAAAGTAGCTATCATTACAGTTAGTTTCTATTAGATTCTGATTCCATAGGTTGGGGTGAAGACTGAGAACTAGAGCCCTGGGTGATTCTGAAGCAACCCATTTCTGCTCTAACAGTGGTTCTCTATCTATTCAATACTAATAAAGCAAAAAAAAAGTTCAGACTCAAATATAATATTATTATACTTTTAATATCCAGTGATTAAAGAAACGCATAATGACAAAGTTGCTCTGAATTTATTAAAGCTCTGAAATAAATTTGTGTATTTTAGTTCAACACAATATGTACATTTAAAAATAGTAGTAAGTATATGTGACAGATGTTGTATATTCAGTCCAAAGACAATGCCAATTTGGCATTCTAAATCCATTTTTCTTTTAGTAAAGATGTAGTTGATATATAACATTGCACCAGTTTTAGGTATATACTTTTACATCCCTAAATTCCTCTGTGAAATTTTATTGCCAAAAGAAGTTAACAGACAACAGGACACAAGAGAGCTGAAGCCTGCAATAAAGAGATATTCATTCTAAAGCCTGGCAAAAAAAAAAAAAAAAAAAAAAAAAAACCAAAACTGGAAGGTGTCGCCAGAGGGGGATTTCAGGGAATCCACTAGCTGCTTTGGCAGAGTAGGGAAAGGGACTGGAGAAACAATTTCAGTGAATGTTGGCTTAAATAAAAAACGAAAAGAAAAAAAGATAAGTACCCTTCCTTGTAAGATTAATTATCATCTAATTAAAATTTCACTTGAAGAGGCAACCAAAAGAATTATATACTTGCCCTGTGCATTAGTTCTCAGTAGAAAAGTAATAAAGGCAATGTAACAGGCATCACTAACATCTCATGTCCCCAACATAGGACTTTAGGTTTCTATTCACAGGAGATCACACACAGGGTCTTCAAAGAGGGACGGTGCACTTTATCACTGCTGTGATTAATAGGAAAACAAGTCTTGTCTTAAGACACTCCCTGGAATAATCCACCTTCTACCTTAACATGGATTTAAATTCAGTCTTAAATATGAATAATACATGCAATTGCAAGCGCTTATGCTAAATTAAAACCCAAGCATATTTCACAAGTTTTATACTCACAAGTTTGAAAACAACTCTGCCAAGAAGTCGGACAGAGTCGGGAGGATATCTGGGTTTGCAGCTTTTAAGGCATTTGCATTCTCGCTTGTGGTCCTGCCAAGCTTTTTTCTGTTAAGACAAGAGTGAGGAGGGCATATAAGACATAAAAATTTAACTTTCATTTACACTGGTTTTGAATGTTGTGAGTCATCAACATTAATTTCAACAGCCTAAATATAACTGCAAATAGAAAATGAAAGCAATATTCTAATACTATTAATGATCCAGGATTCAGTATGCAATTACCAGGCATGGACATCAAGAACTTCCATTTCACCTCTGTCCTTCAATTTGTCCCTTGGTTATTACCTAACTGGTAGAGTCCAAAGAAAGATTCATTATGTCTTTCTTAATAATTTATAAGATAGCCTTTTAGGTAATTAAATAGGATTCAATAATAGACAGTGATTTTGAATACAAAAAGAAAATATCACTCCAAATTAGAAAACAAAACACATGGTTCAAAAAAATCAAAACAGGGCTGATAGCTTTCTGAATTTCTGCGCTATTACAGTAAGTATAGAAATATCAGGAGGGCTAACATAAAAAATAGAAAACCTTTTTGTTTTTTTAAGACAAGATAGAAAGGGGTTATTAGCTAAAATGACCAAATGCCATTTTTACCCAGGACCATCTTGGTTTACTTATGTTGTACTGGCCTAATTATTAATACTGTCCCTTTCCATTCTGAAAAGTGTGGTTTGGATGATAAATTATATAGTCACTTTTCCCAGGATCCTAGCCATGTGCTAGTGGGGCTGAAGAGACCACAGAGCCAGTCACCAATCTCGCAACACGAGGAATAAGAGGACTAAATGGATGGACATTATCCTTGAGTCTGATGTCAGAAATGCCATGACTCCCTTTACATGGGATTACTTCTATATGGAAATGAAATCCAGAGTATCCAATATTTAACCCTGGCAAGTGGAAGACAGCTAAAGCAAATATCTAGTATGTTCTTTTCCAGATGAGAGCTGGAAGTTCAATCACTCCCAAATTCTGGGCCTATAAAATCCCCATAGAAGAGGTTTCTCTTTTCCACTTACAGCACAACATGCAGCACAACCAAGACAGTAGCTGCAGCTACTTTGAAATTGTGACTCAAGTTCAAGACAGCATTTTGCTCAGAAAGACTGCCTGTGTCAGGTTGCTGGGTGAAGGCGTGGTTTGTCTGCTGCTATTTCCTTGTAAACCAAATCTTGGAGACACTGTTTACAAGGGGTACTTCTTTTATCAACTCTATTCACAGTTGCCTCATTTCATTCCTTCATATCCACTATGGCAATGCTCTTAATGTGTTTTTTTTTTTTTAGTGTTTATACTTTACTCATTTCTAAATAAAACTGAGTTGTTTTCAAAGTAAAGATGAGTATGAAATAAGGTTGTAAAATTAGAAACAGAAAATGTAAAAATTATGGAAAAAAAAGTCCTCTAGCATTTACTTAGCATTCTACAGTGTTAGACACATGACTAAGCAATTAAAAAATATTTTATTTGATTTTCACAATAATCCAAATGGTAGATACTGTCATCCTCATATTAAAGGTGAAAAAAGTAAGGCTCAAGAGCTGGGATCTAACTACCAAGCTACATAAATATAAAGGGGGAGAGTATAAATTCTTAGTAAGCTAAACAGGAGAGCTAAGCAATTATCGTGCTTGTGTGCAACGATTATTTGAGCTGCCTCACAGGCAAGGCAAAAAGAAAGCATAATGGCTTAAGTAATTCTCATCTTTATCATATACATAATTCTTTATCATATATATAATTCTTATATATTATATATATAATTCTTATATATTATATATATATAATTCTTATATATTATATATAATATATAATTCTCATGTATATCTCATATCTCATATATGTAATTTTTATATATTATATATATAATATATAATTCTCATGTATATCAGAAGGAAGAAAACCTAATACCACAAATATGGTTGAAAGATAAAGGACAAACTAGGAAAAGAAAATTTTAAATGCGTATGTAGATAGTGTTAACTGTCACCAAAATACAAAGAGGTCTTATAAAATAACTAAGAAAAGGGTGAATATTTCCATAAAAATAGTAAAAAAAGTGAAGGACATGAAGAGAAAATTCATGCCTAAAAAAGCAATGCCAATAAACAAAAACTAAAAACCAAACAAGTGATCAAAGAAATGTTAATAGAAACAAGATAACATAGGTGACCCATTAGTATAGCAAAGATAAATGAAAATATTAATTCAGAAGTCTCTAGGGTGTAGGGAAGTGGGGACTTTCTAACCTTGTCCTTGGAATCGTAAGTTTCCCTAATCTTTCTGATGGGTGTTTGGTAGTAAATATCGGGATTTTCAATGTGCATTTTGCTGGCACAGAAATAATATTTATAATGCAATTAATCCTAGTTTAAATGATGTACATAAATAAGCTTAAGAATGCTCATTGTAGATTTGCTAAAATACTGGAAATTGGCAATAATTTTCCAGCTTTTCCTATAAGAAAAAGCTACTTTTGTTTTTCTCTTTATACTTTCCCAATACTGTTATCTTTGACTAATATCATGTATTATATTTATAAATAAAAGCAAAACATAATTATCTTTCTTATATCTAATAACTGTGATTCGGGGAGAAGCATTTTTATGTGAAAAAGAAAGCAAAATCACGGTTACTAAACAACTTTTTTTTTTTTTTTTTTTTTTGCGGTACGCGGGCCTCTCACTGTCGTGGCCTCTCCCGTTGCGGAGCACAGGCTCCGGACTCGCAGGCTCAGCGGCCATGGCTCACGTGCTCAGCCGCTCCAAGCCACGTGGGATCCTCCCGGACCGGGGCACGAACCCGTATCCCCTGCATCGGCAGGCGGACCTTCAACCACTGCGCTACCAGGGAAGCCCTAAAAAACAACTTTTTAACGTTTGTTTATTTTGGAAAACCTGGTTGTAACTCAAAAAATCTTTTAAATGTATTAATTTTTAAATGTTAAAAAAATGCTTCAATGAATTCTTTTGTAATACCAATGAAATCTTTTGTAACGCAAAGACTTAGTAAACTTTTATCAATTTTTAAATATTATTTTATTTTTAGCTTTGTTTATGTCTGGTTTTCTTAAATAAGTATACTACCAGCTAGGCGCAGCATGCGTGTAACAGGTGTTCAATAGATATCTGATGATTTATTCTAAAATCAGTACCACTTAGGAGATATAATTTACTATATATTTACCACTGTTTATTTGAAATTAAAGCCATGCAAAAAGGTCAGGAAAATCCCTAGCAATTCTTGCTTTGGCCAGTCTGAGACGGTTTTGATTGCTTAATTATGAAAGGAGAAGATTGATGAGATGTTACAATAGAAAGAGAAAATCCATTTATTTCTTCTTTCTTACACAAAATAACCTTTACACTATTATTGTAACATTTCCCTCCCTGCCTTGGATACAAAGCCACTACAGCTCAATAACCCATTTAAATACTATTTAACATTGAATTTTAGTTGGATTAAATACTCATTTTAGGGCAGCTTATTATTTTGTGGGATGGAATGTGGGAAGGATCAATACATATTAAATCCAGTTTCAGTAAAACACATCTAATTCACCATCAGGGCTCACTAGACGTTTATTCTGTAAGAGGACTGGATTCATTCATATCTAAGGTAACCTCTCAATGATAAAAATCTATGATTCTGTAATCCCCATTCATAACAAATAATCTGAATTATGTCAAAAAGGCTTGAAACCTCCCCATGTTAGGCTTACAGAGAACTGAAAATTTGGAATGGTATTTTCCTCAGATTTGGGGATATTTAAAAGAAATTGCCTTAAAATATGTAAAAAAGAAACGAATTCTTTTAAGCCAGCTTATTCAACAAGCTCATTTTGTGACTAATAACCACTATTAATTGAACATTTTCTATGTGAAATATTGTCATGATTTTTTTTAACCACATGTTCATGACTCATTCCGCTCTCAATCAATCATCTACAGAGGTCTGCTATAGGCAAAACTTAGGATAGTTGAGCTGCCATGCAACTTGCAGGAAAGAAAAGAGACTCAACAGTCTTCCATTCACTTACAGGCTGCTTAACAGCAAATAAATAATATCTTCTGTATGCATCAAATGTAGTACACTAATGAATTACAGGTTGACAGATGCATGAAGACCTGAAAAGCTGGAATCTGGGAAAAGAAAACTGGAAAGCTAAGCACGCTGGCTAACAAGCTATAGTTGACTGACAGGTATTGATTAAAATCTTGCGTAAAACCTCCTTAGAGCACACTAGAGACCTAGCGATAGACATTAGACTTAGCACTTTAAAAGCTTTCTGGATGCTGTAACAAACGTAGGACAAGAGTGCCTCCCCACTAGCCTTAATCAAATTAGACCGATAGGGCCAAATATAAAGACAGAATAAGGCAGGAGGATGGTCATAGGGCAAGAAGTTGACAAAAGAAACAAGAATAAAGTATTACTCCTTAGGAAAATGGGTATTACACTTTCTTGGTTAATTGACGAACCTTATAATAAATAAAAACATTAGAGTCCCAAAGTAAGTCAGTCTAGTACAAGGTTCAGGTCAAATCCATTTTGCCACTTGTTTCTGTAAAGTTTTATTGAAACATAGTCAATTCATGGTATTACACTCACTAATTTCATACTATGACAACAGAGTTGAATAGTTATGACAAATCCTATGGCCCACAAAGCCTAACATGTTTATTATCTGGCCCTCTACCGAAAAAGCTTGCCAATCTCTGATCTAGTGAGAGGTCATATCAAGATGGAATGACCTAATTGATACATTTTAGCTGGAAGGGCAAAATAAATCATTCACCTCTAAGGACTTCTTTGAAAGAAACTTCCATGCTAGATTGATCAAAATGTCAACGCCGAGTTCTAGTGCAACATGGCAGATGGGGCACATGCATTTCATCTCCCCAACACAAGTAATTATCAGGTTTTTAACTCCCAAAGTGAACCGGAAGGGCCATCAATGGATGAGGTGTTTAACCTCATTTCCATTAAGTCAGAAAGTCGGGGTAAGAGAACAGGCTACAGAAACAGGGCAAAGGAGGCCGCCTCAAAGTGGCAGGTAACTTTGGAGGCAGTTACCTGCAAAGTCTTTGACTCCTGCCAAACAGAACTCCAACAAGAATTTAGAATTGAAGACTACGTATGGGACAGAGAATGGGATTGAAAAGTGACTGAAAAAGAGACAGTGAACCAGAAGTCTGTATACCAGAGGGTCCCAAAACACCTTCTTACTATTGGCACGATTTTGAGTAAGCAGTGGAGTGTTAAAATGGAGACTCTAGTTGAATGTAACGCTAAGAATATCACTGATCTAGACCATTTCTTCAGCCTTCTGTTTGGTCTTCCCTCCCCAATGCTTACCATCTTATAATGGTTCCCTCAAACAGCAGTCTTATTCTTTGAGTGGCTGAAAGGTTGTGAACACTTTATTACAGAGGAAGAAGTAAGAACTATGCATACTTAATGGCTCTGCAGTGAGCAGTATTTTTTAAGGAATGTATTGAGATATAAATTACAATAAAATGGACCCATTTTAAGAGTATAGTTTTATGTAACCAACACCAAAATTAAGATATAGATTGTCATTACTCCCACAAATTCCTTTGTGGGCCTTTACTTTCAACCCCTCAATCCCTGGCAACCAGTAATCTGGTCTCCATCATTACAGACTAGTTGTGCCTGTCCCAGAACAGTACTACTTCTTTCTATCTGGCTTTATTTCCTCCATATAATGTTTCTGAGATTCACTCATGTTGCTGTATATATCAATAGTTCTCTTTTATGGCTGAGTAATAGTAAATTGTGGGTGTATCTATGTGTGTATACACACACACACACACACACACACACACACACACACACGCACTACCTAGGAGTAGAATTGATGGGTTAGTTGGTAAGTGCACATTTAACACTTTTAGAAACTACCAAACTTTTCCAAAGCAGTTGTAACATATCACATTCCCACCAGCAGAGTATGAGGTTCCAGTTGTTCTTCCTTGTATGCACTTGGTATAGTCAGTCTTTCTCATTTTAGCCTTTCTAGTGGGTATGTAATGGCATCTCATTGTGGTTTTCATTTTCATTTCTCTGATGACTAATGATGTTAAGCATCTTCTACTGTATATCTTACTGAAGGGTCTATTCAAAGCTTTTGTCCATTTTACTGGATAATCTTACTACTGAATTGTAAGCACTGTTTAAAAATTATGGATACAACTCTTTGGTTGGATATATATGCATTACAAATATTTTCCCCAGCCTGTGGTTTGTCTTTTCATTTTCTTAGTCATGTCTTCAAAGAGCAGAAGGGTTCAACTTTGCTAAAGTTCACTTTATCAATGTCTTGTATAGTGAGTGCTTTCTGTGTCCAGCCTGAGAAACTTGACCTACCCCGGGTCCAAAGATTTTCTCCTAAGTTTTCTTCTAAAAGTTTTAGAGCTTTAGCTTTTAAGTCTGTAATCTATTATGAGACTTTGATGGGGGAAAACTGTATTTATACAATTTCTTTTCCATGTGCATATCTACCACAATTTGTTGAAAACACTATCCTTTCAACATTGAATTACCTTGGCACCTCTGTAGAAAATCAACTGGCTATACATGTGTGGGGTTGCATTTATATTTTTTAAATTTTCTGTATATTATGATAGTATGACATCTTAAAAACCTTTCTGGCTGGAAAGAGAGACTGCCCATCCCAGAGCTAGGCAATTCTTAGAGACAGCAAAAGGCTCAGCAGGGAGCATGCCTTTGATATGCAAACTAACCAATCCAGAGCCCTACCTCCCTCCATCAGCTTTAAAATTCATAGAGCCAGGTACCAGGAATGGAGAGGCCACTCCTATAGCTCAAAGCCCGCTGGAATTATCCAAATTAGCCAATCCTAAACTGTTTACCTTACCCTGCCTTGCCTTTCCTGAGGAAACCTTTTTTTTTTTTAAGTTTTATTGGAGTATAGTTGCTTTACAATGTTGTGTTAGTTTCTACTGTACAGCAAAGTGAATCAGCTATACGTATACATATATCCCCTATTTTTTGGATTTCCTTCCCATTTAGGTCACCACAGAGCATTGCATAGAGTTCCCTGTGCTATACAGTAGGTTCTCATTAGTTATCTATTTTATACATAGTATCAATAGTATATATATGTCAATCCCAACCTCCCAATTCATCCCACCCCCCCCTTTGTTCTCTACGTCTGTGTCTCTATTTCTGTTTTGTAAATAAGATCGTCTATTCCAATTTTTTCAGATTCCACATGTATGCATTAATATACGATGTTGGTTTTTCTCTTTCTGACTTACTTCACTCAGTATGACAGTCTCAAGGTCCATCCACGTCTCTACAAATGACCCAATTTCGTTCCTTTTTATGGCTGAGTAATCCTGCGGAAACCTTAATAAAGGCTCTAGCCTCAGTTTTCCCCTTTCTCCTCCTTTCTGCCTCCAGACCACCCTGAGGCTTCCCGCACACGATGCTGTGCGGCAATCCATCGCTCCTGTTTCTAGGATCTCTGAGGGTAATAAACTTTTTCCTGAGCCTCTCTGAGTCCTCTCTTGTGGCCATAGCTAACTATCACATAAAAGAACACAGAACAGGGCCAATTTGTAGACTCTCTATTCCAGGGGTCCCCAGCCCCCGGGCCGCGGACCGGTACCAGTCCACAGCCTGTTAAGAACCCGAGACGCACAGCAGGAGGTGAGCGGGGGGGGGGGGGCGAGCGAGCGAAGCTTCATCTGCCACTCCCCATCGCTCCCCACCGCTCACATTACTGCCTGCACCACCCCCCAACCCCATCCATGGAAAAACTGTCTTCCACGAAACCAGTTCCTGGTGCCAAAAAGGTTGGGGACCGTCACTCTATTCTACTCATTGCTCTATACGCCTAACTTAACACCACTGTCTTCATTACTGTAGCTTCAGAGTAAGTGTTTAAATCAAGCGGTCTAAGTCCTCCAACTTTGCTCTTCTGCTACATAAGGGACTCAGTTTCTAAGTCTTTTGCATTTCCACATAAATTTCAGTCAGCTTATCCATCCGTGGGACTTTAAATGGGACTGCATTGAATCTGAATCTAGAAAGTGATATTTTAAAAATCACTTATGACTTTTTACTGATTTTGACTTTTTAAAATCATTACGCGGGACTTAGTTTTGTGTTCTAGAACAGCATGTAAATATCACTAACCTTGACAATATAAAAGTAAAGGTACAGCTGGCAAATTATGGAAAATAGAGTGATAAGAGAGGAAAGAGTGGGAATACTAATATCTTCACCTTAAAGGTAGGGAATCAAAAGATACGATCTACAATTGATAAACACAGATGGAGGCTTGCACATATTGTTTAAAGTTACAGACATGAGAAAAGGAAATTGAACCTAATAGACATATAACAGTTACTGCAAATCTAACACAGCCAAAGCAGATTTTTCCCACCTAAAACTGGGTCTATTACGCTATTACATGGGGGTCTTGTCTTCCCCATGTCAGTAAATGGAATCATCATCTACCCAATTGCTAAAGCCAAAAACCAAGGAGTCATTCTTTATTTTCTTCTTTTTTCGGCCACACTGCGCAGCTTGTGGGATCTTAGTTCCCCAACCAGGGATCAAACCCACGCCCCTTGCATTGGAAGCGCAGAGTCTTAACCACTGGACAGCCAGGAAAGTGCCCAAGGATTCATTCTTGATTCTTCTCTTTCCCTCTCCATCCCCATATTCATTCTTACATTTTTTCATGCAGTCCCAGCCCCCATTCTGAGCAAGTATATCCAGTTGCCTATTCAACATCTCCATGTATATGTTTAATAGGCACAAACTAAAAATTTGTAAATTAGAATTCTCTTCTCAGAACCTACTCTTCAATAAGATTTCTTTAAGTCACTAAATAGCACCACCATTCACCCAAAGTTGCTGAAGGCAGAAACTTAAAAGTTCTATCTCTGGGACTTCCCTGGTAGTCCAGTGGGTAAGACTCCACGCTCCCAATGCGAGGGGCCCGGGTTCGATCCCTGGTCAGGGAACTAGATCCTGCATGCATGCTGAAACTAAAGAGTTCGCACGCTGCGACTAAGAGTCTGCATGCCGCAACTAAGTCCGCATGCCAAAACTAAAAAAAGAGCACACATGCCGCAACTAAGACCCGGCGTGGCCTAAGTAAATAAATAAATAAATATTAAATGGAACTCCATTTAAAAAAAAGTTCTATCTCTGACTTTTTGTCTCACCTCTTACATCTAATCTATTAGCAAACTCTTCCAGTTACACCTGCAAAATACATCTCAAATCCAATAATTTATTACCACCTCTACTGCTACCACTCTAATCCAAGTCATCAGAGCTCTTGACTAGATCAGTGCCTGCATATGTTGAGTTCTCAACTTGAATGAATGAATGCAACCATGAGCAAATTCAGTCAGTTCTTCCTTCAAAAGATACCCCAAATCTAACCAATTCTTTTTGCTGTTGCTACTCTAGTCCTAGCCACCATTATATGGCAACCAGACTAGTGTAACAACCTCCTAACTGGTTTCTCAGCCTCTATCCTTGCCCTCCTAAAACCTATCCCCACAGCAGTCAGGAAAATTCCTTTAAAATCTCAGACCATAATACTGATCCCCCCTCCCCTTCCCGGAACCCTACAGTAGCAGCCCATCACACATGGAACAAAATGTTTATTTTTAGCCATAGTACACAATGACCTCATAACCTGGCCCCTCCTATCTCTCTAATCTATCTCCTACAACTCTCTTTGTTGCTTACTCTGGTCCACCATACTGGCCTTCTTGTCCTTCAGTGAACACACCATATTCATTCCTGCTTTTACATGTGATGTACATCAAACCTGAAACTCCCTTCTCCAATCTTCACGTGTCTTACTTCTTTCAGATCTCCACTCAAATGCCACCTCCTGAGAGGTCTTAGGTAGACAGACAGACAGATATAGAAATACTTATCTCACTATAGATATAGATACAGATATGGATATAGATACATAGATATATCTCTTTCTCAATATCTATATATTAGATATATAGAAAGAAGTTAAATATAGATATGTATATGTACATATGTGTGTATATGTATTCACACACACATACATATGTAAAAATAGCCTCCCAATCCCGATCATTTTCTCTTGCTCCCTTTATTTTAGGCATAAAAATAAGACAATATTATATATCTGTCTCACAAGGAAAATGAAAGCTCCATAAAGGCAAGGGTTTTCTGTGTCTTGTTCAATAATATTGTGCCAGAGCCAAGAAAAGTCCCGGCACCAGCACTAATATTTGCTGAGTAAATTAATGGATGGATGAATCCATTATCAAGTCCTTCCTCATTGGCCTCACCTCCAACTGCTTTTTTTCCCTATGATTTATTTTTTTAAGACATTAACTTTTAGAGCAGTTTTAAGTTCATAGCATTGAGAGGAAAGTACATAAAGTTCCCATATACCCTCTGCCCCCCACACATGTACAGTCTCCTCTGTTATCAACATCCCCATCACAGTGGCGCATATGTTACAACTGATGGACTTAGGCGGACACATCATTATCACCCAAGTCCATAGTGTACATGAGGGTTCACTCTTGGTGTCAAACATTCTATGGGTTTGAACAAATGACATGTATCCACCATTATCCAACTCCTTTTTTCCCCCAAAGAAGTATAATTTAAATTTATTAATAATTAGTTTTTTTAAATTCTGAGAACCAGGTGTGTAATGAACTAGAAAAAATGTTTTTGACAAAGTCTCAGTTTGGCCACTAAATTTCTCTATTTTCCAGCTAACCAGAAGCAACTATAACTCAAAAACATGCAGAACACATAATTTCACAATACTCTGTAAAAAGCAGGGCAAGAATGTTATTTTAGCATTATTTAATTGTAAGTCATTCAGTCATTTTTGTTTGTGGTCATATTTGGTAAAATAATAAGGATACACACTCTGGCAAAACATTTTTTTCATTTTTTTCATATGAATTTGTTAATCTGTTTACCTCAAACTCCTCTTCATTCCTCTAACATGACAAGCTTTTTTCCTCCTCAGGGCCTTTACATTCGCTGTTCCTTTTACATTAAAAAAAAAAAAAAAAAAAACTGTTCCGAGATCTTTCCGTGGCTGGGTACTTTTAGACTCCAGCCAAATGTCACCTATACAGGAAGCCCTTCTGTAACCATCTGTGCAATGGCAAGCTCACACTCATCCAAATCACACTCACTCATATAATCATGGCATTTGTTACTGTCTGTCTCCTCACCCCTATAAACTTTACGAAAGCCAGGACCTTGTTTATTTGTTCATTGCTAGCTGCCCACCACCAAAATCCCAACTTAGAACAGTGACTAGCTAGCAGGTACTCAATAAATATCTATTGGATAGACTCTGGATGAATGGAGGATCCTGATATAGCGATGTAAAAAGACAGAGAGGAAGCAGATGCTGACATAGGTGAGCTAAATTCTGTTGTCTATCAGAGCAGGAAGTTAGTAGACTATGCCTATACTGATGAATTAAGACATATTAAAACCTTAAAAATGCATTCCAATATACATTAGGTGCAGACAAATACTGCTTGATTCCACTTGTACGAGGTACCTAGAACAGTCAAATTCATAGAGTCAGAAAGTACATCGGTAGATGCCAGGGGCCAGGGGGTGGTGGAAGGGAGGGGGGAATGGGGAATTAGTGTTAAAGGGGACAGAGTTTCAGTTTAGGAAGGTGAAAAATTCGGGAGATGGATGATGGTGAGAGTTGCACGACAACGTGAATGTACTTAGTGCCACTGAACTGTACAGTTAAATATG
The DNA here is from genome assembly GCF_964374135.1 of Grampus griseus. Taxonomy (NCBI): domain Eukaryota; kingdom Metazoa; phylum Chordata; class Mammalia; order Artiodactyla; family Delphinidae; genus Grampus; species Grampus griseus. The sequence goes on along the minus strand of NC_139017.1, from coordinate 24,910,068 downwards.
GTTACAATAGTATGTTTTATATCCTGTGACTACCACAATAAAATAATGTTTTTAATTATCTCTCCCTATTAGGATTTATATTATACACAGGCAAGGATATTTGTCTGTTTTTTTTTCCCATGGATGCATTCCTGAGTGCCAATAATAGTCACTGGCTCCATAATTTTTGAGTTAGAGGATTAAGAAAGTGTCACAATCTAGAAATGCAGCAGACCCAGCTTGATGGCTCTAAATAAACATTTGTTGAATAAAAGAAAACAAAAGACATATTATTATGTCTCACTTATATGTGGAATCTAAAAAAAAAAAACAATTATATTGGGACTTTCCTGGTGGTGCAGTAGTTTAGAATCTGCACTCCCAATGCAGGGGGCCTGGGTTCGATCCCTGGTCAGGGAACTAGATCCCACATGCATGCTGCAACTAAGAGTTCGCATGCCACAACTAAGTAGCCCGTGAGCCGCAACTAAGGAGTCTGCCTGCCACAACTAAGACCTGGCGCAACCAAATAAATTAATAAAATAAATAAAAATAAATTTTAAAAAATTATAGATACAGAGAACAGACAGGTGTTTGCCAGAGGCAGGAGATGGGGGTAAGTGGGGGAGGGGAGAAATGGGTGAAGATGATCAAACGGTTTATAAAAATTAAATAGTTCTTGGGGAGGGCTTCCTTGGCAGTGCAGGGGTTAAGACTCTGTGCTTCCAATGCAGGGGGCGCAGGTTCAATTCCTGGTTGGGGAATTAAGATCCTACATGCCATGCAGCGTGGTCAAAACAAAAAACAAACAAAAAATTCCTGGGGATGTAACGTACAGGTTGGTGACTATAGTTAACAATACAGTATTGTATATTTGAAAGTTGCTAAGAGAGTAAATCTTAAATGTTCTCATCACAAGAAAAAATATTATAATTACGTGTGGCAATGGATGTTAACTAAACTTATTGTCGTGATCATTTTGCCATATATATACACCTATCAAATCATTATGTTGTATATCTAAAACTAATACAATGTTATATCCCACTTATATTTCCATCTAAAAAAGAAATATTACTACGGACAGGTTATTTAGAGATGATGTAATTTTAAAAATGGAATTCAACAATTATCACTGATGAATGTATTCATTCATTCATTCACTCAACAAATTATGCTACATCTGCAGCAGTGACCCATGCACAGAGCATACCTTCAAGGAGCCTGACATCTAACTACAGAAACAGGCAATTAACCCAATTAAATTTCTGTATGATAAAGGAGGGATACAAACTAGTCTCAGGGGGTTAGGAAAAAGGGAGTGACATTTAATCTGAGTTCTAAAGGATAAATAGGAGTTCAGTAGCTGGGGGGAGAGGTCTGCTCCAGACCCAGGGACTTACATAGCCAAAGGCCCAGAAGTAAAAACGTGGCAAAATCTGCCAGTTTGAATTTCACCCTGAGGAAAGAGAGGGCCAGGGTTTCAAGCTGGTGACTGACAGATCACACTTACATTCTAGAATAAAATAATCACTCTGGTTCCTGTGTAGAAAAGAGAATAGAAGCTTGTAAGAGTTTAAAGACTGCAGCTAACCTAGGAAAGAGATCATGGTAACATGCACAAGGGTAGTGGTAGAGAAGCTAGAGAGAAGTGAACCAATTCAGATCTTCAGGTGGTAGAATCAGCAGGACGTGGTGATTAAGGGGATGTGGAGCCAGGAAAGAACGTAAATCAGAGCTGATGACACCCTGGCAACTAGGACTGCTGAGTGGCTGGTGAGATTATTCACTGAGCTTGAAAAATGCGAAGGAAAGAAGGTCTGGGGTAAGATAATGTGCTCAGGTATAAATATATGGCATTCCAGATACCAGTGCAACACCCAAATAGAGGTGCCCCGTAAGATATGGGTCTGGTGCTCAGGAGAAAGGAGGAGGCTGGAGATGGGAACTGAGAATAATTAATATACAGATGTCAACTGAAGCCATGGGAGTAGATGGGATCACTCTGCAGGCAAATGTAAAGCGAGAAAAGAAAAGCTCAGGCCTGCAGACATTTGCAGAAGTCAAAAAGTTAAATATGATCAAATAATTTTAACCTTTCTACAATATTCCCTTTTTGTTTACAGTTAGATACAAAGCCAACTTCTCTACAGAGCACCCAGTACATATTCTATCAGCCTGAAGCCTGGCACAGAGCTATTTATAAAAACCAAGGGCTTGGCTTTCTTCATTATCATCACTTTGGGTATGATACTACAGAAACCAACTTATTAAATCACGCTGTTAAGTGCTTACTAATGTGGAATTCATCAAAAATGAATCAAATCATTCTACAACTAAACATAAAATGCACACTCAAAAATATGATTCACATTTTTAAAGAGGCCTATAATTATCAACAAAAAATAGAGCCTCTTTCTGCTAATACAGTACTTTTTAAAAGTATGTAAACTGCAATTTGATGTGGTATCCAGCTGCTTGTTTTGCTCTGCAATTAATTCAATTAGAAATGTACATATTATGAATCAAAGTAAATCCAGCAGAGATGAAATAGTAATTGGTGAATTTGCTTAAAATTGGTTTACTTGCTATCTATATTACAAATTTTGAGAATGTTTTTTCATAAGAAAACTTAGCCTGTTCCTCCTCTTTGATCTCATAATCATCTGTGATATGCTGATTATGCCAATATAGAAATAAGACTGGATCCAATATATAACCCCTCTATTACATTATATGACACCTCATAACAAGGTATATACAGAGGAATACGAACAGTTCTGTACGTAGCAGTAAATATATACATGTATGTGTATACTACGTATGACGCATAGACGAACAGTTTGGTGTGTATCCTCCACTCACAAAACAAACACAGAGAGACTACCTCTGGAAAAGAGAAGTAGGAATGGGAGAAGAATGCTGGAGGAAGACTTTTACTTTTCACCCTGCATTAGTCTATACTGTGCTAATTTTTATAATGCAAATGTATCCTTGTATCGCTTATGTTTAAAAATGAAGTGTGAAAACTGATGCCACTGATACCTTCCTTATGAGCACAGGGGACATTATACCCTATAACACCTCAGCTTCTTGTGGAGAGCTCATTGATGCTATGGCCCCATACATCAAACGCTAAGCTACTGACAAAAGTTATGTCCCCCTAGGGTAAACGTATTTTGGATTTTATGTTATGAATTCGCATCCTCTATATCAATTTCCATTCCAAGTGCTTTTGTTCATTACTGTTCATAGTTCAGTCTGTCAGTTTAATTTTGTGCTGCTTTGTAGGTATCCACAATAATTACAATGTTTAATGCTGTACCTTAAGGGTGAGCTTAACAGAGCAGTTTAAATGCATATGTTCTGGCCATTCTTTGACTCCCATCCCATCTCCTCTACACACACACCCTATCCCCCGCCCACAGACAAGCATGTCCACTAGCTGTGTTATATATGATATCTTTCATCTTATTAGCTATTTTCCCATTACCTTCTACAGTATATCTGATGATGACATTATTATTGATGCTACAGTAAACAGCTAATATATGTGGTAAAAACACATGCACTATAATGAATCAAAATGACATACCTACCCACCAGACTCCCTCTATTCATTCTAATCAGATAATGGGTTTTGTTGTTTTTTTTTTCTTGAGTGTACTACAAAAGGAGGAAGTAGCCCTGGGGAAAAACAGTCATAAAAACAAGGGAAAATAAAAGTAAATGTTTAGTTCATTGAGAAGGGAAAGGAAGCTCAACTAGAAAATCTGTATCAAATAATATAATTCATTTGGTTCTATATGTAGTCTTCTTAACTTGAAGTTCCCTGAAGCATGGGTGGCAAGTGACACAGACACATACCCTCCAATTAGACTTTTTATTATGACCTAATTCATTAGAGCATAATTAAATTTCTTATTAAATGATTAACCATAAGGTTAGAAGAAAAGGTCATGTTGAATGTTAATTATACATCCTTTAAAGAATTTCAAAGATGTTAACAGCAGTACTCTCATAGACTGTCTGTTGTTGTTAATTAACTCAAACTCTTGGAAGGCAACTGAGCATTCTCTTTAAAAATTCAAAATGCATATATCCTTTTACTAATCAGTACAACGGGGAAGAATTTATCCTACAATCAATTTGCACAAGTGTGCAAAAATGTGCATGAAAGGATGCCTGGTGCAGTACTGGCAATACCAAATATTGGGAAAAAATTACGCATTCATTAGTGGGGAAATTATGATTGTGGTGCATCATATGATAGAATGAACATGAGGATACAAAAAATTCTTCTAGATAGATTATTAAATGAAAAAGAAAATCAAGGTATAAAAGAATTTGTGCCAGAATAACCTGTATTTGTTTTTAAAAACAAAAGATAAAGATACATGAATGTGTTTACACCAAAAAAATGCTGCAAAGATACATAAGAACCTTAACAGTGGTTAGCTCTGGGAAATGGGACTGAAGTCAAGAGGACAAGAAGATGGAGAGGAGTAAACATTTAACTTTTCTTCAATGATATATACACACACACACACACACACACACACACACACACACTATGGATAGAGTTTATGTATATATTATGTATATATAATTATTACCATATACATACATGATTTTTAAGTTGAAGGAAAAAAACAAGTTAAAATAAATAAAAGATTATGAAGAAACAGAAATAGTTCAACAGGCATAATGGAGAACAAATTTTATTTTATTTTATTTTTTTTGCGATACGCGGGCCTCTCACTGTTGTGGCCTCTCCCGTTGCGGAGCACAGGCTCCGGACGCGCAGGCTCAGCGGCCATGGCTCACGGGCCCAGCCGCTCCGCGGCATGTGGGATCTTCCCGGACTGGGGCACAAACCCGTGTCTCCTGCATCGGCAGGCAGACTCTCAACCACTGTGCCACCAGGGAAGCCTGGAGAACAAATTTAAGAGTAGAGAGCTTACATACAGCAGAACCTTCTTACCTGACACTTAGCACTACAGTATTTGGCAACTCGGCATTGAGAGCATCGCATCAGCTTTTCCTTCCTGTTAAAAAATAAAGTTCACATTAGGAAATGAATGAGAATCATATATGGCTGAAGAAAGAAAACATAAGTCAAGGTACTGACACCAATATGTTCTTCTCACTCTATCTGTATGGTCCATGAGATTTAGATTTTCACAGTGATGAACATCTTCTTTCACCTTCAATGTGAGACATATACCTAATAACTAGTGTTCTTTTTTTTTAAATTGTGGTAAGATATATATAACAAAAAATTTACCACTTTAACTATTTTTAAGTGTATGGCTTCAGTGGCCTTAAGTACATTCACATTGTTGTGTAACAGTCACCACCACTAATGTTCTTTTTAACATAAATTTAATGAAAACACAGAGATTCCCACTTAGGCAAAAAATTTCACTTCATAGAGTTCTTTTTTCATAGAGTTTTTAATGTCTCCATATGAAATTAAGAATCTAGCCTATCAACTAACTGAAAGTACCCTACACCATTCAAATAGAAAAATTTTACAAGTTTAAATTTATCATGTAGTTTAATTATAATATACTCCTTCTGGGAAATGATTTTCAATTTCCATTAAATTCAATTACTACTTTCAACTTGCTAAATTGAGATGCACCAAAGTTATGTCCTCCCCAAATCGCCTGAGGAAGGAAAAAGCCAAAACAAAGAAAAACTTGGATTATAAAATAAAAACAATAAATCTGATGATGAAATTCACAGTAACAAATATCAGACAGGACTGGAGATACTTTCAAGGCAGCCAAGAGCATTAAAAGTCAAACTATAGTATTAACAACAGTGACAAAACAGGAACAAATCTTTCTAAGCACTTCTGATGTGCCAGGTAGTGTTCAAAGTTCTTTACATCTATTGACTCACACTTAACTTCAGATAGTCCTATAACTAAGCAGTTTTATTATGTCCATTTTAGAGATACTTCAATACGTTTTCAAGAGATAAGAAGCAGATGACTAAGGAAACACACCATAAAGTTCAAGTGGCAGGTGACATTGAAACGGTAACAACTGAACGCTGCAGAGAATCAGAACTTGAATATACCAGGTACCTCACCCATAGGAGAGCAGCAGTGAGATATGGAGCATATAACATGGGGGGAGGTTAAAAGTCTAAATAAAGCAAAGTCCAAACACCTCCTACCCCCAAGTGTAGAATTACAGGTGTCAGATATCAACATCCCAGACAACAACCCAAACCCAAGCAACCTGGCCCTAAATTTCTTGCTTTTAACCATCATATTATACTACCACCCTTAGACAAAACTGGATAAAAACAAAATCCACCCATAGACTATTTTTTTAATTAATTAATTTTTTTAATTTAAATTTTTTTTTAATTTTTGGCTGTGCTGGGTCTTCATTGCTGCATGCGGGCTTTCTCTGGTTGTGGCGAGCGGGGGCTACTCTTCCTTGCGGTACGCGGGCTTCTCATTGTGGTGGCTTCTCTTGCTGCAGAGCATGGGCTCTAGGTGCTTGGGCTTCAGTAGTTGTGGCATGCGGGCTCAGCAGGTGTGTCTTGGAGACTCTAGAGCACAGGCTCAGTAGTTGTGGCACACGAGCTTAGTTGCTCCATGGCATGTGGGATCCTCCTGGACCAGGGAACGAACCAGTGTCCCCTACATTGGCAGGTGGATTCCTAACCACTGTACCACCAGGGAAGTCCCGTCATAGACTATTTATGAGACACACTCCAAATAAAAGGACATACAAAGGTGGAATGAGATGGATATGCTTAGGCAATATTAACATTAATATTAAAATTAATTAAACACTAATAGAAAAAAGCCTGTGTAACTATATCAATATCAGAAAAAGAGACATTAAGGTTAAAAATATTACTACAGATGAATAAGGTCAATACACAAAGATAAAAGACTCCAATCACTAGGTATTAAGTACCTAGTGTTCGCAGTCCAAATGTTCGCAGTCTAAAAATACATAAAGTAAAAGTAACATCTAAAAAAATGATCAATACACAATAAATTAATACAAGTAAGGCCTTAAAAATAATGCCTGGAATATACTAAGTACCATACAAGTATTAGTTATCAAGTCTTTTTCAGGAATTCATAGATCAAGCACATAAAGAATAAGGAGCTCTATAATTTTACTTGATCTCATGCAAAACACAGACCCTTGCACCTTTTATATTAATGTGTATTCACATACTCTTTTCAAGCACCCACTGGCCATTTACAAAATATGCCCACACATTAGGCCACAGAACAAATCTAAAAATCCCAAAGAATCAATATTATACAGATAATTATCTCCAACCATAAAAGAATTAGATTAGAAATCAGTAAAAAAAAAAAAAAAAAAAAACCCAGTAAAATCTCATATTTATAGAAATTTAAAAGCTTATATAATTCAAGGATCAAAGAGTTGTCATGAAAATTAGAAAATGTATTATATTAAATAATAAAAAAAACGAAACGTGAGATACAGCTAAAGTAATACTTAAAGGAACATTTATAGCTTTAAATGTTTATGTTGACCGCAGTGGCATAATTTTTTAATCTCCGTAACTTTCCCCATAAAAAAATGACAGAGTAAGTAGGAAATAGGAAAACCTAACCATCACTCCCCACCCTGGAAAATATCTACAACAAACCCAAAAATATTAGCAGGAAAAAGAAAACACACACACATACACACACACACACTACTAGCTTCAAGACTTAAATTAAATCAGTATATTTGTGGGAGAAAACAAAGACGGCAACTTCCAATAGACCTGAAAACAGAAGAAGCCCCAAACTGCCAAAAGATCCCTGGCAGAAAGCCTGTCAAGCCAAACTGAGAACTGCAGCCAAGACTGGGAAAGTATGCTTTCTGCAGGAACACTCCTGAGGATGAGGTCCCTGGGGCTCCCCTGAATCCTGCTTTCCTTAGACCTGGCTCCTCAGATTTCCCCTCATTTCCTTTTTTCTTGTCTAAGTTATTCAGAGGCTATTTCTGTTGCTTGCAAATAAAGATTCCCAACTATACAAAGTGTTTCATCTCCATTTTTAAAAATAATAAGCAGGGCTTCCCTGGTGGCACGGTGGTTGAGAGTCCGCCTGCCGATGCAGGGGACACGGGCTCATGCCCCGGTCCGGGAGGATCCCACATGCCGCGGAGCGGCTGGGCCCGTGAGCCATGGCCACTGAGCCTGTGCGTCCGGAGCCTGTGCTCCGCAACGGGAGAGGCCACAGCAGTGAGAGGCCCGTGTACCGCAAAAAGAAAGGAAAAAGAAAAAAATAAATAAACAAATAAAAATAATAAGCAGAATCAAAATACCCAGGAAAATCAGTGATGAACCTGGTAGCAAATATTAAAACTTCGTCTTCTCCCTCCCATAGCTCTCAACCACAGGCTTTAATGAATTTTAACACAGAATTTCAGCAAAATAAATAGCAAGATGATTCAAAGAACTGGGATAATTCAGCTGCCATTTGATGTGTGAAAAAAAATTCCTTAACATGAGTTATTTAAATGTTTGGGGTTACTTTTACATATCAAATAACCAAACAAATAAATTTAAGTTCTCAAGTTTCAAAAATAAAGGTCAACTGAATCCAAGAGAAAAGTAGTGTGTCTGATTAGAGGAACCACTGAGGCTTTGAAGAGTTACTGTTTTTCCCTGTTGAGTAAGGTTCAGAGTAATAGCCTCCTGGTAAGGTCTCCCTGCAGAGAAAAAATTTGGGCAGCAGTGGGAGAGGAAAATAAGTATTAGAAACATAGCCACCCAGACAGTTCATGGAAACATTCTTTCTCTCTTAAAAAAAAAAAATCAATACATCATTTCCAACTGAAAGACAAACCAACATTTTTCTTTAAAAAATCAGAAATGTACATGTCAAATAAAAAACAGAATTAATTAGAAGCCCTAAATAAAAAGGATCACTTATTCTAGGTGGTAGCTCCAGAGGCTAAAACAAGAAATACTGAATGGAAGCGCGAGAGGGACAGATTCTGTCTAAAGGTAAAGAAGATCGTTGTGGCAACAGCAACTGTTCAAAAATCAAAAGAAATGCCCTGAGGAGGTGGAGTTCCAGGTCATTTGACATGTTCAAGGAGAATCTGATAGGTACATTTACAGACATATGTACAGGAAATTCCAGCACTGCAGAGGAGCATGAATTAAATGTTTCCTTCTAATTCCAAAATTATTTGGTTCTGCTTCTCCTGTGTAACAAAAAAATATAAATAAAATTTGAAGATAACAAAATTTGTGCCTATTATTAGGCCAAACATGATAATCTCACAGGAGTAGAGAAGTGAGCAATATACAATTCTCACAAACTCCACAAACATCCTGTTTGCAAAGCGATTATTTCAAGAGTCCATCCAGAACTGGAATTTCTGAATAAAAAGGAGTCTAAAGAAACAGGTTAGGAATGTATCAGTAACAGAACCTCTTTTTTCCCCTCCACTTAAGAGACAAATAGTAGCAGGCTACCTCTAAATTAAAGAAGATATTAAAATTATTGTATACTAAAATAAATGGAAGTTTTAGGCCCCCATCCCAAAAAAGCAAAATGGGTTCCCTTATCACTTGTTCATATAAACTTGGATGTTACTGAACACAATGTCAAATCAGAGAAAATTCTCAGCTTGCTCCAGTGCTCCAGACACAGTGATTCACGGAGCATAAGTTAAGTCCTCTCTTCCAAGTAAAAGTTGGGTCGTAATTAGTTTCTCCAATAGCCTAGGCAACTGAAGTGTGGAAAGGAAATTAAAATAAAGCTAAATTAATTGTTCTGCTGCTATACAAATCAAAAAGTCATACAGTTGACCCTTGAACAACATGGGGCTTAGGGGCGCCAACTCTCCATGCAGCTGAAAATCTATGTATAACTTTACAGTTTGGCCCTACATATCTGAGGGTCTGCATCCACGGATTCAACCAAACTCGGATGGTGTTGTACTGTAGTGTGTATTTAGTGAAAAAAGCTGCGGTTTTTTCACTAAAACATAGTGAAAACTAAAACATAGTGGACCCACGCAGTTCAAACCCGTGTTATTCAAGGGTCAATCGTATATGGATATAGGGGAAACCACTGTCTCTAAGAAATCAAAGAGGAAAGGGGATTAATTGGCTCCCTCAGATCCCAACAACTGGAGTACTATTTAAGGGAACATCTCTCTGTCCTTCTTGGTTATCAGAGGGCAAAAGTATCCTACTGTTTAGAAACTCTGCCCTAAAATAATACGGCCAGTTGCCAGGTAGAGAGAAAGAAGTTTCCTGGAAAGGATATAGAAAATGAACAAATTCTATCCCAAATTTCCCCCAGCCCTGGCACGTACAGAATCCATTTAAAACTTCCTACAGAGGGAAAAAATGCATCTACAACACATTCATAGATAATATACTTATCATACAGGGTTCCTTCCTAGCAACATGCCTCGATCTCCTAGAAGTCTCCCAGTGTGTCTAGCAGTTGAATCTCTCCTTCAACAGCCATCCTCACAGTGGAAGGAAACTGGCTCACTGTTGACCAGTCAGATGCAGGCGAAGGCTCAGACACCACAGGGAAGCCAGGCGACCCTCCCGCTCGCTGAAGCACACTCATCTGGATGGAGCATAGCCCAGCACAATCAGAAGCAACCCCAGAGCCCAGGGTGTGCCTTTGCAGCCTCCTCATTCAAGGTGAAGATCCCCGCCCAGTGATCTTTTGCACCGTGAATATCTCAAGGACCAGATTTTACTTTGTGGCTGACCAATGAGGAAATTTATTTTGTGGCTGATTTCTTTGGGAAGAAATCTGAGCTGAGAAAAAGACCAGAGCACATTAAGTAAAGCCTGTACCACTTATAGGTGCTAAGGAAAAAGTGTTGACTTATGGGATGTCTGATTTAGTACCCCAGGCCTTATACAAGTGTTAAGAAAATTCCCTAAGTAGAATTCCTATGAAAGTATTTTTTCACATAATTAAGACCCAAGATGCTCTATGGAGTATGAGAAATACTGAATGTCATGATGGGCAAGCTCTTAAAAATAAAGAATAAAAACTCTCCATTTGTTCTTAAATGGAGAAAGCCAAAATACCTAAGTGAAAGAAGTCTAAATACAATTTTTTAAACAAAAATACCACAGAAATATTTATTTACAGAATTTTTATGTTTGTTAATATCTTTAAAACCTCAGAATCCTGATTCATTAGAAATGTTAATGTCATGTAACCAAGTACTTGGCTATATTTCCCCCTGGAAATTTCTGAAGCAAAAGAAGTTCTACATTATGAAAAAGAGATTATCCCAAATAGAATCATGTTATTCTATGCAAGGGTAGTGCAACACGTACCCTGGCCAAATAAAATACACCGGAAAATGCTAAAGAACTCCTTTAGGCATAAATATTCATAATAATATATTAAAGGGATCCTCCATTTTTGTTTGGAGATGGTAACTGTGTGGGTTTGGGCCCAAAGGCCTTTTTAAAAATTAAAGAGATTCATATCTACCATCCACCTATCAAATGGTTTTTAATACAAAGCAGCAGATGTGATCAAAATAATATATAACAGATTCATAACACAGGAATATAGAAAGAATTGGTTTGGACTCCTTTTTCTATATTCCCTATCACTTTATTTCCTATTTCTAATATTTAAAGTACAAAACAAGAAAATGCAATGGATAATATTTCAGGGAAAATGAATCTGTGATTCACAGGCACCATAACTTCATGGGAGAAGCACAAGTAATTTAAACCCACATTAGCACTTAGAGAAAAGCACAGCAAAGTATTTGAGCCAAGTTAGTCAAGAGAGGCAGACCCTCTGACTCGGGGACTTCCGTTTTTCACTGTCCTTGGTCTCTTAAAGCTTCTGTACTGGCGGAGACTATGCTACCTGATGAACACAAACTCCAGTAGTTAAATCAACAAGTGTTCAGTGACTGGCCACCGTGTAAGTTGTAAGGTCCTGGGTGGGTGGGTGTGAGGAGGGTATTACAGTCACTGTTTCTAGGAGCTCGTGGTAAAGGAGGACAGATCAACACATACCACTTGCAGAATGAGCTACAATACAAAACTGTGTTTTGAAAAGCAGCACAGCTACAGGGCCCTAGTTCAGAAGAAGGAAAAGTCACTTTCTGACCGGTAAAGAGTGAATTGGAGAGGGTGTTATAAAGGAAAAGGAAGACACCATACCTAGGAGGGAAAATATTTTACCAGTTTAGAGTTCAAAATTTGTAGTCCAAGTGCTATAGTCTGAATGTTTGTGTCCCCCTGCCCTAAATTCATGAGTTGAAATCCTAACCCCCAAAGATATTAGGAGGTGGGAACTTTGGGGGGTGCTCAGGTCTTGACGGTTGAACCTTCATTAATGAGATTAGTGTTTTTATAAAAGAGACCCCACAGAGATCCCTTACCCCTTCTACCACGTGAGGACAAAGTGAGAAGGTGCCAGCTATGAATTAGGAAGAGGGCCCTTATCAGAATGTGACCAGGCTAGCTGCTCGATACTGGGCTATCCAGCTTCCAGAAGTGTGAGAAATAAACTTAGTTTGTTTATAAGCTACACAGTCTGTGACATTTTATTACAGCAGCCTGAAAGGACTGAGACACCAAGTCCACTCCCTACTAGCAGTGTAACCTTGTAACCTCTCTTAGCCTCAATTTCCTCCTCTGTAAAGTGAGAATAAGTGACTACTCATAAAACTGTTGGGTAGACTATGTGAGGTAATCTACATAAAGTGGCTGCTAACAGAGCGTCTAAGCATAGAGTTAAAACTGAGGATGCTAAGTATATTTTCAAAGTGCTCAAGATAATGTTGCCTATTTCTGTGCCATATCTGAAAATCCCACACCTCTTCCATGGTTGCTAAAAAAGCAAAATCCACATGTGCCACAAATCTGGTCATCTCCTTGCAAGCACACAGAAAATTCACCACTTTTTTTTTGAAATCCACATGTTCCCATAATACTTGACTCTAATTTCAAAATTTGACTAGCATCGTTAAGTGTTTCACTGCTCAATCACGTTCACTAAAGTTTGTATTACTACTATTTTTAATTTGATCAGAATGATTAACTTCAAAGTGGTCTGATTCAAGAAGCTAAAAACGTTTTATGAAAGTTTCATCTGTGGAAATTAAAATCAGAGAAGGCTGTTACGTCTTCAGTAATATTAAAAGGTAATTACAACTCTTAATATTCTGCTTGCTTTATGTAAAATAATGTCTATTACAAGTTGAGAAAATTAACATTTTTACAAGAGTACAGATTTAAACTCTCCTCATTATATGATATTTCTCTACAAAATTGGATATTGTGTGCTGTGGGTCACTCTAACAGCTAAGAATTGAAAACTGGTGACTTAAAGGTGTTTCTTAGGCAGAGCACACACAAGTAGACTGAAGAAAGCTGTGACCAAAACGAATTGCTGAAGAGGGATTGTTTTCTAGTGACAACATCTTTGTTTCTAAATAGGAAACCTCTTTAGCCTAGTCGAGTAATACAACTCTGATAAGTCTAAGAGATATATTCGTTTTCCCTAAGTCTTGAAATTTTTTTTAAGTGAGGAAGAAGAAAAAAACCTGACTTTGCCTAAAGACTGAAATCAGATACCCTTTAAATATGTTAAGTATTGCTATTATAAACATCACACAGCATACACATAAAAATAAAAGTACCATGGGTAAAATATCAAAGAAGGTACAAGAAAATCTGGTCAACATTTTCATTAACATACTAAAACCTAAGCCTTCAAAATGGCAAAAGCTGCTCACCTTGGTTTCAAATGCAGGGTATACTTTATCACCATGAATGAATTATCTATCATGCTACCTCTAATTAGAAAATGAGGTTATCAGCAGCATGTTTCCATTTTAACTTGAACAGTGAGAAATCCAAAAGTCAAAATCACTATCGAACTATATTTATCTGTTCACTTCAGAGGCCTGGAAGCCATTTTCTCCTGGCTGCTTAAAAATTTGCTCTTCTATTTTATAATTAAGTATATTACTTCGTTTAACCTCTAACTATAAATTTCCTCAAGTCCTCCTGGAAGTAAGCATTAATGAAATCTCAGATAACTCATTCTCAACTTTGGAGAATAAAATGGCACTTTAAGTTTATAAAGAAACACTGTGCTGACCTAATCCCAAAATAAAGAAACCTTAAAAGATGAGTCCTTAGGAGACACAGAATTAAATGTTTCACCTGCCAATGCATTATAATTAATTGTAAATTCTTAATGATTTTTTTTTTTTAAGGAGAATGATCATCAGCTGATAACCGCTGAATGAGAGTTAACAGGGGCCGTGCAAGGGTTTTCATGCCTGTGTTGTCCTCCTACAGCGAGCAGGTACTATGGCCGATATAAGGTTCTCCCACGGCCCCCCAACGTTACCCTCACATACTCTACTTATCAAACACCCTTATGAGTTTGATAATATATTGTGATGAAATGCAGACATCACCCCAAAAACCTTATGACTACAAGTCATTTGCAACTTAGTATGAATTACCTTAATCAGATAATCGCATTATTTTTCTCTAGACCCTTAGCTGTGATTTCTTGCAATAGACATTTTGCTTAGAGCAGGTATAGAAACGGAGGAGAACTACCAGAGTGTTCGACATCTAAAAGACCTAGGGAGAAAAGATATCAGAAACCGTGACAATGCACCAAAATGGAAATTAGAAATGTACAAGAAGACAATTTCATTTGCCCTGAAATGTGGACTCCAGCTCAGTATGCAGACAGGTATGGAATAGAGAAGGTAAGCTGAGCAGAAAAAGTTCTAGGAGAACCATACTTTAAACCTGGCTGCTTCATTTATTGCTCTGCAACTGATAGTAATAAATATACTTCTCTGTCCCTAAAGTTGTAAGTTATTCTAAGTCTATTATAATAATAACAATAATAATAAAGCCTACACCTAGAATGTTGAATGGATTTTTCATACTACATATACTTTGTGAAATTAAGTTCTTGTAATGTGTGAAAAAAAAGAGTGAAAAGAAATAGACCAAATTGTTGAAACTTTTCTTTGAGTGATATGAATTGGGGTGATTTTCCCTCTTTTTTCTCTTTTCCAATTTTATATAATAATATTATTTTACTTCCATAATCAAATAAACATCAACTTTAATGAAAAAGCAATATGTACTATTTAATGGCTTTAAATTGCTCTTGGTCTAAGGCAGGACACAGACAGAAAGATCAACAATTTATTCCAATGTTTGGAATAGTAAGCGCAAATGTATGCTTTGTTTGCACAAAATTTAAATGAAATTATACTTTATTAATTGAACTTATTTTTAACTGGCATTTGCTACAAATGTAGTGTTAAAAAGTAAAATTGTTTTACTCTTTGATAATATATGAGAACCTGATAATTTAAAATAATGATATCTATCATCATACTATATTTAAAAACTAATATTTCTAGATTTAACATCTTCCAAAATATAAAAAGCAATCATTTCAGAAAAGGAACAATATGAAAAGAAAGAAAAAGTTTTACCACATGAAACTTGGGCTACTTAGCCTCTTTCTGAATACAAGTTTCAACTTCAACTGATGCTTCATTTTTTATTATTCTCTGACTTATTTAACTTGAAGTTAATCCATATAAAGTAAAATTTCTTTATTCTCTTACATTAACTTTCACTTTGATTTGGAGTTGGCCAGTCAAAACACCACGTTTTTTAAAAAATTCAGATGCAAATGGAAAATCTTTGAGATACGAGAGAAATCAAAGGCTGTTTCCAAAAATGACCCCGTCATTCATTCACCAATTCATTCTTCAACAAAAAAGTGCCAAGTCCCTTCCAATTGCCAAGCACCTGATTAGGCACATGGCAGGCACTTTCCATTGCTTACCCAACAACCACTTCACTCTTCCCTGCCAAGGGTACTGTGATTTGTTGAAATAGCAGAGATCTCTGGATTTCAGGAAGTGTAGGTTGCCGACTCCAGGGGGATAAATCATCGCTGGTCTAAACTAGTAAAAGGCTCATGCCCCATGGCCACTGGTTGCTCTAATAACAGACCCTGTTACCCAGTTCTGGCAAATGACTTGTAAAGAGATACAGCTGACCCTCATTATTTATGGGTTGTTTATTTGAAAATCTGCCTACTCACTAAAATTTATTTGTAACTCCAAATCAATACTTGCACCATTTTTGTAGTCATTCGTGGATATGTGTGGAGAGGCAAAAAAATTTGAGTTACCCAATGCACATGTTCCCAGCTGAGGTCAAATGAAGTGACATTCTGCTTTCTTATTTCAGCTCTCATACTGTAAACGAGAACCCTTTTCAAGGTCTATCTAGTGCCACACGTTACTCATTTTTGTGCTTTTCATTGGTGATTTCGCTATTTTAAACGGCCAGCTAGTACAGTGCTGCAGTGCTATCTAGTGTCCTAAGCACAAGAAAGCTGTGATGTGTGTTACCCAGGAAATATGTGTGTTAGATAAGCTTCATTCAGGCGTGAGTTATAGTGCTGTTGGCCATGAGTTCAACGTTAATGAATCAACAATACGTATTAAATAAGGTATCTATAAACAGAAACACACACAAAACAAGGTTATGTATTGACTGGCTGATTAAAGTGTGCCCAGAGACTTATAGGAACCTAACTTTGTATATCCCCTAGGAGTGATGGTTCAGTTTTGGCTAATTCAGTGTTTGTGGTGAATAACAAGAATCAACTATATTTCTAATGAGAGACACTTTGTCCATTTCAACTTTCTTTGCTCAAGAGGCAACAAGAGAACAAATACCATCAGACAGAAAGACCCCGATAACATCCAATGGCCAGCAGCTACCAACCTCCAGCTTTTGGATGGGAAAAATAAGTTCCTATTTGTTTAAGCCATTACAGTGGAAATGTATATATAAAGATATAATAAAATGATGCTTCCTTTTCAATAAACACACAGTATACTACTCCTGAAATAAAACAATAACATGTTCTACATTCCGAAAAACCAAGTCCTATAAATGCTGCTTACTGTGCATTCTAGTCAAATAGAGTAGCTTATGTAGCACTTTTATTTCTACCTTTTGAGGTTAAGGTCAACAAACCTGCAATATTATGAACTAATATTTAATTCTTAATAAATTTTGCACTTATTTTTATCATGTACTTACTTAGAAAAATACATTCTCAAAAATCATTTCATTTGACATATAAGGTAAGGAACATCTGACAAATAATACTGTCTGATTAATATATAATTATGTATGAATGTGTATGTATGTGTATATATAAAGATATATGACAATTTATTTTGCCATTCCACATTGAAAGAATTGGCATCGTGTCCATATTGATGGACATTTGGGTCAATTATTTTACTCTTAGAAAACAATGTTATCTGCATTGTACACATATACAATGATTTTCAAAACTATCTGGTCTCAATCTGGACTTAACGTATACATACTACTATATATAAAATAGATAATCAACAAGGACTTACTGTATAGCACAGGGAACTCTACTTGATAATCTGTAATAACCAATATGGGAAAAGAATCTAAAAAGAATGGATATATGCATATGTATAACTGAATCACTTTGCTGTATACCTGAAACTAACACAACACTGTAGATCAACTACACTCCAATAGAAAATAAAAATTAAATTTAAAAAAATTATTGATGGGGCTTCCCTGGTGGCGCAGTGGTTGACAGTCCGCCTGCCGATGCAGGGGACACGGGTTCGTGCCCCGGTCTGGCAGGATCCCACATGCCACGGAGCGGCTGGGCCTGTGAGCCATGGCCGCTGAGCCTGCGCGTCCGGAGCCTGTGCTCCACAACGGGAGAGGCCACAACAGTGAGAGGCCCGCGTACCGCAAAAAAAAAAAAAATTATTGATGGACTCCAAAGAGGTTTTATTTATGTGGGTTACCTCTATTCATATTTACTATATTAAAGACTAAAATTAAGAAAATTTTAATATATTTATTCATTCATTTAAAATAATAATTCCATTACATGTTGATATAAATAATACATTTTTATGAAAATAACTATATTTTCCAAAATAAAAATAAGTTAGTGAGCAGAGTGGCACTGTTTTACATTTATGCAAATCTCTTAAATATATGGCTTAATAGAATGCAGCTGGATTCTCATTTATGGTTATCATGGAGCTTCTGGAAAACTCCACCGTATACTCATGAGGGAATGAGAGTGAAAAAGGCAAATACTGTCTTAATATTACTATAAAAATAGTTTTAAACTTAGAGGTCCTCTGAAAGTACCTTGGGGAACCCCCAGACATTTCAGGACCCCACTCTGACTTCTGCTGCTTCAGAATACATATTCGTAGAAGTAGAATTGCTGAGTTGTAAGAATGCACATCTTGAAATATTTCACATATTGACAAATGGCTCTCCAAAGTGGTTGTAGGAATTTACACTCCTGCAGCAGCCTAGTGAGAGTTCTCTTAAATCCATGTCTTGTCAGCCCTGTTGACAGTCATTTTACTTTCTGCTAGCCTGACGGGTGTGAAACGTTGTCTCACTGTGCTTTTACTGGGCATTTTCTAGATAAATAGTCACAGTTTGAGCATCTTTTCAAGTTCATTCACCATTCATGGTTTCTTTTGTGTGAACTGCCTATTCATATCATTTGCCCACTTTCTGCTGGGTTGTCTTTTTTTTTTTTTTTTTTTTTTTTACGGTACGCGGGCCTCTCACTGTTGTGGCCTCTCCCGCTGCGGAGCACAGGCTCCGGACACGCAGGCTCAGCGGCCATGGCTCACGGGCCCAGCCGCTCCGCGGCATGTGGGATCTTCCCGGATCAGGGCACGAACCTGCATCCCCTGCATCGGCAGGCGGACTCAACCACTGCGCCACCAGGGAAGCCCTGGGTTGTCTTTTAAAGAGATTAAACCTACTGAGTTTGATCTCTTGTTGGATGCATGATTTGTAAATTAATTTCTCACAGACTATGTCTGTATTTATTCCTCAATTAGGCACTATAAGAGAATACAATATAGTAGTTAAATCATTGACAATGAAGCCATATGGCCTGGAACTGAATTCCAGTTTATCATTTCGTAGTTGTGTGATACTAAGCCATTTAATCTCTCTAAACCACTGAACAAAAGTGGGAATAATAACAATACCAAAATTATTTGGTTGTAATGAGAATTAAATAAAACATGTGGAAAACTTATTGTGCTTGGTTTATAGGAAATACTCCTTATTATCATCACATTATTATTATTACTTTAAGAGATTTTTTAATGGTAAACTCTCAAAAGACGTTTCTAGATATTATTTGAAATACCTCAAGTGCTGGGTAGAAATATATTAATATAATAAAAAGTTTAACCTTCTAGACATTCAGAATTTTATAAACCCTTGAATGTCTATAAACATTTGGAATATTTTTCCCAGTCATTTCCAAGTCCTTCATATATCTATCTAACTATGAAAAATTATTGAAAAAGTATAATAGCAGTATAAGTAGAAGTCATTTACTGAAATATTCATGGATATAATGAAATGGTAGTTACTTCTTAGCTTAAAAGCAACCACACATGAATACAATAATAATGAAACTAGTGTTTCTGGAAAAACTGTTGGTCAACATGAGTTTTTTTTTTTGTTTTTTTTGTTTTAAAGAAGATGTTGGGGGTAGGAGTTTATTAATTAATTTATTTATTTTTGGCTGTGTTGGGTCTTTGTTTCTGTGCAAGGACTTTCTCTAGTTGCGGCGAGCGGGGGCCACTCTTCATCGCGGTGCATGGGCCTCTCACTATCGCGGCCTCTCTTGTTGCGGAGCACAGGCTCCAGACGCACAGGCTCAGTAGTTGTGGCTCACGGGCCCAGTTGCTCCGCAGCACGTGGGATCCTCCCAGACCAGGGCTCGAACCCCTGTCCCCTGCATTAGCAGGCAGATTCTCAACCACTGTGCCACCAAGGAAGCCCAACATGAGTTTTAAATGTTCTAGAAAGTCAACATCTGACCCAAATAAGTAGAAAACTTTTACATATTTTTCTCTTATCTCAAAAAAATCAGAAATAATACAGTGGCAACTTATACTTTTATTTTTCTACAGAGATTATAAGAAAGGCTGAGAAAATCTTAACACATCAACTTCCCTCTCCTCTCCACTCATTAGGTTAGTAGTAAAAAGTCTTTCAACACAGAAGAGAAAAGATAATTAACTCTTTTCAGGTAAGCTGACTCATTTTACTAAAAAGCAATCTCCCTGTTTATAGCTCATTTACAATAATCCTTAGACAATGGAAATTTATAATTGATCAACCTTGACTAAACTAAAAGAATCCCAATGGCAACAATTTATAACATCTATTTTCCCCCAGAGGAAATGAGAAAGAAAACAATTTTTGAAATGTCATTACTCAAATGTTTTTTTAAAACTATGTGATATTTAAATGGTAAAATTTAATTATCTTTTTTTCTGATATAAAGATCTTTTGAAAGCCAAATCCTTCCTATTGTTACTGCTCTTTATTTTACTGGGCCCATAAATATCACTAAGGACCATTTTGTACGATGAACTATGGGAGGTTCTGGAGAAACAGGGGTCATAATAAGATACAGTTCTTGCTTTCAAGGACTGTTGATGCTACAACAGAAGCAGAATAGCAGGAACAGCAGTAATGCTTACTATACACCTATTATGTTGTGTCAGGGACTGTGCTAGACATCTGTAAGATAGTAGTTGGAGAGTGGGAACCCTGAAATTGAAGTAACAGAAGTAATAGTTATTGGTCACCACCGGTTCTAGGGTATGGCCACAGGAAGAGGTAGCTAAACTGTGATAAAGGCAAAGATAATTAAAAATGGGGATGAAGAGGCCAGGTGCTGGGTGGATATTCGCTTCAGCAAAAATGACACCAAGAGTAATGATGAGGAAAGAAAAAGTGAGCCATGCATGTAAAGGAATAACCGGAAGGTGAGGTGATGGAGATATAATGGCAAATGCTTCAAAGGACCTGGCAATTTCGAGGGAGAAGAGAAATGGTCTAAGAGCAGCATGGTCTTAGTACCTCTCTAGACGCTGAGGTATTTAGGATATGAGAAAAAATAGCCACTACTTAGGAGGACAGGAAACACTGTCCTTAAAAAGCAGTCAGATTTCAGTTAGAGCAACAAGAAGAGAATATTCAGAGAAGACCTTCAGGATATAGAGGTTTTGCTGATGATAAAGCACACTCCAGGTGATAGAGAAGAAAGGATGGGGGCCAGTGTTAAGAAAGGGTGAGGAATTGAGTGAGATTAAGGTAGACACGGAGCCATATGGAGTTAAAAGTCTGGTACGAACAGATAACGTTGGATGTTACCTGATTTCAAAGGCCATGCTCATTCTACCTACATTCTACTCTTAAAATATCCTTGATGCAAAATGACAAATGTTTTAGTCAAAATATATAACAAAAATCCAGGAAAACTCAAGATTAGAAACAAAGAGCTGTCAGAAGGCAGCTCATTAAAAATGATCAACGAAATCAGAACTACAGAATGGATGAGAATTTCTGAGTGAATAAGGTTAAAAGGGGATGGTGGCACTCCAGACTATGGGAACAGCTAGAGGACACTCCTTGTGAGGATTTAGAGCCATAAAAAGAAATAAATATTGATACATGCTACAGCATGGATGAACCTTGAAAGTATTATGCTAAGTGAAAGGAGTCAGTCACAAAAGATCACATATTATATGATTCCACTGATGTGAAATACCCAGAATCGTCAAATCCATAGAGGAAGAAAGTGGACCAGTGGTTGCCTGGGGCTGGGTCGGGGCGGCGGAGGATTGGGGAAGTGGGAAGTGCCTCTAAAAGGCTCAGAATTTCTTTTGGAGTGATTAAATTAGAACATTTAAATTGATTGTGGTGATGGTTTCACCACTTTATGGATACACTAAAAATCACTCAACTGTATACTTTAAATGACTAAATGGTACAGTACGTGAATTATACCTCAGCAAAGCTGTTACAGAAAAAAAGACAACCAAGAGTGATTCCTCTGATTAGTTCAGCTCTGTTCTGAAGTCTGAGAGGGAGAGAGATTGTTGGGGCAAAGAAAACTCTTTACTCCTAAAGTGAACGTAGCCCTTTGCTTCCTTTAGAAATGGAAAGAAATAGAACGTCCACACAATGGCTAAATCCCACCTGGGCAGATTCTAACCTCCCCACGCTCGGACCTCACCTCCTGCTGTAGAAATGGGTCAAGCCTGTTCTACCCTTCACCTGAAACATTTTTCTCACCTTCTCTCTCCCTCCACAGCTACTAGAGAACAGAGCAGACTTTTTACCTGACATAAAGAATACATGCAAGATAGATATGAGTTCAGGAAGTCCCAAGAAAGGCTCTCAAAATAAAGGGTCTAAATGCAATCTGAATAAGCAGATTTGTTAATTTTGTTAGAGATGAAAGCACTGAAAGAGTTAGTGAACCCAGGATATGCTTATATGCAAAAGAGGAGATATTAAGTAATTCATTTAAATTATTTAAATATAACATAACAGATACAGGTAATAAAATAAACAAAGGATAACACTGATGAGATTAAAGACATTGCCTGGTAAAAGAGTGGGGAAGAGAGACAAAGTATATCAATGCCTTTCTGTAAAATACCATAGACAAACTGCAATCAAGTCAAAATCAGAAGACTTAAAGATATTCTTATACCAGGAAGGAAGACCAGTGAACACAGATTGATTGATAAGTGCACTGAAGGCTGTGGATTTCCTTAAAAGTTGAACGGCATCTGGTACCTCTTTATAATCCCATCAATGTCCCTCACAGTACCTTGCACATTTTACACAGTGAATAAATATTTGCTAAAAGAATAAGTGCACTTACATATAAAAGTACTTTCAACTAGACCACCAACACCAATAACGGTTGAAATCTTTAAAAGAAAATCGGCAAATTTTTCTAAAACGACTTTCCTGGAGGTCAAGAGGCAAGTTTCAGATCGAATAGTCTAATTTTAGCCCTTTGTGTTTCTCAAACCTTGTACTATTTCAAAGATAAAAGCAAAACGGTCTCTACTTCATTCAGATAAACATCCCAACAAACACAATATGGTTTTCAAAATTTTGTTAAATGCTTAGTTTAAGGGCAAACTCAAAATTCTCACCTGGTAATAATGCAAACTACTTACAGATAAAGTGTTCTAGGGGAAAAAGTATACACCACCATGTTTTTCCCAACTATGGCTTATACAGCAAGTTTGAAATTTTATAAGTTCAAAAGTGAAAATATGTGCACATATAGAATAACACTTCTTTTTAAAAAGCCAATAACAGAAACACTAACAAAAATATAAATTAGGGAATAATTATCATTTGTTAAAAAGGAATTCCTTATATTCACTTTTCAAAAATATTTACTGGAGTATTCTATTAAATGGGACTGTTTCTCCTACACTTAACATTATTAGATTCATTTAATTTTATTTGCACTTGTCATGCCAAGACTATGTCTCCAAGTTAAAATGTGTCTGTCTCTACATATATCATAAACACAAGTTCTGACATTCTTAGGCCAGAGGTCAGCTAAATAAGCAACTCACAGAATGGGTCCAACCTCTCCTCAAGTGAGGTGCCCCTCCTCCCCTCGGGGGTGGGGTCATACAGAGGGAAGGCAAAAGGACCTTACAGGCATGAAAGATGCTTAAGGAATCACTAACCTGGCCTCTGTCTTCACAGCAAGATCTACCAGCTGGGAAGACAACTGAATGAGATAGGAGATCTCAGCAATCACTGAAAGAAGACTTCCTGATAATAACCTCCTCCCAAAATGACAGAAGATGACAACTGCTGGTACCAGCAGTCTGGTTTCATTTGGGACCTTAACAAATTCCCCACAACTACCGTATCAGAATCTGCATCTATATGCAGATTCTATATCATATCTATATGAATCAACTCGAGGTGATTCATATTCCATTAAAAGTAGAAAAACACTGGTCTTACCTACAAAGAATAGCCATATCTGAAATGGAATTGTAGGCAATTATTTTGGATACGAAGCCTCTTTGGTTTCAAAATATATTATCTTTGAAATGGTAGGCAGCAAAGTCTAACATATCACATGAAATAAAAGCTGTCATGATGCTTTTTAGAAGATGGTCAAAATATCAAGATGATTTATCCCTGGTCCATAAAACTTAGTACAGAATACACACACACACACACACACACACACACACACTAAATACAATATTATGTTATACCAAATTAAGTCAAAAAGAAACTGATCAGGAGAAATACAGAATTATAATCAATCCAAATACTTAACCAATTACCTAACCATTTGAAAATTTAAAATTGGTAGCCATCATTTTACATAAGTTTGTTTGAAAAAACACTGATAAAGGAAGGTCTAATTTACTTCACCAACATGAAGCTTCAAATTTAAAATATACACTGTTTCAGTGACGCATGCAATACAGGACAATTACTGGTAAAGGTGACAGTACAGCCTTTTAGTAGACCTAAAAAGTACCCAGACTAAAAGAAAAGAGGTACAAAAATGCTACCAGGAATAGAAGGAAAATTCATGATTAGGGGAAAGGCAAGGAGGAATAAAAGCACAAGTGAATTATAAAGTGCAATAGTGCTCCCAGGACTATACACAGCATGTGAAACAATTGCTATTTTCTTAATAACATGCTATTCTAAAAACTTTAAATTGATTTTCAAGGCCAATGGAGCAATTCTGAAATGAAAGTGATAAGTAAAAAGAGAAGATCCTTTTAAAATATGCCTCACAGTGAATTTCCAAAGTACATCTGTCTTTCCCAAGACACAGCTGCCATGAAGTCTGGCATCTCTAAATATTCAACTTATAAACTAAAGTAAGTCACAATGGAGTCCTCCACTCACTGGGGGACTATTTCACTGAGTTATATTTAGTGACTTACTCATGTGTTCTTTACCTCATCCCCCTCCATGTCTTTATTTCATTGGCATCTGGTACAGGGCCAAGCATATAGCAGGTGCTCATTAAATATTTAGTGAATAGATGAATGATTCAGATAGCTTAATCTAATGATAAAATTTATAAGAAATATATATAGGTTTGTACACACACACACACACACACACACACATATATATATATATATATTTATATATATATATGGGTTTGTACATAGGAAAAAAACTGCCAACCCAACAGTCAACCCTCATTCCACACTGAGTACACTGCAAACATTTATCACAAGTTATGAGGAAATGACTATAAGAAAAAGTAGCAAAACTTGAAGCTTAGTATTATCATCTTAGTATACCAAACATCACTATCAAATGCATTTTGTCCTCCTCAAAGGACAAATCTTTCAAGTGAAAGTATATGTGAAAGATCACCGTCAAGTTCAGTCCAAGAAGGATCCCTAGACAGGCACGCCAGCTGCTGCTGGTTCATACCCATCAAGGATAAGCATCTCATTCCACTCATCTTTCTTCCCACTCCTCTGCCCAAGTGTCCCTACTTGGTTAATCTACCAGAATTAACAAATAACTCCTTTCAGCAAAACTCACTCTTCTTCTTAGACCACAACAAATCCCAACACCTTTGTTTCTACTGACCTGTCACACACATTCCAAAGTGTGCTAGCATTTATTCCTTTCTTGTTATCTACAATACACAAAAAGAATGTGAAAGATATGGTAGGAAAAAAACTATGGTTAAGGAAAAGATAAAGGCATTGTTTAAAAATTAAATGATCTGCAACAGTGGGTGTAATTAGTGTCTGAAAGTAAACACCTGGGGGTTCCTGCAGGTATTTAATAGACAAACCTGACATGGAGTCAAAAGGAGAGAAGGAGGGTGGAAAACATGTGGCTTGCTTTCACTATACATGTATCTCATATAAAATATTTTCTTCTGGGTAAATTGGAAAATAAAATGTATCTATTTTAAAGCAATATCATGACATGGAAATATTCAAGAAAATTATCCTGAGAGATAAATCAACCTTCAGATATTTTTTCTCCCATGCTACATGTACTCTTTTTGATTTTCATGTTTTTTTTAATAGCTTTAATTTTTGAGCACTTTTAGGATCACAGCAAAGTTGAGAGGAAGGTACAGAGATGGCCCATATACTCCCTGCCTCTCCCACATTCATAGCTACTCCCATTACCAACATGCCCTCAGCACCACATTTGTTACAAACTTTACATTTGTTACAAGATACATTATAATCACCCAAAGTCCATAGTTTACGTTAGGATTCACTTTTGGTGTTGTACATTCTCTGGGTTTTGACAAATATATAATAACATATGTCATTCAAGTGTCATACAGAATATTTTTACTGCCCTAAAAATCCTAGGCTCCACCTATTCACCCCTCCCCTCAACTCAACCCATGGCAACCACTGATCTTTTTCTGTCTCCATAGTTTTGCCTTTTCCAGAATGTGATATAGTTGGCACTGTATAGTACAGAGCCTTTTCAGATTGTCTTCTTTCACTTAGCAATATGCATTTAAGTACCTCCATGTCTTTCATGGCTTCACAGGTCATTCCATTTCAGCAGTGAGTGACATTCTACTGTCTGGAGGCACCACAGTTTATTTATCCATTCACCTACCGAAGGACATCTTGGTTGCTTCCAAGTCTTGGAAATTATGAATAAAGCTGCTATAAACATCCACATGCACGTTTTTGTGTGGACATAAGTTTCCAGTTCCATTGGGTAAATACCAAGGGGCAGGATTGCTGGATCATGGTAAAAGTATGTTTAATTTTGTAAGAAATGGCCAAACTGCCTTCCAAAGTGATTATACCATTTTGCATTCCCACTAGCAGTGAATAAGAGTTCGTGCTGCTATACATCCTCACCACCATTTGGTGTTGTCAGTGTTCTGGATCTTGGCCATTTTATAGGTGTGTAGTGGTATCTCATTGTTGTTTTAATTTGCATTTCCCTGATGACATATGATGTAGGATAGCTTTTAATATGCTTACTTGCCATCACTATATCTTCTGTGGTGAGATGCCTGTTAAGATCCTTAGACCATTTTTTTTTAGGTGTTACTTCCATTTATTTATTTATTTATTTTAATCTTTGGCTGCGTTGGGGCTTCGCTGCTGTGTGCGGGCCTTCTCTAGTTGCGGCAAGCGGGGGCTACTCCTCGTTGTGGTGTGCAGGCTTCTCATTACGGTGGCTTCTCTTGTTGCAAAGCATGGGCTCTAGAAGCGCAGGCTTCAGTAGTTGTGGCACGCAGGCTCAGTAGTTTTGGCTCGTGGGCTCTAGCGCACAGGCTCAGTAGTTGTGGCACACAGGCTTAGTTGCTCCACAGCATGTGGGATCTTCCCGGTCCAGGGCTCGAACCCGCGTCCCCTGCATTGGCAGGTGGATTCTTAACCACTGCACCACCAGGGAAGTCCCTAGACCATTTTTAAATCAGATTGTTTTCTTATTGTTGAGTTTTAAGAGTTCTTTGTATATTTTGGATAACAGTCCTTTATAATATAAATCTTTTGCAAATATTTTCTTCCAGTCTGTGGCTTATCTTCTCATTCTCTTAACATTGTCTTTTGCAGAGCAGAAGTTTTTAAATTTAATGAAGTCTAGCTTATCAAGTATTTCTTTCACGGATTGTGCCTTTGGTGTTACAAGTTTACTCCTATCCTATCTTCCAGGAGTTTTATAATTTTCCATTTTACATCTAGATCTATTATCTATTTTCAGCTAATTTTTGTGTAGACTCTAAGTTCTGTGTGAGATTGATTTTTTTTTGCCTGCATATGTTCACTTTTTCCAGCACCATTTGTTGAAAAGATTATCTTTGCTCCATCGTATTGCGTTTGCTCCTTTGTCAAAGATCAGTTGACTATATTTATGTGAGTCCATTTCTGTGCTGTCTACTCTGTTCCACTGATCCATTTGTCTTTTATTTTGCAATAGCATACTGACTTGATTACTGTGGCTTGATAGAAATTCTTGAAGTTGGGTAGTGTCAGTTCTCCAACTTTGTTCTTCTTCAATATTGCGTTGGTTATTCTGAGCCTTTTGCCTCTCTATATAACTTTAGAATCAGTCTGTCCATATCCACAAAATAACTTGCTGGGATTATAACTGTGATTGCATAAAATCTACACGTCAAGTTGGGAAGAACTGACATCTTGACAATATTGAGTCTTCCCATCTATGGACATGGAATGTCTCTCCATTTATTAAGTTCTTTTTTAGTTTTATAGTTTTCCTATATCATTGAGGATTTTTGCATCTATCTTCATAAGAGATATCTGTCTGAAGTTTTCTTCTCTTATAAGGGCTTTACCTGGTTTTGGTATTAGGGTAATGATGGCCTCACAAAATGAGTCAAGAAGTATTCTCTCTGCTTCTATCCTCTGAAAGAGATTGTAGAAAATGGATATAATTCCTTTTTTAAAATTTGGTAGAATTCATCAGTGAACCAAAACGGGCCTGGTACTTTCTGTTTGGGAAGGTTATTAATTATTAAGTCAATTTCTTTAACAGGTATAGGCCTATTCATTGTGTATTTCTTTTTTTTTTTTTTTTTTTTTTTTTGCGGTACGCGGGCCTCTCACTGCTGCGGCCTCTCCCGCCGCAGAGCACAGGCTCCGGACGCACAGGCTCAGCGGCCATGGCCCACGGGCCCAGCCGCTCCGCGGCACGTCGGATCTTCCCAGACCGGGGCACGAACCCGTGTCCCCTGCATCGGCAGGCGGACTCTCAACCACTGCGCCACCAGGGAAGCCCCATTGTGTATTTCTTGTGTGCATTTTGGCAGACTGTGCCCTTCAAGAAACTGGTCCATTTCATCTAGGGTATCAAATATGTGGGCATAAAGTTGTTCATCGTATTCCTTTAACATCCTTTAATGTCCATGGGATCTGTAGTGATGCCCCCTTTTTCATTTCTGATATTAGTAACTTGTGTATTCTCTTATTTTTCTCTTAGTTGGCCTGACTAGAGGCTTATTGATTTTATTGACCTTTTCAAAGAACCAGCTCTTGGTTTCATTTGTTTCCTCTATTGATTTCTTGTCTTCAATTTGATTTCTTCTTTAAATCTTATTATTGTTTTCCTTTTGGTTACTTTGGACTTAATTTGCTTTTCTTTTTCTAGTTTCCTAAGGTAGAAATTTATATGACGGATTATAGATCTTTCTTCTTTTCTTATATATTCAATGCTATAAATTTCCCTCTAAGCAGTACCTTCTCTGCATCCCCAAAATTTTAATAAGCTGTATTCTCATTTTTGTTTAGTTCAAAATATTTTTAAATTTCCCTTGAGATTTCTTCTTTGACCCATGTGTTATTTAGAAGTGTGTTGTTTAATCTCCACATATTTTAGGGTTTTCCAATTATCTTTCTGTTATTGATTTTTAGTTTAATTCTATTGTGGTCTCAGAGCAGACACTACTATGACTTCTACTCTTAAATTTGTTAAGGAGTGTTTGATGGCCCAGAATATGAACTATCTTGGTGAATGTTCCATGTCAGCTTGAGAAAAATGTGTAATCTACTATTGTTGGATGAAGCAGTCTATAAATGTCAATTATATTCAGTTGATTGATACTGTTCAATTATGATTGATGAGTTCAATTATGTCCTGATTTTCTGCCTGTTAGGTCTGTCCATTTTTGATAGATGGGTGTTGAAGTATCCAAATATGATAGTGGATTCATCTGCTTCTCCTTGCAGTAGTATCAGTTTTTGCTTCACATAGTTTGAGGCTCTGTTGTACATACATGTTAAGAACTGCTATATCTTATTGGAGAAATGACTGCTTCATCATTATGTAATGCATTTCTTTACTCCTGTGGAATTTTCTTGCTTTGAAGTCTTCTTTGACATTAATATAACTATTCTTGTTTTCTTTTCATTAGTGTTACCATGGTATAGTTTTCTCCATCCATTTACTTTTTTTTTTTAATTTATGTATTTTATTTTTGGCTACGTTGGGTCTTCGTTGCTGCATGCAGGCCTTCTCTAGTTGTGGCAAGCGGGGCCACTCCTCCCTGCGGTGCACGGGCTTCTCA
Organism: Grampus griseus; assembly: GCF_964374135.1. Taxonomy (NCBI): domain Eukaryota; kingdom Metazoa; phylum Chordata; class Mammalia; order Artiodactyla; family Delphinidae; genus Grampus; species Grampus griseus. Next base: position 24,880,079 of record NC_139017.1, on the reverse strand, counting down.
CTGCTGTGGCCTCTCCTGTTGCGGAGCACGGGCTCCAGGCATGCAGGTCTCAGTAGTTGTGGCATGCGGGCTTAGTTGCTTCGCGGCACGTGGGATCTTCCCAGATCAGGGCTCGAATCCATGCCCCCTGCATTGGCAGGCAGATTCTTAACCACTGTGCCACCAGGGAAGTTCCATCCATTTACTTTTAATCTACATGTGTCTTTATATTTAAAGTGGGCTTCTTGTAGACAACATATACTTGGGCCTTGTTTTTTTGATCCACTCTGACAATCTCTGTCTTTTTAATTGATGCATATTAGATGATTAACATTCAAACTGTTGACAGAGTTGGATTAATATCTACGATACCTGTTACTATTTTCTATTTGGTGCCCTTGTTCTTAATGCCTTTTTTATCTCCTACTCTTTTTTTTTTTAACTTTTTATAGTAGTTGCCATAGACTTTACAATGTACATTTACAACTAATCCAAGTCCACTTTCAAATAATATTATACTGTTTCATGGGTAGTGCGAGTACCTTATAATAAGAAAATAATCCTAATCCCTCCAATCCCTTGTATCACTGCTATGGTTCATTTCACTTATGTGTAAATAAATACATATATATGATATATACATAAGCATAGATTTTGAACAATCAGTTATCTGTTAGATCAATGAAGAAGAAAAAAAGAACTTTTTATTTTACCTTCACTTATTCCTTCTTCAATGCTTTTTCTTTCTTTATTAGATGCAACAATACTATATTATTTATATATAATTTTTCTTCTCTCTGAAGAACTTCTTTTAACTTCTTCTAAAGAACTTCTTGCAAGGCAGGTCTACTGGCAAAAAGTTCTTGCAATATTTGTTTGTGTGAGAAAGTTTTTATTTCTCCTTCACTTTTGGGTTTTTTTTTCTTTTTTGGGGGGGCTGCATTGAGTCTTTGTTGCTGCACACGGGCTTTCTCTAGTTGCGGCGAGTGGGGGCTACTCTTCATTGTGGTGCACGGGCTTCTCATTGTGGTGGCTTCTCTTGTTGCAGAGCACAGGCTCTAGGCGAACGGGCTTCAGTAGTTGCAGCACACGGGATCTGCAGTTGCGGCATGCAGGCTCTAGGACACGCAGGCTTCAGTAGTTGTAGCACGCAGGCTCAGTAGTTGTGGCTTACAGACTCTAGAGCACAGGCTCAGTAGTTGTGGTGCACGGGCTTAGTTGCTCCGCAGCATGTGGGATCTTCCTGGATCAGGGATCAAATCCATGTCCCCTGCATTGGCAGGTGAATTCTTAACCACTGCGTCACCAGGGAAGTCCTCTCCTTCACTTCTGAATGATAATTTCACAGGGTACAGAATTCTAGGTTGATAGAGTTTTTTTCTCCCAACACTTTAAATATTTCACTACACTCTCTTCTTGCTTGCATAGTTTCTGAGAAGTTGGATGTAAATTCTTATCTTTGTTCCTCTATACATGTGTTTTTCCTCTGGCTTCTTTAGGATTTTTTTCCTTTGATTTTCTGTAGTTTAAAAATGATATGCCTAGATATAGTGTTTTGGTATTTATCCTGTAGGGTGTTCTCCAAGATTCCTGGATCTAAGGTTCACTGTCTAACATCACTTGGGGAAATGCTTATTTTTGTTTCAAATATTTTTTCTGTTCCTTTCTCTCTTTCTTCTCCTTCTAGTATTCACGTTTCAGTTATGTTACACTCTTTGTAGTCCTACAGTCTTTGTATTTCCTGTTCTATTTTTTCTCATTGCTTTTCAGTTTGGAAACTTTCTATTCAGATATCCTCAAGCTCAGAGATTCTTTCCTCAAGCATGTCTAGTCCACTAATATTAAAGAAATTCATCATTTCTGTTACAGAGTTTTTTATTTCTAGCATTTCTTTTTGTTTCCTTCTTAGGAGTTCCATCTCTCTGCTTGCATTGTCCATCTGTTTTTATATGTTGTCTACTTTATCCATTAGAGCCCTTAGCATATAGCTGTTTTAAATTCCCAGTCTGATAATTCCAACATCTCTGTTATATCTGGTTCTGAAGTTTTTTCTTTATCTTCAAATTGTGTTTGTCCCCTTTTAGTATGCCTTGTGATTTTTTTTCTCGATAGCTGGATATGACATACTGGGTAAAAGGAACCGCTGTAAATAGACCTTTAGTAATGAGGTGGTGAGTTGTGGGGAGAAAGGAAGTGTTCTACAGTCTTATGATTAGGCTTCAGCCTTCTAATGAGCCAGTGCTTCTGGACTGTGAACATCGCAAGTGTTAATCAGGTTTTTTTTTCTGCTTCTTTAGGTGAGAGAATGGCTAGAGTGGACTGGAGTTGGGTATCTCCTTCTTCCCACATGGAAGGCGGAAAGGACTGGAGGTGAGTATTTATTTCCCTTCTGTCAGGTGCAATGCTAGAGCTGACAAGACTGTGTATTACCCTTTCTCCAGGTCAGTTAGGCTCCAGTAATACCCCAGCAGGTTAGGATATGATAAACTAATTTCTCCTCAGGGCAGGCCTTGTTAGGAAGTACAAAGCGCTCTGGTGTTTTTCAAAATGGTTCCTCTTCCCCTTCCCCTACCAGAAGCATGAGGGAATTTTTCTCCAATATTTACTGTGAGAATCTGGTCAAGCTCCCTGAGATAAAACTCACAAAAGTATGGACTCCCTCCCATGACTAGGTTCCCCTGGTGTTTTTAACCCTCAGATTTGTCTACACTGAGCCCCCATCAATTCATCTGTTACAGTTCAGGTTTTCCTACTCCAGGATTGGTTTCTGCTCATGAATTTTTGCTCTGGAAAGCTGTGACTCCGTGGATTAACTTGTCTGTCTCTTCAATTTTGGAGACAGTAGGTTGCCCTGTCTCCGTACCTCTCTTACAGATCCAAGAAGAGATGCTGATTTTTCAGTGTCTTTAGCTTTTTACTTTTTGTTAAAATGGAGTGATAAATTCTATGCTCTTTACATGCAGAACTAGAAATTGGAAGTACAATGTGTTTTCATCTTCCTCTTAAGGTCAGATCTCATAGACCTTCCTGTTCCAGTTCTATTTATAGTTGAGACTAAATTTAGAAATGAATTCCCATAATGTTCTAAGCAGAGATGAATACAAAGGGAAGAAAATGTAACTGATGAACAAGATAAGACAATGCCTGATAGAAATTTTATGTGTAACGTATGTGTGTGTGTCTACAAAAGTATCACCACTTACTGTCCTTAAAAAGCCTTAGTTTAGAAAATAAATTATAATGAAAACCATACTTCAACAACTCAGTAATAAAAGACAAAGGTACTTAATTGATTCTTCTATTTATTAGCTGTCAAAAGACATTATTTGTAATAGCTGAACTGGGCTGATTTTCTTTTCACCTTAGAAATATTTCACCCATGAGACATATATAATATTGCCCAAGACTTGCAGCGTGATAAAAACCTGACCAAATTTCTAATAAAGAAACTTTTCATTCACACATTTAAAAAAATAAGAAGAAGAAAATAAATTGTTTAAGATTCTGAAGGGCAAAGCATTGATATTTTCTGTCTGGACATTTTACTAAACAAAATCTTACAAGACTAGGTTTTCGTATGTGCTCAAATATTGAAAATTTATTGTTTGTTTCCAGAATGTCTTTTACACTGAATTTAATAGCTAAATTATTTAAACTCTATGTACATAACACAATACCAAAGATTTGAAAATTGATCTGCGTAAATGATGAGCATAATTCTCTGTGTGAGACAGAGATCTGCGTAAAGGATGAGCATAATTCTCTGTGTGAGACAGAGAAACAAAATACGCAAATTTCCTAAATATTTCAATATCTCCTCAGTGCTTAAAACTCACATGACTCTATAAACTTTAAAATTTTTATAAATATTAAGAGCAAATGCCTTACTGCATTTCTGCTTCTACCTCAAATCCTCACATAATAAATTAAGTCATGTTGCTTGGAGAAAAAGGAGCTAGCCTCTGTTACTTAGAATAAACATTAGAAATGTTTCCCCTAAAAGAAAGAAAAGATAAAGAATAACCTAAGTGAAGTGATTCAATGAAGAACACTGTACAAATAGCACTCCCCCATCAAACTGTGTATAATATTCTCCATGAACAAGAAAGAAAACAGACATGGACCAGTAGAAACAGGAATCCAGCAGAATAGTGTTTTTCAGAGAAACCACCTGGGAACCTTGTTAAAAATGCAGATTCTAATTCACTAGGTCCGGAGGGGGCTTCTCTGCGTTTCTAACAAGGTTCCAGATGATACTGATGCCGCCTGTCCATGGACCATACTGCGAGTAGCGAGAGAGTAATAACATCCACACCTCATTTGCGGGGGTAAAGTTGTGCCCAAAGACTGCCAGTTAGCTTTATCAGCTTCGCCACAAGGAAGGGTGCACGTCTTGGGAAACCAGGCATCTCTATGCGGGAGTTAGAATGAGCTTAGGGGGCTCACAGAATGGGCTCTGGGTTTGTGCTGGGTGATTTGGGACAACTGGCCAAGGAAGTGGAAGGCTGTTCTGGAGTCAAGGTTGTCAAGAACCAAAGATAATTTATTGTCTGGATAGCTTAATAATTTTTATCTAGGAAGCAGGAGGAACAAAGAGGGCTAGAGTAGATAAAGAAGCAATAGTAAGTCACTGGTGTTACGGAGGATATAGAATATGCTCAGCTAGAGAATTAATGGGAAGAACTGTCCACGCTATTACATAATTCCCAATCTCCTTATGGGGATCCTTGTACTGGTATCAGAAAGATCAACTCTTTCTGGGCAGAACATGGAAGCAGAACCACACAATAAGCAAGAGTCTTGGAGGTACTGACTAGCAAATTAATATCCTTTGGGGCTTGGTGACCAGGGGACTACCCACATTACATGACTTTCACGAAGAACCCATAAGGAAGGCAGGTGCAGAGTAGAGCAAGCAGATTGGCTGGCACAATGCCAAGGACCAGTGCTCAGAAATTACCATCAGCATTTAGAGGCTGCCTTTAAATAAAAAGAAACCACTGGATAAATACCTCTTGTAAACACTGTGTGAGGCAATGTATTGCAGCACTTAGTATATAGTAAGGGCGTCAGACTCTTGATTAGAATCTGGCTCCACACTTACTACTTATATGATTTAGGATAATTTAGTTAAGCTTTTTCAACTTCATACTCCTTGTCTATAACACGGAGACAATACTGCTAACTTTATTTTAAGAAGTAAAATTAATAATAAATGCAAAACATTTAATGTAGTAAGTAGCCTCATACTTGGTCTTTCATAAAGGGCAGTTCTTACTATCTTCCAAATTATCCTCAACAAAATTTAAGTTAACATATTATCAAACCAGACTCAAATGCTAGGAAAACATAAATTCATTCAACAAATTCTGCTACTATGTGCCAGACACCGTGTATGCAAGAGAAATACAATATTTTAAAAGGTACCTGCCTCCTGGAGTTTACAATCTAGCATAAAGCAACAATTAATCTGACAATGAAAAGAAGTACTGGATGTTACCAGAACACACAGCAGAGAGATCTAAAGCAGAGAAGTAGTATGAGACAGAGAAGTCTCCTCAGAAAAAGAAAAACCTGAAGGAAAAGTAACAGTTCTGGAGAAACTTCTAGTTATGGCTACGTGAGGAAGTCAGTAATTCAACGCTACACAGAACAAGTATAAAATCGGACAAAATTATACTAAAATTTACAACATTTCTGAGTACTGAAAATAGACCAAAAGCAGATAACAAGTTGGAAAGCATTTATTTTTCAAAATCTGCTAGAGGCTTATTTATATAATCAATATAAAAATTATCAATGAGATATTTTACTTTCTGCATTTCCTACTATGTTGCTGAAATCCAGTTTGTATTTCACCTTAGCATATATCAATTCAGACTTGCCACATTTCGAGTGCACACCAGCCACAGGTGGCTAGTGGCTATGGCATTGGACAAAGCAGCCCCAGAGCCATCACCAGAAGAAATAATCCAAAAAAGATGACTTTTAAAAATTAGCAAATTTTTTAAAAAATTAGCAAATTAAAATGGTACACTCAAAATACATTTACTTAAAAAAAAGAAGACAGTAACAAAGGACAGAGGAATAAAAAAGATATGAGACCCACAGAAAACAAACAGCATAATGACAGACATAAACTCAACTACATCAAATATTACATTAATGTGAATGAACTAATAAACATTTAAATCTACAGGGAACTACTGTCAGACTGCATAAAAAAAAGCAAGATCAAATTGTATGCTATCTAGAGAAGATACACTATACATTCAGATACAAACAGGCTAAAAACAAAACAAATCAGTAACCACAAGAGTGCAGTGGCAACTATATTAAATAGTCTTTAAGACAAGAATATTACTAGAGACAAAGAAAGATATTTCATAATGAAAAGAAAGACATTTCATAATGAAAATCTGGACATGTTAAGAAGGGGAACAACAAGAATGTTCTGAGCATTAAAGGTTCAGAAGTAAGAAAGGTGTTTCGCTTTCCTGCTGATACTACACTTCCACTGCGTCTCAGCATTGCATAGCGGAGCAGCCCTATTATTCTCATCTTACTATGCATTTAAACATACACTTGCATCACCCAGAACAGTGACCCCAACATTGTGCATGACCCAACTCATCCTTCAAATTTCAGGCTGTCTATAAAGGCTTTACTGAATCCTAGGCTCTCACCACAGCTTGCACACCTATATTAAAGCACTCATTATTCTACAATTATCATTTTGGTATCTCTCTCTCTCCAGACTTTCTGAAAATAAGAACCATCATATTTTTTCTTTGCATTTTCTAATTCTTTCAAAAACTATGACCCATAATAGGTGTTCAATAAATGCTTGCTAAACAAATGAAAAACTGAACATACTTAGCAAAGACCACTGTTGGTAGAACTGGGAGTTTAAGATCAAGGTTATTTTTCACAATTCCCTCAGAGAAGTTAAAAATAGAGTCACTAGGAAGCATATAGCACATGAAGAAATTGTTATAAGTGATAACAATAATAGTAACCAACATAAAGGAACATTTAGTATGTGTTAAGCACTGCTCTAGGCAGTTAGCATATATTAATTCGTTTACCTCAAAATAACTCCATTAGGAAGGTACTAGCTTTACCACCACTTCAGAGAAGGGTCAACAACAAAAAACTCAATTAAAATAAATGGACATTTCTCCAAAGAAGATATACAAATAGCCAAAAAGCATGTGAAGAGATGCTGAACATCATTAATCATCAGGGAGACAAATATTAATCAAAACCACAATGCTATACTGCTTCAAACACCAGGATGGATATAATAAAAAAGCAGACAATAAACAAGTGTTGTTGACCAGAGGGCAGACAGCAGAAGCAAGAAGAACTACAATCCTGCAGCCTGTGGAACGAAAGCCACATTCACAGAAAGACAAACAAAATGAAAAGGCAGGGGACTATGTACCAGATGAAGGAACAAGATAAAACCCCAGAAAAATAACTAAACGAAGTGGAGATAGGTGACCTTCCAGAAAAAGAATTCAGAATAATGACAGTGAAGATGATCCAGGACCTTGGAAAAAGAATGAAGGCAAAGATCGAGAAGATGCAAGAAATGTTTAACAAAGACCTAGAAGAATTAAAGAACAAACACTTAGAAGAATTAAAGAACAAACAAACAGAGATGAACAATACAATAACTGAAATGAAAAACACACTAGAAGGAATCAGTAGCAGATAACTGAGGCAGAAGAATGGATAAGTGACCTGGAAGACAGAATGGTGGAATTTACAGCCACTAAACAGATTGAGAAAATAAAATGAAAAGAAGAGAAGACAGCCTAAGAGACCTCTGGGACAACATTAAAAGCACCAACAATCACATTATAGAGGTCCCAGAAAGAGAAGAGAGAGAGAAAGGACACAAGAAAATATATAAAGAGATTATGGTCGAAAACTTCCCTAACACGGAAAAAGAAATAGCCACCCAAGTCAGAAAGTGCAGAGAGTCCCAGGTAGGATAAACCCAAGGAGAAACATGCCAAGACACATAGTAATCAAGTTGACAAAAATTAAAGACAAAGAAATAACGTGTATGTGGAACAGACGTGCATGTATGTGGAACCTAGAAAAATGGTACAGATGAACCAGTGTGCAGGACAGAAGTTGAGACACAGATGTAGACAACAAACGTATGGACACCAAGGGGGGAAAACTGCGGTGGGGTGGGGATGGTGGTGTGCTGAATTGGGCGATTGGGATTGACATGTATACACTGATGTGTATAAAACTGATGAGTAATAAGAAACTTCAGTATAAACAAACAAACAAAAAAACAACTAACACTAAACTTTCTTTGGGTTATTTGTATGGAAATATGTTAAAATAAATGTTTCAGACATTACATGAAATTTCTAAAAATCTTATATGTTCTGGTATAATGTTATGTCATAATTCTAGTTATTACTTTAAAATGTATCTCTCAGAAATCACTAACTTTCCTTGTCAATTGCATTATTTTGAACTTTCATCAAATCTTTAACCGTGGTCATTTTTAAGTCTTTTCTCATTTACCGACAGTTCTGGGTGTACTCTGACACTTTTGCAAAAATGTTCCTATAAAAGGGCTTCATCTTCAAGGAATTCATGGAAAACACTCTGACAAGTACAGGTTTCTGGTAACTGACTATACTGCTGAACTGAATGAATAAGCATTTTCAGAACTCTAATGGAAAACTCATGAATTCATAAAAGTGCTAACAAAAGATCAAGATGAAAAAAAATTAATTACATGGGACTGAGTGAACTGATGAGGATGATTATAATTTTTGTGACATTCTGTTTCAATAATAAAAAAAAAAATCCAACGAGGACTCAGAGGAAAAAAATATACAAATCAATTTACACTGCAAAGTAAAGGAGCTGTTACAGTGGAGGATTACTGGACTGAATGTCAATATTATGACATAGTATGAGTGTGTTTCATGTTTGGTAATTGCAATCATTGTTGCTTTTGTTGTGGTCATCCATTTACAAAGCTTGGTGTCAGTGTATTTCTCTCTTGTAAAAATAAAATACAGTGTGTGTGTGTGAAAAAAAAAAGACAAACAAAAATTATTAAAAGCAACAAAGGAAAAATGACAAATAACATACAAGGGAATTCCCATAAGGTTAACAGCTGATTTCTCAGCAGAAACTCTACAAGCCAGAAGGGAGTGGCACGATATATTTAAAGTGATGAAAGGTAAAAACCTACAATCAAGATTAATCTACCGGGCAAGGATCTCATTCAGATTTGACATAAAAATCAAAAGGTAAGAGAATTCAGCACCACCAAACCAGCTCTACAACAAATGCTAAAGGAATTTCTCTAAGTGGGAAACAAAAGAGAAGAAAAGGACCTACAAACACATACCCAAAAAAATTAAGAAAATGGTAACAGGAACATACATGTCGATAACTACCTTAAATGTGAATGCATGAAATACTCCAATCAAAAGACACAGACTTGCTGAATGAATAAAAAACAAGATCCATATATATGCTATCTACAAGAGGCCCACTTCAGACCTAGGGACACATACAGACTGAAAGTGAGGGGATGGAAAAAGATATTCCAGGCAAATGGAAATCAAAACAAAGCTGGAGTAGCAATACTCATATCAGATAAAATAGACTTTAAAATAAAGAATGTTACAAGAGACAAGGAAGGACATTACATAACAATCAGGGGATCAATCCAAGATGAAGATATAAAAATTATAAATATATATGCACCCAACATAGGAGCACCTCAATACATAAGGCAAATGCTAAGAGCTATAAAAGGGGAAATCGACAGTAACACAATAATAGTGGGGGACTTTAACATCTCACTTTCACCAATGGACAGATCATCCAAACAGAAAATTAATAAGGAAACACAAGCTTTAAATGACACAATAGACCAGAAAGATTTAATTGATATTTATAGGACATTCCATCCTAAACAAGCAGCTAACACTTTCTTCTCAAGTGGACACAGAACATTCTCCAGGACAGATCACACCTTGGGTCAAAAATCAAGCCTCAGTAAATTTAAGAAAACTGAAATCATATCAAGTATCTTTTCTGACCACAACACTATGAGATTAGAAATCAATTACAGGGGAAAAAATATAAAAAACACAAACACATGGAGGCTAAACAATACATTACTAAATAAACAAGAGATGACTAAAGAAATCAAAACAGAAATCAAAAAATACCTAGAGACAAACAAAAATGAAAACATGACGATCCAAAACCTATGGGATGCAGCAAAAGCAGTTCTAGGAGGGAAGTCTATAGCACTATGATCCTAACTCAAGAAACAAGAAAAATCTCAAATAAACAATCTAACCTTACACCTAAAGGAACTAGAGAAAGAAGAACAAACAAAACCTAAAGTTACCAGAAGGAAAGAAATCATAAAGATCAGATCAGAAATAAATGAAATAGAAACAAAGAAAACAAGAGCAAGGATCAATGAAACTAAAAGCTGGTTCTTTGTGAAGATAAACAAAAATTGATAAACCATTAGCCAGAGTCATCAAGAAGAGGGAGAGGACTCAAATCAATAAAATCAGAAACGAAAAAGGAGAAGTTACAACAGACACTGCAGAAATACAAAGCATCCTAAGAGAGCACTACAAGCAACTCTATGCCAATAAAATGGATAACCTAGAAGAAATGGACAAATTCTTAGAGAGGTATAACCTTCCAAGACTGAACCAGGAGGAAATAGAAAATATGAACAGACCAATCACAGGTAAAGAAATTGAAACTGTGATTAAAAATCTTCCAACAAACAAAAGTCCAGGACCAGATGGCTTCACAGGTGAATTCTATCAAACATTTAGAGAAAAGCTATCATTCATCCTTCTCAAACTCTTCCAAAATATGCAGAGGAAGGAACATTCCTAAACTCATTCAAAGTGGCCACCATCACCCTGATACCAAACCAGACAAAAATACTACAAAAAAAGAAAATTACAGACCAATATCACTGATGAATATAGATGCAAAAATCCTCAACATAATACTAGCAAACAGAATCCAACAACACATTAAAAGGATCATACACCATGTTCAAGAGGGATTTATCCCCGGGATGCAAGGATTCTTCAATATACGCAAATCAATCAATGGGATACACCACACTAACAAACTGAAGAATAAAAACCATATGATCATCTCAATAGATGCAGAAAAAGCTTTTGACAAAATTCAACATCCATTTATGATAAAAACTCTCCAGAAAGTGGGCAGAGAGGGAATCTACCTCAACATAATAAAGGCCATATATGACAAACCCACAGCCAACAGCATTCTCAATGGTGAAAAACTGAAAGCATTTCCTCTACGATCAGGAACAAGATAAGGATGTCCACACGCACCACTATTATTCAACATAGTTTTGGAAGTCTTAGCCAAAGCAATCAGAGAAGAAAAAGAAATAAAAAGATGCAAATTGGAAAAGAAGTAAAACTGTCACTGTTTGCAGATGACATGATACTATACATAGAGAATCCTAAAGATGCCACCAGAAAACAACTAACGCTAATCAATGAATTTGGTAAAGTCGCAGGATACAAAATTAATGCACAGAAATCTCTTGCATTCCTATACACTAAAAACAAAAGATCAGAAAGAGAAATTAAGGAAGCAATCCCATTCACCATTGCAACAAAAAGAATAAAATACCTAGGAATAAACCTACCTAAGGAGGTAAAAGACCTGTACTCAGAAAACTATAAGACACTCATGAAAGAAATTAAAGATGATACAAACAGATGGAGCGATATACCATGTTCTTTGATTGGAAGAATCAATGTTGTTCAAATGACTACAGTACCGAAAGCAATCTGCAGATTCAATGCAATTCCTACCAAATTACCAATGGCATTTTTTTTTACAGAACTAGAAGAAAAATCTTAAAATTTGTATGGAGACACAAAAGACCCCAGATAGCCAAAGCAATCTTGAGGGAAAAAAACAGAACTGCAGGAATCAGACTCCCTGACTTCAGACTACACCACAAAGCTACAGTAATCAAGACAATATGGTACTGGCACAGAAAAATATAGATCAATGGAACAGGATAGAAAGCCCAGAGATAAACCCATGCACCTATGGTCAACTAATCTATGACAAAGGAGGCAAGGATATACAATGGAGAAAAAGACAGTCTCTTCAATAAGTGGTGCTGGGAAAACTGGACAGCTACATGTAAAAGAACAAAATTAGAACACTCCCTAACACCATACACAAAAATAAACTCCAAATGGATTAGAGACCTAAATGTAAGACCGGACACTATAAAACTCTTAGAGGAAAACATAGGAAGAACACTTTTTGACATAAATCACAGTACAATCTTTTTTGACCCACCTCCTAGAGTAATGGAAATAAAAACAAAAATAAACAAATGGCAAATGGGACGTATTGAAACTTAAAAGCTTTTGCACAGCAAAGGAAACTATAAACAAGACAAAAAGACAATCCTCAGAATGGGAGAAAATATTTGCAAATGAATCAATGGATGAAGGATTAAGCTCCAAAATATATAAACAGCTCATGCAGCTCAATATTAAAAAAACAAACAACCCAATTAAAAAGTGGGCAGAAGGGCTTCCCTGGTGGCACAGTGGTTGAGAGTCCACCTGTCGATGCAGGGGACACGGGTTTGTTCCCTGGTCCGGGAGGATCCCACATGCCGTGGAGCGGCTAGGCCCGAGAGCCATGGCCACTGGGCCTGCGCGTCTGGAGCCTGTACTCTGCAATGGGAGAGCCCACAACAGTGAGAGGCCCATGTACCGCAAAAAAAAAAAAAAAAAAACTGGGCAGAAGACCTAAATAGATATTTCTCCAAAGAAGACATACAGATGGCCAAGATGCACATGAAAAGCTGGTCAACATTACTAATTATTAGAGAAATGCAAATCAAAACAACAATGAGGTATCACCTCACACCGGTTAGAATGGGCATCATCAGAAAATCTACAAACAACAAATGCTGGTGAGGATGTGGAGAAAAGGGAACCCTCTTGCATGTTGGTAGGAACGTAAACTGATACAGCCACTATGGAGAGTAGTATGGAGGTTCCTTAAAAAACTAAAAATAGAATTACCATATGACCCAGCAATCCCACTACTGGGCATATACTCAGAGAAAACCATAATTCAAAAAGACACACGCACTTCAATGTTCATTGCAGCACTATTTACAATAGCCAGGATATGGAAGCAACCTAAATGCCCACAGACAGACGAATGGATAAAGAAGATGTGGTACATATATACAATGGAATATTACTCAGCCATAAAAAGGAACAACATTGGGTCATTTGTAGAGACATGGATGGACCTACTGACTGTCATACAGAGTGAAGTAAGTCGGAAAGAGAAAAACAAGTATCATATATTAATGCATATATGTGGAATCTAGAAAAATGGTACAGATGAACCATTTTGCAAGGCAGAAATAGAGACACAGATGTAGAGAAGAAACGTACGGACACCAAGGGGGGAAAACCCCAGGGGGGTGGTGGTGGTGGTGTGATGAATTGGGAGATTGGGATTGACATGTATACACTAATAGGTATAAAATATAACTAATAAAATTCTGCTGTATTTTAAAAAAAAAAGTGTTGTCAAGGATGAGGAAAAATTAGAACTGTCACACATTAAAGGTGGGAATGTAAAATGGTGCATCGCTTTGGAAACAACTTGGCAGTTCCTCAAAATATTAAACATAGAATTACCATATGATACACCAGAATATGGAGCGACAGCTAATGGTTAAAGATTTTCTTACAGGGGGAACAAAACTGTTCTAAAACTGGTGATGGTTGCACAACTCTGAGAATATATTGAAAAAGACTGAACTGTACAATTTAAATGGGCAAATTGTATAGCATGTGAATTGCATATTTTAAAAGCACTAACTTAAAAAAAATTAACTCACCCATTATTATATAGTTATTAACTGGCAGAGCCATAATTTGAACCCAGGCAGTCTGATTCTGTGCTCTGGATACCTGCATACTTCACAAAGTTCAAAACAGAAGCATTATACTTAGCTCATCTTCAAAAAAGGACTGCATCTAAATATCTAAGCCAAAGCAATAAATTTTAATATAAGCATTTTTCTATTAATGTAATATTTTTTAAAAAAGCTAAGTAGCATAAGAACAAAATTTATGATATAAAAAAATCTAAAGGAAAATTATTTCTAACTCCTTTCTTTACTTCGGTGACATCCTATGGTAAAAAATGAAAGCTAGCTTTAGCTGTTGAAAGAAGATGATTTTTCCATATGGATTCTGTTTTTCTTAGTTTTAGTTATACTTATTTCATATAAACAGAAAACAAGGAAAATCTAAACAGTTATATTATTCCTCCCTAGTGTCATATCCTCAAAATGTTATCCTGTGTTCTTCATGGAGGGGGTTAGACTAGTAGGCAAATGGTATTTGTATTTTGATTGCTCTTTTTAGCATTTACCTAAAATATTAGACAAACTAACTCATATAACACAGGTGTGTAAGTGATGAAACCAATGATCTCTAACACATCTGGAAACTGAGGAAGTACTCATTTCCTTGAAGAATGGAATCCAAACGGCTAGTACTAACCAATACACACTGTGAGATTCCTCCCGTGCACCTCCTCTCCATAATGAAAGGAAATTTAAACCCACTGTACACAAACCTGACTACACAGACAAGACCTGATGTCAGAACACCACAGAGAGGGCCTTGCAGTGTGAACATACAGCACCAGAATAACTGCTATTCGGCAGATGCAAAGCCTCAATCATTGCTACCAACCTTTAGAATCCTGCTTTGAACTTCACTGCATCACAGTCTTTTGATGTAGAGATTAGAATATCTCCAAACAAGAAACCACCAGTATCAAGTACTCAAGCTTAAATCCTATTGCTGTAAAGAGACTGAACAATAAACAGCAGTAATCAACTCATTAATTTAGCTATTCTTTATCATGTAAGAGTGACAATTTGGCCACCTGTTGGATAGAACCACCTGGGAAAACAGCCTTAACATGAAGAAAAGGGTTCAAACTCCCTCCATTTTAAAACAAAACAGAAGATTGAATTTCTACCATTATCCCCAAGCAAACAATCTATAACCAAGTAACATGAATTTTAAAATATAAATGTTTGAGATGAAACCAGCTAAATATATTACCATACAAATCCACACATATATGCAAGTACATGCATAGAAATAAGTCATTTTTCTCCATCCCTGAAATGTTCAACATTGGCCAGATAAGCAACCTCAACACCAACATCACTCATACATTCCTACGGGGAAAGATTTTTTCTATTTCCTTTCAGCCGGAGACAAATTTACTCTTTTCAGAGTCATCTGATTGCCCTGAGGGTTTCTCTACAAGTAGACAGAGCCAAAGCACTGGCTGTCATTGTGCCTTTGACAAGTTCCCCCATTTTCACAAATGGACCACGTGCATCACCCCTTCAATGGGGACCACCGCCGTGAGGCAGGCAAGGGGGCCGCAATCACTGGCTCTGTGTTCTGCCCCCACCTGAAAAGTATGAGCAAGGACATCACATGCCCAGAGCCTGCAGATGTCAAGACACCTACGTCAAGTACATGAGAGGGTAGAGGAGCTTTTAAACCTGGTTTTAAAAGTACAAAGTAAGCAAAATGTATGAGGTAGTCTATCACCGCGGTCCCCAACCTTTTTGGCACTAGGGACCGGTTTCGTGGAAGACAATTTTTCCACTGGCGGGAGGGGGCGGGGGGGGATGGTGCAGGCGGTAATGTGAGCGATGGAGAGCGGCAGGTGAAGCTTTGCTCGCTCGCCCAGCACTCACTTCCTGCTGTGGGGGCCAGTTCCTAACAGGCCGTGGACCAGTACCGGTCCATGGCCCGGGGATTGGGGACCCTGATCTAACAGGAAAAAGGAAGATGTCTGGTGCAACTAAGAGCTTGGTGAAGGGTCTGTGTGGCAGTGAGGGTTACTGTATCTCACCATGGAGGGAGCCTTAGGAACACACCCCAACATACCGGGGAGCCTTAGGAAAATATCATTCACTTTAAGATTGAGATAAAAGTAGGAGTTGCTTTTAATGCATCTATTTCATAGAGACATACTGTCTTCTGCAAATCAGGCGTTACAGGGAACTTTGTATCTGTATCTCAATGATACAGCATGTCTCCATTTTTCTCAATCCTATACTCTTTAGAAATTTTAGTTTTACCTTCTCAGCTAGTTAATTATTTATTATTCAAAAGTGATGGTTCGCACAGGCTCACTTACTCATTACACCTCGAACTATAAAGCCCTCTGAGCTTCTGCTCCTCTTTATCACCCTATATGGATCATCAGGAAGCTTCTGAATTAGAATTGGATTAATGTCATCATCATATATGAATATTTTGTGCATATTGGACTAATTCAGGATAGCTTTCATAAAACTAAAGAATAAACTATTATGCAATCTCAGTTTATTTTGATATTTATAAGATAACCAAAGCTTTCATATAGTCAGCAAGTATAAAAACTGTACTTAGCCAAGTGAATAGATAGATAGTAATAATATTTCTTTGCAAAGTGTGGCTTAAGACAAAGTAAAAAGTGTGTCACTGTGACATCAATTTTCCAGAGATTGCTAGGAATCCTTAGAATTCGTGCTCTCTTGGGAAAACTGTTCAATTTCTTATCTGCCTGTTGGACCATGAATTTTTAGGACATAGTCCAATCATATACTAGCTCTGTCATCTTCCTGACTACGTGAGATGGTTGATTCCTTTGCTGTCTGTGCTAGAAAACTGTCTCAGAAGATAGGAGCTATTCTAGCACAAGCCCTAAATCCCTCACTTATCCATTATCAAAAATAATAAATGTTTATTATTGCCAGGCCCCTAAGAAGCTCATGATCTAGTAGGGAAAAATATATATAAACAACTGTTAAAGGTATGATAAAAGTTATAACAGCGGTATGTACAAGGTGCAGTGGCGATGAACTCTGCTTAAGAAAAGCTTTACAGGGCCTCCCTGGTGGCACAGTGGTTAAGAATCCACCTGCCAATGCAGGGGACATAGGTTCGAGCCCTGGTCCAGGAAGATCCCACATGCCGTGGAGCAACTAAGCCCGTGCTCCAGAACTACTGAGCCTGCACTCTAGAGCCTACGAGCCACAACTACTCAGCCCACGTGCCACAACTACTGAAGCCCACGTGCCTAGAGCGCATGCTCTGCAACAAGAGAAGCCACCGCAATGAGAAGCCTGCACACCGCAACAAAGAGTAGCCCCCACTCACCACAACTAGAGAAAGCCCGCGTGCAGCAACGAAGACCCAACACAACCAAAAATAAATAAAAATTTAAAAAAATAAATTTATTGAAAAAAGAAAAGAAAACTTTATAAATCAAATACTTGACATGGTTCCTAAAGGATCGGTAAGGTTCTCCAGCAGGCTGACAAGAAAAAGGAGGATATTCCAGGCATCAGGAAAAGCATGTGCAAAAGTACAGTGGCATGAAAGAGCACAGTCCATTCACAGAACCATAACTAGCCTAGAATGACTGCCGCACAGAGCATAAACAGGGGGACACTGGGGGCTGAGGTTAATTAGATAAGCAGAAGCCAAAAGGAGCAGGAGAACAGAAAACAAAAACTGAGAATGAGATACGCACAAGGGAGGAAGAAAAACAGGTGAGATCACTCTCAGAAGCCAAGGAAATGGAGAATTCAGTCTGGACACAGCTGTATAAAATAGATGGAATCAAACTAGATCTAATACCCAGCCCTCTTGCTACTATTCCTAAAAGACTGATTCACACATGGTCAATTGCCTAGCATACCCAGTCATACCATAAAGGAGTAATCTTGAGATGGCTGTAGATTTTCTCTTGTGATTTCAATTATACACATACACATATTTAAATAAACTACCATTGAAAATGGTACTGGGAAAGAGAAGAAAAGATGAGAAAGACAGATACCTACCCCTAAGATCTTATATCCTACCAGGCTATAAAGTCATTTATGCATTTATAGCAATATGTCATCCTGTAAACTTTATTATAGAGACTAGATATGAGACATTCCATGTCCATAAATAAGATGTATTAACATCAACTTTAAAATTATTTGTGTTTATGGATTAAAGACCTCAATGTAAGGCCGGATACTATAAAACTCATAGAAAAAACATAGGCAGAACACTCTCTAACATAAATCACAGCAAGATCTTTTTCGATCCACCTCCTAGAGTAATGAAAATAAAAACAAAAATAAACAAATGGGACCTAATTAAACTTAAAAGCTTTTGCACAGCAAAGAAAACCATAAACAAAACGAAATGACAACCCTCAGAACAGGAGAAAATATTTGCAAACGAAGCAACCGATAAGGGATTTATCTCTAAAATATACAAACAGCACATGCAGCTCAATATCAAAAAAACTAACAACCCAATTAAGAAACGGGCAGAAGATCTAACTAGATATTTCTCCAAAGAAGACATACAGATGGCTAAAAAGCACATGAAAAGATGCTCAACATCACTAATTATTAGAGAAATGCAAATCAAAACTACAATGAGGTATCACCTCACACCAGTCAGAATGGCCGTCATCAAAAAATCTACAAACAATAAAATGCTGGAGAGGGTGTGGAGAAAAGGGAACCTTCATACACTGTTGGTTGGAATGTAAACTGGTAGAGCCAGTATGGAGAACAGTATGGAGGTTCCTTAAAAAACTAAAAATAGAGCCACCACATCATCCAGCAATCCCACTCCTGGGCATATATATCTGGAGGAAATCATAATTCAAAAAGATACATGCACCCCACTGTTCACTGCAGCACTATTTGCAACAGCCAGGACATGGAAGCAGCCTAAATGTCCATCAACAGAGAAACAGATAAAGAAGACGTGGTACATATATACAACGGAATATTACTCAGCCATAAAGAAGGACAAAATAATGCCATTTGCAGTTAACAGGGATAGACCTAGAGATTGTCATACTGAGTGAAGTAAGTCAGACAGAGAAAGACAAAAATCATATGATATTGTTTATATGTGGAATCTCAAAAAGGGCTACAAATGAACTTATATACAAAAACAAAATAAAGTTACAGATGTAGAAAATAAACTTATGTTTACCAGAGGGTAAGGGGGAGAGGGATAAATTGGAAGATTGGGGTTGACACATACACACTACTATATATCTATATAAAATATAGATATTTTGTATCTATATAAAATATAGATATTTTATATCTATATAAAAATAGATATTTTATATCTATATAAGAATATATTTTATATCTATATAAAATATAGATATTTTATATCTATATAAAATATAGATAACTGTTATCTATTTAGATAACTATTATCTATTTTATATAGATATACATATTTATCTATATAAAATAGATAACTAATAAGGACTTACTGTATAGCACAGGGAACTCTACTCAATGCTCTGTAAAGGCCTATATGGGAAAATCTAAAAAAGAGTAGATATATGTATATGTATAACATTCACTTTGCTGTACACCTGAAACTATCACAACATTGTAAATCAACTATACCCCAATAAAATTTTTTAAAAAAAGAAAAAAATTATTTGTGTTTAGAAACATAAAATTCAAGGATAGAAATGAAAGATTCTGATCTACAAATCAGTACATTTTAATTATTAATTTATATAATGCTCTCATGGCATCCAAGTATTAAAAACTCTGACATTAATAAGCCATTCAACAAAACTAATATAGTATTGTAAGTCAACTATACATCAATGAAAAATAATTTTAAAAAGCCATTCAACAAGATCACTGAAATTACAGTCATATTTTTAAGGGACAATTTTCATCTTTGCCTTTTATCCCCTTAGATTGCTTTTTTAAAAGAAATAAAAGGCAAAGAAACTCCTCTAAGATCAAAAGCTATATATTGGGCTTCCCTGGTGGCGCAGTGGTTGAGAGTCCGCCTGCCCATGCAGGGGACACGGGTTCGTGCCCCGGTCCGGGAAGATCCCACATGCCGCGGAGCGGCTGGGCCCGTGAGCCATGGCCGCTGAGCCTGCGCGTCCGGAGCCTGTGCTCCACAACGGGAGAGGCCACAATAGTGAGAGGCCCGTGTACCACAAAAAAAAAAAGCTATATATTTAAGGTACATAATCCTAAAAAAAAAATGTTCAATTGCTAAGTGACTAATTTTAACATATGTCATCAGTTTAAGAAGTCACTCATTCATTTATTCATCTAACAATTATTTATTAAGCCAGATACCATTTAGGCAGTGAGGAATAAGCACAGAACAAAGCAGAAACAGTACCTGCCTTCACAAAGCTTCATCTTAAGCTGGAAAATAATTTAACAAGGAACTAAAACACAGTATGTTAAGTGCTTTTTATAAATAAGCTTTGCAGCTGCACTAGCAATGACTTGCACTTCAACTTTTCATTTCAAATCCATTTCCTAAAAGTCCTTGAGGTATTTAGGTAACTTTAAGAAACAATAACATGGTTGACATTAGTCATTAATGGTGCTATTTTATGACTTCTAATATTGATATAGTATAGATTCCTAGCCACTTCCAAATTCTTGCCCCTTTCAAGCTACTGCAGTTGAGATGGAAAACTTAAGACTTTTTTTTTTTAAAACAAAGCAAAACAAACGATACTAGCCATGTAATAAAAGACCTAATACACTAACTTTATTCATTTAGTTATCCTGGGCAGGAAAAAAAAAAAAAAAGGACTACGAATTACATGGCATCTGTGCATGTATTCTTTGGAAAGTACTGAAAAATAAAACCATTCACATGGAAAGAAATGACTATTCCCATCATTGCCCTTTTTCAGAAACACTTGAAATTCATAAATTTCACAAAATCTGAAATTTATAAATAAAAAAAAACTGGAAATAGTGAATATGATACTATCTTTTTAAAAAGTGTTTGGGACAGCTGAATATCATAGTATCTTAAGACTTATACTTTCTTAGATTAATTCAATGATCACTTTAAAAGCTAAAAAAAACATTTCTAGGTAACCAAGAAGAGCCATTAAAATGGAAAACACTGATAATATTAAAATCTAAAAATAATGTATGTAATAACCATATAAAGTTTTAAAACATCCCAGTAATACTATTTTTAAAGCCCAGAAACATATTATATTATTATTATTATTATACTGCATTCTAGCCTAGGATAAAATAACCTCTCTAAGCAGTATATACTACCTTCACCCACCCTTTCTTTTTCCGACAGAATGGCAAAAACAAAATTCCAATATTTTTACTGTAATCATAGGAACATTAATTCAATATATATGGAGTTAACACATCAAAATACAGATGTTTATTCATCCTATTGTGTAAATTTAAGATTACATTTGCTGATTACCTATTTTCCAAATTTATGAAATACCATAATGAAATGTGAAGCAAAACTGTTCAAAACCACTTAAACTTGAGTCCTGATGTGCTAAAATGATTAACAACACCATCTTAAAGATGATCCCACATCTGAGCACGTGATACCTCTGTGATTTCAGGGCACAAATCCCTCTATCCATCAAACTAAATGGAAGGTTGGAAAGGTTAATAGAGACAGAGTATCTGTAATAGACTTCCACATTTCATTCTCTACTCACTATACTCCAACGATCATTGAGCTATTTGTAATGTTCTTATGAATCAAGGCTCCCTTCACATTCTAGATAGAGACTAGAAGCCGCGGTGTGAAGTGATAAAGCTCACCTTTGCAAATCCTCATCAAGCTGTTCTGATGATTAAATCTATGTGAGGCTTCATAAACAATTGAAGCACAGGCACAACTTTAATTAAAAACTCAAATGGCACTGCTAAACACCTAAATAAAACATGAACAAGAACAGTCACCTGCAAAGAGCAATGCCAATTTCCAGCCTCTGTTTACCAAAAGAGATTTTTCTCTATTCACACAGTCACCCAGGCTGTGTGATCCCTGGGCTAGCAGTAGCAGTCAATAATTTAAAATTATGGAAATAAATTTTGAATGCATACTTACATTTTATTATGAATTGCACAGTAGCCGTAGAAAATTGTTACAGACAGAAAAAAAATGAAGTTCTCTCATTTGCTAAGCTGACACCCAATTCTATCCTATTTTTTCATAAAGATTCACCATTGAAAAAAACACCCCAAATCTTCACATGGCAGACTGCTGATAAATCAAGGTCAATTTACTCTACTTGTGGCTGATTAAGGGTAATCCTGGGACTACACGACTTTTTTTTTACTTCATCCCTGACAGAAGGACAATTTCTAGAAGAGTGAGACTACAGAGCTGGCTGGATGAGTCACAGTCCAAGCCAGAAGGTTGTAGGGGCAGAAAGATTTGTGCTGGAGAGCCATACACATGGCCTGGAACATAAAGTTGCTTTTGTTTTCCTTTATTTGCCTACCTTGAATTCAAATTTCCCTGGTGCTATGCTGACTTTGTTGGTTTAAGTGACAGAGCCAAACTGTAACCTCTTTCCATTTATACTTTGTCTCCCCTCAGGGTCATATAATCCTGACGGTTCTAGCCAGCTCCATGTATAGAGAACATAAAGGATTTAGGTCAGAGACACCAAGGTTGAACATTTAGCTCCATCTCTTACTAGCTGTGTGATCTTGGAGAAGTTAGTTTTCCTGTGTGAGTCCATTTCTTCAGTTATTAAATGAAGATAATAAAATTTCTCACATGACTGTTATGAGAAAAAATAAGATGACATATGTGACAGTGCCAGGTACCCAGAAAATAATATATGTTAGTTCCCATCTCTTCTCCCTATTTTAAATATAGCCTATATTCCAGGTCCCTCCTTCCTACTGCTCTCTCCTTCTGAGAGGTGGATAATCTATGCCCTATCCTTGCTACCTTCAAACAATAACGCAACAGAAAGTGTAATCAACCGAAAGAACGTTTAACTAGGAAACAACCCATAAGCCCACTGACAGGAGAATGAATAAAGTGTGATATATTCTATACAGTGGACTATCATATAGCAGTGAAAATGAATGAACTATAGCTACGTGCAATAACAGATGAATCTTGAAAATGTAGAGTACCAAAAAAATCCCATAAGACTACATTCAGCAATGATACCACTTTATACAGCTCAAGAAATAAGAATATCTATGTTTAAGCATACCTACATTTGTGATAAAACTAAACATAGAAAAACATCTCAGATACCCTGATTCAAAGTCAACGTTTTCACAGAAATGTATTCATGTTTGAATACACACTTAAATTGGAATGTATACTGCACTATTCATGGACGCACAAAACACAAACAACCTACTTCTGTTCTAATATTGTTGATTGTTTTTAAATAAAGCCAGCAACTTACGCTACCTTTCATTTACCTACCTTGAATTCACATCACGATGATGGCTCTAAATGGAAATTTTCTGATTTTTGTTATAAAAGCTTTCCACATACTGTGGCAACCACAGCTGTTGATGTCAGCAGCATCATGGCAACTGTGAAGGGTCAGCAATTTAGTTCTTTCGTATCGAGGTCTCGGCTGTAGATCCCATCTGTGCTGACTTCAGGCTGAAGGGAATAAATTTCCTCCAGCCTGAAAACTGAAACATATGCTGCAATAATTAAAGGTTTCTGGAGCCAGTTCAGCAGTGCTAGGGATGCTGAAGCCGATGACCTGTGAGCACACCAGAGGACTTTACACGGGGCACCCACCTGCTAAACAAAGGACACCTCTGAAGGCATGGCACTAAGGCCTCCGTATTCAAAAAGGCAGAAAGAAGTCAGTCCCACTCCCTATTTTCTATACCTTATAGCAGACTCGCTCCTACTGAAACACAGGGTGGTGGTTTTGCAAGTCCAGCATTTTCTCTTTGCGTCCCCTTTACTTACCTAGACCTGCACTAGACCTGCTCACAACAGTCCCACAAGGTAAGTAACTCAATGGACCTATCCCTTTTCAGATGAGAAAACAGAGACGCTGAGAGGTTAAGTAGCTCATGTAAGATCCCACAGCTAGTAAGTGGCAGTGACTGGATTGGAATGGAGGCAATCTGGATCCAGAGTTCCTGCTCACAGCCATTATGCAATATTGTCTCTATATGCTGAAAGCTCCCTTCCCAAACAAACAAAGCATTTCCAAACTAGTTGTTAGGTAATATTATCAGAAACAGACACCTTATGTAATGGGTTCGGCAATGAGAGGCAAGGGGAGAATCTCCTGAGATTTGGATGGGACCAGAGCAGTAATCACTGTCCCTTGGCAAATGTGGATGGAATCAACCTCTTCTCAGAAGGGTTGGCACTGATCCCTCGGAGGTGTGGTAGAAAGCTGTGAGGGTCGTTTGGTTTTCACTATGACTGGGGGGCACCATAGGCATTCACTCTGCAGAAGACAAGTGTGCTTACATCCTGCAATATATGTCACAATCCCACACAGCTTTCAAATGTCCAACTAGCACATTTCGGTCTAGAACCGAATTCCTTTTTACCTATGGGCAGAAGCAATGCTTGTATTGTTTTAGTATACTTAACATGCAGAATTTTCCAGGATTGCTATTACTAGGTACACTGAAGAAAATTAGTTCTTTTTTGTCCAAAACTTTACCAAGAGGTGTTCATCATTTCAGATGATAATGTCATGCTACCTGAATCACCAACTCAGTACATTTCTATCACTCTCAATTAGAGCTGCACATTTACCGTAATTCTTCCATGAATTCTATTAGTACCTAAACGTTCATATATGGTAACATACACTATTTTATGATAACTTTCCATTTATTTCTCCTTTATATTATCATTAGGGCATCATGCTGGCATTTTGAAATTATGTGCAGAAGTAGCTATATTAGCTAAGATTTTTTTTCCTTCAGGATAGTAAGTGTGTGTGTGTGTGTGTTTCAAAATACATGTTTATAAAAAGGGGACATTGTTCTGTGAAACAAGCTGGTGGTACACAGAATGAAGTCATGTGATACCCACCTTGCTGTTTCCTATCAATATTTTACTATCCTCAGAGCTCCATACCACAACACCAGCTTTCTGGCTGCCCAGGATAAACAAAGGAAAAACTAAAACTTGTAAATACTCCACAGAGTCCTGGCGCCTCCCTATGCTAGTCCCTACCCTGAAGCAAGTCTGAGGAATAGAAACTACTATCCCTCCTCTTTCTTTTATCACTGCCCGCCTGGCTGAGTCAACTTGGTTTGGATTTACCATTCTCAGCACAACCCCAAGAAGCTACATAAAGGCCCATGATGATCTCAGGTTGATCACCATCAGATCATCGCAAACTCTCAGCATCTTTGGCCACCCAGTGAATAAGAATGACTTTCACAATCCCTTGGGTAGTTCCTACAGCACTCTCCCAGCTTGAATATAGTTTACTAATGTTGCTGATATTTCCATCTCCAAAGACAGAGCACTGGGCTCCGATTTCATTTCCCTGACCTACCAGGCATCTCTCTAGTTTCTTACCTCACAGCTTCTAATGAAAACAAAACAACTGCATTGCCTATTCTTTTATTTTCTACTTATTCTTTAGATATAAAACCTTAAAGCTCTCTAATACTTGATCTCTTCTCAATGCCTTCTACTTGTTTCCTATAATTCAGCCAAAAAATAGGGCAGGCATTAAAAAAAGATCCCAATAAAACTAAATAAAACATATTGAATGACAACTACTTACCATGTATTATAAAAGAAAACTTGCTGGGTTTTTTGGAAAAGGGGTGGAGTTAAAAGGTTTTCTGAATTTGCAGCATTCCTAAAGCGAACTAGAAAGAAAGGAAGAAGAGAATGACATAGTGTGCAGTTTTACAGTTTTGCTATGTACCAGACCTTCCCAATTATTTGATAAGGAAGGTTACCCAAAACTTTTAGGCTGAAGAAATCAATACAGAGAGGTTAAACAGTTTGCTCAAGGTCAGGGTCGTGTATAAAAACATCTCCACCCCGACCCCCATCTCAGTGCTACGATTATAAACCCTGTTTGTCTAATTCCATTATACCTTGCTGCCTCTTCACAATAATCATTAAACTAGTGCTAACAACATACCAGGAACTGTGCTATATTTTTAATTTAATCTTTATAATAATCCTAAGAGAGAGGTACCAAATTTAGCCCCATTTTGCAAATGAGAAAACTGAGGCTAGAGAAAATAAGTTACATTGCCCAAAATCACATAGTAAATAGTGCAGCTTATATTCAAACCCAGGCAGTCAGACTCCAGAA
This sequence comes from Grampus griseus, assembly GCF_964374135.1. Classification (NCBI taxonomy): domain Eukaryota; kingdom Metazoa; phylum Chordata; class Mammalia; order Artiodactyla; family Delphinidae; genus Grampus; species Grampus griseus. Next base: position 24,853,829 of record NC_139017.1, on the reverse strand, counting down.
CCCATGCCCTTAATCATTAGACTATACTCGCTGCCAAGACTAAAATTCACTAGGCAAAAACTGAGTAAAGAGCTAATTTTCACCAGTAAAGATTACTAATGGAATTACAACAATTCTATTCCCAACAGGATGGTTTATTTAACAGGAGCTACATTCATGAGGATGGATTAGCAAATCAAAATTGGATTTTTTAAAGTGCACAAATGATGAAAACTCTTAAAAATCGTAACTGTTAACCTTAACGATGAAATATCCTCTTTTGATGTGCTAATGTAAATACTGAACATGAAGTGATTAAAGAATAATTCCCTATAATTGCCGTTTATGGGTGGAAAGGGAGTGGTTGATGTTTAATGGTGCAGCACAGAAATGTCTCCCTATATCTACCCCATTGGAAATCCAGTTTTCTCCTTGGACTCTAGGCCCCTCCTATCCCTTGGGCAGTCAGAAAGAAGTGGCTACAAAAAGCAAAACAGAATAGGCAGTCTCTTGAGAGAGAACACAAGGGCTAAGGTATCACACACTGTTATTTATAAGTAACACCAACAGTGAGAAATGTGAAGGATATACTAATATATTAGAGGAAAGCAAAAGGTTCTAAATAAATCATTTTAGTGGCATTTAAAGATTGTTCTTAGAAAATATGTAAGGAAAAACTAAAAACATTATCTAATAAATTAACAAAGCCCTGAAGCAAGTATGAGATATCCCAACGAGAACCATTCTCTTCTTCATACAGGTTAAGGTTCAGCACAAGTTTTCAAGAACTGAGATTTAAAATGTGTTGTATCATGTAAATAGTTCTCACTGTCATCATTCTGAAGGTTTTTATGTATATATTTTATCTGTATAATATACATGTAGACAGGATACATACATATATTTTTTTCACATATATTCATACATATATGTTCACAGATATATACATATATGTAAATGGAAATATATGTCTGAATTAGGTAAGCCTAAATATTGGACTCAGATTTCTGAATCTACATTGGGCAAATCCTGGTGAGCAGCACAGCATTTGTAACAAAATGCTGTCTTAATTTACGGCTTACTACTTAGGTTTAGGTATATTTCATATTACTCTAATGAGGATAATATCCAAAAGAGGATAATGAAACTAATAAACCCTTGGAACTTTTAACACAGATATAGTCTCAGTAATTTTTAGCCAAAAACTCCCATGCTAATTTGCAATCTTTTCTTCTCTAAACTCAGATAGGATTTATTGCCTCCAGGCTTAGGATTCCACAGCTGGGAGAAGTGAGACCTGTCTTATAAAAATAGGGATATTTCAGAACCCGGAGAAAGAAAATGGGAAATTCATCAAATTCCCACCAAATATGGCTGGCTGGCTTCCCAATTAACCATTTTTGCTCTTCTCCATGACTGCTTCTCCTCCCTAAACTATGCTAAAATTTTAGTGGGCACTACCTTCCTGTTAATATTTGCATTTTAATACTCTTTCTGAAGACTTATTATCTTGAAAGCTTTCTGTTGGTGGGAATTTGATATATCAGAGCAAACCAATGCATCAGATATCTGGGGGCAGCTGAATCTTTTAGCTCCTTGGGAAATCATGCCAAGTATGTGAGTATCTTCTCTGCCCATTCATAAGACCAGGTCTGGACAGGATCACAGATTCTTGGAAATAAAACTATAGTTCTGGACTTCCCTGGTGGCGCAGTGGTTAAGAATCTGCCTGCCAATGCAGCGGACACGGTTTGAAGCCCTGGTCCAGGAAGATCCCACGTGCCGCAGAGCAACTAAGCCCATGTGCCACAACTACTGAGCTGCGAGCCACAACTACTGAGCCCACGTGCCACAACTACAGAAGCCCGTGCACCTAGAGCCTGTGCTGCACAACAAGGGAAGCCACCGCAATGAGAAGCCCGCGCACCATAACAAAGAATAGCCCCCGCTCGCTGCAACTAGAGAAAGCCAGCACACAGCAAAGAAGACCAGCGCAGCCAAAAATAATTAATTTTAAAAAAAATTATAATAATAATTTTTTAAAAACTATAGTTCTTCATGCATCCTTTCCAACCTGTTAAAGTGAATTATTTATGAATGAACCTTAGATGATGGTGATTCCAAATTGACTATAGTCTGAATTATCACTGACTGCAGTGCACTGTAGGAAGTAGGTGCTCAATACATGTTTACTGCATGGCTATGAGGTCACTGTGCCTCTACTGGTTCTCTTTACTTCTAGCCCCAAACTGTAGGAGCAGTCTCATGCATTCTAGAATCCACTTATGTTTGTTGTACTCTCTGAGAAACTTCTTCAACTTTATCTTCTAACCTTTTTATTTAGCTGCTCATATTAGTTTCTTATTGCTCTTAAAACAAATACCATAACTGTATTCACTTACAGCACTGTATATTTATTATTTTACAGTTTGGAAGGTCAGAAGTAGCTCTCGTTGAGGTAAAATCAGTTGTCACTAGGCAGCGTTCATTCTGGAAGCACTACAGGAGATCTACTTCCTTGCCCTTTTAAGCTTTTTTGGCTTGTAGCCCCTTCATCAATCTTCAAAGGTAACAGTGTAGTATCTTCAAATCTCTGACCTTGATCTTCTGCCTCCCTATTCTATCCTTAAAGCACTCTTGTCATAAAACTGGGCACACCAGGATGATCGAGGAATAATCTCCTTATTTTAAGGTCAGATGATTAGCAATCTTAATTCCCTCCACATTCTTCATTACCTTTTGCCACGTAAGGTAACATATTCATAGGTTCCAGAATTAGGACACAGACGTCTTTAGGAGGCTATTATTTGGCCCACTACAGTTCATTTCTGCACTTGTGATTTAATTTCCAGGAATATTTGTTTTCTGAGTTTTTTTAAAAACAGGGTTATGGTAAATTTTCCCTAAGGTTAACACAACAGGTTTTTGTTGCTTCATTTTGTTTCCTTCCTCTTGCATTGTTTCTTTTCCAGTAGGCTCCTTTTTTTTTTAAGTTTGTTTTCTCTCTGTCTTTCATATTAACACGTTTCCTCAAAAGTCTAATGATCTTTGACTATCTCCTCTATGGCAGAGTATTTTTTTTTTAATTTTATTTATTTTGGGCTCAGTTGGGCCTTTGTTGCTGTGCACGGGCTTTCTCTAGTTGTGGCGAGCAGGGGCTCTAGGTGCGAAGGCTTCAGTAGTTGTGGTGCATGGGCTCAGTAGTTGTGGCACACGGGCTTAGTTGCTCCATGGCATGTGGGATCTTCCCAGACCAGGGCTCGAACCCGTGTCCCCTGGATTGGCAGGTGGATTCTTAGCCACTGCGCCACCAGGGAAGTCCCTATGGTAGAGTATTAAAAGCTATTTTGAAGCTGAGTGAGCAAGAGCAGACTGTTGAGTAGAAGGCTCCATTACAGAGCAGTGCTGTCCAATAGAAATATGTAATTTTAAGCTTTCTGGTAGCAACACATTAAAAAGAAATAGGTTAAATTAATTTTAATAGGATGTTTTATTTAACCTAGTATATCAAGAATATTATTTCAACATGTAATCAGTATAACAATTAAGATGTTTTACATTTTTTTCTTATTAAGCTTTTAAAATATAGAGTGCATTTTACTATCTCAATCCAGACCATCTACATTTCAATGCTCCGTAGCCACATGTTGCTCAGTGGCTACCATATTGCACAACAGAGGCCTTGAACGATTTGGCCCAAAGCCTGATTATTGGATCTAGGGCTGGTCAAAATTCCCCAGAAAACAGAAAAGTGTCCTCCCATGTCCTGCTGTGGGAGTATAAGCCTACCTGCCATTGCTCTGGGATTCAAGTGTGCAAAGGATGGGAACCCAGTACCGCCTTTCACTTCCCCACCCTGTGTTCAGCGTGGCACCTCACCCTCAGCTATGCCTGATGTACCCCCCCCAGGGGCAGTTCCCAGGCTACGCAACATGAGGGAGAGCTTGGGGGGTCCAATTTATTCTTTGTTATTCTTTCAACAGATCTTTAGCATCTTTCAAGATTATTTCATAGGTTCAGGATGCTAGCAAACACTCACTTTCTGTAGTCTGTTTACACTTCAACATTTGTTTTCCATCTAAGTGAGCCTCTGGCTTCTTAAGTCAGCTTCTAACATTGTTGGGGTTTCTTTCTCCTATTTTTTACATTGTAGTCTGTTAATGCCAATTCTCCCCCCCTCCCCTTAAATATCTTTCCTTTGTTATTTTAGTTGGATTTTAAGAGGCAGCTGAAGTAAATGCTGGTATTCACTTAGCCATTTTTAACTGTTCCACCCCCTTTTTACTGCAGTTTCCAGTGTCTCTCTTGGTGGTCGTTTGGCCTGCTGATTCTGACTGTGGCCACCAGAACTCTGTGATTAACCTTCCCTCAGCCCGGGTACTCGACCCTTATTGACTCACTCACTGAGTCCCTTTCCTGTTCTGAGTGCTGAGAATACAGGGATGGACATGCCCCTTGGCCTCTCAGTCCAGCAGAGGAAGATTTACAAAGGGATGAGCAGCTGCGTGTGCTTGCAGAGCACAGAGGAAACAGCTGTCCAGCTTCCCAAGGCAAGCTGCCTTTCTCCACTGCACATCTGGTCTTGTTTTCTTAGCACCGCTCGTCTCATTTTCTTTTTATTCCCTCTTTTCATTCTTTGAAGACTTTAAATTTGCAAACTTTTATTTCAGTCTCCTACTCCAGGTCAGCCAGCTCCTTTCCCAGCCCCCAGTGTCTCACAAGCTGATCACTTTTAGATTCCTCTGTCTATCTGAGCCACTTCACAGGTCTCTGACATCAGGCACAACCTGGAGTCATGCCAGGCAAGGCTTACTCACAGGCAGAGAGTAAGCCCTGAGCCAGTGGTGTGACCTGCTTCACTGTGAAATCAGTTACTTTCTTCATTCAAAGACTGCAGAAAATGTTTAAATGTCCATCCTAATAATTTACATGCTTTTTAAAATTTAAAATATCTAACATAAAATTAGCCATTTCAACCATTTTTAAGTACAATTCAATGGCCTTCATTACATTCACAATGTTGTGCAATCATCAACATTATTTCCAAAATTTTTAAATCAACCCCTCACCAAAAAAAAAATTCTGTAACCATTAAGCAATGAGTCCCATTTCCTCCTCCCAACCAGGCCCTGGTAACCTCTAATCTACTTTCTGTCTCACTGAATTTGCCTGTTCTACATACTTCATATAACTGGAATCACACCATACTTGTCCTTTTGTGTCTGGCTTATTTCACTTAGTCTGATGTTTTCAAGGTTCATGGATGTAGTAAAATATAACAGAACTTCATCTATTGGTTTTTGATCTAGGCATACTAATATGGATAGTCATACTAATTTTCTCTTGAAACATTTTTATAGTTTTCAATGCAAAAACGAATTTTTTTCTCCTTTTTCTTTCATATTATATGACCTTAGTAACAGCTTTTCTCTACTTTTCCCAGTGGATACTGTTATACTTGTGAGCTTATTGATTCATGCTGATGAACAGTAATTTCTTGCAAGGTATCCTGGCATGTAGGGTTCATTTTTCATGTGATCTGCATAAAAATAGTGGTGGTGAATATTAATCAAGTAAGAATGCAGATTTGAATGCTAAGCTTCAAAAAACACTTAATTAGCCAGCCCTCTGCAGGAAAAGTACGCTCCATAGTTTTACAGCTTGTTCCAACCTACAAATTCATAGGTGTCACTGTACGAATAAGAAATTGGGGGTGGGTGGGACAGAACCGCTGTTCTCATATGACATTCTCAAGATTGTTAACTATAATAGGTAGCATATTTTACATCAAATTAGAATTGTTTTCCCAAGGACAAAAATATGGGTTTATTCAACCAGTTAAACCAAGTTTACTTGTTGAAAAATGTATATGTCAAGGTACTGCGCTGGGTGCCACATAGGAGATACAAAGAAATATAAGTTCTCCAGGAACATCCAGTCTAATGAACTTATCTGTGGGAAGTTTACACCCAGACAGATGCAGTTCAAGACATAAATATATTTCTCACAAACATCAGAAAGTTAAAACAGCAACACAGAATTAAAGAATGCATCAAGAGTGCAGTAAAAGTGATATCAAAGGATAAGTAATAATAACTAAATGAACTTTGTAGACTAGTGGTATTTAATATCTTTATTTTAAATAGTAAAACCCTTTTGTTCTCCAAATGAAATCTTAAACTTAAACCTGGTATGTTAAAAAAAAAAAGTGAGAAAAAGGCTTTTTTATTACTAGAAGCCAGACTTCCAGACCCAGCTCTGCCAACTAACTACATGACCTTAGACTATTTACCTAAATTCTAGGTCAATTCCCTTATTAACAAAAGGAATTAATAATGGGATTGTTGTAAGGATTAAAAATAATGGAGTATGTAAAGCACTTAAAAGCATCTGGAAGTACTAAATACATTTTTACTATTAATACAGGCATAACTCATTTTATTAAGCTTTGCTTTACTGCACTTCACAGATACTGCATTTTTTACAAGGTGAAGGTTTATGGCAACCCTGTGTTGAGCACCATTTTTCCAAAAGCACTTGCTCACTTCATGTTTCTTGTGTCACATTTTTGTAATTGTCACAATATTTCAAACGTTTTCATTATTGTGATATTTGTTATATTGATCTGTGATCAGTGATCTTCGATGTTACTATTATAATTGGGGGTACCACGTACCTTGCCCAGATAAGATAGTGAACTTGATAGACGTTGTACATGTTCTGACTCTTCTACCGACCAGCTGTTCCCTGTCTCCCTCCCTTTCCTCAGGCCTCCCTATTCCCTGAGACACAACAATATTGAAATTAGGCCAATTGACAACCCTACCGAGGCCTCTAAATGTTCAAGTGAAAGGAAGAGTTGAACGTCTCTCATTTTATATCAAAAGCAAGAAATGATTAAGCTTTGTGAAGAAGGCATGTTGAAAGCTGACAGAGGCCCAAAGCTAGGCTTCTTGTACCAAACGGTTAGCCAAGTTGTGAATGTAAAGGAAAAGTCCTGGAAGGAAATTAAAAGTGCTACTTCACTGAACACACCAACAATAAGAAAGCGAAACAGTGCTATTGCTCATACGGAGAACGTTTTAGTGGTCTGGATAAGTAGGTCAAACCGCCACAACATTCCCTTAAACCTGAGTCTCATCCAGAGCAAGGCCCAAAATTTCTTCAATTCTATGAACACTGAGAAAAGTGAGAAAGCAGAAGAAAAGTCTGAAGCTGGCAGAGGTCGGTTCCTGAGGTTTAAGGAAAGAAGCCGTCTCCATAACGTACAAGGTGAAGCCGCAAGTGCTGTCATAGAAGCTGCAGCAAGTTATCCAGAAAATGCAGCTAACATAATTAATGAAGTTGGCTACACTAAACAACAGATTTTCAATGTCGATGAAACAACCCTCTATTGGAAGAAGACGCCATCTAGGTCTTTGTTAGCTAGAGAGGAGAAGTCAATGCCTGGCTTCAAAGGACAGGCTGACTCTCTCATTAGGGGCTAATGCAGCTGCTGACTTGAAGTTGAAGCCAATGCTCATTTACCATCCTAGGGCCCTTAAGAATTATGCTAAGTCTACTCTGCCTGTGCTCTATAAATGGAACAACAAAGCCTGGATGACAGCACATCTGTTTACAACATGGTTTACTGAATATTTAAAGCACACTGTTGAGACCAACTGCTCAGAAAAAAAGATGCCTTTCAAAATATCACTGCTCACTGACAATGCATCTGGCTACCTAAGAGCTCTGATGGAGATGTACAAGGAGATCCATGCTGTTCTCATGCCTACCAACACAACATCTATTTGCAGCCCATGGATCAAGGAGTGATTTCAATTTTCAAGTCTCATTATTGAAGAAATACATTTTGTTAAGGTTAGAGCTAGTGATTCCTCTGATGGATCTGGGTAAACTGAAAACTTTCTGGAAAGGATTCACCATTCCAGATGCCATTAAGAACATTCGAGATTCATGGGAAGAGGTCAAAATATGAACACTAACAGGAGTTTGGAAGAAGTTAATTCCAACACTCACAGATGACTTTGAGGGGTTCAAGACTTCAGTGGAGGACTGGTGGAAATAGCAAGAGAACTAAAATTAGAAGTAGAGTCTAAAGATGTGACTGAATTGCTGCCATCTCATGATAAAACTTTAATGAAAGAGGAGTTGCCTTACTGATGAGCAAAGAAAGTGCTTTTGTGAGATGCAATCCACTCCTGGTGAAGACTGCTGAAATGACAACAAATGATTTAGAATATTACATACACTTAGTTGATGAAGCAGCAGCAGGGTTTGAGAGGACTGACTAATTCGGGGAGAAGTTCTACTGTGAGTAAAATGCTATGAAGCAACACTGCATTCTATAGAGAAATCGTTCATGAAAGGAAGGAATCAATCGATGCCACCAACTCCATTGTTGTCTCATTTTATGAAACTGACCCAGCCACCCCACCCTTCAGTGACCACCTCCCTGATCAGTCAGCAGCCGTCAATATCCAGGCAAGACCCTCCACCAGCAAAGGACTCAGATGATAGTTGGCATTTTTTAGCAACAAAGTGTTTTTTAATTAAGGTATGCACATTGTTTTTTTAGATATAATGCTATTATTGCACACTTCATAGATTGCAGTATAGTGTAAACATAACTTTTACATGCGCTGGGAAACCAAAAAAATTGTGACTCACTTTATTGTGATATATTTATTTTATTGCAGTCACCTGGAACCTAACCCACAATATCTCTGAGGTATACCTGTACATGTCAAGACATGGTCTTGTAGAAGTAGGATATCCCACACTGAAATAGACTCTAAACTCCTCAAATATCCATTCTTCTTCCATTTTTACATTGTTATGTCTAATTGGCAAGGGTCAACTCTGCATCATTGACTGACAAGGAATAATCTAAATTACTAACTATAGGAAGAAGTTTAATTTACATCAAGATTATATTCAATATTTCACTGTGATCAAATAAACGAAACTACCAATAAGGCTAAAATAGATGTACATTTTGGTGTATCTTACGATAAAGAACAGTAAATGGCTTGACAAATCCCTTCCCTTTTTTAAAGATTCCTTTACAAATATGTGAAGACCAGTAAAAGTTATCAAAAATTTTTGAATAAAAGGATATCAAGAGATGCCCTTTATCTAAAAACACTAAACCAATAAAATGTAATAAAATGATAAAATCAAAAAGGCAATCTGCAAATCCATGAGAGAAATGGGGAAAACTATGCCCATAAAACTAAAGCTTAAAGTGATTTTATTTTACTGAAAGTCAGAGAGCCCCAGGGTCTGTATTAAAGGCAATCTTATAGGACTTAAAATACTAAATAAAAAATACTAAAAACAACTCTAAAGAATCTAGACGTACTTGAAAATAACAGAGGATAAATAAAGGCAATAATATAAAAAGGAGATTTTTAACTCTAAAACGGAGCTAGAGGAGGCTGCTGCTCAGGGAGAGGAAAGCTGGCGCGCAAAGACCCAATTATCCAGCGCAAAGTGAGAAAGACAACTTAACACTGCAAGAGAGGTCAATGCTCCTCCAAAGGAAAACCTGGGTGGGGTTAAAAAAAACTTCACTGGCTGCACGATTTTTCCTAGAGGCAGTGTTATTGCACTACACCAATGTACTTACCTATGTCAAGAAACAATGCGATTATTTAATGTTTTAAATTCAATTAGAAGCTTTTGAGGCCCTATTATCTGTTAAGCATATTCAAATATAATATTTCATTTCAACAGAGTACAAAAGAAGTTCAGATTAAGAAACAATCATTTAATTCTGAGCACTGGGAAAGATGTCACAAAGAAGATGGCATTTGACATTAGACATGAAAGACAGAAAGGATTTTGACAAATAGGAATGGGCGGCAAAAAATCCTAACGGAAAGAACAAAAAGCAGCATCTAAAAAAGAAAATGGAGAATACGTATGGGAATGGCGACAAAAATAGGAATGGGCGGCAAAAAATCCTAACGGAAGGAACAAAAAGCAGCATCTAAAAAAGAAAATGGAGAATACGTATGGGATATAGAGTAGGAATGGTGATATGGAAAACTGGAGACAGGAATGAATGACATGGTGGAAGGCCTTTGATGATGGATCAAAGAATTTTAAGGCAATCAAAAACCAACAAAAGGGATTTCCCTGGTGGTGCAGTGGTTAAGAATCCGCCTGCCAATGCAGGGGACACGGGTTCGATACCTCGCCGGGGAAGATCCCATATGCCGCGGAGCAACTAAGCCCATGTGCAACAACTACTGAGCCCGCATGCCACAACTACTGAAGCCTGTGTGCCTAGAGCCTGCGCTCCACAACAAGAGAAGCCACTGCAATGAGAAGCCCCCGCACTGCAACGAAAAGTAACCCCTGCTCGCCGCAACTAGAGAAAGCCCACGCACAGCGACGAAGACCCAATGCAGCCAAAAATAAATAAATAAATAAATAATAAATTTAAAAAATAATAATAATAAAGAAGGAGCCTTATTAAAAAAAGAAGGTTTTCTGCAAAGAAAAATGATATAATTAATCTCCCTACTGTATATTTAACCTGATTACAATGGATTTTGGCAGGGAAAACTAGGAAGGAGACCTCATTATGAAGTTGTTTATAATGAATGAATAAACAGTTGGAAGGGACTTCAGACATTGCCTGTCCCCATTCCATCATTTATCAGGCTCAGAGAGTATAACATACTTGTGGTCAGCTACAGAATTATTAACAGAGGCTATAAGGTTTCCACACAAGGAAATGATAAACACCCTCATATTTAATATTATTTTCGGACAAAGATAGCTATTTTTATACCATCACTTCCTTAATGACTGAAGCCTGCTGTCTGTCTTTTCTTTCTTCCTTTCCATGTATATTTATTGAACCCCTATTAAGTGTCAGGTGCTATTCTAGAAGATAAAGAAAATATTTACTCCTTCCCCAGTTGGATTTAAAATTTGACAGAAGAAACAAGACAAAAAATAAATCAAGACAAAATATGTCACACAGTGATAAGCATTATGGATAAAAATAAAGTATGGTCAGAGGGAAAATAAGTGCAGAGTGGAAGGTATTACTATTATATATAGAGTAACAAAGAATGCTTTTCTCATAAGATGACCTGCATGAGGTGAAAGCCTGAGTCATAGAATATCTGAGAGAAGAGTGGACCACAAAAATGGAAAAACAAATACAAAAACCCACAGCAGGTAAACACTTAGCCTGCCTGAATGAGGGAGGGGAGGAAGGAGGAGGAAATGAAGTCAAAGAGTCAGAAAGTTTGAGATCATGTAGATTTTACAGGTCACTGAGAAGGTTTTACACTGAAATCACCTCAGAAACAAGGCAAACCAGAAGACAATGGAACAGCTATAACGTACTGAAAGGCAATAAAGAAAGAAAGAAAGCCAAGCCAGAATTCTATACCAAGCAAAAACATCATTTCAAATGAAGGCAAAATAAAAATTTCAGACAAACGCAAAGATAATTTGGTACCAGCAGACCTGAAACTTAAAAATTTTTAAGGGAGCTGAAAAAAAAGAATATCAGATGGAAATTCATATAAACACAAAGATATATTAGAAATGTTATATATGTGGCTAAAGAATAACAAACTTTGTTTCACATTTTAAAATTTTACTTGAAAGATCATTTATTGCTTAAAGCAAAAATGACAATATACTGTGGGGTTCATAATACATACAAGTAAAATTTATGATAAAATGGGAGGGGGAAATGGAAGCATACTATTGTAAGGTTCTTACATTATACGTGAAGGGTGTAATATTATTTAATAGTTGACTATGATAAGTTAGAGATAAATATTTTAAATCCCACAGCAACAACAACAAAAAGTAAAGTACAGCTAATAAACCAAAAGAAGAGATAAAATGGAATATTTAAAAATACTCAATTCAAAGGAAGGCAGAAAAAGAAAGGAAAGGAACAACAACAATAGAAAATAAGTATACTTAATAAAACTTGGCAATAAAAATGACTACCAAGCAACATATTTAAGCTAGTCTGGCTTAGTGTATCTATTGGGAATAAAGGTGAAAACCAACATCTTGACTAATGGATATAAACGTCTACCAGTGGGTTTCAGAGAATATATACTGTAATATGCTCATTTTACATATTCCCTTTCAATCTGTCACATTGTGCAGGTTTTCAAAATCAAGAGATATTTTTAATTAGCCAACTAGTTTACTGATAAACATTCTCATTCAAATAAGCTTTTGGAAATACTAGGCATCATCAAATAAAATTAGCAATTGAGGGGACTTCCCTGGTGGCACAGTGGTTAAGAATCCCCCTGCCAATTCAGCGGACCCAGGTTCAATCCCTGGTGCGGAAGACCCCACATGCTGTGGAGCAACTAAGCCCGTCCCGTGCTCCACAACTACTGAGCCTGCGCTCTAGAGCCCGAGAACCACAACTACTGAGTCCACGTGCCACAATTACTGAAGCCCATGTGCCTACAGCCCGCACACCTAGAGCCCGTGCTCCGCAACAAGAGAAGCCACCGCAATGAGAAGCCCGCACACCACAAGGAAGAGTAGCCCCTGCTCGCCCCAACTAGAGAAAGCCTGCGTGCAGCAACGAAGACCCAATACAGCCATAAATAAATAAAAAAACAAACAGCTAGCAGTTGAGGATTTATAAGAAGAAAAACAAGTAAAATACTGAATTAAAATAGTTATCTGCAAAATCCTGAACCTTTGATTCAGAGAACCATTATGGATCTCATACACTATATAGTTCCCTGATCAACATTCAAAAATCACATGAACATATCTTTTTGCAAAATTATGCTTTCTTTATTTCATACTGTGATAATAAGGATCAAGGAACAAATATATTACAATTCATATTGGCAGAGGCAAATCGAACCAAAAAAAATTGCTTTTTAAAAATAAACAATTGTCGATGTTAATTTATCCTATTTCATTAAATTTCATTGGCAAAAAACCACAGGCACAATGTAAAACTGGTCACAGCAAGACCAGCTCTTTCCAAGAGCCAGGCCAGACTCTCAGCAGGTCTGGACAGAGCACAGGGGAAGAGAGGTCCTGTGGTGGAGAAGCCCACCAACTCTTTGCAACAGAAAAAATGCACAACTGCTCCCTGACTCATTTATGGTCCCACTCAGAGAAGACTACAGCTCTCCAGGTACTGGAGATATGACACTACATAGACAACAAAGCCCACAGAGTACCTCCACCTCCTCAGTTTGGCTTGAAACTGTAATATCTCCTACATCTCAACAGCACAGATCTGGAATGCCACTGCAACATAAGCTGCTGGTCTACTCAGCACTCACCACTCCCTACATTCTTATAGCTTTCTACTGCTGCCACAGCTACTCTCTGCCTGAAAGCGTTGGAGGAAGATTGTCGAGGGCAGGCCAGAGTATCAGGGAGAAGCCAGCCACCAAAGCTGGGCAGGAGGTGGTGAATAAATACTCCAGCTTCTTTGCCCTCAGGTGAGAGAACTCTGAGATGATTTCTATGCAGCTTCACAAAAGCCCCCAGTAGGATTGAGATCCAGCTGCTACCAGTGGGAGCCCATTCATATGAACACACCCTAACATTGGCTTCATTGCATTTCATCTCATTCCCCACTCCCACTCCCCCACAGGTGCTTCCTGGGATCATCTCTCAAATTCACTCCCTGCACTCAAATCCTTGATTACAGCTGTACAGTGCTGTCATCCTGTCCTACAACAAGGCATGACTTTAGTTTTGTTCAGTTCTACCTTTAAGCCTTTCAGGAGTGTTTTAAAGTTTGTTTCATATCAGTTTTGCACATTTTTAAAGTTTCATTCCTGAGTATTTTATCTTTTCTGTTGCTATTATAAGTGGGGTCTTCTCTTGCATTTTATCTTCTAACGAGCTATTGTTTATGTATATGAAGGCTTTTGATTTTTTTTTTTTTTTTTTGCGGTACGCGGGCCTCTCACTGCTGCGGCCGCTCCCGCTGCGGAACACAGGCCCCGGATGCGCAGGCTCAGCGGCCATGGCTCACGGGCCCAGACACTCCGCGGCATGTGGGATCCTCCCGGACCGGGGCACGAACCCGTGTCCCCTGCATCGGCAGGCGGACTCCCAACCACTGCGCCACCAGGGAAGCCTGCTTTTGATTTTTTGTATGTTAATTTATATCCTACTATCCTATTGAAGTATTTTACTTTATGAGTTAGATTTTTAAAAACACTTATTAAGAAATAATTTACATATAAGTCACGCCTTTTAAATATATGATTCAATACATCTTAGTATACTTATAGAGTTGTACAGCGAAAACCACGATCTAATTTTAGAAAGTTCCATCACCTCAAAAAGAAACCTTGTGCCCATATAGAGTCACTACCCATCCCCACCTCCCAGACCTAGGCAACCACCAACCGACTTTCTGTATCTATAGATTTGCCTGTTGTGAACAATTCATACAAATGGAATCATACAGTATGTGGTCTTCTGTGTCTGGTTTCTTTCACTTAACATAATGCTCTTTAGGTTCATTGAGTCAGTTTTACCATTAATTCACTAGGGATTTCCAAATAAAATACCATATAACGGCTAAGATGCCTCTAATTGTTTTCTCTTGTCAACTACACTGAGTTTGTTTCTAACCTTAGTGGGAATACTGCTAGTGTTTCCTGTTAAAGTAAAATGCTGATTATTTAATAGTTTAACTCTGACAGGACAAGCATATTCCTATATAGGTCACTGTCCACATGTGTGTTAACTAGAAGCCACTGTTTCTTCGCCTAAAATAGGATAATATGTGTGCCCTATCTACGTCTCGGAAATCCTAAAAAGAAGATAGATATGAAATGCTTTGTAAACAACTAAACTTTCTATACATCTAAAAACCTGTGTTAGATTAGCCATTAAAAATAATTTAGAGGGCTTCCCTGGTGGTGCAGTGGTTAAGAATCTGTCTGCCAACGCAGGGGACATGGGTTCGAGCCCTGGTCCGGGAAGATCCCACATGCCGTGGAGCAACTAAGCCCGTGCGCCCCAATTACTAAGCCTGCGTTTTAGAGTCCGCGAGCCACAACTACTGAAGCCCGTGCACCTAGAGTCCATGCTCGGCAACAAGAGAAGCCACCACAATGAGAAGCCTGCACACTGCAACATAGAGTAGCCCCTGCTCACCGCAACTAGAGAAAGCCCGCACGCAGCAACGAAGACCCAATGCAGCCAAAATAAAATAAAATAAAATAAATAAATTTATTTAAAAAATAAAATTAATTTAGAAATTACTGAACTCCTTTGAAAGCATATGTTTTTAGCAACTGACCAAGGAGACAGGGAGAAAGAGGTTAGTAGAAAAGAAACAAGGAAACCAGAACCTTCAGCCTTGCAACTGTGTATAAGAAGGAGGGAAGCTAATGTCACATTGAGATACTTCGGGTTTTCTGTCTTCCTCACAATGGTACAGTCACTTTTCCTTGTATTCTTTTGTAAACCAAAGAACAAAGTAATAGATAACTTGTAATCATGATAGGTATTTTCCCCAAAACACACCTTTAGGTCAAATTTTTCTAAAACGAATTTTTTTAAATAAATTTATTTATTTTATTTATTTTTGGCTGCGTTGGGTCTTCGTTGCTGCGCACAGGCTTTCTCTAGTTGTGGAGAGCGGGAGCTACTCTTCGTTGTGGTGCGCGGGCTTCTCATTGCAGTGGCTTCTCTTGTTGCGGAGCATGGGCTCTAGGCGTGCGGACTTCAGTAGTTGCAGCACGCAGGCTCAGTAGTTGTGGCACACAGGCTCAGTAGTTGTGGCACACAGGCTTAGTTGCTCCGCAGCATGTGGGATCTTCCTGGACCAGGGCTCGAACCCGTGTCCCCTGCACTGGCAGGCGGATTCTCAACCACTGCACCACGAGGGAAGCCCTAAAACGAATTTTTTTAATGCCATAGGGAAGGTTGCTTTTTAAAGGAATGTTTTCAAAAGTAAGTCAATCACGTTGTACAGCTAAAAGTAATACGTTATATGTCAATTATATCTCAATAACACTTGGGGGGAAAAGTCAGTCAATACCCATGTCATTAGACAGTGTGACATATGAGATGTAAGTGAATGTTTACCAAGGGTTACATTTAGTACCTATGATGGGATGGACATTATTACAACCAAATGTAGTTTTAAAAGGGGGAAAAAAAAGTAAAGGAGTCTGCATTTTCAAGAAGTTAAACTTTAGAGATGTATCTGAAAGGTTAAAAGATTCTTAAATCTTTAACTTATTATACGGGGATTCCAAGAACAAACATGGAGATGGGTATATCAACATGACACAGGAAGTAATTGAAAATATTTGCTTTTCTATTCAAGGGAACTTTCAAACAAATTTTAAAATTTTTATAAGTAGGTGCTAAAGGCCGATATCATTTTTAATGCTTATTTGTTAAAGTGAGGGGGAGGGAGAGCCAGTTCAGTTAGCTCTCCTAAAAATGCTAGGACTGATTTTTTTTAGTCCTAGACAAAAGCAGTCTGTAAAATCATAATTCTCACATTTTTTAAGAATAACTTTAACCTATTATGTAAAGTATGTAGTGGTCAGGAAGTCAAACTACTTATTAAATATTTACCTTTAAGCTAAATTCAAATTACTCTCAGAATTCTGAACTTCATCAGTATACAGTAGGGTGTTTTTCAGTGGAAAACAACCAAAAGCATCGATCAAACTGCATGAACAAAAAAAGAAAGCCCAGAGAGAGGGTAAGTTTCAGAGTTGATTAGCAATAATAACAATAATAGTAACAAAGCAAACACAATGTGCCAGGTACCCCCTCTCCATTTTCCATGTATCATTAATCCTCTCCACAACTTTCTGAGGGTTATTATCCCCATTTTACAGATGAGGAAGTTGAGGTGGAGTGAGATTGTGTTACTTTGTTTGCCCAGAGGGACACAGCTAGTAAGCGGTAGAGCTGGCCTTCAAGCCCACGCATTATAGTCCAGAGTTACACTCCTAACCGCTAATGCTCTGCTGCTCTTCACACTTTCTCGGGCCACAGCTCCTTTCTCTTCAATTCTCTTGGCTCTGCCCTTTTCCACAGATAGCCTGAAGCTGAGACTGTCTCCCCTGAGAGGTATTATGGCTGCCAGGAGCTCCTATCGCTACAGACTACCTTGTTCTCAGGCAAAAGGAGACTCAGCAAGTATTTCTTCTCACCAAACAAAAGCTCGGAGTCTTACTTTAATTGGACACATCTAGTTGTTGTTCCCACCACAGAAGCAACTACTGGAGATAAGGGGTGAGGTTGCCCTGAGTTATCTATACCAGTAGGAACCCACCATGGGCAGGAGGGTGAGGGGAGTCCCCCCCTACCCAACCTGAACAACTACTGTGTAATGTGTCTGGGTTGGAAAGAAGGTTGAATAGAAACTACAATGTTCACTGCAATCAATAACACCCTTGGGTGACACAATCCCATGAATGGAAATCACTGTGAAACCACACACTATAATTTACTAAAATTCATCAAACCTAAGGGGCTATGGATCGTGTGACATGCCATTATTAAATATACTACTAAACCTGGTATAACATTGCGAACTGTTATTGTAAGAGGCTGTAAAATTCATGAAGTGTAAAATCCATCCTAATTTCAGAGATAGTAAAGTGTGGGGGAAAATGTTCATCTTAAGAGTCAAATAATATGATAAATGAAAACAGCCAGGGTTCAAAAAATCTACAGCTGCTTCCCCACATATATCCAACATGAGTCTAGTCTGACTCCACACGCAGGCTGAGAAATGGAACAGGAATCAATCCTGCTGTGGCCAGAACTTATCGTGAATGGTAACTAAGAGCTGCCAAAAGTTAACACTCCTCAACCCCTCTATCAGACACCCCAACAGGCCAGGACATGCCCACCATATGCCAGGCCCAGTGTTTGGGTCCTGTGAGGGAACACGTCTTAACTCCAGCCTGAAGGATATGATAGACTGGTAGGCGAGATAAGGCAGGTACTAAATAATTATACAGAATAATTAGCAGAATGAGGTTGTGCCATTAAATGGGTTTCAATAAAATACAGGAGTTCACAAAAAAGGAGAGAGAGTAACTGGATCAGGGAAAGTTTCAGGATCAAGCTGGCATCAGAACTGTCTGAGCATCTGTAAGAGACGAGGATCTGCTTAAGAGAGGGAGGCATGAAGCAAGAGAAAATAACAAGGATATGGGCAGGTTCAGGACATACTGGTAGAAAAGCAAGTATTTTATTTCCCTAAAGCAGAGGCACAATGGAAAATGAAGCTAGAAATATAGCTTAAAGCCAGAGCATGGTAGGCAAGAAGAGGCACTGAATGTTTTTAAGGAGAGAGACGACATGACCAGAAAGGTTGGGGGGCGGGGGGAGATCCCCTAAAGAGTTGTTTGGAGACACTAGATTTAAAGGGCTTATGGGACATCTTGGTGATTTTTCTCACTTACTGGAAGTGCCCAGAAGCCAGCTAGATATGAGTCAGGAATGCAGAAGAAAGATCTGGACTGGGAATTTTTATTTAGGAGTCATCAGGACCACATGACAGTCCTTGGAAACAAGACATTTCCCCAAGAGGATGTGACACATAAGCAAAAACAAAAAGAAAAAAAGGAACCCAGAGAAATAATCTGAGGAACATCACCATTAGTGGGATGAGCAGAAGAGCTCACAAAGAATAAGAAGCAGCAATCATATAAGGGGAAAGAAAATCAAGAGAAAGGAAACCAGTACGTAAGAAAGAGAGACGTCAATACTGACAAATTTCACAGCAAGATGGAATAAGAAACACGTCCCCAGGGATTTAGGCCGTTGATGACCTGGCTGAAAGCAGTTTAAGTGGAGTGGCAGGAATGGGGGTGGAGTACACACTGGGATGTCAGAAAAGACTGCCCTTGAGCTGAGCTGAAGTCACCCAGATGAACAGGGAAAGTCATCAGGTGGAAGGAAAGGAAAAGAGCATCTGCTAAGGATGAGCTGGATCCAATTCCAAGATGTTTATCCTAAACAAAAAAAAAGCTGTAAAGCACACATAAAGAGATTTTCAAATTTAGCAACAATAATAACTTGTTATTTTGAGCAAAATAATCTTTTAATTGCAACCGTAATTTTTTGAGAAAAAGAAACCAATCAAAAATATGGCAAGGGAGGAACCAAGATGGCAGAGTAGAAGGACGTGCTCTCACTCCCTCTTGCAAGAACACCAGAATCACAACTAGCTGCTGGACAATCATCGACAGGAAGACACTGGAACTCACCAAAAAAGATACGCCACATCCAAAGACAAAGGAGAAGCCACAGTGAGACGCTAGGAGGGGTGCAATCACAGTAAAACCAAATCCCATCACTGGTTGAGTGGGTGACTCACAGACTGCCAAACACTTATACCTTATAACACAGAAGTCCACCCACTGGAGTGAAGGTTCTGAGCCCCAAGTCAGGCTTCCCAACATGGGGGTCTGGCAACGGGAGGAGGAATTCCTAGAGAATCAGACTTTGAAGCCTAGTAGGAATTGATTGCAGAACTTGGACAGAACTGGGGGAGACAGAGACTCCACTCTTGGAGGGCACACACAAAGTAGCGTGTGCATCAGGACCCAGGGGAAGGAGCAGTGACCCCACAGGAGACTGAACCAGACCTACCTGCTAGTATTGGAGTGTCTTCTGCAGAGGCAGGGGGTGGCTCTGTTTCACCGTGGGGACAAGGACACTGGCAGCAGAAGTTCTGGGAAGTACTCCTTTGCGTGAGCCCTCCCAGAGTCTGTCATTAGCCCCAACAAAGAGCTCAGGTAGGTTCCAGTGTTGGGCTGCCTCAGGCCAAAAAACCAACAGGGAGGGAACCCAGCCCCACTCATCAACAGTCAAGTGGATTAAAGTTTTACTGAGCTCTGCACACCAGAGCAACAGTCAGCTCTACACACCATCAGTCCCTCCCATCAAGCCTCTTAGATAGCCTGATCCACCAGAGGGCAGACAGCAGAAGCAAGAAGAACTACAATCCTGCAGCCTGTGGAACAAAAACCACATTCACAGAAAGACAGACAAGATGAAAAGGCACAGGGCTATGTACCAGATGAAGGAATAAGATAAAACCCTAGAAAAACAACTAAATGAAGTGGAGACCTTCATTTACCTCCCAGAAAAGGAATTCAGAATAATGATAGGGAAGATGATCCAGGACCTCGGAAAAAGAATGGAGGCGAAGATCGAGACGATGCAAGAAATGTTTAACAAAGACTCAGAAGAAGTAAAAAACAAACAAACATGAACAACACAATAACTGAAATGAAAACTACACTAGAAGGAATCAATAGCAGAATAACTGAGGCAGAAGAACAGATAACTGGCCTGGAAGACAGAACGGTGGAATTCACTGCTGCGGAACAGAATAAAGAAAAAAGAATGAAATGAAGACAGCCAAAGAGACCTCTGGAACAACATTAAACACAACAACATTTGCATTATAGGGGTCCCAGAAGGAGAAGAGAGAGAGAAAGGACCAGAGAAAATATTTGAAGAGCTAAGAGTTGAAAACTTCCCTAACATGGGAAAGGAAATAGCCACCCAAGTCCAGGAAGTGCAGCAAGTCCCATACAGGATAAAACCAAGGAGAAACACGCCGAGACACATAGTAATCAAATTGGCAAAAATTAAAGACAAAGAAAAATTATTGAAAGCAGCAAGGGAAAAATGACAAATAACATACAAGGGAACTCCCATAAGGTTAACAGCTGATTTCTCAGCAGAAACTCTACAAGCCAGAAGGGAGTAGCATGATATACTTAAAGTGATGAAAGGGAAGAACCTACAACTAAGATTACTCTATCTGGCAAGGATCTCATTCAGATTCGGTGGAGAAATCAAAAGCTTTATAGACAAGCAAAAGCTAAAAGAATTCAGCACCACCAAACCAGCTCTACAACAAATGCTAAAGGAACTCCTCTAAGTGGGAAACACAAGAGAAGAAAAGGACCTACAAAAACAAACCCAAAACAATTAAGAAAATGGTCATAGGAACATACATATCGATAATTACCTTAAACATGAATGGATTAAATCCTCCAACCAAAAGACACAGGCTTGCTGAATAGATACAAAAACAAAACCCATAATATATGCTATCGACAAGAGACCCATTTCAGACCTAGGGACACATACAGACTGAAAGTGAGGGGATGGAAAAAGATATTCCATGCAAATGGAAATCAGAACAAAGCTGGAGTAGCTATACTCATATCAGATAAAATAGACTTTAAAATGAAGAATGTTACAAGAGACAAGGAAGGATACTACATAGTGATCAAGGGATCAATACAAGAAGAAGATATAAAAATTATAAATATATATGCACCCAACATAGGAGCACCTCAATACATAAGGCAACTGCTAACAGCTATAAAAGAGGAAATCAACAGTAACACAATAATAGTGGGTGACTTTAACACCTCACTCACACCAATAGACAGGCCATCCAAAATGAAAATAAAGAAGGAAACAGAAGCTTTAAATGACACAATAGACCAGGTAGATTTAATTGATATTTATAGGACATTCCATCCAAAAACAGCAGATTACACTTTCTTCTCAAGTGCACATGGAACATTCTCCAGCATAGATCACATCTTGGGTCACAAATCTAGCCTCAGTAAATTTAAGAAAATTGAAATCATATCAAGCATCTTTTCTGACCACAACGCTATGAGATTAGAAATCAATTACAGGGGAAAAAAACAGAAAAAACACAAACACATGGAGGCTAAACAATACATTACTAAATAACCAAGAGATCACTGAATAAATCAAAGAGGAAATCAAAATATATCTAGAGATAAATGACAATGAAAACACGATGGTCCAAAACCTATATGATGCAGCAAAAGCAGTTCTAAGAGGGAAGTTTATAGCTATATAAGCCTACCTCAAGAAACAAGAAAAATCTCAAATAAACAATCGAAACTTACACCTAAAGGAACTAGAGAAAGAAGAACAAACAAAACCCAAAGTTTCCAGAAGGAAAGAAATCATAAAGGTCAGAGCAGAAATAAATGAAATAGAAACAAAGAAAACAATAGCAAAGTTCAATAAAACTAAAAGCTGGTTCTTTGAGAAAATAAACAAAATTGATAAACCATTAGCCAGACTCATCAAGAAAAAGAGAGAGAGGACTCAAATCAATAAAATTAGAAATGAAAAAGGAGAAGTTACAACAGACACCACAGAAATACAAAGCATCTTAAAAGACTACTACAAGCAACTCTATGCCAATAAAATGGACAACCTGGAAGAAATGGACAAATTCATAGAAAGGTAGAACTTTCCAAGACTGAACCAGGAAGAAACAGAAAATATGAACAGACCACTCACAAGTAATGAAATTGAAACTGTGATTAAAAATCTTCCAACAAACAAAAGTCCAGGACCAGATGGCTTCACAGGTGAATTCTATCAAACATTTAGAGAAGAGCTAACACCCACCCTTCTCTAACTCTTCCAAAAAATTGCAGAGGAAGGAACACTTCCAAACTCATTCTATGAGGCCACCATCACCCTGATAGCAAAACCAGACAGAGATACTACAAAAAAAGAAAATTACAGACCAATATCACTGATGAATACAGATGCAAAAATCCTCAATAAAATACTAGCAAACAGAATCCAACAACACATTAAAAGGATCATACACCATGTTCAAGAGGGATTTATCCCCGGGAGCAAGGATTCTTCAATATATGCAAATCAATCAATAGGATACACCATATTAAGAATATGAAGAAGAAAAACCATATGATCATCTCAATAGACGCAGAAAAAGCTTTTGACAAAATTCAACACCGATTTATGATAAAAACTCTACAGAAAGTGGGCATTGAGGGAAACTACCTCAACATAATAAAGGCCATATACTACAAACCCACAGCAAACATCATTCTCAATGGTGAAAAACTGAAAGCATTTCCTCTAAGATCAGGAACAAGACAAGGATGTCCACTCTCACCACTATTATTCAACATAGTTTTGGAAGTCCCAGCCACGGCAATCAGAGAAGAAAAAGAAATAAAAGGAATACAAATTGGAAAAGAAGAAGTAAAACTGTCACTGTTTGCAGATGACATGATACTATACATAGAGAATCCTAAAGATGCTACCAGAAAACTACTAGAGCTAATCAATGAATTTGGAAAAGTAGCAGGATACAAAATTAATGCACAGAACTCTCTGGCATTCCTATACACTAATGATGAAAAATCTGAAAGTGAAATTAAGAAAACACTCCTATTTACCACTGCAACAAAAAGAATAAAATATCTAGGAATAAACCTACCTAAGGAGACAAAAGACCTGTGTGCAGGAAATTAAAAGACACTGATGAAAGAAATTAAAGATGATACCAATAGATGGAGAGATTTACCAGGTTCTTGGATTGGAAGAATCAATATTGTGAAAATGACTATACTACCCAAAGCAATCTGCAGATTCAATGCAATCCCTATCAAATTACCAATGGCATTTTTTACAGAACTAGAACAAATCATCTTAAAATTTGTATGAAGACACAAAAGATCCCGAACAGCCAAAGCAGTCTTGAGGGAAAAAAACGGAGCTGGAGGAATCAGGCTCCCTGACTTCAGACTATACTACAAAGCTACAGTAATCAAGACAATATGGTACTGGCACAAAAACAGAAACATAGATCAATGGAACAAGATAGAAACCCCAGAGGTAAACCCAGGCACCTAGGGTCAATTAATCTATGACAAAGGAGGCAAAGGTATATAATGGAGAAAAAACGGTCTCTTCAATAAGTGGTGCTGGGAAAACTGGACAGCTACATGTAAAAGAATGAAATTAGAACACTCCCTAACACCATACACAAAAATAAACTCAAAATGGATTCAAGACCTAAATATAAGAACGGAAACTATGAAACTCTTAGAGGAAAACATAGGAAGAACACTCTTTGACATAAATTACAGCAAGATCTTTTTTGATCCACCTCCTAGAGTAATGGAAATAAAAACAAAAATAAACAAATGGGACCTAATGAAACTTCAAAGCTTTTGCACAGCAAAGGAAACCATAAATAAGACGAAAAGACAACCCTCAGAATGGGAGAGAAAATATTTGCAAACAAATCAACAGACAAAGGATTAATCTCCAAAATATATAAACAGCTCATGCAACTCAATGTTAAAGAAACAAACAACCCAATCCACAAATGGGCAGAAGACCTAAATAGACATTTCTCCAAAGAAGAGATACAGATGACCAAGAAGCCCATGAAAAGCTGCTCAACATCACTAATTATTAGAGAAATGCAGATGAAAACTACAATGAGGTATCACCTCACACCAGTTAGAATGGGCATCATCAGAAAATCTACAAACAACAAATGCTGCAGAGGGTGTGGAGAAAAGGGAACCCTCTTGCATTGTTGGTGGGAATGTAAATTGATACAGCCACTATGGAGAACAGTATGGAGGTTCCTTAAAAAACTACAAATAGAACTACCATATGACCCAGCAATCCCACTACAGGGCATACACCCAGAGAAGACCATAATTCAAAAAGACACATGCATCCCAATGTTCACTGCAGCACTATTTACAATAGCTGATCATGGAATGCCCATCGACAGATGAATGGATAAAGAAGTTGTGGTATATATATACAATGGAATATTACTTAGTCATAAAAAGGAACGAAATTGAGTCATTTGTTGAGATATGGATGGATCTAGAGACTGTCAAACAGTGTGAAGTAAGTCCGAAAGAGAAATACAAATATCGTATATTAACTCATGTATGCGGAACCTAGAAAAATGGTACAGATGAACCGGTTTGCAGGGCAGAAGTTGAGACACAGATGTGAGAACAAACGTATGGACAACAAGGGGGGAAAACTGCGGTGGAGTGGGGATGGTGGTGTTGCGAATTGGGTGGTTGGGATTGACATGTATACACTGATGTGTATAAAATTGATGACTAAAAAGAAACTGCAGTATAAAAAAACAAACAAAAAAAACAACTAATACTAAATTTTCTTTGGGTTATTTGTGTGGAAATATGTTAATATAAATGTTTCAGGCATTGCATGAAATTTCTAAAAATCTTGTATGTTCTGGTATAATGTTATAAGTCATAATTCTAGTTATTAGTTTAAAATGTATATCTCAGAAATAACTAAAAAAATAAAATAGAATATCTGGCAAATACACTGCTCAGCAAAATTTGATGAAAAGGTATGTAAATGAGGAGGCCACACTTTTTGTATGACCAATTTCTAAAAGGAGCAAATTTATGTATATCTGCTGTATAAAGTACTTTCCAATTCTGCCACAATCTGTTCAAGCTCAATCTAGGCAACGAAACTTCAATCTTAATCTTCATTTTTACTCAATTCTTCTTTTCTTAAGAAGGAGCCATTTAAAAAACTCAATTTTACCTTTACCTTTTTGAAATTTAGAAAAATCAGTCAGTTCCTAAAACGCCATATTTCTGGCTACACTGCAGGAGAAGAAAACGTAGATAGCACAATATATATGTAGGTTTTTGACCTCACTGTGTGACTACAGATGCAACACAAGGGTAGTAATGAAAAAGTTATGTCAAACTCAGACTGGACTATAAGTGTGAAAGTACTATATCCATTAGCATTTGCTCCAAGGAAACTATCAGAGCCATTTATTATCAACTGCATGTACACAGCAGAACTATCAGTTATGTGATGCCCTATAAAAAGACACAATTATTAATTACATCCATTCCTTCAATTACTCTGGAGAGTGATTACATATTTAACTTGGCTATCTTTAAAAAATAAGTTGCTTTAATGAAAGTATTTCAGATAGCTATGCCACCATACATCAATTAACACGTTAATTGTTCTCACAAAGAGATTTTAAAGGAGGTGGGGAGGTGGTAGTATTCAGTGCTTTTTAAAAAGTTAATTAGAGGGCACCCAGTAAGAGAGAGATCATCCAGGAAATAAAGTTTATCAAAAACTCAAAATCTGTAATCTGCATAGAGCCAAGAAATAGTAAGAGATTCTCTTTAATGCATTTACTCATGTTCACTTCAGGAGAAAACTCCCACTTCACTGTGTCAGGTTTAGTTTTCAATATGCTGTGAGACTTCACTATGTAATAAGTGACTACTCTAGCATTTTTCTTAGAATATTTCTAAGAGACAAAAGGTCAACAAAGTCATAATCTATGACTAACAAAGCTCAAAATTAGCTCAAATACATTATAAATTAAACTATAAATAAGAAAATTTTCATATAATAAAATCTAAGATATTACCAATCAGCAAGTAAATCATGTGGTACATCTGCAGCACACATTTCCCTCATCCTAGATTCATTAATAATAAAGCAACTTACTTCTATAGATGAGTACTCCATCTTAAAATGTAAACTCATTATGATTTTTTGTAGGCAAATGTGTCATCACTAGCATTTAGTGTTAGAGGTAACTTTCAAAACATATACACAACCTTATCTTCCACAGATGTATCGGCCTTCCTGTACATTACTTTATACATATTTTATGCCATTCCTCCACTACCTTCCATAATCCCGTTAGTAGTCCCACACACTTCTCTCAGGACAATTCAGACCACACAATAAAATGGTATTGTGCCCCAGCTATATCTCAAAATCTCATTCAACTAAATAAGATCAAACGAAATAAGGCATATGAAAGTGGATTTTGCACAGTCTACGACATAGAAGACGTTTAATAAACACATGTAATCTGAATTCAGCACAATCCCTCTGACACCAAATCATTAAGAAATAGAAGGTTCACAATTAACATCAAAGAGACTAACATCCCAGCAACAATATAAGGGCAAATGGAACACATCAAGAATGGAAAGTGGGGGCTTCCCTGGTGGTGCAGTGGTTGAGAGTCCACCTGCCGATGCAGGGGATGCGGGTTCGTGCCCCGGTCCGGGAAGATCCCACATGCCGCGGAGCGGCTGGGTCCATGAGCCATGGCCGCTGAGCCTGTGCGTCCGGAGCCTGTGCTCCGCAAGGGCAGAGGCCACAACAGTGAGAGGCCCGTGTACCGCCAAAAAAAAAAAAAAGAAGAATGGAAAGTGGAAAGAAGTAAAAGAATTTGACGTAACTGCAGATGAGACACAGGAATAATGTAAAAGATTCCCAGATCTATCATCCTTCAGCTATATTCCGTGCTCATTCCACTGAAGGAAAAAGAGAAGAGCACTCATTTGCTTGGTCTTCGCTACTTAATTGACAGCAGACTATTTCCTAAATCACATTCCTACTCTGAAGGCAGCCTTCTATTTTACAATGATCCTGCTGTATGCCTTCACAGTCATCATTACAAAACATTCCACAGTCCTTTTTTTTTTTTTTTTTGCGGTACGCTGGCCTCTCACTGCTGTGGCCTCTCCCACTGAGGAGCACAGGCTCCGGATGTGCAGGCTCAGTGGCCATGGCTCATGGGCCCAGACGTTCCGCGGCATGTGGGATCCTCCGGGACCGGGGCATGAACCCGCGTCCCCTGCATCGGCAGGCGGACTCTCAACCACTGTGCCACCAGGGAAGCCCACAGTCCTTTTTTTTTTTGACAACTTTTCACTGTTTGAGTTATCATAATCACCCCCCCCAATCATTTACTGATATGATAAGAAATAAATCAAGTATCAAAATAAATTGAACTTCATTTTTGCCCCAAAACATGATTCTTTATCTGGGGTCAACAAATAAGCTTTGGTGAGATCTGCTTACCTGAAATTACTGCAAAACATGTATGTATACTCTTTTTTTCTTTTTGCCCCGCCACGCAGCTCGCGGGATCTCAGTTCCCCGAGCAGGGACTGACCCTGAGCCACAGCAGTGAAAGCTCAGAATCCTAACCACTAGGCCACTAGGGAATTCCGTATACATACCTTTTTTTACAAAGCGGTTTCATAAGTTATTTTCTTATTGCATGAATAACACCACAAAATAAACCAAAAAAGCAGCAGACTTTTAAGTGAAGGCATTTTATTTATACTCCAAAGTTTCTTTGGTAAGAGTAGTCTGTTAAGCAAAAGGCATTCTAAGAAACTGTAGTACTAGACAATGTACAACCAGGACAAGACCTACCACTCTTCTCTGAGTTAGGAAAGCCATTAGTGGGTTGAAGAAAAGTAACAGTGTTGAGGTGTTCAGATTGTAAACAGGAGAAGAATTCCAAACAGAAGGCATGAAGAGACTGGAGAAATAAAACCACATTGAGTAGGATGTCCCGCATGACAGTGAAATTTCCTCTACTACAGTGTTTCCTACATGCTCCAAATAACTGCAAGTTATCAAGGGGACAGACCTCCCTTAAAAGTCTTTGTACCATGGGTACCAGCTCAGCACCTGTCACACAGCTGCTACTCAACATTTCATGAGTCAACAATGCAAATAAGAGTTGGAAGTAAATGCCAAGTTGTAAAAAATTTTTAGGCCTGAAGCTTTTAGCAATAGTTACATGTTCAAATTTCCTGCACACCAACTTAAGAAATAAAACGTACAGAACCTAAAATATTTGAGAGGGAAACTTACTTATGAAACCTTGTTTTAATAAAACTATATAAAAATAGTAGAGGATTGCAAAAGAACCTAATCTTCCTAAAGTGAACGGAAATTTACAAATTTAAGTCTCTTAATTGGGGATGGGAGCTTTCTTTTTAAAATATCTCAGTCATCAGGCAGCAGTTAAATAAAAACCTACATTTTTTCCCTTTAACTTTTTATCTTAAAATAATCTTAAACTTACAGAAAAGGTGAATAGTACAAAGAATTCCCAAATACTCTTCACCCAACTTCCCCTAATATTAACATCTTACTTAATCATACCATAACTATCAAAACTAAGAAAAAAAATTGATGTAATACTATCAAGTAAACTACAAGCTTTACTCAGACTTTACCCAAATACATTTTTCCACTAACATCCTTGTTCTGTCCAGGATTCTACGATGCATTTAGGATGTATCCTCTGTCTTTAGTCTCCTCCAATCTGTGACAACCCCTAAATCTTTCCTTGTCTTCGACATTTGATAGCTTTGAAGAGTAATGATCAAGTTATTTAGGGTCCATCTGATGTTTTCTCACAATTAAATTGAGGCTATGCATTTTGGCAAGAACACCACAAAGGTGAGGCGCGCTTCTCTTTGCCAGGTTTATCAACAGTAAAGTTACTCTCTTTCCCTTCTAATTAATATCTTGGAAGAGACACACTAAGATTCTCCAAACATCCTGTTTCTTATCAAACTCTGATCCACTAATTTTAGCATCCATCACTGGATCCTGCCTGTGACAATTACTACTGCGGTGTTCTAACGATGATTTTCTACTTCCCTTATCCCTTCTACATTTAGAATTCAAATTCTTCTATATGCTACCTCCCCACTTATTTCTTCATTTATTTTATTTTTTGTATCAGTATGGGTTCATAAATATTATTTTATTCTGTGAGTTATAATCCAAAACTATTGTGACATTTTGTGGTTCAAATTGTTCCAGCTTTGGCCATTGAAAGCTCTTTCAGGTTGGCTCCTGTACCTCTCAACATGCCCGCACGCTTCTTTTAAGAACTTCCTTAGTTCTAGTACCACAAGATGCTCCAGGCTCATCTTGTATTTTCTCTAACCCACTTCTGGGATCAACCACTTCTTGAAGGAACCCTAGTTTCTTTAATTGGATAACGGTATTTAGAAAACAAGATATGGGAACCATGTGTACTCACTGCCACTGGGCTGTCTCTGTTCTAGACCCTTCCAGTGGACAGTGATAAGAAATACTGTTGACCTTTGAACAACATGGGGGTTAATTCTCGTACAGCTATGGTCAGTCCTCTGTAACCTCAGATCCTCTGCATCCTCAGATTCAACAACCTCGGACCATGTAGTACTGTAGCATTTACTATTGTTTTTTATAAATGTATTTATTTGTTTGTTTTATTTTTGGCTGAGTTGGGTCTTCGTTGCTGTGCGTGGGCTTTCTCTAGTTGCGGTGAGCAGGGGTTACTCTTCGTTGCGGTGCACAGGTTTCTCATTACGGTGGCTTCTCTTGTTGCGGAGCACGGGCTCTAGGCATGCAGGCTTCACTAGTTGTGGCACGTGGGCTCAGCAGTTGTGGCTGGTGGGCTCTAGACCATAGGCTCAGCAGTTGTGGTGCATGGGCTTAGCTGCTCTGCGGTATGTGGGATCTTCCCGGGCCAGGGCTCGAACCCCTGTCCCTTGCATTGGCAGGCAGATTCTTAACCACTGCGCCACCAGGGAAGCCCTGTTTACTATTGAAAAACACCTGCATGTAAGTAGACCCATGCAGTTCAAACCCATGTTGTTCAAGGGTCAACCGTCTATGTATGTATAATACCCCCCCACACACACACATACATCTATATTTATTTCTATATCTATTTACATATATACCTAAAATATTCAGAATGAATTTTTTTGTTTGTTTGTTTGTTTGTTTGTTTGTTTTGCTTGCGGTACACGGGCCTCTCACTGTTGTGGCCTCTCCCGTTGCGGAGCACAGGCTCTGGACGCGCAGGCTCAGCGGCCATGGCTCACGGGCCCAGCCGCTCCGCGGCATGTGGGATCTTCCCGGACCGGGGCACGAACCCGTGTCCCCTGCATCGGCAGGCGGACTCTCAACCGCTGCGCCACAAGGGAAGCCCCAGAATGAATTCTTAATGCCATTTCTGATTATACTCCAACACCACAGGGTTCATTCTAATCTGTCACTTTCCTTATTTGTAATTTCTCTGACAGTCAGAAAACTGAATCTCCTTACCTACTATACCTATTTTTTCAACCCTAGTAAACATATATAGTTTCAGAATTGTTAATCCATACTTCTGCGAGAAACAAATATGCTAACAAGAGTACAGTGCTTGTGTGCAGCTCTCTTTTGTCTTTAGCCTTCCAATATCCAGTCAAAAGACTATTTTCCAACATTAATTAGGATAGTTCTTTTCCTTTCCTCTCTCTTTGGGGAAGTTGTATTATTCATTTGTTAGGTACATTAGTAATAGTTTGAATTCCATTTTGGTTTCCCCTCACATCCTGGTTGTTTTTAATGTACATAGAGTAAAATATACTCTTTGAGGTATACGGTTCCGTTTTGGTAAATGGGTAGAGTCATGTATCCAACACCACAGTCAGAATACCCCAAAATTCCCTCATATTGCCCCTTGGAATCAACCCCTTCCCCATCTCCAACTCTGACAACTCCTGATCTGTTTTCCCTTCCTATAGTTTTGCCTTTTCCAGTTTAATTTTTTAGTGGTTTACAGTGCTATCAATTGCGCTTACGTTTGATCTGTTGATACCATTCCATAGCTTTTAGAGGCTCTGTTCTGTGTTTTTTCTACTCTTTTTTCTCTTTTTTGATTTTCTTCTCTTTTTCAGTAATTTCTATTGGCCTATTCACAAGCTCACTGATTCTTCCCTTGGCTGTCAGAACTACTGATAAGCCCACCAAAGGATTTCTTCATTTCTGCCTTTTCTCACTTCTAGTGCTTCTAGTTAATTCTTTCTTGCAGTTTCTATCCTTCTGCTAAAACTACTCATCTAATTTATCATATTGCTTAATCTTTTTCATTAGAGCTTTCAATACAGTAATTATAGTTATTTTCAGTCAGATAGTCCCAAAATCATATCTAAATCTGATTTTGTTGATTGCTCTGTCTCTTGGCAGTTTGTTGGGTTTTTCTGTTGCCTTTTTGTACACCACCTCATTTTTTTGTTGAAAGTTGAACTTATGAAGGAGGTTAGGAACCAAGACAGTAGTTTTTATGCATAAAAAGCGGCATACCCTTTTCTTTTGCTATGCCTTTCGGGTGGGGGGTTAAGTTAATCGAGTCAGAAATCAGGCTAGGTTTGAGATGTATTACGGATATGGTTACCCTCAGGGCACCACAGTCTTCAAATTCCTCTCCTGGTAACTTGTGTTTAAAGTGTTTAGAGTGGGGACTCGTTCTGAATGTCTGCCGTTCTCTCAGCTTTAGGTCCTTCCCTCTGTGCTGCGCCTCAGAGAAGTCTGCATGGTCTGGCCACTCTCCCAGCAGTATTCCACTGTTACTTGTTACTTGATGCTTACCACTCTGGTGACAGGAGACAGGAATAGGGATTTCCTGTTGTTCCGATTATGCATAAATCTTAGACAGTCACTGTGTCCCTGGGTCTCAGGAATATGGCCTTCTCAGTGCCCCTGCCCCTTACCCAACTATGGTTCTCAACCCGTCATGCCACCCAACGGTAGCTTTGATTCTATTTCCTACCCTCAAGTGCAATGGGTTTTTACCAGTACCCTAAAGGCAACAGTGATTTTTCTGCCCTTCCCGTTTTTATTCAGTAGAGGAGAAAGGAAAGGTATGGAAGAAGGGTACTGGTGTAATTTCTTGCTTCATCTACAGCAGCTGCTCTTCTCCACAATCCCTGCACCACCAGAGGATGCTTTTTCAGGAATTTCACCTGTCTTTTGGGGGAACACCTGGTAGAGTTCACAGAGAAAAAAGGCTGCAAGTGGAGATAAACTCTACCTGTATGTGCAGCCTGCAGAGTCTCCACATTCAGCATCCATCAATTTCTTTATTCTAGCTAAATTCTTACCAGTGCCCTGCAGTGACTGCCCCAGGTAAGCAAGTGCTCACGTCTCTCTCTGTAGCCACCTGTTTCTCCTTAGACCTCAAGCCAGTTGGTGGCCCTGTAACCTAAGCTGTCTGATGTATTCCAAAAAAATCATAAGCTTGCAGCTGTCCGGCCTGTTTTGGGGTGGGGGTGGGGGGGGTGGGTCATGTTTTAAGGGTGGAAGAAATGCTCTTTCTGCACAATTTTGTTTTTATTAATGCATGAACTTATTTGCTAAAAGATAAGACTATGAAACCAAATTTAAAGCGCATTGAAAAGTCAACTTAAAAGCAACATTCCAAATTCCACATTAAAATACTCTAATATAATATTTAGTCTTAAAACCTAATTAGAGAGTTTTGGCTGTTCACTGATGTGATTTTTTCCAGCTGTTTGTTGATATATCAAGAAAACTCTATTTCCCTAACAATAAAATAAATTCAAAACTAAATTACAATAATGCATTTAGACATAAACTACACTAAGGATTCAGCCTAATAAAAAACACATAACAGCTGATAATGATTTCTTAAAAGCATTTACTTTACATTTGACAGAATGCTTTGAGAACACCAATCATGTATTCATAGTCCCTATAATTTTGTTTTACAAAATATTTCCTCAAATCTCTTGGGAGATTACTACAGGGTTAAAAGCTGCCTTAAGATCAAAGATCAAATAGAGGAAAAAACCCTGTAATTCTCCATAGCAGCTCATTGATCTTTCCCATCTGCTATTCAAAAAGAAGGTGTACGTTAAGTTTGAAAAAAGAAAACCTTTTTAACTAGAAATGACAGTAAACTGATTCTGGCAAACGTTCAGAGGGAATTTTTTCTTTATGAGATCCAACTCCCTTTTGCCAAAATATAAACGATGTCAACAATAGGAAAATAAAGTCTAGTCAGTAAAGTACTGTCTCTTATTTATATCTTTCTTCCTGCAAATATATCACATGATTAGATTTCTATTATAAAACCACACATAGTAAATGAATTTTCAACCAAGAAGAGGACTTTATAAGCACAAGCTTATGGGTGAATGATGAGAGACAGCTGGAGCAAGACAGTGAAAAATGTAGTTAACTCAGGCCCAGAGAAATTACTTTCCTGGTATAGGCCAACAATTTGTGAGCTTCCCTAGACTTTCCTTTATGTTAAAACCTAGAAGCTCTGTCCTATATCTTCATCTTGGAAACAACCAAGAAATTATCAGAAGACAAACGACACGGCACATTTTTTAGAACAAAAGAAGCACTTTTTGTCTCATAGGCTGTATCTACAATTATAGCCTTTGGTACCCACCAAAGTATTCTAGAAGGGGGTCTGGTTCTTTCCTAATGTGCCTTTACCTTCTCTGTCCTCTCACAATCATTGAATTGTACATTTACAGTGGTGAACCTCATGGTATTTAAATGATACTTTAATAAAGTTGTTTAAGAAAAAAGAAAAGAGAAATATTACTGGATCCATGTTACTGAACCAATGAGTGAATCTACAGACGATCCCCATTTTACCTCCTATATACAGAGGTGTAAATAAAAGACACCTCAAAAAAAGACAGAGGGAGGAAAAAAAATAGTCTTTTCAACAAATAATACTGGGACAACTGCATAGCCACATGTAAAACAATGAACCCTTACCTCAACCCATGTATGAAAATTAACTCAAAATAGATCAAAGAACTAAATGGAAGAGCTACAACTCTTATAAGGAAATGCAGATATAAATCTTAGTGACCAATGCATTAGACAACACTTTCTTAAATATGACACTAAATGCACAAATAACAAAAGAAAAAATAGGTAAGTTGGACTTCATCAAAATTAAAAACTTCTGTGCATCAAAGGACACTATCAAGAAAATGAAAAGACAACTCACAAAATAGGAGAAAATATATGAAAAATCACATATCTGATAAAGGTCTTCTATGCAGAATAATGAACTCTTACAATTCAACGATAAAGAGACAAATAACCCAATTTAAAAATGGGCAAAGGATTTGAACATTTCTCCAAAGAAAATATAAAATGACCGATAAGCCTAGGAAAAAATGCTCACATCATTTATCATTAGGGAAATGCAAATCAAACCACAATGAGATACCACTTTATACCAACTAGGATGGCCATAATAACTTTTTTTAATGGAAGTAACAAGTGTTTTTGAAGATGTGGACAAATTGAGACCCTCATACATTGCTGGTGTAAAATGGTGCAGCCACTGTGGAAAA
Source organism: Grampus griseus (assembly GCF_964374135.1). Classification (NCBI taxonomy): domain Eukaryota; kingdom Metazoa; phylum Chordata; class Mammalia; order Artiodactyla; family Delphinidae; genus Grampus; species Grampus griseus. The sequence goes on along the minus strand of NC_139017.1, from coordinate 24,818,991 downwards.
GTTTGGCAGTTCCTCAAAAAGACAGAGTTACTATATGATCCAGCAATTCCACTCCTAGGTATATACTCAAGAGAAATAAAAAGATATGGCCACACAAAACTTGTTCACAAATGTTCACAGCAGCATTATTCATAATAGAAAGTGGAAATAAAACCCCGAATGTCCATCAACTGATGAATGTATAAACAAAATGTGGTGGTATATGCAGACAATGAAATATTATTCAGCCATAAAAAGGAATGAAATCACAATATATACAAATATCAAATCATTATGTTGTACACCTAAAACTAACTTAATGTTATATGTCAATTATCCCTCAATTTTTAAAAAGGAATGAATGAACCTTGAAAGAAGTCAGTCACAAAAGACCACATATTGTGTGATTCCATTTAAATGAGTTGCCCAGAATAGGCAAATTCATAAAGTCAGAAAATAGACTAGACCAGGGGGTAGGGAAGAGGAAAATTGGGAGCTATAGAGTTTCTTTTTGGAGTGATAGAAATTTTCTAGAATTAGATAGTGGTGATGTTTGCACAACGCTAAATATGCTAAAAACCCAATTGTACACTTTTAAAATGGTTAAAGTGGTGAATTTTATGTTGTGTGAATTTTATCTGAATTTAAAAAAAATAATAAATGGAGGAAAGGGTGATGGTAGCCAGACTGCAGACTCTCTGAGCAGAAATGCCTTCACCATGGCTCTTTCCTGGGACCAAAATGAACACCCAGTCCCAGGACAGTGGGCACACCTTAAACCACTGTCAAAGATTAAGTAGACATGAGTTAATTAAGAATAGGAAGTGACAGCCACAGGATCTAACAGGTGGTAGGAGTTCACATTTACTAATAGAGGGAGACCTGAATTTGGATAACCAATAGTATCCATGAAGGGGAGCACCTATACCCTCAGTCCCACATGTAGAGGGAGGAAGGCAGGGTCCCTCAGTTAGCAACTGCTGAACTATTCTGTAGGAGATTAGAACAGAATTTTCACATAGCCAGCTGCAATCCATTAGTGGGTTGTAAAATCAATTTAGTAGGGCACTTTTTTTTTTTTTTTTGGTACGCGGGCCTCTCACTGCTGTGGCCTCTCCCGTCGCGGAGCACAGGCTCTGGACGCGCAGGCCCAGCGGCCATGGCTCACGGGCCCAGCCGCTCCGCGGCATGTGGGATCTTCCCGGACCGGGGCACGAACCCGCGCCCCCTGCATCGGCAGGCGGACTCTCAACCACTGTGCCACCAGGGAAGCCCTAGTAGGGCACTTTTTAAGTGAGCTAAACAAGGACCTAAAGATGAATGGAATAAAATATATCCCAGATCACAGGTAGTAAGGTGTTATTTACTAGTTTCAGTTATAAATATATATGTTTGTACTAAGTCAAGATATAAATTTTTGTGAATTCTAATTCCAAAAAATATCTGAAAAAAACTAGTCTTACAATAGCTAGTGAAAGTCTTTGTTGCAGACCATTAACAATACACAGGTATAAAACAATCAATATTTATAAACGTGCTTTGGTTTTCACCATCATCAGAGCCCCAAACTTTGCTTTACAACTGGAAAAAATACTAATAGTTTTTTGTCCCTTTTGGGAAGAGTTTAATCACTCCAACTTGTTATATTCATTTCTTAAATATTTATTATAATACTAAATCTGAAGATAATTCTGTAAGTTTTTCTTCTTCAGTGTACATGAAATAGATGTTTTGGTGATCTAGAGAATAGGTAATCTCTAAGTTTCTCAAACAGAAGTCTACTAGTGAACAGAGGTAGTAAATACTCAAGAAAGTTTCTCTCAAATATTCACAAATAGTGCTTTTTGTTGCTTCTTATAGTTGTGTCTAATAAAAGATAATTCAAAAACCTAAAAGGCTGTATTTTATAATTATTCTATTATGTGCACTTCAACTAAAATTTTTCTTTTTAAAAGCGTTTGTTTCACAAATTGAAGACAGTATTCACTACAGAGGATTGGAGATGCAACCTCAATTCGATTTTATTTCAGAGTTCAATTTTTTTTTTTTTTTTTTGCGGTACGCGGGCCTCTCACTGCTGTGGCCCCTCCCGTCGCGGAGCACAGGCTCCGGACGCGCAAGCCCAGTGGCCATGGCCCACGGGCCCAGCCGCTCCGCGGCACGTGGGATCCTCCCGGACCGGGGCACGAACCCGCGTCCCCTGCATCGGCAGGCGGACTCCCAACCACTGCGCCACCAGGGAAGCCCCAGAGTTCAATTTTTATTTCATAAATTGAAGATGAATGTCCTTGTGATATGATGTCTCACATTCAGTTAATATTTGGAAGTGAAAATACATTAGTTAGTAAATAAACAAGCTCTGCAATTCTTACAACACAAAAGGAAGAAGCCATATGGGGTGCTGGTGACACTATGGTGTTCAGTTTGTAAAAATTCATCAATCTGTATGCTGTGTGTGTGTGTGCGTACATATATATAATTTACATAAACATTGCTTTTATATATTTTGTATATATATTAAACATATGTATTATATATGTATAAAAATAGTTCAATAAAAATTTTTTAAGAATTGATGGGTATATAAACAAATCCTTTCTGTGGGTGTTTGAGTTTTTTGAAGAGTATATTGTTGCTGTTGTTTTGTTTTTTGGATGGGTTTATTTTCTAATTCTAAATTTTTATCTTCAGATATAAAGAAAACGCTTCTGGCTCCACAGTTGTATTCAGCAAATCATCTCCACAAATGACACATGGCAGTTTTGACATACTTCATGTAGGTCAAACAATAAAGCATAATCACGTTTTAGACCCTCTAGATGGGCACTGCCCAATAGAACTTTCTGCAATGGTGGAAATGCTCTATATCTACAGGAGCCACTAGCCATTACACTTTAAATGTAGGTATGTGGTTAAAGTACTAAATTTTTAAATTTAAATCAATTTAAATTTAAATAACCACAAGTGGCTAGTAGCTATTATACTAGACTCTGGGGCTCTAGATAACACCCAACACTTTCTGCTTTGCAGACATCAAGCTGAGCTTCACTTTTATTAGCCATAGAACATACTGAAGTACTAGACTCACTCTACTACAGGCACAAGAAGTAAGAATCTCTAGACATTTCTCCCTCACATGTGAAAAACATCCTTCTCTTTCATTAGTATCAAAAGACTACAATGAATAAGTCTATAAATTTAAGACTAATATAATTATAATGACCTAAGAAACCACTAAAAAAAAACCCAGCTCCCACTAATTATAAGCAGAAGGCTATGGTAGGCACATAGAAAACAAAGGACCTCTTTCACACAGGGAATTAATTGATAGTTAGGGCTTGAATATGTTAAGTAAGGTTATAAATCACTAAGTCTAATAAGACCTTTGAGCTGTAAAATTCTCAGAATGGTAAAATTTTCCCAGGGAATGAGAGTTAAGAAACATTAGTCCAAATCAGTATTTACCAAAGTATGTTTTGAGGAATAATAGCCTAGAATAAGAAGCTAAATCTGCTGCGAAAAGACTGATCATGGTTAAGCTGGGAAATGCTGGACTGAACTAAGAAAAAATAGCTTTTGGGGGACTTCCCTGGTGGCGCAGTGGGTGGGAGTCCGCCTGCCAATGCAGAAGACACTGGTTTGATCCCTGGTCTGGGAAGATCCCACATGCCACAGAGCAACTAAGCCCGTGCGCCACTACTACTGAGCCTGCGCCCTAGAGCCCACGAGCCACAGCTACTGAAGCCCACGTGCCACAACTACTGAAGCCCTCACACCTAGAGCCCATGCTCTGCAACAAGAGAAGCCACTGCAATGAGAAGCCCACGCTCCTCAACGAAGAGCAGCCCCCGCTCACCACAACTAGAGAAAGCCTGTGCGCAGCAACGAAGACCCAATGCAGCCAAAAAAAAAGCTTTGGGGAAGTCATTTTTACATATCCTTTAATAAGATAATGTCTCCAAGAGGTAGATTATTGAAGATTTATAAACTTATCTGATCAATAATCATGGAAAATAAAGCTCTAGTCAGTATTTCTCAAATTTGCCTGGTTATAAGAATCACCTGGGGTCAAATACATAGATTTCCAGGCCTGGAGATTCTGATTCAACAGGTCTGGAGCAAGCAATCTTACTCCAGGTAAATCTTGTTGTCCAGAAAGTTTGTATATCCAAGAAAAGTCTGAAACAACATATACACATACAAACTTGAACTGACTGTCACAAACACATGCAACCAGAGTGCATGCAAAAAACAGAAAATAACAAGTGTTGACAAGGGTGTGGAGAAATTGGAACCCTTATGCACTGTTAGTTGGAATGTAAAATGGTACAGCCACTTTGGAAAACAGTATGGCAGTTCCTCAAAAACTTAAAAATAGAACTTCCATATGATCCAGCAATTACATTTCTGGATATATTTACCAAAGAATTTAAAGAAGGTTCTTGAACACCCATGTTCAGAGCTGTACTACACACAATAGCCAAAATGCAGAAGTAATCCAGGTGTCCATCTACAGATGAATGGATAAACAAAATGGTGTGTGTATATATACGATGGAATATTATTCAGCCTTAAAAAGGAAGGAAGTTAGGACACCAGCTACAACAGGGATGAACCCTGAGGAAATTAAGCTAAGTGAAATAAGCCTGTCACAGAAGGACAAATTCCATATAATTTCACTTATATGAGGTACCTAGAGTAGTCAAATTCAGAGACAGAAGGGGGAAGGGGAAGTTACTGTTAATGGGCACAAAGTTTCAGATTTACAGAATGAAAAGAATTCTGGTAATGGATGGTGGTGATGCCTGCAAAACCATATGAATGGACTTAATGCCGCTGAAGCATATGCTTAAAAATTACTAAGATGATACATTTGATGTTATATATGCTTTACCACAACTTAAAGAGAGAAAAAAAGACAATCAGGATTGCTTGGTTACACAGCTAAAGGTTATTGCTAGAAGCAGCCTAGAGCCGCCTGACTGTCAGGCCACTGTCCTTATCACCACAACCCGTCAGTAAGAACAGATAGCCAGGTATGGGTCAGAATAGAAAGTCATAGGTCCGAGAAATCAAACTTCAGTACTTCCGGTGCATTCATTATGCTTCTAGTCTCAGAGTCTACAGCTACCATTTCTTGAATTATATTATGGGAGTAAAAACAAAAGGTTGACTGTTACCTAAAACTAAATCTCTCCACACGCTTTTTAAGTTATTCCAGCAATAATGCATAATTTCCCATCGTTACTACTGAGTCCGGTTTGCATTTTATTAAACATACACTAACAAATGTTAAAAATGAAGCGGCTATATTATATATTCTAAAATTTTTAATATCTTCACATGAAGACAGTCATTACTACTTTGTGCTTTTTATGTGAAATTCTGAGAGAAATTTTATTACCACAGGATCAGTCAGGATTTTATCTTCTTTTAACCCAAATGTAACACAAGAGAAATAAAAATTTGATTGGCAGATCATCTAATTTTACCTCAGACAGATAAAAACCTACTTTAGAAATTTTTCAAAAAGTCAAAATAGAGTTTGGGAGACGTTTATAATGATCAGCCACCCCATAATTCTGCATTCTTTTCCACCAATACCCTTAGTGCCCCAAACACCAAATGTCATCCATATATCCTACAAAGTAAAACATCCTATCCCAAACAGGGTGGAGGTATTCTCAATTTACCCTCCAGCTAAAAAAAAGTTAAACATTATTTCTGCAGGCTGTCACGGTAGTTTTCAACAGCATTCTGGAAGGAAGGGAGGAAGGGAAGAAAAAAGTTCTCACTCTGGCAAACAGTCATGTTTGTGGGGAGTTTTTTAAATTGTAAAAGAATGTGGGACTTCTCTGCAGTGGTTAAGAATCCGCCGGCCAGTGCAGGGGACACGAGTTTGATCCCTGGTCTGGGAAGATCCCACATGCCACGGAGCAACTAAGCCCATGCGCCACAACTATTGAGCCTGTGCTCTAGAGCCCGTGAGCCACAACTACTGAGCCCACGCACCACAACTACTGAAGCCGGCGTGCCTAGAGCCCATGCTCCACAACAAGAGAAGCCACCACCATGAGAAGCTGGCGCATCGCAATGAAGAGTAGCCCCTGCTCACCGCAACTAGAGAAAGCCAGCGTGCAACAACGAAGACCCAACGCGGCCAAAAATAAATAAATAAATTTATTTTTTTAAAGGCAAAATAGATTTTTTTAATTGTAAAATAATGAGAAAAACCAACATAAGCTAATAATGCAATTACCCAGAAAGACAACCACCGTTAATCAATACACACACAAAACATATGTCCGGTTTTATTTTTTAAGACCTGGGATACAGTTTTGTAATTTACTTTTATAACTCAATATGATTATTTGACCCATGTTATTAAATATCATTAAAAATGAATACTAATAAAAGACACATACCTACCACATATTAAGTCCTTATCATGTGCCAAGCACTAGACTTAGCACTCACTCTCCGGGATACCCTGGGCTCATTATACTGATGAACAAACTGAGTGTTAAATATTTAGTGATATTTAGGGTCACAGGACAAATAATCACAATAGTACTGTTTTTTTTATTGCAAAGTCAAATCTATAGAAGTCTTTTCAGGCAGAACCTAGTGAGGTGGGAACTCTCCTCAAATCATCAAGTGCATGTCTATGAAAAAAAGTTCAAAGTGCGAAAACTAAATTAAAATAAGAATGCAAACATATTTAAGACGAAGTTGAAAATCTTGACTTTGATGTGACTAAAAAGGAAAGCCTCACATTTACTACCATATACTATAAGTAGAGAGGGGGGATTCAAACAACCTGCAGCAGCGTCACGAGCTTTCACAGAAAAGGTTCACAAAATCCCTTTCATAATTACAGGGTTGGACCCTTCTCATCTGTGACCATCTTTCTGAATGCCCTGGTATACCCCTTCCTTTGTATTTTCCTAAGAGAGGAAGAAATCCTTTCATGAATGGAACAATACCCTTGGTGCCATGTGTTGTAAGGCTATCCATGCCTGCTGCTTGGTTTCAGGCCATTCGGAATTGTGCACACCTGTTAGTGGGAGAAACATGGTCCTTGAATCTGGTCATACTATGCAGAAGCAAATTATAGGTAACCCTTGATCTCTGTTTTGTGCCTCTCCCCTTGGCCTGCCATTCATACGCATACACGTATTACAGACCTATGAGGAAAAAACTTTTCCCCAAGACTTTGAAAGAGCTCACTAGGAAGCTCACAGAAAAATCTCTAAAAAGAATCATTGTAGGTAAAATTCATTCTAAGCTGGTTCTTTCTTAGCTCTCATTCATGGCCATTTACTCATTAAAGTACCAAAACACCTTTGCTTCAAGGTCACTTCACCTACAGGGCAAACTCATGGTTTGTAACAACGCTGCAGAGTTTGTGATCACAGCACTCCATGTCATCTCATTTCACCCTCACAAGAACCCTGTGAGGAAAGCACCACCGGTCACTCCTTTTTTGACATCATTGAAACTTCAAAATCTTCAAGAAATTGGAAAGCAATCTAGTGGCTCAGTAGAAACACCGAAACAAGGACAAAGAACAGCTTCTTATTTTCCCTAAATAAACAAGACAAATCTTAGCACCTAAGTAACTTTTAACTCCTACGGAGAATATACTCCCTATTCTCTATTGCTGAGCCTTCTCCTCTGAAAAAGCAAAGACAGCCACAAGTCTGATATTCAAGACATTTAACTGTATAAGTAAAAGTGTCAATTAAGTGTCAAGACATTTAATTGTATAGGTGTCAATACATTTAATTGTATAAGTGTCATTTATGAAATAAAAATACTTAACATTTAGTGGCTGTTTCCTTTTAATAGGCACTGCCTAAACCTGTTGCACACATTAACTTATTCAGTACCCACAATAATCACATAAGGTACATTTTATCGTCATCCTCTTTTGGCAAATGAGCAAATCAAGGCACACTTGCCAAATAACCTGCACAGCTAATTAAAGTCAGAGCCAGGATTTGAACCCAGGTAGCCTGGCTCTAGAGCCCATAGTCTTAACCTCGAGGCTATAATGCCACCTAGAGTGGATCAAAATAGACTATAAAAGCTTACTTTGTATTTTCAATTAAGAATGAACCAAAGCTGAGTTTCCAAGCCACTCTCACTTGTCTTTAATCTGTGAAATAAAATTTGAGAAGTAATTCATGGAGTAGGTATGAGGATTCCATGAGTTAGTGCACACAAACATTTTTGATGTGGGTATTAAACTAGACCAGAGGTTTACAGCTTCCAAATGAATGTATGCTTTAGCTCACTGGTGAAGCAGAATCATTAAAGCAAACACTGGCTTTGGTTTTGGGAGATGAAGCAGGGCAAAAAGGGAATGGATGGATGATCATGGGAGATCAACTCAGGCAGGAATCTAACGCCTTGGGAAGGAAGGTTAGTTTTCCCACTGGGCACCTAACCCCTGTGTCCACCTAACCTCAGGCTACCTTCTCTACCCTCTAGGATTCTTGCCTACCGACTTCTGTGACTTTGACTTTTGGAGATTTCCCATATAAATGACATCATACAGTATTTGTCTTTCTGGGTCTGGTTTATTTCACTTAGCATAATGTTCTCCAGGTTCATCCATGCTGTCTCAAAAGGCAAGATTTCCTTCTTTTTTATGGCAGAATAATATACCCACAGCATATATGTATTTTAAATATATTTTTGTTGTAACCCTGAAACTGTAGATTTCACTCATTAACTTAATGAAATACGTCTACCAAACAATCTAATTGCTAAGCATGTCCTCATTGTCAGATCAATAAACCAAATCTAACCTACTGTCAGAAAAGCCTGACTTCATTTTTAAATTCAGGTAAATATGCTAATCTGCCTTCTCAGTAAACCCTGCTACCCCCTGCCCCCTGCCCCCTGCCCCAACACACACACACACACACACACACACACACACACACACACACACGCAGGAATCAAGCCCAACTCTAAAAGAAAGAAATAAGGCATGGAAACCTGTCATGCGTTTGTTACCAAAATAAAATAAGGCTCTGCCCCATCTATGATTCTGGCCAAAGCTATCTCTGCTTTGCTATTTACAAATTCTCACTCAGGAGCCAAGAACTGTTAAATGGTCCCTTCACTGGGAGAACCAGAGGTTTTTACCTCCTAAAGCAGTCAACTACTGAAAGATTCATGCTAGGTGAGAAGCATGAGTGACTGTCTTTGTCAAGTGGGAGAAAAGCAATTGGTGAAGGGGAAGGTAGGAAAGCCGAATCAGCCAACCACAAGTGCTCTCGGGCAACCAATTTCAGGAAAGTAAATATGTGCATTGATCAACTAAATACCATCTAAGCTCTTTTTGTATGCAAAATCTCTGTAAAGTTCCCATGAAAGGCCAGGTATATATATACTCCAGTTTGAAGACTAGAAATCTAAGAACAGCTCCAGAGTGTAACTCAAAATTGAAAGCCAGACACACAAACTAAAAATCATCAGTCATGGGGCTTCCCTGGTGGCGCAGCGGTTAAGAATCCACCTGCCAATGCAGAGGCCACGGGTTCGAGCCCTGGTCTGGGAAGATCCCACATGCCGCAGAGCAACTAAGCCCATGCACAGCAACTACTGAGCCTGTGCTCTGCAGCCCACAAGCCACAACTACTGAGCCTGCACGCCACAACTACTGAAGCCTGTGCACCTAGAGCCCATGCTCCGCAACAAGAGAAGCCACTGCGATGAGAAGCCCGCGCACCGCAACGAAGAGTAGCCCCCACTCGTAGCAACTAGAGAAAGCCCACATGCAACAATGAAGACCCAACACAGCCATAAATAAATAAATAAATAAAATAAATAAAATCTATTAAAAAAAAACTATAAGTCATTATGTCCTAAGCAAAGAAGCAGAATCAAGATACAGGGCAGCATGGCAAAAGCTCTAGGATATGTAGGTTCAACATAAGAGTACAGAGATTGGACTCTGGAATCATAATGCTCAGGGTTTGGATTCCAGCTCTACCACTTAAGAGCGCTGTGACTTTAATTTATTTATTTATTTTTGCTGTATTGGGTCTTCGTTTCTGTGCAAGGGCTTTCTCTAGTTGTGGCAAGTGGGGGCCACTCTTCATTGTGGTGCGCGGGCCTCTCACTATCGCGGCGCACAGGCTCCAGACGCGCAGGCTCAGTAGTTGTGGCTCACGGGCCTAGTTGCTCCGCAGCATGTGGGATCCTCCCAGACCAGGGCTCGAAACCGTGTACCTTGCATAAGCAAGCAGATTCTCAACCACTGCACCACCAGGGAAGCCCGAGCCCTGTGACTTTAAGTAAATTCCTTTACCTCCTTTTTTTGTTGACCTTTATTGAGATATAACTGACATATAACATTGTATAAGTTTAAGGTGTACAATATAATGATCAAATATATGTACATATTATGACATGATCTCCATGATAAGGTGCGTTAACACACCCATCACCTCACACAGTTACAATTTTTTGTGTGTGTAATGAGAGCTTTTAAGATCTACTCTCTTAGCAACTTTCAAATATACAATACAACATTGTTAACTATAGTCACCATGCTGTACATTAGATTAGATTTTGTATCCTGCAACTCTACTGAATTCGTTTATTAGTCCTAACAGTTTTTCAGCAGTGTCTTTAGGATTTTCTATGTAGAAGATCATGCCATCAACAAACAGAGACAATTTTACTTCTTCCTTTCCAATTCAGATGGCTTTTATTTCTTTTCTTGCCTGATTGCTCTGGCTAGGACTTGCAGTACTATATTGTATAGGAATGATGAGAGTGGGCACCCTTGTCTTGTTGCTGATCTTAGAGGAATAGCTTTCAACCCTTCACCATTGAGTATGATGTGTTACATATGCCTGTCAATAAATGTGGTACATCACATTCATAGAATGAAAGATAAAAATGATCATCTCAATACATGAAAAAAAAAAGCATCTGACAAAACTCAACATCCACTCATGATAAAAATTCTCAACAGGGACTTCCTTGGAGGTCCAGTGGTTAAGACTCCAGGCTTCCACGTCAGGGGGCACGGGTTCAACCCCTGGTCAGGGAACTAAGATCCCACATGCTGCTCAGCGCAGCCAAAAAAAAAAAGAAACTCTCAACACATTGGATAAAAAAGGAATGTATTTCAATATAAATAGGCCACACATGACAAGCCCTTTATCTCCTAAAGGCTCAGTTTCCTCACCTATAAAACAGGAGTGATGGTCATCATGTCATGATGATGATGATAAAACTATGTTACAAGTAACCGTGCTTCACTGAATTGTTATCAAGGTTAGATAAGATAACATGAGGCACTTAGCCAAAGCCTAGCATGTAGTAGACACTCAATAAATGCTAACAGGTCTTCCCTGGTGGCGCAGTGGTTGAGAGTCGGCCTGCTGATGCAGGGGACACGGGTTCGTGCCCCGGTCCGGGAAGATCCCACGTGCCGCGAAGCAGCTGGGCCCATGCGCCATGGCCGCTGAGCCTGCATGTCCGGAGCCTGTGCTCTGCAACAGGAGAGGCCACAACAGTGAGAGGCCCACGTACCGCAAAAAAAAAAAAAAAATGCTAACATACAATTATTTAGGTTATGAGTAAGAGAGCTATTAACAGTCAACTCAGATAAAATGGAGACGTTATTTTCAACTACAAGCCTGTCCTATGTCTCTAGAATTGACCTTCATGAATCTAAACCCAATCAGAGCACAGTTTAAGGAAAACGTAAGAATTTTCCCTTCTTTCTATTGACCTGAGGGATAAACAGCACTAATAAGATTCTGCTATTTTTTAAGCCATTCTCAAATCTTTATCTGAATTTCAAATTGTGTTTAAGGTGCCCAGAGTCCAACAGTATATGACACAGTTAACAAAGAAAATGAACTCAAGAGAGCTAAGTTAGAAAACCCCTACAGGTGTGAAGAGACAGTCTTTTGCAAACCAAGAGATTAGGAATTTAATTTGTGCAAGTATGGAGGAGACTTCCAGTCATCTGTCTGGGAGAGCTTAGTGCAGATAAGAACTTAATTTGACTGAATGACCTAAACTTAATTCCACAAACATTCTCACTTCTGAAATGGGCCTGGAGCTTTAAGTGGACATCCAAAAAAAAAAACCTAGAAATAAAAGAATTAATTTAGTGACTCATAAAAATAAGGCATTACTAGACATCTGTTAGGATTGAACAACATATGAACATATAACCAATGAAATGCTCCACAGAACAAGTTCATTCACAATCACAAGCAGTTAATTCCATTTCATACTTTTAAAACCTTTCGAGAACTGGTTTGCTTTTTAATCTTTACCTCCCCATTTACTAAGGTAAATCAGAGACCCAGGATGTAATTATATCAATTGCCTCTAAAAACAAAGACCAATACTGAAAGAACAAAGAGGATACTGCATAGTCTCTCAACACTTTTGTGGAAGCAGAGCCCAAAATCATGGCTTATGTTATTAGCAAACTATGAAACAGAGTATATCACTACATGTAGCAAGTAGGCAGAGAATCAAGGCATAACAGTGCTACATCCATAAGATAATGTGTTACCTCACTTGTCCTAAAGACAACTCTAGAAATAATTCTGTTTATCTAATAAGAAAACGCATGACAATTTACTATATATAAACAACATAATCCTTCAAAGAATTTCAAAAATTAAAAGGCTATATTATCCAATAAGCTCTGTGATCTGGGAGAGAAAATGTACTAATCTTTAGTAAATGATACTTTCACATTAGAGATACTATCAAGAGGTGCTGTTTATCTAAACCCATTCAAGCTAACTCTTTGATCTCTGCCTATGAGAAGTTTCATTTCTAGAAATTCAATTAAAACTTATCTATGATGTAGATTGGTATCATATGGAGATAAGTTTTATGAACCTCTGTAAGTTGAGGCATCTGATGTCACTGCATTATTAAAAGGAATTTTCTATTACTGCAGTAACACAGAAATTTAGAAATGGCATCCTAGGTAATTTTATCACACCATAACATAGAGAAAGTTCTATATTTTAAGATATATAGCTTTCAAAACCAAATCCTATAAATGAATATTTTATTGAAATGTTAAAAGAATTATTATCATTATAGGGTTTCCTTTGGAAACTAGATTTAATTGTAAGGTAATCTGTGATGTTTTGTCTTTTTCTGAGAAATTGGGTGGGTGATTAAATAAGTGAATTAGAGTGTGCAATATACTTTTTTGGTTCCATAAACTTTATTAATGTTAAGTAACAAAATGCAGTATGAAAAAAAGAACACTTGTAAAATCAATACCATGATACAAATTGCTTCAAGACAGAAAAATTGATTATTAGCTACAAAAGCCAGAGGGAAATTTCAGGCTTATGACAAGATGAAAACAGTAAAAAAAAAAAAAAAAAAATTATATTTGAAAACAAATCTAATCCCCATAGTTTCTCTCTCAGAAACATCAGAGAGAGAGACCGACTCATTCATTCACAGGTCACATACCTGAAGTTGTTGTACCTATCTTTTAAGATTGATTCTCTCAATACAAGGATGACTGCCTTTCCAATATTTCTTTTTCAACCTTATAGTCTACAGAAATACCCACATAAGGAGAGGGAGAAGGACATGCATACATCATAAATCACAGGGGACAGGTCAGCTTCATGCTTAGTCAATTCTTCATTCAACATCCTTTCCCAGTTCAAGGCAGCCTCATCTCCCGTGGGGAATTAATCGTCACGTAATCATCACGTGGATTACTGAGCTCTACTCTTTTACACCCAGCTTTGTAAGAGAACTGTTTTCCTTGTTTTCTTCCCACTTTTTTCAAATAGAAAAGGGGAAAAAATACAATGATTACTAATATATCCTTCCCCCAGATTCAACATTTGTTAACAATTTGCCGTGTCTACTTCATCTCTCTACACATACATAAACGTGTATGTTCTTTTGCTCATCCATTTGAAAGTTGCAGAAATCATAACTCAACCCTAAAATCTCCAGCATGTGATTCTTAAGATTAACATCTCTTATATGATCACAAATTATTACCCCACACAAGAAAATAAACAATAATTACATAATATTATCTAGTATTCAGTCTGTGTTCAAATTCAACCAATTGGTGAAAAGAACATTTGTTTTAACTTCCCCCTTCAACCTAGACCCTGGATCCAATCTAAGTTCATACATCACAACTGGTAATTATGTCTCGTTAGCTTCCTTTAGGCTGGAGAATTCCCTCTCTCTCTCTCTCTCTCTCTCTCTCTCTCTCTCTCTCTCACACACACACACACACAGAGTCTGCTTTTCATGACAATGACATTTTGAAAAGTTCCAGAAAATTGTCTTATTAAATGTCATGCATTTTGAGCGTATGTGACTGTTTTCCTCTTGGGGCATTTACCTTGTTTCTCTATCCCCTGTGTTTCCTATAACCTTGAATTTGGTACAGGCTTGATTACAGTCAAGTTAAACACTTTTGCAAGAACACTTCACGTTGGTGATGTTCTATCATCCATCTATACCTGTTGGGGGAATTCTTCTGTTTCTAAGGTGGAGCTTTGCTTTTTATTTTTCTCTCTCCCCACCACCTTTTTGGACTACCTCTATGGATTAATGGATTGTTATCTATTCAAAATGTTAAAATCAATTAGACTTATTATTCTTTCTTAAACACTCAAATTGCCCCAAATTTGATAATTAGGAGCTTCTTTAAACTGCTGTTTTTAAAAACCTGAGTCTTAATACAGTACGATTAAAGTCATGTCTTTTTTTTTAAAGGCTTTTTCTCTACTGAAGAAAATCATCTACTCATTTATTCAAATTAATTCAAAAATATCTCTTAAGTATTTACCATGTGCCAGATGCTTTTTTAGGTGTTGGGGATATATTAATGAACAACAGAGTCCCTACTACCATGAGGCTTACATTATTATTATTTACGAAGACAAACAATAGAAGGAAAAATAATTAAGTAATACATCAGATGGGGGTAAGTGCTTAGGAGAAAAATAAAGCAGTGTAGGGGATGAAGAATGACAGAGAGCTGATAGTTTAGAGTACAGAGAGCCCCTCCAATGAGATAACATTAGGCAGAGACCCAAATGAAGTTGAGAAAGTAGCTTGTAGCATCTGGAAGATGAGAAACACAGGCCATGCGAACAGAGCAAAGGCCCTGCTTGGAGTGTTTGAGGATCAGCAAGAAGGCTGTGTGGCTGGAGTCCAGTGAGCTGGGGGTAGTTGCAGGATATAAGATCAGAAAAGAATGGATCCTGACATCTGCCATATACTAAGCTTATAAACATGATTTGTTTTGTTTTGTATTTTACCATAAAGTAACAATTTTTCAAGCAAGCAACTGAGCAAGGTTCTTGCAGTAGGTTGAAAGGTGGCCTTATAAAAATATGAACATGGGGCTTCCTTGGTGGCGCAGTGGTTAAGAGTCAGCCTGCCGATGCAGGGGACACAGGTTCGTGCCCCGGTCCGGGAAGATCCCACATGCCGCGGAGCGGCTGGGCCCGTGAGCCATGGCCGCTGAGCCTGCGCGTCCGGAGCCTGTGCTCCGCAATGGGAGAGGCCACAGCAGTGAGAGGCCCGCGTACCACAAAAAAAAAAAAAAAAAAAAAAAAAAAAGAACATGGCCTAACTCCAGAAACTTATGAATGTGACCTTATTTGGAAAAAGGATATTTGCAGATATAATTAAGTGAAGGATCTTGAGATGAGCTCCATCCTGAATTATCTGGGTAGGCCCTAAATCTAATGACAACTGTCCTTACGAGACACAGAAGATGAGAAGACAGAGAGAAGAGAAGGCCATGTGAAGATGGAGACAGAGACTGAAGTTACGCAACCACAAGCCATTGAACACCTCCCAGCAAGCTCCGTTACAGAAACTGACAAACTGACTCTAAAATTTATATGGAGAAACAAAGGACCTGAATGATTTTTACAATGAACAAAGTTGGAGAACTCACACTATCTGACACCAAGATTTACTGTAAAGTTAGAGTAATCAAGACAGTACATTACTGGGCTTCCTGGTGGTGCAGGGGTTAAGAATCCGCCTGCCCATGCAGGGCACATGGGTTCGAGCCCTGGTCCGGGAAGATCCCACATGCTGCGGAGCAACTAAGCCAGTGTACCACAACTACTGAGCCTGCGCTCTAGAGCCTGTGAGCCACAACTACTGAGGCCCGCGTACCTAGAGCCCATGTTCTGCAACAAGAGAAGCCACCGCAATGAGAAGCCCATGCACCACAACAAAGAGTAGCCCCTGCTCGCCACAACTAGAGAAAGCCCTCGCGCAGCAACAAAGACCCAATGCAGCCAAAAAATTTTTAAAAAGACAGTACGTTATTGACATAAAGACAGACATATACATCAAAGGAACAGAAATAGTATCCAGAAACAGACTCCCATATATTGTCAAGTGGTTTTCTACAAAGGTGTTGTAGTGGATTGAATAGCGTGCCCCCAAAATTCATGTCCACCCAGAACCTCAGAATGTGACCGTATTTGGAAATAGGGTCTTTGCAGATGTCATTAGTTAGGATGAAGTCATACTGGATTAGATGGGCCCTAAACCCAGTGACTGGTGTCCTTATAAGAGCACACAAAGAGGACACACAACAGACACAGAGGAAGAAAGCCATGTGACAACAGAGGCAGAGAGTGGAATCATGCAACTATCAATACAAACCAAAAATGCCATGAATTGCTGGGAAGCCACCAGAAGCTCACAAGAGTCAAGGAAGGATTCTCCCCTACAATGTTTAGAGAAAGCCCTGCCAAACCTTTATTTCAGACTTCTAGCCTCCAAAACTGTGAGAAAAGGCATTTTTCTTTTAAGTCATCGAATTTGTGTTAATTTGTTAAGGCAGCCCTGGGAAACTAATACAGTTTTAGTTTGTTGTTGTTGTTTGTTTGGTTGGTTGGTTTTTACTGAGGTAAAATGAACAAAACATAAAGTTCACATGAGCATGAGTTTTATAGCCAGACTGGCCTGGGTTCCACTGCCTCCTCTCTCACTTCCTATACCTTCCAGAGCAAACTGCCAATCTGAAACTCATTTTCTTCCCTATGAAATGGGGATACAGTCTAACCGGCCTCGTGGCTATTAGGATTCCTTGATATAAAGCCGTGGTTCTCTATTTGAGCATGCATCAGAGTCACGCTCGTAGAGCTTGTGAAAACATCAATTGCTGGGTCCCACTCACAGAGTTCCTGATTCAGTGGGTCTGGGGTGAGGCCTAACACATGACATCGCTAACAAGTTCTATACGATGCTGAAGCTGCTGCTCCTGAGACCCCACTTTGAGGACCAATGCACATAGCCTGGGATAAAACAGATGCTCAATAAATGCTCCTCTCTTCTTCCTCTACTCTTTCCTTTCCAGAAGTCCAACAGTCATTACCCTATGAAAAGAAAATATATTTGAATATATATTATACAATCAATCCTTTAGCAAGAAATGTCCATCCCTAACACACCTACTGTGAGAGACTAGATATACAAAAGAACAATAGGCAAACCATATATAAAGACAGAACTCTGACCTACAACCTGCAGCAACAAGTCCAGGAAGCCAACCCGTTATCCACAGTAACCAGTGCAGGAACTCAGAATGCAATCTCTAACAACCGGTCCAAGGAAGCCAAACAATAACTTCTGCAACAATCAGCCCCAAATGGCCAGGAGTTGATTAATAACTGACAGCTTCCCTCATTTTTGCCCCTACTTCAACTTAGGACCAACACAGAAACCCAAAAATGTACCCCAACCAATCGCATAGGATGTCCTGCTTCTAATTAGCCTGGCTACAGCTTCCCCATAAAAATAGTCTCCAATCCAGGCATACCTGAAGCCTCCCTTCTTTCCACTATCAAGGTTTCCCACTCTACTACCTGCCTTTGAATCTCTGACAATTCCAAGTGATGGTGGCTGATTCCCTTGCTACAGCAAGCTCTAAATGAATAGCCATTGGCTGTCCTAATTTGGATGGCCTTCATTTACTTCCACAACCAGGATAAAAGAAGTTAAGATCCTCATTTTATCTTTGTGGTGTTTTTGCTCTGTAACTTAAAAATTCCTTCTTCTAAGACAGTATGATATAATGGGGGGGGAGGGGTGCTGCTTTGGAACCAGAGAGACCTGGGTTTCAAGATCTGACTCCTCTAGCTATGATCTTATAGAAATTCTATAATTTCTCTGAATGTCAGTTTCCTCACCAATGTTCCCAACCGAGGGAACAATAACTTTTAGGGCTTATCGCCCTAAAAAGAACACAAAGAGGAACAGTGCCTAGCACAGAATGAGTCCTCAATGAAGTTAGATGCTTTGATTAGGCTACAGTTTTCAGCACGGAAACATTTAATCCTGTGATTCAATAAACCTGCTGCTATTAGGGGTGGGAGTTATTTTTTGTTTTGTTTTTAAACTATATCATTAGCAATACTAGTGCCAAGTCCCTCATCTTAGAAAGTAAAGCACGGCAAATGACAGAAAATGACAAATGACAGAAAACCACCAAAACACCAAAACCACCAAAACCAGTTAATGTAAAATCTCACAGACAGATCCAAAGTACATCTAGGACTGAAAAGGACTGAATGTGAACTAATAAATAACAACTCAAGAAACCAGGTTACTCTCTCAGGAAATGCTTTGTTTGATCATCCCTGTTTTTGTTTGTTTGTTTGTTTTTAATTTATTTCTTTCTTTTTGGCTGTGTTGGGTCTTCGTTGCTGCACACAGGCTTTCTCTAGTTGCGGCGAGCAGGGGCTGCTCTTCATTGTGGTACGTGGGCTTCTCATTGTGGTGGCTTCTCTTGTTGCAGAGCACAGGCTCTAGGCGTGCGGGCTTCAGTAGTTGTGGCACACGGGCTCAGTAGTTGTGGCTCGCAAGCTCTGGAGCGCAGGCTCAGTAGTTGTGGCACACAGGCTTAGTTGCTCCACAGCATGTGGGATCTTCCCGGACCAGGGATCGAACCCATGTCCCCTGCACTGTCAGACGGATTCTTAACGACTGCGCCACCAGGAAAGCCCCGTTTTTCTTCTAACTGGTTTCCTCTGCTAACTCAGCCCACACATGGCCCATAAAAATAGCCACCCCAAGATGGTAATGATCTATAACTTGATAGGGATTCGGTTTAAACACATGTATGCGTTTGTCAAAACTCATCTAATGGTACACCTAAGACATACACATTTCACTGTATATTTTAATCTCTTTTCATATCTGTCTCTCTCTCATCAAAAAGAAAATCATATTCAATTCGGAATCCCCAACACTAGTACAATGCCTAACATATAGCCAAATCTCAATAAACGTTTCATTATTAAACAAAGGAAGGCAAACTTAAGAAATTGAGAAATTTTACTTACTGGAATTCATTCTGATATATATTAAAAGTTCTCATTTTAATTAGTGATTACATCCTAATCAATTAATATAAACAGATTTAAATTTTACTTATTATAAAGAGAAATATATTTACAAGCAAACAATTAGTGACAATTACGGTACAAACTGCTCTGGGTACATGACACTACCACCACCTAGTGGAAATAAATGCACATTACCATGATTGGAAACTCGTTAAGGAAGAAACAGAATTTCCAAATGGGTTGAGGGGCCATAAGCAAACACATTTCAACCACATTCACCATGCACCTGCTAGGTTCTGGAAATTATGCCAGGTTCCATGAGGACAGGCATAGCTCATGTCTGTTTTGATCAATGCTGTATCACCAGAGCCAAGAAGAGTGACAAAGTACTTTGTTACCTTTTGGTAAATATTTGTAACTAGATTGTAAGATTAAAAGGAGACCGAGATATGATCTTCAGGAAAGGCATCTGAAGTTAATGACAATCTCAGTATATGCCAAAAATGCTTATGAAAAATTGTAAAGCCACTCCTGATTTTTAACCCATAGCAAAATAGCAGATGATTTTTTCTTAATATAATTGAAAAATACAAAATGCTCTATCAGTCCATAACTTTCTGATGTTTCATTTGAACCATTATTGAAATGCTAAACCAATGAAACATTAGAAACGTTTCTGTTGAAGTCTAGAAGGAAGCAAGCTCATCTTACTGATCTAGAAGTACTAGCCAGTGCAAGGGAAAAAATGGTAAGTTTTTAATCCATCAAACATTTTTATGGTGATTGTGTCAGAGACTGTTCTAAGCACTTTATAAATATTAAATTATTTAATTCATATACTCTTCATAACAATCCTATGAGGTAGTACTATTATTATCCCATTCTACAGATGGGGAGATGGAGGCACAGAGAACACAAGTAACTTGCCCAAAGCCACGCAGCTAGCAAGTTAGGGGAGATGAGGTTACAATCCAAGCAGTAGTGGTTCTATGCTCTTCAACAATACGCTATATGAAACGATATTGCAAAGGAGAAAGCAAAAGCATCCATAAATACAGATGATACAACTGAAGCTAGAAAACCAAAAGAGAAAAAAGGTGAACTGCTGTTGGAAATGAGAATTTACTAGAGTAGTTGATTACAAAATCACGTAAAATATCAATAGTATTTCTATATGTTAACAGTAAAAACTTAGAAAATACATTTTTTTTTCTTTTCTTTTTTTTTTTTTTTTTTTTTTTTTTGCAGTATGCAGGCCTCTCACCGCTGTGGCCTCTCCCATCACGGAGCACAGGCTCTGGATGCGCAAGCCCAGCGGCCATGGCCCACGGGCCCAGCCACTCTGCGGCCTGCGGGATCCTCCTGGACTGGGGCACGAACCCGCGTCCCCTGCATCGGCAGGCAGACTCCCAACCACTGCACCACCAGGGAAGCCCAGAAAATACATTTTTTAACAAAGATGCCATTTACACTACCGACCAAAAAAACACTAACAGAAAATAGGAAATATACAGTTCCTATTTGAATAAAAAGTTACAACTTTGCTAGCTTATCCATGAGTATGAACTCCACATTTATAGGAAGTGAGGTATTCAAACGGTATGGACTGGCTCAGAGGGCTCCTCCAGCACTAGCTGTCAGGGTAGGAAGCAAACCAACACCCCTCCCCCACCTACCTGGATCAGGTGATCACATGATCACAAGGGAAAGCACATGAGCCTTGTCAAGTAATTTACTTATGCCCAATCTCTCAGACCAACCCGTAAGAAATTTAATCCTTTGCTTTACCAGTCCAAGAGCATGGACAGGATGTGGAGTACTCTTTCCGTAAAGTATCAGTAAACCTCAACTGTGTTCACACAACAGTCCACATTTTTATTACCTAAGTAAGCACCAAATCTCGGAACAAGGAGAGGGAGAGGGAATCTGTTGGAACCAGTAGATCTTCCCATTGGCTCCTATTTCATGAAAGACCTTGACTACAGTTGCGCAGTTTATGTCTAGATGAAGACAGTGGCTTCCGACCAGCTGACTCACATCAGGTTCTAAGTGAGGAAACTGTTCATAGGACAAAAATACAAATCCTGTATATACAAATATACAGAAACATGCTCCCTGAAAAGTAAGGATCATTCAAATATGAAATGAGTTGAGAGAAACTGGGGTTCTCTCTAGGAAATATTTTTCATAGGACAGATATACAATCATAAAGAAACTGTCATGCACTGAGATGGGGAAAATGCTTTCTCTGTCAAGGATAGCCCCATAACTAATCAGTCAGCTAAGCAACCAATCAATAATTTATTGAATTCCTACTATGTGCACAACTCTGCAGCAGTTATAATATTAAGTAAAATGTAAGATACGGTTCCATCAAGAGAAGTATTTATTAAAGGGGTGGGGAGACAGAATAAACACATGAAGAGAACACAAGCAATACATGAAATGGATAAGGCCAACTAGTAATGGAAGAATTTCTCTCTCTGCTTTCCCACATATGTATTAGGAATAAGAATACAAGAAGCAGTCAATCAGAACAGAATTTTATCTCCTCCAACTTTTAGAAGCTGAAAGGATTTGAAGCTTTTTAAACACACACCGGTAAATAATCCATAGCAACGGTAATAACTGTTCAGAGATTACTGAAAACACACTAGAACCTCAAAGAAATCTCAGTAATGTTTAGTCTCCTACCTCAACAAAGCATATTCACTAACTAATTTAATTAATCACTACAATATACACAAGCCACTGTGCTAGGCTCCTACTGAATGAGCCAAAATGAAACAGATTAAAATACTGAGAGTTCTTATATAAAGCAACAGGACTGGACGCAAGTTCTGAGGGTAGCTCTTTAACAATGAAAGAACTGGGACTGAAATTCTTGAGTCTGTAACTGAAAATAGCACATTTGGCTGTCTGGTCACCTCTATTTATACTGCTAGGATAAAAACTGATGATGAGATTAAATCAATGTCCTCCTATCCTTAAGATAACCTTCTCCACAGTACCACAAACTTATAACTGAGGAAATGCAGATGATAGTTCACATGACTTCAATTCAACAAAAATGTACTGAGTCCTAATAGTATGCTCAATGCCTGAAATGTGAAGTTGAATAAGACATGGACCCGGTTTACCGTGTTTTTAAATAAAGATACAGTCAAGTCCTTAATCTAAAAGAGCTCATGTTACACGAAAGCAAAGGATTAACCTCCAAAATATACAAACAGCCCATGCAGCTCAATATCAAAAATCCAAACAACCCAATCAAAAAATGGGCAAAAGACCTAAATAGACATTTCTCCAAAGAAGACATACAGATGGCCAACAAACATATGAAAAGATGCTCAACATCGCTAATTATTAGAGAAATGCAAATCAAAACTATAATGAGGTATCACCTCACACCGGTCAGAATGGCCATCATCAGAAAATCTACAAAAAATAAATGCTGGAGAGGGTGTGGAGAAAAGGGAACCCTTTTGCATTGTTAGTGGGAATGTAAACTGATACAGCCACTGTGGAGAACAGAATGAAGCTTCCTTAAAAAACTAAAAATAGAACTAACATATGACACAGCAATCCCACTACTGAGCATATACCCAGAGAAAACCATAATTCAAAAAGTCACATGCATCCCAATGTTTACTGCAGCACTATTTACAATAGCCAGGACATGGAAGCAACCTAAATGTCGATCAACAGAAGAATGGATAAAGAAGATGTGGTACACATATACAATGGAATTACTCAGCCATAAAAAGGAGTGAAATTGGGTCATTTGTAGAGACATGGATGGACCCAGAGACTGTCATACTGAGTGAAGTAAGAAAGAGAAAAACAAATATTGTATAGTAACACATATATGTGGAATCTGAAAAAATTAATATAGACGATATTATTTACAAAGCAGAAACAGAGACACAGAGGTAGAGAACAAACGTATGGATACCAGGGTGGGTGCAGTGGGATGAACTAGGAGATTAGGATTGACATGTATACTCTATTGATACTATGTATAAAATAGATAACTAATGAGAACCTACTCTAGCACAAGGAATTCTACTCAATGCTCTGTGGTGACCCAAATGAGAAGGAAATCCAAAAAAGAAGGGATATATGTATACGTATAGTTGATTCACTTTACTGTACAGTATAAACTAACACAATATTGTCAAGCAACTATACTCCAAATAAAAAAAGACGATTTAAAAAAAACAAAAAAAACAAAAATGACTTAGAAGATACAAAGCAATATGTAAGAATGAAAAACAAAAAAGAACTCATGTTACAGAGTTCTTTCTCTTCGCTGGGGAAAAACTGGCATGCCTTTAAAAAGTAAGCTTCCTTGGGCTTCCCTGGTGGCACAGCGGTTGAGAGTCCGCCTGCCGATGCAGGGTACATAGGTTCGTGCCCCGGTCCGGGAAGATCCCACATGCCGCGGAGCAGCTGGGCCCGTGAGCCATGGCTGCTGGGCCTGTGCGTCCGGAGCCTGTGCTCCACAGCGGGAGAGGTCACAGCAGTGAGGGGCCCGCGTACCGCAAAAAATAATAATAATAATAAACAAATAAATAAATAAAAGTAAGGTTCCTTGAAACAGTCGTGTTTTTCCAATCATTAAGTGCCTAACCAAGAGGCTACAAAGCTGGAAAACCACTACACCTGACTTGTAATAAATGAACGGAATATGAATTGGAAATAAAATTAAATATCTCTAAAACTATAATGCTGTACTGGTTCAATATAAAACCATGACATCCTACATCAAGAAATTTTATTTACACTAAATCTATTACACAAAGCAATATATAAACAGCTAATATTTCACTGCACTATTACCAAGTATAGATTGGTTTCCAAGTAAGAAACGTGCACTACTAAAAGCTCTGAGAACACTAAGCCTCCAAATCCTGTAGAAAAGGCAGATACAGCCTTGAGGCAAAAATGCTAGGAAGTGATAGAATACCTTCTTTACAATTTGCAGCTAGGTTATTACCCATGATAAATTAATAACCATTCATTAACTTTGAGAGCAAGAGACAACTGGCAGGCTATTTCATGCCTCAAAGAATTTATGGCAAAAATGACAGGTGACTTTGAATTCAGAAAATAAAATGGATTCTTGGTAATTGTTACTTCTTCTAAATAAACTTGGAGGCAGATACAGGTATTTGCTACTGATAAGAATTAAAGGTCATGATTTTCTACATCAATGACAAAAAGATTAATGTTTATCATTTGCATCAGTCTGTCAATCAACAATATATACATGAATCAGGTATTTAAGGTATCAGGAGATAGACAATTCACTCTGGGTCATGAAAGGAAAGAATTACGCAAAATACACATTAATAACAATTAAAACAGGGTACAGGGGCTTCCGTGGTGGCGCAGTGGTTGAGAGTCCGCCTGCTGATGCAGGGGACACGGGCTCGTGCCCCGGTCCGGGAAGATCCCACGTGCCGCGGAGTGGCTGGGCCCGTGAGTCATGGCCGCTGAGCCTGCGCGTCCGGAGCCTGTGCTCCGCGGCGGGAGAGGCCACAACAGTGAGAGGCCCGCGTACCGCAAAAAAAAAAAAAAAAAAAAACAGGGTACAAAAAAGATTTAGGAATTATGTTTGCAGATTCTCCTTGACTGGTACATCCTTGCCACATACCACAATGTTGGTGTTCCCTAATTAGGGTTTTTGTCTGGTTCTATTTTCTTCTAATTCTCCCTGTTCCCAAACTGATCTATACCCAAGGCATCAGCTATCACTTACATGCCACAATCTCCAGGATTAAAGTGATTGTCAACCCTGGCTGCACATTAGCATCACCCTAGCAGCTTTTAAAACATACCTCCCACTACTGGGCATATACCCTGAGAAAACCATAATTCAAAAAGAGTCATGACATTGATGTATCCAGTCCTCTTCATCTTTTCCTCAGTCTTTTTCTATGAGAAATAATTCTGCCATGAAATCTTTTTGAAATTTTCTAAATGTGAGTTCCTAGAAGTAGAATCATTTAGTCAATTGGCATATGTATTTGAAATGCTGATGTTTATAGTTATTGCGAAAATGCCATTCATGACTTGACCAAACTTACTACTTCCCTCACTTTGGAAAATACATTTTTGACTACATTCCAAAATAACAGTGCTTGGCAAACATTTATGTTATATGAAAATCTGATTAAAGAAACTGTTCTATTTGTATACTTTAATTACAAATAAATAAGTTGAATTTGGGCACCTAAAGAACAACAACAAAAAAAAGAGTCATGTACCACAATGTTCATTGCAGCACTATTTACTGTAGCCAGGACATAGAAGCAACCTAAGTGTCCATCGACAGATGAATGGATAAAGAAGCTGTGGCACATATATACCGCATACCGCAAAAAAAGAAAAAAATTAGAATCTCTATGGGTAGCACCATGTCATGGTTTTGTTGTTGTTGAGTTTCCCTAGCAGGCAGTCAAGGTCCAGACCTACTGCTCTTCTAGGTCTATCACACCACCCCTCCTGATGACCCTCAACTGAACATCCCACAGGCAACTCAAACTTGTCTCCTGTCTAACATACTCTTCCACCAGCACTAAGCTAGAGCATTTTCTTCTCTTCTTCCTTAACTGACCCCAGGAGCATTCAGCAGTCCTTCCTCCAAGCTTCCACAGAATTCTGTCCATGCCACCATTAAAGCGTTTATCACCATTTATTGTAACTGACTATCATCCCCGTAAGACTGGATTTTTTTTTTTCATTTTAGCATCCAAAGCATCCACAAATGGGTGGCACCAGAGGATGAGTGATAGCCAAAAAGACTAACCCAGTTTTTACAGTCAGTTCTAAGAAGTAACTGCAAGACTGGAAAACAAGAGAAACGGCTGAGGGATGATTAACCAGGTAAAACGCAGGGTGAGAGTCATGAAGGAGGACACAGAGGGAAGGGGATGGTACACCTGAGGCTCAGCTTTATTAGCCTCCACCCCATATACTGAGCGGACCAGACTGATTAAATCTGACCCTGTGCTGGAGCGAACAGTCTGAAAAGTCCAGCTCCCCAAAGTAGATCATATGTAAGTTCTTTTCACCCTCATTGCTATAGCCTTTAGGTGGAGCCTTCACTGTCTTTTGCCTAGACTTTTAAAACAGCATCTTAATTCATGCCCATCCCTTGCCACCCCAGGCTAAGACTGACCACAGAGTTACCTTTTAAAAAAGAAACCTCCTCCCATTACTCCTTCATTGGAAATTCTCATGTAGCTCTCAGAGAATGAAGTCCAAATTCTCTACCATCACCTTTGTAAGGCCTTTTTCAACCTGGCTGTAACTAATCTCTTCAGCTATTCTCCAACCATAATCAATGCTACATTCACACTCGATCAGCTCACAACTTAGTTCCTATACACAAGCTGTTCTTACAGTAAAAATGTCAACCCATTACCCACCCATCTTCCAAATTTTACAGATCCTGCAAAAATCAGCTCAAATGTTACCTCTTCAGTGAGGCTATAGCAGATGAGCACATTCATTCTGATTTTTTCCAAAAGTTCTTCTGGAGGCCCTACTATCTGACAGCCACCGGTTTAAACCAGTGGTACTGTGTTCAAACTTGAGTTATGACGGTTATAATGATGTGTTAATAACACTAGTGATTTTATCTTCTCCGTCAGTCTATGCATCTCTTGAAGATAAGAACCATATTTTCTGGTCCAGCTCTTTTGTTGTTCTTACTTCGATCCAAGAGAACCTGAGCATGCCAGGTTATGTATGCCTAGTAAAGAGTCCCTTGAGGTCAGTTCATAACTGTGGGGGGCCCTGGATCAGGCTATGAGGACTGATACTGGTCTGAGCCCACATGTAGAATACAAATAGTGAAAATGGAGAAGGGTTAAAGATCTTCATCCCAGATGAAAAGAACAGAGGTAAAAGTGACAAACAGGGCAGGCAGAGATGAAACTTAGGTATGGAAAAATTGAAGACTAATTTTGAACTAACATAATGAATACAGCTCATCAATGCATCACTTCTCTGGAACAGGGCCATAACCTTCAAGGGGCAAAACCATTCTAAATACATTATATTAATCTCTGTAATCATCGTACAGCCTAACCTAGTAACTAGGAATGGATGCTGCAAAAATATGCTGAATTAATTAATACTTTTGCAAGCAATAATTATATACACATGTATACAGTGTGTCTTCATATGACCCAGCAGGTAAAACCAAAGACACTAGAAACACTAATTTTAGAGCAGGATGTCAGAAGAGATCTAATCTAAAACCAGTGACTTGAGATTACTAACATTCACCATACATATCAAAAGACTAATTTATTCTACCATATACAAGTCACATGCAATACAAAGGCTGGACTGAAATATAAAATCAGGAGCTTTGAACATAAACTGTCACGTGGACGGAGCATCAGAGCAAACCATTTTGCAGTAAAACAAAAACCAAAGCAGTCAAGCAGAGAGAAGCAGAGGTGAAAAAATGCAGGATAACATGCCTGGGATCTTGAAGCCTTTCCAGGCCCTAGTTTCACTCTCTCCCCAGTCCCTAATTTCATGCCTCCCTCAAGGCAGAGATGCACCCCTGCCCTTCAGTTCTCTGAGACACCCTGAATCCTTTTAATATATTTGTCTTTGCTTAAGCTAGCTCAAACTGGTTCCTGTTACCTGAAAACAAGAAATCTTACACCAAACATTAAAACCACAAGTGCTTTGCCTCTGCTGCCTTGATTACATCCAAAAACTTCATTGCCAAAAACATCTACTCCTTTTATAACTCCTATTTCATTTCTTACACATCTTTCCAACCACCAATGCATTCAATTAGCAGCTAATGAGCACCAGCACTTCATGCCAGGCACTGCTAGGACCTGGCAACAGAAGGATGAGGACACCATGGTCCCTGCACTCAAATTCATAATCTAGTGTAGTACTTCTGTCAAAATGTGAGTCTTGATCAATTTGTAAAATCAATTTAGTTGGTCCCAGGAAGCACTTTTTAAAATTTTGGGGCTTCCCTGGTGGTGCAGTGGTTGAGAGTCCGCCTGCCGATGCAGGGGACGCAGGTTCGTGCCCCGGTCCGGGAAGATCCCGCGTGTCGTGGAGCAGCTGGGCCCGTGAGCCATGGCCGCTGAGCCTGCGCGTCCGGAGCCTGTGCTCCGCAACCGGAGAGGCCGCAGCAGTGAGAGGCCCGTGTACCGCAAAAAAAAAAAAAAAAAAATTTGACATATATGAAGATAAAAATAGAGATAAGTGGTAAAGTTAAATATTGTTTTCTGTAACTTTTCTTTCAGCTACATGTGTGTTTGTAAGGGATAGCTATATAATATGTATTTCTTACTGAGTCATGAACAAAGAGTTTGAAAAATACCAGTGAATCTGTATTTCCTAATAACCTCAACAAATAAATACCAGATAAAAGTTGTGCCCTAGAGAATCCACTAGTGCTTAAATTAATAAAAATAATTTGAATTGGCACAGCCTTAGTTTGTGTTGATTTTACATGCTTGAAAACAGTTATTGGTTTGCCTCAAGTACATTAAACATTCCTCCTTGTTTAGTTTTAATTAGCTAAGCAAATCCTTTTCTCTTTCCCTTAAACAGTACAAAGAAAGTTCAAATCAGCATGTCAGAATATTATAAACTCTTAATTAGCTTAGTATAAATTTAGCAAGTTTCTACCATACTTCCAATGAATGCTGACTGGGCGAAACCCCAATCATCATCAGGGCAACTACTGAGCTACAAGAGATGACAAGTTAGCCTGGAAAAAGAAGACCATGAGGCAGAAGATAACAGAGTTCAAATATTATTAAAGGGCTACGATGACTCTAAATTGTCTCAGGTAACTTCTGAAAAACACTAATTGAAGAGAATGTAAGAAGAATACATCAAATGAAACGGGCATATTCTGGTATTTCATGTATCTTCCAAGTGACTTGAGGCTAAGAGTCTGATCTCATTTCAAGGAAAATGAAATCAAACATTAGAAATAGTAGTCTTTAGTTTATTCTCTAATTTAAAGACTACCAATCTTTATCAGATAGCAGAAGTTATGATACCCTTGATTAGTTAACAAGAATGTTTCCTAAACACACAGTACATGCTGCTCCAGGAATTATACAGAACACCATAAATACTGTGGAATGTCATGAAATATTGATATGTCAAAATTCATCATAATCAGTCTCCCAAGGCAACAGAAATAAAAGCAAAAATAAACAAATGGGACCTAATCAAACTTATAAGCTTTTGCACAGCAAAGGAAACTATAAACAAAATGAAAAGACAACCTACGAATGAGAGAAAATATTTGCAGATGATACAACCAACAAGGGCTTAATTTCTAAAATATACAAACAACTCATACAATTCAATAACAAAAAAACAAACAGCCTAATCAAAAACTGGACAGAAGACCTAAATTGACATTTCTCCAAAGAAGACACACAGATGGCCAATAGGCACATAAAAAGATGCTTATCATCACTAATTATTAGAGAAATGCAAATCAAAACTACAATAAGGTACCACCTCACACCAGTCAGAATGGCCATCATTGAAAAGTCTACAAACAACAAATGCTGAAGGTGGTGTGGAGAAAGGAAACCTTCCTACACTGTTGGTGGGAATGTAAATTGGTGCAGCCACTATGGAGAACAGTATGGAGGTTCCTTAAAAAACTAAAAATAGAGTTGCCATATGATCCGGCAATCCCACTCCTGGGCATATACCCAGACAAAACAATAATTCGAAAAGATACATGTGTGTACATATATACACACACACACACACACACACACACACACACACACACAATGGAATATTAGCCATTAAAAGAATGAAATAATGTCACTTGCAGCAACATGGATGGACCTAGAGGTTATCATACTAAGTGAAGTCAGAAAGAGAAAGACAAACACCATATGATATCACTTAAATGTGGAATCTAAAATACGACACAAATGAACATATCTACAAAACAGAAACAGACTCACAGACACAGAGAACAGACTTATGGCTGCCAAGGGGGAGGAGGGGTAGAGAAGGAAAGGACTGGGAGTTGGGGATTATCAGATACAAAATATTTTATATATATATAGGATGGATAAACCACAAGGTCCTACTGTATAGCACAGTGAACTATGTTCAATATTCTGTGATAAATCAAAATGGAAAAGAATATGAAAAAATATACATATGTGTATAACTGAGTAATTTTCCTGTACAGCAGAAATTAACACAACATTGTAAATCAATTATACTTCAAAATTTTTTAAATATTCGTCATAAAAACTTAGGACAATTTTAATGGCAGAAAGTGATCATGTCACAAGCATGTTTCTGTATAAAAACAAAAACCTATCATACAAAGCATAGCAGTCTATTTCCATGTTTTTTGAAAAATATACTTGCTATTTATTCATTCATTTTCTTAGGGAGAAGTATGTAAACGAAAGTTACAAGGGACAAAGAAGGACACTACATAATGATCAAGGGATCGATCCAAGGAGAAGATATAGCTATTGTAAATATTTATGCACCCAACATAGAAGCACCTCAATACATAAGGCAAATACTAACAGCCATAAAAGGGGAAATAGACAGTAACACATTCAGAGTAGGGGACTTTAACACCTCACTTTCACCAATGGACAGATCATCCAAAATGAAAATAAATAAGGAAACACAAGCTTTAAATGATACATTAAACAAGATGGACTTAATTGATAATTATAGGACATTCCATCCAAAAACAACAGAATACACATTTTTCTCAAGTGCTCATGGAACATTCTCCAGGATAGATCATATCTTGGGTCACAAATAAAGCCGTGGTAAATTTAAGAAAACTGAAATTGTTTCAAGTATCTTTTCTGACCACAACACTATGAGACTAGATATCAATTACAGGAAAAGATCTGTAAAAAATACAAGCACATGGAGGCTAAACAATACACTACTTAATAACGAAGTGATCCTTGAAGAAATCAAAGAGAAAATCAAAAAACACCTAGAAACAAATGAAAATGGAGACACGACAACCCAAAACCTAAGGGATGCAGCAAAAGCAGTTCTAAGAGGGAAGTTTATAGCTATACAATCCTACCTTAAGAAACAGGAAACATCTCGAATAAACAACCTAACCTTGCACCTAAAGCAATTAGAGAAAGAAGAACAAAAAAAACCCCAAAGTTAGCAGAAGGAAAGAAATCATAAAAATCAAATCAGAAATAAATGAAAAAGAAATGAAGGAAACGATGGCAAAGATCAATAAAACTAAAAGCTGGTTCTTGAGAAGATAAACAAAATTGATAAACCATTAGCCAGATTCATCAAGAAAAAAAGGGAGAAGACTCAAATCAATAGAATTAGAAATGAAAAAGGAGAAGAAACAACTGACACTGCAGAAATACAAAAGATCACAAGAGATTACTACAAGCAACTCTATGCCAATAAAATGGACAACTTGGAAGAAATGGACAAATTCTTAGAAATGTACAACCTGCCAAGACTGAATCAGGAAGAAATAGAAAGTATGAACAGACCAATCACAAGCACTGTGAATTGAAACAGTGATTTAAAATCTTCCAACAGTGCTTCCCTGGTGGTGCAGTGGTTGAGAGTCTGCCTGCTGATGCAGGGGACACAGGTTCGTGCCCCGGTCTGGGAAGATCCCACATGCCGCAGAGCAGCTGGCCCCGTGAGCCATGGCCGCTGAGCCTGCGCGTCCGGAGCCTGTGCTCCACAACAGGAGAGGCTACAACAGTGAGAGGCCTGCATACCACAAAAAAAAAAAAATCTTCCAACAAACACAAGCCCAGGACCAGATGGCTTCACAGGTGAATTTTATCAAACATTTAGAGAAGAGCTAACACCTATCCTTCTCAAACTCTTCCAAAATATAGCAGAGGGAGGAA
Source organism: Grampus griseus (assembly GCF_964374135.1). Lineage (NCBI taxonomy): Eukaryota > Metazoa > Chordata > Mammalia > Artiodactyla > Delphinidae > Grampus > Grampus griseus. The sequence goes on along the minus strand of NC_139017.1, from coordinate 24,786,707 downwards.
CACTCCCAAACTCATTCTACGAGGCCACCATCACCCTGATACCAAAACCAGACAAGGATGTCACAAAGAAAGAAACCTACAAGCCAATAACACTGGTGAACATAGATGGAAAAATCCTCAACAAAATACTAGCAAACAGAATCCAACAGCACATTAAAAGGACCATACACCATGATCAAGTGGGGTTGATTCCAGGAATGCAAGGATTCTTCAATACACGCAAATCAATCAACATGATACACCATATTAACAAATTGAAGGAGAAAAACCATATGATCATATCAATAGATGCAGAGAAAGCTTTTGACAAAATTCAACACCCATTTATGATAAAAACCCTGCAGAAAGCAGGCATAGAGGGAACTTCCCTCAACATAATAAAGGCCATATATGACAAACCCACAGCCAACATCGTCCTCAATGGTGAAAAACTGAAAGCATTTCCACTAAGATCAGGAACAAGACAAAGTTGCCCATTCTCACCACTCTTATTCAACACAGTTTTGGAAGTTTTAGCCACAACAATCAGAGAAGAAAAGGAAATAAAAGGAATCCAAATTGGAAAAGAAGAAGTAAAACCGTCACTGTTTGCAGATGACATGATACTATACATAGAGAATCCTAAAGATGATACCAGAAAACTACTAGAGCTAATCAATGAAGTTGGTAAAGTAGCAGGATACAAAATTAATGCACAGAACTCTCTGGCATTCCTATATACTAATGATAAAAAATCTGAAAGTGAAATTAAGAAAATACTCCCATTTACCACTGCAACAAAAAGAATAAAATATCTAGGAATAAACCTACCTAAGGAGACAAAAGACCTGTATGCAAAAAACTAAAATACACTGATGAAAGAAATTAAAGATGATACAAATAGATGGAGAGATATACCATGTTCTTGGATTGGAAGAATCAACATTGTGAAAATGACTCTACTACCCAAAGCAATCTACAGATTCAATGCAATCCCTATCAAACTACCACTGGCATTTCTCACAGAACTGGAACAAAAAATTTCACAATTTGTATGGAAACACAAAAGACCCCAAATAGCCAAAGCAATCTTGAGAACGAAAAACGGAGCTGGAGGAATCAGGCTCCCTGACTTCAGACTACACTACAAAGCTACAATAATCAAGACAGTATGGTACTGGCACAAAAACAGAAAGATAGATCAATGGAACAGGATAGAAAGCCCAGAGATAAACCCACGCACATATGGTCACCTTATCTTTGATAAAGGAGGCAGGAATGTACAGTGGAGAAAAGGCAGCCTATTCAATAAGTGGTGCTGGGAAAACTGGACAGGTACATGTTAAAGTATGAGATTAGAACACTCCCTAACACCATACACAAAAATAAGTTCAAAATGGATTAAAGACCTAAATGTAAGGCCAGAAACTATCAAACTCTTAGAGGAAAACATACGCAGAACACTTTATGACATAAATCACAGCAAGATCCTTTTTGACCCACCTCCTAGGGAAATGGAAATAAAAACAAAAATAAACAAATGGGACCTAATGAAACTTCAAAGCTTTTGCACAGCAAAGGAAAATATAAACAAGACCAAAAGACAACCCTCAGAATGGGAGAAAATATTTGCAAATGAAGCAACAGACAAAGGATTAATCTCCAAAATTTACAAGCAGCTCATGCAGCTCAATAACAAAAAAACAAACAGCCCAATCCAAAAATGGGCAGAAGACCTAAATAGACATTTCTCCAAAGAAGATATACAGATTGCCAACAAACACATGAAAGAATGCTCAACATCATTAATCATTAGAGAAATGCAAATCAAAACTACAGTGAGATATCATCTCACACCAGTCAGAATGGTCATCATCAAAAAATTTAGAAACAATAAATGCTGGAGAGGGTGTGGAGAAAAGGGAACACTCTTGCACTGCTGGTGGGAATGTGAATTGGTACAGCCACTATGGATAACAGTATGGAGGTTCCTTAAAAAATTACAAATAGAACTACCATATGACCCAGCAATCCCACTACTGGGCATATACCCTGAGAAAACCATAATTCAAAAAGGGTCATGTACCAAAATGTTCATTGCAGCTCTATTTACAATAGCCAGGAGCTGGAAGCAACCTAAATGTCCAACATCGGATGAATGGATAAAGAAGATGTGGCACATATATACAATGGAATATTACTCAGCCATAAAAAGAAACAAAATTGAGTTATTTGTAGTGAGGTGGATGGACCTAGAGTCTGTCATACAGAGTGAAGTAAGTCAGAAAGAGAAAGACAAATACCGTATGCTAACACATATATATGGAATCTAAGAAAAAAAAAAGTCATGAAGAACCTAGGGGTAAAATGGGAATAAAGACACAGACCTACTGGAGAATGGACTTGAGGATATGGGGAGGGGCAAGGGTAAGCTGTGACAAAGTGAGAGAGTATCATGGACATATATACCCTACAAACGTAAAATAGATAGCTAATGGGAAGCAGCCGCATAGCACAGGGAGATCAGCTCGGTGCTTTGTGACCACCTAGAGGGGTGGGATAGGGAGGGTGGGAGGGAGAGAGACGCAAGAGGGAAGAGATATGGGAACATACGTATTTGTATAACTGATTCACTTTGTTATAAAGCAGAAACTAACACACCATTGTAAAGCAATTATACTCCAATAAAGAGGTAAAAAAAAATTCGTCATAAAAACTTAGGACAATTTTAATGGCAGAAAGTGATCATGTCACAAGCATGTTTCTGTAGAAAAACAAAAACCTATCATACAAAGCATAGCAGTCTATTTCCATGTTTTTTCAAAAACATACCTGCTATTTATTCATTCATTTTGTTAGCGAGAAGTATGTAACTGAAAGTTAAGAAAAATGCGTGTAAAAAAACTACAATTGAGAAAATGTCCACACAAACATATTTTTTTCTGACACAGAGAAAAGTACTTCCATTATTTGATTTTTGCTGTGGCACATACTTCTTACCTCACAGAACACCCATGTTCATGCATTCATTCTTATTTATTCTAAGTTAATTGCATGTCTGCCTAATTCTAGGGGCATAAAGATGAAGGTACTCACTGTTTAGATAAGGAGCAAACACATAAACCTAACTGTAATTTAATTTGGAAAGTGCAACAGAGGAGGGTACCTAATGCAATGTGAGGTGGCAGAGAGAGCAAGGAAGGCTTCCATGCAGGAGGTGAATCTAAAACAAAGGGTAGAAGGTACCCAGGTAAGGTGTGTGTGTGTGTGTGTGTGTGTGTGTGTGTGTGTGTGTGTGTGTGTGTGTGTGTGTGTGTGTGTGTGTGTGTGTGTTCAGGACAGAGGCAATCAGAGGAGCCCAGAGTTGAGGGAAGGATCAGAACTGCAGGGCTATAGAAACACACTAAGGAGTTTGGACTTGATGTTACAAGAAATCAGGATCCAAAGAAACCTCAGATAGCTTATCCTGGTGGCTAACAGAGGATGGACTGGTGAATAAGAAATCAGGAGGCAGCAAAACCACCTTTAAGAGGCTGTGGCATGGTGGCATTCAAGTGAAATAAGGGAGGCGTGAAGTATGACAGTGGTAGTAGGCATGGAAAGAAGGAGAATTCAAGAAAAACTCAGTAATATGGACAGTAAAAATAGCTGGAGTTGATTGACTGGAATGAGAAGAAAGAAAAGGAAAAGGTTAAGTGGTTCAAGATGAGGCAGGGAGGGGCATGTAGGCACATAAGGATTTTAAACCCTAAATTAAGAATAATAGCTAGAGGGGGAACAAAAATGGGTACAAGGTGACAAATCAGGAAACGATCATAGCAGTTTACGTGAGGGGTTATGGCATGATGGTATGATGGTTTTGACTAGGGTGAGGATAGTGGAGATACTGAGATAAACATACACTTAAGAAATATTTCCAAAAAATTTTAAAGTTAAAAAAAGAAATATTTCATTGCTAAAATCAATAGGATTCACTGGCTATCAGACTTATGGGGCAGAGAGAGGGAGAGAAAATGTCAGAGATGTCTCCCAAGGCATCACAAGGGCAAAATGGTGGTAACAATCACTGAAATAAAGAAAGTGGGAGAAGAAGATTTAAGAAGGAAGACTGAGAATACAGTATTTTAAACATGTTCAATTCCAAGCACCTCTGAGATATCCAAGAAGAAATATCAAGCAGACAGCTGAATATAAAGATCTCTCAAAAGAGAGGACTCTTTACACTGAAATTATAATTTGGGGAACCACTAGTATATAATTAATTGCAACAATACCTGAGATCACCAGAGGAAATGGAAGAATGTGGACTGAAAAGATGGCCTAGGAACAGGCACTGAAAAGGTCTAAAATCTAAACTTTAGATGCTAGTGGAAGGGAGAACCTACATAGGAAACTGAAGTGGAGTCTTTGATTGTAAATAAAGTTTTGGAGACATTTGCTCGTGGAAAAAAGAAGATAATACAGTAAGTAGTCTTAAGAGACAAGAAGCTAAGGTAGAGGGGTGCCGTTTTATTTTTTGATGGAAGACAATGTAACATGTTTAAAGTGCTGATAGGAATGAGTCTGTATAGAGAGAAAGGTTAACAATATGAGACAGAAATGACACTCAATAGTATAAATTCCAAGAAAGCTGGAAAATGGGCTCTAGCACCCACGTGGGGGGATTAGCCCCTCCTCTCCCAGATGATGTCTGGCTAAACAAACGTTTGTGTGGCTTTAGGACGGTGGTTGAGGAAGCAGTCCACCAGATTCTCAGTTTTTCCAGCCCATTGGTTATGGTTAATCTGGACTTACCACTAAATTGGTGACCACTGAAGTACAAATGGTCCTGTGTGGCCCTTTTTTTTTTTTCCAGGGATCTGTGAATGTTTATTTATTGTAAGTAAGGTTTTATTTGGTCCTGTATGTTACAGCAAAGAAAGATGACGGTTTTGTTATATAATCTTTTTTTAGCTTGATTTGAGGGATTTGAGATTGTCATTTGGTATATCTTCTTCCTTTAGGAAACGAATTCCTTGAAAGTGAGAAGCACAAAATGCAGGGATAAATTAAATGAAATGAAAGGCTCTCAGCTAAACCTCTTATTTTTGCTTTCCAGATGCTACTATCCTTCACGATGGTAATAAGGAGAAGATGGAAAACTACCCTCAATAACAACCAAAAAATGGTAATTATGTGAGGTGAAGGATATGTTAAGTAACCTTACTGTGGTATACATTTTGCAATATATACATGTGCCATAACACTGTACACCTTAAACTTTCACAAGTTGTTAATTATATATCAAAACAGCTGGGGGAGGGGAAATGCCCAAACACCGACTGATGGATTTTTGTTAAAATCTGTCTCATCAAACCCAATGGATATGGCAGGAGATGATATTCTACCAAATCATTTGGATCCTCTATCTAACAATGTGAATTGTTTCAGGAAAAATGGACTAATTCACAAGCCTGGTGAGTAATGCATTTGTAGGAACTCTACACTGCCCTAGCTCTGTAGATGAATGAAATATGATAGCATCTACTTCTGGATCTGTGCCAAATACACTACTAATAACTCCTCCTATGGCACAGAGATTCAGTGCTGATAATAAAACATAAATTAATGGAAGAAGTTCAGGAGTTTGGGAGAAATATTGAAAGGACATCTAACACTAAAACACTGGGAAGTTGGTATCATTCCATTATTTGGGCCAAGAAATACACAACATTTGACAAACTAGAGTTTTCATATACTGTAGGATGGCTCCTCTTTACCTTGACAAAAAACACCCAATATGCCTTTTTAAAAATTTTACATACTGTTAAATTCACTTTTTTGACATACAATTCTCTAATTTTTCATAAATGCATAGATACAGAGAACAGTTCCATCATCCCCCAAATTCCCTTGTGGTACTTCTTTGTACTTATTTAATCCCTCTCTCCATCCCTTATCCCTGCCAGATGGCTTTTTTGGGACACTGTGCTATCACACATTACCAAGGTCCACAAGCACAGTCATCTCCCTTTGTTCCTTAATTCACGACACGTGGCAGCCTTTTCATCCTAAACCCAGGTCAACTGCCTACCCAATGGCCCATTCAGTACCTCCACAGTCCATCACTAGAGCAAAGGGGAACTACTGGAATCCCAGCATGACAAGTCCATACCATGGAGAACCAGGAGTATTGCCATATTTAGCCAATCTCTTTGGCCACCCAGTGGAGGGGCCTCTGCTACTGGCCATCTGCTCTCCACCATCACCACCACCACCTATCAAACACACCTCCCAAACAGGTGCAGTCTTACCAACTACTTCTTTAATCCGGGTCTTTTTCCTCTTCCCACAATTTCCCTTGGTTGGAAAAAGCCCTAAAATATTGTTAAATTTCACTATCTCATAGTCTAAGCTTGGGTGTTAGTATATCAAAAGAAGCTAAAGGACAGATATAAACTATTATATATAGAATGGATAAACAACAAGGTCCTACTGTATAGCACAGGGAACTATATTCAGTATCCTGTGATCAACCACAATGGAAAAGAATATGAAAAAGAATATATATATGTGTAACTGAATCACTTTGCCATACAGCAGAAATTAACACGTAAATCAACTACACTTCAATAAAATTTTTAAAAATTAAAATAATTTTTTTAAGAAAGAAGCTAAACGAATTCATAAAAACAGCTGATTCCAGACTGGGCAGGGAAGATACTAGACAAACCTAAAACATTTTGTTGTTGCAGAGTAAGTGTTCCAAAAAATATGGAGGAAGATCAAAAATACAGGAGCCAGCTTGAAGGGGCCCCATAGTTAAATCTATGATAATTTCAGCATCAAAACAAACAGAACAGAGCTTCCCTGGTGGCGCAGTGGTTAAGAATCCGCCTGCCAATGAAGGGGACATGGGTTCGAGCCCTGGTCTGGGAAGATCCCACATGCTGGGGAGCAACTAAGCCCGTGCGCCACAACTACTGAGCCGGCGCTCTAGAGCCCGTGAGCCACAACTACTGAGCCCACATGCCACAACTGCTGAAGCCCACACACCTAGAGCCCATGCCCCACAACAAGAGAAGCCCCCGCTCACCACAACTAGAGAAGGCCTGCGCACAGCAACGAAGACCCAACGCAGCCAAAAATAATAAATAAATTAAATAAATTTATTAAAAAAACAAATAGAACAATAATCGATCATACATAACCCATTGAATAAAATAGGTTTTTTACTTTTTTAACTTATCAGTAAGAGTCCACACTGATATAAACAGATAAATAACTGAGAAGGGGGCACTCTTCTTTGAAGAGAAGAAACACTTATAAATGTGGAGAGAGTGAAGGAATTAGAAAATCATTATTTTACAACCATCACAGTAAATTTTGGTTCAGGCAAGAACCAATCACAAAGAGATGCTAGATATATGGAGAAAAGAAAATGATGGGGAATAGATGTTTGCATGGTCTCAAAGTGTCTTCCCCACAGACTGGCTTACTAGTTACAAGGGGAAAAACAGTAACTACTCAACCCAGGCAGTACCTTGACCAGCTGATCAAAATTTCACCAATGAGCAGCACATGGACATTGTGTGTCTCCTGATGTGACACCCTGAGAAGGACACACCGTAATTTATGTAGTGCTCTGGCTGGGCGTGAAAAAGCCAAGTCTTAAGAGGAAACACCCGACAAACTCTATTTTAGGAACACCCTATAAAACAGCCATCTTGCATTATTCAACAATATTAGCATCATACAAATATTAATGTCATGAAAGACTCAGGAAGGCTGAGGAACTATTCCAGATTAAAGAAGACTAAAGAGTCATAACAACCACATGTAACATGTGATTCTAGACTGGATCTTGGATTGGAAGGAAAAAAATGCAACAAAGAAATTATTGGAACAACTGACAAAATTGGAAATACAGACTACAGATACAAGTATTGTATGAATGTTAAATTTCCTTGATTTTACTAAGTATATAGTGGTGATATAAGAGAATATCCTTGTTCTTAGGAAACACACACTAAAGTATTAAGGGACATTATGTATGCAGTCTTCTCTCAAATGGTTTAGAAAAAATAAATTGTGTGTGTGTGTGTGTGTGTAGATAGAGTAAAAAAGAGACGATAAAATTAATGTAGCAAAACGTTAAAATTTGCTAAATTGGGGTGGGTAAAGGACATGTGAGAGTTCTCTGTACTATTCCTTCACTTTTCTGTAATTTTAAAATTATTCCAAAATAAAGCTTTTTAAGTGGTTTAGCCAATTTAAAAACATACTTAAAAAATAAGAATGCATTTACTTTGTCTTTGATTTCACCATAATTAGCAAAATAATAAAATATACCTCCCAATGGAAAAGATCTAAAAATCAATGTGATATAAAGCATAGATAAATACTTCATGAGAGGATTAAAGCTTCAGCTAGCACAGCAATTATGCACTGGTGCTCAGCTTATTGTTTCACTTGGATTTCATTTGGGGCTCATCAGGGATCCCCTGAGTAAGATTAAAACACTTTATCTCTTATCTAGAAATAGATCATTACATTTGGATAAAAAAAGTTCTATAAAAGTGTAGGAAGACAGCTCATAAAGTCAACTAGGTTGAGAACTGCACAGGCACCAAATCTGGCTCTTAATCTCATTAGCCTTTAAAAGCTAATTAGCAGGAAGCCCAATTCAAATACAGAAAGTGGAGGACATTCAGACCACTCTTGGGAAATAAAAACTTAAACAAGTTGTTACTTATGAAGTCTTATGCTATGGATGGTTCTATAAAAACTATGTAAGCACTGAACCTAAATACCTGATTTTAGTTTTCCAATGACTCCTGATGCTCTTTAAGTAATAAAAATATGGGAAGAATATAAACTAAAGGTTAATTACCCAGCACAAGCCACAAGAGCCTCAGAAAAACACACACACCATGTTTCTACAAACCCACTCACGTAGCACTCATAGAGAAGTGCCATGTGTAATTACAAGAATCAGAGGCCTTCAACGGTATGAAAAAGAACCCAGAACAGTGACAGGCAGCCCTTTCTGCAATTTAATGAGTGGATTTTTAATCACAGTAATATACAGCATATGGTTAAAAAATCAAAGAGTACAAAGGGCTCCCTTCTCCTGTTCCCAAAAAGCAATCATATTTAACCATGTCATTTTAGGGCTTTTCTTGCAGTTACTCTCACTTTTCTAAATAATTCACTTTTACCACTTTTTTTTTTACCACTTTTTACCACCATTTCTTCCTTTATCACCTATAGTTACCCATGAGATACATCTGTTAGGATATGATGCTTTAGTCAACTTACACTTCTCATAAACACCCCTCTCTCTTCCTCTCAATGTATATCACTAATTTTAATTCTTTTGTTGGTTACTTTTAAGATATACTTCCAATCTCATTTTTTGTTCTATCGAATGCAAAATATTCCGACTCCTCCTTCAAAACGAGACTATCAGAATCTATATCCAGGGCTTCCCTGGTGGCTCAGTGGTTGAGAGTCTGCCTGCCGATGCAGGGAACACGGGTTCGTGCCCTGGTCTAGGAAGATCCCACATGCCGCAGAGCGGCTGGGCCCGTGGGCCATGGCCGCTGAGCCTGCGCGTCCGGAGCCTGTGCTCCGCGGCGGCAGAGGCCGCAGCAGTGGGAGGCCCACATACCGCAGAAAAAAAAAGAAAAAGAAAAACAACTGCCATGTGAATCACAGTCACCTGGAGAACTTGTTAAAAACACAAGACTGATGGACTTCACCTGGTGAGTTTCTGATTCTACAGGTCTGGGGTATGGCCTGAGTCTGCATTTCTAACAAGTTCCCAGGGGATGCTGATGCTGCTGTTCCAGGGACCCTACTTTGAAGACCACTGGTCTAAAGGATGATTCTAAAGGTGAAAACCAATAAAGAACGTTGCTCAACAAAGGGCCAAATAATACATTAAGATTACATTTCATTCTCTATGGTTGTAATGTCATGACCCTATTGCTACTAGAAAAAGAATGTTCCTAGTGTCACAATTAAATACAATATCCTTTCTGCCTACTCCCAGTTGCTCCAAAGCACACCAGGTTTTAATTTGACTCATATTTAGATCGCAATTTATTGCACTCTTTCCCCCTTTGGAATTTGTTTTCCTTTATGTTTTGTGTGCGTGTGTGTGCACTTTTTACTCATTCCATTTATAGCTTAGATTTAAAAACTAATGGCCTTCTCTTCTAATTTGAACCAAATGCATGCTATAAGCAGTCATTCTGGGATTTCATTGCACTGTAGGGTAGTCTCCTGGAGATCAGGGTAAAGGTTGGGACTGGAAAAATACATTTGAGAGTCACCAATTTACAGGCAATGTTTTAAGAGACAGCCAAGGGTTATCACTAGGGTATAAACTTGGTAACAGATCGGTCTCAGATTCTTTACCTTTGGTATCACAGAATGACAAGGAACACTTGCAGATTAAATATACAATCTTACTTATTATTGACTCCCACCTGTCCTTATCCCAAAAGGAGAAGAAAGTGAGGTTCCTGGTTAGAAGGAATGCTCCACAATCTCACTAACCAGTAAAGGCCACACAGAAGGGAGGAAAGTAGGCCACCATCTCTGCAACCTGTCAGTCACCTACGACACTGACTCCTTGAGCCTCTTTTGGTCAGATGAGAAACAGTTCTTCTGTACAGTGAGGAGGTCTTAGCAGGTGAGCAAATTCCCAGGTGCTCCAGAAAAATGCTCAGAATTTCCAACGGCCAACAAATGTATCCAAAAGCTTCCCTCTCTATCCCCCTGCACCATATACACACTCATCTAAAGTTCAAACTAACCCTTAGAATACCATGAGCAAATTTTACCATGCTCACAATTTTAGAACCACAGATTCTAATCTGGTCAGTCACCTGGTGACCATCTTAAGGGAGTCACGTTATATCATACCTAAAAGCGAAGGAAAATGAAGGCCTAGAAGGATCGCCTCTGCTATAGAAGGTATTTAAATGCATGAAACTGGATGAAATTACCTAAGAAAAGAGTGCAGAAAGACAAGAAGACCCAAGATTGTACCTGAGGTACTCCATATTTCATGGGCAGGCAGAAGAGGCAGAATCAACAAAAGAGACTAAGAAGTAGATAGTGAGATAAGAGGGAAACCAAGAAAGTGTGGTGTTATGTGCAAGTCAAGAGAATTAGGTATTTCAAGAATAAGGGAAACATTAGCCATCAGGGAAGTGCAAAATCAAAACCACAAGGAAATACACTTCTAACCCACTATGATGGCTACAATCAAACACAGATTACAAATGCTGGCAAGGATGTGGAGAAATCAGAATCCTCACATATGCTGTTAAGAATGTAAAATGGCACAGCCACTTTGGAATACAAACTGGCAATTCTTCAAATGATTAAACATATATGATTCAGAAATTCCAGTCCTACACATGTACCCAAGAAAAATGAAAATGCCCACACAATAACTTGTATTATGAATGTTCACAGCAGCATTATTTACAAGAGCCAACAGGTAGGAACAATGCAAGTGTCCATCAACAGATGAATGGATAATCAAAATGAAATCTATACATACAATAAATATTATCCAGCCATAAAAAGGAATGAAGTTGATATATGCTACCACATGGATGAACCTTGAAAACATTATGCTAAATGAAAGAAGCCAGTCATAAAAGACCACATATTATATGATTCCACTTACATGAAATATCTAGAAGAGGCAAATCCATAGAGACAGAAATTAGATTAGAGGTTACCAGGGGCTGGGGAAGGGGGAGTGGAGAGTTACTACTTAGTGGTTACAGAGCTTCAGTCCAATATGATTAAAACAGTACTGGAAATAAATAATGGTGATGGTTGCACAATATTGTGAATGTAATTAATGCCACAGAATTATACACAAAAATGGTTAAAATGACAAATTTTATGTTATTTCAACGTAAAAAAAAAAGCTGGACAGCTACAGAAAAGTGGTTAAGAAACGGCAAGAATGTAAACAGAGAACCAGGAAGCTATTAGAGTTATTGTGGCAAGACATACTGTGACTTGAATGAGGGTAACCAGTGAAGATAGAGAAAAGTATGTGGATTCAATATCTTTGAGAGGTAAAACCAGCAGATTATGCTAGTGGACTGAATATAATGGAGCATGAGAAAGAGAAAGATGGATGGGGATTGTACACTAGGGGCTACTCCCAGTAGTACAGGCATAAGACCTGGGGGGCAGCTCCCTAGGGTAGCACTGGGTTTAGCCTTGGCAGATGCAAGTTGGGGAGTGGTACAATTCTCCAAAAATGATGCCTTTTCAACTACAAGGTAATATCAAGACTTATCAGATGTTCAGACTATAATGAAGACAACAGATGAAGCTCACTCTAAGATATCGATATAGAAAAGCCTGTCCAAAGTTTCCCCTTTTCACAGACATTATGTGGCACCTGTCAGAACACAAAACCTCCTCTGAAATATTCTTGCAAAACAGTGATCAAGTCTTGATCCAACTATCAATTTATAATTTACAGGGAAAGAAGAACATATTAAATGGCAGTTTGGGTATACAATCAGAAAAAAAAACAGATTTGGGGAAACCCTAGAGGCAAAAAAAAAACCCATTTCCTCGAAGAATAAACTGCAAGGAAAAGAAAAAGATACAGAATGAATCAATAGAATTAAGAACCAATATCAAGAGGGGATGGTTGCACAACACCGTTAATGTACTAAACGCCACTGAATCGTTTTTAAAATGGTTAATTTTATGTTTTGTAAATTTCACCTAAATTTTTTTAACGTCTTTATTGGAGTATAATTGCTTTACAATATTGTGTTAGTTTCTGCTGTATAACAAAGTGAATCAGCTATACATATACATATATCCCCATATCCCCTCCCTCTTGGGTCTCCCTCCCACCCTCCCAATCCCGCCCCTCTAGGTGGTCACAAAGCACCGAGCTGATCTCCCTGTGCTATGCAGCTGCTTCCCACTAGTCACCTAAATTTAAAAAGTTTTAAAACTCCAATATCAACCCATTACAATGTCTTCCTTATTTGGATCCTAACTTAAACAAAAAATGAGACAATTGGAGAAGTTTAAACACTGAAAGAATGTTTAGCAATATTAAAGAATTACTGTTAATTATTTATTATGACAAGATTTTGAGTACTCTTTAAAAAAGTCATATAGCTTAGGGTTATATATTAAAATATTTATAGGTCAAATGATTGATACTTGAGACTTACTTCCCAAACTGAAGGGAAGTAGGAAGAGAGTGATCCAATCACACAGTAAAACTACTCATGAATAACAGCCTCATGAATGGTGGCTTATTTGCACTGCAACCTCTCCAGTATCACTTCCACAGAAGCAAAGCACTCTTATTTGGTAAACTTTTCCATCCCTTAAATTGTGCGGCTCTAATCCCACCTGCTTGCCTCCTGACGCCAAGAAAGGAAGGCAACATGAATTCCCAAAATATCTCCCCTCTGCCTCCAGACATCACCTGTATCTGTACCAAACTTGACTCCCACCCAATCTAATGTGCCCCCAGAAATCAGTCTTTTATTCTCTCGTTACTTGACTTATCTCAAGGATTTACACACTGTGAACCATTCCCCCTCCTTGAAACTCTCCCTTCATCCTGGCATCTATGACCATCTCCTTATTATCTTTCTGTCTCTTGCCGGCTCTCTTCTTCTGCTACTCTTTAACCATATAATGTTCCCTTAGGCTCAGTCACCACTCCTAATCTCTTCTCACTCTGAGTCTCCCCAGAGTAATTCATCCATCCCTATGACCCCACAAGTACCCATATTGAGCACACGACTGTAACAATGCTCAGCAAAATTTGTTGAAATAAATACACCTACACAAGCAATGCAAAGTTGGCAAAAGAAGGCAGTGACCAAAACACAGAAGTAGTAGCAGAAAGCAGACCTATTTAATGTAAAGGACAAACTCTAATAAAAATACATAAAGGAACATAATTGGGAAAGAGGCATCAACATCTAAAGAACTTAGTTCTTTACGTGCAAAGAACTTAGTTATATGCTGGTCTTCACAGGAAATGAATGTACACAAAGGATAATTTCAAGTAACAAGCATATCCTTTCATTAGACCATGTTTTTTTCCCCATGAGATAAGTGAGTTCAGATGCTTTATTATGCACCAGGGACACTGCTCAGCTTAAAGACAACTGCATATCTGTCTTCGTTTCTCAATTCCTGTGCCCTGCATGCTTTAAACATCCCAGAACCTCTTTTAGCTGAAAATGATTTAAATATGAGGATCATTAAGTCCTTGCCAAAATTATAGGAGGGTTATTAAGTTGACTATGTTTTTTATTACAATCACCAACTCTAACCACTTCATTAAATAACACTCTAGCCTCCTGATAATCATGAGGACTTATCATAAAAAAGATGAAATTATTTTTTCACACATTTTCCACTTCAATCAACCTATAAGTATTTATCAAGGAGCCACCTTGTGAAAAGCATTGTTTCTACGGTTAATTAGTACTCCCATATAACTCCAATTGTAATGAAGGTATTAGGAGTCATTTTAAACTAATCAATGATTATTTCTCACTAATTTGGTTATTATTCTTCCCCAGTTGGATTAGGGTCTCCTTCTCTAACATACACATCTATGACTACTCCAATATCCAGTAATCACCCAGATTCCTGAACTGTACTTATCATCTGTACCACAAAAAATAACATTAATGATAGTCTGTCATTTGTTTTCTAGTAATTTCATTTGTTTTCACAACTGCAACAAAAGGTCACTGATGAGGTCTGGCACTTGGTTTTCCCTTTTCTTATATCCTGCCTAATATCTCACATAGTTCTTAGCATATAGGGGCATTTACTAAAAATTTATTGATTAAATTTATTGATCAAATTTAATTGATTAAATTAAATTTATTGTAGATTATTATTGTAGATAATAATCTACACCCCTGTCAATATTTTACTCATTTCTTTATTCAAATACTTACTGAGTAGGTACTATGCCAGTCGCTGCACTAAGAACTAAGAACTCTTCTAGAGAGAGATCAAGATGGCAGAATACAAGGACACGGAGCTCACGTCCTCCCACGAACACATCAAAAATACATCTAGGGACTACGCTGGTGGCACAGTGGTTAAGAATCTGCCTGCCAATGCAGGGGACACGGGTTCAAGCCCTGGTCCGGGAAGATCCCACATGCTGTGGAGCAACTAAGCCCATGCACAACTACTGAGCCTGTGCTCTACAGCCCACGAGCCACAACTACTGAGCCCACACTCTGCAACTACTGAAGCCCACGCACCTATGGCCCATGCTCTGCAACTGCAACAAGAGAAGCCACCGCAATGAGAAGCCTGCACACCGCAATGAAGAGTAGCCCCGGCTTGCCTCGACTAGAGAAAGCCCGCGCACAGCAACGAAGACCCAACGCAGCCAAAAGAAAACAAAAGGAATAAATAAAATAAATTTAAAATATATATATATTACATGAAGTCAGACAGAGAAAGACAAATATATGATATCACTTATATGTGGATTCTAAAATATGATACAAATGAACTTATTTACAAAACAGAAACAGACTCACAGACATAGAAAAAAACTTATGGTTACCAAAGGGGAAAGGGGGGGAGGGACAGATAAGGATTTGGGGATTAGAAAATACAAACTACTATATATAAAATAGATAAACAACAAGGTGCTACTGTTTGGCACAGGGAACTATATTCAGTATCTTGTAATAACCTATATTGGAAAAGAATATGAAAAAGAAAAAAATATATATATACACACATCTGAATCACTTTGCTTTACACCAGAAACTAATACAACACTGTAAATCAACTATACATCAATTTTAAAAAATGTTTTTTAATTAAAAAAGAAAAGAACTCCTCCAATAGTACAACAGACATAGTTCCTCATAAAGTTCACAGTATGGTAGAAGACATGGATAAAGGAATGGAAAATACCAATATAATGCAAAGTGTGCTATGACAGGAAAAATACAGTAAGCACCTAAGAGGAGCACTTAAGCCATGTAAGGAGGTACAGGAAGGCTGCTGGAAGAAGAGACCTGTAAGGTGAAACGAGAAGGATACGTATGATAGCAATTAGCCAGGCAGAGGGTATAAGGTAGGGGAGAAGACAGACCAAAAGAACAATACAGGCAAAAGCCAGAGGCAAGGAAAAGCATGGACCATTTATGGACCTGAAAGTAATTCAATTTGGCTGGATTACAAAGGTGGAGGGGAAAGAGGGTCAATAGATACAGCTCGAAAGGTAAAGAGAAGCCAGCCAATTTGTCTTACAAATTAACCCAAGAGCAATGGAAAACCATAGAAGAAGTTGAAAACAAGGGAGTGACATGATCAGACTTTTATTTTTAGAAATATCATTCTAGATGTAGGAAAAAGGAACTGTAGAGAGCAATACTGGAGGGAGGAAGGCCAGTTGGCTGTGCACTGATAAAGGAAGAGATGATCATGAGAGCTGAAGTAAGGAAGTAACAGCAGGGGTGGAGCAAAGTGGAGAATTTTAGAGTTATTTATGAAATGGAATAATGAGAATGTGGTAATGACTGGATATTGTGGGTAAGAGAGAGAGGGAAGAATAAGAGATGATACACAGGGTTATAGCTTGATCAGTCGAGATAAGAATAGAGGAGGAGGTTACTGGTTTGAGTTAGAGATAAGGAGTTTGAATCCAAGAAGAGATGAATAATAGTTTACTTGAGATATGGGTATGGAATTCAGGGAAGGCACATGGAACACAGATAAAGATTTAAAAGTCATGGGTTCCCAAGAGTTGAAACAATAAGTCCACACAAACGCTTGTACATGAATGTTCTTAGTAGCATTATTCATAACAGGTGGAACAACCCAAATGCCCAACAACTGATGAATGGATAAACAAAATGTGGTATATTTATGCAATAGAAATGATTCAAGTATAAAAAGGAATGAGGTAATGACACATGATACAACATGGAGGCACCTTGAAAACATTACACTAAGTGAAAGAAGTGAGACACAAAAAGCTACATACTATAAAATTCCATTTATATGGAATGTCTTAGAATTGGCAAATCCGGAGATAGGCTCCTGGTGGCCAGGTACTGAGGAGGTTGGGGAGTAAATGCTAAAGGGTACCGGGTTTCTTTTAGGGGTGATTAAAATGTTCTGGAATTAGATAATGGTGATGGCTGCACAATTTTATAAATATACTAAAAACCACATAATTGTACTTTGAAAAGGGTGAATTTTATGGTATTTTAGTTGCATCTCAATTTTTAAAAACAGGAAAAAACAAAACATGTCATGGGTAATTGCTCCTTTATGGGGCAGTCCTCCTGCACATAACAACTATAAACTCTGGGCAAAATATAAAAAACAACTACCAAAGGCACTGGAGAGCAACCAAAAGCAGAGAGAAAATCACAGGATAAGGCAGGAGTGTGGGGAGGTGGGGAATGGGGGTTATACTTGGAAGAAGGAAAGGGTCCTGGGTGAATTTCCAGGTCGGCTGGTTGGTTGGTTGGTTTGAATGACTTACTCTGAAGGCAGACCCCAGTTTGTGCTATGCAGGACAGCTGAAACTATGATAAAAATTCAGTCTTGACTTACTGGCTTGAAACACCAGAGTTTGGGGCAACTATAACTGCTTGAAAATGAAGGGGGGAAACCAAAAAGAGAGAGACCCAGAGAGAGAGTGTGTGCCCCAAATTCTAAGTATAATTACTCTACCGAAGTTTTTGGCTGCCCCTCAGACCACACAGGGATAGGGCAAGCTGCAAGCAGCCCAACTAAAGCTAACAGAACTGAACAGAGATTTCAGCTGCTGCCCACTGCAGAGGAAAGGGTCTAGAGCTTGAGTCCAGCTACCGTAACTATGATCAAAGATGTGAAGATTTCACAGTCACAGACAGAGTGATGGTATGCAAAGCCTTAGGAGATGAGTCTGCCCAGGGCCCTCACTTATATAAATAAACGACAAAGGTTTCATATTATAATCTATAATCAGTTGATAATGGCCTGCTAGGAGGAGAAAGGTATTAAGAAAGATTGTGAGGCCAATTCCAAAATACCATAGGAGGTTAGTCACGTCTGCTCAGAGAAAAAGGAGTGCTAGCATGCATGACATGTTTCTCACATTTCTGGTCTAAGAGATCAAAATCATGATTACTGTACACCCGATAAAGCTAATACAGAGGCCTGTACACCGTGGACTTGCTCTTCTTTGAAAACCTAATCACCCCTATGTGTTTTAATGCTTCCTGCTTTCTGCTCTTCGATAAATAGCAAAGTCTGGGACGGGACAGAAAACATTGTTTTAGGTTTACTTCTCCAAAACCCAAATGTAGTACATGCAGTTTTGTCAGACCATTTCTTCTCTTAAAATGCACACATACACACACATGTGTGTTTGTGTGTGTGCAGTTAAGTAGATATAGGTATATGCATGCTTGTGTTTGTGTGTGTGCATGTGTGTCTGCTTAATGTCAGCTACAGTGAAAATAAAGAGAAACGTACAAATTCAAGTTACATTTTGAAGGAACAGCTGACAACACAATGTTTAACTGAATGCAGAAAATGAGACAATTCTCTTTAAAGATTTTCCATACTTTCTACAGCTTGATTATTATTAAAGAGTCATACAAGAGTTTCTGATCAATCTGGTCTTCTCTGATGAATCTTTTCCATTCCCTTACTTAGCATGTATCTTAACGTTTTAGCTAATCTTTTTACACTGCTTAGGTTCTGGTAATAAAGAAAACCAGTAAACTAAGTCTAACTTGTTTCACATCTGGGAGACTACTTTAGCAGTCTGAGTCCAGAATATATTTAGAGTAAATCTGATTTATTATGGTATTACTTATTTTATTATATACATATTTTTAAAACTGGGAAAAGTACCCTGGCTCCTTATTATTTTTGTTGATGGGTATTCTGTTCATCTCAGAGAAGAAAACTCTTTTATGACTAGCTCTATAAATTACCACTCTAGGCTTATTTCAGAACCATTCTTCTAAAAACATTTGCTTTGGCTCAGAATATTACCAACTTTCTAATAGGTCTTGTAAGGTTCAAAAAACATTTTTCTGTACTAAAATTGCCCCCCTTCCATAGCAGACAGACGCTCTACACTGACAATCCAAAACCCATTTATGCCTTATATGACTGGTGAGTTTGGGAAGCTGGACACACAGGGCTCAGTCCCTTTAGAGTTCTTTTCGGGGACAACTCCTCCGTGTCATAAGTTGCAGAGAGGCAGGTTCTGCCCCTCAGGAGAAAGCCTATGGTTGTTCAGCATTGCCAGGAGACTAAGTTTGCCTCTGTTGCCTAATCCTGTGGAGGCCAACGTTGCCACATACCAAAGCCATGTCTTCCAAATGCTCTATCACTAATAAGGCTGAGATTTTGATCTTCAAAACAAAACAAATCTGTAGGGCCATCAAACTCACTATACCTTAAGCCTACCAAAAGCTCCCAAGACTTATTTTTAACCTAATCCTATATATAATCATAACTAATACCTAAATAAATGGAATAGAATACAAAATATTCTAATTCTACATTAGGGTGCTTTCAGCTTTTACTTAAACTTTACAATCTGTATTTTCTCCCCATAGATAAGACAGACATTCGTTTTACACAGTTCTTATAGAAATTCAGGAGTAATGAGGCTTGACTACTCTTTTTAAAAATTGATGCGAAACAATTATTAACAGCAAAACTTAATTCTACATATAGAATTATAATATGTAGGCACTGGGTTTTTCTTCTTTTAATCTCTAATATGTATAGAGGATTCCAACATTTAAAGCACAGGTCAACAACTCTTCGAGGTTAATGGAGAGAAAAGGGTAGACAGGGAGAGGTGGGGGGAGGGAGGGAGGATGCTGTCTGCAGGTCATTCTCCCCCTTCCTTTCCACTATCTCTCTTTTTCCTTTCCTCTACCCCCTTTTCCAAGAAAGTGCTGTTTTATGAGGCAATTCAGTCAAATATCGGGAAGAGGAAGGAGCTGAGCCTTGGACCTAGGATTGGTAAGAAAGAAGTAAGAAAACGGCCTTATCTGTGCTATCAGAATTTAAGGTGCTGCCTTTGGTACTTTTGACAGAGATGGTCAAATCCTCAACTACAACCTTATGGTGATTTATGGGGTGTGATTATGATTATTATTTATAGGATTATTTAAAAGTTTTTATGGTGAATTTGTACTTAAATTGATTTTATTCATGCTCAAAAGTCATGTTATCTAGATTTCACTTTGTTATTCTATGACAAGTAATATTGATACAGAAAGATAATACTAGTATATGTTCCTAAAGCTATTTTTAATAACCTTACCAATAAATTAATAGTGGGGTTCATGGTAAAGAACCTGGGCATTTTATTCTGTAATTACTCATGTACGCTACATCTTAAAAATATCTTGCTAATTTTTTTAAAGACTTTTTGATGTGAACCATTTTTAAAGTCTTTACTGAATTTGTAACAATACTGCTTCTGTTTTGTTTTGGTTTTTTGGCTGTGAGGTACGTGGGATGTTAGCTCCCCGATCAGGGATCGAACCCACACCCCCTGCATTGGAAGGTGAAGTCTTAACCACTGGACCACCAGGGAAGTTCCCTATCTTGCTAATTCTAATGAAGCACTCACTTCCTGTGAACTCCATTCCTCTAAGCATTGCACATATACCATTATTTTATCCCTGTTCTACAAACAAGGAAACTAAGACATGGGAGGCTAAATAACTTGCCCAATGTCACAACATTAGAAAGTGTCAGATTCAGGATTTAAACTCTGTCCATAGCTGATGTTCAATTGGTGCTTCTCAGACTCTGAAATGCACACAAATCACCTGGAAATCTTGTTAAAATGTATAATCTGATTAAGCTGGTCTAGGGCTGGGCCTGACATTTTACATTTCCAAAAAGCACCAATGCTGCTGGTCCACAGACCACACTTTTAGTAATAAGATTCTAAATCACTTCACTCTGCTGCCCAACTACACACTAGAATAGGATGCTATTTAGCTTAGGATTTAGTGACCTAAGCAAAAAGGCATTTATATCCTAAATTCAAGTACTGAACCAAGGTGCTGTTTTCAATCTATGTGAAGAGTTCCAGTTTACAGTGAAGTTCTAGACCCAACTAAAGTACACTTGATTTGTGCAATGTCTTTTTTTCTACTCTTAGGACAAAAATCTATTTCTCCCTATTCCCATGCAAATATATAGAAGAAAAACAACTCTTTCTTTGGGGGGGGGAGCAGACAAACTCTTTCAACTTGGCATTTGACTGAACATTACACGTGAAAGCAGACATAATTAAGACACGAAACTCATAACTACTCAATTCTCAAATATGCCACAAAAAGCTGCAAAGACAGCTTGTCTCTGGATTCCTCCAGCTCAGCAACTTTTTACAGGAAGGATTACAAAAAGATTTTGTTCCAACTAGTCACGCTTGTCTACTAAAAACAACATGCTTTAAGCCCTTACATTTAAAGACATCTCTGACATGAACTGAAATAGATTTGCTTGTTTGAATCTATACCAACATTAAAATATGGTTAATTACTAACATACTTAAACTTCATTTCTCTTTCTCAAAATCAATCTGTTTCTAAAAATTATCTTGTACAGTCTCTTTTAAGGACTCAGAGTTTTCTTTGTTCATGCTTTCTATTTTGTCTCCTTATGTGATATCTGAATAAATGTAATTAAGGAATTTATTAGATTTTGAAATTAAAATCTGGTCTTATTAACCAAGTTAACTATAATAACTTTCTCTAACAGGTCACCTTTTTTTTAAAAGGGTACTTTAAAAAAAAATCCCTGCAGGGCTTCCCTGGTGGCACAGTGGTTGAGAGTCCGCCTGCCGATGCAGGGCACACGGGTTCGTGCACCGGTTCAGGAAGATCCCACATGCCGCCACGCGGCTGGGCCCGTGAGCCATGGCCCCTGCGCCTGCGCGTCCAGAGCCTGTGCTCGGCAATTGGAGAGGCCGCAGGCGTGGGAGGCCCACGTACCGCAAAAAAAAAAAAAAAAAAAAAAAAAACTCTGCATTCTAAAATCACCTTTCAACATGAATATATTCTAATGCTCTTTTTGAAACCTAGAGAAACTACTTGAAGAAAAGGGTAGAAGGACTATTTTTTATGGCATTCCTACAAGCAAGTAGGCACAAGCTTGGCAATTAGGCAGACCCAGATCTATATTCTGGGTTTATATTCACTCTTAGTGATTGTGTGACCTTTGGGCAGGTTTATCTAAACTTGCTATGTCATAATTCTTTATTTTATGTATAGTAAATACTCAATTACATAGTTATTTTTTCAACAGATATTATAGAACCCTTTATAAAAGAGAAAGTTAAAGCTCATGGAATTTTTGCAACTTGTTGAAGGTCACATAATAACTGAAAAAGCTGGAATAAGTCCAGCTCTATCTGACTCCAAAGCCCAGGATTTCTCCTGACCCAGATATTGCATTTCTAATGCGGGGTTATTGATTGCTTAACCGAGATAACACGTATTTCTCACGCACTGAGTGGATCTTTAATTTTAAAAAGGCTACACCTATACTGTATCACAAAATCCACCTACATCTACAGTATTGGTACTAAGACAACCGATTATCAAATATCAACTCACTGGATGGAAAAAACATAAAAGTGAATCTCAAGTAAACTAATGCATACGTATGTTGCTGAGGACAAAGATGACTGAGAAAATTAGCTATTAGGCCCTCCCAGTTTTTTATTCTAACAAACATCTGCTGAAGACCTACTATGAGAACATAGTGCTAGGGAGTTATAGTTTACCAAACATTATGAGAGGAATTTAGACTAAAGATAAAGACAATTTAAAACAAGAAAAATAAACTAACCTAAACCACACTAAGAATATATAATAACTAATGTTTTAAATGATAGGCGATTTAATTTAATTGCATCTCAGCACACTCACCTAAAAGTACAGCTAAATACTAAAGCTCTTCTGTATAAAAGTGTTAGTGGGTGAGAAAGTGTCTATGGACATGCAAGTGCTCAGGTGTACACACTTGTCCTCTATCTTGGAGGCAGTACAGGGTCATAGTTCACAGCATGGACCTGCAGTGGTCACAAAGACCTGAGTTTAATACCCAGCTCTATCACTAACAGCTGTGTGACTTTGGTCAAGTAACCTCTTTAAGCCTCAGTGACCTCAAGTGTCAAATGGAGATAAAAATTGCACTTACTCAAAAAAGTTATTCATTTAACACACTTTCACTGAAGGTATACCTTGCCATCTGGCACTGCATTAGGCACTGTGGATAAGCTGTGAAAATACATGTAATGTGCTTGGCATGTGTCAAGAACAAAACGGGGATTTTTATCTGTTTTGTTCCCAGCTGTATCCTCAGTACCTAGAATAATGACTGACAAGTAGAAGGCTTGAAATAAATACTGTGATAAATATTGAATAAACTGTTTAGTGCCAGGTGGGTCAGAAACTATTCCCTCCTCCATGACCCTTGTTTAGCTTCAGCCTTCTTGAGCATATGTATTTGTAAGCATCGCTGAAAGTGCAGGTCTCTTCATTTGGGTTTAATAAGATTTAGAAGTCTAGCCCCTAAGACTCCATGTGAGATTTTCTATCACATGCTTAAAGTATTTCTAATTGAACATTTTGTACAATAAAACATTAAAACCATACAAAGAAGTATAAGGCACCTTCATGTATTCATCAATCAGCTTCAACAATAAGCAACCCATTTTTCACTGTATTAAGATGTTTCCAAAATCTTAGCAAGGTAAGACTAATAAACTACTTATTCAGACATAACTGTTAGTTCCTAGTCTAACAGAAAGCAGGAGGTGTGTGTTGATGTTCTCTCACACAACTGTGGCTTTCACATCAGCTCTCTTATAAAATGGCACTGCACAGCTAAAAAAAATTTTACTAGCAAATGCGCACTCACAGAAAACACAGCCATCAATCCTCCCCTGTGCCTCTCCATTCTGCTTATTTTGGGCCTTTCTGATAAAATGAAAGCAAATCTCAATGGGAATCTCAATGGCAAAACCCAAGTAAGGGTTTTTTGTTTTTGTTTTCAAAAGATCCCTTTAAATCTCCATTTTAAAAATAGCCAACAGGGAAGCAGTGTTACACATAAGATTATGGATGAAATAAATCCGCTCCAAATACTTTCAGGTCAGTATGTCATTTTCTTTCTGAGGAGCTCAAAAAACTTCCATAACTTCTTTCATTAAAGTGATTCTCAGTTTGCCATGAGAGGTGATATGACATTCTAGGTCCGGCCAGGACATAAAATCTTTACACGGATGGTCTCACTCAGGGTGTTATATGTAAAGCCACGGCAGTCCTCCTCACCAACCCAATCCTCCATGTTACAGATGCACACTAGGCACTTTTTATCACTTTAGAAGTTGATTCATCATGTATCTAGATCCATCACATAACACGAGCATCCATATGATAGAAGCTCCCTCAGATTTTTTTCACAGTTACAATCGCTGCTGGAACCTACCTCATCCCCGTTCCTGGCCTCGATCAGGGCCAAGTATAAGCAGGAGCAACCAGGGTGGGCTCTCCACAGCCCTCCCTCAGAGGCACAAGCACCCACCCTCTCACATGTCCTGGGATAAATAGCTACTCAATCTCAGTACAGCACCTTCTTTTAAAGAAGTGGCCATCCCCTGAAGTAACAGACAGAGAACTTCAGCCAGCAAAATTAAGGTAATGAGCTACATATGTTTTATAAACACTGTAACCTAGGAGACAGTGAGAAACAGGTCTTACTCCAATTTCAAGTGCAGGGAAATGAAAGCCATATATTCTCAATAGCAGAAATGTCCAATAAGATCCTGAAAAACCGCCAGCCAGGAACAAAGACAAGAAAACATTGCACCACAAGCAAGGGTGGACCAGAGAACCTCTAAGATTCCCAAGAGTCTATGGTTATAAGAAGATTTCCCAAAGAGATAAAACTAGTTACCCCAAATTTTGGGTTACTGCTTAGACCATACATTCTTATATAACCAGATTGATCTCACTGCCCCTCTTTTTTTTTTTTTTTTGCGGTACGCGAGCCTCTCACTGTTGTGGCCTCTCCCGTTGCAGAGCACAGGCTCTGGACGCGCAGGCTCAGCGGCCATGGCTCATGGGCCCAGCCGCTCCACGGCATGTGGGATCGTCCCGGACCGGGGCACGAACCCGTGTCCCCTGCATCGGCAGGCGGACTCTCAACCACTGCGCCACCAGGGAAGCCCTCACTGCCCCTCTCTTGAACCTAAACAAAACCCAGTTGTACACCTAGAAAAGATTTACTGTTCACAGAAACACAACTGATTTTCTACTGCACCCAGATGACTTCTTTTTTAATGTTCCTTTTTAAGGTAATGAAAGGAGGAGTTCCCCCTTGATGATATGTATACCTCAGTTGATGTGCTTTAACATTAAACTAAGAATTAACCTGTTGATAAGTCCTTGAAATCTGGTATTCTCATAAAACAATCACATTAATTCAAGCAAAACATTAAAGAGCATTATATAATGAGTCATATTAAACTGGTGATGAAAAGAACAACCATTAAGGCACCCAGAGCATCAGCTTAGCACAAGTTATCATTCACAGCACGAAAATATGTTTTAAAACTAAAGTCAAAATACTTACTAAGCCCCCAAAGGTACCCTATTCTTCCCTTAAATACACAACATTTACCAAGGCATTGTTGTATGCAAACACAAAGACTGCTTTCTCTAAAAATGAAACTAAAGAACTTCTTTGTTCTTTGGAAGAACAGCCACTAAGTTATCTCTATTGCTGACCTAAAGGCTTAAGGGATCATTTAAGGGTTGTGTAATTATGTAATTATGTTCTCTCATACACCTGTGACTCTCACCTCAACTTTCTTACAAGAGCACGGAGCAAATAAGATGGCACAACACAGAAATATATATATATATACCAGCAATGAGCATTCACAGAAAACGTAATAACCAGTACCTCTCTCTTCCTTTCTCTCTCTCTCTCTCCCCCTTTCATCTATTCTGCAATTTGGGGTCTTTCTAATAAAAACAAAGAAAATCTCAATGCAGTCCAAGTAGTTTTGTGGTTAACTGCAAATAATATTTCATATTTTAATAAGAGTACCATTGTTTTTTCACTATTTTAACAGACGCGATTCACCAAAAAAAATTTTAAGATACTGAAGAGCACAAAAATACATAACTTTCAACCTAAATTTCTAAACTATTAAACTAGCTACACATTACAAGAAAGGGTTTTATATATTCAATCTTGTCTGTACACTTTTTTCTAATCTCTAAGAGAGAGATTATTTTATTGTCAATTTTATTGAGTCACAGAATGTATAATTACTATTGACATCTGACAAGTTTCAAACAGAAATGAAAAGCTTAATTAGTAATAAAGATCATGGGCTCTGACTTCAGGTGGAATTAGTTGCATGACTTGAGCAAGTTAAAACCCATCTATACTTTAATTCCCTTATCTATAAAATGGGAATAATAAGAATACCTACAGAGACTTCATGAGATTTTGCAAGATTATATAAGATAATGCACATTAAAACCCTTGGCATTGTTCCTAACGCAGCAAGTACGCCAGAAGTGTTAACTATCATCATCCTCTATATTTACTACCATCATTACTACTTACTTATCAGTCACAAACAATATCTTAGGCATGGCACTGGATGCTGGACACTTTACCATACGTTTTCTCTTTTATTCCTTTCAGCAAGCTTGTAAAGTAGTGGTGGTGGTGGTGGTGTAATATTATTATTACTGACCCCATTTCGTCAATGAGGAAACTAGGTTTAGCTAATTTTCCAGGTTCATACAATTAGTAAATAGCATAACCAGAACCTAAACCAGAATCTAACAACAAAGCTACTTAACAGATATGACAAAAGTATTAAAAGGTTCAAATTCCTCTAGAATGGGTAATAGCAGATTCATTACCCACACACAAGACATTATAGGTGACATAACTACACTAACTTCTGAACGTTCCAGCCAAAAACTGAAAAACCCAATTCCAACTCTAGATTTATTAACTGACCTTTCATTTCTAAAAGCTATTTCAGAGATGAGAGTGATGATTATGATAATATATCACATTTATACAATTCTTTGGTATATTAACTAATTTGATCTTCACTACAATCCCATGGATATAGGTAGGAACTATTATCTCCATTTTGTAGATGATGAAAATGAAAGGTCACAAAGCTGACAAATAATGGAAGAAGGACTCAAACCTAAGTCTTCTTGCTCCAAGTACAGAGCTATTTTTTTTACTACACTATGTAGATAGACAGATGAATAAATACTAATTAAAAACTCTTAAAAAAGAGTAACTGCCCCCCCCAAAGAAAGGAGTCCACACATCATACTCATTCTTAGCAATGATCAAAGCCTTAAAGACAAAACAATGTTGCAGTTCTCCAAATGACAACATTTAAAGAAAGGTGAAGGAGCGTAATACTCTTCAAAAACGACGACCTATAAGGAAGGCAGAGGATCAGTCTCTAAGAAAAGAAAATAAATAAAATTATCTATCTGTACTAAAAGAAAATACAGCTTAGAACTATACTGAGGAATTTAATTTACATAAGGAAGAACCGTCAGAATTGGTATATATTGGCAGTACTACAAGACATAGTTCTTGCATCAGAGCTTCCAGAGGAGACAGAAAATTATACAATAAATATTGGTTCAAATAATCAACTAAAATACAATGTAGTATGTGGGATAAAAAATATATGTTATGAGTACATGGACGAGCGAGCACCACGTTAAACAAACAGGGTACTCGAGTAATCTGTTGACGTACAGAAAGAAAAAGGAAAAAAATAAGAGATGCTCCAAAACACAAGAAAAATAGTTTCAGGAGGTGTCAGTCTGCTGCAGAAAACCAGGCTCAGTTTCTAACTTAGCCTCCACTTAACAGTCTTTTACCATTTCCTATGCCTAAGAGCTACATGAATCATTTGACCTCTCAATAAATCGATCTTCCACAAGTGCACTGCTCACTAAATCCTACTCATTAAGGGGTGGGCTCCAAATTATAATTAAATCAAGTTATTTGCTCTGTGACCGATAAATTAATGATTAAAGATAGTTATTACACAGCCATTTTAGGTTTGTTTTTTTTTAATAAATTTATTTGGTTTTTTTGGGCTGTGTTGGGTCTTCGTTGCTGCGCGCGGGCTTTCTCTAGCGCGGGCTTTTCTCTATGTCGCGGTGTGCGGGCTTCTCATCGTGGTGGCTTCTCTTGTTGCGGAGCACAGGCTGTAGGCGCGTGGGCTTCAATAGTTGTGGCACACGGGATTAGCTGGTCCGTGGCATGTGGGATCTTCCCGGACCAGGGTTCGAACCCGTGTCCCCTGCATTGGCAGGCAGATTCTTAACCACTGCACCACCAGGGAAACCCTACATGGCCATTTTAAAATAGACTTCTAGAATCATCTGCCAACTTGAGTTGTGTTTGTCTATTTACCTATTTGTCTATTTATTTATTTATGGTTGTGCTGGGTCTTCGTTGCTGTGCACAGGCTTTCTCTAGTTGCAGCGAGCAGGACTGCAACTATTCTTTGTTGCGGTGTGCAGTCTTCTCATTGCGGTGGCTTCTCTTGCTGCAGAGCACGGGCTCTAGGCGCGCGGGCTTCAGTAGTTGTGGGTCACGGGCTCTAGAGCGCAGGCTCAGTAGTTGTGGTGCACGGGCTTAGTTGCTCCGCGGCATGTGGGATCTTGCCGGACCAGGGCTCGAACCCATGTCCCCTGCATTGGCAGGTGAATTCTTAACCACTGAGCCACCAGGGAAGTCCCCTGAGTTGTATATCCTGACTGAAGACAACAGAAGATCTGATATTACCATAGATCTCCAATATAAGAAGGTCAAATTCAGGAAATTCAATCAAAAAGCAAAGTTAAGACAGATGAAAGTGAAGTTTGCTAAGAAAAAAGTCTGACTAAGCTCAGAAAAAACAGTAAAAATTTTAATCAGGCTGTTACTGAGATTTGCTGCAGATATTCACATTCAAATAATATTTATTTGGCCCTAATATTCTCAAACTTCAGTGCCAATAAGACAAAGTATGCAAAGGACAGATTCCAAAAGGAATGTGTCCTTATCCTGCAGGTAAGCAGGGCTTAAAATCTGGTGGGTACCAACATCACCCAGGTAGTCCCATAAGAATGTAGATTACTGCACCTAAAATAGTAGATATTTTGAGGAGAAACACAGAAAAACATTTTAAAATAAGACCCACTTCCAGCTAATTCTGATGGTTGTGGGTCATGCTTTAAGAAACAATATTCCAGGCACTGTACTAGGTACTCTCGAGTGTATTCTTTCATTTAACCCTCATAAAGATCAGGTGACATAGCTATTATCCTTACTTTATGAATGAGGAAACAAAAGTCCAGGGGTTAAGATTAAACAACTAAAGAGAAAGGAAAAGGACAAGAGAAATTTGTTTGATTAGACAGCAACTTGAGAGTAACCTAAAGAAGCTAAAAATCATTAAAAAATAAAAATAATACTAGATCAGAGAGCTTCATTATCTTGTTCACTCAAAGATACAGAGAAGTGAAAGGTCAATATTAAAAATTATAACTAAACATTAAATAATTATTTAAAATTACCTCTGAAGTTGGCTGTGTGTAGGCTGAGGTGGAGAGTAAAAGTACACTGGTATGAAGTTGTCTATGTTTAAAATCTACTTTCTTTGAGCTTTAAGTCATCTTTTATAGGTGAATTAAATACTCATCTATGAACATCTCTTTTGATATAAACTTTTTGGTGACTACATAGAATTATAGTTTGATATGAAGAATTCAGCCTGTGTCCCCAAATATACTAGCTGTCTTAAGCAGTAATACCAATTGACAGAGTGGTAATTAATTAAGGGAAGAAGAAAGTTTCAAAGGATCATGAAAATGTCTCAGGTGTTACCTGTAGACACAGTGCTCTGATAACCCTGCAAATCTCAGAAACTGAGACGTTTATGGAGCATCCCTGTGTGCTCAGCACTGTGCTAATCCCTGGAAATTCACAGAAACATAAGACTAGGTCCCTGTCCTCAAGGAGGCTAAAACCAAATGGAAAATAAAATCTAATAATAGCCAAGTTAAGAACAAAAGTATGTAATATTACCTAATGCCACAGATCAATGGAGGAAATCAATGAGAAGCAGAGCAAGACCATTCATCAAGTATGAACGCCTATTATAGACTAAATACTTTCACATGTGTTATCGCTTTTAATTCTAAGAATACCCCCTGAGAGGCAGGGTTCAGAATGAAGAAAACAAAGTTCAGAGCAGTTAAGGAGCTTCCCCCAACTCACATAACTAGCAAAGACAACACAAGGGAAAGCACCTAAGGGAAGTTAAGTATGACTGGTTCACAAGGCACTGAGGAAACCAGTCCGACTAAAACAGAAGGTACAATGGGTAATAAAGCTGGCCAGAGTCGGGCCAGATTAGAAAGGTCCACTATTTATGTTTGATGAGATAAGAACCAGTCATTAAAGGGACATTTAAGGGAAACTGTTATGTTAATACTTCAGAATAGAACAAACTTTATTAGGGAAGATCTATAAAAAGATATAATTAGCTAAGACAGGGGTCCCCAGCCCCCGGGCTGCACAGCAAGAGGGGAATGGCAGGCAAGTGAGCGAAGCTTCATCGACCGCTCCCCATGGCTCACATTACCGCCTGAACCTTCATATCCCCACCACCACTCCGGTCCGTGGAAAAATGTCTTCCACGAAACCGGTCCCTGGTGCCAAAACGGCTGGGGACCACAGGGCTAAGAACCGGCTCTAGAAAGGAGCTGCCCCTCACTGCCAGAGCGGGCCTGGCAGCAACAGCTATCCTATGGTGTTGCCAGGAGCTGGCTGACACAGCTAGGCAGTGGTGTTCTCCTGTTGATCATAAACAATTCCACAAGCATCAACGTCAGACAAAGCTACTCTGTGGCCAGGATGGATCAAGACAAAAAACAAGACCTCTCTGTAATCATGTCTGAACATGGACGAAACGTGAACAATGTCCAAGCCACAAAAATGATCAAACATTCCATATCCTGGCTAACACAGGTGATCGCTGCTTCTTTACCAATCACAGCTTTAGCCCCGTTTCATTCCTCCAGCCTTCTAGTAAGATTTCAATCATGGAACTGCCCCCACTTCTTCACAGCCTCCAACTCAAAGCAAAGCCCTACTTCCTTGAACCCTCTCCAAATCACCTAACACAAGCTAAATCCTATAATAAATCCTTTCTAACATCCTCTGAGACACCCCACAATTCCCCCATGATCTGTAAGTTTTCTGTTTGCAACAAGTTAATAAACCCCACTTTGTTCAACTACTAGTGTGTTGGTGGCAGTGGGAATGGAGGAAAGAAAAAGACATTTCCAGGTAAGAATGAAAAGAACTAGTAACAGACAATTAAAGAAGAAAAAAAAATCAAGACTCATACACCACTTGGAATACTGAAATATTATGAACTTAGAGTGGATCTAGTTAAATTAGCTCATTTTTTATGAACTGCATAAAAGATAAAGGAAGACAGAAAAATATTTAGTAGGCAATTTAGAGATTAAACAATAATGATGTCTGGGTCCCACCTCCAAAGACTCTGATTTAATAGATCTTGAGTGTAGCCTGAGCATCAGGCTGTTTTAAAGCTCCCCAGGTGGTTCCAATGAGCAGACAAAGTCAAGAATCACTATCATGAGGATGCTCATGGCTGGGAGGAAAAAGGAAAAGCAATGGGAAGGGTGAAAGAGACCCAAGGAATTACTGGGGCAAAAAGCTAAAATGAAAAAACTGGCTTGAAGACTGAACAGAATTCCAAGGTACAGAGTAATGAAAATGATAAAGGAGACACTGCACTTAACAAATGATACACAGAAACCAGATAGGAATGTGGAGATAGGTTTAGATGACTGGGAAACATGGTCGACTAGTAAAGACAATTTTCCGCATTAGAAAAATCTTCGAGTGGGAGACTTTCAGTCCTCTGAGGCTGCCTGCATAACAACTACACCTACTACTACAAACAGATGTAAACAGGTACAGCCTGTTGTAGCTGTGCACAAATAGAGGTGAATTCCTCCAGCCATTTTTCCTACCTGGTGTTCCCACACTGCCATCTAGTGGGTCAAAATGGCAAGGAGCTGATTTGAGCTGGAAGTGATTTCTAGGTGGCTGTGAACTCATTTGGTTACAAGGCAGGTGGAAAAGAGCCTGAATTCAAGGGTTTAATCTTAATGTTTCCCTCTGTTTATTTAGAGTAGAAGACCGGCTTAAGGTACAGGGTTTCTTTTGGAGATGACGAAAATATTCTAAAATTGACTGTGGTGATGATTGTGTAACATTTTGATGTACTTAATGCCACTGAATTATACAGTTAAAAATGGATAAGATGGTCTTTTATGTTATGGCACTTTAAATGGATATGGTATATGAATTATACCTCAGTAAAACTGTTACAAAAAAAGGAGGAAAAAAACAAAAGGAGGAAGAGGCTGCAAATACAGAAATGATCTCAAGAACTGAAGAAAACTTTTAAAAGGATGTCAGAAATCATTCAATCTCTTCATTTCAAGCCCCCTTCATTTCAAAAAATGTAAAATTGAGGCTCAGAGGATTAAATTACTTACCTTACATAGACAGTAAAACCTAAACCCAAAAAAAGGGGATCTATTACCTTATTTAATAGCCCTCTCTTGTCTCCCAGCCCTGAGAACTGATTTTTCTGAAGCTTGGTCCTCAGCAGGGCTATCTTTTGCTGCATAACTTATTACCTGAAAGTCTCACCCACACCAAAGTCTTCAAATAGCAGTAGTATCACTACTACTAGTATCATTATTCCAACAATTCAAGCTCAAAACCCTGCACTCATCCTTCACTTCTCCCTCGCATGACAATCAGAGAATTGGGTCAACCCTTCCCTCAAAAGGACTCATTTTATTGCCAGGCTCTCTACCACCCTCTTAACTCAGGCCTTCACTACTTCACACCCAAAGTAAAGCAAATTTTCTCTTGTCTAGAATCCCCATCTTCAGTCTTTCCACATCTCTCCCCAATCCCATTCACCAAATCAGTACTCCAGCACACATCTAAATTTTTGTACATTTCACATTGCTACTCAAAATCTTTATGAGCTCCTCAATACCTACAAAATAAAGTGCAAATTCTTTAGCGTGACCATCAAGGCCTTCTGTATTCCAGAATCTATTCCAATCTCATCCCCTGTAACCTTCTACACAAACCACTCCAATGTAGTCAAACTGGTCTACTACAGAATCCATATGCATCTCTCCATTAGTTATACCCCCATAGTTACTATCTATGCCACTTATATTAACTATTAACTGTTTGTCTTTTTTTTCCCCCTTTCCTAAAGGTTCTCAGTTCAGGCTATGCAACAGTCTTACCTGTAGGGCTTTAAAGATGTGGCCCAAACATCTGGATATTTTTCAAAATTCTACAGGTAAATTTTTACAAGGAGTGAAAAAGCAATGATTCACAGACTATAAGAAGGTCTTCTGTAAAATGGTTAAGATTTCAGCACCTAAACTGAGTGCTAATATTATACAGTTATTACATTATTAGTTATAATATCTAATATAATACAGTTATTTAGGTAATAGTTTCTCTGAGCAATTTAATTTTTTATTACCTAAATAACCAAGCATTCTTTTCTTGATCACCTGTACCACATAAATCTTTCTAATTAACATCTGTTTCCTAACAGGAGGTAAACACAGTAGCTGAAAGATGCTAACAAGAATTAAATTTTGATATACTCATCAAATTAATTTGTGAGAAACACCACAACCATTCAAATTAAAAATGCAACTTAATACATGTTTGTCCTACATATGACAATCATTTAAATGTGAACAGAACATGCTAATGTAAATATCCAGTTTGAAATTAAACAGCATAGTTATGGATATCATAAGTAGCTTGACTGAACCCAGCTGTGCCAATTTCACCCTGGCCCTTGAATTTAAAGATGCAGGAAGGGAGTCAGTTAAGATGAAAAAGAAAGAGAGTAGTAGTCAACCCAGACTGCACATTATAGCAACCTGGAGAGTTTTTTAAGTTTCTATGTCCAAGCCATACTCTCAACCAATTAAAACAGAATCTCTGGGTGGGACCCATGCATCAGTATTTTTAAAGCTCCTCAGCTGCTTCCAATGTGTAGCCAATGTTGAGAACCTATGAATCAGAAAATCTCTCACAGAAAAATCTGAAGATCAGAACTGTTCAGAGATTGAGACAAAGGGGGAAAAAAATCCCAGAAATCAAGTATTACTTTATAAGTAAGTTGCTTTGTCTCATTAATTTATGAATGATTTTTACATATTAAGGATATATGCCTTTTTATGTTGCAAATATTTTCCTGTTTCTTGGCTTTCCTATTATAAGACAGTTCTTTGACATACATGTGTTTTTAACTTTTATGAAGTCAAATCTGTTGATCTATCAATCTATCTTTACTCCTTGTGAGGTTTCTCTTATTTCTGCCTCAATGGTTAATAACAACAAAACAAACCAGAGAACTTTATAACATTATAATTCTCAACCAAAGTAACGAATAAAAAAAATCAATATTAACCTAGGACTATAAATGCCCTTAAATGTTTAAAACTGAGCATGAATAGGCCACGTGTAAAACAGTAAAATGGAAACAAGCTAAGTTTATTATTATTATTTTGGCTGTATTGGGTCTTTGTTGCTGGGCGCGGGCTTTCTCTAGTTGTGGCGAGTGGGGGCTACTCTTAGTTGCGGCGCGCGGGCTTCTCACTGCGGTGGCTTCTCTTGTTGCGGAGCACAGGCTCTAGGCGCATGGGGTTCAGTAGTTGTGCCTCGCGGGCTCTAGAGCACAGACTCAGTAGTTGTGGCGCACGGGCTTAATTGCTCTGTGGCATCTTCCTGGACCAGGGCTTGAACCTGTGTCCCCTGCATTGGCAGGCAGATTCTTAACCACTGCGCCACCAGGGAAGCTCAACAAGCTAACTTTAAAAAGGATACTTTCTTGATTTTTACTGTACTCAAAGAAGTAAAATAATGGCTTTATTTGACAATTTCTACTTTTAAAATAAAATGTCTAAGGTGTTTGTCACATCGGTTATCTGCCTTTTCAGGAACTATTCAGATATATACCTATGCTCCTGGGAAAGCAATCATTCGAGTTCTAAGATTAGAACGAGATATAAAAGACAAGGTTATTGCACACAGTCACATTTGTTATTTTCACTCTAACAAGTAATTATTATAGCAAAAACTGGGGGGAAATCATTTGCACAAAGTGTTTCATAGTAATAAATATAAGTAGATGAACAGGCACAATTTTTCCCCCAGGTCATCACAAATTCAAGTTCAACTACCAGTTTCAGACATGATTTTGTGATTGTTAATGTGAATAACATGATCATTATTAATACGGCACTGTTCGGAATTCCCTGGTGGTCCAGTGGTTAGGATTCTGTGGTTTCACTGCCGAGGGCCCGGCTTCAATCCCTCGTCAGGGAACTAAGGTCCCACAAGCCACGCAGCACGGTCCCCTGCCACCCCCCCGAAAAAAAGGCACTGTTACCGTATCAGTTTGTCCAAAGCTCTTTCATCATGGTGAGTTTTATAAAGATATTCATGACAAAACTTGATTTGAGTGGGTTTTTTTGGTTCAAATTCAAAACAAAAGTTATGGTAAATGTCATAGGTTGAGAGCAGTTTGGAAAGGAGAGTCATGAAGGTGATCACTCAGGGATATTAAGTTTTAGTAGTAGAAAACCAAGTCCCTCACTATTCTGAAAAAATGTTTGTGTGCTTTTCACGCCATTGTCCACCAGAGTGAGCATCACATCTAATTAAGACTGCTTGCAGAACTCTCAGAGGGAAAGGGGAAATCATCTAAAACATTAACCTGCAAAAATTTTAGAAGCAGTGTATATAGATTTAAAAGTAAAATACAGAACCCCTCAAAATAATCACAAATGTAATATTTATCCAATAACTGGGTTGCTGAGAAGTTAAAGTTTAAAAGTACTTACAGGACTTCCCTGGTGGTGCAGTAATTAAGAATCCGCCTGCCAATGCAGGGGACACGGGTTCGAGCCCTTGTCCAGGAAGATTCCACGTGCCGCAGAGCAACTAAGCCCATGCGCCACAACTACTGAGCCTGCGCTCTAGAGCCCGCGAGCCACAACTACTGAGCCCACGTGCCACAGCTATTGAAGCCCGCACGCCTAGAGCCCGTGCTCTGCAACAAGAGAAACCACCGCAATGAGAAGCCCGCGCACTGCAACGAAGAGTAGCCCCCACTCGACACAACTAGAGAAAAGCCCGCGTGCAGCCACAAAGCCCCAATGCAGCCAAAAATTAAAAAATAAAAGTACTTACAGAAATCAGTTTGTCTCAGCTTAATGTAAATACAAGTTACACAGATATCTTGAAATTATGTACAGAAAATGTATATTCTGATTCAGTAAGTCTGTGGTGCAGCATGAAACTGCACTGCTAACAAGCTTCCAGTTGATAAAGGTGCTGCTCATTCATAGACCACATTTGGAGCAGCAAGAACTGAAAGACAACATAAACTGAATTTCCAAACGCAAAGGTTTAACTCTTACATAAAATTAGGGAACTGATCATAAGGAGTGGGGCCCCAAATATGAGATGCAAACATTTGGGCAGACACTCATGAAACTTAGTACCCTGAACTCCCAAATTGTGTTGAATTCCTTTTACCAGCAAAAGCACTCTGAAGGTGTTGGTTTCCCTTTGCCTGAAGAAACCTGCAAAGGCCTGCCCTATGCCTTATGAAGGACTACTGATTCTCCTCAGGAACTACTTTCACCACCTCTGAGAGTTTCTAGATCTACGGCCAGACTCGAGTCCTAGTAGGGCCCCAAGGATAAAACTAAAAAATGCGATCCACTCGGAGGTGCATAACATACCAAAAGAACTGCGAGATTTTGCCAATTTCTATCAACAAAAACTTGGGGAACACATATGGGAAAGGATGCGAAGAGTGTTGGAGTGTTGGATTCAGGTGGAAAATAATGCTGGATGAAGACGAATTTATTGATATGAGTGGATTTATTGATATGGAGCAGAGACTGTGGATTCAACAGGTTGGTTCAAGCAGCTGGAAATGGCTCTAAGAGTCTGCTTGGTTGGTTGACTGAAAGCTGAATCTAGAGGTGACCTACACTAAATGAAGTTGAAATGTCAGAACTCTGGTACACTGAGAAGGAAGTTGCCTGATGGCTTAGGGAGATGAGGATGCTCAGTGGATTTAACATCCAAGACCTGCTTACCCACCCCTTAACCATGTCCCTGGGAGGACCCAGAAAACATTCCATTCACCAAGCTAAGAGAAATACCTTCATGAGAGGAGCCCTGGCCTCCCTTAAGAGCTCCCTGGTGGCTGTTCTCCATAGGCCAGGAATAAAAATGGTAACTCCTGCCATCAAACTGGGCTCCCTGAACTGAGGGGGGGATGGTGGGGGCCCCATGGCAGCAGAGATGATAGTACTTAGGCACCAAAGATAAGGTGGGAGTGGATACCATAAAGGCAGCCAAGACTGTAACCAGAAAGATCTGAACTGCAGAGATCTTTGACCTAGGCTAATTAATCACAGTGTCCCTAGAAATGAAATAGAACGGCAACCTACTAAAGTCTCACTTGATTAGTGTAACTGGAAAAGCTCTGGGTCTGGCAAACAGAAGTATGACTTCAATAACCAAAAAAATAAAGTGCTGTAGTCCCTCCACCAATTCCCAGATTTGAGCCATTTCACAGACCCAGAGTCCCTTGAATGAAGGGAAGGGCCAGGTCCTTGAAGAAGAACTCTACTACAGAGCCAAATATGCAGAGTATATATTTTCCTCCTAGGCTTTCCAAAAGCCATCTACAGCCATTTACAAGGCTGACTTTGCACTATGAAGAGGACATAATCCAGACTTCGGTGGGGGGTGGGGGTAGCGGTGGGCAGGGATTACTGGACACTGGCTCTGAACTAAAGTTAATTCCTGAAGACCTAAAATACCACTGTGGTCCAATGTCTCAGGAACAGGAGCTTATGGAATTCAGAGGATCAACGCGATTTGGGCTCAGATTCATCTCACAGTGGGCTTTGTAAGCCCCCAAATCCATCTTGCGGTTATATTCTCCAGTTCCAGAATGCAGAGTTGGAAAAGAAATCCTCAACAACTGTCAGAGTCCCCTCTCTTGTTCCCTAACCCGTAGAAGTAATGGCTATTACGGTATAAAAGTCCAATTGGAAGTCAAACTGCCTTTATCTACCTTAACAGTGAACCAAAACCAATACTGCATTTCTGGAGGGTGTAATGCTAACATCAATGATTTGTGAGATGCAAAGGTGGTGATTCCGCCCACATCCTCATTTAACTTGCCTACATGGCCAATGTAGAAGACAGATGGATCTTGGAGAATGACATTGATTACAGGATATCAAAATGATAGAATATCAAAGGGAGAATGTGATTCAGCTGTAAGAAGAACGAAATCACCCAAAGATGGGTAAAGGGATTTTGTATACTCTTTTTGGAAGAGGGCTAGTGTTTTTAGTTGTGCAAAGAATAGTTAGGTGGGAGAGTGAGCTTGCATTTGTCTCTTAAGTACCTTAAGTATGGTTAAATAAGGTATGTATAGTTGACAAGGGACTGTGGTGGCTTCTGCAGTTTATCAACATAGCAAACTGGAACTACATTTCCCAAAATTCTCTCTCTGTATGATTCTAGGTGAAGCTTGGCCACAAAAGACATGGGTGAGATTTGGAAGGCAGAAGTGCAGCAACCTTCATTATATTCTGACAGTCTATGTAGGGTACTGCTGCAGCTTGTGTGCAATGTCGCTGATCTAATGGCTCGCCTTGTTGGCCTGGGGCAGCAGCCAGGCCCTCTCTTCCGACAGCTCCCGCTGTATCTCTTCCTGAACCTTCTCCAAGACATGGGGCCCAGCACATGAACAGTTCTGTGGCAAAGGGCATTAGCAATTTCTGTAGGCCATCAGTGTCACTGAGGGGGGAAGGCAGTGACAGACAGACACAGGTTCCAATTGTCCTATTAGTTCCAGTTGGATTCCAATTTGTTCTTGCTTCCTCCCACTTGATATCAGCTTATCTTCCTGCAAGCTCTGCTGACTTAATAGTGTCTTCAGGCCTACCCCATAATGCAGAGGCAACAGCATCTCTATCAACTTATGTAAAGTCTAATCTCTATTATCCTTATGCTTCGTCATTCAAGAGTTCTCCTTCTTTGAACAAACCCTAACTGATACAATCCCTTCCCACAAAAACTGACCAGCCCCAGAGAACAGCCTTAACAGTTGGGAGACACCAGATGACCATATATATAGTCACCTACTGGGCAAATGCCCAGAATTTTTTTAACCTAAGACCTTTTGGTGCCTTGCTTTTAAATATGATTGGCCAAGAACGAGCAGACACTTAAGGACAGCTCTTTTTCCTTTCCTTTTATTTTACTTTTTATCATAGAAAATTTCAAACATTCCCCAAAGTAGAGAGAATAGTACAATATACCACCCCCCCCAACCAGCTTCAGAAATTATCAACACATGACCAATCTTGTATAACTTAAACCCCACCAACACCTCCCAACTACATCATTTTAAAGCAAACACCAGGGAATTCCCTGGCAGTCCAGTAGTTAGGACTCCAGGCTTTCACTGCCAAGGGCCCAGGTTCAACCCCTGGTTGGGGAACTAAGATCCCACAAGCTGCATGGCACAGCCAAAAAAAAAAAAAAAAAAATAGCAAACACCAGACAACCTGTCACTTCATCCATTATCCATCTCAAAAAGATAAAGCCTTCATTATTTTCATTTTTTAACTTTTCATTTTGAAATAATTTCAGACTGATTAAAAACAAGTTGCAAGGAATAGTAAAGAATTTCCATATGTCCTTCACAAGGATTCCCCCAATGTTAATATCTTACATAACTAAAGAACAATTATCAAAATCAAAACATTAACATTGATTCAATACTATCATCAAATCTATGGGGTTTATTCAAATTTCATCAGCTGTCCCACGAATGTCCAATTTCTGAACCAAGATCACACTTTGCACTCAGTTGCCATGCTTCCTTGATCTCCTTTAATCTTGGAGTTCTTCAGTCTCTCCTTGTCATTCACATCCTCGATACTTGTGCAGGGTACTGCCTAGTATTTTGTAGACTATCCCTCAATTTGGCTTTCCTTGAAGTTTCCTCATGATTAAATTCAGGTTACGCATTCTGGCATCTATACATCACAGAAGTGGTGCTGTGTCCTGTTCAATGTATATCAGGAAGCACATGATGTCAGTCTGTCCTGTTACTGGTGATACCAACTTTGATCACCTGTTTTACACTGTAAAGTTACTGTATTTTTCCCTTGTACTTAGTAAGTATCTAGTAAGAAGACTCTTTGAAATTGTGTAAATATCTATTTCTGATCATACCCTTGCCCACTTATTTTAGCATCCATTGATGATTTTTGTCCAAAGGCACTGGATTAGATTCCTTCTGAGATCCCATCCAACTCAAACATTCTATCCCATGATTTTATTAACACCTTAAATTAAGAATTTCACCTTTATTTGGTGAAACTTGGAAACTTTAGACAGCAAGACTGCAGTGGGGGAGGTAATTTGCATAAACGCCACACTGATTAAAATTTCACAACACTGAAACACAGATTTATTTTATTGATGCTCTTTACCTAAGCAAGCAAGCCAGAAATATAAAGAGACTTACATACAAATTGTTTCTATAGTCTCTCTTAAGTAAATGTATGGTGGGATATTCATAACTCTAGAGGAAAAAAATCATATGAGTCTCCACAGATGAAGGAAATGCCTTAGGCAGAACTCAACACCTCTTCTTAATTAAAAACTCATGAGAGAGACTGGGAGTCAAGATGGCATACTAGGAGGATGCAGAATTCATGTCTCCTCACAACTAGGGCACCCACCAGCCACCGGTGGGGGACCACATACACCTAAGAGGATGGGAGGAACCCCCAGGGACCAGCTTGTGGGATCTTGGTTCCCAGGCCAGAGGTCGAGCCTGAGCTCCTGTGGTGGGAGCTCCAAGTCCAAATCTCTGGACTAACAGAGAACCTCAGACCCCAGGGAATCTCAAGCGGAGTGAGGTCTCCCAGAGGTCCTCATCTCAGCACCAAGACCCAGCTCTATCCAACTGCCTGCAAACTCCAGTGCTGGACGCCTCAGGCCAAACAACCAGTAAGACAGGAATACAGCACCACCCATCAAAAAAAAAAAAAAAAAATGAAATGACAAAAAAATTTGTTACAGACAAAGAAGCAAGGTAAAAACCTACAAGACCAAATAACTGAAGACAAAATAGGCAACTTACCTGAAAAAGAATTCTGAATAATGATAGTAAAGAGGATCCAAAATCTTGGAAACAGAACGGAGAAAATGCAAGAAACATTTAACAAGGATCTAGAAGAACTAAAGAACAAACAAAACAAACAAACAGTGATGAACACAATTACTGAAATTAAAAATACTCTAGAAGGAATCAATAACAGAATAACTGAGGCAGAAGAATGGATAAGTGACCTGGAAGATAAAATGGTGGAAATAACTGCCAGGGAGTGGAATAAAGAAAAAAGAATGAAAAGAACTGAGGACAGTCTCAGAGACCACTGGGACAACACTAAATGCACCAACATTCAAATTATAGGGGTCCCAGAAGAAGAAGAGAAAAAGAAAGGGACTGAGAAATATCTGAAGAGATTATAGTCAAAAACTTCCCTAATATGGGGAAGGAAATAATCAATCAAGTCAAGAAGCACAGAGAGTACCATACAGTATACACCCAAGGAGAAACACTCCAAGAGACATATTAATCAAACTATCCAAAATTAAATACAAAGAAAAAGTACTGAAAGCAGCAAGGGAAAGCTACAAATAACATACAAGGGAATCCCCATAAGGTTAACAGCTGATTTTTCAGCAGAAACTCTGCAAGCCAGAAGGGAGTGGCAAGACATAAAGTCATGAAAGCGAAAAACCTACAACCAAGATTACTCTACCCAGCAAGGACCTCATTCACATTCGACGGAGAAATTAAAACCTTTACAGATAAGCAAAAGTTAAGAGAATTCACCACCACCAAACCAGCTTTACAACAAATGCTAAAGGAACTACTCTAGGCAGGAAACAGAGAGAAGGAAAAGACCTACAATAACAAACCCAAAACAATTAAGAAAATGGGAATAGGAACGTACGTATCAGTAATTACCTTAAATGTAAATGATTTAAATATTCCAACCAAAAGGGTTAGGCTGGCTGAATGGATACAAAAACAAGACCCTTACATATGCTGTCCACAACAGACCCACTTGAGACCTAGGGACACATACAGACTGAAAGTGAGGGAATGGTAAAAGATATTCCATGCAAACGGAAATCAAAAGAAAGCTGGAGTAGCAATTCTCATATCAGACAAAATAGACTTTAAAATGAAGACTATTACAAGAGACAAAGAAGGACACTACATAATGATCAAGGGATCGATCCAAGAAGATATAACAATTGTAAATATTTATGCACCCGACAAAGGAGCACCTCAATACATAAGGCGAATACTAACAGCCATAAAAGGGGAAATCGACAGTAACACATTCATAGTAGGGGACTTTAACACCCCACTTTCATCAATGGACAGATCATCCAAAATGAAAATAAATAAGGAAACACAAGCTTTAAAAGACACATTAAACAAGATGAATTTAATTGATATTTATAGGACATTCAACCCAAAAAAAACAGAATACACTTTCTTCTCAAGTCCTCAGGGAACATTCTACAGGATGGACCATATCTGGGGTCACAAATCAAGCCAGGGTAAATTTAAGAAAAGTGAAATCATATCAAGTATCCTTTC
This sequence comes from Grampus griseus, assembly GCF_964374135.1. Classification (NCBI taxonomy): domain Eukaryota; kingdom Metazoa; phylum Chordata; class Mammalia; order Artiodactyla; family Delphinidae; genus Grampus; species Grampus griseus. The sequence continues at coordinate 24,743,725 of NC_139017.1, read as the reverse complement.
CAACCACAATGCTACGAGACTAGGTATCAATTACAGGAAAAAATCTGTAACAAATACAAACACATGGAGGCTAAAGAATACGTTACTAAATAACCAAGAGATCACTGAAGAATTCATAGAGAAAATCAAAAAATACCTTGAAACAAATGACAATGAAAACACGACGACCCAAAACCTATAGCATGCAGCAAAAGCTGTTCTAAGAGAGAAGTTTACAGCAATACAAGAAACAGAAAAATCTCAAATAAACAACCTAACCTTACACCTAAAGCAATTAGAGAAAGAAGAACAAAAAAAAACCCCAAAGTTAGCAGAAGGAAAAAATCATAAAGATCAGATCAGAAATAAATAAAAAGAAAAGAAGGAAACAATAGCAAAGGTCAATAAAAATAAAAGCTGGTTCTTTCAGAAGATAAACAAAACTGATAAAGCATTAGCCAGAGTCATCAAGAAAAAAAAGGGAGAAGACTCACATCAACAGAATTCAAAATGAAAAAGGAGAAGTAACAACTGACACGGCATAAATACAAAGGATCAAGAGAGATTACTACAAGCAACTATATGCCAATAAAATGGACAACCTGGAAGAAATGGACAAATTCTTAGAAAAGCACAACCTTACGAGACTGAACCAGGAAGAAACAGAAAATATAAACAGACCAATCACAAGCACTGAAATTGAAACTGTGATTAAAAATCTTCCAACAAACAAAAGCCCAGGACCAGATGGATTCACAGGTGAATTCTATCAAACATTTACAGAAGAGTTAACCCCTATCCTTCTCAAACTCTTTCAAAATATAGCAGAGGGAGGAACACTCCCAAACTCATCCTACGAGGCCACCATCACCCAAATACCAAAATCAGACAAAGATGTCACAAAAAAAGAAAACTACAGGCCAACATCACTGATGAACATAGATGCAAAAATCCTCAGCAAAATATTAGGAAACAAAATCCAACAGCACATTAAAATCATCATACACCATGATCAAGTGGGGTTTATCCCAGGAATGCAAGGATTCTTCAATGTATACAAATCAATCAATGTGACAAACCACATTAACAAATTGAAGGAGAAAAACCATATGATCATCTCAATAGATGCAGGAAAAGCTTTTGACAAAATTCAACACCCATTTATGACAAAAACCCTCCAGAAAGTAGGCACAGAGGGAGCTTACCTCAACATAATAAAGGCCATATATGACAAACCCACAGCCAACATCGTTCTCAATGGTGAAAAACTGAAACCATTTCCACTGAGTTCAGGAACAAACAAGGTTGCCCACTCTCACCACTATTATTTAACATAGTTTTGGAAGTTTCAGCCACAGCAATCAGAGAAGAAAAAGAAATAAAAGGAATCCAAATTGGAAAAGAAGAAGTAAAACCGTCACTGTTTGCAGATGACATGATACTATACATAGAGAATCCTAAAGATGCTACCAGAAAACTACTAGAGCTAATCAATGAATTTGGTGGAGTAGCAGGATACAAAACTAATGCACAGAAATCTCTTGCATTCCTATACACTAATGATGAAAAATCTGAAAGAGAAATTAAGGAAACACTCCCATTTACCACTGCAACAAAAAGAATAAAATACCTAGGAATAAACCTACCTAAGGAGACAAAAGACCTGTGTGCAGAAAACGGTAAGACACTGATGAGAAAAATTAAAGATGATACAAACAGATGGAGAGATATACCATGTCGTTGGGTTGGAAGAATCAACATTGTGAAAATGATTATACTACCCAAAGCAATCTACAGATTCAATGCAATCCTTATCAAACTACCAATGGCGTTTTTCACAGAACCAGAACAAAAAAATTCACAATTTGTACGGAAGCACAAAAGACCCCGAATAGCCAAAGCAATCTTGAGAAAGAAAAACGGAGCTGGAGGAATCAAGCTCCCAAACTTCAGACTATACTACAAAGCTACAGTAATCAAGACAGTATGGTATTGGCACAAAAACAGAAATATAGCTCAATGGAACTGGATAGAAAGCCTACAGATAAACACACACACCTATGGTCACCTTATCTCTAGGCAAGAGTATACAATGGAGAAAAGACAGCCTCTTCAATAAGTGGTGCTGGGAAAACTGGACAGGTACTTGGAAAAGAATGAAATTAGAATGCTTCCTAACACTATACACGAAAATAAACTCAAAATGGACTAAAGACCTATATTTAAGGCCAGACACTATAAAACTCTTAGAGGAAAACATAGAACACTCTATGACGTAAATCACAGCAAGATCCTTTTTGACCCACCTCCTAGAGAAAGGGAAATAAAAACAAAAATAAATAAATGGGACCTAATAAAACTTAAAAGCTTTTTGCACAGCAAAGGAAACCATAAAAAAGATGAAAAAACAACCCTAAGAATGGGAGAAAATATTTGCAAATGAAGCAACTCACAAAGGATCAATCTCCAAAAGATACAAGCAGCTCATGCAGCTCAACATCAAAAAAAAAACCAACCCAATCCAAAAATGGGCAGAAGACCTAAATAGACATTTCTCCAAAGAAGATATACAGATTGCCATCAAACACGTGAAAGGATGCTCAACGTCACTAATCATTAGAGAAATACAAGTCAAAACTACAGTGAGGTATATCACCTCACACCAGTCAGAATGGCCATCATCAAAAAATCTACAAACAATTAATGCTGGAGAGGGTGTGGAGAAAAGGGAACCCTCTTGCACTGTTGGTGGGAATGTAAATTGGTACAGCCACTATGGAGAACAGTATGGAGGTTCCTTAAAAAACTACAAATAGAACTACCATATGACCCAGCAATCCCACTACTGGGCATATACACAGAGAAAACCATAATTCAAAAAGAGTCATGTACCACAATGTTCATTGCAGCTCTATTTACAATATCCAGGACATGGAAGCAACCTAAGTGCCCATCGACAGATGAATGGATAAAGAAGATGTGGCACATATGTACAATGGAATATTACTCAGCTATAAAAAGACGAAATTGAGTTATTTGTAGTGAGGTGGATGGACCTAGAGTCTGTCATACTGAGTGAAGTCAGAAAGAGTAAAACAAATATCATATGCTAATACATATACATGGAATCTAAAAAAAAGGTTCTGATGAACCTAGGGGCAAGACAGAAATAAAGACACGGATGTAGAGCATGGACTTGAGGACACGGGGAGGGGGAAGGGTAAGCTGGGAGGAAGTAAGAGAGTAGCACTGACATATATACACTACCAGATGTAAAATAGATAGCTAGTGGGAAGCTGCTGCATGGCACAGGGAGATGAGCTCAGTGCTTTGCAACCACCTAGAGGGTTGGGATAAGGAGGGTGGGAAGGACATGGAAGAGGGAGGGCATATGGGTATATATGTAGGCATTTTGCTGATTCACTCTGTTATACAGCAGAAACTAACACAACACTGTAAAGCAATTATACTCCAATAAAGATGTTAATAAATAAACTCATGAGAAAATGTAAATGAATGGATGCCTCCTTAACATGATAAAATATATGTACCTGAGTCGTAAAACCAGCACCTTAATTAATAAGGAAACCCTAATGTCCAGGAACAACACAAGAATGCCAACTATCTTCACGACTATTAAACATTGTTCTGGAAGCATTACTCAAAGTAATTAGCCTAGAAAGAACACTCAGAGGCATAAAAATTGAAAAAGAAGAAACTACGTGTTTGAAGATGACATAAGAGTACTCCTAGAAATTAAATTATCTGTAATTAAAACAGTGTGGTACCTATGCATAAATAGACAGATAAACCAATGGAAAAGAGTAGAAAGTCAAGAGTTAGACCCAATTAGTATATGATCTAGAATATGATTACTGGAGCCAATCATTGGGACAAAAATAATCTTCCTAATAAATGGAACAACTGGATATCCATTTGGAAAAAGATAAGATTAGATCCATTCCTTACACCATACATAAGAATAAACGCAAATGAATCAGAGATCTAAATGTAAAGATTTAAAGTATACAAATTCTAGAAAAAAACATGTGAATTACTCTATCACAAGAAAAGTTAAAACACAAATGACAACCAGAAAGAAAATATTTGCAATATTTCTCAAACATGAGACTAATATCTCTAATATACAAAAAAAGTTTTAAATCTGAAGGAAAGAACAAAAGTCTTATAGAAAAACAGGCAAAAGATATATAAAGACAATTCACAAAGAGATATTCATATAATCATGGCCTTTAAACATATGAAAAGATGTTTAACTTTATTGATAATACAATTTAAATGCAAACTGAAAACTATACTGAGATACCACTGTTCACCCATCAGACTGGTAAAAATTCAAAAGGTTGACAGTACACTGAGTCTGCAAAGCTGAGGGAAACCAGCACTCTCATACTGATACGTTGCTAGTGGAGTTGTGAAATGGTGCCGCCCCACACATAGGCATTTACACGTTCACCTAACAATCCCACTTCTAGGAATTTACCCTGAGTATATACCGGCAACAATATAAAAACACCTATGCGCAAGGTTATTGATTACAGCACTATTCACAATTGCAAAATACTGGAAATTACCTAAATGTCCAAGCATAGGAAATTAGAAACTATGGTACACACATAAAGTGGAGTACTTTGGAGCTATAAAAAAGAATAAGAAAGATCTCTGTAAATACGATATGGAGTAGATTTTTTAAGTGAAGAAAGCAAGTGCAAAAGAGCAAATAAAGTATGCTACCTTTTGTGTAAGAATGGAAAATAATAAACACATATATTTGCTTCTCTTTACCGAAGAGAGAGAGACAGAGAGAAGATAAACCAGAAAACAATGAACTTGCTTATCTACAAGGGGTGGCAGGGAGGAACAGTATGAATATGGGAGGGGGGCTAACACTTCGCTTTTTCATAGTTTGAGTTTTAGAAGCATGTGGATGTTCCATATATTCAAAATATAAAATTAAATCAAAAAGGATGAGGGGGAAAAACTAAAACTGAAAGCAAAGTGAAACAAATGAACTCAATTGTATTTCTTTTTTTTTTTTTTTTAATTATTTTTTTGGCAGTGTTGGGTCTTCGTTGGTGTGCACGGGCTTTCTCTAGTTGCAGCAAGCACGGGCTTCTCATTGCAGTGGCTTCTCTTGTTGCAGAGCACGGGCTCTAGGTGCACGGGCTTTAGTAGCTGCAGCGAGTGGGCTCAGTAGTTGTGGCGCATGGGTTCTAGGGCATGTAGGCTTCAGTAGTTGTGGCATGCAGGCCCAGTAGTGGTGGCACATGGGCTTAGCTGCTCCGCAGCATGTGGGATCTTCCCGGACTAGGGATCAAACCCGTGTCCCCTGCATTGGCAGGTGGATTCATAACCACTGCGCCACCAGGGAAGTCACTCAATTGTATTTCTAATAAATACCAATAAATATAATGAAGGGGAAAAAAAGAAAGAATGTAAAACGAACACAGTATTTAACTGTATATTCTCAGTCTTTGGCAGAGTAGAGGGGAAAGGGAAATTGTAAACAAATTCTGTACTGTTTCAAATAGGGTCTTTTTTTTTTTTTTTTTTTTTTTTTTTTTGCGGTACGCGGGCCTCTCACTGTTGTGGCCTCTCCCGTTGCGGAGCAAAGGCTCCGGACGCGCAGGCTCAGCGGCCATGGCTCACAGGCCCAGACGCTCCACGGCATGTGGGATCTTCCTGGACCGGGGCACGAACCCGTGTCCCCTGCGTCGGCAGGCGGACTCTCAACCACTGCGCCACCAGGGAAGCCCTCAAATAGAGTCTTTTTGGTAATGATGTGGGCAAAGCAATTCTGAAACAATTTTAGATATTATATAGAGTTGAACAAATGAGTAAATACATTGAGGCTTTCGAGGGCCAGAGTTCTCACTGAGCCAGAAAGGATATACAATTATGGAACCGGGAAAGGCAAGAAAGAACCCTGAGGAGACAAGTCGGAATTGAAAGTACTGATGTGAACTCATGATTTCTAAAATATGTGTACGTATGTGTATATGTATGCATATTTGCATGAACCTGCATACTTCCTCTGTCCTCTGAAAGAGTCAAAGAGCAAAAACATCCCAGGGGCAGTGAGCATATCTAGCGCTCAGATCTTGGTCTCTAATATTATTTCTCACTAAAAGAAACCAGGAATCCTCAGAGAAATACTGATTCCAGAGTTTTGGCAGGATGGGTACAGGATGAGTCTAAAACATCTGTTATGCCAGAAAGCAAGGAAGTGTTAAAGAGAAAAAAAAAAGGAGAGAAGAGAAGGAAAGAAAAGGAAGGGTAGGTAGAAAGAGAGAGGGAGGGAGAAAGAGAAGAAGGAAGGAAGGAAGGAAGAAAGGCAGGGTGGGAGGGAGGAATAAAGAAAACTTGGGGGCATATCACAAGGACACAGGATCTACCTTGAAAGGTTTCATACTAAAAAAAGATCTGGGACAATTTGAGTACCAAAACAATTAGGTACCTAATTAATTCTAAACCACTGAAAAAATGGAAATACTTGAGTCCATACTGATAATAACAAGATAACTAATAAGGAAGGAGGACAGGCTCTTATGGTGGAATGCTGAACTGAATGTCAACTGGTAAGTGTGGAGGAGTGCTATAGGTAAAAAATGAGCATTTTGCAACTACTATACCAAAGATTCAATCAATAGTCACCCATGGATGCATAAATCTCAGGGGAAATTTTAATGAACAGGATATTTCCATCTTACAACGTCTCCCCACAAACTGGCTGAGGGGAAAAATAATACACAGTGGCAAAAATAGGACAACAGCTTGACTGAGTGATCAGTTTAACACTATCAATGAAAGGACCCTGTTAACCTCCAGATGTGATACCTAAAATAAGGAATGTTCTGTTAAAAAGAAAAACATGTCTGCTGTAACTACTGAAGCTCGCCCCTAGAGCCTACACTCTGCAACAGGAGAAGCCACCGCCATGAGAAGCCCGCGCAACGCAAGGAAGAGTAGCCCCAGCTCGCTGCAACTAGAGAAAGCCCGCGTGCAGCAACAAAGACCCAACGCAGCCAAAAATAAATAAATAAATAAATAGAATTTTAAAAATAAGTAAATGTTCAAAATGATCTTTAAAATAATTCCAGGTTCTCGTTTCATACTTTCTGCACACATAATACTAAAACTAAATTCCAGTCCATGATACATGAAAGAGATATGCACTTAGGAATCATTTCAACATCTGATTATGTATGTATAGTCTCGAATTCCTTTTCATCTTATTCAGGATGCTCAAATATCCACTGGATAAGTGTTTACTGAGTACTTACGTTAGGCTATAAGTCATTTCATCTACTCTTTTAAATCTCTGCTACGCGTGTGTGATCAGCAGACCAGCAGCTTTAGCATCACCTAGGAGTTTGTTAGAAACGCAGAATCTTACATGCAACCCAGACCTTACTGAAGCAGAATCTGCACTTTAACAAGATCTTCAGGTGATTCTTCTGCACATTAAAGTCAAATAAGGCCTCCTCTAAGTGACTTAACAGATTTATTTCTAGCTCCTACTAAATCTGGTGCATGTAGAGTGATTCCCCAGAGCAGCTCTCTTCCATGCCATGACTCATACTTCTTGTTTTCTCCATCTCAACTCACTGCCCCCACAGTCATCAAGATAAGGTAAGAGAGAGCAGAGAACATGGCACAGGATATTTTATGGTAGACCTGGAAATGGCTTGTGCAACCTCTAGCCCAAACTCCATTGGCCAAAACTGAGTCACAAGCCCCAGTCTAACAAGGAGGCTTGGAAATGTAGTCATCTTATGTACCCACCCAAGGAAAATGAATAAAGTTTATAATGGATACTGTGATATCTCAGAAACACCATGGAAAGCTGAATAACCAGGCCTGAGCAAAGTCAGAGCAAGGAGAATTATGATGAGGACCATGAAGAGAAGTTCTACTTCTCTCAGTTCAAATTCTAATGCCAATGGCCAGCCAGTAAACCGGCTCACCTGGCTCACGTTTTATCAAGAGGTTCACTCTTGGTCTAATCAGCTGGCAACTCAAAGGAAAAAAAAAAAGCAGACATAAACTGGCAAAAATTTCAAAGTCACCTTCATCCCAAGCAGCACCACCCTTTTATACAATTCCAAATGAAACAAAGACTTTCTCAACGTTTATTCAAATCTTTAATTACAAAAAGTGATACAAGCTTTGAAAAATACAAAATATATAAAGTACAAAAGGATATCTTCCCCCCTCCAAGTCCCATCCTCCGAAAGTAACCGTATTAGAATTCTGGGGTGTTCTTCCAGACCTCTTCTACACGCACAAGTACATGCACACAAAAATTTTATTTAAAATACACACATTGTTCTACAACTTTATTCACCCAACAATGTGTTACTGACATCCATCCACATCCACTGTAGAAACAGATCCACTTCAATCTTAACAGCTACATGGATTCTACAATATGGCTGCACCATAACTTAACCAGTTCCTATTAATGCACATTAAAATTCTCTCTCCTTTTTTCTTAATTACAAAAATGCTATACTAAGTATTCTTGTGCAACCATTGTTATTTTCATTTGTCAGAATCCCAAAAATATGGTCAAGAAAACACAGTGCTCAATTTTGCTAGGTACTACCAAATTGCCCTCCAAAGGAGCATACCAATTTACACTCTACAAATGTCTGAATGCTCTCTAGTTCATATCTGTGCTTACAAGGAACATAATAGACACTTTAGAGTCCTTATGAGAATTAAGTGAAGTACTATTTAAGGTAAAGCGCTTAAAATCATGCCTGTCATTGCTTAGTAAGTGATAATCATATTAGCTACTGAAAAATAATTTTCAGTCATCATATACTGTGGTAACAAGTAAATGGAAAATGGCTCTCTTACTTTCCCTTAATAATCAAGGTTAATCATCATCGCAAGTCCCTTGACTCTTAAACGACCAGAACCAGCCAGAGTTAGAAGACGGGAAGCAAACGTTGAACAAGTCATACTAACAGAGAGGCACTAACTCCATACTTTGGTTCCTGATCCCAGTATATCCTGGCAGGTTACAAGAAAACCAGAACAAATATTGTTCATGGTTCACAACATACACTAGAGAACAAATCTGAGCCTCTCCAAATGTCACAAAAGACAGGTACAGTCTTTTATAACGGTGGTTCTCAAAGTAGGGTCCCGGGACTCCAAAGCCCTTTCAGGAGGCCCACGAGGTCAAAACTATTTTCATAATAATACTAAGACTTTTTTTGTCTTTTTATTCTCTTTCTCTCACAATGTACAGTGGAGTTTTCTAGAGGTTAAATGACTCGTGATTTTACAATACACTAAATGCAGGAGCAGTTGTGAGAATCTGAGGGTGTTCTATTAAGCCAGACATTAGAGAGACATACAAAAATGAAAGTAAGCGAATTTTCTCAGCAAATTTTCTTTTGTTTTGCAAATACAGTCTTTGTCATTAAAATCCTTGTCAAAATGCAATGATTCATTATGTTTAAATCCAGTCGTCCCTTGGTATCTGCAGTGGATTGGTTCCAGGACCCTCACAATACTAAAATCCTCGGACGCTCAAGTCCCTTATGTAAAATGGCATACTATTTACATACAACCTACACACATCCTTTCATATACTTTAAATCATCTCTAGATTATTTATAACACCTAATACAATGTAAATGTATGTAAATAGTTGTAAATAAAAGGTAAATGCTATGTAAATAGTTGCCTTTGCACTGCAAATTCAAGTTTTGCTTTTTGGAACTTTCTGGACTTCTTCTGTCCCCTGAATATTTTTGATCCATGGAGGGCTGACTGTATATTTCAAAACTTATCAGTTTTAATATTTTAAGCAGTAAAATCAATAAATATAACCACACTGCTTGCATGGTTATGTTTTGTTTAAACCCCTGCAGGGCCCTAAATAACTTTTTTTTTTTAAACCCTCCTATGAAATCTTTTTCTATAATTCTTAAGAGGGTAAAGTGGTCCTGAGACTGAAGTTTGAGAACCACGGTGTATGAAATCAGCTGCCTCAAATGACAGCATATAAGTCAAGAGAAGTCAAACCATAGGTATTAGCCCGCTGCTTCAATTCTCTTTCTGTGAAGGTCAGAGCCAACCTTGTAAGGAGTAGCACAGCTTCACAGAAGATTTCAGTGGGTCTCAGAGATGGCAGCACAAGTAGAAAAGGCAAATCCAAGGGCAGGAAAAAATGAGTGTTCCAATGAGAACAAATCAATGATTGCTCCATGACAAAAGGGTCTAACATAAAAACCTGACACCAGCTGGCCAGGTTCCCAAACATGTGCTGCCATTTGGGGAACTCAGGATCCCTAACAAACTGGGAACTCTGTACCAGTAGAAGCCACAATAGCCATGGTGAGAGGAAGTCTGCACTGTTGAGTTCTAGGCACCAGCCTCCATCCCTGTCCCCATGGTTGCTCTGTTCTTGAGCCCTTGAACAAGCACCAGGCTGTCTGAAGAAGGAGAACTTACTGCTATCCACAAAGCAGGTCATCCTGTCTGATTAAGAACGTCCTCTGCTGTGGCAATCACATGGACCAAATGGTTTCAGGCTCAGGGCTCTGCCATACAGCCCTTCACCAAACTTCCATGCAGAAGAAAAGGTAGTAGCAAAAGAAACAGGAATTATAACTCCCACTTAAAAAGAAAAATGGAAGTCATATCCAAAGAGTCCTTTCCCAACCCACCTCATCAATCCTTCTACTTTATTTTACTCTAAGTCCTTGACCTTCCAGTAAGCCCATGAACCACTGTCCAGGAATGTGCAAACCCTGATTTCAATGCTCTCAAGGTCCTTCCCTTGAGAAGATTTTCCTAGTCTTTCCATCTTCCAAGCCCATCCCCCCAGGAAGAGTCTGCAACACTACAGCAGCTCACTTGCACCTGGTGCTGGGATACTTCACAAAACCAGCTGTAAACCCACAGAATGTCTTTTATACACTATTTGAACAGAAGTGAGTGCCTCCCTGTCTCCACTTGGCTCTTTCTGGTCAGCCCTTAAACCCCGGGTCAGGAAGCCAAAATGAGAATTCTGCCTTTGTTGAAACCATTCCTTCCAATGCCTAGCATTCTTGGTAACTTCACTTATTTAGAAGATTCATCTAACACCTCAGCCTCTCAGTCTCCTGATCATTCCAACATTTTTCTTATTCCCTACCTCAGTCACTTTCTGCATACCCTAAACCCTGTGGTACCAAATCACACACTACTTCTAAAGCATATATATGTCAAGTCACCCCATCCTCTGACCGCTCCACCATCGCTCTGAGCACATCAGGTCCTCTAATCCATTGCTTCCACCACATTTCACTGTTCATCACCTTCCTCATGACCTCAGTCCCTAGCTTAGAAATATGGTCCATGATTACACTCTTCCTTGCCCACGACTTCAGCTTCCTGCTTCCTCTCTCCACCCATCATGGTAACCAGGCAGCCCTGGGTGAGCCCAATTCTCACAGTCAAACTGCCAACCACTGGGAGAAAAGAGCACTAGTCTGCTAACTGCTCTCACGGTAAATAAATGAACAAAAGTTTTAAGTGGACCCTTAGCACTTCCCAGCAACCCCGCTATATTTTCCTAAGCAATTCACTTTCCTCTCCTAGAAGAATATTTCACACCTTCTCCTCTCTGAGAATCTGTCACTCAGCAGCCGCCTCCCTAGTTGTCCTCAAGCCTTGCAGTCACTGCTGTTACCTTCTCGGGCACCTCTTCTTCTTACCCCAGTATAAGAAGGTATTCCCTCCTGCTTCCACCCCAGGTTCAGTCCTTGGCCAAGACGGATTACATCATCTCACCAGGGTTCTTTTTTTTGCCCTTTACTGCCTGATCATATTTACCCACACTGTAGCTCAAATGTAGTTGCTTTATTTCCTATAATTGATCTACTCTGTCTCATGAACATGGGGCTGTTTTTTCTATAATTAATCCAAGCTTCCTCAAGAACACTCACCCTAGTAAATAGCCAGAAATGTAATATTTGCCAAATAACATCTCAGTCTCTTCCAGTTAATATTCAGACATTTAAGTTTAACTCCTTACCAGAGCTGGTTTCAACAGTCGCTTTCAGGTAAATATTTCTGCAAGTGGGGCTTATGGGACATCCTTACGGTGGCAAGACCTCAGATCTTGACATCTCTAAGGATCCTCACTGGTCTCTGCTGCAAGGCAGTGATCAGGTCCTATGGCTGGACTGGTGCCATCTCACCTTTTGGGATGTCATGCTGCCTCCCACCTCTGGTCTCCATGTTCCTGACCTAGAGTCACACAGCCCTTTGTCATGATGCCTGCTGTTCCACCAGGCCTCTAAGCTTGTCCACATCCCTGAAGTGATATGAGAGCACTTCAGAATCCCCTGCCAGCACAGACTCATGCAGCCAGCCACTTTCTCTTACCACTGCTATGCCCTAGGCCCCAATGTTGGCACAGCAACAGCCTACACAGCTCTCAAGCTTACAAATAAGGAGCAGACCCAAAGGTCTTCCACTTTTTTTTTTTTTTAAGGCCTTCTACTTTTGACTGACCCATCAACCCATTTAATACCCTCACCCCAACCCCAGAACTTTGGCCAGACAAGGAAGGTCAGAACATATGTTTCTCACAATCTATTTCCACCCCCCCCCCCCGCCCATCCCCTGCTTCCCATAAGCCACCAGGGCTGAAAAAAGATGGACTTTCCAATTCATTCTCCTTCCTCCTGGGAGGCACTAAGCCTCATACTCAGCTTTAGTGATGGAAGAAATACCCTCTTTACCCTGCAGAAGAAACTATTATTAGAGTTTGCCATGGAAGCTCTTGATAATGGAAACTGCAGGCAACTTGGAACTTTAGAAAACCAAAAACAAACAAAGAATGACTTTAAATTCCCCAAAATATTATCCCTTCACAACTCCAACAGTTAGAATCACTTGTGTACTAGGTCCCAGAGATATAAAGATTAGACTTAGGTCACTAAAGTGGGGAGACCTACAAACAAAATAATTACAATGGAATTTTATGTGTTACATATACCAAAACAAACAGAAGACACAAATAACCCTTGTCAATCTTCTCCAGCTCCATCAAATTAAAAATGGATAAGAAAAAGGATAATATAAATTATTTCAGGTCACAATTTCATTGTCATTTAATCTTTCTCCAATTTATATACCTCATTCTTTCCCACTCACAACACAAAATACCAGGAGCCAATCCATGAAAAAAAAAGGAAAGGAAAGGAAAAGAAAAGGAAAGGAAAAAAGCAAGAGAAGTCATAAAGCAGGTTTAAGTTTCTCTATTAATAAAAATAAATATGCAAGAACTAAAGCACTAATCAAAACAGCCCAAGGCCAAAGGAAATCAGGTAGAATCTTATAACAATAAATGATCTGGAGAGTAATGAAGTAATTACAATAAATACCTGTTCTTTTATTCTATTTTGGTCCCCCCCCCCACTTCCCATGGAACTGTTGTTATTCGTTACAAGCTAATATTTTCATTCTATTTCTTAATTCAAATGGAAGGCAGCAAAAGGACAAAAACAACTAGAGGAGAATTCTGCGAGATGTTCATACTACAAATTAAAAGCTTACTACATGCCAGGCACTGGAGTTTACAAAAATTGAAAGACATCTACTCTTAAGGACTTCACAGCTAATAAGAAACAAATTTTACTTACAAGGTGATAAGGAACACGGAATTGTATCCCCCCATTGATGAGCATTCAATATTGGTAGAAAACTGCATAAGACAACGCACCAAAGTTTGATTTCTCTAACACTACCCTCAGGCTGCAGTGATTCCCAGCTAAGCACTTCAGAAACACAACAACCACTGAAGCAGAAGTGTTCAACAGAGCTCCTACTACTAGGAGCACTAGTTCAGCACCTGTGAACTATGTCCTAGCAATCCAAAATTAAGTGCAGGGCTTCCCTAGTGGCGCAGTGGTTGAGAGTCCGCCTGCCGATGCAGGGGACGCAGGTTCATGCCCCGGTCCGGGAGGATCCCACATGCTGCGGGGCGGCTGGGCCCGTGAGCCATGGCTGCTGGGCCTGGGCGTCCGGAGCCTGTGCTCCGCAGCGGGAGGGGCCACAGCTGTGAGAGGCCACAGCAGTGAGAGGCCCACGTACCGCAAAAAAAAAAAAAAAAAAAAAATCCATTTGTTTGTTTTAGTTTGTTTTGTTTGGATCCTTGGCATTTACTGATATTACCTTTCCTATGTTTATGTTTGCTGATTTCTCCATTATAATATGCATATGGTGGGAAGTAGAACCTACCTCCTTTCTTAAAAGCCACGAAGGCCAACTACTCACCTTCTCAACTTCCCTTGTAGCTAGGATGCAGGCAGTGACCCAAGCTCAACCAATCCAAGACACCCACTGAGAACTTTGAATCAGAAGCTAATATCCGGAGTTCCCTGGTTGCCTAGTGGTTAGGATTCCGGGCTTTTACTGCCACGGCCTAGGTTCAGTCCCTGGTCGGGGAACTGAGATCCAGCAAGCCTCGCGGCACAGCCAAAAAAATTAAATAGAAAAAAAAAAAGAAAGAAAGAGAAAGCTAATATCACAAAGAAGCATGGCTGAGCTGGCAACTTTCCAGCAATAACCAGTTTCCCAAGCAGCAGTGGCGGCGGCAGTGGTGGCAAGAATAGCAGCAGCAGTAGGGTCCAGTGTCATAGTGCTGGCGACACATGCTGCAGAACCCAGTATTACCAGGCAGCGTCAGAAGGAACGTACTCTCCAGGTCCCAACCCCATCTACTTCTGAAGTGCAATTCTGACTGTGGAACTCCCCTGGTTCCTGCCCATTTTCAGAGCTGGGTTTCCTCTAGACTTTAAAAGGATGCCAAGAACTCCCCAAAACTCTTTCATGAAATTCCTTTTCTCGTTTAAATCATTACAGTTCTTGTTAATAAGAAAAATAAGTGACAGCAGTAATGGAATTTTATTGGTAAATCAAGAAGTATGCCACATACAAAGGGCTGGGTTTGTGCAGTCTATTTGGAAAGTGGACAATTCCATGTTCCATGTGAACTAAAGTTCAGCTCTGATAATTCAATTAATAATCTGTCATCGTGTATTCATTCCAAAACTTTTCTATTCCAACTACTAAATAACTTGGCAGTCTGGTTTCATCTGCAAGATGATCCACATCTTCATCAATTAATGTTATAAGACTTAAGAAAAAGCAAGTTCTCTGTTCTGGGCTACATTCAAACTCTAGAAACACCTCCAAAGGATTTAACAGGATGAACATCCCAGCTTTCTCTCTAATTTGCCTGAATGAGAATCAAAGGTCTACAACTTTCAATGTTGAAGCCTTCAGCATTTCATTTCTTGAAAGGAATGAATTGTTTTCAACCACACAGTTTACAAAAGCTTCAAGGTGTTCACTCCTCAAAGAATTTTTGTTGTTGTTGCTGTTATCATTACTTCAGGAAGCAACAAATACAATTAAGTAACTTTAAAATATGAGAATAAATTCCTCAATTATGAGCCAAATAAGGACATAGTAATACTAATGGTCAAGCTACTGATTTGAGCTTTGCACTTACCCCCTCACCTCCATCCACCCCAATCCCAGACTAATAGGTCTGGAAGAGCAGTCATGGAAAAAAATCATCCCAGCCATCTAAAACAGAGCTCTTCTCCTTGACATATAATAGGAGCTCAAGAACAATTGTTGCTTGAATACAATTCCTATGACTGTGCATACATATTACACATTTCCATAAATTGCTCTCCCATAGCACTTTACATTGACCCAGTGCTTACAGGCTTACAAATTACTTTCACATGAATTCTTGCATCTAGATAGGTGGTTAAGAGTTAGACCTGCCTGCAGTCATTAAATGCAAAGCACACGATGGAAGCTCAGTAACTTATGCTCCTACAGCACAGTACTGCATCTCTATTTCAGCCCTTCTGATACACTGTAATTAATTATCTCGCTCACTTATCTGCTCCTTAAGGATTCTTAAGGACGTCCCGTTCATCTTTGTGTCCCCAGGCCAAACAGAACCTGGACCACAGGAAGTGCTCCGTGAACACCAAGATTCTTCTGCGTCCTGCGAGCCCCGCACTTTCTTGGCGAGGCCTCGGCCGTCAGCCTGACTTACACCATCCGTTCTCCCACTCACCCCCACCTCCTCCAACTGTGATTTCCACAACGGCACCAATGAAGCTTATCGCCTGAGACACAGACTTTTTTGTTCCGCAGCAAAACTACCCACGGCTCAACGTCTCCCCTTAAGTCTGCCCACCGGCTCTCTCCAGTTAATACTACGGCGGGGTGGGGTGGTAGCGGGTCCAGCTGGGGCTGCGTCTGGGGTCCCTCCAACCCCCGCCGCGGCAGCCCAGGGGACGGCCAAACGGAGTCTGTCAGCTGCGAGGCGCCCCCGGGAGCCGCTCATCTGGGGAAGTGCGGGGCTGGGCATCTGGGCAGCACCGGCGAGACCTTGTGCAGCCACAGCCAGGGGGAGTCCCGGGGAGGGCTGCCCCCCCGCGCCACGCCCTCAGCACCCCGGACCCCTCACTGCTCTGGACTCAGGTGGGCGAGGGAGGTACGTACCCGAGGAGGCAGCGGTCGCAGACGACACCACGACTCCCCTTGCACACCGTGTACGCTAAAGGATCCGAGCGGAAAAGCAGCTCTCCGGGGCGCAGTGGCGCCAACGCACGCAGCCCGTTTCCCCTGTCGGCGGTGCTGAACTTTTCCACCTTCGACGCCTCCATCCTCGCAGAGCTCCCGCACCTCAGGCGTCCGCCGCGTTTCGCAGCTGGCGTCTCGCGGGCTGCCGGGAGCCGGGCGCCTGCGCCTTGCGCTCACGTACCCCGAGGGGCGGGGCGGGCGCGACGGAGCCTCTGAGCATGCCCAGATGGAGTCTCGAGGTTGGTCCGGCTGGTTGGGGTGAGGGCGTTGCTGGCCTTCCCACCTGCTCTCCCAACCTTTCGGACCCGAGGCGGTTCCGCGAGGAGAGGCGGTGTTTTTCCCCTCCAACATTTTATTAGGGTAATTTTAATGCAGACGGGAAGTTGAGAGCACAGTGCAGTGAACACCTGTATACCCTCCACCTAGATCAAACAATTCTTACCATTTTGCGGTTTCTGCTCATTTTCTCCCAGTATGGATGTACGTATGTGTGTATGTACGTGTGTGTGTTTATAAAAGTTGTTGAGGGCTTCCCTGGTGGCGCAGTGGTTGAGAGTCCGCCTGCCGAGGCAGGAGACACGGGTTCATGCCCCGGTCCGGGAGGATCCCACATGCCGCGGAGCGGCTGGGCCCGTAAGCCATGGCCGCTGAGCCTGCGCGTCCGGAGCGTGTGCTCCGCAACGGGAGAGGCCACAAAAGTGAGAGGCCCGCGTACCGAAAAAAAAAAAAGTTGTTGAACCGCTTGAAAGTTGTTGTGTTGAACCGTTTGAGTTGCAGACATCATAACGTTCCATAACTAATACTTTACATCATGACATGTCATAATTAAATACTGTAGCATGCATTTCCACAGAATAAGAACAATATGCTATGAAACTACAACAAACAGGGACCGGACGCCGGAGCGGCGGCGCCATGAAGTCCCTCCCCCGCCTGCTGCTGCTTCTCCTGCTGCTGTTCCCTGCCAGCCTCTTGCTCCGAGGAGATCCTGGAGGCTCATTGGCAGTGACTCGAGGTCTTACAGAAGATGAAGAAACAGTGGAAGATTCTATAAATGAAGATGAAGACGATGAAGCAGAGGTGGAAGATGATGAACCCACATATTTGGCCGAAGATAAAGAGGAAGAAGATGTATCTGGTGAACCTGAAGCTTCACCGAGTGCAGATACAACCATCCTGTTTGTGAAAGGAGAGTTTCCAGCAGATAACATTGTGAAGTTCCTGGTAGGCTTTACAGACCAGATTTTATTGTTGAATCTCTAGACACCTCATTCCGTTATCTTCAGGACTACCAGTTTTACATCCAGAATTTCACAGCTCTTCCTCTGAACACTGTAGTGCCGCCCCAGAGGCAGGCAGTTTTTGAGTACTCCTTCATTCCTGCAGAGCCCGTGGGTGGAAGGCCCTTTGGTCTGGTCTGAACTACAAAGATTTGAACGGCAACATTTTCCAAGATGCTGTCTTCTATCAAACAGTTACAATTATTGAGACAGAAGATGGGTTAGATGGAGAAACAGTCTTCGGGTATATGTTCCTTACTGGTCTTGGGCTCTTTGTGGTTGTTGGCCTTTATCAGCTCCTAGAATCTAGAAAGCACAAGAGACCCATACAGAGGTAGAGATGGTAGGTCAAGTCAAAATGATGTTGACATGAGCTGGATTCCTCAGGAAACTTTGAATCAAATCAATAAAGCTTCACCAAGAAGGTTGCCCAGGAGACAGGCACATCAGTGGGATCTGATGAGTAAATCTTACTTTGTGCAACAGTTCGGTCTTTACTTAACCTGCAAGAGTGTTTTTCAACATGATGGGAATTAGTGCAGAGAAGCCCTATCACCATAGAAAGCAACTATTACTTATGTGTGGACTGAGCAATCAGAGTCAATAATATTGCTGAAAATCCACTGCATTTATTTTTCTAAAGTAACAAATCTGGGGACTCCCCTGGTGATCCAGTGGTTAAGACTCCACACTTCCACTGGACACAGGTTCCATCCCTCCTCGGGGAACTAAGATCCTGTATGTCATGTGGTACATCCAAAAAATAAATAAATAAATAAAGTAACAAATTTGAGGGTTTTTTAACCATTAAAATCTATGTGTGTGCGTGTGAGCAGTTGGTCTTACCAGAATCATAGTTAACTACCTGAAGCATGCCTTTAGAATACTAAATATAATGCTATTGTCTCTTCCTTTTGGATGTTTTCTGACATTTTCCCCCAAAACTCAATATTTGCCCAATATGATTATAGACATCCTGCCTTGCACTGTTTTTAAAGAAAACAATGCTTTTTCCTTAGAATAGCTCAAATCCCAATTGATGGCGCACTTTGCATGTTGTTGCTGTTCTACAACTAGTATTCTAAAAGCACAAGCAGGAGTAGCTGCTTTTTAGCAATAGAAGTGGTTTGGTATTTTGCTACTGTTTACTATAATGCACACCTTCAGAAACCTTCCCAAATGAGTTCAAGGAATTTGGGGATCTCTAGCACCAAAATTGGGAAACATGAAAATTCTGGGTTTGATATATAAAACCAACTTCTCTCTTTTAAAAAGAAAGGGGCTTCCCTGGTGGTGCAGTGGTTGAGAATCCGCCTGCCAACGCAGGGAACACGGGTTTGAGCCCTGGTCCGGGAAGATCCCACATGCCACGGAGCAACTAAGCCCATGCACCACCACTACCGAGCCTGCACTCTAGAGCCCGTGGGACACAACTACTGAAGCCCACACACCTAGAGCCCGTGCTCCCCAACAAGAGAAGCCACTGCAATGAGAAGCCCGCTCACTGCAACGAGGACTCAACACAGCCAAAAATAAATAAAATTTTCAAATAAATAAAACAAAGGGAGGGAGGCAGGAGGGAGGATGTAGGGAGGGACAGAGGGAAGCAAGGGAAAATGGTACATTTGTGGAAAGTGTGTTGTCCATTGTTCTATTTCTGACCCAAGAGATAGCTCTAGAATGATTTTAGACCACTCTTTTTTTTTTAATAGATCTTTATTGGAGTATAATTGCTTCACAATACTGTGTTAGTTTCTGCTGTATAACAAGGTGCATCAGCCATGTGCATACATATGTCCCCATATCCCCTCCCTCTTGAGCCTCCCTCCCACCCACCCTATCCCACCCCTCTAGGTGATCACAAAGCACCGAGCTGATCTCCCTGTGCTATGCTGCTGCTTCCCACTAGCTATTTTACATTCGGTACTGTATATATGTCGATGCTACTCTCACTTCGCCCCAGCTTCCCCCTCCCACCCCGTGTCCTCAGGTCCATTCTCTATGTCTAAGGTACATTTCGCTTATAATTAGTCATGTTGAGCATTGAGCTTCTTTTCACGTGCCTCGTGGCCATCTGTATGTCTTCCTTGGTGAAATGTCTATTTAGATCTTCTGCCTATTTTTTAACTGGATTGTTTGGGTGTTTTTTGATATTGAGCTCCATGAGCTGTTTGTATATTTTGGAGATTAATCCTTTGCCTGTTTCTTCATTTGCAGATATTTTCTCCCATTCTGAGGGTTGTATTTTTGTCTTGTTTATGGTTTCCTTTGCTGTGCAAAAGATTTTAAGTCCCATTTCTTTATTTTTGTTTTTATTTCCGTTACTCTAGTGTTTTGTTTTTGAAGAGATCATTTTTCTCTCCTTAATAGAAGCATCTTGCTTAAGAAAAGTTGCCTTGGTCTACAGACTATTAGTCTACTAACTAATCCTAATCTGTGAAAGAATTGGATAATTGTTGATGGCTAACCAATTGCTCTTTATCTAACCTTTGGGGTATTTTGGTTGTTGATTTTTTTTTTGAGTTAATCTGAAGAACTCCAAAATTTTAAGCACTTAAGATCTCAGAATCAAAATTAATTGGACTTCATAAAATTCCTCTTAGTTACCCTTGCCCTAGGTAGTAAATAAATTTGGCATTATTGTCAGACTGGATAAGTAGTACAGTAAAGTAGTATGAACAAATAAGAGGCTTTTCCCATCTGTCTTTAAGCCATATTCTCCCACACATATTTTGTAAGGAAATGGTAAATGAAAAAATTTAAAATAAATTTTTAAAATGTTTATTTATTTACTTCTTTGCATTGGGTCTTTGTTGTGACGTTGACAGCCCTCTAGTTGTGGCACTCGGGCTCCAGAGCACACAGGCTCAGTAGTTGCAGCGCACGGGCTTGGTTGCCCTGTGGCATGTGAGATCTTAGTTCCCTGACCAAGGATCCAAACGCTGTCCCCTGCATTGGAAGGCAGATTCTTAACCACTGGATCACCAGGGAAGTCCCAGTAAGTGAAATTTTAGTAGCTGTTTAGTTCCTGATCTGTCTTCATTATATTGAACTGACCCCTCTTTATTATAATCCCCACCTGCACCCATGCCCATGCAAAAAACAAGAAAACAGAACACAAATGAAAAATCTTTCCAAGTTGCTTAAGTATTTAAACATCTGAGCCAAAGCTGATGACAATAAAACAAGTTACTGTATAGCTGTTAATCACTTTGCAAGTAGGACTAAGCACTAAGGTGTCAAATTAACTATATTGGCAATGCTGAGCTATAAACTTTCTATACCTGTAAAAAAAAAATAACAAAAACTACAATATCATCACATCTAAGAAAATTACAAGCAAAAAACATATTCACTTTAAGAATGGCTTTGGTAACTTTTTCTTAAAAAACTGGGATTGCATTTTCTTTTTCATGACATTGACTCTTTCAAGATTCCAATCTAACAGCCACTATGGAGAACAGTATGCAGGGTCCTTAAAAAACTAAAAATAGAATTACCGTATGACCCAGCAATCCCACTACTGGGCATATACCCAGAGAAAACCATAATTCAAAAAGACACAGGCACCCCAATGTTCATTGCAACACTATTTACAATAGCCAGGTCATGGAAGCAACCTAAATGCCCATTGACAGACGAATGGATAAAGAAGATGTGTTACATATATACAATGGACTATTACTCAGCCATAAAAAGGAAGGAAATTGGGTCATTTGTAGAGATGTGGATGAATCTAGAGACTGTCATACAGAGTGAAGTAAGTCAGAAAGAGAAAAACAAATATCGCATATTAACTCATATATGTGGAACCTAGAAAAATGGTACAGATGAACCGGTTTGCAGGGCAGAAATTGAGATACAGAAGTAGAGAACAGGGGCTTCCCTGGTGGCGCAGTGGTAGAGAGTCCGCCTGCCAATGTAGGGGACATGGGTTCGTGCCCCGGTCCGGGAAGATCCCACATGCCGCAGAGCGGCTGGGCCCGTGAGCCATGGCCGCTAAGCCTGTGCGTCCAGAGCCTGTGCTCTGCAACGGGAGAGGCCGCAACAGTGAGAGGCCCGCGTACTGCGAAAAAAAAAAAAAAGAAGTAGAGAACAAACATATGGACACCAAGTGGGGAGAAGCAGTGGTGGGTGGGAGTGGTGGTGGGATGAATTGGGAGATTGGGATTGACATGTATACACTGATGTGTATAAAATGGATGACTAATAAGAACCTGGTGCATAAAAAATAAAATAAAATAAAATTCAAAAATTCTAAAAAGAAAGATTCCAAGCTAGGATTCTTGTTAAAATGTTCAACATCCTGTATTTGCCTATTGTTTTCTCCTAGTGCCATTTCACTTGTTCCGCTATTCCCTGTATTTCCTGTAAACTTCAGACTAGATCTAGATGTTAGAAACTAGAGGTTTGATTTGATTCAAGTTAAGTGTTTTTTAGTAAAAACACACTACAAATTATATATTGTTCACTTCTTAGTGCATCACATCATATCAGAGTGTGCATAATATCAGGTTGTCCATTAATAAGTTTGATCACTTGGTAAAAGTGGCGGCTGCTAAAACTCTTCATTGTAAAGGTACATTTTACCTTGGCAATTGGCAAGTAATCCATGCGGTGATATTCCTGCACTGTAAGAATAGCCTGACTTTCACAACCTGGAGAGGCAAACTTCTGGCACTTCCTGAAATAATCTAGAAGTGGCTGTGCTGTAGCGGAAAGAGCAGTGAGTAAGGATTTCAAAGACATGGATTTGAGTCCTAGTTCTGCTGTGTGACCTTCAGCAAATTTTCCAAGCCTGTTTATTAACTGTATAATGAAGATAATACCTTACAAAGTGATGAGAATAAATCCTATGAAAGTATTCTGAGAAATCTTTAATTCACCTTACAAATGTAAGGAATCATTATCCTGAGTTAAAGCTTTTATGTCTGTAAGGATAGGATAATGCCGGAGCACTCACCAGCACTACTAGTATAATCATCTCATACCACTGCTTAGCATTAAGCATTGTACATCGAAGGAGCTCAGAAACCGTTTCCTGAACAAAATAACACGTCCTAAGGAGTTCCAGAGAACCAGGGGCTAATTCTACCATAGAATATTCCCAATTACTAGAGCATGTGAAAAGAATTCTCCAGGGGAACATTAGGCTGGGATCCATTCTCAGAGACGGGATGACCTAGTCTTTCCTATTCTGGGATGTGGTTCCAGCTACCTGGACATGATCCCATTTCCTCTAATGTATGTCTTGTTCCCAAGACCCAGAAACTCAACTGCCCCAGACCTTAGAGGAATGTCCCATTCCTTCAGTCTAACTTTCTTCTAGTCTGTGCATATATATGTTTCTCATTTCCCACTGGTTGGAACTTGGATGCAGGGCTAGTGGTGAGCCATTACCCACCAAAAACAAAAAGGCAATATCCCAGAAAACGATGGAATGAGAAAGGAAGAGCCCTACACCCCTGACTGTTCACCTGGTTGGACATTTCCATGGGAGAGACAGCTTGGTTAAATAACCCTTATTTTGGTCTGTGTTAAAGAAACAAAACCAATGTCATCATCTTTAGCCTCTTTTGTAGCTAAAGTGCAATACTTGGGCTGTGCCCATCTGGCCTTCCCACTGCAGAGTTATGGAGGCCTTGGGGAGCTCTGGTTGCTAGCAACTACTTTGAAGTGCACCAAAAATAAGATGGATTAATGGATAAATAAAGAAATGGGTAAATATATAGATATGTAGAAAAGCCAGTATAATACAGTAAGTCCCCCACACATGAACGAGTTCTGTTCCAAGAGCACGTTCGTAAGTCCAATTTGTTCGTTAAGTCCAACAAAGCTAGCCTAGGTACCCAATTAACACAATCAGCTATATACTACTGTACTCTAATAGGTTTATAAAACTTTCCACACAAATAGTACATAAAAAACAAACCAAAAATTAAACATTTTTAATCTTACAGTACAGTACCTTGAAAAGTACTGTAGTACAGTCCAACACCTGGCATACGGGGGCTGGCATCGAGTGAACAGGCAAGAAGAGTTACTGACTGGAGGAGGGAGGGGAGGTGGGAGATGGTAGAGCTGAAGGATGGTCAGCAATAGGAGATGGAGGGCAAGCTGTAACTTCACTCACACCTGACGTAGATGGCACAGGTTCTGGTTCCTTGCTGGATTCAATTCTATCTACCCTCTTGAAAAAACGATCCAGTGATGTCTGGGTAGTAGCTCTATTTTCTCATCATAGATGACATGGTAGAACTGGATTGCATTCTGAATTGCTGCAAACTTCGTGTACCTTTCTACGTTTGGGTCCTGTGCGTCAAAAACTAACAGTGCCTCCTCAGATAAAGATTCCCTTGCCATTTCCTGCACCCTGAATCTCATCAGTTCTTCAGTTACTTCTTCCTCTTGTCTCTCTTCGTCCTTTCTCTGGGCCTCCAATACCACCAGGTCTTCATTAGTAAGCTCCTCGTGTTGCACAGCAAGGAGTTCAATGAAGTCATCCTCTTGCAGATCTAGCTCCAGCTTCTCGCTGAGGGTCACTAAGTTGCTGAAGACCTCTTTGGACTCCTCATTCACCTTCTCAAATCCATAAAAATTGTGAACAAGCTTTGAGCAAAGGTTCTTCCAAACCCCATTTATAGTGACAGCCGTAACCTCACTTCAAACAATGTCAATGTTTTTTATGGCCTCGTAGATGTTACAGTCCTTCCAAAGTTGTCACAAGGTTGTTCCTGATTCGTCACTCACCTTTACTGCCTGACAAAATGTGTGACTTAAATAATATTTCCTTGGACTTGAGGACATGAGGAGGGGGAAGGGTAAGCTGGGACGAAGTGAGAGAGTAGCATGGACATATATACACTATCAATTGTAGAATGGATGGCTGGTGGGGGGCAGCCACATGGCACGGGGAGATCAGCTCGGTGCTTTGTGAATGTCTGGAGGGGTGGGATAGGGAGGGTGGGAGGGAGACGCAAGAGGGAGGAGATATGGGGATATGTATATATGTATAGCTGACTCACTTTGTTATAAAGCAGAAACTAACGCACTATTGTGGGGCAGTTGTACTCCAATAAAGATGTGAAAAAAAAAACACACCCAAGGTCAGCAGAAAAAAAAAATTCTTTAATAAATAAATAATATTTTTTCTTTAATAGATCTTTATTGGAGTATAATTGCTTCACAATACTGTGTTAGTTTCTGTTGCACAACAAAGCGGATCAGCCATGTGCATACACTATAACTCCCTGGCCCATAGGTTGGATGAGCAACATAGTATTCGGTGGCAGGTGCACTACTTTGATGTTGGGATTAAAGTTGTCCGTGAATGCGGCATGGCCCGGAGCACTGTCCAGCAGCAAAAGAATGTTGAATGGGACATCCTTCTCCAAGCAATATTTCTCTACCTCCAGGATAAAGTGGTGGAAAAACCAGTCCTGGAATATAGCCTGTGTAACCCAGGCTTTGGGGTAACTCTTCCACACAACGGGAAGAGAGCCCTTGGCTATGTTTTTAAGGGCTCCTGGGTCCTCTGAATGATAAACTAAGAGAGGCTTCACCTTCATATCGCCAAAAGCATTGCCACCAAACAACAGAGTTAGTCTAACCTTTGCTGCTTTATAGGGTGGCATCAACTTTTCCTCCATACTTATGTAACTTCGGTCTGGCATCCTCTTCCAGCACAGTCCTGTCTCATCCACATTAAAAACCTGTTCGGGTAAATACGTGCCTTCATCAACAGTTTCTCGAAGTGTTTCAGGAAATTCCTGGGCTGCTACCATATACGCACTTGCTGCCTCACCACTTACTTTTACATTGTGAAGGTTGGCTCTAGCCTTGAACCAATGAAACCAGCCATGGCTGGCATTAAAAGATGCGCCCTCTGATTCTTCGCTGTGTTTCTTCTTTAAGTCTTCATAAAGGCTTTTAGCTTTCTCTTGAATTGGCATTAAGCTGAGCAGAACTCAGTGCTGATGTTGATCCTGCAACCGCACGCTGAGAAGTTTCTCCATCTCCTCCATCACTTTCCCACACTTCTCCAATATTATTGTCGACATCATCGGCACACCAGACTTCACATGTTCCATGATCTTGTCCTTGTTCTTTAGAGTCGTGTCAATGGTTGAACAATTCATGTTATAAGAACAAGCGACATCTACCATCTTTTCGCCTTGCTCCACCCTCTCAATTTTCACTTTTGTTTCCGTAATTATCGCTTGGCCCTTCCTTGCAGTACCAGCTACATCACTGCTGCTTTTATGCTTGCTTCCGGACATCCTGGGCTTGAAATAAAGACACTGTACTACTGTACCCTATACGGTACTGTACAGTAAAGTACACAAAAGCGCAACCACTTGTAGAGGATGCACGCACCTGACAATCTACACCAGACACGTGAACTAACTTACGTGATTGGACATGGGGACGCACGTTCGCATCTTTGAAAGTTTGCAACTTGAAGGTTCATAGGTAGGGGACTTACTGTAAAATGTTAAAGCCAGAATCTAGGTGGTGATATACAGTGTTCACTATAAATTCTTTCAATTTTACTGTATGTTTGAAAATGTTCATAATAAAATGTTAAGGGGAAAATACCATCATCTCACCTTAAAAAAGTATCCTAATAGTCTCATAAATGTTTTTGTTGTTGTTTGGTTGTTTGCTTTTAGAGTAGATTTGTTTAATTCAGAATCCAAATGCAGTTTACACGTAACATTTGGTTAATATATATCTTCGTTATTTTTCTTTGTTTCCTGTTCATCGTCATTGCTGGGATTCAACAGGAGCCAAGGCAGGCAAGATATGCCTGGAAAAAGTGTAAATTATTTCACCAGAGCCAAGAGAATTTAGGAACTCTCATCAAGCTGCTTATACTAGAAGAGGTCATCTATGCTTCCAGAAAAACTCAGTGTCCAAGAGGCTGTGCACAAGAGGTCTCTATTTGGACCCATATATGGCAACAGGGACTCAAAACTTTTGATCTCAGAAGCAGACATTGGGCATCAGGAAGGTATCTAACAAACATGGGGGACCGTTTGAGGGATGCACACTCCCATCTTCCTGTACTCTTAAATGATGCATTGCTCATAATTAGCATGCAGAGATTTGACAGATGAATGAATGGCAGGGTCTCAGTCCCTGTTCTCCTGGGTTGTTTCTCTCATGAATCTGCGTGTAAGAAGTGCACCTACAAGAGAAGGCATGAGCTCCCCAACTGAAGGTTTAAGACACACAAAGAATGTAGGATTTCAGTTATTGAGATGGTATGTGAAGCCAGGATAACTCGATGTTGAGTCATAGAATGTTGGAATGACTTAAACGTTTCCTGATTTGAGTTTTTGTGTACTGAGCCTGGTGTTGAGGATATTTGAGCCTCAACTAAGAAGAAGAAGAAGAGGGCTTCAAGAATCAGAAGTAGCCTACTCCATGCATAGCATTTTTCTTACTAAGCAGGTCACCCACTGTCCCTTGCTTGGCCAGTGCACAGAGGCTAAGGAAACTTCATAGGCAGAGTCCCTTACTTGAAAAGCTCCTTTCCAAGGCCCTCAGTTTTCCTCAGTGAAAAAAGAAAGCAAGCAGTAGTCTCAGGCATGTGGAAGCCATGGACCACTGGGGGTCATCCTCTATTCCTTGGTGGCAGTCTCAAGATTGTCAGCAGTCCCTCCACATCCACATATTTGACCCCAAGGAGAAAAAGCTAAATGAGTCACTACTTGGGACCACTATGATCCCGGTTTCACTCACCAACCCAAGACCATCCTGGCAGAGGTAGGTTTCACGAAGTGGGGAGGACCAGATACTTCAAGGAGCTGGACTTGGGACAGTGTGGAGGGAGATCAAAGGGCTGGAGCCCCAAGGGGCTCACTCTTAGGTGAGAGGCACCACCAGTGCAAGACAATGCAGAGAAAGTTAGAGACATGGAATCACGAATTAGTTTAGAGGCTGAAAGAAAAAATTTTAAACTATTAATAATCAGAAAAAATTTCAATCAACCAACATAGAGGGAAGGTTGAATTATCTTCTCACTCTCTCTATAGAAACTGATACTATAAAACTGTCTTGCTCTCTGGGCTCAGAATTAGTTTGTGGTAATGTGGCTAAATGCACTAAAACGGTCAGAATTGTTAGTAAATACGGGACTGTAATGGTGCCTCCTTCAGGGTAATTGTGTAGAAAATTGAAATCAGCGAGCACACCAGCCAGCACAGCTCCTTCTGTGGTAAAACCAAGACGAAGAGACAAGCTGTGGGGATCTGGCACTGTGGTTCCTTCATGAATGGTAGCTGGTGGTGCCTGGACCTACAATACCGCCCCTGCCCTCACAGCCATCAGAAGACTGAAGGAATTGAAAGTCCAGTAGAGGCTCCACCATTTGAAACATTGCTAGCTTATAATAAATGGGTAAATTTATTACAACAACAACAACAAAAAATTGTTGTCTTGTGAAGAAATGATAAAGAGTATGCAGCCAAAAAATGCAGGGGAAAAAATGTATCACAGGGCTCTATCACAGCTAATAACAACATATGTTACTTTTTTCTGGATTTTTTGTTGTTTGTATTTATCAGCTTTTAAAAATTTATATTTTTGTTATTTTTTTTTCTTATTCCAAATATTCCCTTTTGTACTTATATTTATAATTTAAATTTTTTATTTTATTTTTGGTTGCATTGGGCCTTTGTTGCTGCACGTGGGCTTTCTCTAGTTGCGGCAAGCGGGGGCTACTCTTCGTTGTGGTGCGCGGGCTTCTCACTGCGGTGGCTTCTCTTGTCTAGGCGCGCGGGCTTCAGTAGTTGTGGCACGTGGGCTCAGTAGTTGTGGCTCGCAGACTCTAGAGCGCAGGCACAGTAGTTGTGGTGCACGGGCTTAGTTGCTCTGTGGCATGTGGGATCTTCCTGGAGCAGACCTCGAACCCGTGTCCTCTGCATTGGCAGGTGGATTCTTAACCACTGCGCCACCAGGGAAGTCCCCTTATATTTGTTTTGTTTTAATATTTATTTATCTGTGCCAAGTCTTAGTCGCGCCTTGCGGGATCTCCATTGCTGCGTGTGGGATCTTTGTTGTGGCATGCGGGATCTTTTATATAGTTGCGGCGTGAGAACTCATAGTTGCGGTATGTGAACTTATAGTTGTGGCATGTGGGATCTAGTTCCCTGAGCAGGGATTGAACCCGGGCCCCCTGCATTGGGAGTGTGGAGTCTTAGCCACTGGACCATCAGGGAAGTCCCTCCTTTTGTACTTATATTTGTATTCATTGTTTTGTATCCTTTTTCTTAAAAGAGATCCCATTACCCAAAAGAACTGAAAGCAGGGACTCCAAGAGATACTTGCACACCAGTGTTCACAGAATTACTCACAATAAGTCAAAAGGTAGAAACAACCCAAGTGTCCATCTACAGTTGAATGGATAAATAAAATGTAGTATATTCATACAATGGAATATTATTCAACCTTTAAAAGGAATGAAATTTGATTATGTTACAATGTGAATGAACCTTTAAAATATAATGCTAAGTGAAATAAGCCAGACACAAAACAACAAGTACTGTATGATTCCACTTATATAGGGTCCCTGGAATAGATATGTTCATAGAGACAAAAGCTATGGGCCAGGGGAGAGGGGGGAATGGAAAATTAGTTTAATGGGTTATAGAGTTTCTATTTGGGATGATGAAAAAGTTCTGAAAATATATAATGGTGATGGTAGCACAATGTGAATGTACTTAATGTCACAGAATTGAACACTTAAAATGGTTAAAATGGGGGTCTTCCCTGGTGGCGCAGTGGTTGGGGGTCCGCCTGCCGATGCAGGGGACACGGGTTCGCGCCCAGGAGGATCCCACATGCCACGGAGCGGCTGGGCCCGTGAGCCATGGCCGCTGAGCCTGCGTGTCCGGAGCCTGTGCTCCGCAGCGGGAGAGGCCACGGCAGTGGGAGGCCCACGTACCGCAAAAAAAAAAAAAAAAAAAAAAAAAAAAAAAGTTAAAATGGCATATATATATTCTTACCATTTTATTTATTCCACAGTTTTAAAAGGGGGCTGCCTAAAGTTGTTTAAGCCTTAGGCCCACAAACTTGGATCTGTTCCTACCAATGGAATAAACAATTCCATAATAACACAAATATAACATTTTAAAATGAGAATCACATATTCAGTAACAGAAGGGTTAAGGGTGTTTTTCTTTTTTTCCTCTTAATAAACGAGATTCATCAAACTATTGGAAAATGGGAAGTTCTGCTTTTCAGAAATCCTAAATGATAAATCACAAACATCAGATTCCAGATTTTCTATACAACGACCACTCAGAAATTAAAGATGGCTGACTCATACTGTTCTTTAAAGTTGCCTAGGAGGGGGCTTCCCTAGTGGCACAGTGGTTAAGAATCCATCTGCCAATGCAGAGGACATGGGTTCAGGCCCTGCTCCAGGAAGATCCCACATGCCACGGAGCTACTGAGCCTGTGCTCCAGAGCCTGCGAGCCACAACTACTGAGCCCGCGAGCCACAACTACTGAAGCCTGTGCACCTAGAGCCCGTGCTCCGCAACAGGAGAAGCCACCGCAATGAGAAGCCCGCGCACCACAGTGAAGAGTAGCCCCCGCTCACCGCAACTAGAGAAAGCCCGCGCACAGCAACAAAGACCCAACGCAGCCAAAAAAACCCAAAAATAAATAAATAAAATAAATAAATTTTTTAAAATGCTGGTGTATATATATTAAAAAAAAAAGTTACCTAGGAGGGACCACATTATGGTTTAGACATGTTATAGAAACAGAAGTCCAGAATCCCTAGGCACTCATTCCTATCCTGCACTCAACAAATTCTTGTGGAAGTTTCTTTTGTATGAAAACAGTAAAAGAAAGTTTATTTTAAAGAGAACTGGAGGATGTTATGAAAGTTTCATGATATGTAGTAGAGATTTCTATACCATAAACAATGAGGAAATCCTGGAGCTGACCTTTTTTCTCAAAGTTTTGGAGAAATCTTCTTTAGAGAAGATTTGATGTTTCCAATAAAAATCCTTACTAATGTGCTTTACAATTAGCTTTCGCCAGGAATCTAAGTTGAAATTTAAAAATATACTCTACTTGTTCCATTACTTTCATATCCTCACTTTAAATGAGCAGATAAAAACCAAGAAGAGCATAGAATGTTCTGCCTTATTCCCCATAAACCCGAACTGAAAGTTTAACACACTATTTTATTAGCAAGAGGTAAATTAAGTAGTAGTTATAATTTTTTTTTTCTTTTGGCTGTGCAGCAAGGCATGTGGGATCTTTGTTCCCTGACCAGGTATCAGGATTGTACAGGCGCCCACTGTGGTGGAAGCGCAGAGTCTTAACCACTGGACCACCAGGGAAGTCCCTTATAAACGTTTAATACAGAATTACCCAGCAGTTTTAATAATAAACTGAATGAACATTTAACCAAGAATTACTGGATTATTTTTAAAGTCTATTACATATCTCATCAGGTAACTAGAATTCCTCTTTCAAGCTTTAGAATGGTGCAAATAATATACTCACAGGTCATGGAATTAAAGAAACCCTTCCTTTTATACTAATCCAAAAGTCCACACTTGTGGCTTGGAGATCACCAGCCACAGTCATCACTTTAGGAGCATGCTAATTTTTAGTAGTTAAACTCAGAAGAGTCCCTGTATTAATGTAGAAATGGGATGTTATTAATGAGTGTTATTAAGATAGTATTTATATTAGGACTCTGGATTAAAAGTGATAGAATTCCATCCCGAACTAGTTTAAACAAAAAAAGGAAATTGGTTGGCTTCGGGCATTTTCTTGGCTTTGGACACGTGTATGGCTTCGGGTATGGCTGGAGTCAGGGGTTCAAATGTTATCAGAATGTTGTCGCCCTATTTCCATGCTTTCTCTACGTTGACTTCATTCTCTAGAAGATTTTCCTTATGTGGTTGGCAAAGGAGAAATTTTCTTCCCTATAGGAGATACACTTTGGACAACACATTGTCAGATAATTACATAGGGTATTACAGAGAAGAAGCCCACATAGTTAACTCCTTCTGTTTTGCATGTGCAAAATCAAGACCCAGATAAGTAACCTGCTGAATGCCATTCTACAATTTAGTGATACAAGAACAAATGGTAATACTCCACAGTAACAAAGAACATTTTTTTTTACCCTACTAATGTAGAACATGCATATTTTGGTCCCAATCACTTTCTGAATTTATGCTGACTGCATTCTTATTTATTCTAGAGAAAAACATCTATTTTTTTTCTTTATAACTTTATTCATTTTATTTATTTATTTTTGGCTGCGTTGGGTCTTCACTGCTGCACGGACTTTCTCCAGTTGTGGTGGGCGGGGGCCACCCCTCCATTGTGGTGTGCAGGCTTCTCATTGCGGTGGCCCCTCTTGTTGTGGAGCACAGGGCCCAAGCGCGCAGGCCTTAGTAGTTGTGGCACATGGGCTTCAGTAGTTGGGCTGCGTGGGCTCTAAAGCAGAGCGCAGGCTCAGTAGTTGTGGTGCGTGGGCCCAGCTGCTCCATGGCACGTGGGATCCTCCTGGACCAGGGCTTGAACCCGTGTCCCCTGCATTGGCAGGCAGACTCCCAACGACTGCGCCACCAGGGAAGCCCCCAAACATCTATTTTCTTATCAATATTTCTTACCTACCAATATTGTAAAAACGGACACACAAAAACTTCCTAAATACCACTGAAAGGGTCTCCTGTTGTAATAACTCAAGTTCTTAGCTCTCCTAGCAATCTTTGAACCAACATGATCTTACCTGCACACTCTGGAGCCTGTGTGCCGCAACTAGAGAACCTGTGAACCACAACAAAAGATCCCCACACGCTGCAACAAAGATCTCATGTGCTGCAACAAAGATCCTGCGTGCCACAACTAAGAACCAACGCAGCCAAATAAATAAATTTTTTTTAAAACGAGTTGAGGACTTCCCTGGTGGCACAGCGGTTGAGAATCCACCTGCCAGTGCAGGGGACATGGGTTCGATCCCTGGTGCAGGAAGATCACTGCAATGAGAAGCCTGCACACAACGGAGGGGTGGCCTCTGCCTGCCGCAACTGGAGATAGCCTGTGCATCAGTGAAGACCCAACGCAGGCTCAGTAGTTGCAGCATGAAGGCTTAGTTGCCCCGCGGCATGTGGGATCTTGGTTCCCCAACCAGGGATCAAACCCACATACCCTGCATTGGAAGGCGGATTCTTAGGCACTGGACCACCAGGGAAGTCCCCATACTCGATCCTTTATCTAGGCTAAGAGCAAAATGTGCTTCTCTTGTACTTTGATCCCATTCCTTTTCTTATGAACATCAGTTAATCCTTCTGAGCTATATTTAATATGTCTTTCTCAGCTGACTTCATTCTTGTAACCTAGTAACATGTTTAAATGTCTCATCTTAAAAAAAATAAACTAAGAAATATAGGAACCCATCTCCCAACTCTGAATTCTCTTTTTTCTTGCCTTACACAGCCAAGGTTATTACAAATCATACACTCCCACCATCAGGGTTCTGCCTACACCCCCTATTTGAAAGTGGCCTGACCTACTGACTGCTAATGATATTGGCTGTAAATTTTTAGTTAACTTAATTGGCCTTTCCAGAGAGTTCAGTTCCTATTGATGCCTCTGGGTTTTTACTGTGTAACAAGGCTACCTTTAATTCGAAATTCTTGGGGCACCTGACTGCTACCATGAGCAACTACCCCCACATATTAAGCTTCATTAATTACTCATATCTTTCAGTGAATAGACAACTGTAAATTCGTTTTTTTTAAACTCTAATTTTTTGAATGCAGAATGAAGAGCACAGAGGTCTCTGGCTACCTATATATGAGGGAGTGGGGGAAGATAATGCATTACACCAACACTTATAACTACCACTGTCAAGTTTCTACACTAAGCCCTTTTTCGTAAATGATTTACTCCTGACAAGAACCCTAATATATGCCACTATTACCCATTAGGAAACCAAGGCCTTAGAAGAAACTATGGTGAAATAAATGTTTTAGGAAGTTAATATAGCAGTAATAAACAAGATGTATTGGAAGATGAGAGAGAGGTAGTTAAGAAGTCCCAGGAGAAATTTAGGCCTAAGGCATCGGATTGAGAAGACAGAATGACATTATAAAGATTAGGCAGATTATGTAATGGCAGGATAGGAATTACAAGAGAAAAAAGGATTTAGGGCTTCCCTGGTGGTGCAGTGGTTAAGAATCCGCCTGCCAATGCAGGGGATGTGGGTTTGATCCCTGGTCGGGGAACCAAGATCCCACATGCCGCGGGGCAACTAAGCCTTCACGCCGCAACTACTGAGCCTGCGCTCTAGAGCCCGCGAGCCACAACTACTGAAGTTCACGGGCCTGGAGCCCGTGCTCCGCAACAAGAGAAGCCACTGCAGTGAGAAGCCAGCAGGCCGGAACAAAGAGCAGCCCCCGCTTGATGCAACTAGAGAAAGCCCGCGCGCAGCACCAAAGACCCAACAAAGCCAAAAAAAATTAAAAAACAAACAAACAAGGATTCAGAGTTTCTAGCTGGACTGAACTGTGAACCAAGGACAACAGTAGGGACGTTGGGAAGAACTGGTTTGGCTAAGTGTTATTAAAAACACACGCCTTACAAAGAGTTACTAATAATATGCCTTAGGTATTATGAAGTGTTATAACAGCAAAGAAATCTAACAGAGATTAGATGTCTCAGGTAAAATCTAGTAGCTTCTTCAAAGAGCTAAGAAAATAAATATTCTTAATTCCATTTAGGTTCATGTAAAGGTCTAACTTCAGATGAACTTTCTTGATGGAATGAAAATGCATGAGAGTTTTGAATAACACAGACTGAATTACTCACTGAAAGTATATTGACTATAAGTGACGGAATTTAAAGTGAATAAGTTAGGGTCAATTTTATGTTTGAACAGATAGGCACAAAATCTTATTACTTAAAATATTTTAATTTCTAAAAAAATTTAAACCATATTAAAATTTAAATAATTTCATTGTACAGTACTTGATAATACATTTCAACAAACTGAAAAGTAAAAAAACCCACTAAATCAGTTTACTTTCCAAGTTTAATTACGTACAAACTCTTCTGCTCCCCCAGGAGGATATAAAAATCGACAGTGAAAATGGAATATTTAAGTATAATGTAAGATATTTGGCCAAAAGAATTTCTAAAACTAAATTTCATCTGCTAATACCCTATAACTACCAGTATGCTTATAGCAGATAGGAATTTAAAACAAAACAAATCCAATTTGATCAAATCCACAATTAACTGAAGTTTTCCTTTTATTCAGTTTGAATAAAATAGCAGCCATTATTTTATCCAATACAGTAATGGTATCAATGGCACAAGAATTGATCCGCCTAGCTGTGCAAAACAAGAACAGTTATCTTCTGTTGAAAGGATGTGAGTTTTTCAAACTCAGTTCTTTTTCATTTGTGCCATAATTTCCAAATAAATAAACAGCTCCAGTTAATGTCTTAACAGTCCACTTCTCTATATGATTACATCTTCCATGAAGTCATCATATAGCCACTTATAGTTATCATCTTTGGAACACTCTATGGTTTCAAAAAGGTGCTGAAAGTCTTCAGGGTACATATCTATTACTTTCACATCTTTATTTTTTTTAATTTGCTTCAATATATGCATTGCATCAATTGGACTCAATGAACTGCAAAATAAATACAAAGTAAATGTGCTTAATTCTTTATCATAACAACTGTCAGTTAATATTGATAGAAGCGGCTTCTAAGCCCAATTTAAAATGCCTAACTTATTATATATAATTAATCTTATTCAGTTTAATAGCCTGCCTATTATATATAGCTTTAACTATGTCTATTCCTAAAGTTCCATGGCTTGCCTGTAATGAAAAGAGCTGATTTAGGCTTTAACATGTTCTCATCAGTTCTTAGGCAAATTCTAGTTTAACATTGCCCTTAAAAATTCTTTTGCCTGGGCTTCCCTGGTGGCGCAGCAGTTGGGAGTCTGCCTGCCGGTGCAGGGGACACGGGTTTGTGCCCCGGTCCAGGAAGATCCCACATGCTGCAGAGTGGCTGGGCCCGTAAGCCATGGCCGCTGAGCCTGTGCGTCCAGAGCCTGTGCTCCACAACGGGAGAGGCCACAACAGTGAGAGGCCCGCATACTGCAAAAAAAAAAACAAAAACCCAAAATTCTTCTGTCTACCTTTCATCTTTTAATTCTCTTTGCAAAAATATTCTTAACTCTATTTAGGTTCATGTAAAAGTTTAATAAGTAAACACTTAGGTTCATGTAAAAGTTTAATAAACAGCAGGAACTACTGTTTGTTTTCAGAAGAGGAAATAATTTTCACATTTTTATGTAACAATTACTGTGAATAAATTATAAAGCAGAAAACTGCCTTATTCTATTAGCCTAGCAAGAAACGACCAGTGAGCCTCTGACAATAACAAGTAAACAACTGTACTAAAATATTTTGGTGGAAAATATTTCCAATACTTTTTGACTGTGAATGGAATCTTGGTCACAGCTGTAAACATCCTTTCAATCCACAGGCTCTCCAAGGCAATTCTTAACATTTTAAACCACAGTTTATCATACGTGTATTCCTTAATTTCCTACGCTCCTGATAAGATGAAAAACAGATGACTTTTACGGGTCTACTGCCACTTTTAACATTTATTTTTACATAAATATTGTTCAATCAGCAGCTCATTCAGAGTTATACATTAAATGATGATCAAATTAATTAAAATGATTATTTATTTTGCCCATCCTCTGACAGTACTTTGAATGACTATGGGCTGATGAGTACATGGTAAAATGCATAACTTCCAGAACTGTACACATCAGCCCTACGTAGAAATTATATAGATACAAAGCAGGCAGTAACAGTATAATTTTTATAAGGCTTTAGGTAGAAACATAGAATTTGATCCAGAGCAGGACTAGGGTGGTATAATGATCTGTGCCTACTTTGCCTAGGAAACAGAACCACTAACGACAGGAAATGACAAGAGGTGGATGGTGGGTATGCTGCCACTAATGCCAGGGCAAGCAGCCAGTTCTTCATGTAGTTAAATTAATCCTGACAAAGATAAAACAAATTGTAGGCATCCCTGGTTGTTTTTTCAAAGAAGGGAAAAAAAATTAAGCTCAGGAGATTATGTGGAAAATATATTTTCCTCAAAATGTATACTGGCGAGAATGAAGTATTTTGTACAAATAGATGAGTGAAAACATGGTACCTCACTGTTAATGAAGATATAAAAAATATAAAAAACAAAGCTCTAACATGAAAGTACAATTCGCACATTAAGTTGCTACTTTTATATTTGCTTTTATTTTTCTTACTTACTGTAAATGGTCTATTAGCTTGGCATTGCGTTTCATAAAACACTGCCTTAACATGTGAAAAAACACATCATAATTAAAAGGTGTTAAGGTTCCTGCAAATAAATTCCTATGAGGAGTCAGTTGAATAAAACACAGGTTTTGTTCTAATGATTCCTGCAGAGAAAGGAAAATAAAATGTGTTAGTCATAAAATATTGCCAGTGCCAGACATTGTTCACTTACGCATTCAAGCTACCTTTTTGAAGAGGCAATCACAATACACCCTGCGTGTCCCTATAGGTTATTTTTGGATGTGACAAGAATGCAAGGCCCCAACTGCTCTTAACCTGGGCCATTCCTCAGGGTTGTTTGCAGTGAGTCACCTTGGGGGATGAGATAATGTCTCTCTATAGACTGACATTAATGTTTGCTAAAGAGAGGTGGATTCCCCCAGCTCTGTGTTCCTCAGCTGCAGTGCAAACCCACTGCATGCATACCACACAACTACGCAATATCATATTATTCCACAGGACACAGGAGTCTGTGTCTTTGCCCAGCACCCATGAAACAGTAACAGCTTATTAACTTATAAGCAGGGAAAAATGAAATCCTAAACGTGACACTAGCATATGCTGAGTCTCTTCTGTATTTGAGGCATTAACACCAGATCCTAAGCATAAAAAAAATTATTGCCGGGCTTCCCTGGTGGCGCAGTGGTTGAGAGTCCGCCTGCCGATGCAGGGGACACGGGTTCATGCCCCAGTCTGGGAAGATCCCACATGCCGCGGAGCGGCTGGGCCCGTGAGCCATGGCTGCTGAGCCTGCACGTCTGGAGCCTGTGCTCCACAACGGGAGAGGCCACAGCAGTGAGAGGCCCGCATACTGCAAAAAAAAAATTATTGCCTTATAATTTTTAATTGGATTTTTAAAAAATATAGGGTTAGCAAACTATGGTACATGGCCTGCCTGTTTCTGTATAATATGGAGCTCAGAACAGTTTTTACATTTATAAAGGATTCTTAAAAAAACAAACAAACAACAACAAACCCACAAAGAATATGGGACCTGCAAAGCATAA
Organism: Grampus griseus; assembly: GCF_964374135.1. Lineage (NCBI taxonomy): Eukaryota > Metazoa > Chordata > Mammalia > Artiodactyla > Delphinidae > Grampus > Grampus griseus. The sequence goes on along the minus strand of NC_139017.1, from coordinate 24,705,410 downwards.
AATATTTACTCTCTGGCCCTTTACACAAAAAGTTTGCCAACCTGCTTTAGTATATAGTATTATACAGGTTAAAATAAAAACTGTATGTGACTTGATGTAACATTAAGATGTTTTTTCCTCTAAAATTATTCCTCAGAACAGAGGGAACCTTATGTTTGAGTTCTTAGGAAATCTCACGTATTAGCTAGTAACCCCTTATTTACTTTATAATAAATACCTATGTATATACATATTTAAACATAAATACTGTTTGTGGAAGACATGTTGGCCAAAAAAAATTTCAATCAATTCTGGTTTCTAGTTTTGAATTCCTGTAGCTGAAGAAATTAGTAAAAAAGGAAGGCAATAAAATTTTAACATATTTAGCAATTATCAATTAGGGAGGGGAATAACCTCACAATTGATAGCATTATATGTTGTTAACAAGTCTTTTGAAGGTGACTTTATTTTTTATTTATTTTTAAAAATATATTTATTTACAGTAGTTGTGGCTCACGGGCTCTGGAGTGCAGGCTCAGTAGTTGTGGCGCACAGGCTTAGTTGCTCTGCAGCATGTGGGATCTTCCTGAACCAGGGCTTGAACCCCTGTCCCCTGAACTGGCAGGAGGATTCTTATCCACTGTGCCACCAGGGAAGTCCCTTGAAGGTGACTTTAAACAGCATCTTGTAAATAGATTTGGAGTTACAGATAATAGGTTTACTTGATAAGTAGGGAAAAAACAACTTTCCTGATGTTCAACAAATGGTTATATGTAGCTTAGGAAAAAAGTTCCAGTGACAGCACAAAAACATGGCTTCAAAAAAGTATAAACCTCAAACCACTTGGATGGAAATGAAGATCATGTGCTTTAAAAAACTGTTAAATATCTAAAAGCGCTTCTGTAACAATTATGAACACACCGACATCAGACATGTGAAATATCTGAATAAAATTTTCTCTTAAAACATAACATTTGGTTATTTCATTTTCATCCCTAAAAGTTTATGCATTTATGTCGGCCAAAAAAGTGTTTTAGCTTTTGACACTGTCATTGAGAAAATGGGAAAGTGTCCTATATGCAGGGTTATTAATTTCAGGGTCATTTGGATAAATTCCTACTGGTATCAAGCCAAAATGTATTACCCCTATTCTGTTTTGTGAGGCTACATAAGTTACGTTTATGGATAGTGAAACAGAACTAAAATCACAATGATCACTGATTATTCTAAAATCAGAATATTTCTAAATTGATAGTTTTCCTTTAGCGGCAAGAGCAAGAAAAAAACCAAAGTAGTAAGCAATGGGAAAGTCAGACTGAACTAATACGGTGAGATTAGGGAATCATTAGCATTTAATCCTGAAGTGGAACTTCTGAATTGAGTCCGAAAATTGTTTTTAAAACTTCAGCTACTTTATTACAACTTCACTATAAGTAGCCCTATATAATCTAAATGGAGGATCACTCTATAACATAATCACTTTGGTTCTTTATGAAGGGAAAAAATAAACAAAAATTAAAGCCCAACCCCTAGGGTAAGAAACAAGATGTACCTGTTAGTGAAATAAACCATTATAAGTAGTAATATTATATATATGATTTATTAATAAGGTATAAAATCTTGTTTTCAGTTTATCAAATTAGATGAATAAACATTTTAATATTCATGTGTTTTCCAAATTTGAGAGGTATTTTCATTTCAAAAGTTAAAAATAGAAGTCAGGGGCTTCCCTGGTGGTGCAGTGGTTAAGAATCCACCTGCCAATACAGGGAACATGGGTTCGAGCCCTGGTCCAGGAAGATCCCACAGGCTGCAACTAAGCCCATGCACCACAACTGCTGAAGCCCGTGCGCCTACAGCCTGTGCTCCGCAACAAGAGAAGCCACTGCAATGAGCAGCCTGCGCACGGCAACGAAGAGTAGCCCCCACTCACCACAACTAGAGAAAGCCCGCATGCAGCAAAGAAGACCCAACGCAGCCAAAAATAAATAAATAAATTTATATATTAAAAAAAAGTCAGAATCTGTGTTTAAGTCTATTACTATGCTAGCATTCACTGTATAAACAGCTGAAAAATATAACTCCCTTCCAAAATAATTTGAATATATTAAAATCAATAAGATATGTTTAAAAATTTTTCTAGATATTCTAAAATTAAAAATTTAAATAAATACAGAATACCAGATAATGCAAAAGAAAACAAAGACTGTTACATTAGAGGAAAAAAGGGAAAGGTATTCATTCGTTCTTACCCTATGCTTTTGCTTTGCCAGCTGCCCATTTGCGGTATATGTGCCAAATGATAAGCAAGACTCCTTGAGTGAAGATAAACAAAAAGAAAACATTTCTTTCAGTTCTCTTTGTGCAAAGTGCCCCACATTATTACTGCCTTTAAAATTGTCTTGCCTAAACAACATAATGAATTAAAGCCAAGTCTCCAGTCTAACTGAATGTAAGAAAAACAACATGTGACAGTTAAATCATATACATTTCTCTTCTCTCTCATTTTTTTTGGATAAAGAAAAGGGGAGTCAAAGGTCTAGCCAAATACTGGTAACTCTATTACTTGCTTAGATAAAAGAGAGTTGCCCTTAATATAATTATGCAAATACATTCTAAAGTTATTTTTAATAGCCAGCATATTACAGTCACAATCAGTTTAGGGTCTATCAGATCAATTATGGGGATGTTTTTGCCCTACCTTAGTGGAAAAACCACTGATATGAATATGCTGGGACATGTAAGGAGATAGACAAAGAAACTTGTGTCAATTTTTAAAAGGATCATTGCTTTCTTGTATCTAACTTTTGTACATACAATTTTGTATGTGAAGCAATTTTAAAAGATGACCCAACTGAAAAATTATTGTGTGTGTGTGTGTGTGTGTGTATAAACACATATACACACATTAAATTCCAAAATAACAGCATTTGACACAGACTTAAAAGACTAAAACTTATAATATTGGATGTAAGGTCAGAAACGATAATTTATTACTAATTGCAGTGGCAACTGACGTAGAATGAAAAATGCAATTGTTGCTCATCTGTGAAACTCCCAGCAGCTCCAGGAATGTCACTAAGTGGAGGAAGGCAAAGCAGCAGCAGCAGCAGGCACTGCAGCTTCCCCCCACACTCGGTCTATCCACAGCAGTTTAGGGCACTGCAGTGGGCACAGAGAAGACCTCACTCCCATCTACCAAACCCACAGGAGAGGAAGACCTGCAAGACCTTGGGAATTGGATTCAACAACAGACCATCCAGTAGTAGATATATAATGGACAAATGTTAAAAATGCTGGGTCTAGAAAGATCTCTCCTTTCTGGAGGTTAATACATGGCAAAACTCAACATAGGGCTTTTGAAAACAAATACTGCAGAAAAAGAAAACTGTCCTGAAAGCTGAGGTCCTCAGAGGGCCTTCTATCAAGAAACTAGCCAAAAGCCAGGAAGAGAGAACTGAGATGAAAAGCCAACAGAATGAGAGGAGATCAGTGGGGTTAAGAAGGATTTTAGGGAAACCAAGAACTACAGTACCAAGATTACAATATGTAGTATAGGCAGAAAGCAGGGTCAGTGCCATGAAGGCTAAATGTGAAAAAGATTTCTGGGAATACAGAAAAAGGATGAGAGTATGACAGATACGAAAGACAAGGAACAGAGAGAGCCAACCTAAGAACCTGATACATTCTGGAGGAAAAAAACCAGAATCGGAACAAAAGCTAAAATCAAATGAGATAACATTCTAACAACTAAGTATGCACTGAAGGTCTTAATGTGTTCCTGGACAAAAGCAATGAAGAGACTACATAGAGGAAACACTCTTTTAAAATTAAACCAATATATCCTTGGAAGAACAAGGGCTCATAAAATATACAAACATAGGGCTTCCCTGGTGGTGCAGTGGTTGAGAGTCCGCCTGCCGATGCAGGGGATATGGTTTTGTGCCCCGGTCCGGGAAGATCCCACATGCCGCGGAGCCGCTGGGCCTGTGAGTCATGGCTGCTAAGCCTGCGCGTCCAGAGCCTGTGCTCTGCAACGGGAGAGGCCACAACAGTGAGAGGCCCGCGTACCACAAAAAAAACAAAAAACAAAAAACAAACATATTCTGTATAAAAACAATTTGATATATACTCTAGTCTACTAAAATAAAAAAAAGAGAATGGGTAAATTATGGTATGAAAGAAATGGTATTTATTGTTTTTTTCTTATGCTTTTAGGCCTCTATTAAAAATGGCAGACACACACACACACACACACACACACACACACACACAAAATGGTAGATACTAGTCTCATGTGGCTACTGAACATGTGAAATGTGTCCAGTCTGAATTGGTTGTAAGTGTAAAATATACAATGGATTTTTAGTACACAAAAAAGAATGTAAATTATGTAATAACTAATTTAAAAATATTACACACTGAAATAATGTTTTGAATTGAGAAGATTCAATAAAACATAATATTAAAATTAATTTCACCTGTTTCTTTTTCACTTTCCGTAACCTGGCGACTAAAAAAAATGTAAAACTACATATGTGGCTTGCATTGTCTTCCTATTAGACAACTCTGATCTTGCCTAAGGAAATAAACTAAAAAGGGGAATGCTCTATAATGAGGTATTATAATCATTAAAAACTTAATTTATAAAAACTTATTATATAGTCTTAAAAACTTAAGAAAAATGTTTAGATAGAAGGGAAAAAAAATCTTATAATTAACTATTAGCTATTAAATAAAAAAATAATATAATCTCCTCTACACAAAAAAGAAAAAACAGGAAAAATAAAAGACTAAAATTATGCCACAAACAACAATAGTGACCTCTGGGTGGTAGCACTGTAGTGATCATTTTTTAAATTCTTTTCTTTCTTTAACATGTCTCACATTTTTACACTGAGAATATATTAGTTTTACAATGAGAGAAGTATATAAATATTTGTGACAGAAAAACATCAGAATAGTGCTCTATTATCTTAAACACTTGGAAAAACAATAAAATTAATCTGGTCACAGAAATACAGCCTCTGAAAAACCATGAAGTTCTTTGTTGAAATTTAGAAGGATTTTACTCACTGTATGCAGGAGCTTAATCCCACAAGCTATTTGACAGAGCACACTTAATGCTTGATACAAGCTTGGATTTTGGGGATTTGCCATTATTTTCTAGAAAAAGGAAAACAGAAGTTACATGTTATACATAGCTATAGCCAATCAGTCAAAATCATATGTCAGATCTTAATACCTTAATGATATCTAGAAATGAAAGAAAATTAGAATTAAATGCAGAATCTTAACCATTTCAAAGAAAAGAAAGTCTTCTTAAACTTTCATATTGAAATATATCATCATGTACACTTAAAATATAATGTATTTGAGACTGATTTCCTTTAACCATATCACCTATCAGGGCAAATTCTCATTAAACAAAAAGTGACACAGAAGTGTATAATTACTGTGGTGAAGGGTAAGTGTGATAGAAACGTGCATTAGCTGGGCTATTAAATTTTGAGTCAAGAATTACTTAGGCTGACACTTGAGGATCAGAGGTACCTCACTGAATGAAAGGGCACTACAGAGAGAGAAAACCAAATGTGAAAAGGTCCATGGTAAAAGAAACATTAGAACATTCTACTAGTAGCAAGATGAAACCTGACGAAGCATTTCCTATTTCTCTTCCTTTCATTCCTTCACGTATGCACACAGCCTCAAGGTTCTGAGTCCCCTACTCTCTTCCAGGGACAGTCACTATTTACTTACTATTTGGATCTTGGTAAGCAAATCATCCTTTCATCTCTTGCTTTCATCTCCCGCCGCCCCCCATCTCAACCCATAGTTCTCTTATATACAAATAAGCATTTCCAGTTATCTTGGATTATAAGATTAGTAACATGAAGCATTCTGGGCAGCAAAGAAACATAACTCTCAAGGACTTCAGGAAGCCCTTTGATTTCAAAGAACAAAAAGTCTAAAACCCTATGTTCACTACAGCACTATTCACAACAGCCGAGAAAGGTATATAACCTCAGTGTCCACTGGTAGATGAATGGATAAAGAAGATGTATATGTTTTACATATATATATATACACACACATATAACTCAGCCATAAAAATGAATGAAATCTTGCCATTTTTGACAACATGGATAGATCTAGAGAGTATTATGCTATGTGAAATAAGTCAGACAAAGGAAGATAAATAAATATGATTTCACTTATATGTGGAATCTAAAAAACAAAACAAATGAACAAACATAAAAACAGAAACAGTCACAGATAGAGACAACAGAAGGTTGCTAGAGATGAGGGGGTGGGGGAATAAGTGAAACAGATGACAGAGATTATGAGGCACAATCTTCCAGTTACAAAATAAATGAATCAGGGGGATGAAATGTACAGTGTGGGAAATAGTCAATAATAATATAATATCTTTGTATGATGAGAGATGGTAATATATAAACATGTCATCATTTTGTAATATACAGACATATCAAATCACCATGTTGTATAGCAGGAACTAACACAATGTTTAGGTCAATTATATTTCAAAAAACAAACTCATAGAAAAAAATCACATTTGTGGTTACCAGAGGCAGGGGTGGAGGGGAGAGGGAACTGAATGAATGTGGTCAAAAGGTACAAACGTCCTGTTTTGTAGTGTACAACTACATAATTAACACTGTGGTATGTTACATATGAAAGTCGTTAGAGAGTAAATCCTAAGAGTTCTCATCACAAGGAGAAATATTTTTTAATTTTGTATCTATATGAGATGATGGATGTTCACCACATTTATGATGGCAATCATTTCATGATGTATGGAAGTCAAAACATTGTACTATATACCTTAAACTTATACAGTGCAACATGTCAATTATATCCATTGACGGAAATGGATAAACAAAAGGTGGTGGGGTGGTGTCTAATTATATAATGGACTATTATTCAGCCTTAACAAGGAATGACATTCTGACACATGCTACAACTTGGATGAACCCTAAAGACAGTATGCTAAGTGAAATAAGCCAGACACAAAGTGGAATACTGTATGATTCCATTTACATGAGGTATATAGAATAGTCAAATTCATAGAAACAGAAAATAAAACAGTGGTTACCAGGGGCACAGGGGCGGGGGGGAGATGGGGAATTAATTTACCACAAAAGCAGAGTTTCAGTATGGAATGATAAAAAGTTCTGAGAATAGATGGATGGTAATAATAGTTGTACCACAATGTGAATGTACTTAATGCCACTGAATTGTACACTTAAAATAGTTAAAATGGTAAACTTTATGTTATATATATTTTATCACACAGAAAACCTTTTAAAAAATAATACCTAAAGAATGCTCTATAGAAATTTAAAAACAACCTTAGTACTCTCAAATGTCATGAGCCCAAATTAAAATCACACAGATTAAGACTACTCTGAGAAAAATCGCAGAACATTTAAAACAAAAAATTAGGTACTTGTTAATAACCTACCCGGCATTCCTTTTCACTAATAAACAAGTTTAGTTCTAGTCGTCCATATTTATATATAGAAGTACAGGAATACAGGTCATGTAAAAGTTTCCAAAGTGCACTTCTCTCATTTTTAGGTGGTAAGATCCCAATTGCTTTTAAAGGGGCACCTGTTAAGAATACAAGCAAAAATATTTAAATAAATTCTTAACACTTTTTTCCTACGACCATATTTTACTGAGTCAAATTAGGTTAACAAACTATATTACTTTAAGGTTATTTCGAGCAAAACTAGGCCTTAGCATCTTTCCTTGATCTGGAACTTGGCTTCCACAAAACTGCTGATTGTATCTAGGTGAGGGAAAAGCCATATTCAACTTAAGAGCAACCACCCATAAACTGTGTAATATAAACATGTACACACATCTCAACAAATCTGGTGTACTGCTAGAGAAAGCTGACAAGTTATAAGGTACTTGCTTTACTGAATGACAAAAATCACCTTTTGACCAAGGCTGTGCTTCTATTCCCAAATACTGAAAAAGCATATCTGAAGTCATAACGGGAGGTGTTAGTATTCCACGACTTCTAGGATCCAGTTTAAAGAAGTCACAGTAGACCACTTCTAGTCTTCCATTCACCTTTTTTCCTAAGGACTAAAGAGAGACAGAGAGAACATGTTTAGAAATTTCAGTGTTAGGCAGACCTTGTAACAATTCCAAGATCTACTTCAAAAAGTAATTCTTATAAAAAATATTGCTACCTCAATAAAGAGGCAAAGAAAACATTACTAACATACCCTAAAATGTAACAGTTAATAGAAATGAATTAATGTCTGAAAAGTGAATATAATATTACCAAGAAAAAGCACCCAAAATAGAAACCTTCAACAAATTATTACATATCCTTTTACTTTCTTTACTTTATCTAAATGGTTTCTGTTATTCAGAGCTGTGATTCATCTGCTAGTCATGGGAAGATGTTTTAACAGAAAATAACAATAAAAATATTAAAGTGAAAGGCAGATAGATGCAAGAGAGCATTCCTTTTTTCCAGAACAGTTTAGTTAGTCCTTCACCAAACGAACTTAGCTCACTGTGTAGGTCACTCTCCATTTTCCTCTTAATTTTTCATTTACTTTTCCTAAAGACAGAGCCAACTATAGAAGGAAAACTCCCTGCACACTAGAAGGTGTCCAATATACCTCAATCTTTTTACTGCCCTGATGTGTTCACCTGGCAGTAGCGCTGGAGAACTTAGTAGTGAGAGGAAGTGTTAGCTATAGACCCTACAAACTTAATTCGAAGTTACAAAAAACCAAATAGAAGAGAGCAAGGTTTTGATGTGCACACTGAGGTTCTCATGCACAGAAAATTCTACTGGTATTTATCAAGGTTTTAATGAATTTGCAATTTAAAGTTATGAGTTAAAAAACCTAAGTTTTCTTAACTGTTTGAACTCAACCTATAAGTATGGTTCTATTCCTAAATTTAGTAAATTTTAATGATTACTTTCAAGAGGACCCTTGAAAAAAACTAGTGAAAGGAACAGACTGGAGGTAGAAACCACATATTTTTGGTCATGTTAATTTTGAGATGCCTATTAGGTGATTAAAGTGGAGATGCAGGTAGGAAGTTATAGACCTGAATACTGAAGTCCAGGCTGAAGACATAAATGTGCTGAAATAAGACACAGTTTACCACAAAAGCTGATGTCTCTTCATCTGAACACATACAGATATTTCTGCAGCAATAGTCTTCACAATTCAAATGAGATATATCATGATTTATTATTTTGGTTTTTTTTAAGATATTTTATCTTTTTTAAAAAATTGAAGTATAGTTGATTACAATACTGTGATGATTCATTATTACAGAACACAATTGGCAACATGTGTCTCTCTAGCACATCCAGATAGGAAAACAAACTGTTCCTGCTTGAAGCATTGTTAATGTGAAGTCCCAGGAATTTTATCAGGGAAATGGAGTAGGGGTGAAGAGGGATTTTTTTTAAAATTAATTAATTAATTAATTTTTGGCTGCGTTGGGTCTTCATTGCTACGCGTGGGTTTTCTCTAGTTGCAGTGAGCAGGGGCTACTCTTCGTTGTGGTGCGCGGGCTTCTCATTGTGGTGGCTTCTCTTGTTGCGGAGCATGGGCTCTAGGCACACGGGCTCAGTAGTTGTGGCTCGCAGGCTCTAGAGTGCGGGCTCAGCCATTGTGGCGCATGGGCTTAGTTGCTCCACGGCGTAGGGATCTTTCTGGACCAGGAATTGAATGTGTGTCCCCTGCACTGGCAGGTGGTTTCTTATCCACTGCACCACCAAGGAAGTCCATGGGATTTTAAATTTAGATAAAAATCCAGAGTCAAGCATTATCCTTGAAAATAATTTTAGTTCTTAGGAGCAAAATTGTGAGCCTTTGGGTGGCTAGAAGCACTGTCTGCTAAGAGCACCACTTCAAGGCCCTGATTCAGGGCTGCAAAGGTTCTATATAAATGATTACTTCTCTTTTATTCTTGCAAACATACATGAATTCACACAAAACTTTGAATGGCTTTTCACTTTACAATGAGTGAAAGAACGTGTACTAATGGCTGAGCTCAAGTTAGTGTTGGTGGGGAGGGGGGAATAGGGAGTTAGACGTTTAAATTTTGCGCTTACATTAACAGCTTCAGAAACATTTTATGACTGATATTCCTGTAAGAAATACTGTGAGGAATTCTCTAGTCCCTAGTCACTCTATTTCATTGATTCAACTGTTTTTAAATTGAGACTACTGTTATCTTGATCTTATAGAAAAGCAACCGTTGTGTTACAGGATAACAAACTGTAAACAGAAGGACATTTTAATACCACCTTAATTATTTTGTGAACATGTAGATTAATCTTCAGAAGTACCCCCCGTTTAAAGACCAAGATAAGAGCTATTTTGTTTTTAATTTCCAGGTTGAAATTACAGATGGCTATGTTTACTAAATCACATTTCATGATCTTGAATCTTTGAATAATTTTATGGGTTCTTTTTCTCTTCATGTTTTTGGAATTCCAGCAGATTTAACATCAATTAAATAATCTGAATTCAAAAACCCTGAATTTTTTCAGTTGTAGAAAAACAACCATCTAATGTGACAGTTATATTTAAAAGAGCAGGATTTTGTATACATTTTCATCATTTTTTGTTGTCATCTTGCACTTTCAGATAACACTATTTTACATGGTTTCAGGAAGCTGGCACATGGAGGAAAAGTTTCCTGAATTGAATCAAAAGATTTATAAAGGAGGGAAGAAGAGAAAGAGAACAAAAAAGAGGCTGACAATGATGCAAGGAATTTCCACTTTACTGTATGTGAACTTGTCAGCTATACATGAAGCCAAATTCACTAAAAAATCCATTTGGATAATGCCTTTACTCCATGCAATTTATTCTGAATACACCAAACTTTTCTTGCCTCTGAAACCCTAAGTCCAGAGTTAACACAGTCCCGTTAACCTAATCTTAGCATTCCAATTAGATTCTAAGCTCACTTATCCCCTTCTAAGAAAGAAGAGGCACAGCATAGCCTGCTAATACGAGGAAACAAGCCTAGAGATACCAGTTATACATTTTGTTCAATCACCTATCTGTAGCAGAGCTAGAACCAGAAAAAAAGTCCCTGAATCCATCTTTCAGTCATTCAACAATCATTGATACTGTGTTCTAGTCACTGGGGCTAACAAGATACGGCATAGCCCCTAAAAGTGATTGTTTAAAAATAAACTGTGTGGGGCTTCCCTGGTGGCGCAGTGGTTGAGAGTCCACCTGCCAATGCAGGGGACATAGGTTCGTGCCCCGGTCCGGGAAGATCCCACATGCCGCGGAGCGGCTGGGCCCGTGAGCCATGGCCGCTGAGCCTGCGCGTCCGGAGCCTGTGCTCCGCAACGGGAGAGGCCACAGCAGTGAGAGGCCCGCGTACCGCAAAAAAAAAAAAAAAAAAAAAAAGTGTGCTTAATTTTACTTCCCTAAACCACTCAAAGGTAGCTGATTGAACAATAAATTATTTTTAGAAACAAAAATATACCTTCAATTGTGGAATAAAAGTCTCGTCACTTTCAAGGGCAATCACTTTGGCACCACTTTCAAGCAATGCTCGTGTCAGGATTCCAGGACCTAATGTATTAACAGAACGAAAAGTTTATTTGCAAAAGAAACAACATAATCTTTTTCAATATCAAAGAAATTAGATGTTTTACCTGTATGATATAATTTTAATTCTCACAACATTCCCAAAGTGGATATTACACTCCTGATTTACATATAAGGAAACTGCGGATTAGATACAGTCACTTGACTCCACCATCACAACTGGAACGCGGTGCTGCCTGGCTTTGAATCCATTCCGTCAAAGACCGCAAAACCTGCGCTCCTTACAATGTTTCACTACCTCTCAAGAAAAAACAAACAAACAAAATAGTTGCCTCTAGCTTACCACTTACTCATAGACTCTCTGGATACTTTATCATCAAAGATATTGCCAAACCTAAACAGAACTGACTCCCCATGATAGGAAATGGTGCTTAAAAAAATTATTTTTCAAAAAGTCTATAAATCTTGTGTTCCCGGCATCCTGCTGCGGTCTATAGAAGATGCACGAAAGGGTAAGATAAAAGTTCTTTTGGGAAGATGGTGAAATCTAAGAGCATGTTTTATCAAAACAGTTTGTAAAGTGCAAACTGCTACGGAAATATCTTGTGGAGTGATGATTAACAGAGGCCATATAAGCTGCTTAAAGGAAGAGGCCATGTTTTACACAGTCTGCAAAAGTGAACATCCAAGAAAATGAAGGCCACGAGGGTCTCACCTGGATTGCATTCCAGGAATAGCTGGCAAGATTTTCGTTTTCCCCGTAGGATCCGCACCAAGGTCTCAGCCACTCTAGGGCTGGTTATGTACCGCTTGGTCTCTGAGCGGCATCTGTAAACACGCGAGGACGATTTTCCAAATCCCACATTGGGCATCAGGTGCGGGTAGTAGTCAGACAAGCCACGGCGGTTCCCCGCCGGGACGTCCATCAGCCTCACCGCTCCCGACTTCAAAATGCAAAAGCGCCCAGCGCGGGTCAAAGCTGACAGCATCAGCCTCGAAAGAAGTCCCACCCCTGGGACCCACATTCTCACCCTCTAAGTCCTGTCCCAGTGTTACCCAGGGTCGTTACATCCTCGACGAACTCCATACAGGGAAGCCCATGTGCTACACCTCCTTGCCCCGGGTCTAGGCCGGCGGAAGTAAACAGGCCAAACTGTGCGTGCGAACGACCTCTCCATCTTGCCTTTTCCGTCACTTCCGTTTCCGTACCGGCGCCGACGCCCGAGGACTGTGAGTGGACGGCCGAGGAGAGAGACGGACCATCTAGGCGGTGTCTGAACTCGAACTCTATGGTCGTCCGTCCTCTGCACCTCCTCTCTAGCCATCCGCGCTCTATGCTCCGCGGTGGCGGGCCGCCGGCCACCAGCCAGCCAGCCAGCCAGCCGGGAGGGGTACGCAGAGGGAGGCGGGGCGGGAAGGCGAGAGGTGTCTCCTACACTCGAGCGGCGGGAGACCCGAGCAAGCTCTGTGACAGCTGGTCGGCCGCCATGTCAGCAAGGGGGGCTAGAAGCGGATCCGGCGCCCGGCGGTAGCCCTCCTTTCGTCTCCGGTTCCCAGGTGAGGAGAGGAAGAGCGGGTCGCAGCTGGCCGGCCGGCTCGCGTCTAGGGTAAAGCCTTTGGGAACCCCCTCGCTGCTCCCCCGGCGCTGTCTTCCTCCGGCAGCAAAGCCTCTGCCTTCTCGGTGCGGTGGAGCCCTGTTCCCTCACCTCCTCCCTTTCTGCGCTCTCCCGTTTCCCTCTCTTCTGTCGCCGCCGTGGCCTCTTCCTGCGCAGCGCGCCCATTTCTCCCTCCCTAGGGCACTCGCGCCAGGAGTTGTCCCTCTCCCGGCTCCCCGCAGAGCCTGCGGCTTCCACGGCGCCTCTGTTCGTTTTTGTCCTGTTGCCCACAGCCGTGTCTCTCCACCCCTGTGGGTGGTTTTATTTTCCTTCATACCTGTTTTCTTCCCCTCACCGCTTAGATTGTCAAGAAGCACCTAGTGTCTCCCTTCCGTTCCTCCCTCTGGGCCAATATTTATTTTAGTCTGTATTTTTATTTGCGCGTTTATAAGATTTAAAGTTAAGATTAAAAAAATAGGATTGAAAAGTTTAAAGTTCCTTCCTGAGCTTGAAAACAGTAAGGTCTTAGGATGCTTATTTTGTTGCCTTTGTAAACTTAGTCAAACACATTGTACTGTGGAATACAATTTAAAAGACCGATTCCAAAGACTCTAAAAATAGGATGCTCTAATGGAGAATTTGGCAGTCTTTTTACCTATTGGATAGTGATAGAACACTCAATTCTTTGAGAGCGATTTCAGTATTTAAGGATTATACTCAGAAAGAGCTTTACCCGTCACCCTTTCCACCAAGGCAGGAAACTGCAGCCATTCAACTTCCTATTTTAAAATATGTACAGTCCTTTCTGCGTACCTTACTGGGAGCGTAATTGAGCTTGGTATTTTAAATGCACAAGGAAAAGATTCCTAAGGAATGTATCGCCTAGCAAATAGAAGTCTGAAGATTTATTCGGCTGATGAATATCAAATGGATAAAGAATTGATGGCCAAGTATGGCCTTTTTCGGGTTGTAAATTTGTGAGGACACCGTAGAAAGTGTCTTGTCAACTGTTGTGGAAGCCCTGGGAACCCTTTGGTCTTAATTTTTTTTAATTCTTTTTAAAATATTTTCCCCATTGACAAGTCTAGAAGTTATTCTTGCATCCTCTGAACGCCTGAGAGAGCTCCATACCCCCGATCCTTTTACTGAGCTGTCTCCCCATCTCTCCTTATAAAAATATTTCTGTACATTCAGAAATACACTGGATTTTTTTCCCCAAGAGCCCTTGAGGCCTAAATATTTTAAAAATCAAAGCAGAAAGATCTATTACGGTAGAGGAAGAAATGGTTCACTCATAGAACTGTGTTGTTGAATTTCTCACGTTTAAAATATACTTTAAAAAATTGTGGTAAAAAATACCTACCTTAAAATATGCTTTCTTATTTTATATTTGTGGACCAAAGATAACCTACTCAACTCTAGAGAAATTAATGTCGTTTTTAATTTTGCTTTTGAGTGGTGTTATATTCTTTTGATTTTGGAAAAGAGAATTAGGTTATGGTAATTATTTCCCTTTTTATAGTGTTAATGGTTTGTTTGTGGTTGACGATGCTTAAATAATAAGAGACAGAATCTTACACATTTTATTTTTCTGAGGTCCCAGGTGCTAGAAATGACAGAAATATCCATTTCCCTTAAAAATGAACTTTATAATCAGCTTTGAGAGCTACTTCTTTAGAAAAACCTTGTTTGTATATTTCCCATCTTACTTTTTTAAGAGGTGTAGTTTTTGCATCCTGTGCTATTTTTGCCTTTTTGAAGTAATGTAATATCTGTTTAGTGGTGTCAGGCAAACTGATTCTACTATTTTTACACTATTCTTAAGTTATTTTTTTTACTATCCCCGTTTAATTGACAGAGAAGTTAAAATACTGATTTTTCTTTTGACTTTTATACGGCAGTTGTAATTGGGAAATGCCAAGTGACAGTTTGCTACCAGAATTTAGACTGTGGATCTACAGTAGTGCTGCCCAATAGAAATATAATACAAGCTATGTGAGCAATTTAAAGTTTTCTAGTCACATTAACAAAGTAAAAAAGAAGTAGTAGGTGGAATTAATTTTAATATTTTATTTGATTTCTATATATATCATTTCAACATGTGATCAGTTTTAAAAGTTAATGATGAGATGTTTTACATTCTTTCATACTGAATCTGCAAAATCTCATGGGTATTTTATATTTACAGTACAGCTGAATTCCAACCAGCTACATGTCTTAGCTGGTGGCTAAAGACCTTATTGAGCAGCACATATCTATAGGATTACTGTGTGATTCTTAAGATATCTTCTTACCCTGAGAGTCTGGGGTAAATTCTGTGGAGTAAATTTAAAAATCTTTTTCCTAAAGTGCTGGGATATTCAAACTGAGAAGATTCTAGCAGGATGAAAGTTCCAAAAAGTCTCTTCCTTTTTGTGTTGACTGAGGAGGATTAACAGGTGCCCTGTGCTTGTTTAGTGAGTGTCGTAAGATGTATAGAGTGCTCAGTCATTTCCTGGTGTGTCATCGTTACAGTTAATTACATCTGCGTGTCAACAGTGTGTCAAGACACTGTATGAGTCTTTGTCTACTATATCTGTTGGTATTAAGTAGGGAGAACTTGAAAACATATGAGAAGTTTGAACTTTATGGTAAACAGGTAGAGTACCTACTGTTGGAGGCTTATTTTCTGACTCGGTTTCAGGTATGGCTAAGAGTTCTGTAAATGCGCTTCTATATATGATGGTGTTATTAAAGGAAAGAAAATCTTTTTAGCAAAAACTGAGAAGGAAGAGGGTATGTTTTTTGGCTGTAAAACACTGGGAGCCTGAGTAATAGCAAAACACACACACGTGTGTGGTGGTTTGGTTAAACTGTAAAGGGAATATGGCAGTTTTTTAGAGAACGCTACTGACATATTGACAAGGAATGTGTTTTAAGTTGTTTTTGCAACAGATGTGGTGATTTGCACCATCTCTTGTTCAGAGCTGTTATAACTTAAAGATAACCCTCTTTGAAAGGTGACTGCAGCTCACTGACTTCAGTGGGGATCAATAGGACCCATCATCATTCTTATCTTGATGTCTGTATTCTGATAAGCTTACCTAAATACTATTTTAGCTGTACTTTTACATTTAATGTCAGAATTTACTTGAAGACCTAATTAATATTCTGTATAATTTAATATGAGAAACATGCCTCCTCCACAACTTTTATGGTATAAAGAAATCTTAAATTACCTGATCAGTCAACAAACTCCCTCTGTAAAACCTAGTCAGTATAAACCTAGCACAGTGTTGGCAGTGTGTGGAATGTTAAAGGGTCAAAGACAGATTTGGGGAAGGGGATAGTTATTGGATGTTGCTTGTTTCGTGAGAGGTGCATACACATTATGTAGGAAAACAGAGCATTTTCATTTTGTCTTTAAATATAGATGGCTATCCATTGACACCATTTTAGTTGGATAAGAGAATACGTTGTTTTGTTGCTTCAAATTAGTCTTAGCAAATTTTTCTTTAGTTATTTAAGGAAGAATAATTGATAGTCTGGCAATTTTCTGTTTTTAAAAAGGCTCAATTTAAGTGGTCTTTGCAAGGATTATATTTTTATTGAGAAGTTCTGCACTCAATATGTCCATCTGTCTTGATACAGTTATGAGTGTGTTCTGTTTAGGGCCTTGAAGATTCACATGAATATAGGCTTTTCCTTATTTATGTATCATTCCTTTGGGGGAAATTATATTTCCTTTTAACCAAGGAATACTTTTTTTTAATGCATTTGAAGTAACTATAATATCCTTTAATAAAAACTATAATATCCTTTAATAAAAAGGAATACTTTTTTTAATGCATTTGAAGTAACTATAATATCCTTTAATAAAAAGTAAAAAAAATCATATCTAAATCTTCAAAAAAAAGAAATACATTATTAAAAAGTTCTGAATCTTATAATAGGTTGAGATTTCTTAAATTGTTTTAGTCACAGTTTTCAGATTCTGCTCTTTAACATATTTGGAGATGAAAACTTTTTGCCTTTATATCACCTCCTCCCTTCCATCTCTTAGGACTTCCCGCTTTTTCATCATCATTAGCCATGTGGAAAGGAAAAATAGTGTGTGTTTGTCAAAATACTGACAAATCAAGAGTATTTTTCCCTTTGACTGTAGGAAGAATTCTGAAGGAGTAAGTGACACATTTAGTCAACTTTATTGACATTTGGGCATTTGATATTTTAATTGACAGTACCTAAGAGATTTTAGTAATTAACAATATTTTGTAATTGTTATACCTATTAAGTTCTCTTATGAGAATACTAACCTGATTTTCTTGGAAAGCTACTACCTGAATAAATAATTACATTTTTTCTATGTTTGCTGCATTTTGAAAACCCAGTGAATTAGGTGGCTGTGGATTTGTAATTTGAATGAAGGCAAACTAATATTTTGGGGGCTTCCCTGGTGGCGCAGTGGTTGAGAGTCCGCCTGCCGATGCAGGGAACACGGGTTCGTGCCCCGGTCCGGGAGGATCCCACATGCCGCGGAGCGGCTGGGCCCATGAGCCATGGCCACTGAGCCTGCGCGTCCGGGGCCTGTGCTCCGCAACGGGAGAGGGCACAGCAGTGAGAGGCCCGCGTACCGCAAAAAAGAAAAAAAAAAAAACTAATATTTTGAAGCACCTTTTATATATAGGTTTTTAAATAAATAATTTCCTTAAAATATGTGAACTTTATAATAAGATAAAGTATGCTGTTGTTCCTGGATATTGGAGAGCATACCACTTGTATTTTTATTTTATGCCTACATTGTTTTCCTCGTTCACTTTTCTCTCTTCTGCAGGTATTAGCTCTGTACAACAAAATCTTCAAAAAGAATTATTAAATGAACTGAAAAACATTGCTTAAGATTTTTCAACAAGGACTTATTTTTGTGAACATGTGTTTTATTTATTGAAGCCTAGTGGAGTTTTGTTTTGTTTTTTATTTTTCTCCCTTATTAACCACCAAAGATTAGTTTAGATTTTTCTTTTTTCCACTGTGGACATGAAAAAGTTTACTTAAATCAGGTCTCAAAAGGATTCATACCAAGTAACAGACTTGATTTCCTCCCTCATGTTCAACTCAAAAGAGGAGTGGAATTTTGTAGAAACTATACTGATTAGAAAATTATGAAGTTTAGTTTCCTGAAAAAAAGGTTTTGTATCCATTTGTGATTTCTTAATCCAAATTCAGTCATTAGGCTTTATTTTTTTCAACAATTTACAAAGTAATCACTAGGTTTCTTTTGCTCCAATAGTTTAAGAAAACAAAATTGTTGTGGAGTTCTTTGTCACGCCAGTTAGAGTTTTTAACTATAGCATTGCATAAGCACTGTAAAGAGCCAAAATTAGAAGCAATGTTATGTGACTTCCTTATTTTAATCATATAATTAAATGTTTTATAAGACAAGATGGTTTGTTGTCTTAGTCTTACAGTTGAACTCTAGTTTAAAATTGACCTAATAGGTCTTATGTCCACCAAAGTTCGTATTTTTGCTAGCCAGAGAAAGGTCTATTTCAAATTAACCTAAAGTGTCTAATTCAGGAGGTAATTTTTTATTATATCAGGTACCCTCTTGGTTAATTATAATTTTGTGCATTTTGATGCCTATAGGCTTTTTGTCCTCTTTCAGCTGTATGCCTGGGGAAAACCTAGGGACTCCCTAGTAAACCATGACAGGGCTTTGACCTTTGAGTATTTGGCTTACCTTCCCTGACAGCCTCAAAGAGTATACCTATGTGTGCAGAAAACTTATGAGCAAAAATTCTCCTCCGGGAACACTTATCTATGCTGATGAAACAAATATTCTAAGAATGTCTGTCTTAAAACTACAGTTTCCATGTACTTGTATAATACTTTGTATAAAACTATGTATTTTGTATAGCCTTTGCTGGAGAGTTTCCATTTTGTTACAGTGGTTCAGAGTACGTAAAAAGATATCCAGAATAATATCTCCTATAGCTTATTCTGCCTTATCTCACCTTTTGGTTTTTTCCTAACCTGCCTTCCATGAAAAGTTCAAAAGTCAGAACAGGTCATGGTTTATTATAACCTTGGGGTGGGGTGGGGTAGGAGTACAACACATTTTACGCCTTCCTTTTTTCCTTTCCTTCCTCTCTATTACAAAAGTAATAGTGCTCCAGAGAGAAAAAAAGGTGGATAAATTTTATTTTATTTTTATAAATTTATTTATTTTTTGTTTATTTATTTTTGGCTGCACTGGGTCTTCGTTGCTGCGCACGGGCTTTTTCTAGTTGCGGCGAGTGGAGGCTACTCTTCGTTGCGGTGCGTGGGCTTCTCATTGCGGTGGCTTCTCTTGTTGCAGAGCATGGGCTCTAGGCACGCGGGCTCAGTAGTTGTGGCTCGCAAGCTCTAGAGCGCAGGCTCAGTACTTGAGGCGCACGGGCTTAGTTGCTCTGCGGCATGTGAGATCTTCCCGGACCAGTGTTCGAACCCATGTCCCCTGTATTGGCAGGCGGATTCTTAACCAGTGTGCCACCAGGGAAGCCTGATATATTTTAACTTAAGGAAAACATGGTTATTCAAAAATTAGAGTTTTTTCCTATAATGAAAGTTGAACAGAAGCTTTAATTTAGCAGTTAGAATCCATTGATCACTGTCATCATACTTTTGATGTCTGGTGGATTTGCCAGGAAGAAACTTTGAGTACAGGTGTTACCTATACTGCTCACTGCGCAACAGGCCAGTAAATCGGGAGACAAGTTCATGGGGCAAGGAATAGTGAGTGACTTTATTCAGAAAGCCAGCAGACTGAGAAGGTGGTGGACTAGTGTCCCAAAGAACCATCTTCCCCCAGTTAGAATTCAGGCCCCTTTATACTAAAAGATGTGGGGGTGTGGTTGGTTGCTGCAAACTTCTTGGTGCCAGAATCCTTCATTCTTCCAGCTTTCCAGGTAGGTCCAATCACAGTGTTCCTATAAACCTCCAACAAGACAAATGTTATTTTCTGTTCTGCAACTTTTTATCTCTACGTGAATGGAAAAGTGTTTTACCTTTAAAGGTCAGAGTCTTGAGAATGGGCTATCCTGTATATTTTAGGATATAGGCAACATTCTTAACTTGTGACAAAAAGCAATAGAATACAAACGTTAAAGTAGAAGAAGCAGATCCAGTATGGTGTCAGACTTGTTCTTCCCTATTACAGAAGGAAACTTTGAGTACACCAATACTAAACTGTGCTAGAATGTGTGTGTGTGTGTGTGTATGTGTGTGTGTGTGTGTAAATACATATATTTGTTTATTTACTTGGCTGCACCACGTGGCTTGTGGGATCTTAGTTCCCCAACCAGGGATTGAACCCAGGCCCTCGGTAGTGAAAGTGCCAAGTCCTAACAGCTGGACCGCCAGGGAATTCCCAGTAGAATATATTTAATAGTGTCTCTTTCATCATGTGTGTTTTCTTTAGGGAATATTCTCCACTGAAATAAAATATCTTCGGGGAAAAATCGTATTCTGTCAACAGTCTTTCAAAGTATTGGAAGGTATCTTCTTCTGGGACAAATATTTTCTCTTGGTTTTTTATTCTTTTCTTAGAATTTATTACCTAGGATAAACTACCTTACTCTGGAATTTTTTCTTTTCCCAAACCCCCATCAAAATACTTTCTCTTGAATGACTAGTTATAGGAAAGCATATTCACTTTTACACCTGTCTCCCTTCCTGCCTTTCTATTAACTTTTGTTATGCTGGAGATATAAATTAGTATGTCACTGTTGTGTCAAACATCACAGTAAGAATTAATATCATAAATATTTAGATATTATAGGAATAGAAAACAATATCTACCTATTTGACATGGATAAGGTATAATTTCTTGGGAACAATCAGAGTTTTGTTTTTTTTGATTTTATTTATTTATTTTTGGCTGCGTTGGGTCTTTGTTGCGGTGTGCGGGCTTTCTCTAGTTGTGGCGAGCGGGGGCTACTCTTTGTTGCAGTGCACGGGCTTCTCATTGTGGTGGCTTCTCTTGTTGCAGAGCACGGGCTCTAGGTGCGTGGGCTTCAGTAGTTGTGGCATGCAGGCTCAGTAGTTGTGGCTCGTGGGCTCTAGAGCGCAGGCTCAGTAGTTGTGGCACACAGGCTTAGTTGCTCTGTGGCATGTGGGATCTTCCTGGACCAGGGCTCGAACCTGTGTCCCCTGCATTGGCAGGCGGATTCTTAACCACTGCGCCACCAGGGAAGCCCAACAATCAGAGTTTTTAATGTCAGGCCCAAGAATAGACTTCAAGGGGTCTGTGAGCCCCCTGAAATAACATTCATAACTTAGCGGTAGTATATGTGTATTTTTCTGAGGAGGGAATTCTTAGCTTTCATCAGATTCTTCAAAGGTCCATGACCCAGAAAAAGATAAGAACCACAGAATTAATTTGAGCTTGGTTATAAATCTCTAATCCTTCTCATCAGTGATAGTTTTGTAAGGATCTCTATATATAAGCTTCATTTTTTAGTAGTATTTTATTTATGACAAAAATAATTTAATAGATTATCTTATAGGAAAAGGCATACTGATTCTTTTAAAAAACAAATCTTCCTCAAGTATCTTACCTATTGTTTTGTATACCTTTAGACATTTCTCAAGTATCCTGCAGGTTACTTTGTTTTTTATCATTTGTTTGCCATCTGTGCATTTTACAGAAAGATGATTAATTCTTGTGACTGAATTTTTCCTGGCACTTCAAAAAGTTGTTCATAGAGTAAGGATTAGGATAAAGGAAAGCTGCATTTTGTGAGGATGCCTTACGCAGTGAGAGGAATGAGTCCATAGGTAGGTTGATTATACACATATGCTCCTGATGAAGTGGAAAAGAGTAAGAAAGGGAAAGAATATCCTTGAACAGCAGATAGAAACATTCTACTACTGAGATAAGAGGGGGAAATACTAGTTACCAACTAACATCTGGTAACCTCTGTTTACATGTGGCCCAGTTGAGACTGCTGAGCTAGGAATACAAAGAGGACTGGAGGCCAGTGGTAAAGGTTTAGAATAGCTTTGGGGGATGTGGTCCCGGGAGCTCTCTGAGGAATGATGTCTGGCCATCATTGAGGCTCCTACCTGAGGTTGGATGGATACTGTTTTTACAGTTACCAATCTGCATAATTGTGATTTTCTTTAGCAACAGATAGCAGCTTGGGTATAAGAGCAGAGAAAGTGGTTAGGTTGATCAGGGCTGGAGTTTTATAGGGTGGGTGCAGAAGAAATATGAGAACTAAGGAGGTAGCTAGAGATGATCCATGAATTCAGTGCTCGATAGGAAAGAAAGTAATGCCAGGAGGAGGCTAATGTTAAAAAAAAAAAAAAAAGGCAGAAGTCTGAAGGCTTTTTGTTGTTGTTGTTTTAAAAATAATTTTATTTTGTTTACTTTTTTTTGTTCCTGGCCACGCTGCGCCGCTTGCAGGATCTCAGTTCCCCGACCAGGGATTGAACCCTGGCCATGGCAATGAAAGCCCAGAATCCTAACCATTAGGCCACTGGGGAACTCCTGAGGCTGCAGTTCTTGATGTAGTTGAACTGGGTAACGGTAGTGGGGGTAATGACAGTAGGGGATTGAGAGTTAAAAATAGGAATAGAACCAGATAATGGGATATTGGTAGTGGCATATTGGAGATATTAAGACTTATCTGAAGGAACAGATTGTTTTGATGCTCAATAAAGTCTAAGACCAGGGTGACACTTGCTAAATTCACCAGACAGTAAGATGTCATTATAGAACTTTGAGACATGGAGAAATATTCATTCCACAAGTCTATCAAGTCACTGTCTTTCTTATGTAAAACACGAAGATAGTGTGTTTTCTTTTTTTTAAAATTTTATTATTTTTTAAAATTAATTTTTACTGGAGTATAGTTGCTTACAAAGGTAGTGTTTTCTGAACAGTAATCTGCCTCTGGCTTGCAGGATGGATTGAAAAGGCTGTGTGAGACAAGAGCCTCAATTAAAAGTAAACATATCAGCCTAAGCTCATTTTGAAATTTCATATCTTCTGAAACGATAGAATTAATAGATTTTTGCTTTTTGTTCAAAAGAAGAATAGAGAGTAAACTAGAGAGCTCCTGGCTTAGGTTTTATAACTGTGAAATAGTGTTAAAATTATGTTTGACGCCGTATGGGTTATGTTCTTTTTCCTAGTTGAATTCATAGGTTAATTTTAATTTACTGATAATCCATATGAACCTACACATTACAACATCCATATACACTTCGGTGAATAATTTTGAAATATGGTGGCTTGTCAATGACCTTGAAGCTAGCATTAGTTCCTATTAGTTTATTGTCTAATGTTTGAACCCATAGGTGATCAGCATTGTACTAAGTACTGTGGGAAATGCAGTAAAAATGAGCCCTTTCATCAAAACATTTGATGAAAAATACAAGTCCCAAATATATATAAGTAGTTTTTTAAGAAAGGGAAGAAAACATATGAGAACCTTTTTTGGTTTAGTATAATTTATAATTAATTCACTAAATATTTTGTAGAATTTATTTCCTCATTTTACCAGAATTTTAAATGCCACCTTCCCCCCCGCCCCCGGTACGTGGGCCTCTCACTGTTGTGGCCTCTCCCGTTGCGGAGCACAGGCTCTGGACACTAAGGCTCAGCGGCCATGGCTCACGGGCCCAGCCACTCTGTGGCATGTGGGATCTTCCCGGACCAGGGCACGAACCCGTGTCCCCTGATCAGCAGGCGGACTCTCAACCACTGCGCCACCAGGGAAGCCCAAATACCACCTTTTTGACTTAGGGTTTGGTAAACATATAGGGAAAAGTTATGTAACAATTCAGATGAGTTCATTTCTAAGATCTGTAGAGTTCCACCATAGAGGTTTCTACTTTGTGCCCTTGAGAACTGGCTTTGTAGGAACTCCTGTTTCTGTAGGTTATTGGCAAATATATCCAGTGACTCTTTGATGCTCTAAAATAGTTAGGGTCTTAAGGCAATGGGAATCCTCTGAAATGGTGGATAAACAAACCTTACAAAAAAAAAAAAACCACACATTTATCGCATGAGATAACATATGTTAAAGTGACCGCCTTCCACAGTGTTAAGCACATAGAGCAGTTAGTAAATTGGTTGTTTTGTTTTTAATTTGCTAACTTTGTGATAACCTTGTATATATTTGGATTATTTTCTTTGTAAAGAGGTGAACAATATTAATATCTAGATTAACTGTGTAGCATTCTTTGGAGTTTTTAAAAATACTGTGTCCTTGGTTCAATGCTTTAAACATTTTTTTGAATAGAAAAATATTGTATGTTTAGATATATGCAAAATGCAGAAAAGTACAAAACAAATTAACTTGTACTCCCATCAGCCAAGAGCAAGAATTGTGAACATTTCTGTATATTTACTTTCAGTGTCTCTGGAGTGTGTGTAAACATAGTTGAGATCATATTTATTTGTTTTAGATTCTATTTCCCTCATTATAGATTCATAATGTACATATTTTGTGGTGTTGTAATATCTAGGGTATGAGCTAATTTACTTAATCATTCCCCTATTATTGAACATTTAGATTGTTTCCAATTTTTCACACATTGCCACAATGACCTTGGACAAACTATCTGGCTGCTTAGTTTTCCCATTTGTAAGTGGGAGAAACAATACTTTGTAGCAATTAAAAGGATTAACTGAGGTAATGTGTACAAAATATACAGAACAGTTCCTGGAACAGAATAAACTTTTAAAATAATGCCTTGCTGTTCATGTTTGTGCATAGAGAATCCTCCCCCTCTCCCTTTTTTCTTTTTTTGCTTGCTATTCAGAGTATTTCTTTAGCATAAACCTTCAGAAAGAAACTTAGTAGGTCTTAATTGTTTTAATAGTCTTACTATTTATTATGAAATTGTTTTCTGATAAATTGTGCCAATTTATATTCAAATTGAACAGCATGTGACAAGGCATATCTTAGTAGAAGATTAGTAGGGAATAAAGTTAGATGGATTGTTGAGAGATTGTATTAAGGTTTAGGAGTTAGGACTTGAACTGGATTAAGGGCAATGTGAGTTGAAGAGGCAACTTCAGTAGATCTCTAGCTACTTCTTATACTTTTCCCATCCAGCCAAGCTGTCGCACTCATTTTCCTCTAAAAACTCCTTGTCTATTATCTGTACTGAAGTCTCTATCCTATCCCACCTCTCCTTACTTTCCATCTATCTAATTTTTCCTTCTTAATCTTCTTCTCAATCTTTTCTCCTCTGTCTTTTCCTGTCCGGAGGCCTGCCCAGCTAAACAACAGAGCAGAGCAGGGTCTGTTTTCTGCTGACAGGCTCACTCAAGAAAGAAAGGTGGCTGAGACAGTTAAGATCAGGTATTACCAAATTTACGAAACAGATAAATCAATCTGCCTCCCCAGAGGTGAGTAAAGGAGTACATCAGGAACGAGGGAGATTTCTTCATAACCCTCAATATTTATAGTAACGTTGCCACATTCTTAGTGATTATATATATTAGCATATATTCAAATGCCTTTTAAAACGTTTTTTCTGAGTGTAAAAATAATGCACCTTACAACTCAATAAATAATAACCCAATTAAAAATTGGGCAAAGGATCTGAATAGACATTTCTCCGAAGAGACAAATGGCCAATAAATACATGCCCCCACCCCCCTCTTCCCCCAACATATGCTGCACTGAGCCTGGTGGTATATATTTAGTAGGCTCTCCGTAAATGTTAATAAAGGGTGTTACCTTTGCCTTCTGGGAGCCATGGAAACTTGGCCTTCAAAATTCAGGCACGGGCCAGAGTGCAAACATTCGGAAGTCTCGTTCTAACCTGGAACAGTAAAGTAACAGTTTTACGTTAAAAACTTTAAAATATTGATTTTTGGTTCTTGGTTTTTTTTTGGCAGCTTGTGGGATTTTAGTTCCCCAACCAGGGATCGAATCTGGGACTTTGGCAATGAGAGCATGGAGTCCTAACCCCTGGACTGCCAGGGAATTCCCTTGATTTTGGTTCTTACCTTTTTAGAAACTATCCTGCTCTCTGTTTTTGATGGGTTATTGCCAAGTTATAGCTTTTTTTGAAGATTGCTAAGGTGGACATTTTCCTTTCAGTAAAGAAAAGAGCATGTACTAAAATGATTCAAGTGCAAATCTTTTTGTGGTTAAAGCATCTTCAAAATTGACAATTCTTATGAAATAAAGATTTAAGTAGTACCAACAAATCCTGTTGTACTATTATTATGACTTTGCTCTTCATTCCTCTCCCTTTATAGCCTCTTCCCTCTCCTACTTTTACCTCCTTATTCAAATTCTCTTTCTAGACCTGACCATTCTCTGGGTCTGTTTTTTGTTTGTTTGTTTTGGGTTTTTTTAAATAAATTTATTTTATTTATTTATTTATTTATTTTTGGCTGTGTTGGGTCTGTGCGTGGGCTTTTCTCTAGTTGCGGCGAGCAGGGGCTACTCTTTGTTGCGGTGCGCAGGCTTTTCGTTGTGGTGGCTTCTCTTGTTGCAGACAGAGCATGGGCTCTAGGTGAGCGGGCTTCAGTAGTTGGGGCACGTGGGCTCAGTAGTTGTGGCTCTCAGGCTCTAGAGTGCAGGCTCAGTAGTTGTGGCACACAGGCTTAGTTGCTCCACGGCATGTGGCATCTTCCTGGACCAGGGCTCAAACCCATGTCCCCTGCATTGGCAGGCTGATTCTTAACCACTGAGCCACCAGGGAAGTCCCTGGGTCTGTTTTTGAACTAACTTTGGGCCAAGCTTACTCTGAAACTCAGTAGTCTGTGTGATATCCTGTAATCCATCCACTATTTTATACCCATCATCCAAATTTTTAACGTATGTCTCCACTTTCACTTGGACCTCTGAGGTTACTCTCTTATTATTTTAGTCTTTTACTTTGAAAATTTCAGGAGACTCCTATTAGTAAAATAATATATTTTCTTAATTTCAGTAAGAGTGGTCATAATTCTTATTGGAACCAGTTTTATTCCATTTATTTCATAGATTTCATTTTTGTCTTTTAAATGGGCATGGAAATATCTTTTATGTTTTTCTATGGTAGAGAAATCCAATCTAGAATATGAGAAGGTGAAGCTTTCAGGTAAAATTGTAGTTGAAAAAAAAAAGGAAAGTCTAGGTTAAAATAAATTTGACCTTTGTCTAGTTCCATTTGTCTCATCTCTATTTTTGAAAGTAACATAAAACAGTTCTTCTGTATGTTCTTTGCATATTTAAATCTTATCCTTTAATTTGCATAGCTTGAGCAGTAAGGATTTATAATTACAGATTCAGAATTTTCTGGATCAGAAAGTAGAGTGGGTCCATTTAATTTAATCTTTGCTTTTTGTACTAATTCATGCTTCTTTTTTCGAATTTGCTGACTTGCCGTTATATTTAATCTTTCAGTGACAAAAGTACTCTCTGTTTTGGCGTTTCCCCTCTATTTCTGTTTCCTACCAGATATTTGTGGGGTTTTTGTTGTTAAATATATTTTAAACATTATCTTAAGTGATGTAATCATTTTTTCTAAATCTATTTCCTTAGGTAAGAGGAAGTGAAAAAGAGACGTTACTGTTTTAGTTCAATTGAACAAGCATTATTTAGGGCCAATTATGTGCCTAGGACCGTGCTGTGGTAAGGGCTGCAAAAGAAGTAACACATATATTCTCTTGCTTCAAGCACTTGAATTCTACTTGGGAAATAATATACATGTATGGAATAGCTTGTGAAAAAGCCTAAAGCAATAAATAAGCAAACTTGAAACAGTATCCACTAGATACTTTAAAAAATACAGTGCTTATTTCATTAAAAAAAAAAGTCTTTGTGAATATTTTAGCATAGATTCTGTGTAAGCTATTGTCTCCATCTATGATTGGACTTTTCTAAGGTCAAATAATAAATTTGTATTAAATGCATTGTAAATTGTATTATTACAGTTTCCTTTCCTCCTCCTCCTCCTAATTTGTCCAAACTCTTAATCTTCAGCACCTAGCTCAAATTCTACCTTGTGTATGGCTGTCAGAGGCAGCATGGACTCTGGAGCCAGTCAATGTAGGTTTGAGTCCCAGTTTCGACAGCTGTTTGACGTGATGAGTGCTTAACCTGTCAGTGCCTCAGTTTGCTTACCCATAAAATGGAGGTGCTAATAATATCAAAGCTACCTAAGAGGATTATTGTGAGGCTAAATGAGTCAGTATGTACAGGGCACAGAGTAAGCACCATATAAATATTTGCTTTTATTCTCATACTTTGTTTTTAATGGTATTCCTAACAACAAGTGTAATCATTCTATGAAGACGTCTATTTGAACCTAAAGATTTTTTGGAATTTTATATATGTATATTTTTTTAATGAATTTATTTTTATTTATTTATTTTTTGGCTGCGTTGGGTCTTCATTGCTGTCCGCGGGCTTTCTCTAGTTGCGGTGAGTGGGGGCTCCTCTTTATTGAGGTGCGTGGGCTCTAGGCGTGCAGGCTTCAGTAGTTGTAGCACACAGGCTCAGTAGTTGTGGCATGTAGGCTCAGTAGTTGAGATGCGTGGGCTCTAGGGCGTGCAGGCTTCAGTAGTTGTGGCTCGCGGGCTCTAGAGTGCAGGCCCAGTAGTTGTGGCACACGGACTTAGTTGCTCCACAGCATGTGGGATCTTCCCGGACCAGGGATCGAACCAATGTCCCCTGCATTGGCAGGAGGATTCTTAACCACTGTCCCACCAGAGAAGTCCCAGGAATTTTATATATTTTAAAATTCTGCTCTGTAACATCTGTTTTAACATACAAATAGTTAAGTAGTTCCCAGCTCAATTTTTGTAGTGAATTCATGTTACCAGAAAATGTTCATTTATCATCCTGTGACTTTGCAGATCCCTGGGCAGCTTTTGCTCTTTCCTTTTTTTCTCTCTTTACTTTTTCTGTTAAATATTTATTCATTATACCTGGCTATCTAGGTTATACATGTGTGCTCTCCACTAGCTTATAAATTCTTCTCAAGGAGGCATTCTGTTTTGATAATGATGACAAATGACAAATGTAACAATTATTGAACACTTAATGTCGTGCATCACTAGAAAATTCATGATTTCATGATTAGTCAATAAAACAAACATTTTAATATTGTGATTCAAGTATAAAACATGGCTGGAAGTGCCATCCAACATTATTTCTACTCAGTAGTTTGGGTGATATCCTATAACCCATCCACTGTTTTATACCCATTGTTGCTACTCTTAAAAATCTGCCAAATACTTAATTGTTCTCAGGGTTTCCAATAACAGACTTATATACCGAAGGAGAATGTTCATTCAGCAGACAGTCCTTGAGTGACTACTTTACATCTAGCACTAGCCTAGGCACTAGGAAGAAGTTTTTAAAAGTGGCAGTGTATGATAATTAACAATGCATACTCAGGCTCACATAGATCTAGGTCAGATCTCAATTCTGCTTCTTACTTGCTGCATAAGCTTTGAGCAAATTGCTTATCTTGCTTTCTGTTTCCTCATCTGTAAGGTGGGAAAAATAGAAGTGTTTCCATGAGAACGAAATGAAATAAGATATGTAAAGTGTTAACATAGTACCTGGCATTCATTAAATGTTCGATAAATAATCACATATAATCAACAGCTGTTTTAGGAGAACGGGATGGGGGCAGTTATCCAGTGGGCTTGAATTTTAACCACCACATTGGGACAGAAAAGGAGGCCTTAAGACTTAACCAAGGAACCTGAACAGGGCATTGGTATTGAGAGCTGCACATACAGCCAGGACCCTGAAGATCTCAGTTCTCCAGTGATGGATTTGGGGGGGAGGGGGTGTCTGCCTAGGAGCAAAGAGATAAGGAGTTTTTCTGTCTCTGCCTTGATATTCTGTTGAAGAGAGTGACTTCTCTCTGTTTATATTTGTGTTTGTAACCATGAGTCTGTTAACCCTGAGGTTTGGGGTTCATATTAATGCTTTCCTCAGTTGAGAATTAATATAAAAACTGGCCCTAGTTGGTAACATAACCAGGGACACCTGGCAGAAGCAAAAGCACTCTGGAAGAAGCGATCCTTAAATCAGCCTGTGCAAGATCCCCACAGATAAAGCCCTTCACTGCAGAGGAGCTCATTATCCAAAATTACAAAATAATCCACCGTGATCAGGAGTCGACAGAAACAAACAATACATTTAGACTCCTAAGAATGAGCATTTTTTTATCCTTATAATTATATACTTCTAATATTTATCTTTAATAAAATAAATATTAAAGTGGGATAAAAATGGAAAAGGAAAAAGGTACTATCAAAAAATTAAAGCTATTTTAAATAGTACTGTATGACTTCTAAGAATAAAAATCACAGAAATAAACTGAGCAGACAAATTAAGCAACAAATTGTATACAGTTGAAGAAATGATATTGAATGACATCTGTGAAGTTTGATTTGGAACTCAAGCCCCCAATCTCAATACAAAAATATAAAGAGAAGTTATAAAAGAGAAATTAAGTGATGTAGATCAGATAGTAAGGAAATCTAAAATACATCTAATAGGAGTTACAGAGGGAAAGAGGAACATGAGTGGGGGAGAGACAGTATGTAAAGATAAAACTGATTGTTTACCAGAATTGATGAAACATGAGTACTTAGATTTGGAAATCACACAGAGTCCTAAGCAGAACAACTTAAATTTCTAATTAGAATACACGGCAAGAAATATTTCTGATGAGACAGTTGACTTTTTTTAACTGGAGCATAGGATTTCATTACTGTCTTGACTGATGTCCAGGGACTGTTTGCAATCTTGAGAACGAAAAACGGAGCTGGAGGAATCAGGCTCCCTGACTTCACACTATACTACAAAGCTACAGTAATCAAGACAGTATGGTACTGACACAAAAACAGAAAGATCAATGGAACAGGATAGAAAGCCCAGAGATAAACACACCCACATATGGTCACTTTATCTTTGATAAAGGAGGCAGGAATGTATAGTGGAGAAAGGACAGCCTCTTCAATAAGTGGTGCTGGGAAAACTGGACAGGTACATGTAAAAGTATGAGATTAGATCACTCCCTAACACCATACACAAAAATAAGCTCAAAATGGATTAAAGACCTAAATGTAAGGCCAGACACTATCAAACTCTTAGAGGAAAACATATGCAGGACACTCTGTGACATAAATCACAGCAAGATCCTTTTTGACCCACTTCCTAGAGAAATGGAAATAAAAACAAAAACAAACAAATGGGACCGAATGAAACTTAAAAGCTTTTGCAAAGCAAAGGAAACTACAAACAAGACGAAAAGACAGCCCTCAGAATGGGAGAAAATATTTGCAAATGAAGCAACTGACAAAACATTAATCTACAAGAGTGTTCTTAATTTGACTTATGGATGGCCTTAGAACTTTCCCATAAATTAGATCTCATTTCATTCTTACAAGAAAGAAAAATAAGTCTCATAGAGTTGAAATAATTTGACTAAAATTACACAGATGGTAAGTATAGGAGCCTGTTTTTGAACTGAGGAGGGAATGACTCCAGCATCAGAGCTTCCCTTTGTCCTGTCTCTGGCCTTCATTCATGTTTTGAAATGGAATGTCTCATACTTAGGAATGATGGGGAATTCTTTTTTTTTAATTAATTTATTTTTAAATTTTTGACTGCGTTGGGTCTTCATTGCTGTGCATGGGCTTTCTCTAGTTGTGGTGCATGGGCTTTTTGCCAAGCAACAAGTGGCTTCTCTTGTTGTGAAGCATGAGCTCTAGGCGCACAGACTTCAGTAGTTGTGGCACGCGGGCTCGGTAGTTGTGGCTCACGGGCTGTAGAGTGCAGGCTCAGTAGTTGTGGCACACGGGCTTAGTTGCTCCGTGCATGTGGGATCTTCCTGGACCAGGGCTCAAACCCATGTCCCCTGCATTGGCAGGCGGATTCTTAACCACTGCGCCACCAGTTTTGATTTGCATTTCTCTAATAATTAGTGATGTTAGCAGCTTTTCATATGCCTCTTGGCCATCAGTATGTCTTCTTTGGAGAAATGTCTGTTCAGGTGTTCTGCCCATTTTTTGATTGAGTTGTTTGTTTTTTTAATATTGAGCTGTTTATATACTTTGGAGATTAATCCTCTGTCCATTGATTCATTGGCAAATATTTTCTCCCATTCTGAGGGTTGTCTTTTCGTCTTGTTTGTAGTTTCCTTTGCTTTGCAAAAGCTTTTAAGTTTCATTCGGTCCCATTTGTTTATTTCTGTTTTTATTTTCACTACTCTAGGAGGTGGATCAAAAAAGATCTTGCTGTGATTTATGTCAAAGAGTGTTCTTCCTATGTTTTCCTTTAAGAGTTTTATAGTGTCCGATCTTACATTTAGGTCTCGAATCCATATTGAGTTTATTTTTGTGTATGGTGTTAGGGAGTGTTCTAATTTTGTTCTTTTACATGTATCTGTCCAGTTTTCCCAGCACCACTTACTGAAGAGACTGTCTTTTCTCCATTGTATATCCTTGCCTCCTTTGTCATAGATTAGTTGAACATAGGTGCGTGGGTTTATCTCTGAGGTTTCTATCCTGTTCCATCGATCTATATTTGTTTTTGTGCCAGTACCATATTGTCTTGATTACTGTAGCTTTGTAGTATAGTCTGAAGTCAGGGAGTCTGATTCCTCCAGCTCTGTTTTTTTCCCTCAAGACTGCTTTGGCTATTCGGGGTCTTTTGTGTCTCCATACAAATTTTCAGATTTTTTGTTCTAGTTCTGTAAAAAATACCACTGGTAATTTGATAGGGATTACATTGAATCTGTAGATTGCTTTGGGTAGTATAGTCATTTTCACAATATTGATTCTTCCAATCCAAGAACATGGTATATCTCTCCATCTGTGTCATCTTTGATTTCTTTCGTCAGTGTCTTATAGTCTTCTGAGTACAGGTCTTTTACCTCCTTAGGTAGGTTTATTCCTAGGTATTTTATTCTTCTTGTTGCAGTGGTGAATGGGATTGTTTCCTTAATTTTTCTTTCTGTGTTATCTCTTTTCTTTTTGATGATGGACATTCTAGCAAACGTGTGGTGATATCTCATTGTGGTTTTGATTTGCATTTCCTTAATGACACTGGGCACTGGGCATATTTTAATGTACCTGTTGGCCTTTTGTAAATGTTCATTGGTGATGTATCTTTTCAGGTCTTTTGCCCATTTTTTAATTGGATTATTTGGATTTTGCTATTGAGTTGTATGAGTTCTTTATATATTTTGGATATTAACCTCTTAGAGTAAACACTTAAGGACAGGTTGTGTCTTGTCTGTCTCCCTCTTCCGCCACTGTACCTAATAAGTATAGCTTCTTCATAGTAGACCAGATTGATTACATTAACCTGAGGCTAGCTCAGTTAAAGCGCTTTACTCCTGAGGTCAAAGTTCAGTCTTCTTGTAGTGATTTATTGGTGTTGTTTTGTGTCCTGATACTAAACCTTTAATGCTGACCAAATGTGTGCTTTTGATCAGGGGTCCCCAACCCCTGGGCTGCGGACCGGTGTTGGCCTGTTAGGAACTGTGCCGCACAGCAGGAGGTGAGCGGTGGGTGAGGCAGTGAAGCTTCATCTGCTGCTCCCTATCGCTTGCATTACCACCTGAACCATTGCTCGCATTACTGCCTGAACCATTGCTTGCATTACCACCTGAACCATACCCCCCAACACCCTGTCCGTGGAAAAATTGTCTTTCACGAAACTGGTCCCTGGTGCCAAAAAGGGTGGGGACCGCTGCTTTTGATTACAAAGAGCACTGGGTGAAAAAACAATGAATTAGCACATGAATTGTATAAACAGTTCAAAGCTAATATTCTCTTGGATGTGGGACAGGAGCTTCATATTTCCATTCAAAGGGCAACCTTATATCATTGTTTTTCAAGATAAGGAACGACAGAAGAAAATGTGTGTTTGCCAGTAGCTGTACTTTTAAAGTAGATTAGAAGTGATTGCAGCTCACAAACTAATACCCGAGAAAGTAGATATTTGTTTAGACTTAATGCAGTAAAAGACAAATAATCGAGAATTTGGGAACTAATAACTAGAATCATCACGTGTTAATGTTTGGAGGAATCTTATATCCCAGGAAATGAGATAATATCAGAACTCAAGTTTTCTGATTCACTAAATCAGTATGTTGATTTTCTTATACAGGCACAAGAATTTAGTCTTATATCTACGTTTGAAAAATCTCAAATTGCTAAGAGGAAATAAGATGAAATTCGAAACCGACTTTAACCAAAAACGTGGCATTTCAGAGATAGGTGTGGGACTTCTCTGGTGGTGCAGTGGTTAACAATCCACTTGCCAGTGCAGGGGACACGGGTTCGATCCTTGGTCTGGGAAGATCCCACATGCTGTGGAGCAACTGAGCTTGTGTGCCACAACTACTGAGCTTGCGCTCTAGAGCCCCTGAGCCACAAGTACTGAGCCCATGTGCCGCAACTACTGAAGCCTGCGCGCCTATAGCCCATGCTCTGCAACAAGAGAAGCCACCGCACTGCAGTGAAGACTAGTCCCCGCTCGCTGCAACTAGAGAAAGCCCACATAGCAACGAAGACCCAACGCAGACCCCCCAAAAACCCAAAGATATGGTGTTCCTAAACTATGCAGAACATAAGAGCTTAGTGAATAGCATTTGCAGCAGGTTAAAATGAGGTGCTATTACTTAAAAAAAATTTTTGGTGTACTTTTGAGTACAATTACAGTATGGGTCAGGATTTTAAGAATTCATTTTCTTTAAATGAAATAAACCTGAGGCAAGTATTTTACCAACTGCATTCAGTTGTCTGCATACAGAGGTAGGAAGAAGAATGGTGAGCTGTGCAGAGGAATACAAATGAAGATAGGTGTTGAGATGGACTGAAGAAATCTCTCTCCTAGTACCCTGAGAAAATTCCAGCATTTCTTTCGATACTTTGAACTCATGTAGAAGGTTAGGTAAAAGAGTCTCCTTTTAGCTGCTTTTCTGTGGTTTGTTTGCGCCATGAGATTAATTTGAAGGCAGTGTATATGACCAAGTAGAATGGAGACTACAAATTTGTAGTGAACTAATTTCAGTGGTCCCTCAGCAGCAGCCCTACAAACTTCCACTGGCTATTTTAAACCTTCTGTATGTTTCCCAGGTCCCTGCTCCCAATACCCCTTCCCCCCATTCAGCAGATGTCCTACTCACTGTTTCCCTGAGAAAGATATATTACTAAATGGAAATGCCTCTAACTTAACTCCAGTGTAAACACTATCCCCCACCCCGCTTCTGTCACAAGCCTCTGTCACAATGGAAAATGTGCCCCTTCTCCTGTGTAAGGATAGTCCCTCTGCCTGTGTCCTGGATGCCTTCCCACTCCTCAGTCTTTGCACCATTATTTGTCCAGCACCCTCTCTCCTGTTATCCTTAACTTCTCTCTCTCAACTGGCCCTTTCGTTTCATGTTATTAAAGATCCACACAAGTGATTTTTCTGATATGTAAACCAGATCATGCAACTACTCTGGTTAAAAATCTTTCAGAGGATCCCTTCTGATACAGCATGATTAATGATTTGGAGCTATGATTTTATTATAGCTGTTATCTAACTTTTTTGTTTGTTTTTGTTTTGGTCTGCTGCCTCTCCCTCCAAAGTACAGCACAGCATTAATTCATTTGTTAGAAGTTAAAAGCAGTGAAATTTTTTTTTCAGAAATTTTTAATGCAATTTCATGATATCCATTGCTGTCAATGAATTCAGTGTTAGTTCTGTTTCTTGTCTAAGTAGCTGCAAAATAAACCATGGGACTCAGAGATAGCAGTTATTTATTAAGCACTGAAGAGATTTGAGATAAACAAACAAACAAGACAGATGGACCTTTTAGCAATGTATCAGGTCTTAAGTTACCCAGAACTGTTGATGTTGGCACAAATATATAGGTTGGTGTGCATATGTAAAAGACAGTATATGATTATTATCTTAACGCTTACACTAATTTAGTTATGACTTAGTTGTTTGGGGATATAAATTTTCATTCAATCTAGTATTTATTCTGAAACTACCAAAGAGAAAATATTCATACATCAGTGTTATATAATATGTAGATATTATAGGTAAAGATTTGTTCATCATAGTAAATTATGCTTAGATAGCCCTAGTGATTGGATTTAAAAAACAAAATAGATTTTAGGAAAGTTACTCTTTGCTTTCCCACTTAGCAACTCATCTAAATGAAATTTTCTTGAATTGGTTAAAAAGTTATTAGATACCTTTTGTAAAGTTTAGCTTTTTTTTTTAATTTAAATTTTCTATTTTTTGAGGTATAATTGACATATATTAGTTTCAAGTGTACAACACAGTGGTTCAATATTTGTATATATTGTGAAATGATCACCATATAATTCTAGTTAACATCTGTCACCATACATAGTTATAGAATTTTTTTCTTATGATGAAACTTTTAAGCTCTACTGTTTTAGCAACTTTCAGGTATACAATGCAGTATTAGCTATAGTTGCCACACTGCATTACTTCCCCATGACTTATTTATTTTATAACCGGAAGTTTGTGTCTTTTGACTTCCTTCACCCATTTTGCCTACTCATCACCCTCCATCTCTGGCAACCACCAATCTCTTCACTGTATCTATGAGCTTGTTTTTGTTTGTTTGTTTTTAATATTCCACATACATATGAGATCATATGGTATTTGTCTTTGTCCATCTGGCTTATTTTACTTAACATAATGCTCTCAAGGTTCATCCATGTTTTTGCAAATGGCAGAATTTCATTCTTTTTAAAAATGGTTGAATAATATTTCATTGTGTGTGTCTGTGTGTGTACACACATTTTCTTTATCTGTTCATCTGTTGATGAGCACTTAGGTTGTTTCCAAGTCTTGACTAATGTAAATAATGTTGCAGTGAACATGGGGTTGCGGTTATCTTCTGACGGTCGTGATTTTGTTTTCTTTGGATAAATACCTGGAAGTGGGATTTCTGGATCACATGGTAACTCTATTTTTTATTTTTTAGCAACCTCTTTACTGTTTTCCATAGTGACTGTACCAATTTACATTCCCACCAACAGTGCACAGGGTTCACTTATCTCCATATCCTCACCAACACATGTTATTTCTTATCTTTTTGCTAATAGCCATTCTGACAGGTGTGAGGTGGTATCTCGTGATTTTGATTTGCATTTCTCTGATGATTAGTGATATTGAGCATCTTTTCACGTTCCTCTTGGCCATCTGTATGTCTTTAGAAAAAATGTCTATCCAGATCCTTTGCTCATTTTTAAATTGGATTATTTTGCTATTAAGTTGTGTGAATTCTTTATGTATTTTGGAAATTAACCTCTCATCAGAGATATATGATTTGCAGATTTTTTTCTCTCATTCAGTAGGTTGCCTTTCATTTTGTTGGTGGTTTCCTTTGCTGTCTAGAAGCTTTTAAGTTTGATGTAGTCCCAGTTGTCTGAAAAATCATTACCATGAATGATGTCAGGGAGCTTATTGCCTATGTTTTCTTGTAGGAATTTTATGGTTTCAGGTCTTACATTCAAGAGTTAAT
Organism: Grampus griseus; assembly: GCF_964374135.1. Classification (NCBI taxonomy): domain Eukaryota; kingdom Metazoa; phylum Chordata; class Mammalia; order Artiodactyla; family Delphinidae; genus Grampus; species Grampus griseus. Next base: position 24,667,744 of record NC_139017.1, on the reverse strand, counting down.
CCATTTTGAGTTAATTTTTGTGTATGATGTAAGATAGTGGTCTAATTTTTTTCTTTTGCATGTGGCTGTCCAGTTTTCCCAAAACCATTAATTGAAGAGACTGTCCTTTCCCCATTGTGTATTCTTGGCTACTTTGTTGTAAATAAATGTGCGCATGGGTTTATTTCTGGGTTCTCTATTTTGTTCTATAGATTTCTGTGTCTGTGTTTATGCTAATACCATACTACTTTGATTACTGTAGCTTTCTAATATAGTTTGAAATCAGGGAGCATGGTGCCTCCAGCTTTGTTGTTCTTTCTCAAGATTGCTTTGGCTATTTGGAGTCTTTTGTGGTTCCATACAAATTTTAGAATTGTTTTTTCTATTTCTGGAAAAATGACATTGGAATTTTGATAAGGATTGCATTGAATCTATAGACAGCCTTGAGTAGTATGGCCATTTTAACAATATTAATTATTCCAGTCCATGAGCACAGAATGTCTTTATTTGTGTCTTCTTCAATTTCTTTCCTCTGTGTCTTACAATGTTCAGTGTATAGGTCTTTCACCTCCTTGGTTAAATTTATTTTGGGGCATTTTATTCTTTTTGATGCTGTTGTAAATGGGATTTTCTTAATTTCTCTTTCTGATAGTTCATGATTAGTGTATAGAAACAGATTTTTGCCTATTAATTTTGTATCCTGCAACTGTATTCATTTATTAGTTCTAACAATTTTTGTGGTGGAGTCTTAAGGATTTTCTGTGTATGGTATCATGTGTAATCTGCAAAGAGTGTCAATTTTATTTCTTCCTTTCCAAGTTGGATGCCTTTTATTTTTTTTCTTGCTCTGGATAGGAATTCCAATACTATGCTTAATGAAAGTGGGGAGAGTGGGCATCCTTGTTTTGTTCCTAGTCTTCGAAGGAAAACTTTCAGCTTTTCATTGAGTATGATGTTAGCTGTGGCCTTGTCATATACAGTCTTTATTATGTTGAGGTATGTTCCCTTCATACCCACTTTGTGGAGAGTTTTTATCATAAAATGATGTTGAATTTTGTCAAATGCATCTTCAGCATCCATTGAGATGGTCATATGATTTTTAGTCTTCATTTTGTTAATGTGGTGTATCACGTAATTGATTTGTGGATGTTGAACCATCCTTGCATTCCTGGGATAAGTCCCACTTGATTATGCATGGTGTGAGATCCTCTTAACGTAAGGTCGAGTCCAATTTGCTAATATTTAGTTGAGTACTTTTCATCTATGTTCGTCAGGGATATTGGCCTGTGATTTACTTTTCTTGTGTTATCCTTGTCTGGTTTTGGTATCAGGGTAATGCTGGCCTCATAAAATGAGTTTGGAACTGTTCCCTCCCCTTGTATTTTTTAGAAGAATTTGAGAAGGATTGGTAATGATTCTTTGAATGTTAGGTAGAATTCACTAGTAAAGCTGTCTGCTTTTGGACTTCTGTTTGTTAGGAGGTTTTAAGTTACTGATCAGTAAATCTTATTAGTAATTGATTTTCAGTTTTTCCTGATTTGGTCTTGGAAAGTTGTATGTTTCTAGGAATGTATCCATTTCTTCTAGGTTGTCCAGTTTGTTGGTTTACAGCTGTTTGTAGTAGTCTCTTAGGATTCTTTGTATTTTTGTGGTGTCAGTCATAATGTTTCCTGTTTCATTTCTGATTTTATTTGAGTCCTCTTTTTTTATTGGTGAGGCAAGCTAAAGGTTTCTCAGTTTAGTTTATCTTTTCAAAGAACCAGCTCTTGGTTTCATTGATCTTTTCTATTATTTTTCTAGTCTCTATTTCATTTATTTCTGCTCTGATCTTTCTTATTTCCTTTCTTCTACTAATTTTGGGCTTCATTTGTCCTTTTTTTCCCTTCAGATGTAAAGTTAGTTTATTTGTTTGACATGTTTCCAGTTTCTTGAGGTGGCATTTATCATTATGAACTTCCCTCTTAGAACTGCTTTTGCTGTGTCTTATAAGTTTTGATATGTTGTATTTCCATTTTTGTTTGTCTCAAGGTATTTTTGAATTTCACTCTTGGTTTCTTTGTGGATCCATTGGTTTTTCAGTAGCATGTTGTTTCCTCTCCACATATTTGTGAATTTTCTTCTCGTAATTGATTTCTAGTTTCATACCACCGTAGTTGGAAAAGGTGTTTGAGATGATTTCAGCCTTTTTTAATTTGTTAAGACTTTTTGTGGCCTACCATATGATCTGTCCTGGAGAATGTTCCATGTGTACTCAAGAAGAATGTGAGTCTGTTGCTTTTGTTCTTTTTTTAAATTAATTAATTAATTAATTTTTGGCTGTATTGGGTCTTTGTAGCTGTACGTGGGCTTTATCTAGTTGCAGTGAGCAGGGGCTGCTCTTTGTTGCAGTGCACAGGCTTCTCATTGCCGTGGCTTCTCTTGTTGCGGAGCATGGGCTCTAGGT